>NW_028227270.1:13518919-14718919 GCF_978045245.1 Mus caroli
GGTGATGATGGTGGTGGTGGGAGCAGTAGCAATACTTCTTTCTCCTGACAGGTATTTCTAGCTTGGTGCTTGTTTATTGGTAGTGGTGGTGGTGATGATGATTAATGGTAAAGATAGAGATGGTATTTGTGTATACACGTGTGCGCACATGTATTCACCATTCAAAATGGAAGTCTTTTCATAATTCAATGTAGTTATGCAAACACAGCCCAGTGATGTTAACAAATAGAATCCAGATACAAATAACAGTCTCAAATATATAACATGGAAAAACTTGCCAGCACTAAAGGGAACTCTTCTCACCACCCTATTACATCACAAGGATTCCTTCCATTTGGAAATAAACACTAGGAAAGGGTAGCGGGATCGGCACTATTGAGACATTTCAGGTGGTCTTCAACGACAGCTGTAATAGAACTGCTGGGTTGCAGGAAGACCGCCTTGGTAACAAGTGAAGTAATTTCACAGTTTTGTGAAATGAGACATGAATCCCTCACAAACGTTAGGCACCTCCGATCTCAGGAATGTGCACAATGGGTAGACATTAATTACAGCGGAAAATGATTCCACATGGAAGCCAATGAGTCTGTGACTCATAGCTGGGTGCTCCCAGGAAAACTTGGTTCTTCACAGCCTGTTGAATTGGGTGTCAATGAAGATGATGATTTTCCCGATGCTCCCTGGGGCACTGGGTGTTAACTCCTGGGCATAGACGTGCAGGCAGTTGTTGAGTGAGGTGTGGTGGGGAATCTAGAATGGCAGCGAGGCTGCTACTCTTGGTGGAATATGAAGTTCCAGTTGAGTCAAAGAAAACATGTAATGAGGTTAGCTCACAGGAAGTCTTCAGACCTTCAAGGCGTCTTCCCTTGCTGTCGTTTCCCAGAATGCTATTGCCTTGTGAAGGGCTAATCAAGAAACTGAAGAAGTCTTCACTTGTGTAGTGGGCTAGATTTTTTTCCACTGTTAAAATAATACATGATTTTTGGCAGATGGTGGTAGTGCAGGCCTTTAATCCCAGCACTTGGGAGGCAGAGACAGGCAGATCTCTGAGTTCAAGACCATCCTGGTCTATAGAAGGAGGAGTTCCAGGACGGCCAAGGCTTCACAGAGAAACCTTGTCTTAAAAAAAAAAAAGCAACTGTGAATAATAATAATAATAAAAAAAGTTAATACAAACTGGGAAAGCCAGACTCTAGAGACGAATTTGGGGAAAGTGTTATGGTTTATTCTCGGGAGCATAAATAGGAGACGGGACATTCCTAGAAGGTATGCCTCCAGCAATGATGGCGTGCCTCTGAAGCTTCTCCATGAGGGTGTCCAGTGAGTGTGCTGTTAACAGGAAGTTCTCCCTAAAGCTAACCACCCCAAGTTCCTTCTCCAGCAGCGCAGCCTCATCATCCCCTGACTTCCTGCTCTGAATGCTGCCATTCCTAACTCTTTATTAAGTTTGTATCTATTAAGCTTACCACCCCCAATCTTCTATTTTATAAACCACATAACGCCCAATTTTGTAAGCTTTTTCTTGAAAAAAAAAAAGGAAATTTTACAAACATCTTTAGGTGTCAATCTTAAGTCACAGACTTTTAGGAATAACTCCCATATTACCATATAGATAAATACTGTACTTGGTTCATAAAGCTACCGCATCATACAGAAATCCCTGCTTCCTGGGCAGTCCTTGGCAGTGTGGTAAGCTTCTCTCTGTCTCAGGAGTGTGGAAGGAGGTGATAGCTCATGGGCCAGACGAGTAAGATGCTCCCTTGTGCTGATTAAATGTCCGTTCTCTCGCCGAGACGGCCGACAGGAGCAGGATGAAGCTGTACGGAAGTGTGCAGCAGTTTTACAAACGCGCCTCTACCACTGAGCTCCACGTGTGTGCTTGCAGCTATTATTAGCAAAACAATGACAGGGAAATGTACCTGAGAGAAAATTAAAAAGGAAACGTCACACTTTCTTTTTAAGAGAAGATTTTCTTTTTAAAAGTTTTTTTTTGTTGTTGTTGTTGTTGTTGTTTTCAAGATTTTCCTCTTGGGGAGAAGACGAAAGCTTCAGGGTAGCAAGATGCTCCATTTCCTGGGTACCTGGGGAAACAAAGTCAGCCTGTTGGCTTCTGTGTCAGTGACAATGCCTGTATTAGTCAGGACTCTCTAAAGGAACAGAATTCTCTCTCTCTCTCTCTCTCTCTCTCTCTCTCTCTCTCTCTCTCTCTCTCACACACACACACACACACACACACACACACACACTATATGATTTATATGCTGACTTGTTGGTTGTACCCTGAGTAGTCAACAACACTGTCTTGCAATGGAAAGACCGAGAACCTGGTAGTAGCTTAGTCACTGAGGCTAGATGTCTCAGCAATCCCAAATGGGTGCTGGGGTCCCAGGAGATACTGGACGTCTATATTGGAATCTGAAGACATGGGTTCTAATACAAGCGAAGGAATGTCTCACCAACAGCATAGATTAACTTGCCAGTGAGACTGAGAGGAAGCAGGCAAAAAGAGAAAGATCTTCCTTATTCCATATCCTATATGTGGGCTATCCATAAGAGTTGTAGCCTGCATTTAAGGTGGGTCTTTCCCCACTCAAACCACCAGGTCAAAAAATTCTATCCCAATCATGCCCTGCAGCTGAAGTTTTAGCTCATTCCAGATGCAGTTAACAACCAAGATGAGTGATTACAATAGCCAAGGCTAGACCACAAGCTTAGGACCCTCTGCAGGGGACAAGGGCATTTAGTGAAACAGCCGAGTGGTCCAGCCTTAGGATCCCTAAGTCATCCATCAATAGTGATATAAGTAGGTGCCTAGGGAGAGGAAATGGTACCCAGGAGGGGAGTAGGGCTTAGAGAAAGATCTTCTCCTGCCTCCACGTCCAAGATTCTGTGATTACAGCTGCAAGTCTGTATTCCTGGCTCCTTCCTGTCATCCTTCTCTGCACCCAGATTCCTTTACAAAATGTTCTCAGCCTCTAGGCCTCATGGTACAGGCCTAATATCCCAAGCATTCGGAAGACAGGGGGAGAAGGATAGCTACGGGGAGAGTTCAAGACAAGGCTCTGCAGCTTGGCAAGGCCTTGTCTCAAAACAGATTTTTTTTAAATGAGCTAAGAACATAGCTTAGTGGTACAGCACTTACTTCGTGTTGGGGGAGAGAGGGTACTTCGGGGTCAATTCTCAGTGCTGGAAAAATAAAAATAAAACATCATCCCTCTTGCCTACCAAAACCTAGTCTTTCAACAAAGGACTTAGCTCAGTGCAGGCTGAGATAGAATAGATAGATAGATAGATAGTCTTTCGACTATCAGAAAGAACAGCTGGGGGTGGGGTGGGGGTTAGGTAGGAGTGGCACAAGCCTGTAATCCCATTACTCTGGATGCAGAGGCAGAAAGATTGCCACATGTTTGAGGCCCGAGTTGTCTACATAGCAAGATGTACCATAGCACAGTCTCATAAAAACACAAGCATACTAAACCAAACAACATGACTATCAAATAACAGAAAGGACTCTGGCTAGGGCTATGCTAGCCAGCATAGTAGCTATAAGTCATGTATAGTCCCAGAAAACTTGAAATGCTGTTGGCTGAAGTCTAAAATACACACGGACCTGAAAACATAATATAAAAAAAAAAAAAGTGAAACACATCATTAATCATTTTCTTCTATTTTGACTACATGAAACAATAATATTTTGGATAGATTGGGCTAAATAAAATAACTTTATTGTAATTTATACCATAACATGAATAAACTTTGAAAACATTGTGCTAAGTGAAGGAAACCAGACACAGAAGGCCACACCTTGTATGATTCTATTTATATGAAGTGGCCAATGGGCAAATTCACAGAGCCAGAAGGCGGGTTAGTAGCAGAGGGGGTTTTGGAAAGAAATTGGGAGTAAGTACTAATTAAAACAGGTTCTTTTATTCTCTCTCTCTCTCGTCTCCTCTGCCCTCTTTCTCCTCTTTTTTTGAGACAATTGGACACTGCCCAATATTTGTTGTATATACTGTGATAAACTAAATTGCACATTTTTTATTATTTTTTATCAGTACATATTGTATTTTGTATTTTAAAAAATATTTTACATTCATTTATTTATTTGTTTGTTTATTTATGTGTCCACACCAGAAGAGGGCATCAGATTCCATTGCACATTTTTATTGGTGAATTATATAGTATGAGAATTTGTTTTCCATAAATGTGGATGTAAAACACTAATTTTTCCTGCTTAAAAATATGTCCATTTGTGTGGGTCTGTGTCTGCCACTAGCCACTAGGCATGGCTTCTTGGGGAGTTTGACTATGCTTATCCCACGCCAGCGCTAGGTGGTCCTGGGCTTCAAAGAAGTGCGGGTACACTTCTCTAGGGTGGAAAAGTGCAGTCTGAGATGTGGGAAGATTGGAGCTGGTTTGGGGGGGGGGTCCCCAGACCTGTGTCGAGGTCGGGGCTGTGGGGTCCTCTGACTCTTGGACATCCAGGTGCCGCTTAGAAAAAATTAAATTATGTAAAATGGCTGACATCATGTGTCTACAAGACCTACGTGGCTAATCAGCACCAAGGATGGAGAAGCTTGGGAAGACCACAGCCAAGAGTGCCCAAAGTCAAAGCCAGGCAAGAGGGACAGCTGGAATTATTGGTCTTCTTTGTTGATCAAAAAGGGATGGAGGGTTGAGGATTTTGAGCACAAGTGACCAACTATCAGCAAGAATGCCGATGATAGACAGGAATTTATGCCTCCGAGCAAATAAGGGGGTTCTGTCTTCAACCAGCTCTAGAAGAACTATTATCAGTTCAACTAATGGAAGGTGAGGGAGAGCGGCCTGCCTTCCACAGGTAAGCTGCCCCTGGGCCTCGGGGGCCTAGCCCAGGCCTCTGAAACTGGAAGGATCTGTAGCTTAATCCACCTGTAGTATTTGCATACCTGTAACCCAGCCTTGTTGAGCTGCTCCCAATAAATCAGGAAGCGTGTACTTGTCTTGGGGAATGGAAATGTCCTCAAGAATTCCTGGCCACTTGGGCTTGCCTGGCCTACTTATAAAGTGCAGTCATCAGACCATGGCATTAGTCAGAGCCCCAAACAAGAGGGACGCTCTGGGTTTCTTCTTGTCATCGTCTCTACTTTATTTTAAATTCAATATAGTTTATTTTTAGCTGTGGTCTTGATCTGTTGCCCAGGCTGGCCCAAAACTTACTATGTTGCCCACCTTGGTCTAGAACTTGCAACTCTCCTCTTGCTTCAGCTTCCAAGGTTCTGTGGTTGCAGGCATGAGCCACTATATCTGGCTCCTTCTTGACAGCCTTCTCCTCACCCAGATTTCTTTCCAATTCAATTCTCAGCTAGGCTTTGCAACACAGGCCTGGAGCCTCAAGTGCTTGGAAGGCTCAGGGGGAACAAGAGCAAGTTCAAGTCCCGCTTAGGCTATGGAGTGGAACAAGCTTACACAGTATGGCAAGACCTTGTCTCAAAAGAAAGTTAAAGAAAAAAAAAGAAAGAAAGAAAGAAAAAAAAAAGCTTAAGGACACAGTTCAGTGATAAAGCACTTACTTAGGATGGGAAAAATAAAGAGTCCTCCACTTTGCCCAGCAAAACCTAGTCTTTTAAAAGATTTAGCTCAGTGGTTGCTGAATCAGAAGACCATGTTTAGGGTCTTTCAAAGAAAGATCCATGGCTGGTCTCTGGAGATCAGAAGGATGATTGGTCTGGAGCATAGATTGAGAGAATTAGTCACATGAGCTGTGAGCACTGGCCTACAAAGAGGAGGGGGGTCAGCATCCTACAAAGGAGAAAAGAAAATCAAACCCAGCGTGCTTGCCAATACTGGCTTAAATTTCAGAAACACAAAGTGAGCAGTTGACATTTTACCCTCCCTGTATCCTGGGATGCTTTCCCGGTATAGTAAAATGTTCGTTTTAATCTTGACTGACCATGTACCCAGTTTTAACAAAGAGAGTAGGTGGCAGAAACCCAGAAAAGGAGTTAGACAAAGTTCATGAACTGGAGGGTATTATCTGAGGCCTGTCTACATCCCCTGTCTCCTTGCCCTGGCGCAGGATCAAGAGAAAGCTGTGATCATGCCAGGCATGGGCACGTGGAAGAGAACACCTTCAGTACGATCCCAGAAGGGCAGTGGTCACAGAGACTCATCTCTTGGGGGAATATTTGGAGTGTGAATAGATAGATAAACTGGATAACCGTGAGATTCTGGAAGACATTTTGTTAGCATTTATGTCATCCAGTGATTTAATGTTTTGAATGATAGATGATGAAGAGAATCTTGACAGGTTTCATGTTTGTAATAGAGAAATAAATTTGGGTAGGGGGTACCCCCAAGTAGGATAACGGCACATTGTCCTCTTGGGTTTTTTTTCTCTCTCTCTCTCTCTCACGCACGCACGCGTGCGCGCACGCACACACACACACACACACACACACACACACGCACACACACAGAGTCCTTTTAAAGCAAACAATACTTAGATAGCTATGCCGAGTAACAGTAAGGGTGGAAAAGAAAACAGACTCATACTTATTCTGGTATGCCTCTCTCTGTGGACCTTATAAAACGCAAACCACTTCGGGGTGGACGGGTGACTTCATGATGATGTTATTATGACCCTCTGAATAAATACTGCATTTTCCAGTCCTACTATTGGTACCACATGGGGCAGTTGGCATATGGCTGAGCTCTCCATTCTGATCTTCTGAGACAGACATCTCAAGATGACGAATGCTCTCTCAAAGGCTGCTTGGTTATTACAACTTTACTACTCAATTCCTTATGTCTACACTGTTCTCTGGAAGCTGAGACCCTACTAACTAGTAAGAAGGAGAGAAACGTTGAATTCTACCCTAGCCAGTCTTTCCCTCTGCTGTAGTTTCAATGTACAATGTCCCTCAAAGGCACATTAAAGGCTTTATCTACAGTTTGGTGTCTTTGGCAGGTGATGGAAATGTCAAGAGGTAGGACCTAGTGGAAAGTCTCCTGATCTTCCAAGAGCATACCTTGGAAGGAAATTGTTGGGGCCACACCTTTTTTCTTCTGCTTTTTGTTTTATTCCCATCAATGAAGTGAGGATATTCTGCCATGGGCCATCACCGCCATGTCGTACCTTGTCAAAAGCCCAGAGTTAGGGAGGCAAATGACCACACACTGAAACCATGACAATCATAAGCCAAAACAAATCATCTTACTCTATTATTTGATTATTCCAAGCTTTTGTTGCAAGAGCCGAAAGCTTACACACCCATTGAAGGCAAGTGGTGTGGTGTGGTTTGAAATGGTAGCCTCCTGACTGAGTCTCTTTTCCTAGGTCAAGCAATACTGATGGTACTCCTAATTGCTCATAAGCAAGGAACCTTGACATTAACTTCAGCTTCACGGTATCAGCTATCCAGAAAGACTACAAGGTCAAAGAATTACTCTGTGCAGCAAGATGTTAAATATGATTAAAAATCATTGATTGTGGGCAGGAGTGTGGTGTAGAATAGACAGCAAAGCAGTTCTTTCCAGAGAACCCCACAGAGTGAATGAACTGCCCTTCTATGTTTGGCAGGGAGCAACCTGTATTTTTAAGGCATTTAAAGGTCTAGATGGAGAGAGGAGGAGTTTCTCTCTCCATCTAATTCTAAAACAGAGTTGGCAGGGCTCATGTGCAATATTAGAGGGCAGGGAAGTTCAAAAGAAAGCAAAGATATGCTATTTTCAGGTCTAACTGAGGTCTCCAACATCTCTGTGTCATTCTCGTATGTGGCCGGCTGTGAGGCACACCAGCAACTGGGGTGGACATGGTGCCGCTTGGCTGAGCTAAGAAGCAGGACTCTGAAGGAAATAACTCTTGATGATATCACAGCCTGTGGGGGACGGCCAGGTGCAGCTGGGTGGGAACCCTTGGCACCAGGGTCCCTGTAATGGGTCCAAGTCTTCACTGCCCTCAATCACCAGCTCAAGTCATTCTTGCTCATGCCGTTGGGACTCTGACTCAAGTCTTTGACCAGCTGAAAGGAAGTGATGTGGTGGCCATATCCGAAGTCGAGCTAAACGCTAGAAACAGAAAAGAAAATCTATTTAAAACATACCATCGTTCTTAGAAACGACTATGTGACATTTTAAAAGTATGTTTAGCATTCCAAGTATTTCTGCCTTTTGTGTCTTTAGAGATTGGCTCTGAGAGTGATGTTTTGTTTATTTAACATTTAATCAAAAGCGATTTGGACCCCGCAAGCTTTGGAGGAACAGACTCCGCAGCGCTGACTCTCCGAGTTGAGTCTGAAGAGAAAAACTTGAAGCATACGGGGAAGCTGATGTCTGTAATATGTTCTGATCAGCTGGCCTAACTTTACAGGGCTAATAAAAGGGGAGAATTTTCCCGTGCTCTGGTCTTTTATGAATTATAAATAACCATTCACTTTGGAAGATAGCACATCATAAAAATGTTTTCCACAAATATGCACAGATCCATTTTAAGACCCAGGAAAAAAAGATGTTCCGAAGTCTCCGATGTGCTCAGTTTTGATTTCACGGGGAAGCGTGTTCTTTTACCATATGGATGCTTTTAAGGAGGCCTTCAGCTGGGGCTCAATAATAACACCCCAGTGGCTAAATAAGGGATTTCTTTCCTTCTAACATTATTTCTCTGTTATTAAAGGTGGAAAAACCTTCCACAAATAGCCTACTATTAGAGTGCTTTAGGGGGTACCCTGGGAGCCAAGGTTATGTGTCTGCTCCAGAAATACTGTCTGTAATTATCATTCCTCAGTGGCTCGGAGGATGCAGCCTTGAGGTTTCATTAATTTCTCGATTCTGCAAAGTCTGGAGTGAGCGCCTGCTCTTGATATTCAATAGTGTATGGGAGGAGTTTCGCGTTGTTGTGTTTAAGGTCGCAGGTCCTTTCCTCTACCTCCCACCCCCCTCCTTCATAGTAACCATTGCTGGCTTCTTTTGTCCACACAGATAAAAAGACCAGGTTCGAAAGAAAAGAAGTCAGATAGGAGAGTCTCCCAACCCCAGTCTTTGTCTTCTCTATAATCTGCTAACAATATAGCATTAAGAAACGGAGCATTCGGATCTAACAAATGACTGGAGCGGGTCTGCGGGTCACAAAGGCACATTGATTACCCTCCCATGCGCTCTATTGTGAGGGCTTTCAAATGGGCACCAACTGCGAAGAACTTTACAGTGAACAACCGTATGACTCCCACCTTCCTGTAGACGTTACCATTAAAATGTGACCCTTCTTGGGGTTGGAGAGATGGCTCAGTGGCTCAAAGCATCAGTTTTTCTTCCAGAAGACCTAGGCTCAATTCCCAGCTCCAACACGGTGGCTCACAGTGATCTGTAACTCCAGTTCTAGGGTGATCTGATGTCCTATTCTAGCACGAGGCCCACCTGGGATGCACACACATGCACACGCACGTGCGTGCGCGCATGCATGCACACGTACGGGGGAGGTGGGATGGGAGGTGCTGTGGGGAGCTAACCTTCATCAGTCCACCTTAAGTTTTCATTTACTTAAAAGTAAATTGTGGAGTGGAGATATAATTCAGTGACATAATACTTGTATGTATGAGGCCCTGAGTTCGAATCTCAACAGCATTAAATATATATATATATATATATATATATATATATATATATACAGCTGAGTATAATGTAATAGAATATTTGGCAAGTATATATAGGGCCCCGAGTTTAACCCCAACACTGAGAAGAAAACCAAACGATAAGCATCTCTCCACCTCAGTATTCACATCAAACATCAGGGCAACATTTGTGCTCTTCGTTCGATGTGAGATGTTGTATTGTTGAAATGTGGGAATAGTAAGCTTGGGATTGTGGAAAATATTTACCTGTGTATCAAACCCTTACTAAGATACAGACATTGTCAGGGGGTGGTGGCCCAGGCCTTTACTCTCAGAACTCAGAGGCGGAGGCAGTCGGATCTCTGTTGAGTTTGAGGCCACTCAGGTATTCGGAGTGAGTTCCAGGACAGTCAGAGCTACACAGAGAAACCCTGTCTCAGAAAACAAACAAACAAACAAACAAAACAAATAAAAAACAAAAATGAAAACAAAAACAAGAACAACAACAACACAACACAAAACAAAACAAAACAAAAAAGAAAAAAGAAAAGAAAGAAAGAAAAGATATGGAGCATTTTCGTTACCCCGAGCTCCCGCATGGCCTCTCTGCCAGTGCTTGCAGCTGTTCCTTGGTCCTGGATGTGTTCGCCCTTCATTGCTGAGTAGGACTCCAGGTGAGGCTGTGCTCCACCAGTCTCACTGTCTGCTCTTGATAGGTGCTAGGGTTCTCCAGTTGTGTTGATTAGGATTACAGCTGTTGTGTAGTATGCCAATCTTTTGATAGGAGTGGGGGATACCTACTGGGTTATTGATGGGTCACAGCTGGTATGCTGTTCATTTTGAAAGAAATTAAACATTTTTTCCAAGGTGAATATTCCTTTTTGGAGGGTGGAGGTTGAAGACAGGATTTCTTTGTGCAGCTACTCACTGTCCTGAAACTCATCCTGTAGACCAGGCTGGCCTTGAACTCAGAGATGAGCCTGCCTCTGCCTCCTGAGTGCTGGGGTTAAAGGCCTGCACCGACACCACCCAGCTGTGAGTATACATTTTTATGTTCCCAATAATAATATACAAGCATTCCAAGTGTGTTTTTTTTTTAAATATAATGTGTAGTGTCATTAGTGTTTTTATTTTAAGCCATGCTGGTTACACATATGCTGGTATTTCGTTATGGCTTTAATTTGTGTTTTTCTGGTGACCAAGGATATAGAGCCCACTGTCTTTATAAGTCCTTTATTTATTTTCTTCTATTTAAACCATATTTAACTGCCATTTTTTTAACATATTATATATTTTATGAATCGCTGTCTCTGTCTCTGTGTGTGTGTGTGTCTGTGTGTCTGTGTGCTCACAAACTATGGTTAGAATGTGGAGGTCAGAAAACAACAACAAAGAGTTGGCTCTTTCTTTTTCTTTCCTCTTCCCCCCTCCTCTTCTTCTTCCTCTTTCTTTTCTGAGATAGGGATTTTCTGTGTCACCCTGGGTATTCCAAAGCTCTCTGAAGACCAAACTGGCCTCAAACTCATAGAGATCTGCCTGCCTCTGCCTCCTGGGATTAAAAGCATGCACCACCATGCCTGGCTGTTTCTCTCTTTTTACCAGTCGGATTGGACTTGGTTTGTCAGGCCTGGTGACCTCTACCTGATGAGCCATCTGGCCATCTGTCATAGATCTCCTTTGTGAGGCATCTGCTAAAATCTTTTGTCCACTCGTGATTTGTTGTCTTTATTTAGTTAAGTCAGAAGGATTTCTGTTTGTTTTGAGACCAGTTCTCATTCAGTACAAGGACCAGTCTGGCCTTGACTCTGCAATGCTCTTCCTGCTTCTGCCACCTAAGTGCTGGGATTACACATTTGTGCCATCACTCCTGATACCAGATGATCTTTACTGAGCCTGGACATCAGTCTTCTGTCCAGTTTGTCCTATAATTCTTCTCTTCCAGCCTTATCTATTCATTTTTAAATGATCCCCTTTGCTGAGAGGGCTCAGTATTTTTTTTTTTAAAGAAATCTGCTATATCTAATTTTTCTTCAGTGGTTATTGTTGTTGATAACTGAATCAGAGCACTTGGGTTTTATTAAATGATATCTCTACAATCTGTTCCTGGTCTTAAGAAAATTCAAAGGTGCCCTGGGTCCTCTGTAATAAGTGGTTTTGCCTAGTGAAACATCCATTTTTTTGAAATGGCTAATCTGTAAGCTTCTCTGGAATGAAGGATGGAGAATGAAGCCAACTGCAGATCTCTGTTTTATGATCTTCTATATGGTGACTAGAAAGAGTCACCACCGACAAGCCATGTTGTCATCGCCTCAAACCAGTTTCCTGCTTAGGGACATACTAAAAGAAATTCAAAGATAGCTGCAGTATGTGTGCAGATAGTGTCAGTACGATGATATGGGAAATGCAGGTGACGGTATGGGAATGAACAGGATATAGTCTGCTGTGAGAGAAACAGGACTTGGAATGACGGAGGCTGGATGCAGGGATGTGGCGATTCCTTTGGCCCATTCTTAGATGCCATACTGAAACCTTTCCCCGAGTTTTACTGGTCTGTTTGTCCATGAAGTTGGTTTCTCCCTGCTTTGTTTGGACTGGGGGGCGGGCACCCAACACAGACGTGATACTTTGAAAACGAAATCACATCTCTTTACCTGGTGTCCTTGCTGCTTGACCCACTTTCCTCCCAGTGCTCCGGGGGGGGGGGGTGCAAGCTGACTGCGGGCTTCTCCCCATTGCTTTCTCCAGCGTCCTTGCTTCTCTTGGCTATAGCTCCCCGTGCTTCTTCAGCTATGGGTTAACCTGGGTCATTGACGCCTGCCTTTCTGTACCTCCTGACCACTAAAAAGGCCTCCCTGCTTGTTAGAAGCTGGTGGGTTCAGGAAAGGAAAGGGTTGAAACTTGAATGGATACACTTTACTGTTTGGTTGCAGGGTGAAATTTGCAATCAAGTTTTTATTTTTCATTGATCTGGTAGGCTTTTATAGATCAATGGATGCTTTTCATCGGAAATTACCCTGAGATAGGGAATGTGGAGGAAGGATCAAGTCCCAAAGCCCTGGGCAGCTCTAACTCTAAAGAAGCCTATGTGGTGACTGTGCCTCGTGCCAGGGAAGGAAATAAGGTAATGGCGACTTTAATAGCCCACCTTCTAGGTCTAGGTGTTTTTAATGGGGATGGAAGGTGAGTGGTAACTTTTCTACAGCTGTCCCTGAAGCAAAATGGTAGAGTCGGGATGAGTCTGTGTTATAAATATCAAACAGGAGCCTGGCACGGTGGCACACATTCTAAACCCTGGCACTTGGAAACCTGAGAATCTCCAAGTCAAGTCCAAAGTCATCCTTGGCCCCATCATGGCCAACCTGGGCTCTGTGAGATCCTATCTCAAGAACTCCCAGACCGAAGTAGAATAAAACAAAAAAATAGCCATCGAGATGCCATGATATCTAAAGTGAAGATAATGGTCCTAAGTAGTTAATAAGCAAACATGATGGAATTACAGATGACAGATAGATGGAGCTGATCACATGACCACAGGACAAATGATGCCTGCTGTTCAAATAGGACATGTTCTTCCCTAGTTCACGGCCTGTATTAGTTCCTTTCTATTGCTGTGATCAAATAGCAGGATGAAGGCACTTGAAGGTGCTTTTATTTTGGCTTACAGTTCCAGAGGGAGAGGAATCCTTTGCCATCACAGCAGGGAAGTGTGGCAAGCAGGCAGACAAACAGCGGAGAGCCCACATCTCAAACTACAAACCATGGGTAGAGAGAGGGAGCTGGCAAATGTCTTTTGAAACTCCAGAGCCCCCTCCCCACAACTGACCTACTTCCTCCAGCAAAGCCACACCCTCTTAATCCTACCCAAACAGTACAAACTGGGCATCTGGTATTCAAATGCCGGAGACTATGGAAATGTATCTGTTATTCAAAAGACCATGAGGCCAATGGTGCGATAGCCACACTCAACCAAAGAATTAACTAAACACTCTTTTTCTTCCCTTTCAGGATAGTAATTCCCTCTATCAATAGCTCTTCCATTATGACACCGGAGGAATCCCAGGAAAGTCCAATCAAGATGTGTACCAGCTACAACATTGGCATCAAGTGGACACCACCGCTTTGCTATCTGTTTATCTCTTCTGGCAGTTCTGGTGCCGACCCCCCTTCAAAGTCACATTCTGCCTGTGGACACTCTTTCTACGACAGAAGAGGAGAGGGGAACTGCCTAGCACTGGTACCTTCTATTCTTTCCCCTCTTTTTGAGCTATTCCTAAAGGTATCTGAAGCCATCCCACAGAACCCTGAGACATCCTTTCTGCCTGAAGCTAAGCTGAAGTCTGTCAGCCTGACTGTGGGGTCTGCTGGGAACCCCTGGGCTGGATGAGGTAGTGGATAATAATGTGTAATGTGCGATGCGACAGAGAACACAGTTCACTGTCCATTCCCCTCCCCGACCCCGCCCTTCCTTGCTACTTCCCTTCCTCTTCCCGGTCCTTCCCGCTGCTGTTCTTGAGTGGCGGCTCCAACATTCTGAAGCACAGGTCTGACAGCCAAGTGAGAGGCTTGGCAAGGGAGACTTAAACTTTTCTTATGACTGAATTAAAAACTGGCAATAAAAACGTTCCAGCTTGGTGATTATACTGATAATTGAATGAAAAGTCTGTGTGAGATGAAGCGTGACATTCTTTAGCTCTGATTTTGACGTGGCACCTGAGTTCAGTCAGAACATCTGTTCTGAGAACTAAGCTTTGTACAGGAGTGTCCAGTCCTCACCATGGTCAAGGGCTCTCCTTACTATTGTTCTTCATTCTACCCTGTCTATCTGAACCTTCCACTATCTAAAATGATCTAAAATTTTCTTTCAAGCTGATTATTTGTCTTTCATTAATGTCATAATTACCATGAAGGTCTTACCACACAGTCAGAGGCCCACCGGTTCCCTCGGTAGCGACCCTTGTCACTGTTCTTAAATGAATTCGTAAGAACTGTCTGATTTTTTTTTTTTTCAGGTTGGCTTTGTGGTGCAAGGTCTGTGAATGTTTAGTTGACAATACAAGTGTGCCTCTCTCGTTTCCTGTTTTCAAGCTCTGTGCTTAAGTTATTTGAAAGGGTGGAATATTTCAAATGACAATTCAGCAGTTTTACTGAGGAAGGCTGTAAAACACAATGAGCAAGGAGTTTTACTTCCCCCTTCAGATAGCTACTCCCCTCTTTTGAAATAGTGATAGCCTCCAATCAGCAGGGATGACTTTAACTCACACTGTAACATTTGGAGCAGCTACTAGGCCATGGCTGGAGCTGTGGAGATCATGGTACTCTTGCACACTGGAGTTCCAGACGTCTTATTAGTACATGGAATGCGTCTGCCTGTGCTGATATTGTTCTATCTTGTTAAGCTCCCCCCTCCCCTCCCTCCCCTCCAGGCACAGCCTTCGGATTGGCTAAGGTATACAGTCGCTTGACCAATCAACTGAAACTTTTCTCCTGCCACCCTAGCAACACCTGACAATGGTCATTGACAAATGTTAAGAGGAAACCCCTGACAAAGCTAAACAGCCCTTGCAGATGGGTCCTGCCAAGGGCAGACAAGGCTAGTGCTACCTACAGAGTACTTCGTATGCTCAGAGGACTTAGTGGTTTCTGTCAGCACTGCTCCCTTGTAACCAAACCTCCACACCCACCAGGATGTTTTCAGTGGTTGGAGAAAGAGTTCTCGTAAGATTCTCACGCTCTGCTCTTGTGCTGTCCCTGATGCTAGTTTGTTTTTAAGGGCAAGGCAAGAGGTGCATTTTCTGAGGGTGGTAGGACACCTGGCTGTATCCCCAGTGGCATCTTTCCCAGCCTGCTAGCTATGTAACTACTGCTTCCCAGTGCTACTCTGAGTCCTGATGGTGTGATGGGTAGACTCATCTGCAGGCACATCGAGGCAACTCCTCTCAGGGTGCTATAGACCTCACTGGCTCATCCCACTCTGTGAGGCTTGGTGACTGAGGGATCTGAAGGCAAGCCCAGCAGAAGCTGGGCGGAGTGCTAAAAAAAGACAAAGAAAGGAAACCTGCCAGAAACATGCACTGACAGTTCATAGGCAAATATGTTTCCTTCAAAAGACATGATAACTGTGTCTCTGTGATGCCTTCCCAAAGTCTCCCTAAATGGTCACTTCAGTTAGTCTAGCCACTTCGAAAGCATATTCAAACCCTGTCTGAGAAATCCATTGTTACCCCTCAGCTGCTAATGAAGCTGAGAATGCCCAAACCATGCAACACATAATCTAGATTAACTTTTTATGATTACCAATGATACGCATTGGTAGCCCAACAAAGACAGACCTGAGGATACAAACGCAGACATTTTACACCCAGAGCTATAAAATGTGCACACAGCTAAATTACAGAGACAAGTTTAGACAAGGAGAACAGAGTAGGAGAATGTGTGTATGTGTCTGTGTCCATGTATTCATGTATGTGTCCATGTGTGTGTGTATGTGTGTATGTGTCCATGTATCCATGTGTATGTCTGTGTGTGTGTGTGGTGTGTGTGTGTATGTGTGTGTATAGTGTTGGGGCAGGGAAACCTTCAAGGGACACCAGGGAATAAAAGAGTGTGAAATCCAAGATGGTATTAGTTTTTATTGTCATCTCTTCTCATCAGCACCACCCTCCGGTGCCTGCCCTGATGTTCATTTTCCATAGAGGGTTGGCACTATGTCAGCTTAAGGAATCCCTTGGGAGTCTAAACTGATAATGACTTCCAGTCTAAGCCCTTCAAGGGATATTGATGGTTTTCAATGGGGATTTACAAACGTGAAAAGAATCAAATCTCTAGTGGGTGGATTGTAAATTAGGAAATATCTTTAGTCTGAGAACTTGGCTCTGCTCAAATATACTTTTTAGGTTGAGGTCTCTTGTGAGTATTCTTTTTAGAAAAATATTCATTTATTTATTTTGTGTATATGTGTATCTGAAGGCATACCACATACATGCAAGAGTCCACAGAGGTCAGAAAAGGACATTGGATCCCATGGAATATAGGCAGTTGTGGGGTGCATGTAGGTTCTGGGAACTGAACCTGGGTCTTCCACAAGAGTAGCTAAGTGTTTGTAACTGCTGAGAAATCCTGTTTTAGGGCTATTAAGGCTAGCATTAGCATTATGGGCAAGAAAAAGTATTTCAGGTAGAGGGTTTGCAATGAAGAACAATTCATGGAGGGCGGTGCCTCCTAGAGGGAGAGGCCAACAGACTAAGTTTCCACACAGACACTAACTAGTAGTTAGTTTTAGAATGTTCAGTATCTGCTCTCCAGAGAACTTCTGAACTTTCTGGCGACATCAGATAAAGACTTTTAAACCAATGTATATTATAACATGGTACAAAAAAAAATCTTATACTGCCACCTGCATGCAATAAGGTTTTCAAGGCCAGAAAGAAACTACATCATTATATAAATATGTTGAATTGTGTTTGCCTATTAAGAGGGGTAGATATTTTCTTTCCTAGGTCTTTCAGAAATTTCAATAACTTGTTCAAGTTTACAATAGATTTGAGAAACTATTAAGTTTTAAGATTACAGAACAATAACAACCAAATGGTTTAACACCAGGTGTTATTTATTTGTTTATTGCCCTGGAGGTTGAGATATTTTATCTACCTGTTAAAAAAAAAAAAAACAGAAAAAAAATTAACTTGACAATGTATGGTGTGGTTTCTTCCTTTATAATCCAGCTTTCCCAGGTTGACAAGAGGGGTTCAGAGGTTGAGGAAGGGGCTTAGAGGAAGAGGGAAAGGGGAAGGGCGAGTTTTCACTCTACACCGAGACCATGGGCAGCTATTTGAACATCACTTGAGGGTAAAATCAAGAGCTGGCATCTGGGAGGGTATGATGATCTTCACAGAGAAGATTCAGCCACTGGTGGTGGCATAGACCTTTGATCCCTAAACTCAGGAAGCATAGGCAGGTGGATCTCTGTGAGTTCAAGGCCAGCCTGATCTACAGAGTGAGTTCCAGGACAGTCAGGGCTGCAGAGAAAAACTCTGTCTCAAAACACACACACACACACACACACACACACACACACACACACACACACACACACAGAGAGAGAGAGAGACAGAGACAGAGACAGAGACAGAGACAGAGACAGACAGACACACACAGAGAGAGAAACAGACAAACGGGGGGGGGGCAATAGGGGGTGTTTGGAGATGGAGGGTTCCTGGCCAGAATAAAGCTCGGCACATAGTAGGCACAGAAATATTTGCTGACAAAGCTGCACAGCCTCCAAATCACTCTCTTGAAATAAAAAATAGCAAAAATCTAGAACCCTGATAGAGTAATAGCTCCCCCCCCCAAAAAAAATAACCAAAAAAAAAAAATCTCAGAGATTGTTTTCTATGTCTATGGTAACAAGAAGACTTAAAATTGCCCAAATTTGAGAGACACTTGAGACGAAAGCCAGGATGAAAAAAAAAAAAAAAAAAGACAAATGCTACAAGCAGCATGTGTGACAGTGTGGTAAAGTTTTTGACATTTGTTTGGGGAGATTGTCTTATTTCTTTGCTTGGAACGATGTGATGATTTCCAGAATGTAGCAGTAATAGCTTCACACCACGCTGCTGATCGTTCATGGAATAGATTTTATTCTTTTCCTGAAAGGGAAAAAAGAACAACCCATGAGCCTTGGTGGCAAATGAGTGTCTGTAAGCCCGTGGAAACTGCTCTCCTGGCATACTCCTGCATGCTAACTGCAATGAGAGGAGGTTTGCCGGGCGGAAGTGACTTCGTTTTTTCCCTTCTTCAGGGTTAGCAAATACTTATTGAGCATCTACTATTTTCCCACATAATCTGCCCTATATACAAACTAATGGAAAAATCGTGACTTTGATAAAGATGCCTGCTACGTGTAACTACTGGAGTGTGTAATAGGCAGAACTGATCTAGCAGAGCGGCCAGGCTTTCCTACGGAAGTGCGATTAAGCTGAGTCTAGTAAAACAGCCATGGCTTCAGAGCCTGGAGGAGGAGAATGTCCAGGCAGTGGGAACTCTTGGGCAAAGGGCCCCCTGGAGAGAATGAGTGTTCAAGGAACTGAAAGCAGGCCTGAGCAGCCTGCTTTGGCAGAGGCCCAGAGCATGAAAGGAACACACTTGGGACAAAACCAGTCGGGGAGGTGGGCAGGGCTAGCTCTTTCCTGTTCTGTTACACAGCCGTTCTTGCACAGTGGAATTGTGAGGGATTTGGTCTCCAACCTTTGGCATATGTACTGGCTGGCTTTGTGTGTCAACTTGACACAAGCTGGAGTTATCATAGAGAAAGGAACCTCCCTTGAGCAAATGCCTCCATGAGATCCAGCTCTAAGGCATTTTCTCAATTAGTGATCAAGGGGGAAAGGCCCATTGTGGGTGGTACCATCTCTGGGCTGGTAGTCCCGGGTTCTATAAGAAAGCAAGCTGAGCAAGCCAGGGGAAGCAAGCCAGTAAGTAACATCCCTCCATGGCCTCTGCATCAGCTCCTGCCTCCAAGTTACTGCCCTGTGTGGGTTCCTGTCCTGACTTCCTTTGGTAATGAACAGCAACATGGAAGTGTAAACTGAATAAACCCTTTCCTCCCCAACTTGCTTCTTGGTCATGATGTTTTGTGAAGGAATAGAAACCCTAAGACAGCATACTCCAGGGAGCTAAGGCTGTCACAGGAATGAGCAGCAAACTATTCTTGTGTGCACTCTAGTAATGGCAGCCTCTGGACCACCTAAAACCTGTCATAGCATTGCTATAGAGTCCAGAAGAGAACCACCAGATTCTAGCATTATAGCTTCATGACATTAAAACTAAAGCATGTCCAATGTATATTATTGGCACCTCAGATCATCATGACTTTCATACATTAACTCCTCAGGAGTCATGGTTTGGACATTTAATGACCTCCCTCCTAGTTGGGAGCCATTTGAGATCCAGGAACACTTTAAGAAGTCCAAGTAAAAGAGACCAAGGGAACTTGATTTTTATTTTATAATAAATTCTAATATGCAGGCCTTGTGCTTTCTACGGCCACACAGAGTGGGAGTGATGGTTCAGGAAGAACAGAGTTCTTATGAGTTAGGTGTGGGGTAAAGAATTTAAACTTATAGGGAGGCTGGAGAGATGGATTAGAGGTTAAGGGTACTGGCTGGTCTTCCAGAAGTCCTGAGTTCAATTTCCAGCAACCATATGGTGGCTCACAACCATCTGTAATGGGATCTGATCCTCTCTTCTGATGTGTCTGAAGACAGCAACAGTGTACTCATGTACATTCAATAAATAAATAAATAAATCTTTTTAAAAAAAGGTATAGAGAACAGTGCTACTGTAAAGGCAGAGTCAAAAACAAGACTAGAAAGAAAAAAAGGACATAAACTTGGGGGGTTAGAGAAATGGCTCAGAGGTAAAGATCAATTGTTATTCTTGCAAAGTACCCAGACTCAGGTCCCAGTACTCACATGGCTGCTAAGAACTGTCTAGGGGTTCCAACAGTGTTCCAGCCCCCTTGGATACTAGGCATGTAGGAGACACACGAACATACATGCAGGCAAACCACTGTTGTGTAATGGTTTCCTCCCATATTGAAACATTCTATTCTTCAGGGCTGTTCTTTCTACTGGAAGTAAAACATGTGAAAGTAGCTTCAGGAAGTCCCTGAAACTGACTCGATTCACTAGGTCCCACGTTCCTCCAGAGCAAACTATAAAAGCTGGGTGTTCTAAACTTCAAAGAAGTCTCAAGCCACTGCAAAGAAGATGCTGAGACCATCTGCCTAGAAGATGCCGAAAGCATCGGAGTAGCCTGGAAGGGGTTTTGACCTGTAGAGTCTCTAGGGAAGGACACTCTTCAACCTGTTGAGTTGCCTGTAGGCTGTGCAGTGTGCTTCAGGTTCCCAGCTTTGTGAGCTTTCATCCGTGCTGGGGCGGGCTTTGGTGAATTAGCTGTCTTTTAATTATTTTTGCTCCTGAAAGTAATCTTTCACCCACATTCCTGTCAGTAACCTTAATAAAACTCATTGGTTTACCAAGTTGGACTTTGGTGGTATCTGCACTTTGGTCTGGCAAAGGCTCCCTATTTGGAGTGAGTAGATGTGTATGTTATGTCTCTCCCAGAAAAAAAATTTTGTCATAAAACACACTCATACACAAAATAAAATCTTTTTAAAAACTAGATATGGAGAATTGAAGCAAAAATATCTTAATAGAGCTTAAATAGTTTCATCGTGTTTATAAGTCTTTATAATGGACTTATGAAGATAAGAAAGTATATTACTATTTAGATTTCTAGTCTGTGGAGTTGAATATCCTAAGAGTTTCAGTGCTTAAGTAGATCCTGTGTTCTAGATAGCTCTCCTGAAACTTGTACTCTGTGGTCTGGAGGTGCCGGTGAGGGCAGATTCATATTGAAAAACTTTACATCCGGTTTTGCTGAAAACTGCATCTTTACAAGTTACTACTTGTGGGTTTTTTGAACATTTATTAGAAGTGACACTTTTCCTGTCTGCACCGTCATGATGCTATTCCTGACAGGAAGTGACTTCACAATGCTAAAAAAAAAAAAATATTGTAGGTGATAACACACCCTTAGCAAATCCATTTTAAAGTTTGGTTTAGACATTTTAAACTGATTTTAAAAATATTTTTAGTTGCTTATTTTATGTATGTGAGTGCTTTGCTGCATGTAAACCTGCAGGCTAGAAGAAGAGCATCCTATCCTGTTATAAATGGTTATGAACTACCATGTAGGTGCTGGGGATAGAACTCAGGACCTCTGGAAGGGCAGCCAGTACTCTTAACCACTGAGCCATCTCTCCAGCCCTTAAACTGACTCGTAAGTCTTTCTTAAATGGAAATACTCTTTTGTCTAGTAATAAGATACCCCCAAGAGATACCTGGTTGTTTAAATTCTACATCTAAATTCTACTGACGGGAATGAAAACTAATAAACTATTTGATCACTGTAGAAAATGCTTATGCTATGTGCTTGCAACATGACCTTTTGGTTATGATTATTATTATTATTTTGAGACAGGATCTCTTTATGTAACTGTCTTAGAACTCACTCTGTAGAACAGGCTGACCTCAGATTTACAGAGATCCACCTCTGCCCCCTGAGATCTGGGATTAAAGGTGTGTACCAACATGTCCTACCCTTTCTATTTTCCTTTCTGACACAGGGTCTCATGCTGGCTTGGAACTTGCTACGTAGACCAAATGGGTCTTGAACTCACAAAAATCTTCCTGCCTCTGCCTCAGTATTGGGATTAAAGGTGTGTGCCACCACTCCTGGCACAAGGTGATTTCTAGAATGACATTTTTCTTTTAACTAATTTTTTTTCATGATCATTTTTTTATGTGTATGGGTATCTTGCCCACATATGTCTGTGTACTGCCTGCTTTCAGTGCCCTTGGAGGTCAAAAGAGGGCATCAGATCCTCTGGAACTGGAGTTACAGATGGCTATGAGCCACCAGGTGGGTTCTGGGGATCAAACCCAGGTGCCTTGTCAGTGTTCTTAACTGCTAAGCCATCCCTCCAGCTACATGGGAGGACATTTTCTACAAATGTGTCCTTCATACATGTGAGAGCCTTTGGTTCCATACTACAGTTCTTAGGATGTCCTAAATATGTCTGCCTTGTGTCATATCACTTATCAGAGATGAAAAAGGAGTAAATTAACGAAATTGGGGTTATCAATATTTTAAACTGTGATTCTTTTGTGTTGCCTTTACAGTCTTTAAAAGTGGGAGCTCTGTCTTTCCTGGTTGACATGGGCAGAAACTGAAGTAAGTGCCTTTATCCACTTAAATATTGAGTTATAACTGAGAATGATCTTAAAATGCTTAATGAAAAGTAAGTTTTCAAAGGCAAAAGTGAGAAGGTTGTAACTGTTTTTTTTGTTTTTGTTTTGTTTTTTGGTTTTTTTTTTTTTTGTTTGTTTGTTTTTTCAAGACAGGGTTTCTCTGTGTAGCCCTGGCTGTCCTGGAATTCACTCTGTAGACCAGAAATCTGCCTGCCTCTGCCTCCCAAGGGCTGGGATTAAAGGCATGCGCCACCACAGCCCGGCGGAGGCTGTAACTGAGTGCAGCATTTCCTCCTTGGTAACTAGGCTTTCAGGCCGCTGTCAGGTCTCACAGACACCAGTGCTGCGATGGTTCCATACAAAAGAGCTTCACCGTTATACTTTGAATTGGAAGGCAGACTAGTACCTCCATAGTCTGGGCCACTTTCACAAGACCAAGACTGCACACACACTATATTCACAACTAAGTTTTCAACTTGACAAGGAGAGTAGACTACCCACTGAAGAAAGCAAATGCAATGCCTCTGGAGAGCTGATCGAGTCAAATTTTCAAAACTTCAAAATACAAAGTAAACTTGTTAAGTGGATTGCTGACCTGAGTCCTTGGAATACGTTGAGTTCAGACGATGGATTTTTTTTTTTTTTTTTTCAGAATTCCGGACCGTAACCAAAGTTTCCTGTTCTAACAGAGCACATTTTTTTTTTTTTTTTTTTTTTTTTTTTTTTTTAAGGATAGAAAGTGGTTACTCAGTACTTGAACGATAGTCTCATGACAGACTGTGGGAGGTTCCACCTTAAGGGAGAACATGGCAAGGACCAGAGGGTGACAGGGAAGCACGGCATGATTCCAGGTTTTTCCTATTCTGAGGAATCCGTGGCACGGGTTAAAAGGATCAAAAGGATCAGTTCTAAGCCTCACCACATCTTGGTGGAAAGTGAAATTCAAGAGAGTTGAGAGAAGTCTGTATTTCTAACAAGTGCTGGGGGGGAGGGGGGATTCTTATGACCTGGCACGTTTGAGAAATGCTGACTAACGCCATGAGCTCTGGCAATGAACTCAAGTTTGAGTCTTTGCTCGACTGGACCACATAATCATTGGCAAAATTCTTTGTGCCTCAGTTTCCTTATTTGATTCTTAGGTAAAGTTGCTGGGGCACTGAGCTATCTGTAAAGGTCCCAGTACTGTGTCTGTGGTCACTCTCGAAAACACAGGAAGACGTTAGTGGCTTGATTCTTTGGGATTTAACAAAGAGAAAAAGAGTTTCCAAACTTTCTCCTCTTTGAAGATGGAACAGTTGTTCTAAACTGGCTAGTTCTCCATCACTCCACACACTACTTTTGCCTGAGTTTATTTGGTAGAAACGACTGGGCTGGAAGATTCCCTGGGCATTTTCCTATTACAGTCATTTCTTATTGATGAAGTGTCATCTCCAAGACCCCATTCTTCATCCCTCTTATCCACACAACATGGAATTATCTGTCATTCCATTGGAGGGGAGATTAATGCTTGGTTCAGAGGTTAACTATGCTATTTGAGGCTTTTATTTCCTTCTAAACAATTGAATTATATTCCATGGAACATTATTGACTTTGGTTATTATACAAAAAAAAAATATCCCAGTATGAAAAATAGCATTAAAATGAGCATAGCTTTGTGTCTGTCTGCAAATGGCTTGAAGTTCCTTAGATCTAATCCAATTTCCATGTCTTGGAATCTTCCTGCTAATGGCAAATTATTGTCTTAATTAGCCGAGATGACTAGTAATAATGATGAGGCAATGCGGTTTTCTTTTCCTGCAGTCCTAAATACTGGGACTGTGTGAAGTTCTGACTACCAAAGAGTAACTTTCAAAACTCATGTGTTAACTTCAGATCCCCTGTCCAAGGGTGTGGGCTTTATGCACCTTTTCTACGTGTGCAGGAAAATTAGTGCTTTGGGGATTTGATAAACTAGTATCTATTCGATTCAAAGATTTCAGTTCTCATTTCTTTGAAATTCATGCTGAATAGCCCAAGCTGGCCTTGCGTGCCTCATCCTCCTGCCTCTGCTTCCTGTGTGATTACAGGCAAAGAAGTGAGAGGAGCCCTGTTAGATCTCAGGCGAGGACTCCACTTCCTTTCTTAGAGTCCTGTGTCTTCCTGCAGGCCTGCTATCCATCCAGCCATGCACCCAGTCACATGGTCCAGGTGCTGTTTTTGGAGCCTGGGAATAGATGGGGTTTTCTTCCTTGAGTTCATTGGTTCAGTGACGGGGAGAACTTTTTTATGGAGTTGACTGGGGAGCCTATCTTCTGACCTCACTGTGATACCAGGTTGAGTCACAGCCCTTTCAGCAGTCTGGTTCCCTACTGTTGCCTAATGGTAGACACCGGACATGGCTCCAATCCTGGTTTGGTCCCTTGGGTAGAGGCCTGGTAGGAAAGGGAAACTGTAAGTAATTTAGTAATAATTTATACGAGTAGCAGGAAAATAACAACCATGAATCCTTAAAATAGAGAAGCAGCAGGAGAAGCAGCCGAAGATGGCATACGTACGGTCACCAAGTTCATGGGAGTAGCTAGCTATGGGGAGAAAGCTTGGTGTAGCAGGGGAAGGGGCTCTCAGAGGCTCTGGAGAAGCAGACATAATCCCAACGGCTCAGAGAACTTGTAACCTGGCAAGAAAGAGAAGACAATAGCTCAGAGCAGGGTGATACTTGGCGCAATGGTCTAAATGTCTTAAGACAGAAAGTAGTGAGGGTGCTTAGAGAGAAGCCACACACCAAGGTGGGTTTTTCCAGAGGAAGTGGCCTTTAAGCAAGTCCTTGAAGGAAGGGGAGGAATTTAACAAATTCCAAGAGGAGAGAGAAAGAGAGAGATTTCAGGCCTCAGGAATGTATTGAGCAAATGTGTGGGGCAGGCATGTCCTGTTGGGACATAACAGCATTCCTGTTGGGAAACTGGGGGGAAAATTCTGTTGCATTTTAGAAGACAAGGCTGGAAAGTTGGGTTTGGTCTTTTGGTTGAGACAGATCATAGTCACTCTGGACTCTTCCCAGTAGGCAGCATAGAGCCATTTCAAGGGACTTGAGCAGGAGGGTGACACCATGGCAGCTGGTGGGGGAGGGGGGGTAGGCTACACAGACATGCCAGCCAGCAACAAGGCCCTGCACAGCAAAAAGAAACACCTGTGAGCAGTGAGAGGGGCTGGGATAGTCAACACCGAAAGTGAATGGGGGTGGGGGTGGGGGGGAGCTGCATCAAAGAAGTTATCAAAGGGGACTGCAGCTTGGGGGACCCTGATAGGTCACCGCGGGGAGACAAGAAATGCAGCGGAAAGGGAGTACTTTAAGTTTGAAAGAGGCGCTCTGACGGTGAGCGCTGTGATCTGGACACGGAGAAGAGATGAGCCAAGGTTTCTGGGTTTGAAATGGTGTTGACTCTCCACGGGGTGTCATCAAAAGTCGATCATAATAGGCTGTAGGATGAGGGCACATTAAAGTTTGGAGGAAGAGAAACAACAAACAACAAATGAGGCAAGAGAGGAAGAGACAGATCAGAGTCCAGAACAGAAGAAACAACAGGATACCAGAGAAACCCAAGAATGAGGGGAACCATTCCAAAGAAGAGTGGGCAGAGTGTCTGAGACCCCAGGGAGATCAAGTAGGGTTAGATCATATTCAGTGGCCCTGGGCTTTCTTTGAATTAGAAAATGAAGCTGGATTGCCCCAGGGCTAGGGGGTATAGTTCAGCCCAAGAGCATTCACCCTGGAGGGCCTATGTTCCATTCCCAGCAAAAACTTAACAAAAAATGACTGGATCCCTCTAGGGAAGGTCCATGCCTTAGATCCAGCCTCTTTAGTTCATTGCGATATCAAATTCTTTAAATGTTAGCCTCCTCTAAAGGTATGTATTTTCCGGTAACGGAAATTAATCCCTCCCACCAACACCGCATCTGACCCTGAATGAGTCATTAATTCTGTCCGAGGACACCAGTTCTGTCCTTTTTAACTTTCTAATTCAGAGATCCGTGGACACGGGTGAAAATGTTCAGCGATCTGTACTGCACACGCTTTTGTCGTGACTTTTTGAGGACAGACTGGGGCTGACCTTTCTTTCTGCTCCGATACTCTAAGTTTTAAAGTCTCTTAAAATTATTTTTAAAAGAGATACAGATATTAAACAACCGGAGGAAAGGGGCTTCCTCTTCCGCTTGCCCATAAAGCTCTTCCAGTTTTCTGTTCGGCTTTTTCCTAGGCACCGAGGAGGTGCCTAGAAAAATACTGGATGAATATACAAAAACATGTCACCAAAATTTTCCTAACAAGCAGCTATGGAAAGTCTGCCAGCGTCCTGTCTCCAGGGACTTCTAGCCTGGGGCTCCTGATGCCCGACATGGATCACGTCCAATGTCTCGGGCGGCCTTCGCTTTGAGTGGGCAATTTTCTTTACAACGCCGATGCGCGCAGTCGCTTTAAATTCAGACCAGGTAGGCAGTGGGGAGTTGCCAATATGCGAAAGTGTCAGAGGAGCGAGGGCTTATCTCCAACAATAGGACAGTATCTCTAACACTGTTTACAGTAAAAACAGAAGGTGGAGCAAGAAGTCAGGGTGTCTAACGTGGTCATTAAGCCTGCGGCTTGGCTGAGATCTAACCAAGCTCTGCAGAGTGCGAAGAACAATGTCCGCAGGGTTCCCGGTTCAGACGGGGACTCGTTTCTCCGCCTCCGCTGGCGCCCGGGCACAGTCTCCCAGCGCTGCTCGCTCGTCCTGCTGCCCTGCAGCGGGAGGACCCGCCGGTCGGGCGCCGCCAATGCTGCAGGGAGCGCAGCGCGCGTCCCGAGCGCCAAGGACTCCAGGTCTCAGCCCCGCCGCAGACTCCAGAGCGCCCGCGGCTGCTGTCCGCCACCGGGCGGCCGTGAGCGACAACCGTCTCGCGATCGAGAGTTTGCGCGATCCTCTCGGCCCGTGTGTGCGCTCTAAGTGAGCGGCCGGACCCCCTGGGTCTGCAGCAGGTCGCGGCAGAGGGCGACTGGGGCTCTGGGGTGAACCCGGGCGGGCCGGCTTCTTGGCCCGAAGGGCTGAAAGAGTGCGAGGGCGGGGCGGGGCAGGGCAGCGCGGCCGGCTCGGGACGCGCGTCCAGCGGCTGCGGGGCAGCATCCGAGCGCTGCGCGTGTCCGGGCGCTCGATCGACTCGGCTCCCTGGCGTGTCGCCGGGCCGGAGCGAACCCGGGGCTCAGGGCTGGGTGCGCTGCAGTTACGCGGGGCAGCCGCGCCCCTTCCCCACCTGGGTCGGCGAAAAGTGAAGTGGAAAACAGTGGCTGAGCTCAGCCCTCCTCCCTTTCCCCCCCTGCGCCGCAGCCACGGCCGAGGGTGGGGGGAAGTTCGCTCCGCCGGGTTGGAAGGAAAGCAAGGCGGCCTGGGCCGCGCCTCCCCCGCCTTCCTCTCGGCCGCGTCCCCGGGGCTTCACGCAGCATTTCTTTGTTTTGAAAGCGCCTCCTCCGCCCAGAGGCTTTTCCCCGCGGGGCCGGCTGAGTGGGGGGT
This sequence comes from Mus caroli, assembly GCF_978045245.1. NCBI lineage: Eukaryota > Metazoa > Chordata > Mammalia > Rodentia > Muridae > Mus > Mus caroli. Next base: position 13,546,841 of record NW_028227270.1, read on the forward strand.
GGGGCATCGAGCAGTCGGCCCGCCCTCCATTTAGTCCGGAACCCTCCCCCCTCCCCGCCCCGCGGCGACCCACGCGGAGCGTCCTCGCTCGGCGGACATCAAAAGGAGGCAGGGCGCTGGAGGGCTAAGTTGAGTAGACAGGGGGCGCAGAGACCCACCCACCCTTCCCCTTGGCAGACGGCCCGACCCCTCCCGCGGAAACCCCGCCTGAGCCCCGCCCCCCGCGTCACAGCAGCCTGACATTCTCACAGCCCACCGGGCACCCAACCCGGGTGCCCCCGCCACCCCCGTGTCCACGGAGCGCTCTATTTATGTTTCAGCCCAGTGATTTGCATAGGCCCCGCCCCCTCCCCTAGGTTCTCCCTATCGGCGCTCCTCCTCGGCGACGTCGTCACGGCCTAGGCCACACCTCCCGTGCCCCTACAAGGAGCGGCGGGCCCTAGATGGCAGCGTGGCGTCGCCACGGCGTGTGCGTGTCGCGCTTCCTTGTGCCGTTTATAGGGTCCCGGCACTTCCGCTGTCGGGTTAGAAGCGGCGCGGTCATGGCGGAGCGCGGACAGCAGCCTCCTCCCGCGAAACGGCTCTGCTGCCGGCCGGGCGGCGGCGGCGGCGGTGGCGGCGGCGGCGGCGGTGGGGGCAGCAGCGGCGGCGGCGCGGGTGGCGGCTACAGTTCTGCCTGTCGGCCCGGCCCGCGGGCGGGCGGTGCGGCGGCGGCGGCGGCGTGCGGGGGCGGCGCGGCACTGGGGCTGCTGCCGCCGGGCAAGACCCAGAGCCCCGAGTCTCTGCTGGACATCGCAGCGCGCAGGGTGGCGGAGAAGTGGCCGTTCCAGCGCGTGGAGGAGCGCTTCGAGCGCATCCCGGAGCCGGTGCAGCGTCGCATCGTCTACTGGTCCTTTCCCCGCAGTGAGCGGGAGATCTGCATGTACTCGTCCTTCAACACCGGCGGCGGCTCCGCGGGCGGCCCCGGCGACGACAGCGGCGGCGGCGGCGGCACGGGCGGCGGCGCGGGCGGCGGCGGCGGCTCCTCATCCTCGCCGGCCGCCACCTCAGCCGCCGCCGCCACCGTCGCCGCGGGCACCGGGACCCCGTCGGTGGGGGCGGCCAGCGCTGCGGACGGCGGCGACGAGACGCGGCTGCCCTTCCGCCGGGGTATCGCGCTGCTGGAGAGTGGCTGCGTAGACAACGTCCTGCAAGTCGGTGAGTCACGGGGCCGCCGCGGGCCGTCGGTCGGTCCTTCGGTCTGTCCTCCTGTCCCTCGGGGGTGGGGGAGGGAAGGGTCTCCCCTCCGCTCCCCTGGGCCGCCCCGGGCCGGGCGCGCGCGGTGCAGCAGCGGGCCACTCGGACGGTCCCCGGAGCGGAGCGCCCATTTCCTCCCGCTGGTCCCCGCCCCCGTCTCCCCGGACGGGCTAGCGCGAGTGGGAAATGAATCAGCAGGACGCGCCCCTCGGTGGCGGGGCGGTGGGTGTCGGCGTCCCGGTCGTCTGTCCCGCAGGCTGAGTGCGGGTGTGCGGGGCGGGCGTGGACAAAGGCGCGGGTGGCCGCGGGGCTCGGGCTGGGGCGTGCGGCGCGGGGGAGGGGGCGCGGGCCGCAGACAATGCCGACCGGGGCGCTCGCTCTGCACTGCCCGGCTCGCGTCCTTTCTTCTGGCGCCGCTCCGCGCCCCGCGGTCCGAGGTGGGGTGGTGGCGATCCCTTCCACCCCGCTCGGCCACCGCTCCGCTCGGGGCTCCGACGGCCGGCCGGCCCCGCGTACTCCGGCAGCTTAAGGTGTCTGCGACGAGCTCCGCGGCGTCCGCGTCCGGGTCCCCGAGCCACCCCGGCCGGGAGCGACGGCCGGCCGGGCCGCTGAGGGGCGCCGCTCGCGCTTCTCCGTCCGGTGAGGCACCCCGCCGCCGGACTTCTGCCTGAGCCCGGGGTTCGGGCGCGGTGCTGAGGGAGCGGGGCAGCACCGCCGATGCCGTGACCCGCGGCCGGCGTCCGCACCGAGGGGCCCCGCGGCCCCTGCGCCGCTGTGCGCCCCGCACCTCCCGGCACTTTGTTCTCCTTTCGGGTTTATTTGTGCCCCTTTCAATTTTCTGTCACCCTCCGAAAAGGGGAAAGCAAACAAAAGAGCCTCTTTATTTCTTTTCAGGGCTTGTAAAGTAGAAGATATTTGACAAAGGCGAGAGAAGGACTTGTGATTTAAAGCTGCACAGCCCTTCTTTCTCTGACAGACCAGGAGAGTTTTCTCAAATCCCTCTGCCTTCCGCGGGGCTTTTCTTTTTCTTCTGATTCGATATCTTTTCCAGCCATAGTTACGGGAACGTTTGAACTGGATTGAAGTGAACAATGCTGCAGCGCAGCCTCCCTGTCCCCATATTTTTCCTCCGGATTGCTGAAGGCGTATTTTATAACCCCCTCCCACTCTGGTTGAAATTGTAGGGATGAACCCCGAAGCAAATGAATGAGGAGAGATAGATTTGAAAGGCTGTGTCTGCCTCTGTCCGTCTCTCTCTCTCTCATTTTTAACTTGATCTTTTCTCTCTATGGTTCAATCTTTTTATCCTTTTCCTTGGGAGTGGAGTGGGGGTCTGGACAGTGGCCCCGACACAGAAGATTTGTTTTAATCCTGTTTGGTTAATTTGAATTCTAATGTAATCTGAAAACGTGATTTTCTGCATGGTCATTTATTTCCAAAGACAGCCCTCAGTGTTGCTCAGCACCGTTTCCCTCTAAGAGGGGGGTTGGTTTTTGAGGCTATCCGTCTTTACCCCCACCTTTTCCCCTTTAAAATCTAATTAACATTCTTTCTAGTTACACTGCCCCCCCGCCCCCCCCCCCGCCCACCTTCTCCTCTTTCCCTGCCGGTTTGAAGCTGATTGAATCAAATGTATGGTCTCTGAGTATAACTAACTGGAGTCTGAATTTTTATGGCTTGGCTGGCAATGTTGCGTCGTGGCCCCCCGCCCGCCCCCCCTTTCCCCTTGCTGTGTTTGACTCTGCTTGTGAGCAATGAGGAATGACAGGAGAGCACATAGGGAGGGTTTCTTGGCTGATTGCATTTAAGCCAGGAATTCACTGTGAAAATAAAGCCAAGGGGCGATAAATAAAAGATGCAATCTTCTCTAGGAGACAGACACACAGCGTGGGCTTTGCCTGCTTTCATCAGTGGAAGAGGCTAGAGTGAACGGCAAGTTGTAAAAGAAAATAGTAACTTTGTCAGTAGTCGCCAAAGCGGGAGGGCCGCCACTTGAGTGAGTGCAGTTGGCCAGTGGACTTGAAGAGGCATGCATACTTCTAGTACTGTTTGAAGACTTGACCACCTCTTGGAAATACATATGTACTAAACCAATGCGGTACAAATTGTGGAAAACAACGTTTTTTACCCCTTTCTTCTCTGAGTTCTGCCAGTTTCTTTAACATCCAAGTTTTCTTACTTGTGCCAGTGAGCGTCGAGATGGAAGCCTGTTAAACAAATGTCTGGCAGCTGGCACTGTGAGCTAGAAAAGGTAGAACCAGGTTTTGACCACCTTTGATGAGTGGGGAGGCCAGCTAGATTAAATATCTAACTTAGCATCAAGTGGTGGCTGGAGTTAGTATACTTTAAGAAGTTTATAATTGTGATTTGCTGTAGAGTCACCCCTCCACTCCCCCAAGTCAAAACCAAACCAAAACCAAAACAACTCCAAAAACCCGAGATGGAAAAGAACAGAATACTATATTGATGTCATTATAGACAGTTTTCTGCTGTTGACAATTTGGGTTTGTACAGGAAGTGTTCCTGAAGGCTGGTCACATAGGACACTCTCGTTGTTGGCCTTATCTTACAAGCTTGTCCACAGCTTGAGCAGCAGGGAATTGGGCTTGCTAGAAATGAAGCTTGTTGGGTAGATTTTCAGAAATGCACTAAATTTTTGCACTGGCAAGCGCTATTGAATTATTAGATATAAATCACTGTATTTAATAATTGCTCTTTGGTGGATATAGGGAAGTTTTATAGAAATGTGTTTACTTACTTTTGCTAAATTAGGATGCTTTTTGTTAAGAAGGGTCTCTGTTGGTCTGTAGTCTCAATCTCAGTTAAGCAAGAATTTCCGAGATAACACCTGAACAGCTTCCCCCAGGTTTTTGTCCGACCCTCTTGTATATGACTTAAAATCAAAGACAAAGACAGATTAATTGGAAAAAAATCTTTAAAAGTTTTCTGTTGGTCTGAAAACATCGTAAAGCAAGTAAAATCTTTGGAGTAAATATTTATGGCATGTTTGACCAAAGTTAGGCATTTATAATCTATAGGATTATAGATGATTGTGATAGTGTCCAATAAAAGTGCTCTGTATGAGAACGCCCACTGCATGTACTTTGCAGCAGTGAAAACCTGGGCTCATTCTCGATATCTGTCAGATAGGATTTGGTCAAGAACTGATTGGAGTACTATGCAGCTATGAACAAAAGCAAATTTTAACAGAGAGGTGATCTTTTACAGTAAGTAGTTATGTCAAGTGTGATGGCTCATGACTTTAATCCCAGCACTCAAGGTGGGGAATCTCTGAGTTTAAGGGTACCCTGTTCTACATTGTGAGTTCCAAGCCAGCCAGGACTATATATATTAAGGTCTTGTTCCAGGAAAAAAACAAAACCCAAAACAAAAACTACACACAGGTTTAAAAAACAAACAAAAGACTTTGGCCCAGCAGTGTCTGGAGAGGGGTTGAGTGGACTGGCAAGTCTTAGAGGATTCAGTTCTCTCTTAATGCAACCACGGTTTCAGAATTAAAGACGATTAATCTTGGAGTTATAATGTAGTTTTGGGGGTTTTTGTCCTGTGTGTGAAGATTATTCTTTCTGAGGGATGGGTATGTATTTTTTTTTTCAAAGTTTATTTTGATTACAGTATTTTTTAGAACCAAGGCAAACTTAAGCACAACCAGAGCCCTGTGTGTGAGAAGGAAGGAGTTTGGCTATTTCTTTCTTTGGTAGTTGCTTTTGGGAGAGAAAAGTACTGCTTGCATTTTATTAATAGATTAGCTCATATATTCTTTTTTTTTTTTTTTTTTGCTGGGGGTGATGGAGTGAAGACAGGAAAGTACAAGGAGAATATGTATTGAAATTAAAATGAATAAAAATTTTAGTCAGTTAATATATTGACCTTTACTAGAGTGTTTTTATTTTCTTCATTGACCAAAGATGACTGTATAAAGATGAGATTCTAAATTCACTTTCAGAGTTGAGTGTATTTTAGATGTCTGTTTTATTGCACTCACTTTCAAGGGTGAAATAATAGGGAACAATTTTGTATAGCACTGTATACTAATTTATTTTTGCTTTTCAGGGGGATTAAGAGCAGGGACAAGGGAGGCAAATGCTCTACCACTGAACCATACCCCAGCCTTTTGGTTAGGGAGCAAGTTTATTGAGTGCAGAGAAGAGGACATTGTGGAAGCATTCACATGTGTTTGTGTGTGACGTGGGAGGTTGGTTTGCAGTTTTTCAGTACCTGCTAGGTGAGGAGTGCTTGGTGTTTAGTGATGCTTCCATCACTGGTATTGGTCCAGTGAAGAACTCTCTCTCTCTCACCAGTGGGCTCAGACACAGATCCAAGGAGGGAGGGAGGAGATGGCTCAGTCAGTAGAGTGCTTGGTGAACAAGCAGGAGGACATGAATTTGGACATTCAGTACCCCCATAAAAAGGATACATTTCTTACCCCAGCATGCAGAGGGCAAGAGCCAGGGGGATCGTTGGAGCTTATTGGACAGCCAGCCTTGCTGAATTGGTGAGCTCCAGGCTCAGTAATAAACCTTATTTCAAAAAATAATATGGAGAGTAATTGAGATGCATACTCATTGTTGACCTCTGGCCTCCACATAGGTATACTCAGATGTATACACATTCACATGAACAATGTATACATCCCATGGCTATACACACACACACACACACACACACCAATACGTCAACAATACTGGAAGATGGACTTGCAGACTTTGGTTAAGCAGCCGTTTCTATTTTTGCTTCAGCCTTGCTGTTGTTTGTTTTTCGTGCAAGGGGTTGAATGGAGTATCTCTTTGATGCTAGGCAAGTGTTCTACCATAGAGCCACATCTGCAGTCGGGCCTTGTAATTCCTTGCTAAATAGTTGTGTTATGAGTACACTCTTGGACTGCAGAGGCTGTCTCTCTTTTTTCCCCTTTTGTGTTAAATTTCAGTTCTTTGGAAAGCGCTAGGCTTCAATGCTATTCTTTTGGAAACATCAGGATGCCTGTGAGCCATGGCCTTTAATGGAAGAGAATTACTGCAATTAATCAAACATTGGAGCTTCTTATTCTCTTAAGTATGTCCTTGTTGCATTTAAGATGCTCATTTTGTCATTGCCAGCCGCTTGCTGTCTCCTTCTTTGCTCTGATGTTTCATAAGGAGAAATGCTGGGCCAGGATCTCCCATCACACTCATGCTTAGCATTTAGTTAGGGATGTGTGATTTCTGCTGGTAATATGTGCACAGAACAGGATGGCTTTAAAGAAAGCAATCCCTTTTAAAAGCTACGTGATTGGTTTGGATCTTCACTCTTTCTGTTTTTGTGTTAGACTGTAAATTTTCTTCAGTGCATCAGAATGAGTTTGGTATCTCGAAGAAGCCTACTTTAACATACATGTGATAAAACAACTCATTTAGTGTTAGGAACCTCATTGGGGAGACATTCAACTCCAACTGCCATGACTTAAATTGTTAGGCTAAATGGGACATACAGTCTTATTAGGAAATGTGATTGTCTTAGAAATAAAGCAAATGACATTTTCATTACCTTTTAAATTACCATTGCATAACTAAAAACTTTGCTCAGTGAAAAGCCTAATTTATATCTACCTTGCTTTATTTGCTTTTGACTGTACACGTGTGTAGATTGCTACACATGTGGAAAGTGAGTTGTACATGTGTGCAGATTGCTACACATGTGGAAAGTGAGTTGTACACGTGTGCAGATTGCTACACATGTGGAAAGTGAGTTGTACATGTGTGCAGATTGCTACACATGTGGAAAGTGAGTTGAAGTAATTAAGCAGGATGACTTTGTCTCCTAAGAAATTAATATCAAATGATAATTTGGAGAAAAAGAATGTTATCTTGATTGATGGAAAAGCACTTCTGTTTTTCAGTTTAGCCAGATTCCTCAAACAGTAAAGTGTTGGTTAGATTTATTGAAAACGCCTGGGTATCTAATTTTAAATCAATGTCCTGTGTACTGCCGAATGTTTGCACATGGTTTTAATTTCTTTAAAAATAGGGTAGTTTTCTTTCTTTCCTCATCTAGAAAAGAGGGATAAAGTAAACTTTGGAGAGAAAGCAGTGTGAAATCTGCTATTGTTTTAAGCAGACAGAAACATGGACTTTCTAACAAATAGTAGGAGGCTGTTTGCTTGTAAAGGCTCTGGCAGAGATTTTCCGTCTTTGAAATGCTTGTCCGCCCTTCCTTCCTTCCTTCCTCCCTCCCTCCCTCCCTCCGACAGCATCTCACATAGTGGCATTGATCTCAGGATTGTCCTGCCTAAGCCTTCTAGGTGCTGAATTACAGGTGTGTAGTCCCATGCCTGGCCTATTTCTGTGGAACTGTGAAGTGAGAGTTTTGAGGTAAATATAAGTAGAAAAGGAGACAGGCCAGGGCATGGCCATCTCAAGACTTCGTTCAGTGACCCTGTGCAGTGTGCAGAAGCTTTCCTCTATCAAAAGAAACAAAACACAGTAGAGTGTTATTTTATCATTGTGTGTGTGTGTGTGTGTGTGTGAGAGAGAGAGAGAGAGAGAGAGAGAGAGAGAGAGAGAGAGAGGCTTTTAGAGATAGATCCATTTACTTCAGCTTCTCTTGATTTTCATTTTATTGAATATGTATTTCTAGACAAGAATCCTATTCTGTAGTTCTGGACCAGAACTCACTACGTACATGGTTTGGGATGGCCTGGAGCTCCCAGCCATACTGTCTCAGCCTCTCTCTCAGGTGGTGGGATTATCCTTGTGAAACACCATGCTTGGCTTTCCTGATTTTTCTGTTCAGAGCAAGCCATACGTGGCAGAAAACAGTGACTTCTGGTTTCCACAGCTTCCACTTGCTTGGATCTCTGGGGCCATTGGGTCATCTCAGAAGGGACAAGCAGCACTTCTTGAAGGTGAATTGATACAAATGCTGGTGAAGTCACTTTATGTGAGTGTTGTAAATGTGTTCTATTTCAGGCTAAAGTCTAGGGCTTCAGTTCAGTTAGTGTGCACAATAAGCGCTATTTATTGCTAAACAGTAGTAGCAGTTGGAGTTAGTAATGCTATGATATAAAAATCCATGAAAAGTTGTGTCTGCTATGGCACAAAACTTTTCCAGCTCTGTGCATAGGGAAAGTGCATGCAGACACCCATGTAATAGAGAATTTACTCAAAGTGGGCAGTGCTTACACACAGCACAGTTGTAACACAAGGAAGAAGTGTGGTGTGAATTTAATGTGTTTATAGTCGTACTCATATTTGGAAAAAAAAATTTGTACATATCTCCCTGCTCTCGTCGGCAAGCTGCCTCCTCCTCTGGGAAGGGAATATTCAAAGCCCTTCAGGAGGATTATACCCATATACACTTTTTTCTTCTTCCAGTCAAGTGTTGAACTTCTAAAAAGATTTTATTTTTTTTTCCATGGTTTGGGGCAGTTCTTTGTTAAATCAGTATGTCTCACAATCAGTCTACTGTAACATTTTCATAAAGTAGTAAAAGCTAAATTTATAAAGCTATTAGCAATGTATACTAGGTCTTGTTCTCCTTATTCTTTTTGCTTTTATTTTGTGTTTCAACACCGGGTTTCTCTGTGTGGTCCTAGCTGCCCTGGAACTTGCTCTGTAGACCAGGCTGACCTCCTTGGTGAGTGCTTTGCCAGCCTACTCGGCCCTGCCTGTGGTGTGTCCTCAGTATGGTTACTGATTCTAGATTATTCTCAAGCTTACAGTTACTCGCTGCTTTTCAGAGGCCTTCATGGAGATCTGAAGGTCAACTGTTAACTGTAGCTTGGATTCTAGTGTCTGTCAGAGCCAGTCCTCCCTCCTTCCCCCAAGCCCTCTGGTTCCTGCCCACCACCAAGCCACATCTGCAGCCAAATGCATCTTTTACTGTCTCTCTACTGAATTTCAGCTTGTATTAGGTGATAATCAACTTCCAGGAGAAGCTCAACTGTTAAGGAGTAACTTGAAGATTGGTCATGTGTGTGCTGCAGAGAATGTTCTCAAAGTGTGTTTAAGGGCTTACATTTTTCCTTTTCAGGCCCTTTAACAATAACTGTGATTAGCAATGATACTTCCTAGTGCTGGCAGAGCACTCAACTTTCTTTGAATGAGATAATTTTATAGCTTCATCTGTACAGTTGTTGTGCCCAGATGTTAATTGGTAGGACACAGCAGAACCTTTCAGTACATTTAAACTCTTAAAACCCAATAAGTTGATCAGATAAATTGGAGGCTCATTAAGTGAATTAATGTGCTTAAAATTCAGGTGACTGGCTGCCTGATCTTGCCTTACTTAACAGTCTATTTGAAGGGTTTTCATTGTTAATTAATATTAGGTCTTTACAAGAAATATCCTAAGACGATGATATAAAGATGATCCTTGAGAGCAGGTTTTAAATTCTTTTTTGTTTTGTTTTGTTTTAAATAAAGGTTTATTTGTTTATTTTATGTGTATGTGTGTTTGCCTGCACTTACGGGCATCTCATGCATGCAGAAGTCATCAGAGGTCAGAGGAAGACATTGCATTCCCTGGAATTGGACTCACAGGTGAGTGTGAGCTGCCACGTAGACGCTGGGGACTAAATCCAGGTTCTCTGCAAGAGCAGAAAGCGTTCTTTAAAAATATTTTTATTTCAGTTTTATTTAATTTTATATGTATGAGTGTTTTGGTTGCATACATGTGCATGTACCACATGAATGTAGTGCCCGCAGATGCCAGAAGTGGGCATTTGATCCCGTTTTGGAGTTACAGGCAGTCGCAAGCCACAGTGTGGGTACTAAGAATCAATACCTAGTCTTTTGCAGGAATAGCCAGTGCTCTTAACCACTGGGCCCTCTCTCCAGTTCCACACCAAGCACTCTTTCAACTGCTGATCCGTCACGTTTGCCTCTGCATTTTTGATTCTTTATGTCAGCACAGTTTAGAATACTGTACCTCATTTTACCCACTAAATATTTGCTGAGGCAACTAGCATCCCAATATCTTCATATGTGAAGGACAGTTGTTTCATAGTTTAGGTACAGAGGACAGTGCTTCTTTCTCTTAATAAAGACTTGGTCAGGTTGAAGGCTGCTGCACTACTTCCTTTGTCCTCTCCTCCCTCCTTTCTTCCTTTTCTCTCCTCTCCCCCCTGCCCCCTGCCCCCCGCCCCCAGACAAGGTTTTTCTGTGTAGCCCTGGCTGTCCTGGCACTCACTTTGTAGACCAGGCTGGCCTCGAACTCAGAGATCCACCTGCTTCGTCTCCCATGCGCTGGGATCAGAGGTGTTCATCACCATGCCTAGCTCATTACCTGGTTTCTAAAAGAAATGCTCTGCTAAATACCCATTGTAAAATAAACCCTGTACCTCAGAGGCGAGAAACCCGTTGTCTGACTGTTTTATGTAAGTAATCTTCTAAACTTTGCCCTGTTCCTGAGGATTTTTTTTTTTTTAAATAGCATTCTTTTAAGCTGACTTCTATCTCTGATGGATCTTATTTCTTCCCTCTCTCCATCCCCAACTATCAGTTGTGGAACTTTTATCAGCAACTCAGTCCTACAAAGATAATGGCACATGCCTTCCCTGGACAGTTGGTGAAGCTGACAGTGGGACGACCAGTAGAGGCTATGGGATGATGGAGCTGCAAGTAAGAGCCAGGGCATGCAGCTTCTGAGCCTCGCTTGCCCCGCAGTCTGTTTCCTTCTCTCCACATCTCTTCTCCTCCCCTCTGCTTCCCTCCTCCTTCCCGCTTCTTCCAGACCCTCTGTTGCACCCCCCCCCCCCCCGATTTAGGGACATAAGCTGACGTCAGAAGGACCTATGTGTTCCAGCTGCTGCTTAGCTGCTATTTTTAGCCTGGCCCTACATCAGGCTGGCACTAGGCCATGGTGGCATAGGGCCAGTACTTTGTGGGACTGGTGGCTGATGTCGGAAACTTAATTTTTCATCAGACTAAGTTTGAGATATACTCTGTCCTACAACGTTCTGTTAGTTTGTACTTTTAAAAGAGAATAATTTTTTAATAAAATAAATGTTTTAAAAATAGTCATCATAAATAATAAATCTTGAAACACGTGCTAGAGAGATTATTTTAGAGAGAAGAAAGATTTAAAAGTTGTTTTATCGGGTCGGACATATTTAGCTCAGAATTTGGGCGTTGTGGTGGCACCAAGAGGTGCAAAGTTTACGTGGCTCATTGAAGTGCCTCAGCATTTTTAAAATTGCCACTGCTGTTAGAGTTGAGTTATATAATTAGAGGTGTCATCAGACCCAAAACCAAAAAAAAAAACAAAACCAGAAACAAAAAACCCCAGACCAAGAGTTTTTTCCTGCTGCACCCCTTTGCTCCTGCGTGTCTGTGGGTTCAGGTTTGTTAAATGGTCAAACACTTACTGTTCTTTAGAGAGCAGCAGGATTCTACCTGAAGGCCTGAGATCTGGGTCTAGATTCTACATACTTCCTAGCTGTATCCTGGAGCTCACATTTGCAAACCCAGCCCTACACTTTCAGATGCATCTGTACTTTTTTGTTTGTTTGTTTTTGAGACAGGGTTTCTCTGTGTAGCCCTGGCTGTCCTGGAACTCACTCTGTAGACCAGGCTGGCCTCGAACTCAGAAATCTGCCTGCCTCTGCCTCTCAAGTGCTGGTAAAGGCATGTGCCACCACCACCTGGCTGCACCTGTACTTTTTTTTTTTTTTTTTTGGTTTTTCGAGACAGGGTTTCTCTGTGTAGCCCTGGCTGTCCTGGCACTCACTTTGTAGACCGGGCTGGCCTCGAACTCAGAAATCCGCCTGCCTCTGCCTCCCGAGTGCTGGGATTAAAGGCGTGCGCCACCACGCCCGGCTTGCACCTGTACTTTTAAGAACCTACTTGACTATCTGCTGTATTGAAAATGGAAATTAGGATTTGTTTCTGAGTGATTTTTGGGAAGAAATAAAAAGTGTCACCATATGAAATGGCAGGGAGATCAGTAAGGAGGCTAAGCCATGCTTTCCTGCAACGGCGCACGGAAAGCTGAATGTGTTAGGGCTGAGCTGCGGTGCAGTTGAGATGACACTGTGGCTTCCAGTAGCGGCAGTGACGATCAGTCCCATAATTCTCTAGAAAGTGGTCCAATGTGAGGCTAATGTTAGTGCGTTGACCTGACACGCCTTCCTAAGGCAGTACACCATACTGATATAAAATCAAATTGATTTCTTCCTTAAGGTTGTTAAGGATGAATTCTAGGAAATTCACTTTTTATGAAAAGTCCAGGTCTAATGGCTTAGTGAAAAGTAGATGTTTGAGAGATTGTATTACGGTTTTATAGTTTTAGTTTTCCTTCCTTCTTGAGGCAGTCTTGTATGTTGCCCAGGTTGGCCTTGAACTTGTGGCCTCGTGCCTTTACTACCTCAGTATTGAGATTGTAGGCATGTGCTGCTACATTCAGCCCTACGTTCTCATATAGTAAATCAGAGATGCTTTTCAAAGCATGTGAATTATTTTTAGCCAGGGTCTGTCAGAGCAGTTCAAAATACCTCGGCATTTGCTGTCATCTTTGCCTCTTTCCCGAGTGCTGGGTTTGCAGGTGAGTGCCACCATGCCTGACATCTTGGAAAAGAGCAAGGTGAGCACTTGGATGAGTTATCTAAGAGTGTTTGATTTCTTTCATGGTGAAGGCAAATATTTGATCACAACTGAAGGTCTTGAGGGTGGAGGATCAAGTGTATTGACGTATATCACATCGTAGACATATTCCCATGTTGCATCTTTCTGCAGCTAGAGGCTGTATGTTCTACAGGTAGGTTTTCTTGAGATAACCTCGGAGAGTTATCTTGGGTGTAGTGTGGAGAGTGACCAGGTGGCATCAAGGGGTGCCTACAGAAGTGTGTCTGTGAGCCTTAACATGACTGATAGAAGATGATAACCTACCGCATGGTAGTTGATGGATGACTGTTGTTTGGATTGTTAATTTAATTGAGATTTACTAGGTGAGTTACGTTGTGTCAGTTTTGCTTTCAGAAGCTTGATTAAAACCAAGGTTCTAGAGGTTAGACCAGTGGACCTCAGAACCCCTGGAAGAGGTTAGACCAGTGGACCTCAGAACCCCTGAAAGAGGTTAGACCAGTGGACCTCAGAACCCCTGGAAGAGGTTAGACCAGTGGACCTCAGAACCCCTGGAAGAGGTTAGACCAGTGGACCTCAGAACCCCTGAAAGAGGTTAGACCAGTGGACCTCAGAACCCCTGGAAGAGGTTAGACCAGTGGACCTCAGAACCCCTGGAAGAGGTTAGACCAGTGGACCTCAGAACCCCTGGAAGAGGTTAGACCAGTGGACCTCAGAACCCCTGGAAGAGGTTAGACCAGTGGACCTCAGAACCCCTGGAAGAGGTTAGACCAGTGGACCTCAGAACCCCTGGAGGCAGTGTTTGATGACTGTGTTCCTTGGAACTTGCCAGAGCAGTTTCTTTTCAGTTTCCATGGATCCCTCTTAGCAGTGTATTCAACAGGCATTTTGTTTAAGCCGTTTCACAAATAGCCAGGAACTCCAAAAGCCTGGGTCATATTACAGTTTTGTTTTTAGTAAGGATGCAGCAGTGAGAGAGAAAAAAACATAAACCTATTCACTTAACAATACAACAGATTTTCGTTTCATTGAAGATTTTCATGTTTTTATAAAGTGCTTTTCGTTTTCAGGGATAAAGATGGACCACAAAGCCTTGAGCATGGGAGGCTAGGCTAGCTCTCTATTGTTGGCTTCTTCATCCTCTTTACAGTAACCCATTTTATTTTCACAGTTCAGACTTTCAGATATTTTTAAGAAGTTGATGACAGAGCTAGTAGTGACTAAAATTCACATTTTAGTGTGAATTAGGTCTGGGTTTGTGTTAGTAATTTATTGCTTAGCAGTGATTCTTTGATTTTGAAATTATGAAACTTGTGGGGTTTTATGCATAAGAAATCTATTTTAAAGTTTTTCTTTGTCTTGGATTTTTAAATATGTATGGGTGTTTTGTGTGCCCATGTCTGTACCCCTGTGTGCATGTGATGCTCATGGAGGCCAGAGAGAGCACTGCAATCCTCCTAGGGCTGCAGCTATAGACCGTTGTGAGTGCTGGGGCCCTGTGTGCATCTGATGCTCATGGAGGCCAGAGAGAGCACTGCAATCCTCCTAGGGCTGCAGCTATAGACCGTTGTGAGTTGCCCTTTGGTGCTGGGAATTGAACCCAGGTCTTCCTGAGGAGCAACCAGTGCTCTTAACTGCTGAGCTGTTCCTCCCAGCCCCCTGCAATCTATTTATTTATTTTTTTTTTTGGCAAAAGTGTATGGTTTGTATTTTTTAAACGCCTCCCCCATGTGTATGTGCCCCCCCCCCCCCCCCCCCCCCCGTGTGTGTGTGTCTGTCTGTCTGTCTGTATCTATGTGTGTCTGTGTCTGCTGGGGGCTAGGTGATAGTGATGGGTAAGTTCTGATAAGCACAAAACATTCCAGCAACTCTGGTCAGCTATGGTAGGCACTCTCCTGGTTCCAGACATTTATAGTTTGTTAGGCTGGTTTGTAATGTTATATAGGATTGTATTGTTAGAGCTGGGGATGATGGCCTATACCTCTAATCTCAGCATTCAGGAGACTGAGACAGTCTCATTTTAGTGAGTTCTGTTTGGGCCATGCTGGGCTAACAGAGGTAGATTCTGTCTAAAACACAGACAAAATCCCAGGAACCTGAAAGTTTTTGTCTTTTCAGCCCCTGATTTCTTATCCAAGGCCGGGTGTCTTCTGCCTTGTGTGTATGTGTAAGTCTGACGTGCAACAACGTACCTTGATGTCTTTTGTGGCAGTCTGTCTTATGATATCTTCTGTGACAGTCTACTTTATGGTATCTGCTACTGCATTTCTGCAGACTGACTGCCTGTGTTGCCTTTTAACTCTTTACAGTTGTTGGAGCAGTGTCTTTCAGCTTGCCCTCCGGACAGTTAAAATTTGAATTTCTGTTACGAAGCAATATTGAGCACATCTAAAACTTTAAATGTCTTTTAAAATTTTGTTTAAAATGGGCCTGACTGTAGTTCAGACTGCCTTCAAACTCAGTCCTCCTGTCTTAGCTCCTGAGGGCTAGGATTATAGGGGTGCACCCCCACCTGGCACTCATTCTGGCTCCAGAGTACCTTTGTAGTACACAATCTGGTAGATTATGTAGGTGCAATGGGTTTCTACTGAGGTTGAAGCATGATCTCTCTGTCCAGTGAAGGTCAGTAGATCTGTAGGTTGTGACATTCTACAGTTAGTGAAGAGATGAGCCGAACTTGAGAACTCAGCGATGGAATTCATTTTTAATGTGAAAGCTGCAGGAAATGAATGGCAGTTTCTTATGAGAAATCAGTATGCCTGCTCTTAAATCTCAGATTGCAGAGTTCTATGCATCTTTGATGAGGGGAGCGTCAGTTAGCTAATCAAATGGACTGAAAGGCAGGGTGCTAACAAATGTAAAAATATTCCACCACATGTGGTTCTGAGGTCGTCTGAGTTTGCCAGTTGTACAAAAATCTTCTTAAGAATGAATGATGACCCTGGTAGTCTGGGAAAAAAAATGTTGGTGAATTTTAAATCCAGGACAGCCAACTATCAATAGTATCAGTCAGTGTGTATATTGCAGACATGGAAACTGTCATTTAAATGAATGATAGATGGTATGCCAGGCCTGCGGTATGTAAGTTGCAGTATTTATTTCTCTTCAGCTTTCTGAGCAAGTGCTGCTGTGACTTAGTAAGAGTATGAATACTGGGTAGATGGTTGGGTTCTGGTACTAGACTCTTGTGTAAAGCCTCTTGGTTCCGTCTGGTTGGAGAGGTCTTTTCTCCTAGTTCTGACCCAAAAGCTATTCTGAAAGCAGTTCATTTATTGGGTGGTTGCACCTTTGAGTAGGTATTCCTGGCTCATTCCCATGCAGAAGAGTCTTTGTGGGTTGCCCAGGGGAGCCTTGCCATTATGTGTACCTTTGTAGAGTTTAGAGCCCTTGCCCTTTTACTTGCTGTTTCACTTTTTGTAAAGACTCTGTCATACCTCGGTAGTCTGAAGCAGAACTGAGCTTTGCAACAGCCACAGGTTTGACCGAGTTCCCCTCAGCCCTCAAAGAAAATCCAAATCAAACTTGGAAAACTAAACTTAGTCTTTTGACAACTCCCTCCCAGCGATGACTTGCAAAAGCACGCACAACTTCAAGGCATCCATAAGATCTTGTACATTTTGAAGATACATTGGCTGGTTAACATCAATAGTTTGTTAAACTTACCTATAAAACACTGATGGCTTTCCCTCGAAACTTTTAGACTTAGTTTTGAAGTATAATAAGATTTACCAGAGGGTTGTTTTGTTTTTAAATTTTATTTGAGGAAGAATTTAGCGGTATGGGTGTACTCCCAAAGCCTGGCTCACAGCAGGGTCGGTTTGTCCAGTCTGTCTTGGTTGTGCCCTTTCCATTGGACCGTTTTTGCTCTGGCAACTGCTTTCTCAGTTCTGTTGGGTGTTTTTTATATGTCTGTGTCTTGGAAAGCCATGATGATGGAGCCTGGGATCTCACCTCCAGTCTTTCTAGCTGTAGAAGGTTAATGCATTTCCCCTTTGCTGATATGTTAGTGGCTTTTCTCAATTACTTTATACCACAAAGCTCTTAAAACTCGAGCTGCTCTGTACTTGGATATATTTGTGATTGTGTAAGAGCAGACCATACACACGCACGCACGCGCACGCAATGAGTGTGCGTGTATAATCTTTGAACAGGTGGAGATCAGCTCTTAGATTCTGCACGTATCATAGCCAGTAGGGTCCTGTTTGTATCAACCTTTTGTAGACCCTTCAGTGGCCTGCTTTTGCTCATAGGTCCAAAGGTCACAGCATGGCCCACCCCATGATCCTCATCTGCCTCTTGCATTAATATTTCTCTTGTCCTTCAGTGTGCTCAAGCTGTTCTGCCACTTAGGGCACCTTTCTTTGCATAGTTAGTACCTTGTTTAATTATGGCAACAAACAAACAAACAAACAAACAAACCAAAAAAACCTTTCCTTTGAAACCTTAATGATTTTTTTTTTTTTTTTTTTGGTGGTCTCTCCCCTCCCATTTCTCCTGTTAGATTGTAAGGCCCAGTGTGTATATGTCTGTCTGTGTGTGTGTTCCTAGCCCTGTGTCCTAGGACAACTATACATAGTTGATATCTCAGTAAAAGCTGTTGATTCAAAGAAAGAAGTAGTGTTTTGCCATAGAACTAGTTTTTCTGACTGTCCAGAAGGAGGCACTGCCTCATCTATCCTTACCCCACCCCTCTGACATGAAGAACATGAAAGGTATTTCCGTGTTTTTTATTTGTAGTCACTTGGAGCTACTCCCAAATTCCCCAGAAGGTATATTTGCATCCACCACTGCTAGACTGTCCTAGACGATGAGAGCTCCCTATTCTTTGTATGTAGTAAGTACCTTACCACTGTTAGCTGCATTACAATGTGGGTTTGGTTTATATGGGTTGAGAAATTGACACATTGGGAAAGAGCAGCCAGCTCTGTTTCCAGTTGTAGGTTGCAAGTGAATGGGAGGTCTGAGGGATGGGTGGCACTCTTGCTTTCGCTGGAGCCCAGAGCTCACTTCCTTTCTCTGTCCTGCAGTTCTGACGCAGTTCTGCTTGGTCAGAGTAGACACTGGCTTGCGATAGTGCCATTTGCAGGGGACAGTGTGGGCTAATTCCAGTCTGCACGGAGTAGTGTTTTTTCTTGCCTTTTCATTTTCAGTCCCCCACCCCCAATCATTTTAATCTTTTCACCCTCATTAATCAAACAGAAAAGTAGCAGGCCAGAGTGATGGATGTAAGAAATCTTAGCCAAGCATCTGCTGTATAAAGTTCTTTCTGTTAGAAATTACTACTGTTAGAGGTAGTCTTGGAAGAACAGCATCTTTTTCTAGTGTCTTTGTATGTGGGGGTCAGGATTGGGTCAGCGTTTATTTGAAATTTGTATAAATCTTTCCACTTTTGGAGTGCCAGTTTTGTGTTACGAGCATGGTTTTTACGTTTCTACCCACTTGAGAAGGCATGAGCGTGAGATGCCGGGTTCCTTAACGCAGCAGCAGCAGCACCAGGCAGCCCTCTGTGGACCTGTACCCCAGGAGTCCCATGTGTCAGGTCGAGTTGTCTTTGAGTGTTGTCCCTATTGCTTATCATCTTACAGCTGCTTGAACAATGTCTCCCTACTGCTGAATTTGCTGTGGCAGCCATCTTTACACAAAGTAGTGGATATATGGCCCGTTCATGATGCAGTGCCTTTTTGCTCCTTGGAGCTGATGCTGTGCTTAGTTGAAGATATCTTCTGTCCTTTGTTAGACTTAACAGAAATACAGTAGTTACAGTTAACATTGGGGACACTGGGAATTTGGCTTGAAAAAAGTCCCATTCCTCTTTGTCATTAGAGAGTGGTTTTCAGAAGACATGGCAGCAGTGTTTGGAGGAGATGCTTCAAGAAGCTCAGTATAACAGAAGTGTTGGTGCCACAGGAAAGGGACTCTGGGCACCGTAGGTTGTGAGCAGTTCCGCTGATGGAGGCTCATTGCCCCTGTCACTCTATTGCTATCAGATTACCTCCTTAAAGGTCTGCCAACTCACACAAGCCAGCCTTGGGTTTCCCTTGTTTTTAGCAGATGTCCTTGTTGTCGGGAGAGGAAGATTAGATGGGTCTTTCTAGGTAACATCCAGTCTCAGCTTTTGCACTTTCCCGTATCTTCTCAAATTAGTAAGTTGCCATTCTTTCAACTTAGCCATCTCCAGCGGGATTTATTTGTGGCGGTTGCAGCTTTTGGTGTGGTCTGGTTACAAGTTAAAAAGCTTCGGAAGTCTATATAACTTGCCATAATTTTAACACTTTGTACTGTTTTGATGATACAGTACACAGGTACTGTATAAAATCCCACCTCTGCTGTACAGTCGCTGGAACAGTGAGTGAGCTCTGCTTTTTATGACCAAGTTATGGGATGAGTAATTACTCTCTAGAGTGAATGGCTCAAAATGAAATAACTGTATGTTTAAGGTGCGATGTGACACCAGATGTACTTAGGCCTCAGAGGTATGTAATTATCTTGCTACACCAACACATACACACAAGCACGTTTATGCTTGTGGCAAGAGTTTTACTTGCAGAAGAAACCCCACTTTCTGGTAAGTGAAAGAACAGTCCATTATCTTTGAGGGATTCAGAAATTGCTTTGCTTTACAGGTGCCATCTCAATCCCCCTACATTTCTTTAGGGCATAATTTAAATTATCCATCAATGGATCCTGGAATAAACAGGTATACTCCGGCTTTTAGATATTAAGGGTGGTTTAGGGATTTGCCCAGAGCATCATGCCTCTCCATCCCTGGCTGCTTCTTTCGCTAACTTGATCCAGGCTCCATTCTTAGACTCGGTCTTGATTATCAGTTATATTCATTAAAGGCCACACCTGTATTTTGGCTTTCCACTGCAAGTAAGATCTTTTGTTAGGCTACTTAGATTTTAAGTTTTCTATATTCTGTCTGGTCTCATGGATCATGAAGAATTAAAGATGCAAGTACTTTAAATTCATTTGTTTTTCCTCCTTTTAATTGAGTGTTAAAGTAATCCTTGAGTCACATAAAAATGTGACTTTTTCTTTTTTTAATAAAAATTTCTGCTACCTACACAGGCAAGTTTTCTGTGCTGTTATTGAATGGTATTAACTTGCTCAGCTGGCCCCATGTTCCCTACCATAGGACCAGATACTTGTCTTGGAGATTGAGGGTGGTGGTTAGGACCTAGCTAGCTCCCTGTTCACAAGCCCAGGAGATGAGAATTCCTTACCTAGGGAGCCACAGAGCCCTGTAGTAGCTGCTCACGCCTCCCCTGGGCTAGAGAAAGTAAGCAGAGGTGGGGCCTGGTCTTGGGACTGGGAGCGAAACTCACTGAAGGGACCTCACTTGTTTGTGGTATGATGGTTACATGTGATCCTCCCGAGAGAAGTTAAAGAAGGACAGTAATAGGCTACAGATGCCACAGCCACCATGTCACCTGAGAGCTTTTTAAGCAATGTAGAAACATTAAGGATTCAAATTTTTAAAATTAGAATTCACAGATAATTTATGGAAAAACTAGTAAGTTGTTAGCACTGTGCCGGTTATCGAAGCAGCGAGGAAAGAGACATGAATTTCTGTGGCGTCTGTAGTCACTAGCTGTGTGCCACCATTGAGCATGGACATGTGCAGCACTTTCCATGTAGAACATGGGCATGTGGCAGGCTAGAATTGAGATAATACACACACAGAAGATTTTGAAGACTTAAATTTGAAGACAACAAAAAGAATTAAATGTATTATGACTTAATTGAGTGCAGTAACATTTTGTGTTAAATGTATGATTAATCTCACATTTTAAACTTTAAAGTATGGCTAATAGAAGGTTAAAATTACATCTGCATCATACCTAGTTATGTAGATGTTTTGATCTGGTAATAAGCACTTTAGTTGTCATGGTTTTCTTATATATTTGAAGTTGACTTTTTAGCAGCTTAACACTTTAAACTTAGATCCAAGACACTGAGTCTTCATTTTGGTTTCCTTTCAGGTTGAGACAATTTTTTGTTCTTAAATTTCTAAGACTGATGAAGGATGGGGGATGATCACTTTATTGGCCAAGTATTTGCTAATAATCTGGGCTTAGATATTACTTCTTATTATCATAAGCAGTTCAATGAGTTAGTATTTAAAGTTTTTTATTTCTAGGCAGAATATAGAGTAAGCGCTAAAATTATATAAACTTATCCCTTTAAAACAAACTAGAATTTATGGTAATTAGAAGAAGCTATCTCTAAGCCTTACCTCCTTCCCTTTCTCACTCCTCTCTCCACTCCTACTTTCTCTTTGTTTGAAGACTGATAAATGGATTTTCCCTGAATTTAAAAGTGCATTTGGCATCGGATTAAACGTAACAGGGATACAGACCAGTGGGTAATTTCTTCTGTAGTAGTTTTCATTGTGGTCACTGGATCAGCAGGTTCGTTATCACCTGGGATTTGGTTAGACATGTGAGTTTACTGACTGGAAAGTTGAAGTTAGGATCCAGCACCTCGGGATTTTAATGTCCTCCAAGTAATTTAAATATTAACATCACCATTGGCTTAGTAGGCACTGTTCAGTGTCCACACAGAGAAAGAGAACCTGGATCTTCAAGTCAGACTCTAGAAACTAAATTTGATTGCGCACACAAAGAAGGCAAGATAAGATGATGGACTGACCAAAGATCCACAGCAAGGTGATGATGTGCCCAGGAGGGAGGATTGTGGGAACCCTGCTGGAACTAGAGAAAGGGGAAAAAAGTCATCCTGGCTTCTCCCCTTTTCCTGCCAGCCTTCCCCAGTGCCTCTCACAGGCTGAACCCCAGGAAAAGCCAGGTGACCCAGGAGTTCAGAGAGTGGTGTGTACCTTGGTAGTAATCAGGAATCCTGAGATACAGTGTCACGGAGCCCAGGCTCTGTGGGCAAACAGGCTTAGAAGTGGCACATCTAGTTACTGCACTTTCAAATGAAGCAATATTTTAATTAAAATATTTAAGAGGTATTTTTAATGTTAAAAAAATCTGACTATAGTAGTCTTCTTACTAGAGTACATACATGTTTATGAAAACTAAAATGTTTTTTGAAATAATTTTACTGCATTCGGGGAATTCTTTACAGGGACTCGAGCCCATAGGCGATGGCTGTTGTGGGTTTTTTGGAGAGTTTGATGCTTTCTTCCTGTTGCCAGTCTATTTTGACTCTTCCTAGTTGAGGGGTTACCAAGCTGCCCTTGGTTGTTAGTGCCATCGGATGGCAGACCCAGGAAACACTGTCATTTCCCGTTTAACAGCTTGCTCTCATCCCCTAGCTTAAGCAGTTCATAGAGTATGAAGTGTTAATATTTACAACCTCCTTTGAAGGTGCCAGGCAGCGATCAGAAGTACTTTTAAAATTCATTGTATTAGAGCAATCTCCAATGATGTGCTAGTGGTGTCCACAGTCTGCTCATGAAAGAAGCACCAGGCGTTTTGAGCAGAAAGGGATTTAATACAGAGAATTGGTTACAATGCATTTGGAAGGAGCTGAGGGGGAAAGTGATGAGGTTAATGCTGGGTCAGCGAATGGGTTTAAAGTCCGCATATGTGTGTGAGCACGTGGCCTAGGTGAGTTCTGAATGACAAAATGAGGAGGAGGCGCTACCCATTTCCTTTGTCAGACGAGTGCTGAATGACCTGTTGCACAGCTTAGATTCTGCTGCTTAGAAACCACACAGATGATGTGGGCCATGTTCAGCCCTTTGCTGCTGTGCCTGTGGGTACCACTTGAAACAGGAACCAAAGGTCTTTCCTTCCTCATCTTACAGTTTCCTGTTACTGTTCCCACGGGCAGAACCAAGCTGGAAGACACATGACACGGGAGTTTGGAATATGTAGTTGGTAGATTTTCAGTCCAAGTGCCACTTTTGTCATTACACATGCAGAGACTTGAGGCACGTCAGACAGGTATGCACGGCAGAGTTAGAACGTGGATTCAGGGAGTGTGATGGCAGCCTTTACCCTGAGCTCCTCCTCGGATTGGATTGAGCTTCTGTGTCTGATGATTGGATCTTTCTCCTTGTTGCTGAGCACCCCAAATGAGTGGCTGTTTCTCTCTCTCTCTCTCTCTCTCTCTCTCTCTCTATATATATATATATATATATATATATATATATATATAATTTTTTTCTTATTTAACACTTACTTTTCTTTTGATTTCTCTGGAACACTTCTCTTCAGGTCATCACTGATTTTGTAGCCAACACACAGGGATGTTTCGGCTTCTGTTTCACCTTGGTTTTTTCCTGACCTTTAATCCCTAGGAGTGTTTACGATATGTTCTAGCCTTGACCACTATAGAGCTGCACTGAGACACGATTCCCTCCTCTTATGAAGGTTCTTGTTTGTCTTCCTTTTCTCCCTTTCTTAAGTATTGATCACTGTCTAGGATTGAGTTGGAATTTAGATATAATATGCTTTCAGTGTTCATTTTTGTATTAAAGTGTAATAAAAAACAGCAAGCAGACATTGTTGTGCCTTTTCCTACTGAAGAGACACTACAGTCTCTGAGGAGTCTGCAGGCTCTCCTTGAGCAGGAGGAGGCCCAGGAACTGGAGAGCACTCACTTTCCAGTGCCCAACATCTGCCTGCTCTGCATTGTGTACACTAAGTACGACACCAGCGGTTGACTTACTCTGGAGGCCAGGGCTTCCTTTAGATCACTTGGGGGAATGTCTCAACCTCTTACTTTTAAAATGAGGAGAATTGCCAAGATTTCCGAGAAGATAGTGAAAAAAATTAATATTAAAATAGAATTCACTCTGAGATATTTTGGCACCTAGAGAACAAATAGCCCTAAAATCAGCTCTCCTATAGCAGCTTCAGACTGGCAATAGGTGGTGCAATAAGTGGCCATCAAAACCCTTGTTACAAAGTGTCCACCATAAAACATCAAACACTGATTTCTAGGTCTGTATCAGTGGAGTGAAAACACTTCCAGGCTCTGCAGGAAGCTTTTCAACTCTTATTTCCTAGTATTCTCCAGTTCTTTACCTGCTCACACTAACTTTGTAAAAATGGGAGGTTCATAAGATAGACCTCTTAACTTTGAGGTTATTTTTTGTTTTGTTTTGCTTTGCTTTGCTACACTAGAGAAAGTTTGAGGGAGAATGTCAGCTCTTTGGTTTCCTGCTACCTCTCTGTGCCTCTCCTCCCTTGGTTTTTGTGGTTAATGTCAAGCCTTCCAGAATTTTCTGTGTCACTGTGGTAGTCACCTTTGAGTTGCTGTGAAAAGGGTTCCTGGAGATAATTACGAAGATGACAGATTAATTTTATCCTGCATCTTTGGAGGTTCCAGTCTAAGATTGGCAACGTCTACCTGCTCCGGCCCTCTAGGCCTGCTGGATGGCTCCTAGCCACCATCTAGCAGTGTGGTGGAGCACACTGCTTAGGCCATGGCCCATGATGCTTGGTTTTAAAAGCTCCAGTTCATGTGTAGTTGCTCTGTGGTTTTGGGCTGTGCAGGGATGTATGGTGGAGCAGACTCACTTAAAGTCAGATGAAAAAGAGAGAGACAGCTGGGAAAGAACTAGGGTCCTACCATCCCCTGGAGCACAGCAAGCACTGACAGTGACCCAAGGCCTAGCAGTGGCCTTCATCTTCTAAAGGTTCTGCAGCCAGCAGGCGTGTCCCCCTAGGAGGCACACTTTAACCCAGGGATCTGAGTGACGCTGTCCTCTCAGGCTTTACCTCAGGTCTCAGGACTCTTTGTCTTTTATTGAAGTCTGTTTAGGTGTGGCAGTCATTTTAGGCTGTTTTTAGACAGTCTTCTTTCAAAGTGAGACTATACATACAACACACACACACACACACACACACAACTATTAATTTAAAAAAAAGCTTCGTAAGAAAAGACTTAATCCTTAAAACGCCATGCTCACTGATGTTCTTAATAACGCTTCCCCAGTTCCATTAGAAAATGCTCTGTGTGACTGACTGCATTGATTTTTTTGACCTGTGAGTGAATCACGACTGAATCACCATTTGCAAACCCTGTTCTTAAGGCAGTGTAGTAGTTTTACAGATACCTTGGGTTAGTGGAGCTTCCTGTGCTCTTATCCAGAGACCATAAATATCCGAGGCAAACAAATAATTACAGTGTAAAAAAAGGAGTGGGAAGATTCTTGGCCCTGCATTAGGAAGCCAAACTTGCTTGGGTTGTACTGTGCTCTAGGTCACTATTATTCTATGTTTTTACCTTTTTTTTGATGTGTTACAAAGGGTATTACTACTATATTTAAAAGATTATACAATAAACTACATACATTTCCCATATAGTTTCCCTTCTGGATGCTGTTTTAGGTCATCATCACATTCATTCTAGTGAAGCTTCCGGAGATACTGTTCATCATGCCATAGACATTTTAACTGACCCAAACGACTTAATGGCATTAATTGACTTGCAGATGTTGGGGAGAAAACCAAGATTATCAGGACAGACCTAAGAATGCTTAGTGTGGGCTAGGCATGATGATTGCACACCTCTAATCCCAGTAATCACCAGGCTGAGACACATGATCATGAGTTTGATTGAGACCAGCCTGGAATCCATAGCTCCTGCCATAGAAAATCAGACAAAGGGAAAAACAAGACTAAGCTACTGAGAGGTGCTAGTGTCTAAGCCATCCTTGAAGGAAGCAAAATGTGTTTAAATATTATTTAAAAGACAAAGATTCATTTACAATTTTTGATATTAACTTTAGTGGCTAGGACTTTGGAATAGCCTATACAGCATAATTTCTATTTCTGAAGATACAAAAACAAGTGTTCCCTTTAGATTAGAAAATAATGTAATGATCACATTTGCAAGTTGGTGTTTTATGCACTTTCATTTTTGAATATTAATTTGTATCCATTAGGATTCATAAAATTTGTGGTGCGTGGGGCAAATCTGGCCTGCCACCTGTTTTTGTGTAGCCTGAAAACCAAGAATGGTTCCTTCTTTTTTTTTTCTTTCTTTCTTTCTTTTCTTTTTTTTTTTTTTTTTTTTTTTTTAGTGGTTAGAAAAATTATTACAGAAAACTCTTTTCTGCTATGTGAAACTCATATGCCATTCAGTTTTGAGCCATGAGTAAGCTGTCTTGGAGCGCGTCCTGATCAGCTCACTGGTCTGCAGCATCGTCCCTTCAGGTTGCTTAACAAAATACTGAGGGACTGTTAGACAGGAGAAATCTGTCTCAGTTTGGGAGGTCAGGAAGGGCTTCCTTGGAAGTCTCCGGGTCAGTGTGCCTGCAGGTTTGGAGCCTGGTGAGGGACGTTTTAGCAGGTAGTACTCTGTGAGAACTCTCACATGGCTGCAGGTGTGGTGAGGGCTTTTTCTTGTGCCTTCTTGAGAAAGGGCACTCATTCCACTTGTGTAATGTTTGTACTCTGGAAGCCCTCAGTCTCACGCCATCACATTGGGGGTACCCAGCACTCAGACCACAGCAGTTTACAAAGTCTCTGTGACTGCTTTTATGTCAGTGAGTTCAGTAGTTGCCAGAGATTTCATTGCCTGTAAAACCTTAAATATTTACTTCTGGGTCCTATAAGAAAAGTTCGCTACCGATGGCCTACATGGTTTGTATTTTATCATCAGTCAACAAAATTATGTATAAAAGTTTCAATGTAAAATGCCATGCTCACAAAGCTAGATAATAAAAATAAATTGGAAGTTAAAAACATGAAATTTTCCCTCTCCTACGGTTTGCAGTCCAGCTTCTTGGAGGAATAATAGTGATAAATTTTGAAAAATGGTATAGTTTCTGCAATGAGTGAGCACTGTAAAGGTTGTTCAGATTTGACAGCTTTTCTTCTATTTCTGTGTGCCCACCATCACTTCTCCCTCCATTGTATGCTTCTTATTTTTCATCCATCCAGTGAATATTTGCCTTCACAGTAAACAGTGATCATATTCTCTTCTCCCACCCACTTGGTGGCTTCAGTACTTAAGCTTGTCTTAATGGGCTCATCCCTAAAACAGTGATCATATTCTCTTCTCCCACCCACTTGGTGACTTCAGTACTTAAGCTTGTCTTAATGGGTTCATCCCTAAAAGGTCGGAGTTGGTTTTCTCTGCTGATTTGCCAAAGAGTACACGCAAATAGCAAAGGGGGTGGATGGCCGACAGGAGGGCTCTGTCACATCTCCACATTTGTCCATAAGCTCAGCTGTTGTGTTTCAGATGAGGACATCTGCTTGATATCCTAGTTCCATTTCCCTACGGTACCCCAACCCTCAAACCTGCCTTGTGCTCGATGCTACTTCTAGTCAGTTGTGGCCCTTTGTGAGTCAAGGGAGAAGCAGCTTTTATTCTAGGATCATTTGAGCAATCAAGTGTATCAGTCCCTGCTCACCATCTCGCCCTTCCTCGTGTGTAGCTGGTCTTGAAGAAGAACACCTAGGAGTGCCACACTAGTGAGTTCCAGTGAGACCAAGGTTATCTCTAGGTCTGAGATTTTTTTCATACCACTATCTATCTATATCTTTAGTATAGATATAAAGAAGCCTGTGTGAGAAGTCATATAAATAGAGAACTTTGAAAGGTAAAGATTAGGTGATAGTGCTTACATGTTAAATGTTTTCTTTTAATTACTTAAGAGGACTCAGAATCCTCTCTGAGAACTGGTATGTTCTTTGTAGAAGTCAGAAAGTCCAGCTTTGTGCTTTTCAAGTTTATAGTGCATTTGAAAGACCAGTAAAGGCAGAAGAGAAGGGGACCCAGTGGCCGAGCAAGGGCTTGATTAAGTGACAGCCTGAGAGTGGAGAACATTAAACAGTGAGAAAAAAAAAAAAGAGTCAGGAACTCACTGAGAGCAGTTCATGGCCACTTGGTATGGGGCCAAAGCCCAAATATGTCACTGTCCCCTGAGGAGTCACTGCTATTGCAGACTGTGATCACTGAACTCTGTGGCAATCACTCAGTTGCTGCTTTCTAAGAATCGTGTTTGCTCCTCACAACCATTCCATGACGACTTAGAAACTGCCCATATTTATCTAACTTACTTCTTAAGTGTTTTACAGCACTGCTGAGACCTTCACCAGGGCTTCAGATATGTTCTGCCAAAGAGCTGCACCCCCATCCTTTGAAGGAGGGACTTGTTAGCTGAACGAGTTTGGCCTTAAATCCAAGAGTGCTTCAGCATCCTAGAGTAGCTGGGGTGGCAGGTGGGAAGGTAGCGCTGGACACGGAAATGCTTACGTGTCTGTTTTGGTGTTGAGAAAA
This sequence comes from Mus caroli, assembly GCF_978045245.1. Lineage (NCBI taxonomy): Eukaryota > Metazoa > Chordata > Mammalia > Rodentia > Muridae > Mus > Mus caroli. Next base: position 13,574,866 of record NW_028227270.1, read on the forward strand.
GTAAGATCTATATTTTTTTCAAGATCACTGAGCTATGTAGTTAAGCTTGAGTCTGGATCAGTTCCAGAGTCTGAACTTTTTCCGGTATCAAACCCTAAAAGAACAAAGGTCATGCTCGGACAGAGCGTAGTAGGTGACTTCCTGGCTTTAGGTCCCAGTGCCTTTTCTGATTGGCTGACCGATGTTTGGGGTTCATGTCCCCCCCCCCCAGATAAGATGTAAAGTTGTTTGTGCCAACTCCACAGGACCGTTGTGAGGAGTCAGTGAGACTGTATGTAGATAGCCTCCTGCTCAGCTAGCTGTGCATGGCAAGAACTCTGCTCTCTCTTATACTCTTAGCAGACAATTTCCCATAGTTTAAGAAAATATTTAATAAATTCTAGAAAAAACACCCTTTATATAGTTCCCAGGGATTGAACTCAGGTCATCCCAGTTTGCACAACAAGCACCTCTGACTACTGAGGAATCTAGCCAACCTGGAATTTTCACCCTTAAAAGCTCATGTCATTAAATGATCATGGTTAATTTTAACCTTAGAGTCTGCCCTACTCTTCTGATAGTCTTGAAGGCAGATAGCATGGTGTTTGGTTTTCATTCACATACACTTGGGGATGTATACAGTAATCACCAACTACAGTCAAGAGAGCAGACAATACAGGGTGTCCAACATCAGAGATAACTTGTAAGATACTGGAAATATTCCGGAGAGCTTCTTAAAGTAATAAATCAAAAAATCCAAACTTGAGCTCAGGTCACCTAACCCTAACATAGTCAAATCTAGGGAGTGTAATAGTATACATTTATTTATTGTAAAGGTTTATCAACTTCTAGTTCTATAAAATGGCGGATAATACACAGTGCTCACTTACTGGAACAAAGAAAGGATGTATTTGACTTTGATCCTATGTTCCAGTCAGGTAATTCTGCAGTAGATAATTGTGATTGGACTAAAGGGTAAGTTCTCTCACAGAATGCAGTGCTTGGCTCACCAAGAGCCAGCAGTTCCCATCAGGGTGAGTAGTCTTCGTGTCTTAGAATGAGAGGCAGAAGTACACAGTCTATATGGAAAACCCAGGGAGGTGACGTTACGTCACTAAGCCCTCCCCTGTTATGTGCTGACTGCACAGTGCATCCCAGGTGACATGCTACTTGAGTACAATACAGTTAGGGCTTTCACTGTAGCTTTCTATCCTACACACACACACACACACACACACACACACACACACACACACTTGACACTCAGCAAGCCTTTGTGTGTAGGGTGTTACTGTCTCAGAGGTGGAGATGGATGACTAAGCTCAGGTGAATTACTGAAGGTCAAATAGCCGAGGCAGAAACTGTGCTTGTGAAGTGAAGACTCTCTCTCTCTCCTTTGTGTCTCCTGGTGCCAGATCTCCAGCAGAGAGCTGACTGCCTTGCTTCGAAGGCAACGTGATGAAGGGGGGGGGGGGGTCATTTCATTACAACCCACGCTGGAGGCCTTTCTTGATAGCCAGTTGGTGACAAGAGCACTTACATCTACTGTGACACAGCCAACTGATTATCCACAGGACTCCTGCTAAGCCAAACTCTCAAATGGAGGGGCTGGCATCATAAAAGAGAACCCCCCCTCTCCTTCCTCCCACATATACCCTCACCCATGGCTGGTGCCTGCCCCCACAAAATGATAAGTACAATAAAAGTCAAATTTTGTGGATATAGATCTCCAGAGCCTCCTCCCCTTATGGGGAGGCTGTAGATAAACCAGCTAAGGAAACCTCGTCTTAAAGCTTAAATGAATATCTAGTTCTATTTACAAGGAAATGAATTCCTAGATAACCTCTAAGGCCCAAGATGAGCTTCCAGCCAGGCGCATATTACTTTCCAAGGGATGATCATGGAGCCTGCACTGTGTGGGGTGCTTATGTGAGATGCCCTTGTTGCACCAATACTTTGCTTTCTGTGGAAGGTTTCAAAGGACACACATGGCCTTCTCTAGGGTCTGAATATATCCCTGTCTAGTCTGTTCTTGTGAACTTGTTTTGAAAACTTCATTAAATTAGTAAAGATAAAGAACTCATGTTACAACACCTTTGCAAGACAGTGGGAAAAAAGTTGTTTTATGTCCTTGTTATTCGATCATAGTCACTAACGTAGCATTTCTTATGGTTCTATTTTTCTATGCGTTAAAGGACTTTGTTACCTGTGCATTGTTACATCTGGCTGTTGGCTTAGAAACAGACTAAGAACTTTTTTCTTCTGTTGTACATGCTGACATTATTTTAATGACCAATAAACAGTGGGTTTATGGTATTTGATGTAACTGTCATCTTTGCCTTTAGCTGGCTTCCAGGTTCTGTCTCGTTAGGTACCTACCGCCCGGTGCTGTGTCTTAGGTTTCCAGGGTGGGCAGTGGGGCTAAATGGCATGTTGGTGGTTTTTTTGTTTTTGTTTTTGTTTTTTTGGAGACAGGGTTTCTCTGTGTAGCCCTGGCTGTCCTGGAACTCACTCTGTAGACCAGGCTGGCCTCGAACTCAGAAATCCACCTGCCTCTGCCTCTCAAGTGCTGGGAATAAAGGCGTGCGCCACCACCGCCCGGCATGTTGGATGTTTTTATGGCACTCCATACACATTGCCAAGCTGCCTACTAGTCTCTGCACTGACCTACCTCACTGGATTGTTTCCTGTTTTCGCCACATTAATAGCAAAAGTAAACTGTTAAGTTCACCGTGAAAATTTAGGGGTATTCATGAAAGCTAAAATGTTTGTGTATTTTTCACCTTTTCTCTTTGATGGGTTTTGTTTATACTCTCCTTCCCACTGGTTGGTACAGGTTTGTAGAGGATTACAACAGTGCTGAGTCAAAGTGGTACTGAGCAGGAGCTCAGCAGACCTTGGTGGCCTGAGTCCCCACCTCTGCTCAGCCCTGAGGGCAGGGAGAGAGTGTGAAGTATCTGCAGGTGCTGTCACCTGGAGGAGTTTAGGACACTGGAAAGATTTTACTGAGTGATTCAGTTTTATTTATTTATTTTTTTAAGACTTATATCTAGATTTGTATAAATTTCCTTGCCTTTCCTGGATTTTATTTTTGTTTTAGTTTTTTGAGACTTTTTTTTTTTAAACATAGATAGCCAAAGATTGGTCTGGACTCCTGCTTGCTCTTCTGTCTCAGTCTCCCAAGTACTGAGGTGGCAGTTGTGAGCCGCTGCACTTGGCTTCTGGAGTTCGCCGCCACCCGGTTTTGTATTTCTTTTCGTTTATAACATTTCCTTCTCTTTAAGCCACTGAGATGTCTCTTTTGTATTTTAGACTCTTAAAATTAATGATGGTTGTTCTAGCCTTCTGTGTTTATTATGAAGGTATAAAAACATTTCTCAGAAATAAAAATCCCACTTTTGGATTTGAAAGTTGACACGGTTTTGTAGCACAACCAAAAGTTTACAATTCTATGGCACAGTGGTGTGTAAATAATTTGTTAACACTTTTACCTGTGGCTTTTATTCAGATTATTAGGACTATTCACTAGTACTTGTTAGTTGCCTTGTTAGCTCTTGGGTAATTACCAGCAGTTGTGTCTCTTTAGAAAAGATGGCCATATGGTTATCATTTTCCTTTCAGGTGAGTTTTCTATAGGAATCTGTATCTCAGGATCACGTGGTGTCAGAGTGTCCAGGGAGCAATTAGCAGGGCAGTCTGTTAACCCTTTTGCCTCAAGACCAGACCATTAGGTGTGCTGTATATGATCCTCAAGGGCTGTGAATCACTAAGCCATCCACGCAGTCAGCTTTTGTTTTTGTTTTTGTTTTTGTTTTTTGTTTTTTGTTTTTTGTTTTTTTTAATTTCGAGGTATGTCTGAAACCTTTACTTCATAGACAGATCACAGGAAGTTTACCTGCTGGAAGCACACATTAGTCTCATCTGATTATGTTGTGAAAGCGTATTACAGGTTAGTGAGCGAACATTGGCCCTGTGAACTTTCAATTCCACATTCTATTTTGATGTGAGTGTCCTAAAAATTCCCTTGTGGGTCAGATGTGAGCAGATCTTCTAAATGAACTCCCCTGTGTCTGCTGAAGAGGCCGTGTCCTTAGTTTATGAGTTCACTGCATGATTGCTGTGCTTTTTCGACACCACTGCAAACCATCCTTGTCCTTAGAACTCAGCACTGCCCGTTTGCTTCCCGTATTTCTAGGGCATTGTTGAAAGGAGGATTATTTTTCTGTGTGTTGTTGGGCATGAATAACACTTAAATGACAAAAGTCTCTTAGATTAGGCAGTCTTCTTTGGGCTGGGATGTAGCTCAAGGGTAGATAGAGCATGTGCTTAGCACATGAGGTTCGTTTCTCAGTATTCACAGTTTTTTCTTTGACATCAGCCTTTCTAATCCCATCATTTTCTCTCAATAGCCTGTTTTTATTTTTATTTCTGTATTTAAGTTTCTGACTTACCACATGCACCTCATATTCTCCATTCTGCTCTCCTGTTCTAGTCCATGTCCCTCTCCTCCACTGAACCCATAGACGTGCATTGGTTCACGTAGTGAGGTAGTGGGGCTTTCTCAGTCACCTTGCTGTGAGAAGCAGACAGGTCTCCCTCCACAAGACTGCAAGACCACTCTAGTAACACAGTCCTCCCTTGAATTTCCTAAACCCAAGCTTTTCTGATTTTTATCTTACTTCCTGGCTACCCTAGCCTTCTCAGTAAGGCTCCCCCATTGGATAGCCTTTCCTGGGCCCTTTTCAGCTCATCGCCTGTCAAGAAGCCACGTGCCTGCTTCAAATGTTTACTTTCCTGAGCATCGGACTCACGGAGTCCAAAGCTGTTCGCCGTGTTAGCGTTCCTTACTGAGCCCGTTTGTGATTCGTGCTTAACTCGGTTTCTCCCAAATCTGTCTTTCTCTGCTTGTTCTCTGGTTCTGTGAGCACTACCACCATCCCCTGAGTTATTCAAACCAGGAAGTTATCACTGCCTCACCACTTCTAATTTCCCCACCCCTGATATCTTTTGTTGGTAACATCTCCCTTTGACATCAGTCTTGTTACCTTCCCAAGTCCAGTGGCGACAGCAGGTTCATTGTAGAGCCTTTTATTGCCCTTCCTCGCTGCTCTTCAGTGAACTGTCTTCTGTCTGGACCAGGTCATCTAAAAAGCACGTAGGATGGTGTCCTTTCTCTGTTTAAGATCTTTTACTGATTTCTTACTATTTCTGAGGCCGACATTCTTACTGCTGCCTACCGGCCTTTCACAAGTTGGCCTTGTCTATTTTAAGTTGAGTCTTAAGTTTCCCTACCCCTTCAACAGGTGCTGTGTTTCTGTTTTGAACTTAAGATGGTTTAGTATTAGAATTCTCGGAGATAGATAAAAACCAGTTTTTGGTGTTGTTTTAGTTAGGGTTTCCATTGTTGGGAAGAAACACCATGGTGGAAAAGCTAGTTGGGGAGGGGCAGGTTTATTTGCCTTTGGCTTCCCTCACTGGTCGCTGTTTATCCTTGAAGGAAGTTAGAATAGGAACTCAAGCAGAGCAGGGACCTGGAGGCAGGAGCTTATGCGGAGGCTATGAATGGAGAGGGGCTGCTTACTGGCTCGCTTCCCCTGGCCTGCTCAGTCTGTTTTCTTACAGAACCCAGGACCACCAGCCCAGGGATGACACCACCCGAAAGGGGCTGGATCCTCGCCCATTGATCACTAATTAAGAAAATGCTTTACAGCTGGATCTCATGGAGGAGGCAGTTTCTCAATTGAGGCACCTTCCTCTCTGATGACTCTAGCTTCTGTTAAGGTGATCTAAAACTAGCCAATATACTGTTGAAATACTTTTTTTTTTAACTTTTAAGGAAGGAAATGTTTTTTGGCTTATAATTTTAAAAATTATCTTTTTATTTTTTAATATTATACTATAATTACATCATTTCCCCCTCCCTTTTCTTCCATCCCTCTGGTTACACCTTTCCATATACCTCCTCTTGCTCTTTCAAATTCATGATCTTTCATTAATCACAGTTACATACATATATGTATACCTATATGTGTGTGTGTGTGTGTGTGTGTGTGTGTGTGTGTGTATGTATATATATACACATACATACAAGTATAGCCTACTCAGTTGGTATGTTATTTGTATGTTTTCAGGGCTGACCTTTTGTATTAGGAAGCCAGCATGTTTGCTCCTTGCTGGAAAGGGTTATTTTTCCTGTGTTAACATTCTGTAGTTGCCTGCAGTCTTTGTGTAGGCCTCTCTCACTTTAGCATGTCTGTTGTCCTTGCTCAGCTCCTGCTTAGGCAGTCCTGTTGGTGAGCCTTTATGGGTGTGGTTTCTGACATTCCTAGGAGACATAGTCTCACAGCAAACTCCTTGATCTTCTGGCTGTTAAAGTCCTTCTGCCCCCACTTAAGCAGAGGTGAGCCCGAGCCTTAGGTGAGGGTGTTGTGGTGTAGCTCTCTCTGTTGGAACTGGGCTCCACAAGCTGCCATTTTGATTGCTTGTGGTTTTCTCTGATGGTCTCGTTTTGTTGAAAAGTGAAGTTTCCTTGGTGAGGAATGAGGACTAACTACACTTCCCTGTGGCATAAGGACAAATGTTTAGGATGTAGTTAGGGAGTGTCCTGGTTTAGTAAAGTGCTGGTTGTAGATCTTCCTTCAAGATCCATGACTTCACTAGCACTGAGTGGTTGGCTAGGTTTCCACACCAGGCATGATTTCCTCCTTGTTGTGTAGGTCTTAAGTCTAATTAGAGAGCTGTTGGTTACTGCCAAGGCGTGCGAGCCACTAATGTACCCTTAGGGTTACCGTGCCGTCGTTGTGGCTCGCAGAGACAGACATTATTAGCTGGGTAGGACTGTTGGACGGGTCCCTCCTTTAGAAGCTTGCATGACATCTTCTGTACCATAAAAATTAGTCCTCAGGGAGGAAGCTTTCAGCTTAGTTCTAGCTCAGGAGCCTCTGGGCCCCCTTTCTAAAGTGTACAGTACCAGTCGGGCCTTAACAGCTATCTCTGGGGCAACCAAGGGCAGTAACAATAGCCTGTAGTAGTTGGGGAATGTCGTGGACAGTTCTGACTAGCAGCTGAAAGATGGTCTCATGCCTGGTGCTGGGGTTTGGTTAGATGGCCTTTGGTTCTTAGAGGAAGCATTGTCCATCAAGATGAGAAAACGTTGAAGTAGTCTTCTTTATAAAAGTGATTGTTCTTCTGGCAAGCTCAGTCTCAGAGAGCTTGTGTGACCGTGAAAAGCCTGTTACTAAATTTTGTTTTCACACGTGTTTACACATGCCAAATATTCCTGTGAAACTGTTGATAACTAAAATATAAATGTAGAATACGATTTCTCTCTTTCTCTTTTTGCTCCATCATTCCCTTTGCTTCCATTTCTCATGATAATTAAGGATGCTGTGGTGTATGAGTCTTCTTTCTGGAAAAGTGTAGCAGCCACCCCGTATCAAAGAAGGCTCTCCTTTTAGCAAATTGAGATCATCACAGAAAAACACAATTAGACAATTGTGTAGAGATCAATGAATTGTGGGGACCTAGCCCTAATGGATACATCTACGTCACAGCTTCTGCAGAGATGTCACAGGAAACAGAGTAGAAGGGGTGAGAAAGCATTGCAGGGTTCAGGGTACCAGGAGGTGTGCCGTGAAAGTCCCTAGAAATGACGAAGGTTGGGACAATGGCAGTATCAGTGGACATGTTAACAGGGAAGGGGGTTTAGTCTGTGGGACCCCACACTTAGAGAACTACAGGGAATTAATGACTGACAGAGAGAATTGGCTCTTCCCAGGGCTGAGCCCCTGCTTGACTCTCCAGTGCAGAATGGTCAGTTCCAGAGCCATGTACACACAGACAACAGAGATGGACTCAGCACGTGGGGTTTATATATTTGTGCATACACATACATATATACAAATGTATGTGCATATAGGTATGTGTATGTCACAGTAATGACCAAAGGAAGAGTAGAAGGAGCATGGGAGAGGAAGGAGCATGGGAGAGGAGAGGTAGGAAAGAGAGGAAAGAAAAGGGAAGGGGAAGATGATGTAATTCTCTTTCAGTTAAAAATATATTTAAAAACATTTCTTACTACAAAGGATGCTAAATGTTTAATATTTGCATAGTAATATTGGAGTGACGTTAACACGATTTCCCAATGTGCAGTGTCTTTTGAATGTAAAATTAGGAAACAGTCTATAAAATAGTCCACACCAATGGAACTGATACATGTGTAGAAGACTGGATTGTTTAGGACCTGTCTGGATCATCTGTACTCGATGCCATAGAGTTGCTACTGTGGCAAGAATGCAACTTAACTATCTAGAGATAAACTCAGATTTTACCAGTGCTTTTGACATTTGTACACTCTTCATACAGCTCTTGGCAGTGCAGATTATTAGCCAATGTCAAATGCCACTGTTACCTTGGAGGAAGGCCATCCGTCGTCATGGACTTGGAGACGTGAACATGAAATAGGAGGACTTTAGTTACGGTGTGAATAGTTACCATTTGGCACAACAAAATTATCAGACATTAGGGTTGTTTCTTAAGTAATAGTACCCTAACGTTGCAAATTGGAAGTACCACCAATAAAAAAAATGCTGCTAGGCCCTTTTGGTTTTAGAAACTAATACCAAAATTCATACAGAAGTACACATACAGTAGGAACTTCATTAAAAAAAGGAAATGACCCAGCTTTGCAAGAGTTCTGCCATTTGTGAGGAAGGCATGCATATGGAATGGAATGGAGGACTGCAAGGGGCCCAGAAGCAAAACGGATAAATGGCATCTGGTTTATCTGGTAAATAAGGCAGTAGGATGACTAGGTAGACGTGCAGGAAAAACCATACCTCCATGATGATGACTTTTAAATGAGCCAGACTGGAAGCTCTAGACAGTTAATTATTTTTTATAACGTAGAGGGAAGCTTTTACTTTCGGTAATGTAATATCTTGAAGCAGTAGAAAAGATTCACAAATTAGACTGTGAAGATAAACAGTTTCTTTATATCCAAACTACCACAAGCAAAATCTAAAGACAAGTTGAAGAAATTTACAGCTTAATGGAGATTATGGACAGATTTATTCACCATATGAGCAGTAAGGAGACTCAGCAATTCAAGACTGTGGAGATAAACACTCACGCGATGTTGTTAGAAATAGAGTGGGTTCTGTACCCTGCAAGTTGTCCTTTGACCTCCACATATGTGGTGTGGTGTGAGCCTTCATGCAAATACAAATAAATGCTATACATTAAAAACAAAAAGACATTACTGAAAAAGCATGAAGACATTACTGACTTGTAACAGTGTATGAAAACCCTGGAAGGGAGGTACAGAATAGTGGGTTTTGCTACCATTGAGTAGAAAGAAACAACATTAAATGGTGCTTATGTGCACATGCAATGTCTTTGGAAAGGTTCACAAGGAAGTGATTGTCTTAGGTTGCTTGGGAGAGGATTTGGGGGATAGGATCCCCATTCATACTGTTTCAGTCGTGAGCCACCAAATACAAAAACAAAACAACAACAAAGAGCTTAACAGTGAATCTAAAGTTTATTCAGAAAGAAAATTTAAGTTTGATTTCCAGGCTGGAACTTTTGAAGGGAATTTTATCCTGAGAGCTGTATTTTGTGAAGTGTATTTTATTGCCTATCTAAACAGCTGCCCTGAAGTGTACTGTCATCTTAAAATTACAGCCATTTACCTATGGCCTAGCAACCCATTGCCTTTCACAGTTTGTTTTTCCAAAGGGTCTTTTGGCTACTTTGAGTTGATAACTGTATGAAGACAAAGAACTTAAGAACCACAAGAAAGTGGCGTTGTTTTTACAGTGCACAGCCACAAACAGCTCTTTCAGGGGATGGTTTATTCCCAGTGTTTTGTGTGAGGCGGCCTTTTGGGAGGGACTTGCTCTTTATGCAGTCTCAAGCGAGAACCAGAACAAAGCAGAAAGAACCTTTCCAAGAATGCTAGCAACCCCCTCTGCGGCATTTTCTGCTCTGGCGGTACGGGGAATGGGAAAATACGCTCCTCTGCACTGATATTGTTAGCATGTCCTCATCCCCAGGGCAGGTTCCTTATTGCCACTCAGAAGAAACTTAAGAGTGTGAGTGCAAGAGGACTGTTAGCAATGCAAATGCCAGGGCGCCTCGCCTCTGATAGGCAGTAGCAAAATGTCCTGCCTGTTGGTATTGGTGCAACAGATGCAAGAAAAGCCTCTGCCTGCCCTGCACGACTCTCGGTGGCCCTGGGACTGTTTTGTTCTGTGTTCATTACTTTATCTTCACACTAGATTTTTCTATAGTTTTAGGTTACAGTAGTGTACCCCGGGTGGTTTTCCTAACAATTAGCATCTGTAAATTGGTTTTCTCACTGGATTTTAATTTGTGTTCTGAAAATAGCTATAGTATAACATTCACAGCTCTTATTACTACAATATCTCAACAAAGCTACCAGTATCAAGTGTGTTATACTAGGGTGAGCAGCCATGAGTCTTCAGAGACCATCTTTGTGTCAGGTCAGTGTAGACAGAGGAAACAATAAGCCATGTTGGATTGACACATAGTAGGTACTAAGGAAGTATTTGTTAGGCCTGAAGAGGTGACTGGATGGTTAAGAACATTAGGGGTTTTGCCCAGGACCAGGGTTCAGTTCCCAGCACCTACGTTTGGCTGCTCACAACTGTTTGCTTCATGGGATGTGCTGTTTCTGGGCTCCATGGGCACCCATGTGAATGCATGCATCCAGACACAGATAAAAAGAAATCTTTAAAAACATCTGCCTAGAGCAAGGAGATTATGCCTTGAACAGTGACCACCAAGTCTTCAGAGACCACTTGCTCCATGTCACTTTAGTGTCAGTGATTTTTAACCCCGGTTTAGAAGTGTTACTGAGAGCACAGGCACATCTGTTTGTGTTCACAAACTTTCACTGTTGCTTAAGGCATTTGCTTGTGTATTTGTAGAAGGCATCATTCTAAACCTGGTTGCCTTAGAATGACTCCCTTGCAGATAAGGTGTGCTGCTATAGTTCTGCCTCGTTGTTTGGGCTTGTGCTATGCGGCCCCTCTGCTAGGGAGAAGATGCAGAACATCGCCTTCCTGCTACCCAAGTGATACTTTCCCGAGTTGAGCTGAAAATCCATATAGACATCCCAGTTGGAGCCAGGAGAAGGACTGTTTGCCCTTGGTAACTGAGGCTTGTAGGCAGCGTGAGTAGATCCTTCTCCTCAGTGCATTAGCTACCTACTGGTTTAGCTAGCATTTGCTGTACTGGCAAAGGTCCCGTGCTGAATGTTTCCTTCTCTGTTGAGAGGTAGATAGCCTGATGATATACAGATGTGTGAGGGAATGAGACTGGAGTGCAGGCCAGAGCTGGTCCTGTCGAGATGCCTGCCTTAAAGACTCAGCAGCCTCTGTTCATCTGATAGATGGGCATCCTTGTTACCAGCTGGTCTGGTGTGCTGTCTCCTGCTTGTTCCTTCTCTTTGCAAGTGTCATTTGGTGGAACCAGAATTTACCCTTCGGCATTTCAAGGTGGAAAGCAAGGATTCTTTTCACTTCACTCTGTGCTCAAAGAAGTTAGTGGTGCACCGTGATTGTCTCTTGATGTTCCTATCAACTTAGATAGAGCCACATAGAAATCAGTTGCAAAATTCACTGGACCTAATGCCAACAGTTCTCTTTGAGCGGTTTCTCAAAAACCATTCTGCCATTCAGCAGTAAAGGTAGGGTGCCTTAGGTGAGAAATGAAAACAGGTGCCTAGGATGTACGTAGGACATTACACAAGATGATTTGCAATAGATTAGAATACAGGGAATTGACGGCCAAGAACCAGGATCAGTTTAGTTTTAAATAGTATGTTTTACTTTCAAACGACATACTTAGCATGCTTTTCTTTAACCTTGAGACATGTCTCAGGGTGACATTTCTCTGGTTACAAAGCTAGATATTCAGTTTATAACATGCAGGTAGTATGACAGGACAGAGAGAGTCTGGGATGTCTGTCTGGGCACAGAGAATTTTGTGTTTGTTCAGTATCTATCTTATGGACGTTACATTCTATTTAAAATGAAGTTGTCCTGGTTTTGTTTTCAGACACCCTGCACTGTGTTGCTTTTTATGATTTCTTTTCAAGTTTCAGGCATGGTGATAAAATAACTTTCTAGAGACAACAAAGAGACTTGGCAGATGACAGGCAGCCCCCCTCAGTCTGGTTAAGGAGCTGGGCATTTGGAGGTGGGAGGATACTGGCAGGCGGGTGATGGAGAGCAGAGGGGGTGAGGCGGACTGGCTGGGTTTGCTGTTCGCCCAGCAGCTGAAGTTGCTTTCAGGTCTTGTTTTGAGTGAATGAAGACCTGGGAGAGGTTGATGACTCCAGGGTAGAAAGACTGTGTTAACCTTTCTCACTGTCATTGAAATTCTGGGAACTTTGTTTTTCTCATATGCTAAAGCCTTTTCCTGTTTGCTTTAAGTAATAGGGCAAGAAAGAAAGGATGTTTTTAGTCGGTACTGTCTCTACTGAGGAAAACTTTTGTTTCTGCCAGGTTAAAATGTTCCTTTTGCCAAAACAAAGTCTCCATGTTTCTGCTAACAGGTCTTCCACTTTGAGTAAAGAAAGGTGTTGAGAACAAGCACACAGCGGAAGCACACAGGGGAAGCGAGCTCCCCACCATAGTGCTAGGAACTGAACTCAGATCCTCTGTGAGAGGTCTTAACTGGCACAAGCCAACTTTGCAGTCCTTAAAATACTGGACTTTGGTTGTTGTTGTTTCTTTGTTTGTTTGTTTGTTTGTTTTATCTCTAGGATGAAAGTGCCGTGCAGTTTTAGATTTGGTATTGGGGTTTTTGTGTGCCCAAAATGTCTCATGTACAGTTTAGATTCATGGGATCGTGTGTGTAAATGGCTTTTATTTTGTACTTTAACAACCAATGACTGCAACTTGGAGAAATCTTAGGAAGAACCTTTGGCAAGCCAGTGGACAGTCGGCGGGACTGTTTATCTGTTTCCCCTGAAGGGTGTTACAGCACACTCTCATTCAACATGGCAACCTCTACTGTCTTGCACACACATTGTTACAGTTGGTCAAGAAAGGAAATTTTATTATGCTTTGCATCTTAAGAGATGGGAGACACTTTCTTGTTTTTAAAGGATTTTCCAGAGATGGAGGGCATGCTTGGGTCGCTTGCATCTTAAGACACCTGTACTAGATGGCAGTGATTAAGGAAAGCCTAGCACTTCACAGCAGCTCTGTGATGAGAAAAATGAACCCTTGCTTTGTAGTTCCACAGGCCTGGGTTTGAATTCTCATTCTCTTTTGACTCCTTTGTGACCTTTGAGGAAGTTACATAACTCCCCTGGGTCTCAGTTAACCTTAATTGAGATAAGATGTGCCTAGAATTGTGGTGACTGTGTAGGTACTGTCACCTCCAGGACCTAGAAGCTGCAGAACCCTGACAGACACGTCTGGCTTTTAAGGACCAGTGACTGGAGATGTGTCATTTGAGTATAGGCAAATACCCTGGAGAGTGATGCCTGACTGGATTTGCTTTGGACGAGGGGGTTTTAGTGCCATTTGTGCAGGCTCAAGGAAGAGCTTTCCTCAAAGCCATACTTTCTATCGGGCAGTGGTAAGAAATAGAGAGCATCCGAGGCACCGTTTGCTGGGCAGTGGAACATGGCTGAAGATAGAACACACTAAGCCTGCTCTGCACTTATTTATGCATTGCATACTAATTAGGAAGGCACTTTGATGCTTGGAAGTTGTGAAAAGCGTGCCTGCCTGCATTCAAGTTGATGCCTATCTGTCCCTGAGATGCTGTTTCTTGTGAGTACTGGGGAAGCACAGACCTCATTGACCTTTGGCTTATCCCCATGCCTCCATGGATGGTTCTCTTCTGGCTTCTCAGTGATTTTCCTTTGCCACCGTTCCTTGGCAAGTCTCCCTATTCTCTGTTTAAACAAGGATTAAAACATACTTCCTTTAGCTGCTCCGAGGCCGTGCTGCATGGGCGGGTGCTGAGTGTAAAGCCTTTCGGAGCAGGTGTGGAACAATGAATAGTCTTTAATTTCATTTTTTTTAATTTACATTTTTAACCTCTTTTGCAACAAATGGTGGGGCACCATGGCCACACTGTTTTCTGTGCAGAGTTAATGGTTTCTCCAGACCTCCCAGCTGCTTACCATGTGCACAGCTGACAAAACCAGAAGCGCCTTTCCAGTAAGGTGAGCTGGGCTGGCGTTTGAGCAGGACAAAGGGCTTTGGTAGAAATGGGGCTTTGACAAAAGGAACAAATGTAAGGCAGCTGGAAACTCGAGTGTTGCTAATCAGGAGTATGTTTCAGGATCCGGAACTTTCCAAAACACGGGTGCACAGAAGAAAAAGGATCCCACAAGTAGTGGGCTAATAGACTCGCCTGTGCTAAACCCTCTCCCTCTCTGTGTTGGTTTACCAAACAGGGTTCTCATACCTTTGAGCTGTTTGCTTTCTCAAGAAACATTTCTGGCTTTCATTTTCCTTTCAAGGCACTTTGCCCTTGCTCGCCTGCCAAATGCCCACTGCCCAGCTTACTCATTTACGGCAGGTTCCTTTCTCTTTACTTGCTAAATCAGATTCTTTTCAAGGGAGCATTTGGCTTGTGTTGAGTTCAAAGGGGCTTGTTCTGATTCTTGTGAGTGTATTTCTCTGCAGTTGGCTGCGTATGTTTGAAAGCAGCTTTTTAGAGAGGATCGGCCATCTGCTTTCAGGGAAAATCTACTTTCCTCAAGTCAACAAATGGATAATACCAGTAACAAGATACAGTAAATACTACTGCCCCACCAAGCAGCTAGTGACAAGAGTTTCCTGGTGACATGACAATCTAGTGTTGGTTCAGTCCATGTCCAGGCTAGAGATATCTATAATTGAGAGAAAATGATAGGATATTTTAAGTACAGGATACAGGGAACAAGGGTAAAATAGCTTTCCGGTTAAAAGTTACTTTGTAGGAAAGGACTGCTTGGAGTTAATTGAGTGGTTAGCAGCAGTCTGTAGTCTAGCATTGTAAGGCAGAAGCACTTAACACAGCAAATGCTCGTACAAATGTGTTTAAAATTAGTTAGAATTAATGACATGTCAAAGCCATCCTCTGAAAAGCAAAATAACCCACAGACCTATGTCTTCTTTTTCCCCTTGAAATCTGGAACCATTTATACTCAGAACCTTGCTTGTTCTGGTGAGGTCTACAGAAAAGGGCTAGGAACCTAGACATCTTGATCGCCCAAGTGCCCCTCAGGCAATTTACACTGAGGCCAGTGCAAACATCTTAGGGATTCCAGGAGCAAGTACGTGTGGAAACTGCATTCACATGCAAGAACAAAGTAGTGCCATGTGCAAGTCTAGGGATGCCCACTTCACATCGATTTAAATCCATGTGTGTTTGTCTTTTCTGTCTGTTGGTCTTTCTGTGCAACTGTCAGAGTTTACAGCAGGCCACAATGTGTCTTGGTGAGGATATGGTCTTTTATAGTCTTCTGCTAAGCTTGCATTAACTTCAATGTCCAAAAAAGGGTGCAACGATAGTTTGTATGATGTAGGAACAAAGAAAGGGAGTCCTCTGGCTGGTTTGGGCGATTTCTATGAGGCAGTGCAGTTGATGGCTTTTCCTGAGGGGCACCTGTGAAATGAGGCAGAGTGGAATTTTCCTTTCTCCCCGACATAACTTGCTACAGTTTGTTTTCTGTTTCATCGTCTTCCTGTGACACCTTTCTCTAACTCCCACCTGACTTCCTGGATTCAGTCTTCTTCTTAACTCTGAGACATCCCACCTTCTCCAAAGTGTCTTCCCAAGCTAGTCTGCTGCTAGGAGAGGCTATCTTTTTTAGCCTGGTGGCCCTATTTGTTTTGAGCTCTCTATGTATTTTGACTAAGAATTTCATTCTATATTATGCATTTCTTAATCGTTTATGCTTTTTATAAAGAGAAAAATTACTAGTGTTGAGAAATGATTTGATTGCTGTTGTGCTAAGCCCCGCCCCCACAGCAGTAGTTGGAGAACAGTGTGTGGCAGCCTGCACTAGGTATGCCTGACTACTTGTCCACGAACTGATGTGTGAGACAGGCGTATTCTTTAATATTTTTTTCTGATCATAAGAGAATTGTTTCATAGGAAATGCTGATGCTATAGAAAGTTGCAAAGAAGCAGAAATCAGTTCATTTCGGTAGTATGGAAGTCATGGCTGTTTATAGTCTGGCAATGTGCACATGCCAAAGCACTTAGACACACGTCACTGGGATATAATGTAAGTGAAGCCCCGCATCATGTCACACTGTTGACCAGCTTTTATTTTTTTCATTCCCCACTGTGGCTTTCTTCCTTTGCCGGTGAATGTGATCTTGAAAATGGCTGAGCCTGTTCCATTTAAAGGGTGTTTCTCAGCGCCCTTTAAAGATGCTTGCTTGCTTCATGGTTCTGAGTAATTCTATATAAACATATTGACATGACCTTCTTGCCCCTTAATATTTTGGGTACAGATATTCATAAGTGAAGTAGCTTGTGTAATTTATTTTACATATAATTATATTTAAACTATAGCAGTACACTAAAATATATAGTACAGTCAACTGTGTCAGTAGGTCAGATACACTGATCATCCAGACACATAGGACAAAGTGGGCTTGCCGAACTGACGAGTGCTGTGTGGGCATTTATAGTTCCTTCATTTTGTATTCCCCTCTCCCTTTCTCAATCTGCAGAGCGGTTAGAAAACAAGTAACTTGGTTATATATAAAGTATAAATAAAAGCAACCTCCAATATAAAGCGTGTGAAATGTTCCGTTACAGATGGGCCAGGGAAGTTCTTGGTGATGTTTGGCCCAAGAAAGACTTGCTTTCCTTTGAAGAATATTGTGTGGACACTCTGGAAGGTTGTTACTTCTGCTTCATAGTAGCAGTTTACTGTCACAGGTGGAGTCAAGGCCATGAAGACCCAGATAAAAGGCAAGCTTGTCTGAGCTCCTTCAGGTTGTGGTCTCTCTGCTCAGGAACTCAGTGTTGGTACAGTGCAGGCTCCTCCCATCTATCTGTCAGTCATCTACCTACCTACCTGATTCCCTACCTTGCGCTGGTGTACCATCTCACCCTCAGTCTCTGTCTTCTTCCCTTTCCCCTCCCACGGAACTCCCTCTTCTCAACTCTTAGGAAATGATGAAATCCTAGTTTTCAGTAGAGACTGTGCTAAGCGTTAGTACCAGAGGGTGTTTGTTTCTCACGTGACTTAGCCCCCATCAGCAATGCTGTACCAAGGCTCAAACAGTGAGTAGAAAGAAGGCTGAATTTAGGGACACCGTTTCCTCAGACTGTAACTGCTCAGTGCTGAACTGTTTCTCTGCAGATAGTGTACTGGAGGAGGAGGTAGTCAGTATAGGGCATAGACAGGCTCAAGATAGGACAGACAGCAGGGTATATAAGGGCAGTCCTTCTGTGGAACAGGAGGGCCACTTATATGTTTATCCCTCAGCCCATTGATATCTACACTCAGCTAGGAATCTAGCAGGGTATCACCTTTGTATATTGAGTTAAACTGTATCAGAGTTATAATTAAAATCAATGGGTTAATTGATGGAAGAAACAGAGCTAGATATACGGTGATAGTTCAATAAATACTAAATTGATTTCTCAAAACCCAACTTCAAAACAGAGTAGACTTCAGATGTTGAAAAACACTTGGTTAGAAATTCTGTTTCTTTTTGATGTGTCAGGGAATTGAGATTTCAAATCCCTCATTTATAAATTAAGGTATTTTATTCACTTGGCCTTTTAAGATAAGCTTTGTAACTAAGACAGAGCAGGCCATGGACTGAACTGGTAATTGGAAATTTAAGTGTTATAAGGTAATTTATTGCTCTATTAATTGTTCAGATGAAGTAAAGAAAATTGCTTTCCTTGGGGAGAGTGGGCTGTTGATTTTGAATGTCTACATATTTTTTTGAGGGAAGTTGATTTAAGACACCCTAACTTGGTATAGTTCTTCGAAATTACAGTCTGGAAAGGTTGTGTTTCTCGCACATTTAACAGACGGTGATCATAGCTGCAGTGTGACATTTGGAGGCAGAGTAATGTTGGGCAGGGTGGGGCAGAGGTTCAGCTTTGCTTTCACGTTGTCTCTGCTAGCTCTGCTGTGCCTGGGGTGGGCAGCTGTTTGCTTTGGTGTTCTGTCCAGCAAACCCCATGGCTAAGCTAAAAGTTTGCTTAGTGTACAATCTGCTTAGCAATACAGGACCCCATGGAATTCCTGTCCTTTCCTCTGGTGACAGTGTGGCCTTGTAGGCTGTAGCTACTACCAGAAGTACTGTGGCAGTACTTCTTCCCAAGGAAAGAAACCAGGAGGTAGGATTTCTACCGAGGGGCTGCTGCATTCACCCCTCTGGAAAGCCAATGCATAGTTAAGGGCCATGGCTGACTTAAGTTGGTCACCTTTACCTTCCTCGTTTGAGCAGTTACCCCTGCTACACATAACTCGCCTGGCCTTACTAGTTTCTTTTGAGAATTGGATGTTTTCATTCAAATGCCAGCAAGACCTTTCATGTAGCCTGTATTATACTATGCAAATGGCAATGCTGGTATCAGAAATTTTTTAGAGATAAAGTGTACTGTTTAAAGTGGCCTGGCTTAGGCAAGTTTAGATCACAAGTACAGTAAATATTTTGAAACATGGTAGATAAGGGACAGGGGAGACATAAATGAATTGTCTTTTAATTTCTTCTACACAGTCAACTTTACTCAATTGTCAGACTGGAAAATTCTCTTAGGAGTACTGTAAACATAATACCAATGAGCTTGTCCTTTATAGGGTTTTAAAAACTGTTTCCAGTGTACAAACTAGGGAACTACATCTTGGGGAGACTGTTCCATGACTCTTTCCCTGGTGAAGAGGGAAGGCGACCTTGAGTTAAAATTTCTGCCTCATTGTTGAGTCTGCCTGCCTGAGGTCTTTTTTTTTTTTTTTTTTTTTTTTTAAATTGTATAAAAGAAACAGGCTGTTCACTTTGGGATATTGATTTGTATGCAGTCAAAAAACCATAATATTTCAAATGTATCCCCTTCTAGAAGCCACCTTATCTCTGTTGTAACACAACACAGCTTCAGCATTATACAGAAAATGTATTCTAGACAATCAAAATAACTTTCCTTAACTGCTTTGAATCCACCACTAACTAATTTGATCTTAATCAAGTTTACCTCAAGTGTTCTGTTAGGATGCCAGGAAATATCCTGGGCACTGGTGGCCTTCATTTCTGGAGAAAAATGACAATTTAGCTTTCTGTCTGTGGGTATTGTGGGCTCCTTCGGGAACTATAACATAGGCGGTTCATCATCTAAGCTATTTTGAGGTGACTTCTGCGGGGGACACAGACTGCTCACCTTTTTAATTCACTAATACCTGTGGTCCGAAAGTATGGGCGAAATTCTGCCACATTGAGGGAAAAGTGAGGGAGTTTGAACACAGAAGGAAAGTTAACCATTACTGTCATATTATGCCAGGCAGCTCCTCCTGCCATTTAACCCTCTGATCCCAAAGCAGCAGTTCTGTAGGCACTAGAAGAGATGATGTCTTGCTGTCTGGAACTGTGAAACCCGTGCGTGAGCTTGGATCCCACACCTCACTGTGGTTCTGGTCCGTGGCTGGGGTCTTAGGTCGGGATTCTTGAGCAGCCGATCAGGCCATGCTGTGCCATGGTTGTGCGATATTGGAGTTTGTGGCTTTACTTTTGGATTGGAATTCTAAGAGTTAATACCTTTTGACCTTGCCAAATAAATGATTCTCTCAGAGCCTTGTTTTCTTTGGTAAATAGGAATAGTATTTACTTTGTCAGCATTGCTTATGGAGTTCTCAACACAGTGACTGGCTCAGTTAATATGGCGGTCCTCATGATGAAAGCAGCCATTGTGTGATATCATTTTCTAGAATCTTCTCTGAGTTAGAAGACAAACTGAATCTGTGAGCTGGTGCCATGAGAGAGTGTGTTATGCCACAAGGAATGGTGACTGAGTTTAAGGTTGAGTTGTAGGCTGTGGTATTGTAAAAACACTCATAAAGACTAATATTTGAAAATAGTTTGAAGATGGACATTCTGATGCATGCCTGTACTCCCAACACCTGAGGGCAGAGACAGAGGAATGACCACGAGGTCAACACTAACATGATCCAGTGTGTGGCCCAGTCTCAACAACAAGAATGTATTTTGATCGAACACATTGAGTTTGTCTGGTATATTGGGTTGAGAAATTTACTGTCTCATGCCAGGTTCTTGTACACATGAAAATTTGCTTTGCCAGTGAACCCATCTGTTTTTGACAGGGGGAAACAATAAGATTTTTTTGTTTTCTAGATCTCTTCCCTTACTGAGTTGGTTGAAAGGTGTGAGCAAGACTTGAAAGCATGTCCTTTGTGGCTAAGGGCCCGAGTCTCCGGTTGCAAAGCCTTTAGAACTGACTTATAAAAGAAACTTGGATGCTGTCAGCATGTACTAAGGAGTGGTGGTTTGTGGGCAGTTTCAGCACTTTTGGACATTACACGAAGAACTGAAAAACAAAACCTTTTGTCCCGTACAAGGTGATTGGTTCCTGACTTCTCCCCCAAATCTGAAAGGACTCTTGGGAAGCTCACATGTCCTGTGAGAGTGAGGACTGAAGTGGCACAGTGTTTGGAGGTAGAAGAGCGCTGGCCTCGGATGCCAGCTCGCTGGTTCATGGTGATGTGCCTAAGGGTGGCAGCTCCCTGCAATGGCTTCAGTGTCTCCCCTGTCCTCAGGCGAGCCCCGGATTATGGAACATGGCGTCAGCAACAGCTTGTGTGAGTGTCCGTGCGAGGCTCATTTCACTGGTAGACATTTTGCTTCTGCTGGAGATGGGGCACCCTCTGTTTTCAGAGTTTCGGTTGTAAGCGGGTTTTCCCTATTGTGTGGGCTCCTTGCCGCTTCCTGGGCCTCAGTGTGTCTGTTTCGGAGCTTACGTGATACGTCATCAGGTTCTGGATAAGGATTATGTCTGCTCATTTCCCGGCTCTGCGCCCAAAGCTTTGCTTATGCTCCTCTGACATGATTTCAGACTCCAAATAATCACGCTTGCTTCCCCCAGCGACTCCAATTTCTCTCTGTCATTTTCAAAATGTGACCCTCAGAAAATCATGCAGAACCCTACACAAAACTGACTCAGTGAGTGCAAGACACACTAAGTGTGCCTCAGAGCTGTGATTTCCTCTCAGAGCCCAAGTGTTATTTTTAAGCAGACAGCATCTCTGTGTGGAGCCTCTCCAGGGTTGCCTTGTATGTAAGCTGCTCATGAACAGGGCCTCCTGTGGTAGACGGACAGCCCATGTTTTGAGCCCCTAAAGAGTATTTCATGTTTATTTTTCTCTTTGTGGGTTATATCTGTCACTTGTTCTGGTCTGTGGAATTTTTATGACCCTCTCTTCTGGGTATTATTAAGTTCCTCTGGTTACCTCCTCATTCCCTTTTAAAAAAGAATACTTTTAATTAATTTTGGACAAATTATATATATGTATATATGTGTGTGTGTATATATATGTGTGGGTGTGTGTATATATATATAGTATGTGTATGTCTCTATGTAAACAATACACATTGATTATATGCACCCCAAACTCCCTCCAGGAACCCCAACTCCTACTTCCCACTTCTATGGGTATCCCCAACATATCCCCTTCACCCTTTTATGTCACTTCCTTTTTGTTATTAACTCGCTGAATCCAGTTTGTGCTGCCCGTTGGAACATTGGTTAATCGCAGCTGCAGAACGCTCTTGTGAGCGAGAGCCTTGTCGTGCCCAGGAGGCAGCAGTTCACAGCAGCTCCCCACCCTCTGACCCTTACATCCTTTCGGTCTGTCTTCACAGTGCTCTTAGGGTAATCTTAGGGATGGCCTTAGATAGAGATGGCTCACTCAGGTCCAAGCATTCACTAGACTCACTGACCACTTAGGAGTCTGCGTTAATGTCTGACCACTGCAGGGAGGAGCTCTGCCAAGGCTGAGGCCAGCACCCATCTATGCTACTTCCTCATTCTTGCCAGTCACGCCCGTGAGTTCCTCCCAAGTGGTAAATGGAAATGCTTACTAGGGCACAGTCTAATAGAGGATTTGGGCAAACAGCTGGTGTCTTTGTACTGTTGTGTGTGTGACTGGTGGAGATCCCTGACAGTGGTTTGGGGCTCTGTTGCCCATGTATTTTTAACTGGGTTTATGTGTCACTTGCCTTGCTTTGAAGCTTTAACTTAGTTTCCTGATCAATGTATTGTCTTGTATCTTGCAAATTCTATGTCAGTTTTGACTTCTTGCTATGTTAGCTACAGATAGGAGGTTCGTCCTCTGCCATGTTTGTCCAGCCTTTAGTTAGTGATTTCTGCTCCCTTCTCTTTTTCTTTGTATTCAGTCTCCATGGTTTCTAGTCCCAGAATGCATGATATTGAGAGTTAAAAATGGACCATCTACAAAGGAAGTCGTGAAAGTTGAGAAACTGCAGTGCTTCCCACAGGAGCCACTGCAAGCACATACCAAGGTTTTCCTAGAAGACTTAACCTGAACAGTCTGAGAATATTCCGGAGTCGGCTCCATACAGTGGCCTGGAGGAAGGCCTCTCGGGGTATTTTGAGTATGTTCTCTGGTGAGAGAGGCTCTTTGAGAAAGCAGAGGAAATGTGGGCATTGCTGAGATGGCTTTGAATTATGAGTAGAATGTAATGGAAAAGCAGCTGGTTAAAAACCATGTAGGAGGCTGGTGCTGTTATCAGAAGCCTTGGTGTCAGCCTCTGACTTGGAGCTAGAGCCTGCCACACCCTTCCTTTTAGCCTGCACTTCTTAATTCAAGCCCCCTGTGTGCACCAGCAGAGGTTCATTAAAACTGCCACTGCTCACCTGCTGTCCCGAGCCAAATCCCAGTTCCTGCTGCTTCTCATCATCTCCCTCTTTCTTCTCTGAGAGTACCTGTGTGCTTCAGCATGCATCCGCACAGAGTATTCACCCACATCCTCTGTTGTGTGTGTGTGTATTCAAAGGCATGTGTTCACACTGAGCCCCCATTGTGTCTCTCCTTCCCCCTTTCTGCAGTGGTATACTTAGGAGTTATTTTCTAGATGATTCCATGGATTTTTGAATTTTAATATATTTTTAGTTGCAATAGATTTAAAAATTACAGCAAGATTTGTCTATATCACTTAGGAGAACTGGAATTTTACTTGACTTAGATCTGTCTCATAATATACAAAAATTTTATCATTTGATAATAAACTTGTTATGGATTTTATAGTGTAGATTATTGTGATTCTATTTTTGTCTTTTTTTTTCCACTTAGAAGATATAGGAAATATTCATCCAGAGGCTCTCCAAATGAAGGTGTTTTAAATGAAGTCTCTTTTCCCCAACACTGCCCCCAAGAACAGGATTAGGATTCTCTGTAGTTTCTAGCTTGTCGTACACTTCGGCCATAGGTGGAACTTAGAATTTTAGTGGTGTTCAGCTTTGTTAAGTACATAAAGTTTATACCTGAAGGTTAAGTCTCCAGCCAGATCTAATGTAGGAACTCAGTTATTATTCCTATAGCTGCCATTACAGAGTCTCATGTGAAGATCGAGTATTTGCCTTGTAGGACATAATATGTAATTTATATTTTAATGTATGTGCAATTGAACCTTATATCTAATTGAGAAAATAACTGTTTTTACATATGGGGTAATTGTGGGGCAGCAGTCAGTCAGTAGTGATTTGCTCATAAGCTATGAAGTAGGCCCTGCAGACAATAGAAGCCAACATATGAAAGAAACCCCTGTCTTTATGATACACTTGTAGGTAGCATGGGGGAAGTGCATGTTTGTGACTCTGACTCTGTGATAAACACAGGGAGTAAACAATGCACTGAACCATGTCAACCACAGTGTGCTGTTTGCAGAACATGGAACTTGCCACACTTATACACCCGACTCAGAACAAACCAAGGTTTCCAATACAGCTCAGGACACGTGCCTTTGATATCGTTCTTGGATTGGTAACTCTTTCTAGAACTTAGATAATTTTGAAAATATTAGTGGGACAATTGAGACAGTCATTGAATAATTATTTCTCTATCCACAGCTGTTATATTTTTCAAACCTAGATGTGTGGGTGGAAGGGGCAGGCCCATTCAGAATCCTTTTGGGTTGCTAAAGCCACACTCTTTCAAAAATACCAGATTATTTAAAAAAAAAAATGGTGTGTGAATCCCCATGAAGCTAGAAGACTTAGCCTTTCACAGAGTAAGGAGCGAGCTTACTCCCTATCCTGCAGTCCTTTATCTCTTGCCTGTGTGCTTCATCACACAGAGATCAGGGAAGACAGAGCCAGCAAGTGGAACACTTGTCTCCAGTGTTAGAAAGTAGACCTGGCAGCCGGGAGATGTCAGTGGTTAAGGGCACTGGCTACTCTTCCGGAGGACCTAAGTTTAACTCCGTGCATCCACGTGACAGCTCACAACAACTGTAACTCCAGTTTCAGGGCTTCTGACACTCTCACACCCTCACACTGACAAAACAACAGTGTACATTTAAAAAAATATATATATGTATGTATATGTATGTGTGTATATATATATATGTGTGTGTGTATGTGTGTGTGTATATATATATATGAATATACATATATAAAGAATAATTTTAAAAAAGCAGACTTGGAAAAGAAAATCTTGTGAATAAAGCCAGAAGTAATAACATCCATGCAAACAAGATTCTGGGGTTATAAAAACTTGCACATGCTTAGGTTAAAAAACAAAAACAAAACTGTTTTGGCCAATGTAGATTTTTGCCATGATGCTGGGTTCTTAGTTCCCAGTCTTGTGAGCTTCTGGATAATTGATGTTGTCAGTGAGGAAATGAAATTATGCAGACGTTCAGTCCCTGAAGTATGCTTTCAAGTCTCTTTCCCTGGATAGTCTAACTGTAGCCTTGTCTCTGGCTACAGAGATCAAATTAGGTGACTTTTTCCTGCTCACTTTTTAACAGCTACCCTTGGAGGATTAAAGTGGGTTTTGTTGTTGTTTGTTTTTATTATTTTTGAAATGCTACAGGAAAATGTTGTGTTTCCATTGAGGCAGATGGAAAACTTGGAAGTGTTAGCATGCCCTCCTTGTGTCTCTAGATCCTCTCACCTGTGGCTGCTGCCTCACACAAGGAAGCTTGTCTCTCCTCTCCTCAGGTTCATGCTCACTGGCAGTCCGCAAGCCTTCCTGTAAAGCATGGAGGATGAGCTCTTGATAGTTCTCTTCAGCAGCTCTGTGTGTGTGTGTGTGTGTGTGTGTGTGTGTGTGTGTGTGTGTGGTGGGGGACCGGGGTGGACATCTCAGTGAATGAGTCCCGGACAGGAGAGAAGATGTTTTACTGCCATCTTTTGCTGAACTTACACCTTCACAGCTCCATCGCTGTGTGTTTTTCACACCATGTCTAAGCACCTCATTCACTTGGGCAGGGTTGCCTCTGCCTGAGCTCTCAGGACCTCAGTTGTAATGTCTCCGTCAGACTGAGACTAAGGCCATGATTAATACTTGACTCGTGCAGCTGATTGTGAGGCTCAGGTTTGAGAACTGCAGTGAGATGCCTTGTCCTAAGCTTTGGCATCCGGTCTTAAGTCAGAGTAGGCTATGCCAGTATGTAAAATGGTGAAATGTCTGTGACTGAAAGGACTGTAGGTTAGGGATTCTGGAAATGACAGGCGTTGCTTTGTGTTCAATAGTGTTCACCCAGTTGAGGTTGGTTTCTGTAATATCCTATTTATGATGTGTTAGCTTTTGTCTCTTTATTTTAATTTGTAATTGACAGGAACTTATGCTTTAAGGTATTATAAGCTGATTAGTCTATGATGATGATGATGATGATAGATATGCTTTAGATACCAAAGTGGATATTTAAAAGTAAATAAAAATAAATAAGGATACTTATAAATAAATGTATTCTTGTTTATATTTGTCATCTAGAACTCATTTCCTCGGTTTCTTGGATCTTTGTGTTAATAGAAACCATGTAAACACATTCGTTGCACTTCTCTTTTGCATTCTGTTCTACCTCCACCATCACCCTAGCCGTAGGAGGCACGGGATGCCAAGGGGGTGGCATCTCAGCTGTGACTTTAAGACGGGAGAAACTTCTTTAAGTTCGGAGACTGGTGTTCTCTGTTGGTGGGAGAACAGTCTAAGAGAAGAACCTGAGAGCAAAGTCAAACTCGTGTTCAGAAACAGCAGGCCTCTATGCCATGGGGACACAGCATAGGCAAGGAAGTACAAGAAGAGAGCAGATTAAGCTTTAAACTAACGTCTGTTGGGACTTTAGTCTCTGTGTCATAGTTTATAGAAAAATGTGTGTAGTGTTTAAAATGGTACTTTAGAACTATAATGAGAGGGCCAGCTCTCGCTTAAACAAGTAAGGTCTTTTGGGTCCTGGTTCAGAACCTTAAAATATGCAAGTGTTTGTTATTCACATCACACAAGGAAACTACTACATGTCTGTACTCCTATGAGATCTGGTCATTGGACTCCTGTGAAATACAAATGATGGCCTAGTCATTCAAGACTGCATGCCTTTAGGGCCTTCTGCATCTCCCAGTGTTTGAGGCATGTTGCTTTGGCAGAATTCCTTCTTCCTATCCTTGCCCTTTCTTATCTCAACACTCAAGTACTTAGAAACTCATGTCTGAAGATATGGCACTGGGCTGTACTGTAGGAAACACCTTCCTGACTTTATGAGTTCATACTCAAAATAGTAGTTTGCTGTTCTCAGCAGCCGATTGATATTGTCTGTATTGCCTTTTAACATCTGCTTAGAGTTCAAAACACGTATGTACTCAGTTGCACGTGTACTATGATATCTGTCAATCTGTTTTACATAAGTGTTCAAGGAAGAGCTTCAGAGGGACCTAGCATAGTAATTAATTACTAAGAGATATCAAAAGAATGAGGAAACTTAGTTGACAGGACTAGTTTATCCTCATTCCTTGTTTATTTAAAACATTTTAGATTTACGTATTTTATATGTGTGTTTGTGTGAATTTTTGTGTTCCACCTACATGCGTGGGGCCTGTAGAGCCAGGAGAGGGTGCTGGGTTCTCTAGAATTGGGCTTATGGACAAATGTAAGCTGCCACATGGGTTCTGGAAATTGAAATGGGTCCAGTGTAAGAGCAGGAAATACTCTTAACTGCTGAGCCATCTGGCCAATCTCTGCATTATTTTTTTCTCTTAAAAAAAATCCCTAAAGAATATATTGAAAGGCATAGTATGTGTCTTAGTTAAGGGTTTTATTGCTTTGAAGCGACACCATTACCACAACAACTCTTATAAAAGAAAACATTTAATAGGGGCTGGCATACAGTTCAGAGATTTAGTCCATTATTGTCACAGTGGAAAGACCACCCCTGTGACACACTTCCTCCAACAAGACCACAAGTACTAGATATAACAAGGCCACATGTTCAATAATGTCACTTCTTATGAGTTTATGGGCCATTTTCACTCAAACCACCCCAGGATGACATGATGGCTCAGCAGGAGAAGACAACTGCCACCAAGTCTAATGGCTTGAGTTGGATCCCTAGGATGCATATGGTGAACACACATGGGGAAAACCAATTCTCTGAGGATGTCTTCTGACCTATACATGTATGTTGTGCACATACACTCACCTACATGTAATTTTTTTTGAAGAATTATTCAGGTCTTTTATGTATATTTGTGTGTGCCTGGAAGGTCAGAAGAGGGTGTCAGATCCCCTGCAATTGGAGTTTTAGGCAGTTGTGAGCCTGTATTGTGGGTACGGAAAAAGAAACCTGGATTCCCCTTGCAAGAGCTCAGGTGCGCTTAGCTGCTGAGCCACCTCTTCAGCCTGTTGAAAAAACAAAAACAAAATAAAAATAAATTTTAAGTAAAGCAACTACAAATTAGGAAGACTGAAAGACCAGTAGAAAATTGAACAAAGGGTATGGTGGGATCGTATACAAAGAATCTGCTCTTAAAGGGTAAAAATGTCCTGCTTCATTCGAAGTATGAACAGTGTACATTATTAAAGTACTGAAATCTGTTTTCCAAAAAGAATCTTGGTAACAGCGGCTGCGCAAAGACTCTGCAGTCGTGTGTCACAAAGGGAGCACACATTACAAAATGCAGAGCTGGAGAGATGCTTGAGAAGATGTGCATCTTCAGGTACCACTAGTGCGAGGGTGCTAGACAGCCTCTGTGAAGGAGGTGTGCACACACTCAACGTCCAGTGCAGGTGTTGCCTGGGATCTAGTGATGCTCCATAGAGGTGTTTTAATTAAAGACGGTCTAATGTAGTCCAGGCTGACCTTAAACTTCCTGTCTAGCTGTGGAGTTAACCCCTAGTGAGCACCATGCTGCCAGAGATAGGGCTGGGTAGATATTCTGCCACTGTATGCCCTTTGCTCTGTAGTGTGACCTATTTGAAGGGTCTTGAGAATATTAGAATATTTAGTGCTGCAGTGTAGCTCAGAGATAGCATTCCCAGGCATAGCCTGCTCAGGGTCCTAGTTCATTCTTCAGTATTATTATCATCATAAAAAAAAGGCTTAAAATTAGTAAAATGTTTTTATGCTTAAAAATTAACGTTATTTTCAGAAGCAAAATTTGGGTAGTTTAGTTAGGTAGTGGGGAGCATGTGTGTTTAATTAAATTCCGTCTTCAGCAGTATTAAAAGTCAATCAGTTGTGATTTGGTGAGAACATATTACAGACTCATGAGGAGACTGAGTTGCAAGGAATGTTTTGGCCCCAGAAAAGAAGGGGTTAAAGGTGAGATGCAGGTAAGAAAGGGTTAAGGGCATTATGCAAGCTGTTAAGTAAAAAGGAAGTGCATTACAAAATGCTGAGCTCAGGAGTCTGGCTGCCAGCCAAGCCCTTGCTTCCCTCACTACAGCTGAGGGCTTTCGAAGCTTCCCACCACTGGGTTTGTCTGAACTGTTTAGGAATGCGGCCGCGGTCGCCAGCTGACGTCAGCGCCACCGGTTCAGCCCCAGGCCAGAGCGGTGCTCAGACTCAGCTTGCTGGAGTGGGCGGGGAGGGGCGGGGCAGGGCGGGACCCGTATGTGATTGACAACGAGAGGGTCGGATGGCCTACAGAAACCTTGGGGTGAGGGAGCAGGTTAGGAGTTTTTAATACTAAGATTGTCGATAATGATACTTTGTAGTAAAGGCAACAACTTTCTTTTTTGTAAGTTCGGTAAGGCTTCTGTTTAATTTTAAACAAAACCAAATATAACTTGCATATTAACTTGGATATTTCAAACTTTATCTCCCTCTCTTTTGAGAAAGGAAGAGACTGTAAGTCTTGCAGATTTTTCGGATGAAGGATCAGAAAGGTGGTTTTTGCTGGATACTGAGACCTTTGACTTTTGTTACTAAAATCCATTTTTATTTTTGACTTGGCACAGGAAAGAAATCTAAGAAGCTCTCATGCAGTGTAAAGCAGAGATCAAAAGGTAGGGAAATATAAGTGAAAAAGAGCCAAATTTGAAAATATCTGCATGACAACCATCCTGGACACGATAGCTCTGGGCTATTGAGGCTGACACGTTAGCCTTGGAAGAAAAATGTTGGCTTTAACCATGATGGCATCTTTACTAGGCTTAGAGCTCTTTTTCTCTTAAATCTGTCCCTTTTCTGTGCCCATTAACGGTTAACTTCACCGTTCACATTTGTTTTTCTTGACTTAATTAGATCATTTTGCTTAGTCATAGCTGAGAGTTTTGTTCGTCTTCTAGCTCTTGGTTAATGTGAGTGAGAATCACAAATTTATTAGCTATTTTTGTGTGTAGGGTGTTTAGGCAATGTGAGGTGTGGGTAGTGGACCTGGGACAGTCCTGGTTGAAGGATCTGAAAAGGGGTCACGGAACTACCTGGAAAACTTCAGTGACTTGACGAGGTCAACAAAGAAAGGCTGCAGAAGTTACCTCTGCTGTTCATTTTAATTGACTGGCTTTTAGTAACTTAACTGTTTCAGGTGTCCCTGATTTATAACAGTGGTAGTATTAAGAAACATCTTCTGGAGCTAGAGAGAGATGGCTCAGTGGTTAAGAGCACTGACTGCTCTTACAAAGGTCCTGAGTTCAGCTCCCAGCAACCACATGGTGGCTCACAACCATCTGTAATGGGATCTGATGCCCTCTTCTGGTGTGTTTGAAGACAGCTACAGTGTACTCACATAATAAGTAAATAAGTAATTCTTAAAAAAAAACCAACTTCTTCGTGATCTTGATGATTCCCTTAGGCGTCGTGGCAGTCACCCACCTGTGAGTCATGAGGGTTTGAGTATGTGAAGAGGCTCATAGACTAAGAAGAAACACACCACACAAACTTGGACTTTGCAAGTTCCGCAGAGGCAAAATGGTCAGTCACAAATTACCCAAGGGCTTATGAGGGCAGTGCTAAACTGACAGAATTTAAGGGTGTTTTGAGTTTTTATAGCAGTATTGTAATAATTGTCAAAGTGTGTATGCGTGTGTTTTATGGCAATATTTAGGATAAAAACATGCACTTGTATGTAACAATATAAGATGAAGATTGTGATTGGCCATATGAGTTTCCAGACCCCTTTTCTACACAGAGGTCACAGTTAAAGACAGCATCACTAGGTTTTTAAAAGCCCATCTTTCCGTATCTGCTTTTGGGTCAGCTTGGGTTATTATGTGTGTATGTTACCATTCTTTAAAACTTCTTCTCTGGGCAGTGGTGGTGCACACCTTTAATCCCAGCACTCTGGAGGCAGAGACAGGCAGATTTCTGAGTTTGAGGCCATCCTGGTCTACAAAGTGAGTTCCAGGACAGCCAGGACTATACAGAGAAACCCTGTCTCGAAAACCAACAAAAAAACTAAGACATGGATGTATGTGGGGGTGGGCTTTTTCTTCTTCTTCTTCTTCTTCTTCTTCTTCTTCTTCTTCTTCTTCTAACAAGTGAGGACAAAGGCTTCATAAAGTATTTATCAGTGAAAGGTACTGAGAGCTTCCGTTGTTATTCAGGTGCCTTTATCAGGGCTTTGACTTCCAGCAATGGAGTTTTCTGTCAGAACAAAGTCGCAGATCATTGTCTATGTAAGGTTGTCTTACAGGTCAGGTGGGTAGATGAAGTAAGGTGGTCCTAGGAATCACTAGAGACAAAAGAGGCCAGATGTCTGCACGACAAAAGGCATTCTTAGGATGCTCAAGTAACCAAATTCTGCAAAGGAATAAAGAGGAAGGATACAAAAGTAGTAAGTTACCATGGTGCTCTTTCCCTCCTAACAACCTGTTCAGTCAAAACGACGTTCTTAGGATGCTCAAGTAACCAAATTCTGCAAAGGAATAAAGAGGAAGGATACAAAAGTAGTAAGTTACCATGGTGCTCTTTCCCTCCTAACAACCTGTTCAGTCAAAACGAAGTGCCCTGTGTCATGATAGGGATTTCCCTATGGAGGAGTTATTGGTCAGGGTTCTCTAGAGGAACAGGATCAGTTGACTGGATATATTATTGCAAAGAGGCAATACAGCATATGTGTTTGGTAATCTAACAGTGCTGCACACTGAAAAAACTGAGAGCAGGCTAGCTGGACGGTCCATGAGGCTAGATAGCTAAGTAGTCCCAAGCTAGCATTGAAGGCCTGGAGGATTTCTGGAGAGCCACTGAACTTCAGTCCACGATGGAAGTCCGTAAAACTGGATTTTGATGTCAGTGAAGGATGGTGGTGGTAGTGACAGAGGCCATAGAGTAGATGCACCTACAAGCAGGGACAAAGACAGAGGCACAAAAGCCCTGTCTCCCCCCCCCCCCCCCCAGACTTCTTTATATTTGGGTTATGTGGGGAAGGTTTCTTCCAGTGTGGGGAAGGGGGGCTGTCTCCCCTCAGTTAATTCTTTTAACAAGTATCCTCACAGACCCACCTAGAGGTGGTATGTTTCTTAGCTGATTCTAGATCCACTCCAGTTGACAGCCAAGATGACCACACCCACTGTTGAAGCTTCTCTTCACAGAGCTTCATAGCTTCTCCCTGGAAACCATGAAGTTTCTTGAATGTTTTAATAAGAATTTTAGAAATTCCAGTAGTAGTTTCCAGGAGCCCTTGCATCAGATACCCGGCTGCTTTTGATCTTCCTTCTAGCTGATTGTATGCCTGTCAGAGCGTATACAACTCTTGATTCCTAGGGGTGTGTTAGCGGTCTTCTCATGGATTCTCTCAGAAGTGACGAGTGACTAGCAGATGAGGCTTTTTAGGCAAGTGATTAGAACCTCATCGCTCATGAGCTATGAATCATGCATTTGATTCTTGTAGCTCCATCCTTTGAGAGTGATTTAGTGAAGCTTTTCCCCCTCCTCTGACCTCCAGTAGCCTACATATACCTGAGCCAGCTGCCTTGTCGGCTATTGCTTGTGTGTGTGTGTACGCTCTGACAGGCCTGGCTTGTGTGTGGGTGCTGGGGTCTGAACTCGTGTCCTCTTGCTTATTCAGCAAGCGCTCTTAACCTACTGAGCCTTCTCTCCAAGCCTCTATTTATTTACTTTTGTTCATTTCTGTTTTGAGGCAGGATCTCATTACGATATATAGCCCTAGGCTGCTCTGAAACTTGAAGTCTTCATGCCTTGCTTCCTAAGTGCCTGGGGGTTA
The DNA here is from genome assembly GCF_978045245.1 of Mus caroli. NCBI lineage: Eukaryota > Metazoa > Chordata > Mammalia > Rodentia > Muridae > Mus > Mus caroli. Next base: position 13,607,488 of record NW_028227270.1, read on the forward strand.
TAGGCATGTGCCAACATGCTCAGCTAGGACTTTGATTTTGAAACACTATAAATGCATGGATATCTTTTCTCTATTCATAAACTAATAGTCTACATTTTGGAGAATGGATTGACTGAAGCAGATCAGCATAATTGGTTCTGCTACATAAATTACTATGTGCATGCATGTCTGTACGTGTAAAGAAATAGATCAATTAATTGTAATTAGGAAGCTAAAAAGAAAAAAAAAAAGACCTTCAATGATGAGATTGTCACAAAATGGAAGTTTCGGAATTGGAAGACACTTGAGGAATAATTTAAGCATACCATCAATATATACACGAATAACCTGTGGCGGTACAGAGTCAAATCACTTTCAAAGCTTTAAATAATGGGTGAAGAATCAGAACCAAGAATGTGGGTTTGTGGTCATGTCCAATCCTGTTCTTAGCAGGAGTGAGGTGCTTTGAAGGTGGACTGTAACTAAACTAAAGCAATAGGACATGACATCTGCTTTTGTTCATGGTATTTATCAAACCTCCCCAAGGAGTTTTGAAAGGCTCAATAATTTTAACCCAAAGAAGAATTTGCTGTAAAACCTTCGTTTTTATTTAAGTGAAATCTAGTGCCTTGCCAGGTAAAGGTAGGGAGAAATCAGAAACACCATACTGGGATATGGGGTGGACGGTCTGCCCCAGAGATGGGAAAGAGGGCGTGGCTTTGAAGACACTGCTTTGAATTCTTAAGCACAGGCACAGCGATGACTTTAAGAGTAGTCTGCCTTTCACATCTCTCAGCCCGGGTTCATTATTGTTTGGAGGTACTTCCCATTGCAGAGAGAATATTCTACTGTGGTCTGTGGGATGGAATCAACTTTTCCCTTTAGAGATGATCCTGTCAGCAGCAGGTCTTGGCTTCTGCAGTTAGTCATTGGCTTAAGCTGCCCAGAGGAGTTTACAGAGATCACAAGATAACTGCACTGTTATCTTGGTGGTTGTGTTACTCTGATAGTATCGCAGCCACGCCAGTTCCATGAACCTCCCGAGTAAACCAGTGCTACGTCTGGGCTCACCAGGAAGTTGATGCTCGTTTCTTTTTTGTTTGTGCTCACAGATTCATTGCAACATTTCGATGTTGAGATTAAGATCTGCTTCCAGGCTTCCAGGTATAGAATTGCATTACCCAGCAAAATAAGCACTAGCCTTGTGTGATTATTTCAATTTTAACTAATTCTTTTAAATAACCTTAAACATTTGGTTCCTTACTTTTGTATTTCATGTGGTTAATGTACTGAATAGCTCAGGTATGGAATGTTTCATCACTGGAGAGATGTCTGCTAGACAAGACTCATTTAGAATCACATTCCTTGTCCATCAGTGCAAGTCTCTGATAGACTTTTGATCTGACAGATCTGCCTTTTAGGACAATGATAGAGTGTAGCCCTTACCTTCTGGTTGTGTTACTTATACAAAAGAGAACATGCAAACAGACAATGACGTGATCTAGGCTGGTGTTAGATGAACAACTGGGTTGGAGGTAGCCGTGGCTTTATTAAATGGGGGAGCTTGGAGATCATACTTAGGGGTCTAGATTGAGGCCTGATTCTACCACTTATACCCAATAGAGATCTGAGTTTATTCTTTGTCTTCTCGTTTTAGTTTCTTCACTTGTAAAATAATAAAAGGTTGGTGTACTAAATAATTGGGAAATGCCTTGTTTGATTACGTAGGCTTTCTAAAAATGAGAGGACCTGCTTAAGTATTTGAGCTCAGGCTAGCTGAGCATTTCCTGCCGATGACGTCATACTGATTGATGTATAAGGAAGGCTGCTTTATTAGTTTTCTTTTCTTTTTTGAAATAACTAACACCCTGAGAATTGTCCTTGTATTTATTAAGAATTTATGGCAACACCAAGAAAAACTACCACAGAAGAGACCATCTCCTTGATGGACAGAGAAGAAGACAGGGCTGAGACCTGGGCCATGCCTGAGGAGAGTGGATGCTGATAAAGACAAATTAGTCCAGTGGTTCTCAACCAATGGGGTTGAACAGCCCTTCCACAGGGCTCGAATGTCTGATATCCTGCATATCAGATATTTACATTATGATTCACAACAGTAGCAAAATTACAGGTAGGAAGTAGCAATGAAAACAATTTTATGGTTGGGGTCACCATGACATAAGGAACTGTAGGGTCACAGCAGTAGGAAAAGCCCTAGGCTTTCCCCCAGGTGTTTGAATGCTCTCTGTGGTTTACTGCACAGTTTGTGGTTTCTCCCAGTGCTTTCTCAGGATGCTGCTTCCCTCCCTGCTGGCCTGGTGCCAGTCAGTAGCCCACCCATGCAGGAGGGTCATTCTTGGTGGGGAGACAGTATCATATTGTGGCTTAAGAATTTGGGTTCTCAGGGTTGGAGTGGTGGCCCAGGAGGAGGGAGCTCATCTTGCTCTTACAGAGGACTTGAGCATGGCTCCTAGACCCATGTTGTTTGGGTCATAACTGTCACAACTCCAGTTCCAGGAGATCCAATGCTTCTGGTTACTGCAGGTGCCTGCACTCAGGCATGTGACCCCTCTCCCCCAATACAGATTGTAAAAGCAATAATGATAGTATTTGTGTCTAAATTTTTTACACCATTATTTACTACTGTAGCTCTGTAGTTACCAAATTAAGTGCCAAAACCTTGGTGTGTGTGTGTGTGTGCGTGCACACATGTGTATGTGTGTGTAAGGATTATACTTAATTTTGTTTTTTAAGATTCATTTGTGGGTCTAGTTGTACCACCGCATGTTACAGAGGTCAGAGGACACCTTGCAAGAGCTGGTTCCCTCCTTGCAGTGTACGGGCTCCAGTTATCAAATGCAGGTTGACAAACTTGGTAGCAGGCACCTTTACCTATGGAGCTGTCTCACAATCCCTAGATCTTTTTTAAGTTGTAATCATTTCAAGCTTGCAGAAGACGTGAGATTGAGAATACCGCGGACATCTTACTCTTAACAACATTGATTTTTGTTCTGGATGAGAGCACAGCAGGCATACCTATACACACAAATATTTTAAAAGTTCATTAAAACGCACATTCTCTATGAATCTTCTCTTTAGAAAACATCGACAGAACAGTAGTCATCTTCAGTAGATTTAACATGGACAGGTTTTAAATAATCCACTGCCATATTTCCGTCTGTCAGTTGGTCCAGTAATACTCTTTACAAAGGCCTTTCCACACTCGGTCAGGAGTGGCTTTAGGTTGGGCATTGCATCTGGTGCTCACATCTCTTTAGCCTCCTTATTTTGGAGAATTTCCAGACTTGGGCCTATTGTGAGTGACACTTAGCATTTGGAAGAATAGAAGACTTACTCTTTTACATGGAATGTTCCTAACTCAGGTTGTGGATGGGATTCTCTTCTGGTTAGGTTAAGGTTGTATTTTCCTGACATAATGCTACATCAGTACTGTATCCTTTCCAAAGCATTACCGTTGATGAATAAGAAGTCTGTCTGCCCCTTGATGGTAGTGCTAATTGTGATCATTAGTCAAAATGCTTTCCAATTGCTTCACTAATTAGCTATTATTTTTTTTTCTCTTGGAACTAATAAGGGATCAATGTGGGGATACCTGAGCCCACAGAAACCTTGCTCCTCGTCAGGATTTCCCTCCAGACTTGCACTCTACAGGGGATCATGTCCAGTCTCATTTTTACTAAAATGGTTGCAAAATGATTAAATGGCCTACTTCTAGATTTTGTTATATATTGCTGGTTTTGTTTTTACTCATCAAGCATTGCATTTTAATAAATTTCTTACAAATTCTCAAACATATTTAAATGATTTTTCAAACCCCACCCATAAAAGTACCCATCCCTTAATTCACTCTGAAAGCCCCCTACCCAACAGGTGGCTTTCTTTGTTCCTCCCTAACGTGAAGCTGGCTCCTTGACACATTAACTGCTGGATTTCAGCATTAATTGTGTGTTGGGGTGGAGATCATGGAGGACCTTATGTCTAGTGAGCAGCACCTTAGGGAGCTATCATTTATTCAGAGTTGTCTTTCTAGTCGGAGAGAAGACAGACACTTGTTTTGACTCAAATGTTAGGAAATGTCACATCTTTTTTTTTTTTTTTTTGGTCTAAGGCATAGGAATGAGTGAGTGCTGATTTGAGATAAATCGCTTGGCCTTGTTTCTTCTAAGTGAGGTTAGTCTCAACTTAAGAAGCTCTTCTAGGGGCCTGTTTTCTTTCTTTCCGAGACAGGGTCTTGCTCTGTAGCCCTGACTGGTCTAGAAGTTCCAGTGACCCTCTCCCTCCCTACTGCTGGGATAAGGAGTATGCATGGCTTTATTTTTGTCTGTTTATCTGTTTGTGTTTTGTTGTTGTTGTTCTGTTTTTTGTTTGTTTGGCTACTTTATTTTTTAAAAATTACAAAGATGGAAGAGACACTTGATTACAAAACGGAAGAATTACAAAAACAGAAGAAACACTTGAAAGGCCAGAAAACATGGTCACATTTCATTGGGTATGTTCATACTGTATTGTTCTCACTTTTAGTGTTTGCAATTTTGTTTTCCTATCCTTTCTGACACTCTGGGCAGCTCAGTGCTTTAAACTATGCCAAATAGTTGCTTAGTCATGAAGAGGAAAAAGGCAACATTATTAATAGTCTACTGTAGTCCATTTCAAAATTCTCAGTTATTCAGAGAAAAATGTATTTCAAATTCATGGGCCCACTGCATCTTTATTATATTGTTTTGAACTATTAGGAAAATCTCAGTTAAAAACTGTTTGTATGTGAGAGGGACAATCAGATGTTGCCAGCTGAATTTCTTTCTTTCTCTCTCTCTCTCTCTCTCTCTCTCTCTCTCTCTCCCCCTCCCTCCCTCCCTTCCTTCCTTTCTTTTTATTTTTATAGTTTTAATATTAATATAGTTTTTTTAAATATTTAATATTAATATAGTTTTTTTCTTTCATTGGATATTTTCTTCATTTACATTTCAAATGCTATTCCAAAAGTCCCGTATACCCTCCCCCCGCCCTGCTCCCCTACCCACTCACTCCCACTTCTTGGCCCTGGCTTTCCCCTGTACTGGGGCATATAAAGTTTGCTAGTCCAAGGGTCCTCTCTTCCAGCCAGTTGAATTTCTGACATAGTTACTGAGTGCCTACACATTTGTGGAGACCTTCTCCCAAAGGCCTTGTTGCAGAGAACGTGATGGGCTTCTTGCTTTTGACCAGCTTCACGTGACTGTGTTGTAATAGGTTGTTACTGGAGGGAGGGGGCTCAATGGATGAAAACTAGAGTTCTCTAGCTTTGATTTAAACAGATAGTGATAACTGTGGGTGGGCATCTGTGCTTAGAAAGTAGAAATAGGAAAATAGAGCAGCAGGAAGAGAGGTGGGGCAAGGATGCCGGGCCCCCAGTGTTCCTCCAGAATGTAGCTGGATCTCTGGGAGCGCAAATGCTAGTGTTCCTCTATGCTTTCCTGAGAGGGCTAGAGTTGAGCACAAGATGCTTGGACAGAGGTCCCATTTATTTAAGATGAGGAGTGAGGCCTAATGTAGAGAACGGCATTGGAAATGGATAAAAAGGCAGTAGTAAGAGTGAGTTTGGGAGAATACGTGGCTAGATCTGCTGTGGCCATGAGAGAAGAAATGGAGGGAGGCTGGCACAGTGCATTCTTTGGCAGGGATAGTCAGCCACGTGCCATGTGCCATTCAGGTATGAGGTGTTTAGAGTAAGGTGCGTGGTGAGTTCAAGTATGGATTGTCTATATGGAGGAGGCTGGCAAAGACTTGATCAGGGAGAATCAAAAAGAAAATAGGAATGAGCAGCTGTGTGCATGAGGGTAATAATGGTGGTGATCTGTGTGTCTTGGTGGAGAGAGGGGAATAGAGACTAGTGGCTCGAGAAGGGACGCATTATGTGTGCCAAGGCTTGAGGTTAGTCCAGGGATAGGACTGTTGGTTACTGTGCTCTGCTGGGTACTAATCCCCTTATCGTTTGTGTGGCTGACATCTTAGGACGTGCTTAGTGGACTAGATCTGCAGGCAGGGCAGGCAGAAGCTCCAGAAGAAAGTCACAGCTGTATGGTGTAGTCTCAGATGCTGTAGAGATGCTCAGGAGGGCGAGGCCCACCAAGAGTTTCTATACCATGAAATCAGTGGTAAGTCTTGAGAGAACCCTGATAATGGGTCCTTAGGATAGAACGTGGACTTCAGCATGGCTGTGCAGGAGGAGAGGAGGTGGGAAGTGGCTTGAGAAAACTGTGGAAGTAAGACATGATTTTAGTTACTGACTTAATAACATCATGGCACATCGTTAGAGGAGTATTTGCACGAAGCGAGTGTGGTTTTTGGAGTTGATACTGCTTAATCACAGTCAACACACACTATAAAAACGTTATAGGGTACCATGATAATTGCAATTCATGTATACTCCATAATGTTCAAATCAGAATAACATAACTGTTTCCAGACATCATATCTTATGGTGAAAATACTCACAATTGTTACAGTGTTTTAAAATATGCAATTCTTTAAAATACAGAAACTTCCTGTAGTTTGAGTGCATCGTGCAATTGCACACCAGAATTTCTTTGTCCTAGCTGACTGTAACTTGGACAGCCTCTCCCTTCTCTGTCCCTTCTCCTCCTCTTAGTCTCTGGTAAGTGCTGTTGAGCCCCCAGCTTTGTCAGTTCAATATTTCAGCTCCCTCCTTGCATGAAATGGAGCACTGCTTGGCTTTCTGTGCTGCTTGCCATAATGGCATCCGGCTGCTTTTATGCTGTTGCACATGACAGGATTTAACTTTTTTAAATGGAAGAGAAGTACTGTATTGTGTGTACGTGCCAGCTTTTCCTGATATCTTCACTGTGATGGACACTTTGGTTGTCTCTATTTCTTGGCTCTTGTGAAGTGGGGCAATAAGATGCAAATGTACTCATCTCCTCAATTGAAAATAACGCTTTATTACTGTCAATATTTTGAGCCATTAATAAGATTTTCATTATTATGTGTGTGTGTGTATGTGTGTGGTGTGTAAGCATGTTTGCACATGTTTTGAGATGCACATCCATGTGTGTACATGTGGTTCAGAGCTCAGAGGCTTGTGTCTAGTGCCTTGCTTGACCACTCTCTCCACCGTATCTATTGAGATAGCAACTCTGTATAACCCAGAGCCCACTTGTTCTGCTAGTCTAGCTTCTGGGTGACCACATGCGAGATTACAGGTGGGCCACCATTCCTCCTGGGCGTTTACAGAGGTGCAGGAAACTGCTTATGTGGCCAGCACCTCTGCCGATGAGCCATCTCCTCAGCACCTACTCTTGTTTTTAGTTGTATATTTACTTTAAGTCTTCCATTATCAAAAATATTATTTGCTCTTTTGAGGGCCATACTATATAGTCCAGGCTGTCCTGGAACTCACTGTACAGCCCAGGCTGACCATGGTATTCTCCTTAGTGTTGGAATTCCAGGTCTGAACTGTAAAGTACTGAATTGTGGAGTGCTTGCTTGCCTGTTAATCATAATGTAGATTATTATTCATAATATAGATGGTTTCTTGTATATATGTGTAAGTAAAAATGACTTTCCTAAAATGTACAGTAATTTCTGTCATCATGATAGTTCTGTGTAACTGAAGCATTTGAATTAATATTTATGCCATTAGTAATGATGACATACAGTTAAAAAATAGAGTAACATAGACCCGACCTGTGCAAATAGGAATTTAAGGAAAACGTGCCATCTTTGAATCAGGATAATACTAAATAAACTGTGAGTTTATCCTGTGTAACTATTACTATGTTAGGGCCCTTAACCAGTGTTTTTGGTCATGAATCCTACACCATCTTATGATAACTAACTAGATTCTTCTCCATCTCTCTGGTTCAGACTTTGACCCTGCAGCTGCCTTGGTAGATCTTCTGTTGGAGAATGGTGCTGCATCAAGGCGTTGGTGTATGTTGAAATAAGACCTGTGTTGAGTTTGTCCAAGGAAAAGCGGGAGCTTTTTGCCTTTTTTTTTTCCTTTCTTTTTTCTTTTGGGAGCTTCAGATAGTAGTGAATTTTTTTCTCTTCTCTATATTAGCCATTCACAGGACAGAAGCAAATAGCCATTTTTAAAATTCATGTCTTCAAATGTTAATTTGATGCTTTAAAGCATAAGTGACCTTTCTAGCCAGCCCAGACTTGTCAAACAAAGGACCAATATGAACAAGCTGCTATTTGTTTTAATACAACAGGTTGGTTTTTTTTTTTTTCAGAGAATCTCAAAACAATTTTGTTTCACTTTTCTCCCAAACATTAAACTTCACCCTGTGCTCCGCTTGAATTTAGAAAGAACTGAAGTTGTTGAATAAAAACCCCTGACTGCCTATACAGAAAACAATAGGGTTTCATTCATAAGCTAGGCCATCAAGTTGGTAAGAGTGTGAGAAAAACAAAGAAGGGAACAAACGCAGAGCGAAGCCTTTCACAGAGTGCCTGACTGGACCATGGCAGCCGAAATAAAGATGGATGGGGCCCAGAAGCTCGGAGAGCTTTGATGTACCATCCCTGAGTACTGAGACTGTGGGAGTGAACTGCCATGGTGCTGTGGGCCATCACTGGGCTGCCCTGGCATCACAGACTTACTCACTTCCACCTCTTTGTGGTGTGACCTCAAGCTTCATTCTGTCGGATGTGAACAACACTGCTTGCATTTATCGCAGTAGGTTTTGGTGTGAAATTAGCCTTAGTTTTGTTCTCGATCTAGTCCACCTAGGAATGCTAAGTTTCTGCTATGCCTTCACCTCCAAATAATTCAACCGCCTTTTGCCAACGTCAGACATTTATAAAATGTTTTGTGATCATATTCACCCCATTACACTCTCACCCCACTTCCATTCCTCTAGAACCCAACTACTCCCACTTTCATCTGTGTGTGTGTGTGTGTGTGTGTGTGTGTGTCGGGGTGGGGGCGGAGGGCAGCCACAGCTGTTGTGTGTCCTTGATTCGAATGACCGTGTTCTACTCAGAGGACGGTATTTCACAACCCTCCTTCTCACCCTCGTGCTCTTGCAGTCTTTCCAGCCCCTCTTCCTTGGTGTTCCCTCGAACTTGGAGGGTATCTAGCTATAGGGTTGAGAACTCAGTAGCCACTTGCTGTAGGTACCAATGGCTTTCGTAATGACCATGTTCTCCCCTTGAAGTTGAGTGCTTCACTTAGAATGTAACATGTTTAGTTTTGATGGGTTGTTTACCTTGGTTTTTTAATTCTTAGAAATTGTGAGGAAGGAAGAAAGAAACGGAATTCATTTTGGTCGAAGCAAGGATGATTAACACAAATAAGCTTAAAATACTCATTTTGTAAATTTGTTTTTCTTAAGCCTTATTAGAGTAATTTTTAATAACAAAAGATTTCTATCTAGTTCCTTTGGCCTTGTTACTTTTTATTCCCCCTCCCAAGCATGGAAAACATATATTTGCATTCGGGGATTAGGTTTTGTTTCTTAGGAAAGTCGCCATTTGAAACGTTTGCTAGTTCTAGTTAGGCAAAAGCTTTCTGTTCAGAAGCATGCAGTATGGTGGTCACTGTTCTCTCTTCTCTCCGAGCTAAGACTAAGGTTGGTTTGAAGTAGCAGCCTAGTCGCTTGTGGACTTGCAGGAAGGTTTACATGAAAAACTTGACAGCTAGGCTCATGACCTCCACTGTATGCTGGGACCCAGCATTATTAATGCTAAGGGAAGAACTGACGTCGGCGTGCTGACCGTTTACTCCTCCATCCGTGCCGTGGGCCATGCACCCACACACGCACATGGGCAGTAAATAAGTACATGTTAAAAATTCATTACTGCTTAGCCTTTTGTCCACAGAGATAGGGTTGATATACAGAGTTAGTTTTGTTGGAATGTTTTCGGGGGTAAAATGTGGAAAAGGACAGTGATTATAAAATTAACAAAATCTGCAGAATGCTTTCAGCTTTTATGAAACACAACTTGATTTTTTAATCTTTGATAAGTTAATATTTGATGGAAATGTTATATTCTCTTATGATACCTGGGACTTATATTTCCACAAGTGTTACCCAATTATTGTTTCGACTCCTGGACTCCAGTCTTCAGATGATGATTCTCCAAGTATTGCATACTCGGAGACACTGTTGTCCTGGACAGAGTCTAGCTAATAGTTGTTGGATCTTGGACAAATCATTTGACTTCTGTACATGTTCCGTCATTTGATGAATGGTTGAGCACGTGAAGATGTTTAAAACATAACTTACATTCTTGTTAATTTTGTCTTTGGACAAGGATATGAGGACCAGTAATAGAATTTATTTTAAATATATATTCCAAATACTATATTTATTTTTCCCTCGAGGAGTTTTTACTTAGCCAAATGAATTGATTTAAAGTTTTTGACCACAGCTGCTATAGAAATGTGTGCCCAGCCACTGTTTTGGTAAACAGAGACTAGTAACCAGATGGTAGTAATACTTTAAAAAGTTGAGCTTTATGGGCTAGAAACCATCCAAATGGGCTGTTGAGTGGTTTGCCTAGGTACCTTGGATTTAGTACATAGTAAATGGGTTTGAGGGTGTTTTATTACTGCGGTGGCTACAAGGAACAAATAGTATTATGTAGAATACAAATAATGCTTATTAAGCTTGCGGTTGGTTTCTTCTGATGCTCCAGACTGCTGCCAGTCTGTACTCGTGAACAGATGTTCCTTTGCTTTAAATCAGAGTAACTACTCCGAACCTAGTTATGCATATTTAAACAACTGTTAGGAATTGTTTAAAAATCAGGGTTGATTAAATAGGATATGGATTTATGATATTTTCTAAAGTTGTTAGTTTGTGGTGGTGATTCTAAATAGCAAGGGAGTTAATTTTTATTTATTTATTTATTTATTTATTTTTTGAAATTTAATTAAAGCTGGTATCCCATCAGTTAAAATTGACTTCAGTGTTGTGTGGTTAGGAGTAATTGTCTGGAGTTCAGGTTGTAGTTGGGTGGTTGAGCCCTTACCTGGTAACTGTTGCGTGAGTTCTTTTCCTGGGGAGACACTACACATGTGTACTAACCCCAACTAGCCGATGGAGACAGAAGTACAGATACCACTAAAGTCCAACTTGGTGAACCAGTGGGTTTCGTTGGGGTTACTAAAAGGAGCAGAAATGACTCAAAGACAGCTGCATCACCAAAGTCCACCCCAGCATGGGTGACAGCTCACAAAAGCTGGGAACCTGGAGCACATGGCACAGCCTGCAGGCAGCCCAACAGGTTGAAGAGTGTCCTTTCTGAGTGACTCAGTTTGTCTAAACCTCTTCCTGGTAGCTTGCTTTTTCTGAGAGTCTTCTTTGTAGCTTTGCTTGCCTAAAAGTATCTTAATAGTCTTTACTGAGGAGGAGTTGTTTATCTTTCCTCTGTGAAGAAGGGGGTCTAGTGAATCTGGTCAGTTTCAGGGACTTCCTGAAGCTGTTTTCAGTTGTTTAGTATCCTGCAGGATCTCAGAGGATATTGTTGAAACTCTGAAGATCTGGGTTCTAGTTTTAGCACGCAAAAGGAGCAACTAATTGTCCCATTGTCTTAGCCAGTAATGATGAGCAAGTTAGATGTCAGCCATGTGGTATCAGCTGGGCCGTGTTCTGACAAAATAATCTAGTAGTAGTATCCGCGTGTTAAATGTTTAGGGTGTTTGTGTTGGAGCTATTTCTTTTAGATGTGTTATAATTTACTCATTAAGATCTTTTCCAGTTGGGCCATACTATTCATTAAGTATATAAACCTTCCATGTTCTACAGATTCTGACACTAAGCTAGATTGATTCTTCATGGTATCCTTACCCAGTACTGACTTCTGGCCTGTTGTACTTGAACAGTCTGTGTGAATATTCTCACCAGCTCTTAGATTACACCTAGCATTCACATTTATGTGTTTTCATGACAGGTTTTTATTGAATCATTATAAATATTGTACATGATGCTAGAACACATGGGTGACCCCAACCTTCTAGATGGAAGAGAAAGATGAACGGTTTAGCTGGGCAGTGATTGAGCGTGCCTTTAATCCCAGCACTCGCAAGGCAGAGGGAGGCAGATCTCCGTGAGTTTGAGGACAGACAGCCAAGGCTACACAGAGAAACTCTGTCTCAAAAAAAAAAAAACAAAGTAAGACAAAAAAGTAAAAAAGGTTGACAGATAAAACTTGCAGTTGTGCTAAAAGTACCAGAAGGTAGAGAGCCCTCTATAGTTCCTTTTCTCTGAGTACAGACTGCATCAGTACTGAAGGGCTGCCAAGGGTCTCTAAGAGATGGTGTGTGGTTGGGTGGGTGTGATGAACATGTATTTGTAGAGTTGTTGACTTGTATTGGCAACCAAAATTCTGAATCTTAAAATAGAGTAACTTTTTTTTTTTTTAGTTTATATTGGATTCATGAATTATGGGGTTTGTGAGTAAGAACTTGAATGCCAATTATTTACTGCAGTACCCACAATGGTTACTGATAGAAAACAAGGCCCCAGTAACCTTATACCTAAAGGCAGTATCTGATAATAAATGTAGATGGGACTGAGGAAATGGCTCAGTTGGTAACACAGTTGTGACTCACACATGAAAACCCAGTTCTGATCCCAGCATTTAAGTCAAAGTTGAGTGTGGTCATATACCTGTAATCCCAGCACTGGGAACTCAGAACCTGGCAGATCCCGGGCTTGCTGTCGCTCTGAGTTGATGAGCTCTAGGTTCATTGAGAGACCCTGTCTCATAAAATGAGCAGGAGATGTTGAGGAACATACTTGGTGTTGTTCTTTGGTCTATAAACATGCATATATATATATATATATATATATATATATATATATATATATATTAATGTGCACATGCACACATATACAAACATACACAGAATAAGAATTTTAAATAAAAAAATTTGAATGAAGTCAGAATACTGACACAAGTTAGAGAGAGCTAAGCAGTCCAGATGATTCTCCCAATATGGCAGTCTAGACTCTATTTACACAGGCACTAGTTGATTGTTTTCCATTAATTTACTAGCACTTAAATCTTCATAGTCTTGTCCAGGATGGTTCGTGTTTGCTTTGTAGTGGAAGTGTAGATCTCGCTGTCACTCTGCCTCAGCCTCCTCATTGTGTGCCGGCACATGACGTGATCAACTTAAGGGTTTGGTTGTGGTAGGTGTTTCACTGGGTTGTGGCGGGCTGCTCTCAACCTCTTTTGCTTGAGCAATTCTTTTGCTTCATGGCTTAGCCTAGGTGGATCTTAATTATTAAATTGTGTTTCCTGCTGAGGTATGAAGGTTGATTTACACCACGAGGAAGTACTGTCTTGTATACTATTTCTTTACTCAGACTCCCTGTTCTGTCTCTTCCCTGTCTGTAGTTTATTCAGTGACGTATATTATCACAACTTGGAGAGGGGAGTGACATCCTTTATGCGGAACAGATTGCTTATGGACATTGTCGAATACAACTTTTAACACAAGTGTTCAGATTTTCTCGGAAAAGAACAGTTGTAGTGTTGTAGATTCAGCAGCTGTTGAAGAGTTAACGCCCCGTGTGCTTTAATTCCTTGCATCATAGAAGGCTGATGAAAGTGTATTCAGAAGTGAGGAGTCTGGAAGACAAAGCAAACTGCATTCGTGGCTGCCAGTCAGATAGCGTTCATGATTCTACTTTGAGGCACCATTCACTTGTGCCTCTTTTCACGGATGTCACCAACAAAGAGGAGTAATAAAAATCCTGTGTTGTTCCAAGAGAACAACTGAGAATACTATCTCCTAGGAGTATGTGGTATCAGGACAGACAGGCAGTGAGCAGCACGTAATCCTGTACCCTGTGCAGAGACATCTATGTACATGTTAGTAAGAGAGCAGATACATTGGTTCTGAAATTGACATACACTAGCACTCTTTCTCTGTAGGGCTTTGTTCCAGCCAACACTCCTTCACATGTAATGAATGAATAATTCAGAACAATAGCCTATGGTCCATAGGAGACTGGTAGGGAGCTGGGAGGAAGGCACTTCAAGCCCTAGAGCCAGCAGGATGTGCTTATTAATAGAGAAACATTCTGTAACTCTTGGGGTAAAGTCACCAAGAAGATTGCAGTTGATTTTGCATTACATTGAGGAATCATCAATACTGTTCACAACTAAGTGTCTGGCATCCACACTGCAATGGGGAAAGGCCACTGAACTGAGCTCAGGTGCATTTGAGAAAACGTATAGTAAAATTATCCTGTGTTAAACAGAGCACCTTGCTAGATGTGGGCCTGTGAAACTGGTAGTTAGCTAACTGAAAGGGGGGTTGCTTTTTTAAACTGTTCTTTTCTGTGTGTGAGGAAAGGCAAGTGACTTGTGTCCTTCTGCTTTATGGAGACTCAGTTGCTATTTGGGATCTCCATTTGTCCATAATTCATTCATCTGTCTATCCAGCCAATACTTGCTGAACACCTGTTATGTACTGTGACGTTCTGGGAGCCTCAAAATGAATAAAATCAACCTTTACCCTTAAGCAGTTTGTAGTTAGGTGGAAAGACCTTTAAAAGGGGTGGCAGGAGACTTTGTGTGGAAGCTCGAGACTTTAAAGAGCTGCTGCTTATTGGGAACTACACAGCTCACATGGTTCATGTACCATAGGACTACAGTTGAAGAGATGGGCATGGGACTGCCTGGTGCTTGTTGCTTTTACCCATATTGTATGGCTCATCTATGTTGCTTGGAGCCTCTCCTTTGCTGTTTAATACTATCTTAGTTCTCTACCGTGTTGTTTATTCAGTGCTCTGTTGGGAGACACTTGAGTTGGTTTCCTTTGGTGCTCTCATTGGGAATAGTACTAAATTAAAGCATTGTGGTTGTATCACGGTCTATGTGTACACGTACTTAGGAATATTTATTTAGGGATGGGATTCAAGGCTCATGGATAGAATACATAGCATTTTGGCTAGGTAAGGATAAACTTTTTCTGAGTCATTGTTCTAATTTAAAAGGTCTAGTGACAGGTTATCCAATGTTCGTTTGTTTGTTTAAGTCACGTACTTTTGGGGTTTTTGTTGTTGTTGTTTTGTTTTGTTTTATTTTCACTCACATATCCAGTATAGAGATTAAATGCCTATCTGCCCTGGACTCCTGGTCATTGCTCTGTAGTAACTGGAACAGTTGTTCTCATATCAGGAAGCATGGGAAGGAAGGAGAGATGTCTGCGGGTCAGGAAGCATGGGAGAGAAGGAGAGATGTCTGCGGGTAGACACTATGCTCTAGATTTGTTTATTGCTGGGGGAAAATGAAAGGGAAAAAAGCTAGTATATATTAAAGACACAAAAAGCTTAGCGGCTTTTAACATGCTGTGCTCACTTTTGAAAGTGTAATTCTATTTTAATCTCTTTCCTAATGGAAGAAGCAAGATGACTGACTTGGTAGGGTAATCTTGTTTGAAAATTGACAACTCTTTGGCACAAGTCCCGGATTTCTTTTCAGATTTTTGAGAAATAAAAAAAGCAGACTCTTACATGCTGTTCACTGGTGTAAGAAAAAGAAAAAAGATGAAATAAAAAAGAAAAGTTTTGTGCATAGGGTGAAGACAGTTATGGCTCTAGGAAATGTGTGTAGGCCACCCTCTCTGACATCCTTAGGCTGGAAACAGTTTGTCATTGATGTTCTAGCCATCAGCATAGTGCTTACCACATGGAGAACATAACGGTTCTTCTTTCTTGGCCTCCAAGTTCATAAGAAATGAGAACTTAAGCAACTTTTAAAAAGTTCTTTCCCTGTAGATCTCAGAGTGTAAAGGGTTGCCTGATGTCACTTTTGTTGTCTAAAACATTGTCTCAGCACGAATGCTCAGTGTGTTCAGACCCAAAGCTATGTTGGGTGAGTGAATGGGAAATTTTTTACTGTATTCAATTCAGTTGAGAGAACATTTACTGTGTACCAGCCATGTGCCTGGTCCTGGTAGGTACTGCGGACACAAAGATGAATGAGCCAGCTTACTGCCCACTGAACCAGGCAGGCACATAAACAATTCACTATAGTGTTTGTGCTAACAGTGGTAAGAAGAATGTGCAAAAAGTGCTTTGGTGCACAGAAGAGAATGACTACTTGTGTGTGTGTGTGTGTGTGTGTGTGTGTGTGTGTGTGTGTGTGTGTGGCAGTGAAGTCCAGGTAACAGAGGCCTTCCACTGTGCGGAAGGATGGGTTTTAGAGAGGTCCTGAATGGGATTAGGACTTAACAGAGAGGGCCATATTTGGCAGAGGAATGAAGAGAAAGGTTAAGGCCATAGGTAGAAATTGAAACTCAGTGATGCTTGCTTTGGCTAGAGATACTGAAGTAACTTGAGAAAATTACAACATCAATAGAAATAGAGAGTAGCAGGTATAGACAGGATATTGTGGCATTCTCTGTTTGAAATGCCACCTGCAGAGAAGCACACAGGGAACTCACAGAATCCTAACCTCTAACACTGGTCCCTGGGCCTGGAGCATCTATGTTTCATTTTCCTTCCTCAAAGCCTGGGAGGGGTGGAATAGGAATTATTGCCATGTCGGAAAGGGAGCACCGAGGGGGTATTTTAACACATGTTGATAAGCTTATGAATGTTTGAGCTTCATAACCATTTGATTGTTTTTGCTAAATATTTACAGGACTCCCAATGGGCGAGCAAACAGTGCTCTGACCACTGTGGAGGGAGCAGAATGCAGCGGAAAGCCTGGGGCCAGGGCGAAACATGCATTCCTGGGAGAACTGAGTGCAGCAAGGAGGAGCTCCAGGACCGTTTGGCTTTGGCCATTTTGGGAAAACTTGAGTGGCTGGGTGTATTTCTTACGGCTATCTGTAATTTTATTTATTGAGTTGAAGTTTGTTTGTTTAAGGATAATGTGGTTCCAAGAAGTCCATTTCCAGGCTCCATGGTTGGAAGCTCCTGCCGCTCTAGGCTGCCCTGCTTCCCTGACCAAGGCTGAGCATCTGCCTAGTAGTGCACGGTTTTCATTGTGATCAATAAGGAGGATTTTGGCTTACGAGTGACTTAGCCTGCTCACAACTGTACAGTGGAGGGGCTTTGGGGCTCGGTTCCTGTTTAGGGCAAACCTGAGCTTCCTTAAGGCCTTTCAGAAAGAAACTTGGCATTGTGGCAGAAATGTCTTAGACTCAGGAAGTTAGAGTACCAGATGTGGAGTAACTTACCAGGATGGTCTGCATTGTTACTTAGAAGCCAAACTGAGTTTTGCTTAAAAGTTTGTTCCTTTCATTTCAGGAGATCTGTAGGAAGGGCTGAAGCTCTTTAAAACTTGTTATGGCTTGGTTTTGCTGTCTTCATTGGCTTTAGTTCTTCAGTTTTATACAGCTATTTACTACAGTCCTTTTATCAAAATGCAAGGAATTACCTTGGCACAATGATGTAGTCAACTCAGACTCTGTTCTAAATCCCCATTGCTTTTACTAATTCCTCTATGCACTTGACGATCAAGCTCAGGGCTCCATATTGCATATAGTCTTCATGTCTCCTGAATCTCTTCCACAGACCTAGAATTTGACTCTGAAGGCCGGGCCAGATAGTCCTGTAGCTCCCCAGGATCCGTCTGTCTGTGCTTTCCATCCTCATTGTTCCTGATCTGCATGCATGTGCTTCCTTGCCCAGCCATTTAGGTGTGTTCTGGGAATCCCAGTTCATCTCCTCCCAGTTGTGGAGCAACCCCCATCGTGACACTTACTGGTTACATGTTTTGAAAGTGGTCTCTCAACTTGAGTTATCTAATCCTTTTATATTGGATTGAGGTACTTCTTTTTTTTTTTGTAAACATACACTAGAAATTAAATTTGTATACTTCTGACTATGTCAGGGTATGGATGATACCAAAAAGATTTCTTGCTACATCATTTATCCATGCCAGGTTTTTCCACCTTAGAGTTAACTACATTTCCCCTTTCATGTTTTCTTTAAAGTCTTTTTAAAAAGATTATGACATTGTAAAGTATATGTATATTGTTAAATGACTCATCTGGCTACCTGACAAATATTACCTCACATAGTTATTGTTTTCTAGTGAAAATAGTGCACATTTGCTTTCTTAGTAATTTTTAAGAATATTTATGCTTCTACAATAGAAGAGTCCAGCCACATCCAAGTGAAGGGGGAAATTAAGTTCTCCCTAAAAGTGGGAGGATTGATTACCAAAGCCTTTGTAGATATGTGCTGAAATCGCTAGTTGTCCACAAATATTTGGAGAGGGAATATTCTGAGGGTATTTGAATGTTATACTTCCTCACTCAGTAATTTTATCGTCAGCTTCTTGCCGGCACCAGTTTGCTTCGGTGTCCTTGTGATCTTACCCACGCCCCCAAGTCCCTCTGCCCAATCGAAATGTTTTGTAAGGAAGACATGTCCACTCTCCCCTATTCATTCATTCATTCATTCATTCATTCATTCATTCATTCATACAGTAGTTTGGTTAGGTCAGTATGGACCCATAGATTACTTAGGTTTTTTGTTTAGAATCTGTTATTTTTGCTGTCTGTTTTGCTTTTCAGATAGTTGTAGCTTGGTCATGGGGTGGTGGTAGTGGGGCTTTCCCATGTTGTAACAGTTTCCTAATTTTTTTTAAAAACGTTATTTCTGGTACTAAATTCTCCATGTTCTTTGTTCTAGCCCTTTCTCCAAGAAACTTTGGTCTGTTTTTTTTTTTTTCCTTGAAAATAATTATTTAGAATCTGAGATGACTTGGGTGTTGTCTTGTTTTATACGATGGTACTTGACATGGATGATAAACAAAAGGTAACTTCACATATATCTTCAAAGTCATTTTTCTGCTGTCTGGAAATAAAGTGAGATTTACGTGGTGGCAGGTAAAGAAATTCGTTTCTTCTCAGCACAGACAGTAGCCGTTAATCAGACATGTTATTGCACCATCTCACGCTTATAATAATGGGGAGTGAGTTTAGAATTTGTCCTTTTGGAATCGTTGCATTTTTGTGGGAAACTTGAGAAGCAGTTGTTTTCCGTTTGGGGACCTAACAGGTAGCAGTGAATTGAGGACAAAGGAGAGGGTCCCTGAAACCCCCAAGTTAAGTTTACCAGTAACTCCTGGCTAGGTTTTCTATGCCTTAATTCCTAGAATAAAACCTTAGGCATTTTCCTTTTTCTATTTTCTCTTTACTTACACACAACTCTAGAAATGTTGGCTAACTACTTTCTAAGTGTCTAAAAGACTTAAACCAGTGCTTTAAAAGAATCACAAGGGTCTCAACAATAAGGGTGAACAGTGTTCATGACCTCTGAGGAAGGAGAAAGCAGAGACAGGCACTTGTCTCAGAGGTGACCCACCCAGAGCTTCAGCTGAGTGAGGCTGTGGCCACATTGCTGAAAAGACATAATACAATACGTTTTCTGATACTGACAATGCTGGGTGACCAAGCAAGTGTTCCACTAGACCTTCCTTTGCACTCTTCCTCCGCAGTCCTCCCTCGCTGTTTCTCTCTAGGTCCTCCTCTGAACTCCTCCTTGCTCTCCTTCAAGTACATGCCTTCCGGCCTCTGTTTTCTTTACATCTTATTAAATGCATATGTACTCATACATACATACATATATACATGTATTCCGAAACATAACCTGCTTAATCAGTATAGTGTTTCTTGTATGTATGTATGCATGTATGTATGAAGACTAGCATCCTTTAGGACTAATTTTCATGAAATAGGTGCCATGTGAACTTCCAAAGAAGAGAAGCAACAGTCTTGCCCAGCTGTCATACCCAAGAAGTGCCGATAAACTTGAACCTACTGCTTACGTCTCTTAAGCTAGAGGCGTGTTTGTTATCCCACGGCTGAAGAGTTCCATCAGTGTGATAAAAGTAAAATACTGTTTGAGGAGTAAACGTCTTTTTAGTTACTCAGGCTAAAACTTTGGTTCTTCGGTATTACTGAGAGACAGTTTGTGACTACAGATGACTGCTGTTTAGTTAGCCATGATCATGAATTTTAGATCTTCATTTTATCTGATTATATTAGCTTGGTTTTCCCTTCAGGAGTGAGCCTTTTGGTTCTAGTTTTCTCTCTCAGAATTTGTATTAGTATATACTGTCATGTTAGACCAGTATTCATTTTTACTAAAAGATTGCATGTTATCAGAGATATTCTTAAAACAAATGTAAATACAATGTTAACATTCTAATCTAGAAGAAAACCAAGATGTTTGTTGCTGGAGCATCGTTGATGAGAGTGGGTGCAAGGTCCTCGCGCCCCACCCCCCCAATTTTTCCTGGGAATGTTTTAAGGCTAGTATTTCTCTTTAGATAGATTTTTTTACACTGTTATATAAAATGATGATTTGATACATAAACATTTTTTTGATAAAGCCTACCTAGACTTGCCTTTTCAGTCTACCACAGAAAGGAACAGTCTAGAGAATTGCAGCTGCCCCTGAGACACTAATGGTCTAGGTTTGGAGTTGTTGGGGGTGGGGTGCAGCTGCAGCAGGAGAAGCTGCATGCATGTCTCTAATGAGCTTCTAGCTACTGAGTGTGTGTGTAAAGGTAACTCTGAGGGTACAGAGGAGGGGAAGGGAAAGAAGCCCAGAGGTGCTTTGTTTTGTAGAACTGGAAGTGTTGGGAATCCAGACAATGTTAGGGGAGCGGGGAAGGAGGAACACTTAAACTGGCAAAAGATAGGGTCCTGGCTGTCACTTGCTTCTACTCTTGTGTACCACGTTGTTATCCTGTATGCTCAGAGGTGTCTGAAGCAGGGGACTACCTTCTATTGGAGACGAGAGCTTTTCTCATACTGCTTCCCTCCCTACCTTAGAAGAGACAGACCAGTTTCTCCCTCAAGTAGAAGGGTTCTCCTCTGCTCTGATGAGACACTGATGAACTAATGTACTTGAGTATAAATATGGGAGCATTGGCCTTTTTTCTTCCAAGTTGCAGAGCCTGAAAGCTTTTGGTTTTCACTCAGATTTTGACAATATGGCCAGAGCATTTAGATGTTAGGCAATTGAAGTCACTTTCTAAAATAGCTATTTTAATTGGTTAAAAAGATGTTACCAAGTACCTTTTAACTTCTCTCGTGATTTTTGAAATGTATTTTATTTGCATTTACTCAGAACTTCATTGTAGTTTTGTGATGAACTAGGACAGTGATTAATCATACACATTACGGCAGGTACCTCTGTGACTTTTCACTTCCCACTAGAAATGGATTCTAGAATTATCTCTTTTCACTATCTGATGCCCTCTTGTAGGTTCTCAACAGTGGGTAATACAGTCCCTGAGCTACTGGGTTTCTGCTGCTGACAAAATGCCTAGGAAAACTAACTTTTGGCTTCTGGCTCCATCCATGCTCACTTAGCTGTGTTGGTCATGGCCCTATGGTGAGGCAGGGACACCATGATGGGGGGGGGGGGGGCGGGAACAAGTGGTAGAGAGGAGGTTCCTGAGGTGGGAGTACAGGGAAGAGAGAACGCAGATGAGGGGCTATGGGTAATTTTACCCCAAGAGCATGCCCCTCAGTGCTTCCTCCACCTAGGCCCCCATAGTTATTAAGCTCTAAGTCCATAAATGGATGTGTGCACTCATGAAGCCAGGCTTCCTCATTCCCTCATCTCCCACCCCACCTCTGACATCTGCTTCTTTTGTTTGGAACCCAACACTAGGAGGTTTATGGGGACATTAACGTTTAAAGCATAAGGGCCAGGAAACGTGTATTTACTTTTACCACACAGGAATCTGGATGGGTATTCAAGTTGGCATTGTGAGTGACTTGGAAATAAACTAGGTATTTTAAAATTAAAAATCTTAAAAATCAAGAAAAATAACATGAGTCAAAAACCTGGGCTTTGACTATGTATTCTGAATGTATGTATAATTTTGGTGCTTTGGATTTTTAGACTCTGAAAGTTTTAGATTTTGAGAGTCTTTAAGAAGAGCCACAAGGTTGAGTTTACCCCTAATAATGAGTCTCTGAGGTAGCCTTCAGAATTTTATACATGTTTTGGGCGAGGGACATCTATTGCTCTTTATCACATACTCCACTATCTATGACCTCATTGCTGCCTGCCCTCCCTCCCCAGGGAAGGAGGGAATCCCTTTAGTTTTCTTTTCCAGATATGAAAATAAAACCAAAAGATATGAAATTCACTGGCTAACTATAGTGAGGCTAGGATTAAAGATCTACGACGTTCACTAACTCACTGTAACGAAGCTAGGATTAAACTTGTCTCTTTTTGGGTCAGTGGTCTTCCTTGTTGTTTCACTGTTTCTTAGATGCGGATTTTGATTCTGAAATGTGAGCTCCCATGTATGTAACTTGATACTTCATTTGCACCCTTTCAGATTTGAAATGTTTCCATTTCCATTTCTTGGTAAAATTTTATGCCATTTTTGTAACCTTAAAATATAGCAACATGAAACCACTATTCATAAATGACCACTATTATTTGATAAATAACTCGATTTGATGTTGAAAAGAGAGTTGTAGTTTGGTCTTGGTGCAGCATCTGAATTTTTCTGAATTATCAGCAGTATCCACTGGTGAGCTCTCCTATGTTAAAACAGAGTCTATCTGTTCATTTACATAACAGACACTTGGTTTTCAGAAGAAACAAAAGCAAATTGCTACGTACAGGTACGTGCTGCAGTAGTGTGCATGGTGGTGACATTTAAGAGTTTGTAGCAGTCACCCTAAGGGCTCTTTTCTATTAACATTGCCTTAATTCCTGATCACTGCTCCATCCCAGCATGCTTCCTGGATGAGGCTTATAAATAATTTGTTTTCAGGTTTTCTCTTCTCACTCCCCACCATGGAGCAGTCTAACTTGCTGGTTTTCGTATAGCTTGTTATTAAATTGGAAGTTTGATGTTCGACAGAAGACTCATCAATGACGGATACCTGCTGATCTTCCAGAGGACCTGACTTTGGTTCCCATATCACCTGGCTCACAGCCAATTGCAACTGCAGCTTCAGGGAATTCGCTGCCCTCTTCTGGCTTCTGGGCATACCCAGACAGACTGACAGATACATACATGTGATACTTAATTCACTTACATAACAAATGCTGCTGTGTATGGTATGGCAGGTGCTCTTGTAGATACTTACTTCGTTTTTGAAGCAGGCTCTCCTGCAGCCAGGGCTGGCTTCAGACTCACTGTGTAGTGGAGGATGACCCTCAGTGTTTACTCCTCCTGTCTGTACCTCTCTCAGGTCTCAGATTGCAGGCATTTACTACCATGCCAGCTGTTTGGGCTACTTTAAGTACCACCTGGGTCTTAACTTTAGCCAACCGTAGTTAGGACCATGAGTCTCATTATGTGGAACATATCCTAATGCAACATCTTAGACTTGTTAAGACCCTCCATTCAGAGTCGTATCAGAGCCACAAAGAGAGCTTGACCTTTGGCTTTTAAGGATTTGGATATAAAATACTGTAAACACATTTCTTGACCATTGTGGGTAAAGAGTATATGATATTCGGCTTAACGAAAAATTCATTGATATTTCTAACTCAGGGTATGCTACATGAACCCTTGACTAATTGGGATGCAGATAATAACAACATCGATGTGTTTGATTAGGGACAAGATGATCAGTTTTCAGCAGCAAGCTTATCTTTCCGGATGCTGATTGGGGTGTTGAAGCCTACCCAGCATGTAAAGCCCCATAACCACCTGGGCTCAGGTCTGGGCTTTCAAATGGCTTCCGTGGGTTATGATTTCTGAACTCTCAGCTGAGCCCAGGGTTGCCTTTAGCAGTTTACGGCTTGCTCATCCTGAGGTTTTCATGCCATAGGTTCAGCTGTTCTAGGTCTCTCACTACCATCCTTCTTTAGGGATGTAGTAAACGTTCAGGATCTGGATCTCTGAATCAGGATCTCTGCTGTGTAAGTCCTTGGGTCTATTAACATTTCCGTGTGCTTTCTGAGTCTCTATGGGACTGAGGCCACCAGACAGTTCAATCCAAACCCACCTGACCTTGGAGATGCCTTTCTCCTCCTGAAACATGGAAGGAACATAGTGTAGGAAACAGAGATCTGTACTAAAGAGATAGTTCTGGAAGAATTCAGCTCCAGTCTGACTTCTTAGCTGTCAAGTAATTGTCCTTATATTGTCTTAATTGTTCTTTATATTGTCCAATAATCCAGTGACTTAGAATTGGAACCTTTATGCTCTTCACGAATGCATCTTCTTCAGCCTGGATCATTGCCTCTTACCAAACAGTGGATTATGGATGTTGCTGTTAAATAGTATGGCCACACATGTTCATAATGGTTTTGTGGGAGTTAGGGGGAAAAAGCACCTATTGAGTGTGCAGGTAGTCAAGGTGCTCCATGGGTTCATTCCCTCTTTAGTGAGATGTTAAAAGAACGCTACTGTATTATTTGTTCAGTATTATAGGTAGTTTGTGTAGATAGTACTCATACCATACGAGTTTTGTCAGCTACCTTGGGCACAATAAAACAAAAACCATACCATAATGTTTACTGCTTAACAAGAATGGGTAAAAATTATTTAAGTGAAAACTCAATATTTACTTGATTTAATATTTCTTCCAAATCTTAAAAATTGCCAGTGCCACATATGTGACCCTATTATAAAATGTATCCTTCACTTTGTCCTCTTCTTTGACTAGAAGTTGTAAAATCATTTAAGATGACGGTTAGTGACCAGAGCCAGTCAGAGGTCTTGTGCCATTTCTCTGTGAGTGACGTCTGCCTGTTATGGGTATCACAGCTTCTGCTGTTTACCCCTGTAATGTGTGGAAATTGCCTTAATATCTGTTTCTCATCGTGAGAAGAGGGAGCAAGAAATAGGCAAATTAGCTGTTCTTGGTGCTTAAGTTAGGTAGCAGCAGCAGAAATGACAGTCAGGAGCTCCAGCCTTCTTTGCTTCCTTCACCTTTGGTCCATTCAGTCCATCTTCTCTAGACCGTGTAAACCACCTGCAAGGGAAGCCTCACTCAGTGTTAAGGAGAACTTTGGGGAAAGCTGGCAAAACTTTATGATGACCATCATCAGTATGTGTGTCATTACCAGGCTGCCAGAGCATGTTCTGGGAACCATTTGTACATCAAATCCTTCACTCAGAAGTATCTTGAACATTTTTATGGTTATAATTAAAGCATTTTTTTCTTATAACTGATAAATGTGTAGAAGTTGCCCCATACCAGCTAAAACAGGGAAACTATAAAGCAGTTTCACTGTAGGTTGGAATGCCTTAGAAATTTTATCCACATACTGAACAAATTTGTTTCAGCATCTCTTTTATCACTATGCTTAGTATAAAAACATCCCACACCCAAGGAATAACTGTATCCACCTTAGTGGTCCTGCGGACACAGAGCAGGAGCTGGTTTGCTTTGCGGCTGGATCTCTGCAGTCGGGGTGGACACTCGCAGTCTTGCAGAAGCTGGCGTTCTTTGTATCTTCCAAGTGAGGAGGGGCTCTGGTTTGTCTGGACACAAATTACTGGTAATTCAAAGCCGCTCGTTGTGTTTAGATGCTCATTCTTCTGAAAGGCAGCTCTGCTGGTCTGCACTGTAGCACTGTGGCCACTGTTTGATGACCACCGCTCGTATCTTAACTGTAGCATCCAATCTTTTATTAGTCTGTGACTCAGTTATGGGATAGATTTAAACGGTGAAAATAATTCCATTCTTCATGAGAAGTTGGAGATAAAAGGGCACTTTATATTTTAGTAGAAATATCTTTAAATAAAAAAGTAGCGCACTTACTGAAGTTGAAAGTTATTTGGAGTCAAAATCGAGTCTTAAAGTCCCCCTTTCCCCTTGTTTG
Source organism: Mus caroli (assembly GCF_978045245.1). Lineage (NCBI taxonomy): Eukaryota > Metazoa > Chordata > Mammalia > Rodentia > Muridae > Mus > Mus caroli. The sequence goes on from NW_028227270.1 coordinate 13,633,233, forward strand.
GGACAGGTCACATTGTATCTATGTGATATAATGTGCTATAAAAATACAAAATGGGGAGAAAGGGTGGCTCTGTTAACTGGAGTTTGGAGTATGCTGAGCATTGAGTCACTGAAATAGCCAGTCCTGGCCTGCTTGTGTAACAGAATTGTGTGTGTTCCTGGGCACATGGCATTTCTAGCAGCAAATGTGCTCACCAGCGGCATAGGCTGGGTGGGGTTCAGTGCACGTGTGGAAGACGCCGAGCTCCCCAGAGCATGTGGCACTGTTTTAAGTAATGATGGTGGCAGGCATTCCACGAGAGGACTTATGTGCCTCACCTACATGTCAGCTCCCATTTCATCCTTACAGCAGGCACGCGTTGCTGTTAGCTCTCTTTGCAGGTGAGAACTACCTAGGCCAAGTGACTTTCCTAGGTTCCAGAGGTTGGACGCCAGAGCCCGAAGGCTTGCTGCTCGTGCTTAGAGGCTCATTCTTCCAAACTGCAGCTCTATAGCACAGCCTCAACTCTGCCTTTCTCATGTGCTGGAGACTTCGCCTTAGGCAAAAAATGTGTTACCAGGAGTTGCTGGTATTTTTCATTAATTGAATTGTTTCTAATATATAAAACCCCTCCAATTAAGGGGCATCCCATGGGCATTGTAAAACAATCTCTTTGTAAAAGTACAGATTCTGATTAATAACGGTTTAATTTTTTTATATTTTGATTTATATTTAATGAACGTCTTATTTAAGGTGGCACAGCAATAAGTATTTGATTATACTGATAACATGTGTTACTAGAGAGTACTGTTCCTCACCGCCCCCGCCCCCCTTTCTATCCCACACCTGACAAAGTGGGAACATTTGGTTGTACAATAAGTTACAAATTGTGTAGGTTTTTTTAGTGCTGAGAGTTTCCCTGGTGGCTTTGTGCTTGCTAGCCATGTGCTTTTCCAGTGAGCCACAAGCCCAACCCACCTATGAATTCTTTGTGTAAAGAATTATGTACTCTTCCTTTGTCCCATTTGCTATGTATACTCCAGTATTTTGAAGAAAATAGCCTTCTTTGGGCTGTAATTAGAGTCATTTGGGTCAGTGGTTCTGGTTCCCAACTGAGCATCATTGGGTGTGGATCAGAGAGACTCACGATGTGTGGGCCTGGTCATCTACGTTATCATAAGTTCTCCACATGATTCACATGGTCCTCACTCCAGTTGAGGACCACCAGTCTGTGTATTTTACATGCCAAGAATGTTCTTCTGGTCTTTCGTCTTGTAGGCTCTTCTAACCTAGTACCTTTTCTGAGGAGGTCCTCTGTGATGTGGCTGTCACAGACCTCTGCTGTGGCCAAGCTTCCAGTTTACTTTGGAGTATAAGAAAGGGCTGGAATCTTAAAATAGCCTTCAGTTCATGTAAATGTGGGGAGACCAACACATTTAGTTATTGGTAACTTACATGATGTGAGGCAGGCATTGCTTGGAAGACCCCAGTAAGTTCTTTTATGTGATACTTTGTCCAACGCCTAACCTGTTCTGAGAGCTGTATCACAGACATCCTTGGACATTTAGAAATGAAACTGTGACGCCGCCATTTCCAGGAGTGCTAACCGTTGGTAATGTTTACGTACAGGCTCTGCATCTGTAGTCTCCTCTCCACTCCTCTCCACCATTTGTTGGTGCAGAAAAGCTGCATTTGTGGAGGCTTACGGAAACAACTCTTTAAATCCTTAAAGGGCCTGCTTCATCTAAAGCAGTGGCTCTCAGCCTTCCTAGTGCTGTGTCTCGTGTACTGGTGTGCCCTCAACCATAAAATTCTTTTTGTTGCTATTTCTTAACTAATTCTGCTGCTGTTAGGAATCATAAGTAAATGCAGGATATCTGATATTTGACCCCTGTGAAAAGGTTATTGGATCCCCAAAGGGGTCCTGAGCCACAGGACCTTTGATCTAAAGTATGCTAACCCACTGGCTCTCAGCACCTCCATTTCTTTTCAAATAGCCCATCTCAAAAGGAATCGTACACGTGCATTTTATGCTGATTATGAAACTGATAAATAGGATTAGAGCCTGGGTTAGATCCAAACCATAGAGCCTCGTGCGGAGGTTGAAGGTAGGCCAGAACTTTGGGAAAGGGAATTTGGCTTGCATCCTCTGTTCTTGCTTTGAGACCACATTCTCCCTTACCTCTTGGCTTGCTAAATAGAACTGTCTTCAGGGTTCCCCCTCTCCCCTCTTCTCCCGCTGGCGCTGAAGGAAACAGTCAAACATTTCTGAGGGCTGCAATGAAAACCGGAAACAAACAGGTTAGGGTCTTCTGCGACCTCCTTGGTGAGCCTCCTGGAGAGAAGACAAAGGTGTGAAGATGTTTGGGCAACAAAGGCACTAATAAACCCATCTGCACTTCAGAAGTTGGAGACCCAGGAGCAGGGCCTGCGTGAGGCCTAGAGACTGGGGTGATGAAGGGCCTGCAGGGCTGTCTGTTGAAGCCTCTGTAGGTGGTGCTGGGACTTGGAGGCGGCGAAGGGCAAGAGGTTAGAAGTGCTTTGCTTGTATTAGAAAAGTTTGCCTCACAGGAAAGATCACATTTACTAAGTTGCTAAGCACCTTGCAAAGTAGGAAGTCTGACTCCTATTTGTTTATTAGAGCCCCCTCCCTCCCGGCTGCCCAGCTCTTGGTGTCCCTCAGATACACCCCTGAAAAAGTCCTCGATAGAAGTAGTTTCTGTGCTTCGGGGTCAGGCTAACACAGGCTGCTGCGGTTTCTTAGTCTTGTCTTGTCTCTGCACTTCTCTGATTAAACTCCTGCCTCCTCTCTGTGCCAAATATAGCCAAGTTTTGGTGTGTTTCTTCTCTGAAGAAAGAGTTTTAAGTAACTAATGCCAGACCTGGCTAACATATAGGTGTTCTGATTGACTGGATCTTTGTATGAAATCATGTAAGAATTCACATTAATGAGGAAACAAAACCAGTAATGCACAGAGCACTGCTGGATCTCTTGGTTAGGGCAGTCCAGGGCATGCTCTTTAAGTTTTTATGTGGTTTATATGATGTGCTGTGCCTTACAGTCTGGCCTGTGCATTAATTTGCCATTGTCTTTCTCAGATATTAATGAAGTGTACAAGTGAGTCTTGTTTCAAACAGCCATTCTTAAGTTGGATCTAAAATAAAGCTTTTCCTTTAAAAAAATAATTTTTCAAAAAGATGGAAAGTACTTGATTAGCAATTACCAGCAAGGTCTCCTAATGTCTTTCTATAAGCTGTTTAAGCTTAGTATTAGAAATTAGGGCTAGAGGATTTAATTAGGCAGCTCACAGGATGCAGTCTCTTTAATTTGGGATTTCCCTTTGAGAAAATTATGTGGTTAAAGAAGGAATATGATATTTCAGATAAGTTGGCTTTAAAATTACATTTATTGTCTTCATCTTGGGCCCCATAGTATCTGTACTGCTGATCTGGAGACTGTGATCTAAATGAAAACATTTTGGTTTCAGTCTGATTGTTGCAGTGCGGGCTATTGGACTGTGTGCAGTAGTTTTGCATGGGAAAGGTTTACTGTTAGATTTGGGGGTTAAGGATTACCTCATCTATTTTACCAGTTATGAATCAATACTGGTTCTGACACATTTAGCCTGACTAGTGTGCCGAGTAACAAACAGATACACTGTTATGAGACCGTTTCACACCAACACTTGTGCACTTAGACCTAGCTTTTAAGAAGACAGAAAAAAACCCTCTCCCAACCCTGGCCACCCTTTCAGCCATAACATTGCATTGCCTTGCTTCCTGCCTTTAATTTCCCTGGGTTGTTTTTTTTTTTTTTTTAGGAAAAGGGTGAAAGATGTATTTGTGTAAGTACTACACCATGGCTTCTGTTCAATTCTCTAACAAAGAATATGTTCCTTGAGCACTTCATGCACGGGGCTCATATTTTTTGGAAAAGAATGTGCCATGAAAGGAATGCTTTCAGGCCTGTGTGTTGATTTCATGTCTGCCAGTTTATTCTAGCTTAGAAATTTTCTAATGCTCCAAGTTCATAGCCGATTTTTAGCTGAGAATGTATACTCAGATGCTCAAAAGGGCCAGCCTTTAGAGCTTACTGGTGTGTTTGAAAACAGCTGTCCTTTTGTGATATTACAGTTCTCTGTCCCTTATAAAACCTAACTTAATACTTATCCTCACACACGAAAACAGTCTTTTTTCAAAATATAAAGCTCATTTTTTGTCAGTGAAGAATCAAGTTTTCTTTTAAGGAAGCTTCATCTTTGTTAAGACAACGTCGCTGACTTCACTGTGTGCATGTGTGAAACTCTTGCTGCTTCTGTTTCTCTGCTTAGTGTACAGTTGGCCTCTCACTTTAAGGTCCTAGTACTGGGGCTGGAGAGACGGCTCAGTAAGAGCACTTGTTGCTCTGCCACAGGATTTGGGCTCAGGTCCTGGGGCATCCATGCCTGGTGGTTCACAGCCTCCTACAACTTCAGCTTCGGGTGAGCTGATGCTCTCTGAGCCCTGTGAGCATCTCTGACACACAGGCACACCCTCAACAATGACAAGAAAGCTTGAAAAAAATAATCTGAATGCAAATATGTTGCACAGAGTAGAGTTGAGCTGTCTCTCCAGAGCAGTGTCATGATAGTTCTAGAGCTTTTGGGTCTCTCAGGGGAAATTCCTTCATGCTATTGTTTTTCGGGGTTCATGACGATTGGCACTTGATTTGTGATATTTGGCTTGGGTTTTTGTTTGCTTATTTGTTTGTTTTGAGAAGAGGGAACTTCAGTTGAGAAACATCTTCCTAAGATTGGCTCTAGGCAGCCCTGTGGGGCACTTTCATAACTGGTGATTGATGTGGAAGGGTCCTGCCCACCATGGGAGGTGCCACCCCTGGGAAGGTGATCCACATATTGTATATAAGAAAACACACTGAGCAAGCCATTAGAATCAAGCTTGTAGTGGCGCACACCTTTAATCCCAGCACTTGGGAGGCAGAGGCAGGCGGATTTCTGAGTTCGAGGCCAGCCTGGTCTACAAAGTGAGTTCCAGGACAGCCAGGGCTATACAGAGAAACCCTGTCTTGAAAAAATAAACAAGCTAAAAAAAGAATCAAGCTTGTAGGTGAGTGTTCTTCCATGGCCTTTGCTTCTGTCCCCCGCCTCCAGACTCCTGCCTTGAGTTTCTGCTCTGACTTTTTCCAGGATAGAGCTTGATCGAAGAGTTTTAGATCTAAGAGTTGGTAAGATGGAGTAAACTCTCCTTGAGTTGGTTTTGTTTGGGCACGGTGTGGTGTTATTCCAACAATAAACAGTGTGTTTCAAGGTAAAACCTATAAGTAATTGCAATACATGTTTATTCATTAATAGCAGTAAGTATATATTAATAGAAATAAAATCTTTGTATAAGAAAACTTCTGTAACTCCTAATAAAAATGTTTTGCTGAAGCAAGTAACATTATCTGTTTGTGCACATCTCTTTAATGTTTGTCCACCTCCTGTTTATCTGTCTCTGCTACAGTAAGTGGTCTACATCATGTCAGCCTCTTGAAACTAAATATGCATTCAGGAGAAGTGGGGTAAAAGGTCAGGAGCGTCTGGGTATAATTATGAAAGATTTTATTATCATGTTTGCTCTGAAAGGCACTTGATTGGGGGGAAATTAATTCCCCCCCAATTAATAGCAAGCTTTAAAAATCAGTGTATTACAACATTTGCAAACTTACAGTTTTAAAAATGCTGTACATAGTATTTTTCTTAGTTTGTCTGCATATGAAATTGACACAGTGCTAAATAGGAAAATGGGGGAAGAACTGGGAGGAGATGTGACTTAAGATTTTCAGGTTTGTTCTCAAATCAGAATGATTCTTCTAATGTTTTCCTAGCCACTCGCCTCCAAAAACAAAACCTTTGTGATTGTTCTTTATTTACCAAGCTACCCCAGGAGAGCAACCTCCTCTCTTCCCCCCAAATTCCAGTAGCTTAGAAAAAGAAAGTGTTCTGGATGAAGGGAAAGCGCCCCACCCCTCCTGTTTCTCCAGCTGGGAGGGAAGGAAAGGGAAATAAAATTTAATGAGCATTTTTACTATGTGCCAGGTGCTTTGCACATGGTATTTCATTTAATCCCCCAAACAACCTTGCAACATGCTTCTGGCCACGTACTTGCACAAATAAAGTGAGACTCCAGAAGTCGGAATAGTACGTCCAAGGCACACAGCATCTAAGAAGCAGAACACACATGGGGCCAAAGTCTCTATTCCAAGGCCTGCATGATGGATGCTACAGTGCCTTACACGATTTCCCGTCGGTTCTTGGGGTTAAACTGTAGAAACTAATGCGATGCTGGGATAAGAGATCCATTTGCTCTGTGAGTGCTGCTTTCTGAATTAACTTCCCAGTAGATTAAGCAAACATTTTTATTTAAAAATGTTCATGCATGCATATATTCGTATAGATAGATCATCATCACCTACAACCATCCTCCCACCCTCTCTTGCTGGCCTTCACCTGCCCACAAAAGAAGTCTCCCTTGTACTCTTAATATGGAACCTCTTCTGTTCCTGTCACTTCCCCCATGTTCCTTCCTTAATATTGATTACATCTGCACACAAAACCCACAGTCAGCACTGCACCGCACCGCACCGCACAGTAGCCACTTGTGAAGCTTTCTCTCTGAAGGTCTCCTTCACTAACAATGATCGCTGGCTCCATCCATCCATTTTCCCACAATGCCTTGGTGTCTTTTGGGTTTTGATACAGGCTTTCTCTGTGTCGCCCAGACTGTCCCAAAACTCACTCTGTAGACCAGGCTGGCCTCAACTGTCTCTGCTTCCTGAGTGTTGGGTTTAAAGGCATGTGCCACCACTGCCAGGCTGGTTTCATTTTTTTTTTAAATGGCCAAATAAAATTCTATTGCATATATATAGCACTTTTTCTGTAGCCATTTCCCTGCTGATGGCCTTGAGATCTGCTCTGTTCCTTGTTTCTATTGTGAATATCACAGAAAGAAGCAGAAGTGTGCAAGGGCCTGTTGTGCTGTGTTGGCTTGGGTGTGACCACAGGGCTACTCTAGCTAGGTCGTCATACGGTAGTGAGTTCATTCTTGTCTTTTGAGGAGTCTCCGTACTGTCTTCTTCTGTGATGGCCGCACCAGGGTACAGTTCTACCAGCTGTGTGCAAAGGTTCTTTTATCTCATGTCCCTGCCGGCTTATTTGGGGTCATGTGTTCTCTTGACGACAACAGTTCTGACTGGAGGAGAAAGATATTTAAAGTGGTTTCTCTAACCATGTTTGTCTCATGGTTAATGGTGGTGTTCAGGTATTGTCATTCCTATATTTTGTCTGTCTGTCTCTCTCTCCTTCCCTCCCTTCCTCCCCCCCTCTCTGTTAGAAGTGTCATTTCAGTTCCTTAGCCTATTTTGATTGAATTGTTTAGTTTTTGTGGTTCCAAAAATATTCTGTTAATCCCTTGTCTCATGACAGGAAAACTTCCCCATTCTACAAATGGATTCTTCTTCCTGGTGGATACTTAAGTAACCGTTTAGTTTGGGGGCCCTTTGCTTTTGTCCAGTCTCATCTGTTAGTCCTTGGGGTTATTTCTAGTCTATGGTTATCGTGAAGTGTTTTCCTGTAGCACTTTCAACGTTTTTAGGTATAACAGTTAGGGTCCGCTTTGTTTGATTCCCCGATGTTGGCCTTAACCCGAGGAGGTGTGTGTGTAAAGTGAAGAGACAACGAAGACAGGCAGACTCGCAGGCACTGGCTGAGCTGGGGGCTGTGCTCACGGACATGTTCCAGCAGCCCAGCAGCCCAGGGCATTTACTGATTGCATGCTGCTGCACGGGGAAGCAGGTTTATTGTGTGTGGCTGAAGAAGGGGTATGTATGAACATGGAGTTAAGTTGGTAACACCAGTAGCTGGTCTCTGTAGGAAGGCAGTTTCAAGTTGTACTCATCGGGAGGAGGAGATGGTGGCTGAGTTGTCATCTCTGTCACTGGTGAGGGTAAAGGTCAGTCTTCTGTAACGTTGGACTTGGACTGGAGGAGGAGGCTCTGCCCTTGCTCTGAGCCTGCCCCGGGCACGCTCTGCCGTTCCGTTCCCATGCTGAGGAGGCTTGGGGTCCTTAACATGATGATCATGCCAGTAATGCACGTTCACGCCAGGCTTCATCCATTCCCCATGAAAGGCTGTGTGGTGCTTTTGCTGGTGCTGGTGGTGGTATGTGTATGTGTGTGTATGTGTGTGTTTGTGTGTGTTTGTGTACTGAGTGAGAGAAATGGAAGCCATTCCATTCTTTTACATGGAAGTTTGTAGTTTGCCAAGTGCCATTTGTGTTAGAGAGGCTGTCTTTTTTTCTGATGTGTATTTTTGACATCCCAAATCAGATGGCTGTGGACCTATTTCTAGATCTTCTCTTCCATTTGTCTACATGTCTTTTTCTAGCACCATACAGTTTTTGTAACTTGGCTCAGTAGTACAACTTGAAGTCAAATGTTGTGATATCTTCAGCTGAAGTAAAAATACTATTAGAAAGAACACCGAGGGGAAACACAGTGGGAAGAAGAGGAGGAAAGATCGCAACACTGGAAAACACACACGCAGTTAGATGAACAAGTGAAGGGAATAAAGACATGAACAGAATCTCCTAGCACAGTTGTATGTTTAAAATACACTGTAGTGAAAATAATACTAAAAGTGCAACAGAAAGAAAAGAGAGGAAGGTTTTTTTTTAATGTTTTTATTAGGTATTTTCCTCATTTACATTTCCAATGCTATCCCAAAAGTCCCCCATACCCCCCCCACTCCCCTACCTACCCACTCCCACTTTTTGGCCCTGGCGTTCCCCTGTACTGGGGCATATAAAGTTTGCAAGTCCAATGGGCCTCTCTTTCCACTGATGGCCGACTAGGCCATCTTTTGATACATATGCAGCTAGAGACAAGAGCTCCAGGGTACTGGTTAGTTCATAATGTTGTTCCACCTATAGGGTTGCAGATCCCTTTAGCTCCTTGGGTACTTTCTCCAGCTCCTACATTGGGGGCCCTGTGATCCATCCAATAGCTGACTGTGAAGTAGCTTCTTTGCTTGATGTATGTGGTGTGAGGACTCCATTTGCTAGGTGTGTGTGGCATGAGGGGGTTGTTTGCTAGGTGTGTGTGGTGTGAAGGGGAGTCTGGGCCTGAGCAGCTCTTAGCTTTGTCCCTACTTTATCTGGTGCAGAAAGAGGATGGGACCCACCTGCCATCTGCCAGAGCTGTCTGCCGGTTACCCGCTTCCTTTGCCTATCAAGGGTCTTGGCTGTTCCACTTGGCATTTTCAAGTGTGGACTGGGCATGTCTCCTCCCAGCCCCTACCCTCTGTGGCCATGCTACTTAATTTTCCTTTCACATTGTTTACTGCTGTAGTATTTGTATGTATTGAATGTAGGATGTTGTCTGTCTCATTCTTCTTCCCTGGCCTTCAGTCTGGTTAGTCAGGCTTTCTATTATGTTGTCTATTTAGTTGGCAGACTTTTCTCACTCCTAGAATTTCTCTCCAAAGAGCTACACCCTGGAGTGGCTGAGGTTCTGGCTGGGCTGCTTCCCAAGTGCTTTATAAGCATGGGAAGCAGTGGCAGCGCTGAGTTGTGGAGGGGTAAAGATCCACCTACGTATTGGTTACCTCTCCCCCCCCCCCCCCGTGTCAACTGTGGTGTCAGGTAGTCCACAAAATTCAGAGTTCTGAGAACCTAAAGTACCAAAAAGGTATATGCCTCCAGAGACATCTACCCACTGACCTCAGGCTGCCCACCTACCCCAGGCTTCAGGCTCTCCAGAATTGATAAGCTTGGCTCCCTATCATTGAGGGAGCCTGTCTGTCCCTGTGCACGCTCTGTGTGAACCATGCCTCTGATGCCTGCATTTTTGACCTGCCAAGAGTCCGGTCCTCTCACTCTCTACCACTGTCTCACATCTGTGCCTCAGTCTGGGGCTATGGAAGGTTAAAGTCAGACTCTAGGATGTGGTCCCTATCATCATGTCTTTAGGGTAGTGTAGTATTGAATAAGTTCATCCTCAGAACAGTGCTCACTGCTCTCTTAGTCATATACAAAGACAACATGGGGTTCTGATAGTGCTGCAGGAGTCACTGACCAGACACAACCTAGGTGCAGTAGAGACTTAAGTGACCTTAGGCTAGGCCAGCCAGTCTCTTTTCTTAATTGCTGGCCGGTTTGCCTTTCAAATAAGGTTTCCATTTGCCCTTCTGCTTGCTGCAGAGGCACCCAGTCACCCAATCGCCAATCCGCTTCCTGCTCAGCTTGGATGGCTGGGGTTCCATTTGTCTTCCATCTCCTTAGTGCTTCTAATTGTCTTCCATCTCCTTAGTGCTTCTAAACTGGTTTGTTACCACCTTTGTGACTTTCAGAAGTCCTTCCATGGCCCCATTGAATAGTGCCTGTGCTTATCCTGGCTTCTCCTTAAACAGATTACCCAGTTTGTGATCCACCATATCAGGAGCTCAACTTTGTGGGGTTTGTTGTTGTTGTTGTTGTTGTTATTTTTGAAACAAGGTCTCACTATAGTCTGGACAGTCTTGAACTTAAAAATAACTGCCTGCCTCTGCCTCTCTGCCTCTCTGCCTCTCTGCCTCTCTGCCTCTCTGCCTCTCTGCCTCTCTGCCTCTCTGCCTCTCTGCCTCTCTGCCTCTCTGCCTCTCTGCCTCTCTGCCTCTGCCTCGTGGAGTGTTGGAATTAAAGGCATGTGTCACTACACCCAGGTCCAAACATATTTTAGAAGGCAGCTTATAGTAATTTCTTCAGTTTAATGATTTAGAAATGTTTCACCAGGTAATAATAGTACAGGATTGTCCCCTTTTCTGTGCCCTTAGTGCTTGTCCGAAAACAGGTAGTCATGGTTTGTCAGAACTCCAGAAAGACAAAACCCATTCTTGGGTTATTGTCCTGAGTTCATTCAGCACCTAAGAGATACCACGGTGGAGAGGAGGAGGGATGCAGGTGAGGCAGGATGTCTTCCTGGCCCTCTTGCTGTGATGGAGGGACACACAACCTCCTTGCTCCTCTTCTGTGTGCATTGGCATGATCTTAGAACACACAGATGTTAGTGGAATACCAAAAGTTGCTCAGGCTGAAGAGGTCAAAACACCATTCTACAATCCTGAGGTCAGCGTAGTGGGAGTTCTTCATCCTGACTCCCTGTCTTGTCCCTGTCTTCTTGTCCCTTGTCCAGAGCTATCTTTTCCATATGAATGTGTGATCTTCTTGTGTTTGAGGTAAAGCCTTGCACCTCATAACCCTCACCTGAAGGCAGAGAGAAAATTGCCCCACATTAGATCAGCCCCTGTGTGTTAAATAACTGCTGTAAAATCAGTTTGGAGAAGTCTCACTGACCTGACAGCAGTGCTTTTCCTAACAAAGACAGGCCATCTGAAGAGTCAAGGTAGAGAGTAAGGGAGAAAGAAAGCCATGAGACACTCGAGGATGGCTCCCTGTCCCCTGGTCGGCTGGATAGCGTGGCCAGGCATAAGGCACAAGCAGCAGTTGACTGCTAGTTACTATTTAGAAATATTTCCATCAGATAAGGCTGGAATTCTTAAAGGGATTTGGGCACTTGAAAGGTGACGTTTGAATTAGGAAAAAAAATATAAAATACTTTAATCTTTGAGCACAGATTAATGAAGTTTTGTGACCTATTTTGTGTTTGTAACTTCATATCTTTTGGGTTAAGTTGTTTTGAGAGTTAAAATATTTAAAAGTTTGATTTTAAAAGCTGAATAGACAAATAATCAATGCTGGTTGTGCAGTTGGAAAACCCCCCTTTCTGCATTAGTGCTACTGTATCTTTGTCCAGTATCTGACTTGTAGTGTGGCGCTTACATGACAAGGGTCGGTTTTTTTTTTTTTTTTTTTTTTTTTTTTTTTTTTGCACTAGCTGCCTGAGGGCTCCATCAGTTTTCTTCAGGATCGTTTCTCTTTAATGGTAATTAGTATTGTTTAGAATACCTATTCAATTATCACCTTGTTGGCTCTTGATTATGATGCTGATTGCATGTGTAGTTGTGTCTGTGTGCTTGCATGCATGTGTGCATGTGTGTACGCCCCACACGTGTTGCTGAAGATTGATCTCGGGGCCTGTACCATGCTAGGAATGTGCTCTCCGCCCAGCCCATGTGGTGAGCTGTGGAGGACGGGTTAGTCCTGCTCTTCTGAGTCCTCCCTTATGGGCTTCATCCACGTTTAGAATTCTCCAATGTCATTTTTATGGAGGGACAAAGTCTCTCATGAGGTGGACAAGGAGAAAGGTGATCGTTTTAAGTGGGAAGATGTTCACTTTATAAATTCCAGTGTACAGCTCTTAACCTGCTGTGGTGTCTGACATATGTGTATGACATATGGAAACAGTTTTTCTTGCACTAAATATCTAGAATGTGGTTGGAGCCTTTCTTCTGAGTTAGACACTTTTTTTTTGTCTTATCTTTGCCTATTCCATGCATGTTTTTATTACTACATATATTACATCTGGTATGTACTGACTAAGGCAGGATCACCGTAATTTCTCACTTTTTCACATTTTTCAGGTATTTACTTTGTCTATTAACATTTTTAGTAGTAAAAATGTAATAGTGCTTATTTAATAGTGCTTTCTCTCCATAGAGAACTTTTTATCAGAGGGATAAAGGAAACTAGAATGTCAATTTTAAAAAAATATATGTATTTTATATATGTAAGTACATTGTACCTGTCTTCAGGCACACCAGAAGAGGGCATCGGATCCCATTACAGATGGTTGTGAGCCACCATGTGGTTGCTGGGAATTGAACTCAGGATCTCTGGAAGAACAGCCAGTGTTCTTAACCACCAAGCCATCTCTCCATTTCATAGAATGTCTATTTTTAAATAGATTATATTTGTGGGGGAAAAACCCCAAATATCTATTATATGACAATTTTCAAATTTTCCTACTGTGAACCAATAATTTGTGTTTATGGAATACCCTTTTAAAATTGATTTGTTTGGTAAAAAAAAAAAAAATGTTACAACACATTTATCTTGTCAAGATGAAATTACCTTTCTCTGGGAGGTTTTTGTTCTTTGGGGTAACTCAGAAGAGGCAGTAAGAGGGGTGCCAATGTCATCTATGAATCCTTGCCATTGGCTGCCAGTCATTCTCAAGCCACGTGCAATGCTTCTCCAGTTTTCATGTGGGTTGTGAAGGGGAATTCAGTCACCATCTTGATGATTTTTTTTTTTTTTTTGACGTAGCATAAATAGCAAATGTCCAAGAAAACACAGAGGGCCTCCTGATTTCAGGTTTGTCCCTCACCGGTAAAGGTGGCTTGGGGGTGGGTGGCTGGCTGAATGGATGCTTGCTTATCTCTTCCTCTACCCAGCACCCCCAAACTTCACGGAAGCTTTTCCATGCATTTAGGGAAGAAGTAGAGGTTTGCTGGCCAAATAGGAACTGCTTGGTACTCAGTGGTTATGGGAGGCATTTGCCTTAGCTAGAACTCTCCAAGGGCAATCAGCCTCCTCAATGGGGCAGGCATTCCACTTCCAGATTGTTGTATGTAGTGTATAGCCGGCCATCGATGATGGAACGTGTGAAAGATTCCTGTCTGCTTCTGAACTGAAGGTGTGTTGCCTTCAGTGCCCTTTTCTTAGTGGTGATATCACACTGTGGAGCAGGTTGTATAACCTCGTATTTAAGCTTTCCTCTGTGCAGGGTTAAAAACATAATCACATGAGTGACTCGGACTGTGATATGCATGAACAGCTCTCCCTGTAGCTACTGTTGATAGATACGGGTCAGAGTTTGTGAAAGGGACGTCTGCTATGTTGCTGTGTTACTGGTTGCTTCGTGGCAGACCAGAACAAATTTTCGGGGGTGGGGGAGCAAAGTTTGGCTGAGAAAAAATGATAAATAAGCCAGGTGATTTATACTTGACATTTTACACATATAAGAGGGAAGACAAGAACGAGATCTTGGTCACGTGTCCCACGTGTGAGCACTGTAGTGATGCTGTAAAGTAATTGTTTGCTTAGGTGTGACCAAGGGGAACTGCTGCTGTTGACTGACACTTGTCTTCTCCCTGTTAGAGAAAGCCATGGTCACCATTGGCTTGAATGTGTCCACGTGTTTCTCCTTGCTTCGCTGTCCAGAGTCACCTGTTTCCAGAGTGAGGACTTGCAGTGGCATCTGCGTGCAGAAGCTGACCTCTTCTTTTCTTGTCACCTAGGTTTCCACTTGAGTGGCACAGTGACAGAACCTGCAATACAATCGGAGCCAGAAACCGTTTGCAACGTGGCCATCAGCTTTGATCGTTGCAAGATTACCTCAGTGACCTGCAGCTGTGGAAACAAGGACATATTTTATTGTGCCCATGTTGTGGCACTGTCTTTATACCGCATCCGCAAGCCAGAGCAGGTCAAACTGCATCTTCCCATTTCAGAGACTCTCTTTCAGATGAACAGAGATCAGCTACAAAAGTTTGTTCAGTATTTGATCACAGTGCACCACACAGAAGTCTTGCCAACTGCGCAGAAGCTAGCAGATGAAATTCTCTCCCAGAATTCAGAAATCAACCAAGTTCATGGTGAGTATGACAGGCGATGTCAGTTTTCTCTAGATTATTTTTCATTTACCAGTCCAATTATGCATAAAGTGAAGTGTTAGAAGTGGGGCCTCAGTAATGCTGATAGAGAGATTAGCTTAGCATGATAGCCTACAGCATTTCTTAGGAAGCGTTTTGTGCTGGAAGGCAAGCCCTTTTGGGGAGAGCTAGGAAATAGGGTCTTGTTAGGTGTGGCTCAGGTGTGGCCTTGAACTCAAGATTGTCCCTCCTCAGCCTCCTCCTGCCTCTGCCTCCCACCTACCTGGAATAACATGTATGCCACAGCACATCTGACTGGTTTTTTGTTTGGTGGGTTGGTTGGTTGTTGGTTTGGTTTGGTTTGGGTTTTTTTTTGTGTGTGTGCTCAGAAAGATCTCATTTGTTTAAAAAAAAAATGTGTCTTACGCTTCATTTAGTTACATTTCAGATAACAATTCGATATTAGTTATATAAAACACTTGTCATTTAATTTATACTTTTTAGCAAATGCATGTGTACATTCTTATTTTTTCACTTTCAAATTTACTTCCTAGTGTAGGAAAACTTTTATGTAGTACTTTATAAAAGAAAATAAACTTTGGAAAATTATTACAACCTAGAGTTTATGGTATGTGTAGGCTAAAAAAAAAACACTTTTAAATTAGCTCAAAAGAATATATGAAACAGTTCAGAAATAATATCCACCAACATTTTCTCATGCAACATACTAATAAAATGTAAATAATGCTAGCCTGGGGAGACGGCTCATCTATTGAAAGTGCTGGTTTTGCAAGCAGGAGGGCCTGACTTGTACCCCAGAACCCATGTTTAAAAGGCCAGGCATGTTGGCACCCCTGGAAATGGTGTGCTGGCAGGGCAAAGACAGAGGACCTGCATAGTGTACTTAGCAAGTTTCAGGTCAGTGTCTTAAATCAAACATACACACATACACACCCCCCCCACACACACACACACCCCCAAAGCCTGGTGCAAGGCACCCAAGGAGTAACACCTGTGGCTTTAACTTCTGGCCGCTGCATACACAACACAGGCTGCCTGTGCTTTTAAAATACTTAGAAATAATTTTATGAGAAAAATACATTGCATAAAGTGTCACAGTCTTGGCTAAGCAGTATGGGGACCTAATATTATTGAATTTATTCTAGTTACATTATTTTGAGGTATGGAACAAGACATTCAACCTCATTCATTTAGTTTTGTGAGTTTCTTCAAAGCCATTACTTCATAGCACAGGTAGACATGTTTAGGGAAAGCAGCGCTATGTCATTTAAAAGCTGTAAGATGGTACTCTGATTGTATATGAAGTCTGAACACTGCTAACATATACTGCAAACCAGCACCCAGGCTAAGCAGGAGGTGGCTCTGAGCTCTTGTGAGATCTCCATGCCCTGCCCCATATGCTCCTCCTTGATTTGTGTTACAATCATATCCTGGGTAGTGGTGACATTTTTATATCATTAAATGCTGATATAACTTGATCTATTCTATCTTACTTAAAGTCTTAATAGTAGAATTTGTCCATCTTTCATGTGCCTGTAATTCATTTGTTTTCTTGTATTGGGTGTTTACCTGTCTAATCTAGGGAAGTACAGTGTGACCCACATATACATATAAATGTAAATATTCTAATAAATACAATTTAAAAAATAAAAAGCAAAACTAATTTTATGCCATTTCCTGATACATGTAATAAATACTGCTTCAAAAAATATTTATATAGTTTATATTTTTATATCACTCCTATTCTTGGGTTTTCAATTTTTTGTTTGTTTGTTTGTTTGTTTGTTTTTGGTTTTTTTGAGACGGGGTTTCTCTGTGTAGTCCTGGCTGTCCTGGAACTCACTCTGTAGACCAGGCTGGCCTCAAACTCAGAAATCAGCCTGCCTCTGCCTCCCAAGTGCTGGTATTAAAGGTGTGTGCCACCACGCCCGGCTATGGTTTTCAATATTTTGTAAGTAAAATTCAGTATATCCCTCTCAATGAATCTGCAAGATTTTATACTGTGAGGTTTATGATGAGGTATAAAACAGCAAGCAATATCAATAGCTTACAATGGTTACATTTGTGTGTCAGTGATTGTATGTAAATAGTATATGTGTGCACCGTATACTTATGTGTGTGCATATCATCATTTAGGGAAGTTTATAATTTTTCATATGAAGTTTGAAATTTGGTGCCTGTTTCATGCTTATAACACCCCAAGTCACATGAGAGCCACCTGCAAGTCTGCAGCTGTGTGTGATAGAAAACAGTACCATGTCCCTGGTTCTTGGTCCATTTCCGCTGTTGATGGGCCTTGTTTACAACAGAGATGCTATGAACGTTCTTTTAGAAGTCTCTTGGTACTGTGCTGTGCGTAGTTTTTATGTCAGGCAAACTCATTCGGACACATTTCTTCTGCTGCTCCCCATGTCAGGCCCTGCTTCATTTACATAGCTATCATAAGGGGTGTGAAGCATTTCACTTGGAAGGGGCTGCCCCTGCAGGGGAATAAACAACTGCTGCAAAGGAGCCTTTGGCCTACAGAAAGGGCTTGCATGTAGGAGCTTCTCTCTGTAGAAGGTATCTGCTCTATAGCATTGTCTTACTCAACCCCCGCTGCCTTGTGAAAAGTCACACCACCTACAGTCATCCCAGAGATTTCTCAAGAGCATTTAGGGCAGTGGTTCTCAACATGTAGGTCACAGCCCCCTTTAGGGTCACATATGAGATAGTTACATTTCATAACAGCAAAATTACAGTTACGAAGTAGCAATGAAATAGATTTATGACTGGGGTCACCACAGCATGAGGAACTGTATTAAAGGGTCGCAGTATTAGGAAGGTTGAGAACCACTGATCTGGGACTTATTAAATGTTTCAGTGGACAAATAGGATATAGTTCTTTCTTTCTTTCTTTCTTTCTTTCTTTCTTTCTTTCTTTTAGTTCAAATAACCCATTAAGGTCACTTTGTTCTCTGAATTTTAATTTAATTGAAGGTGTCATCAGTAATTATATATTCGATGAATTTACCTTACTTTGAAGGTTAAGAGCTCCCAAAGATTATCTAAAAAAACTGGTTTTAGTCCATTACCATGTTGAAAATACACTATGATTGTTTACAGGAACGAGTTCACATAATATTCTTTCAGAATCTCTTAGCTTGACAAGGCAGTGTTTAAGGGAACTGTGATGAACAGCGCAGGCTAGCCTGGAATCTGAACTGCTGTGATGAGCAGCGCAGGCTAGCCTGGAATGTGATTTTCCCAGCTTGTCTATGAGAAGAGGTGCTTGAGAGCAGAGAAGCTGCCAGCTTTCTCACTACTTAATTCCTCCCCAGGTTTGGGCCTGGACACGGGCCCTTTACACAAGCTGTCTACTGCCTACCACACCTGTAGGACAGTGGTCAGGAGGGGCAGCAAACAGGTGTGGCCTTACAAGATGAAGTGGGAAATATCTTCCCTGGAGGGCCTCACTTCAACTGTTAGATTAATGACACGGTGAAGAGCAGGGCTAAGTGTTCCACAGGCATTTGACCACGTGCCTTCAAACACCTGTAAATAAAACATTCTTTTTTAAAAATTAAGTCTGTTTTCAAAAACAGTACTTCCTTGTATGATTTTAGGTTGTTGTTTTTGTTTTAGAAAATCAAGAAAAATTAATTCCGTTAATTTTTTATATTAATCCTCCCACTGTGCACTTGGCATTGCAAGTGTACAGTTGCAGTAGCATGCATACCTTGATTCCTCTACTCACACACACAGTGAAGGCTGGGTGAATACAGTGTGTCATAACAGCCGTCTTGGTCAGCTCTTTCTTTATTTCATTGTGTTTCATACAGTTTTCTATGACTTTATGAAAAAAGTTAAATCACTGTTATTGATGTTAATATCCTACCAAGGAGATTGCAGCCGTGTATCTTTTCAAGCAATCTCTTTGCTTTTATCTTTATACCCTAATAAAACTTTTCCACCTTTGATACTGTGTTTTTTAAAGAGGCGAGCATCTTTGCTAAGTACTTGCCAATAGATTTATTGATTTCCAAGTACTGACTTCACTCCTTAGTCAAGTGAGTTGGTGCTTGTCTGGCTTTGCTTCCTATTAAAGGTGATGCTCTAGCCAGGTGTGGTGGTGTGTGCTGTAATTTCAGTTCCCTAAGGAGGCAGAAGCAGAACTCGGACTTTGAGGCCAGCCTGGTTTATATATATAGGAAGATCCAGTCTCAAAGTACGCCCCAAAGGAGATGGCATTCTAAGCTGGCAAATTGTGGCTTAGAGATGGAATATTGAACTTGAACACGAGTCCAGGATTGTCAATGGATATGTGGAACACATTTTCTCTCATATTTAAAATGCTCATGTCTTTTATGAAAAAATGATGCTATGGATATATATGGTAATGCTAAGAACAAATTCAGCCTTATCTCCTTGGCCCTCACACCATAGTTTGAGAAGATAACAGAAGGCTAGCAGAGTGGCTTAGCAGCCACGGGTGCCCGCCACCAAGCCTGACTACCTGCCACTCTCCACCATTGGAAAGAGAGAACAGATTCCTACAGGCTGCCCTCTGACCTCCCTTATGCATGCCATGGCTCCTGTACACCCATAAGGCCCCTCCCACATAGCAAATCAAGAACTGGCCATGAAAATGAAAGTCAGAGGGAGTCTGCTTTCCCCAGACTCTGTGACAGCCACCCCCACCCCACCCTGAGCCTTTGGTTTTACTGCGCTAGCTTGTACTGGGCTAGCTACAAGAAAGGAAAAGGTTAAAGGGACACCATATTGACCTTGACCTTAAGTGAAGGAGGAGGTCATTTAGTGACCCTTTCAAACCTAGGCCCTGGACCACTTCCCAAAGTGTGCCAGTGCTCTTGCACATACCCTGATACCATCTCAGTAAGTGCACTGCAGAGCACATTCACTGGTGTGTCAGAGAAGGGGTGGCTTGACTTCTAAAGGCCAACTCATCTGACCCATCTAACCCATCTGACCCATCTAACTCATCTAACTCATCTAACCCATCTAACCCATCTAACCCATCTAACCCATCTAACCCGTCTAACCCGTCTAACCCATCTAATTCATCTGACCCATCTGACCCATCTGACCCATCTGACTCATCTGACCCATCTGACCCATCTGACCCATCTAACCCATCTAATTCATCTGACCCATCTGACCCATCTAACCCATCTGACCCATCTAACCCATCTAATTCATCTGACCCATCTGACCCATCTAACCCATCTGACCCATCTAACCCATCTGACCCATCTGACACATCTAACCCATCTGACACATCTAACCCATCTGACACATCTAACCCATCTAATTCATCTGACCCATCTAACCCATCTAACCCATCTGACCCATCTAATTCATCTAATCCATCTGACCCATCTAACCCATCTGACCCATCTAATTCATCTAACCCATCTGACCCATCTAACCCATCTGACCCATCTGACCCATCTGACCCATCTGACCCATCTGACCCATCTAACCCATCTAATTCATCTGACCCATCTGACCCATCTAACCCATCTGACTCATCTGACCCATCTGACCCATCTGACCCATCTAACCCATCTAATTCATCTGACCCATCTGACCCATCTAATTCATCTAACCCATCTAACTCATCTAACCCATCTAACCCATCTGACCCATCTAACCCATCTAACCCATCTGACCCATCTAACTCATCTAACCCATCTGACCCATCTGACCCATCTAACCCATCTGACCCATCTAACCCATCTAACTCATCTAACCCATCTAACTCATCTAACCCATCTAACCCATCTGACCCATCTGACCCATCTGACCCATCTAACCCATCTGACCCATCTAACCCATCTAACCCATCTGACCCATCTAACCCATCTAATTCATCTGACCCATCTAACCCCTCTGACCCATCTAACCCATCTGACCCATCTAACCCATCTAACTCATCTAACCCATCTGACCTATCTGACCCATCTAACCCATCTAACCCATCTGACCCATCTAACTCATCTAACCCATCTGACCCATCTAACCCATCTAATTCATCTAACCCATCTGACCCATCTGACCCATCTGACCCATCTGCGGTAACAGAAGACAACCAGGGTCCACACTTAAAGGTCCCATCTCCTGTTGTTTCTCCCCAGTGTGCATTGGATATTACTGTATTTCTCTTTAAAAATTAGTTTATTTTTATTGAAAATTATGGTTTTTTCATATAAGATTTTGATCATTTTTCTTTTTATATAACTAATACTATAAATCCACCTTGCCTGCCTATCCATGTCTTCTTAGTTTAGCCTTCAAATATTTGTCTGGATCGTTTTATTCATCAGTGTTCATAAGCCTCCCAGTTACTATCAAACACACATGCACACGCACACACACGTTCTCTTTACACTCAACTGTAAACATGGAGACTTGTATTATGACCTGCATATGTTGGGAGCATGTCTGAGCACAACGCATAATAAGCACCCCCTCATATTTTTTAAAACAATCCCCTTTAAATTCTGTCTTGTTCTTAGTAGGAAATTGGTGATTTATTTCATAAGAACACGTAAACACGTTTGAAATCCACTGGTGACAGTTGGGGTGTCATCTGATGCGGGGCTGCATGTGAAGTTTCCCTTCCCTTTATCTCCCTGTGGGTGGTCACATTCGCTGTATTAGACTTGCGTTAGCAAACAGCCTTTGGAAGTATCCCAGGGAGGTCTTTGATTATTACTAACCTGTTTTTACTGTGACGCACTCTAATGTTGACAGTTGGCACAGTCCATGTATGATCTACTGGTGGTCAACACAATAATCAATACGCCGCAGGTGAGGAAGCCTCTGGAACTGCACTATCTCAGAAAAGTAGTGCTGTGAGCCCTATAGAAAACTCTGAAGAATAATGTGAAGATAAAAGTGTAAGTCCTCCCAACTCCAGTGTCCCACGGTAGCACCCCGTGAAGACAGCATTGTCTATGCCCTATAAAATAGGTTTTCCTTTGTGAACATACATACACACATCTGCACATTCAACTTGAAGTTTCCTAAATGGGTATAGCTAACTTGCTTTAGTTTTAGTGTTGTAAGTTATGCAGTTGTCCCTTGCATGGGTATAGTTAATTATTAACCTCATGAGTGATGTACAAGAGGGATAGCCCAGCTTGTCCTATCTAGAAGTGTTGCTGTTGGGACCATTACTTAGTATGTGAGGTTTTGGGGTTTTTTTAATTTTTAATTTTTTTTTTTTGGTTTTTAATTTTTTGAAGTAATAGAGTTCCAGTAGTATAAATGCCAGAATAAATGATATATGCATTTTGGATTTTTATAATTAGTACCAAATCTCCCTCTAAAAATGATATTTTACCCTAAATCATAACCAAAATGGACTCTGTGACCCACAGCTGTCCATATGTAGATATGGACATCCACACCCATATGTGTAGGTTATAGCATATCTTTCCTTCACACAGAGCCTCAGCACTTTCATTTAGCAAAAGAAGTCATCTTGAAGTTGAATGTCTCTTAATTTGGAGGAATTACAAATTCTCCCACCCATGAGGGATTTCTCTGGTGTAATGCGGATATCTGCACTCTACAGCCTCTAGATGCAGATCAACTAACACATCACAGTGTCGGTGATAACTATGAGTACGTGAGCTCAGTAGCCTTCATCATGTCCCGCTGACTTCATCCGCATGTGCCTTCCCCCTCATCCTGCAGGCATCTCTGATGCCCTGAGCCTGCATCTGTGGAGAAACCACTAGCCACAACCAGTCTCCTTCGTTGTTCTTCCTCTTTTAGTTGATCCTCAGATCTCTGTGTTAGCTAGGTGAGCCGACTTTCTCACTGCCCGCCATGGGTTGCTTACACCTCCCTATGTGGCCTGGTCAGTAGTTAATAAGTAGTTAATGAGTCTTTGAAGTACTCAGAGTGAGGCTCTAGCCGCTGGTCCCTGTGCTTTCTAACTAGTTACTGGGGGCCAGGGATCTCCTTAGGCCTAAGTTTTCTGAGTACCTATTCCATAAGATGGGGAAAGTTCAAAGGGTGAACATCACTAGACCCTGTTATCACTGTCACTATGATGTGAGCTGAGCTGCAGCTATAGGCTAGAGAGTCAGTAGTAAATAATGAAGGAAAATATTTGCAGACTCTTTTGTTTTATTGTATTATTTTGCTTGTTGGTTGTTTTTTTGTTTTGTTTTGTTTTTGTTGCTTTTTTTGGGAAACAGTGCTCCACCTCCTGAGACGACAGGTGTGTGCCACCATACCCAGGTCACAAGCCAGCATTTTAAAGCATCATTTAAAATAAGCAGAGCAGACTATTATTGCTAGGGCTTGCCAAGTATGGAATAGCCCCTTCTAATAAAGGCTGAGGCTTTTGATTTAAAAAGAAAACCTTCAGAGAACTTGGCATAACAATTTATATTTGTGTACCAAGTCATTGTTAGGACATTTTATCAGAGAAATAATGGAAAATGACTTACCTGCTACTATGTAGCTTTTTTTTAATGCTGTTTGTATGCTACATTTTTAATGAGTGTTAGAAAAACATAAACACACTTTATTGCTTTTTACCCATAAAAGATACATGGATAAACTCCTGAAGACTGAAGTAAATGAAATGATATTAAGAGCTGAGGGATGGTCAGAAGAGGGGACCGGGTGGACAAGGGTCTGGAACTGACAGCTCTGTCTGAAGCCAAGACACGTCCGTTGGCACGTGCCACTCATTTCCTTCCTTGGCCTCTAGCTAAAGAAAGGTAATTGGTTAGAACATCAGTGGGCACGCCGTGAGCTAAGAACCAGGCCCCTCTCTCTACAGCTTCTGGAGAAGCCGCCACATCCTCTCCCAGTGGTAGACTGAATGGAATGGCTGTAGAGGAACTGAGGGTCTCGCTGCTTGAACTACAGCAGAATTATAAACTGAAATAAAAGCATTAGTCAGACACTATCTTAAAATGAGAATTAAAGAATGGAATATGAATCTTTTCTAAAGAACATGGCTATTCAGTACATGTTTTACCATATTTTTTTAAGTGTTCTACTTTATGCTCTAAAGAAAGACTTTTTTTTTTGAATCTTACAACACTAAAACTTTGCTGTTTTGCCCTTTCACCTCCTGGAGAGACTCCTGGTTGATGTGATGGTTTTGCCCTCTGTTTGTAAGACAGGCATACCCATTGACTTGATGTCGTCTAGCATGAACAGTGGGCACTGAAACGGTATGCTAGCGCTCTTCCATAGGTCCCCAAGACACTAGTCACCTCTGCAGTGTAGACATCTGCTGCCTGCATCCTGCCCAAGTAGAGGGAATTGGATAATTTTGACAAAGGAGAGTGTTACTTCTAAGTATAAGTGGCTCAAAGCATTCTCTAGGGGGACAGTGAGAAGGTTCAGTGGATGAGGCACATGCCAACAAGTCTGAGGACCTGAGTTCAAGTCCCAGTGCTCACTTGACGTGCACACCACACTAAGTAAATGTAGAAAAATGAGCGCCTGGAGAGACAATCTCCTGGAAGCAGTTGGTCACAGTAGAGTCAGAGAAGAGAAAGAGTCACCTTCTGCATTAGCCCTCAAAATACACCACACGCCCGCAGCGACTGTGTCTTCATGGTTCAGTTTATAATGTACACGCTGAGTCAGTGCTAGCTAATGTCGAGGAGAGACGGTCGTTTCAATACACATCTTAAAATGTGCTTCCTTTGGAACGGGGAGAGGTGCCTGAGTGGTACCTCGGGATCCTGAGTACTTGCCTCTATAATTAAGATCCACGACATGCCAAGACACTTAGCATTCTCTCTAATGGCAGAATCCTTGTTCTTTCCTACTTGAAGGAGAAAAATCTGAACGAGTAGGTCTGAAGTGGAGCCAAGGCATCTGGTATACCCTAGGAACTTTCATAGGTTTTAATAGCGGGAACTAGGTAGTAGACTTCTACTAGACAGACGTTCTTCGTGTCCACGAATTCTCCTTTGCTTCCTCCTCTGCTGTCACAGTGTGAAGGTGGAAGGTCAGTCAGACTCACATACCTGTCTGGAGGCAAGGAACTGTTTCCTGCTGACCACCCCAACTCCCACTCCAGGGACCACCCATCACTCCCACCCTGTGGACAGTTTTCTTTTCCCCAAAGGCTTGAAACTGAAGAATTGAAATTTAGTAACAAAATACCCACCATGTTTGACTATACACTGTAAATATTATAGCACTTATGAGTAAGAACAGAAATCAAAGTAGCTTTTAAAAGCATTTAATGTATGGATGTAGTGATTCTGGTTCCTGCCTAATTCAGGATATTTATTATAGTAAATATGTATATAAATGAACTATGTTTTTCTTTGCATTTTCTTTTCAAAGTTAAATGCTTAGAGGGTTATCTCTGATTATAGATAACCATTAATAAGTAGAAATAGATCCTGCAGCTCTTACATTTTTATATAATGGCAAGTCATAGCATTCTAAAGTGTACAATCAAGACACATTGGGATTCAAATAGTTAACCCTCAGATTTAAAGTTTATTTTTCAATATTTATTTATTATCGAACAGGCTAACTGGTCAACTGTGCTGAAGGTGGGACCTGTGGTCTTGCCTATGGTGGGCAGACAGTTTACCACAGAGTTGTATCCCTGTTCTAGCATTAAAGCTTAATATATGCATTTATACATTGGGGATAAAGTTGTAGTAATTAGTGAGATATTTAGTCTTTTGGTCTATAATGTATGTGGTGCATACCTTTATATGTAAAGTATATCAAATAAAATAGTTTACCCATTAGTTATGTTTGCTTTCATTGTTATAACTAAATAACCAAATTTTCCTACAGTGTATCAGCAATTTTTATTGCCTGATTGGTGTTTTTACTCCGGTAATGTAGACTATTGCATCAAGATGGAAGCCTGAGAAACATAAAGGATAAATATTCTTTCTAAACTATTCCTTGAACTGGGATCCTAATGCAGGCTTAGAACCTTACTTACTGTGGAATTCACAGCCTCCTCCCCATACTACTCTTACAAAGTAGGCTGATTCTGGTAGAATACCAAAATACCCCCAAACACGCAGAGGCAAACCAAGTGTAGTTGTTTCTCCAATTGGGCAATAACCAGAGTCAGCCTGTCTGCCTGCCTGTCTGTCTGTCTCTCTCTCTCTCCTTCCCCCTCCCCACATGTATTTCTGTCTGTCTGTCTGTCTGTCTGCCTGCCTCTCTCTCCCTCTCTTTCCTTTCCCTTCTCCCCCAATGTGTGTATGTGTGTAACTGATTCCTTGAAGTTTTAAACTGTAATATATTTTAAAGCTGTTACTTTTAAGTTGGGGGAGGAATCGTTGATCATTATTTAATTCAAGTCAAGAATAATTCCCAGATTATAATATCATTTGTTACTCTTTGCTTCAGATAATTAAGAATTGAGTATAGTCCACAATTTTTAGAGGGTCTCTTAACATAGGTCACTTTGCCAGTTCAGGCCTTAGAAAATAACTTTGTTACCTCCAATTTAAGTTCATACCTACTTAAAATCCTACTTGGATGACTGAACCCTGCATTTCTCTCAGAGTTCAGGACCCCGCAACTGAGAGAGCCCTTACTTGGAACACAGCACAGCCAGCCTCTGGTCAAGGAAGCTCAGGTGTAGATGAGAACTCTGTGTCGAGGAGGGAGTTCCAACGGAACACACCCACAAGAAATTACCAGGCAGCCATTCTGAGAGTAGATGGTGGATGTTAGTCCAAATCGTCCGAAGGAAGAGTAGAAAGGAATGATAAGTAGCCGACGTGAGCTGCCCCTGAGATTTCCAGGGGCGGGGGAAGGGGGAACTTAGAAGTTGAGACCCTGTAGTTTAGTTATTTGGAGAGTGTCTTCTGAAAACATTTCCATAAAGAATCTATAGCTGTCTTTCCACAGAGGGTATTATGAGAAGGTCCCTCTGGATTCCTCTGAGATATTCAGATATCTCAGATATCTTCAGCCTTTCAAAAAGAGTCCTTAGAGAGAAAGGTTACTTTTGGGGGGTTCCTCCTCTTTTCCGATACTTTCCTGGAAGTGGTTTCCAGATTGTTTGGGCAGTAGGGACAGACAAAAATCCGCACACTTACAGGCGGGCCAGAAGCCTAATGGCCCAGCCCCCAGTTAGAACAACTCTTTCCTCTTCTGGGAAAGACCCCGCTCTTCTGAGAGGCCACCCATTCCCACTGTGCTCCCTGCCTTTGCTCGAGCAGTTACGCGGGGCTTCCCTGGGCTCTATCCTGGCTGCCTTTCTAAAGCTGCGCTGTCTCCCATAGCATGCCCTCCTTCCTGATGAAGATCTGCTGCTCTCCTTTTGTCCTGTCTCCAAGGTATTCCGTATTCCAGACTCACTATATTTAAAATTGATCTCCCAAGTCTAAGCATTCTGTGTCAGTGAAGTGTCCCGCATTCTGTATAGTAATTTAGTCTAGAAACCAGCGCTCTGTGCGTGCCCCGATCTTACCCTCCCTCATGCTCACGTCTTTACCAAGTCTTCCTGAATCTGTATTACCTTTCCCAGACAGTTTGTGTAAGGAGATGATAATGCATGGTCTTTTTAAAAGCCTCCTTGTCACCATAAACTTAGTGTGCACATGTATATTTTTCTTCCTTTGTTATTTTCATTCAACAGTATTTTTAGATGTGTTTCTATGGTCTTACACGGAGATTATCCCCATTCATTCTCATGGCTACCTAATTAATATTTCATGATAGAATGTTGCGATTGATGCGTATCGGGGTGAAGAGTATTGCGTACTTCTACCACAGAGAGCACCCTTCATGAGTTCCCACCCATTGTCCCCAGTGAAGAGAACCTGGGCTGCTTAGCTCACAGCCCCAGTGTCTTTCTGTCTTCCAGGGTTGTCTGTGCTGCTCCATCCTGGGCCTCAGCTCTCAGGTTGGATAAACTTGTCTTCCTCCCGTACACCATGCTTCTTTCTGCCCACGTTCTTTTTTTAGCCCCTCACGTGACCCATCCCTCTTTTCCCTGCCTATAGATGACTTCTAATTAGCTTCTAATCTTCTTAAGACAGCTCTCTCAGCTCCTTGCCATTTCCTCAAGGTATTGTATTCTAGCAATCTATAGCCAACTTGGCGTTCTGGTAAGTCTTCAGAACTCTGACTTATCTTTAAAGAGCGCCCACCATTCAGTACTACACATACACATACATTTGTATTTATCATTATTTCACCGATTTTCCTCCTACTCAAAACCATGCTTTCCTTGTAGTGTATTCAATTCAACTATAGTATGGTATAAAATTAATGTAAAGGATTATAACATGTCATTTAAAAAAAATGATACAGGCCAGATCAAGTTCCAGGACAGCCAGGACTACACACACACACACGAAACAGAATAGCAAATATCACACCATTTCATTTATGCTAAGGGTGTTTCTTTCCAGTCGGACTTTTCAGTTTAATATACACCTGTGGTCATATAAGCACATTAATGCATAACCATTGTGTAAATTGTATTTACTATTATAGGTACAAGTTTTTTAAAAAACAGACTTTAAATGAATTAAGAACAGGAATTCTGTGTGTTTTGGAATGTCATTATATCTCCACGGCTTGCCAAGAGGCAGGTCACCAGAGATGACAGCTGTGGACATACCGACCGACTGAGTGAATGAATAAATGTCACTTTTTAGCGTGGCTCTTATCCCACTGTACCCTTTCTCCTAGGGTCAAGCAGACCCAGTTCCTATGGAGACACAGTGATTATCTCCTTGGTCAGTTAATTTCAAATTCAATCATTAAATGACAAGTAACATAGAATCATATCTATTGAATAAAATGTTCTCATATTTAAAAGCCCTTAACACGCCTTTGTTTTATTTTCTCAACAAATACTGAGGCTTCAGTTTTTTTTCCCCTAAGTATCTGGGTAACTTTTAAATTTCTCTGGTAGCCTTCACTTGCTGGGTTTATTACATAGCTGTTATCTTTTGTGTGTACTTCAGCAATAAAATATTTATGCAGTTTGGCAAGGTAATACTACAACCTGAGTTAGTACAACAGCTGCAGTGCCTGCTCCCTTGTGTCTTGATTTCCCTTTTTAATCTTTGCTTTCTTCAAGTAAAGACTTGCGTCAGCATGTTGTTTCTACAGTAGCAGATAATGGTGAGGCTTCTTGAGTTAACATAGGGAAGGGTGAAGGACTCTGCCGAGGTGACTTGTTCCATATTTCTGGGTGTCTTTGAGAAATATTTTTCTGCTATGTCCTACATAGATCTTCCTACGTCATGCATTTGCGATAAGACACTTTTTCTGTGGCTCTTCAACTCTTTAGAGAACTTGTAAACCTCTCTTTAACAGGGAAGTCCTTGGGTCCAACAGTATTCTGCCCTTAACTAAGCACAGAATAGGAGCGGCTTGGAACTCCACAGTGATTTACATTCATTTCAGGCATAAATTGGTCGGTGTAATTGAAACTAAGATAAACTTTACACGTGTCTAGACAGAAACAGAGTCTGACTTCTTTCCAACCTTTTTCTCAAGGTCTCTGCGTACAGTCTTCATCCAGTGTGCTTTCCCTTGGCTTTCCAGGTGCTCCTGACCCTACGGCGGGTGCTAGTATTGACGATGAGAACTGCTGGCACTTGGATGAAGAGCAGGTGCAAGAACAGGTGAAACTGTTCCTCTCCCAGGGAGGGTACCACGGATCAGGAAAGCAGCTCAACCTGCTCTTTGCAAAGGTATGGTTGTCAGTTTTGAAGACATACTCCAAGTATAGGGGCATATATATGGTAACTGTGTAAGATCCTGTATGGACTGAGATGGAGATTTTAAGCTAATGAACCAGTGAGAAACTTATGTTACAAGGTTTAACTTGTTTAATTGACTTTCAGCAGCATAGGAGGCCATTTTTGCCTCTCTCAGTTACTATAAAGTGATGCTAATTTGTTACATTTTAAAGAGAAAATTTCTTTCAATATCAAAAACAGTGTAAATCGTTTGAATGTTACTTGACATCCTCTCAAGTGTTTTTTTTTTTTCTTTCTTTCTAGTTTTCCCACATGGAGCATAACCATAAACATAACACTTCTTCTACACATACAGCTTAGTAATTTTAGTGATACTTAATGTTAGTTTCAATCTGTAAATTAGTTTCCTAGACTTGAGAGTTCTAATTTCACTATGTGTATAAACTTAAAACTTGAGAAATTTGTCAGCTATAAAGCTTTGAGGTGAAGTCTATAACTGATAAATTCCTCATCTATAAAACCTACAGTAACATATCTCTTTCCATTGTTTTGATAGTAGGGCTAAAGAATGGTGTTATGTTTATTTCAACCACTAAAAACAAATGACCCAAGAACTAGCTGGGATCCTTAAGACAAGTTCTCTGGATCACAAGCATTGCAGAACATTTGCTACCATGAAATCATTTCAAATACTGGATAAAATGCTTTTCAAAAATAATACTTAGGGCTGGCAAGATGGCTTGGCGAGTAAAGAGCTCCCTGCATGAGCATGAGAAGCCCAGAGCCCAGAAAGCTGGGTGTGGTGGCATGCGTGTATTCTCAGCCTTAGGGAGTGAAATACAAAAGCCCAGACAGTGGGTTAGTTACAGACGTCCAGGTTCAGTGATAGACGTCACCAAAAGGAACAGGTGGAAAGTGATAGGAGCCCTCCGTCAGCCTCTGACCTCTGACCTCTGGCCTCCACTCTGTGAGCACACATGCTTGATAACCTGTACATGGACACATACTTATGCCCCTCCTCCCCAAACACACACACTAAACCAATGCTCAACCATTATATTCCCCTTGAGGATTAGTCATTGTTGTAGATAATGGACTAGCATTGTTTTTAGGAGAACAGTTAATTTTATTAGTTGATCCTTTTGTTAAACAGCTTCTCTGGTATTCACAAAAATTGAAAGTTGTGCTTTAATGTTTTGTGTTCATTCATTTTCAATTCAGAAAGATTAACATGAATTTTCTTATTAAATATGGCCAGAGACTAGTGTGCTCCATTAACAAGATTTATAGGCTGTATGTAGATTGTCAGGTTTACAAAAGTTTGTCTATACTGTAATGCATTTAAATCTATAGAGATTTAATCTATCACACATAATTTCACTATTATATGTTACACAGGTACTTCATATTCTTTAAAGTTATTTGGAATTATATTAGCTGTAAACAATAGATGTACCTGAGATGATGACTGTACAGTTTGGGTTTGTATGCTCAACAATTAAGCATTTGTTTCATGACTGGTGCTGACTACTAGCTTAGAGATTTGTCAGTATAAGAAATAAATCACATCCATTAGATTTGCAGAGGAAGCCCTTCATGTGTATTCATGTCTGCACAGCACCTTGTGGCCAAATGAAAACAAGGTAGAATGTGTATTTTTAAGCCAGTATACAGTTGTCACTTTTGTCCCTATGTGTTACATATGTATTAGATATACATGTGAAGTAATAGAGGTAGCTAATTTTGGAGTTGTATAGATGTGTATAGTGTCTTTAACCTTAGGGAAATGCGGACTCTGATTCCAGTTGTTATTTTTGTCATTGGACAGTTGCTTAGTTTCTTCTCTGAGGCTTGGTTTTATAGAATTCATGAAATGGGGGTTATGATCTGGTCTAGTCTACACATTTTTTGGAAATTCAGTGGTGAACATAAACATCCATCAAACTCTTTAAGTGTCGTGTCCAGCAAATGACAGCTCCCCACTTGTGACTTTCTCCTCCCTCCATACTGGGAATAAGCTTTTAGGATAGCCTTTGGGTTCAGTGCTTGCAGGTGCTTTACAAGACTCAGATGCACAAGGAGCTGAGGGAGGTCAGTACTTACGATAGCCCAAGCCTAAGGTAGAGGGCCTGTGGTCTGTGTGGGCTGCTGTATTGCAGATGAGTCCATTTTTTTTCCTTGCCTTGCCTTTCATGTCAAATCCTGAACAAAGAGCCCCCTTCCCCACCCATAGGACCCTGTTCCAGTAATTTACCACACGGACAACTGGTGTTA
The DNA here is from genome assembly GCF_978045245.1 of Mus caroli. NCBI lineage: Eukaryota > Metazoa > Chordata > Mammalia > Rodentia > Muridae > Mus > Mus caroli. The sequence continues at coordinate 13,664,773 of NW_028227270.1, forward strand.
GGGTTCTCACATGATGAATACGAACTGAGAGTCATACACTTCGAGGTTGTATGTGTAATGAAATTAATGGTTTCTTTTAGAGAGACTCATCTTGGTGGGTTGTTTTGTTCTTTTATTTGGGAAATTTAGCACAGAGAAATGGGCAGTTTAGAATTTTAGTTTTGACTGTCTGACTTCAGTTAAGCCAGAGACTGGTTTTGTTGTTTTGGTGCATTGTGGAGCATTGACATAGAGTGAACATTCTTAAACCCTCAAGTTCTGTCCAGTTCCTCCTCTTGTTGCTAAAACCTCAGCTGAGTGAGTGTCCACAGCCCATTGTGACTCCAGGTTCTGTACTGACAGATCTGACCATCCATAGGCTGAACATAAGGACCATTTCCATTGACCATGTACAGATTTTTTTCCCTCTTTGTCACCCTTGGGTACCCCGATGTATTAACAACACAGTATCGTGTTATATTGAATCATAACTTAATGATGATTTAAAGTGTCCATGTAGAAATATTAGAAACTGGGCAACTGCAGATTATACTGTTTCCATGAAGTCTGGAACTCACAGATTACAGTATGCTAGTGCTCTTGTTTGAAATAATTCAGCAAGAAAGAACATTCCCGAATTATTAATATATCTGAAAAAGTAAACTTTTAGCATGATTTTTGTGAAAATAATAAGAAACCTTGAGTTCTGGGGTAAAATTGATGAATTGTGTGATATGTGAATTCACTATCAGATCAATTTACAGAAGTCCTAAGCCACAGTGGAGTGCCTTGGGTTCTGCTGCTCCGGTGGTAAGCATAGTCAGTAGGACAGTCAGGAGCATGTGAAACTGTTTGTCATTGTGTGTGTGTGTGTGTGTGTGTGTGTGTGTGTGTGTGTTGTCTCCTTACGGTGTTTCTGTGGTCCAGCAATGGTGTGCCGTCACACCCTTATGAAGCATCAACACCTTGCTAAAACCACTTTCTGTGAGCGTGCCAGTTTCAGATACCTTTTTCTGTGTACTTCATCTACTTTGTTAAATATAGGCTGACCAGAGGCTAGGTTTGGGTTAGATAAAAGACACACTCTGAGGGAAACCTTAAAAACGGAAGGCAGAAGCCAGGTGCTATGTATGGTACATGCCTGTAATGTCAGCAGTCAAGAGGCTGAAACAAGAAGACCGTGAGTTAGAGGTCAAATTGAGCTGTACAGCAAGGTCCTAGCATAAGACTCTGCATGTGTACATGCATGTGTGTGATGGAGGATTGCTTCTCATACTTCTGTGTGCCTAAGGACTTGTGAAATCATCTCACTCATACACACATACAAACACAGAAATAAGGTGTTTGTCTCTTGTGTTATTTATTTACTTACAAAGTTTGTTTTTTGTTTGTTTCCCCCTCTAGGTGCGGGAAATGTTGAAGATGAGAGACTCCAATGGGGCCCGTATGTTGACCTTGATCACAGAGCAGTTCATGGCTGACCCTCGCCTGTCACTTTGGAGGCAGCAAGGCACTGCAATGACTGACAAGTATAGGCAGCTCTGGGATGAGCTTGGTAAATGAGTTTCCTGTCAAACTGCATTGGGCTGTGTGTAGATAAGACTGCAGTTGGATATTTAAGAGCATGGTCCAAGGGATGCGGGAGAGAGCAGCTCTATGCTAGCCTGTGCCAGGGTGCTCTGGGCAGTTGAGTGGGCAAAGCTCAGGCCACTGTTTGAAGCAAGCAGCTGTGGCAGGGTTAGGGTGTTGAGTAGAGTGAGCACAGGAATCTCCCTTTAGGTACTTGGCGAAAGGTTCTGTATGTTTGCAATGAATGGCTTTCATCATAGGACTGGTTAGTGACTATTTAATCTCAGTTTTTGAGTCTGCCTTCCTTTTTTTCCTTCATTGAAATTCTCAAAAACGATTTGAATAGCTCACTTTTTTCCAGCCAATACAGACCTAGGTCAACCATTGCTCTTGAGAATGAAAAAGATAGGGCAAGCTCTAAAATTTATTGTCTAAAATCTCTGGTCATTACAGATATAAATATATCAGGTAGTTGAACAAAATGAGGCCTTTTCTTGTGTTAACCATGAAAATACTGAGTGTGAGTTTCCTTGTCCAATGCTCATTGCTACAGAAATTTTTTTAAAAAATTGACATTAATTTCATAAGAGGAAAATGCTTGCTGTACGCGTAGAGTTAGTGACATTTCTGTTGACAAGTGGCAAACCACTATTTGATTCATTTTGATCCCAGGCCTAGATAGCTCAAGAGGAACAGTTGTCTGTGAAGGTTCTGTCTGATCACACGGAAGGCACTTTCGGGAGCAACTATTTGGAGACAAGGAAACTGAACCTCAGGGAGAGCCTAGAACTTGATGATGTGGAGTTTTTAGGATTGTATGACAAGCTCCTAAAAACCTGAAGTCAGGGTTTCTTTCCTGCTTCTCCAGGAACGTGACTCATGGTAGAAACTCTGGTGGGTTTGTTTCTATACAAGTAGGTCTGCTACTTGCCAAATATTAAAGTGTATCTGTGAATGTTTTTCTACAGTGTTTCTTAAAAATAGTGTATTGTGTCCAGTACTTTACTTGATCTCCTGAAAATCTGATAGTAGCTCCCCCCAACCCAGTCAAATTTAAGTCGATCTATGAACAGTAAGCAGCTTCCATCTATGGACAGTAAACAGCTTCCATGTGTTGCCTGGGGGTTTGAGGCATAGTGTGGAATTGAAGAAGAAAGGGTAATACATGGTTTAAGTAAACATTTTTTTAACAGAAAAAAAGTGAATGATTTAGCTTTCCAAATCAGGCCTTCTTAGCTTGTGACTCTGTAGTACATGATGAAGTCACTCGTTGGTTCATAAAGGTGAAAAAGGACTAGCATTGAAAACCAATAACGAAGGGGATAGTGTAGGGAAAATACCGGATTACTATGAAGTGTATAAAATTTTAAGCTGTGGCACTCAGAAGTATGAAAGCATAAATAACTGGTTAGGAAAACAAGTGCCACTTGAATATTTTCAAAGTGCCAAGAAAAGAGAAAAAAAGAAAAAAAAAAGAAAGAATACAAATGATAATGTAGAGTGAAGTTTGCATGATTCACATTTAATCTGTAGTCACATCTCACCTTTCCATGCTGGCTTTGGAAAATGTATGCCGAGACCATCAGTCAGCAGTAGGACTTCTCATTGGACAGAAGTTTTTGGCAGCTGATACATATTCCCAAGACAGGACTGCTCTACAGAGACCCAGTCTTTACTCAAGATGTTTGATTGCAGACAAGGATCAAGAACACAACTATAAACACACACACACACACACACACACACTCATACAAAAACCCACACGCGCTCTCTCTCACCTCCTCCCTCCCCCAAGCCCCTCCCTGAAATCATTGGTAGAGTAGTGAACTCCGCCTGTGTACTCTGATGCCAAGTGGGATCTAAAGTTTGTGAAGAATCTCCCACAGAAGTCATAGTATCGATCACATCCTAGTATCTGTTCACCAAAAAATTAACTTAAAGTTCCTTCTAGACTCCAAAAGGAAAGGCTTTTGCTTCTTAATAAAATGGGGGAATTTGACTTTGTGCCCCTACACAGGGCTCACAGTGCTTCAAGGCGCTGCTTTGGAATTAAATGCTGAGCACTGCCAGATGCCAGACATTGAAGAGAGGCTGAGTTTTGTCGGCAAATGGGATCTGCAAGTTAATTGGTGTTTTCTGCAGGCTTCTGGCTGTGAAATGAAATTGGAAGCCCTTTAGCCACATGGATAATACAGGACCTGAATACAAATGTCACATGTCACCATCAGGACCCACTGTGAGACAATGGTGTTCCCACTCCAACATTGCACCATTACAGATCATTTAAATATGGGGATTACATTTAAACTAAAAGCCCCATTTGCCTTTTACTGCAATTTAAATGTCCTCTTAGCAAAAGCTAAGTGACAAATTAAATGGAAAAAGTGCCCACATTTTTAAAGCTGTAATGCAAAACAACCTTTTATTGCTTCTCATGTGCCACGGATGAATCATTATACTTGTCAACCCTAAACCAAGCCGTAATTGGAGTAGCTCCTGCTATCAACGTGGGGCCGCTCCCTCCGTGACAGCTTAATAAAGCCGAAACTGTTAAATTAAATCTCAGATGCTTAACTCCTTAGCACCAGTGGATTCGATGGGTCCATGTCTGGCAGTGGCCAATGCACCAGGAAAGGAAAAAAAAAGATTCCTGGCACGAAAGCTTCCATGGGCTAAGAGTGAACCGGCACCCTAGCCAAGTAACTCTGCTTCTTGGCAAAGGACTTGGAGCCATCAGGTTGTCAGCTAGGAGACGACAGAGTCTTTTTCAAAGGACCAGATAGCCCCCTTCCCAAGATGCGTAACTTTCTGGTTAGATGTGATTTATGCAGTTTCACACTGTTGATGCTTCAGAAGTAGTTGAAAGTAACACATTCATTTTTTTTTAACTTTTCCTTTTCATATAAATATGCAAAGTTGGTTTCAGTAGCCCATTTCTTCCCCGTTCTCCGGCTCCCAGAGGGGCTCCTTGTTCCCAGGATTTCCTGTGCCTGTGATACTCATTCTGTCTGGGTAATCTTTGTGACTCTCTCCCTGATGCTCATACTGTGGGACAGAATAGATACAGATGCACTCTGTTACGACCTTCTGTTACACCTCATTGGCACATGCATTTATCTTGGGCATGAATCAGTCTCTCAAATATTAATATTACTCTCTGTGTGTGATGCTCATTTTCCAAAACATACAACAGTATTCTGAAGATGAGCAACTTTGCATCCTCAGCAGCTGTCGGGGAAAGAAAGGACTGCAATCTTAAGGCAGAGAAGAAAGCCCGTGGTGCTGGTGGAACGGCCGCAGGTTTGATCAGGGCCTTGCCTTTGGCAGTCTATGGAAGACGTACGTCTGCACTTACAGGCTTCATTAGTGACATCAGTATTCTCTGGAAAGCAGATCTTAGAAATAACTTGTGGATTGAAAGAGCAGCCCCGTGCTGACTTGTGGTAGGCACACCTAATGTTAACCCTAAGAGCTGCCTGTTCCCTGGACTTAATTACCATGCTAGCCTTTAGGGTGTGAAGGGGAATAGTGTACCTCTCATAGGCTTCAGTGGGTCTCTTTCTGTAAATGTTTTATAAGACTATAAGTTTACTTTGCATCATAAAGCTATAGATTGTGGCGACCAGTCTATTAACACCTAATTAAAATGGATGTCATTTAGAGGAAACAGTTAAATGCAGTTTAATTACAGTTTTGTCACGGGGAGAATTCTTAGTTTCATTGTCAAGTGTTGTGTAATACCTTTCCCCACGTTTGTTCGCTTTCTCTGGAGGAAAACCATTAACTTTGCAGTCTTGGTACTTGGAGCCTTCTCATAGGGAGAAGATGGGTGGCAAGGGCAGAACCAACCCATCCCGAGCTTGTTCAGGTATTGCCCGAGAACAAGGTGGTGATAGCCCTTGGCACCCCTTCCACATCTTCTCTTCTGGGGATCCATTTCTTTGTGAGCACAAATAGAGTTCAATGTTTCTTTCTTTCTCATTCTAATTCTATTTGAAGAATAAGGCAACTGCTACCTTGTTCCAGAGTCAAGTGTGAGACCAAGTGGTCGTTACCTACACCTAGGACACTTGGAGTCAGGGTAAACCTACAGTCACCAGTAGAAAACTTAACCCACCAATTGCAGCCATATTTATGGAAAAACACTAAAAAACTGACCTGCTTCCTCGACCCAAATGTTCTCTCATTTGCATCCCAGACAGAAAAAAACAGTTCGTCTGCACCTACCTTGTTATTCTTGAAGTCACACATTCAGAATATAACCTCTTAATTTAGGATACTCTTTGTTCACAGACAGAAATAAAAATCTATAAACATTCTGTACTGGGAAACATCATCTTACATGTTGAGTGCAGCAGCCTTAATAACTACCACCCTAACTTAGTAACTACCACCCTAACTTTCTGTGGTACATTCAGACTTTGACACATATTGAAATCAGGTGTGATGCAAACCCCGTTGAGGAGTCACTTGTTTTGCGTCGGGAGCTAGAGAGCAGCCCGAAATGGCTGGTTGTATACAGGCTTACTTTGTCAGGGCTGTGCAGCAAACAGCAATCCCAGAATGCCCTCGCAGCAGCAGAAGGGTGTCAGCACAGACTGGGAAACCATACCGCTGAACTCAGGGCAGAACTCAAGTCTGATGAACGCCTCATCGGGGCTTGCTTGTCATCTCTATCGGTCTGTCTTCCCCTGTGCACAAAAAGAATACAGCTTTACTATGGCGTGTGCTCCCGGCACCTCCTTCCCCTTCTTCCCAGAAGTTTTATTTCAGGGGACACAGAGCACAATATCCAGAAGAGCAGAGGCACTGGATCTAGATTTCCTCTGTAGCAATGGTTCTGATAATAAGGAGGGAGTCCACCTCTCAGGCCTCGGGAGACATGTAAATTAACAGTTATAATGAGCCAGGAAGCCATTGATGGTAGAACCTGACCATGAGTGTGGTTTGTAAGGTGTGGATGGGAAGGATTTACAGGGGAGAAGTAGTACTAATGCTCCAGGAAGGAGGAGCAGTGTGGACCAGGACAAGGTAGGCTGAATGGGAAAGGTATCAACATAATGGCTGGAAGGTGTCTAGTCTAGCTTTGCTCATTGGTTTGTAACCTAAAAGAGGAGGGGAGGGAAACGGAAAGACAGCAGAGGACCTTGGTGCTGGTGGTGCTGGTGCTGGTGGTGCTGGTGCTGGTGCTGGTGGTGCTGGTGGTGGTGGTGGTGGTGGTTGTTGTTGTTGCTATGTTAATTTTCCATTTTGGTCTAGCTACTATTGGCAGCATAGTTGTCCACACTTATTTTCAAGCACTACACTCAGCAGTCTTTTGTATACATTACATTACTTAATCCTCAGAACAGCACTGCGATGTAGGTATAACTTTTAGTGCTAATGTTACAAACAAGAAAACCAAAGCATAAGAAGGCTGGAGAGTTGCCTAGACAACATTATCAGTTGTCTCTGTCAAGCATTTACACTCTGCATAGGCAAAATGGCAGTGACCGAGTGGCCTTGGCAAAGGGCCTTGGCCTGTTTGCCTGTCCTCAGTGCCACCATCCTGGCTGAACTTGCTCTAGGCAGTCTCGCTGCCTATCAGCAGCCGTGTTTCCAAGGAATCTAACTTCAGGCCCTCTGGAAAGACAAACATATTGGTGAACAACAGCTTTATGCTGCTTTTGAGAGCACTAGTGATGACGGTAAGCTTATCACAAGCGCAGAACAAGCTTACAGAGTTGGGATCCAGTGACATTTTGGTATCGGAATGCTAAAGATCTTTTGTCAATGTCTTTGCCCTGGCCTGTACCCGGTCCTGATGGCAGCCCTGGAGTTGGCAGCACTACTTGATCTCATGCAGTCTATAGGTTCTGTGAGCCGCCTGCTCATAGGCAGGACGGAGTGATCTCTCTTGGTCACTGTTTCTTCCTGTGGTATAATTCAGAGCTCTTTCTGGACACCTGGCCCTGTGCATGTGTCTTCCTACAGGGCCTGGGTTCTATAGTTGTATGACTCTGTGTTCTTTGGTCACAGGCCTATGAATTCTCTTGCTGCGGGGTTCAGGGGAAGGGAGGTTTTCTCTACTTCACAGAGTAATTTGTAGTTTAAATCAGAAGTTAGAAAAGGAAGAACATGGACTTTACAGTGAACAAACCTATGATAAATACCTCGAGTATAATTATCCGAACTGTCTTTCTTTTGACTGCTGTTTCTAGGGTTTAATTATCCATTTAATACCCCATGTAGGAAAGAGAAAAACTGTAAATATGTATTAATAGGAAGTAATAGACTCTGGGGATTAAATGAGGTCATTAAAGGTCACTTGGTTTCATTACAGAACAAATTGGAGATTCTTAAAGATACTGTAGCCTTAGTTATCTGCATGTACAATTAAATCATTTATAACAAATTAAATGGTTTAGAATAATTTCACTTTTGTGGTTTTATAAACCTCTAGTCTAAATACAGACTGTAGTAGTTTGGCTAGACGTTAAGATAGGGTTTGCCGTAGTAAAGCCATGAATACGTACATTATACCAAAAATAGATTCCTTCCTTTGTTTAGTGTTGTTGATCTATAACAGATCATTGATAATCTACATTCTTCTTACATTAGTGGCTAATGGGGATCTCAGAGTTGGTATTAGATGTCTGTTTTCTCCTTAAAACAGTTTCTAGTAAACTTCTGTCCTCACTTCTTCATCTTCCTAAGAATTATTACTGTACTTTTCACCAAGAAACAGCCACCAAGGGGTAATGCAGCCAAGATGTCACCGCTGGGTTGTGGACCTAAGACAGTGTTGTAGTGGTGTAGGATATAGATGCAGTGGTTCTCAATGCTGCAACCCTCCCCATGATGTAGTGACCCCAACCATAAGACTATTCTTCTTACTATTTCATAATTAATTTTGCTATTGTTATGAATCGTAACATAAATATTTTTGGAGATAGTCTGGTGCCAAAGGGATCTCAACCCATGGGTTGAGAAACGCTGAGACAGGAGTGAGGGTAGGCATGAAGTAAGAAAGGCTGCAGGGCATTTCTTCCCTTGGCGTAGCAGCATACAAATTATTGAGGCCTGAAAGGCCCTGTGTTAAGCCATTTGGAATTTGCAGTGGCTTTGCAGAGAATCAGGCATGCCACCCGCTAAATCGTAAGAAGGGGTATGGGAAGGTAGGCCAGAAGCAGCAAGAGCCACGGTGGCTCTTGGTGTGAGCTAGCACAGGGCAAGGTGCATCACAGATGCCGTTATTGCATTAAGTGGTGGGCCACAAGGAGGGTGAATCCAAGGATATAGACCATGATTGCCCTCCTTGGAAGGTTTCAGCCACTGCCCAGCAAGGCCCTACGGCTAGAAGGGGGGCCAGACAAAGCAGGAGGCAGGTCCCACTCAAGAACAGCACTGTGACTTCTTTGTTAGATGCCAGGCTTCCTAGGAACAGTTCTGTGGAATACAAAGTTCTAAGATTAGAAATGTATCTATCTTCAATGGTGATTTCTTAAAAGAGTGACTTCTCTTGAGATACAACAAAGAATTAGTTTGATTTAATAGGCAACTTTCACATATAGTTTGGTGGCAGAAAGAATGCAAAATAGTTTACAGCAAGTGAATTTTTGTGACACTGTCATAAGCTTGTCTGATAATTTTGTAACATTTTAATGACTTTATTTGGAATTCTGAAATTCAAATTTAAACCATACCACTGGAGTGAGAGACTGCTGCAGTTCTCATTAGCTTATTGGAGTGAGCAGATAGCCTTGCTGGGGGCTGTGTCTTTTCCTTTGACCTGCTGATAAAGCAAGTAGGAAGGGAGGGTGTGTCAGAATATGGGTAACTCCAGGGATTTCTCTTGCACAGGTAACCTTTGAGGTGTAAAGGCCAATCTCGTTTTGACAGTGACAGTTACTCGCTGTTGACTCCTTTCATTCTGGAGTAGATTAGTAAACTTCAGATTTTTGCATCAGCAGACCTTGAGAAGAGTATAAAAAACATTCACAAAGTAGAAATCAGAACAGGTCCCTTGAAATGGCTTAGATTGGGAGCACAGCTTCGATGAGCCAAGATAGCATCAACGAGGAAGTCCCAGTCAGGTCCCAGTTGAAACTGAAAGTCATGCTGGAGTCATTGACTATACTGCTAAGAGCTCAAAATCCCTCCATAACATGTCACCAGCATGCTCAGCATGTGTGTGTCTGTGTGTGTATGTGTGTATACATATACATATGTGTGTATGTGTGTATACATATACATATGTGTGTGTGTGTGTGTGTGTGTGTGTGTAGCCAGCCTCTGGTGAACAGATTGATCATATGCAGAGCAGGTTCTTTCCTAGCTGTACAGGCCAAATCATAGAAAGGGTATTCCTGAAACTATTAAACTACTTAGTATACTTAATATTAATAGTCAATTGTCATTGATCTTTATTAAGACATGAAACTTTATTTATTAAGATATGAAATGTCTATTTTTAAAAAATCTTTTTAATCTCTTCTTTTTAAATTATATATCTTTTCCCCTTCTATTCAAGTAACATTAAAAGTCATCCATGTTGTTGGCTGCTTTCCTGTAAAAGGGAGAAATGTATCTGGTGTGTAGCCGGTGCTCAGTAAGTGTTTGTGGAGATGAAAGTGAGGAGAGCTTGGTGCACAATGCCAGCTCCCTTCTTGGAAGCCTTAAGGAGCAAATTTCTGATATAAACCCTTGAGAAACATGACTCTGCCTGGACCATCGGTTCTCTGGTCTCCCACATTTTGGTTGACGTAACCTTCCCTGCCCGGGATATTCATGGGTGCCCATGTGTGCATGTGTACACATGCGCATCCTGAAATGCAAACTGTTTAGAGTACAGAAGGGCACCGATTCCCCCTTGCCCTCCGTGCTGCAGGTAATCTATTGCATTAATCATGTAGCCTGTGGGAAATGCATGGGGAGTGATTATACTATCATACACAATGCAATCAGCATGGAGCACTTGTCAAGACCAATACATCAAAGTTTAACTCAGTAATAGGACGAATTAGAGCAAAACGAAACATTCTGCTCTCTAGGAAACCCAGCACCCACTGTAAGCTCTCTTTGCACTCAATACAAAAGTCAGTGCATTCCAGAATTGTTTTTATGAACAAGTTGGCGTTCCAGTTAGACAGATGCTCCCCCCACACACACACACCCCTCCCTTGATATCTCACACAAGTGTGCTAAAATGTTGACTTGACCAAAAATACTCTAGAATGCTCAGCACTGGTAAATTTGATCACTTCTTAGTCCAGCTTTTGGTGAATTTCTGTCCTAATTGGCTCTCAATGCCCAGCAAAAGGAAAAGGATTTGCTCAGAGGTGCAGTCAGCTTAAATATGGGTCAGTGCTTTGTCGGAGGAATAGCAGGCCGATTAACAGGATCCTACTTGTGTGTCCTGTAGTTCTGTGTGCTCAAGTTGTGTATGTGTGCTGCAGTAATGTATTGGGGAGCTAGCTCCCTGCCTTACAGTCTAGTCAGGACACAGAATAAATAAATAAATGAGAAATTAAAAACAACCCAAGACAACCACAGAAGCATTATATAATATAGAGCATGCTGCAGAAACAGTTTGAGGATCAATCTCATACATTTCCTATGTTAAAATGAAGTAAGTCACTGTTGTAAGAACTTACTTGCCAAGAGACTCCTTTCAGAAATAGATTTATATGGAGTTGGAGTCATGACCATTGAATGAACCATGGAACTGTTTATAAAGATGGCTCAGTCATATAGCCAGTGCAGAACCCCTGAAACTGTTCTTTCCAGTCCCCAAGTTCACACTCCTTTACCTTACCTGTTGGCTGTTTGCTCTCTGTCTCTGGGTAAGAAACCATCTTCCTGCCACGGCCACTGTGCATTCCTCTCTTCATTTCTGATTTTTTTCCGTGTCTTTCCTTTTCTCCCTTCCTCCCTTGAAAAGGAGAGGGATTGTTCAGGGTGTGGAAAAGCTTTCCTCTGATCTCCTACAGAATGACGTTCCTGTTGAAGGCAAGCTCACAGTACTGACAGATCAGATGCAAAGGGGAAGCTTGTTTATCAGATCATGAACACGATTCAGGATGTCAGTTAACTCCTCTTAACTATTTTCCTTCTTGACAAAAATAAAAAAATTCCCTTTATTTAAAAATTTTCTGGGAGCCCGGCTCTATCCCAACTAAGCACATGCCATTTAACATGAAGTTTGGTGGTGCATAACCCAGGTAGTTGGTAAAACTTGTCTCACTGTATCCCTTGGGTCTGATTTTGAAAATTTTCAGAGATGTTTTAATAAATTAAAAGCTAGCATATCAAATTTAAAGACGAATGTTTTGCCAGTTAAACGTAACTTTCCAAACAGGGAGTGACTGATGTATTAAAACTTCATTATGCCGATAATAACAGTGTCATAATTAGGGTCACGGTTTTCATGTGGTCTGACCCATGAAGTTTTGTGACTGTAGTTTTGCTAGCACAACTAATTATGCCCATGATCTGTTGGTGACTGCAATTAGATATTTCATGGCCTCTCAATAAATACGATTAGATAATTGGACCATGCGTGAAATTTATACTATTATAATAGCCTCTGAGAACAAAAATAAATACTGTGAATTATTTTATAATTATTGAACCCTTGGAAGTACTAAAAGTGATTGCTTTTCCTTGCCTGCTACTTCCTGGTAAGGCTTTACCTGGCACTAGGATGTAGACATTGGCCTTTCTGTCTCACAGGACTCATGCTTACGGATATGGAACAAGGGAAAATGAACCTTGGACATACACACTCTCTGTTAGAGATTGGGATGGCACTTGTCTTGCTCCTCTGCCCTGTACTGGCCTGGCCCTTTTCCCAGTTGCACCCATCTCTGCTTTCTGGTATCATGCACACTAGTTAATTATCCTAGAAATTAGAGAAAAGAGAACATTTGTAAATGATTCCAAAGAAGATGAACAGCTTTATTTTAATTAATCTGCCTCCTTTCCCCTCTAAAAAAAAAACACCCCACAAAAATCTATGACCTTTAATCACTGAATTGATTTGATATTAACGACAGCAAACAAACACGAGAAAACAGAAAATGCAGTGAGAGGCTGCCGCTGATTTATTTGCTGATAATTCATAAAGCCATCCGCGGCAGTATACTCCAGCGGTAGAGTGGGTCCTCGGTCACATGCATCACCCAGAAATGCTGATGCAGACTTAACTCTAACCAAGCTGACCATAGTGTCTCCAGACAAAGCAGATTCCATCTGACTTGAATCATCAGGTGTGAATCTAAGTTTAGCTGCTATTTGCCCATGTACCGTTTTAATCTGAAATTACTTTCTATGCCTGTCAGTTCTGAAAAATGCAGCTCCGTGTTGTTGAATTGGGCTTTTATTTAGATAGACCTGTGGTTCTTGTTGGGTGTACTTTGCTTTATATGATCTGAGTACATAAGACACAGCTGGAGGTGGGTAGAGATGGCTTACTGGCTCAGAGCACTGACTGCTCTTAAAGAGAACCCAGACACAGTGGTTCACAGCCACCTATAACTCTTGTTCCAAAGGATCAGGACCTTCACATGGACCAGACACACACAACACACGCACACACACACACACACACAGGGCAAACACATACATGCATGCAGCCAAAACATTCACACAATAAAAATAAAGATACACTTTAAAAACAAAACAGTTAGGGCACAGGTTTACTAGATGTAAGGATTTCAGAATACTTAACAATGTTAGCTAATAAAATATTTATACTTATAAAATACAAAGGATGGAATGATTCGGTCAAAAGACTAAAATCATTAGTTTTAGAATTTGCCTAAATCCAAACTTTAAAAAAAAACACAAACTTTTGGTTATATAGCTGGACTGAGGGCTAAATTGCTGTAGTATTTAAAGACGCTGTCTCTGATGGAACATGAGCCTTGGACAGGATTCTTGCTCCTTCCTTTAGTAGCATCTACAAACTTTAGTTTCTTTGTCTACAAAGTAATGCTTTTTGTTTGTTTTTTGGTAGGGTAGTTCGATAATTATGTAAATATTTAAAACGGGGTTAATGTGTTATTTAAAGCAAGGTTAATGTGAGGTAAAGACTCAGTAAAATGACAGCAATTATTGTCAGGTAAATAAGTATAGATGCCATTCACTTTTAGAAATGGTAGTTGAATTAGACAGAACAATCTTTGTACCCTAAAGATAGACATTTAAGAACGTTAAATGTAGAATCTAATTAGAAACCCAACATGTGTAACTTGATATTGTTAGGATTCTCCTTGAAGGGATGAGAATTTGCATACAAAGCAGCATGTAATAACAACGCAGTGTGTTTGGATGCCTCCTATTTTGTTACATTTTTATAACGGCTGCTTGTTTGGCTTACAGCTCTTTCATCTGTTGAGTGATTTATGTGAATTTGATTATTTGAGCTGATGATATTCACACACAAGTTCTCGGTTGTGGAGGCTCATCCTGTGTACTGTAGGATGGAGCAGTAGTGTCTCTGGGATTTATTTTCTATGACCAAAATAACACCTCCCAGCAGAGCATAGAATCTTCCTTGGTTGAGAACCATTATGAATGTCAGGTTGCATGTTAAAGAGAAAAACGCAGCAGTAAGGAAGGCTAATGCCCTGTACCTGTTCGTGGAGTTTCTATATGAAGTGTGGCAACCTGAGGCTTGGTGCTGTCCACAGTGGCAGAAACTTGAGTGTAAATCTCTTATGAATTAAGTAGAAAGTATTGTCCCTTTGTTGCAGTTAGGGAACTGGGCCCACAGAGGCTCAGTGGATCCCTTCAGAGTTCTGTGGCATCTCATCCACATGCTGTCCTTTAAGATCAGTGCTTTTTTGGTGGAAAAAAACATTTTGTTGTTGTTGAAAATGTAAACAGTGAGTGTTTGCGGTGGAGCAAAATGGTATTGATAGTCCACATATCTCAGTGTTTTCTAGAAAGAGCTGGTGGGGTTGGGTACAATTAATTCTTGTCACCCACTGTTACTGAGAGTAGCCTGGGGTTCACTAGTATTGTTACTGGCTGGGTACAGAAGTAGTCAAAAAGACTGTCAGAGCAGCCTGTATTCTCTGGTTGTAGTCAGACACAGAGTGTGCGCGGGCCTAAGACTGCTAAGTAGACAGAACTATTTCCTTTAGGGAGAAAGTTTCTGTACTTTTCCTTGGGTGAAGGACTTAGCTTCCCTAGTTTTGGGCTATTTTCCTTGATGTTGTCTGGGCTAAAATCACTGACTGAAGACTGGACTGGGCAGTAGAGGGAAGAATGAATGCATTCTGGGCGGTTCTGTTAGCGACTCTGCTGTATACTTATGATAAAACCATGAGCATAGGAACTTGGAGGAGAGTTCCTTTTGTCTTACAGTTTCAGAGGAATAATAGACAGGCATGGTGACAGATGCAGAGAGCTTGAGCATCCATCTTCCAACCATATAATCTATATATTGAGGCTATATAATCTCAAAGCCATGATGCACTTCCTGAGACCTCCCAAAGAGCACCAGCAACTGGGAACCAGATACCAAATATCTGAGCCTGCCAGCTGTGGTAGTGCACACCTTTAATCCCAGCACCAGAGAGGCAGAGGCAAGAGGATCTTTGAATTTGTGGCTAGAGAGTTCCAGGACAGTCAAGGCTCCACACACAGACAGACAGACACAGACACAGACACAGACACAGACACACACACACACACACACACACATGTGATGATTTGTATATGCTTGGCCCAGGGGGAGGCACTATTAGAAGGTGTGGCCTTGTTGGAGTTGGTGTGTCACTGTAGATGTGGGCTTTAAAACCCTCATTCTAGCTACCTGGAAGTCAGTATTCTGCTAGCAGCCTTCAGATGAAGATGTAGAGCTCTCAGCTCTGCCTGTACCATGCCTGCCTGTACACTGCTCTGTTCCTGCCTTGATGAAAATGGACTGAACTTCTGAACCTGTAAGTCAGCCCCAATTAAATGTTGTCCTTATGAGAGTTGCCTTGGTCATGGTATCTGTCCACAGCAGTAAAACCCTAACTAAGACACTTATCTTAAAACAAACAAAACCAAAAAAAAAAAAAAACACAAAAACTAATGTGGTTGTTCTGAATGTGCCTGGCCCAGAGAGTGGCACTATTAGGAGGTGTGGCCTTGTTGGAATAGGTATTTCATTGTGGGCTTGCCCTTTAAGACCCTTGTCCTAGCTGCCTTTCGAACAAGAAGTGTAACTCTCAGCTCATCCAGCCCCATGCCTGCCTGGACACTGCCATGCTCCCACCTTAATGATAATGAACTTAATCTCTAAGCCTGTGAGCCAGTCCCAATTAAATGTTTTCCTTTATAGGAGTTGCCTTGGTCAGTACAACCCTAACTAAGACCACAAACAAACAGAAGACTTCGGATTCAAATTCCTGAGCCTACGGGGTGCAAATCTCTCTTGAATCACCACATTCCACACCCTGGGCCCCATAGGTTCATGGCCATATCATAATACAAAACACATATAGTCCAGCTTCAAACAGACCCATGGTCTGTCACATCCTCAACACAGTGTAAATATTCAAAGTCTCTCTGGAGACTCAAGATGATCTGAGCTATAACCCCCTGCAGCAAATCATGTAACTCTGTGTTCAGTGTCTGGGTCTTTACTTTCAGAGGACTTGAATGGCTGTGCCCCTCAAGCTGTGCTACCTGCAACATACGCTCCTTGGGCTCTTCCTGCTTCATGTATGATGCTCTCCTTAGCAAATGGCTCCCAGCTCCCAGCTCCAGCATCTTGGATCTCCACTGCAAGCCCAGCTTTACTGGAACAGCCTCACTTAATGGCCTCCCCTAGCCTCTTGCCCGCTCAGGACCTTCATCCAGGGACTCCTCTACCACATGAAAGAAAAAAATTGGCTCATGGTTCCAGAAGGACAAGAGTCCACATAACAGCAAATGTCAGGCATGGTGGCAGAGCAGGGTGCTAAACTTCACTCCTTCTAACCCAAGCACAAAGCAGAGAGTGTAAACTGGAAGTTAGACAAGGCTATCCACTCTCAAAGCCCACCCCTAATGAGCATTAGGCTATACCACCTAAGCCACCCAAACAGTTAGGGCAGCTGGGACTCAGGATTCAGATGCCTGAGGGAACATTTCTAATTTAGATCACCACAGTGGTAGCAAAGGCTGGAGTTGGGTGAGGCATGGATAAGCCTGGGTGATACACACTGTGGATTTGGTACTGGCATTGTTTACTTGGAGTAACTGAACCTAGGAAAAAATGGAAATGTATGGAGTTGTTTTCATTCTCATCCATAACAAGCATGCATCCTATCACAAAACCCTCACGTTCCTCACCATGTGCCCTGCAGGTTCACTGCAGTGCCCTGGAAATGCTGGCTTCTAACCGAATCTCACCACTTTCCCCACTGAATCCCTGAAAGAGTTAGCATTTCGGAGAAGCCATAGAGTGGGGTTTCATCATTAAAGAACTTGACTCTCAAAGCTATAAATACTCCAGGCACACTGCAGGGAAAAGAGAGGAATGCTCAGGGTGGGACCCCAAATTAATAAAATTTGGGGAATGACTTATTCAGTTTGGTTAATTTGGTTATTAAAGCTAATTACAACCTTTGTGGTGATGACTGTTAAGATAAAAAGCCCATAGCTCGCATGGCACTGAACTTGAGTCTGGCATTAAGGATGAAGCCTCTCTTTAAGGAGGTGAGCAATGAAAGGATGTTTCAAGCAAATTAATAAAGACTCAGGGTTTTGAAAAAAAAAAAAAAGAATGTCTCCCGTAAAATGGAAATTTTCTAGTTGGGGAAATGCAAGCATGAAAAGCCAAGGCGAGTTTTTATGAATTTCTTCCTCGGGTCGTATAGAAATCCTTGCTGAAATGAGCCGAGAATACTTAGCACCTTGTGTTGAGGGCTCCCAGGCTCTCTGGGTTTGAGCCTTCACAGTGTGGATGTCTGGAACCATCATCCCAGCTGCACCTGTGACATCCTAACTCTCAGGTACTAAGAAGCCGAGCCCGTGGAGGTAACTAGACCGTGAGATCTCCTGGGTAGAATGAATGCCTTTCGAAAGAACCCTGGCCAAGGTGTGCCACTGTGCCTTGTGGAGATGCCTCAGGAAGGTGCTGCTATCAGAAAGGGTCGGTCCTTCAGGAAGGTCCAGTCACTAGATGCCCAAGTTGCTCCTGCTCTTTGGCCTCTTGTTCTCCTGGCTATGAAATGTAGTTAAAGCAACCAAATTGACTTAGGACATTCAACATGGAAATCGTAATAATTTTGGAGAGACTAACTGTAATGAGTTAATGGGATATGCTTGCAGGGTTTTAAATAATGTACCTTGCAGCATATGGTGGGCATCCAGCAAACGGCAACTTGCTTGGTTTTTCCTTCAGTGGCAGGGGCCAGATTCAGGACCCTGTGTCACCAATGTTAATTGTTCTATACTGTGAAGCCTACAGAAACATCACTAACTATGGCTATCACTGACCAGAGTGCATTCGCGTCCATGCATCCAGATTAGTTGGTTGTTTTATATGGCTATACCATAGTGTCTTTTGATCCATTCTCTAGTTGAAGGGCATTCAGATTGTCTGTTGTTGTTGCTGTTGCTGCTGTTGTTGTTGCTCTTGTTCTCAGAGTGCCATAATCGTATCTTTCCAAGTGTGTTTTTAATTCTGCTGGGCAGATGTATAGGAATGAGTTCTGGATCCTGTTGTCAAGTGTCTTGCTATCCACTGTGTTAGGCGCCCTCTGCAGTTCCCCAGGGTTCCAGGAGTTCTGCCTCTGCCTGCAGTTGTTACTGCCTTGTCTCAATGTGATTGTAACTTATCTTCTCCTAGCCATTAATGATGTTGAGCATGTTTGTTTGTTTGTTTGTTTGTGCAGACTGCCCAGTTTTTCTTTTAATAAAATATCTTTCTATAGTTCTTTTACACATTTTAAAAAACACTCCCAGAATGTTGGTGTGGAAATTTCCTGTCCACGAGTGGCTTTCCTCTTCTCCAGTACTCTACACCGGCGGTGTATTTGTTCAACTACTGAACTTTCACTGACACCTTTTCTTTTTTTTTACTCAACGCTCATGTTTTTTCAGGAGAGTTGACACTAAGAGCTGTGTATTTCATGGGCTTGGATGACATAGTGGCATATGTCTGCCTCTGAAGGCTCCTACTCTTGATTAGTTTCACCATCTTAAATGTTTTCTGTCCTCTTCCCATTTTGATACCTTTCTTTCCCCCTAATTCCCAGAGCAACCACTGATGTCCCTCCCCCATCTCCATTAGCTTGTCTGTTGCAGATGTCCCCTGACTTGAATGCTGTCATAGGGAGCCTTTTGGATTGGTGTCCCTTACTCTCATACGCTTGGCTCACCGTGTTGGCTCATACAGTTTTCTTCACGACTGTTGAGAAACCTGGATGCACTTGGACTGTTGCACATTGTCATTCTCCCATCTTTGTAGAGCAAAGTCTTTAATTTTTTAAAGTGGCATTATAGCAAATATGCCTATACCTAATACTGAATTAACCTTTACTACATTAAATGAAATATAAAGTCTAATAATCATAGATCCCTTATTTCTCTCTATGTTACAGTTATTAGTGTATATTATATATTTCATGCATGTACAAATTCATAAGACAGTGTTTGTGAACTTTTCTTTTTGAACATTCATACGTATTTCCAAAAAGCAAAAATGGCAAAAATAGTTTATTTCCTCAGAATCATTTCTGGTATTCATTATTCTTAGACAGTCTGCTTTCGTTTTGGTGGTATTTCTCTTTAATTGGAATACTTGGCTTTAGCGTTTTTCTAAAATAGATCATTTAGCAATGAATGCTGTGGTTTCCTTGTTCTGAGAATGCCTGGGGTCTCCCTGTGTTTCCTGGGTGATAGATATTGTCACTGACCATAGAATTCAGCATTGGCTTTCTAGTTCCACTTAATGCTTAACTGATATCATTCATTGTGTCCTGTCCTGTGTGGTTTCTGGTGATAAATTTGTTATTTGAACCAGTATTCTATAGGTGGTTTTCATTTTTGGTTGTTGGTTTGGTTTGGCTTTGGTTTATTTTTCTATTTTGCTTTCCAGCAGTTTGAGTATGCTGTGGTTGGTCATGGCTCTAGTCAAGCTGACTGACCCTCTTTTGAGGTTGACTAAGCTGCTTAGATCTGTAAATTAGTATCATTCTGCACATCTGAACAGGTTTTAGTAATTATTTCTTCCAAAGTTTTTTACTTCTCATCTTCTTGTAATCCAGTGGCACATGTTGACCAACCTTTGCTGTTTGCCCGCCTGTTCATTGAAGACCATCTGGTTGGTCATCTGTTTGCCCCGTGAGGTTGCTTCTCCCCTAAGTTCACTCCCCTATGTCATTGCTCTTCAGCTTTTGGCCCCATTCAGTAAATTTATTTCACTACTGTCTCTACTTACAGGGTTTCTGTTTAGTTCTTTTTCTTACTGAGGATGATGTTACATTTTTTTCTTAATTGCTTTTACCTTCTTCTAGCAGAACACAGTTACTGTTGCTGTCAAATCTCAAATTCTGACATCCGTTGGGAGCTGACAGACTTTCCTGTTTCTTTGTAGACATTTTAAATATTGTGAATGACAGAAGTCAATTAAAACTCCCTAGAGAGTGAAAAACTGAAAGCAACCAACCAAGGTGATCAGACCATAGCTTGTCACAACACTTTGGGTGAGAGTTGCAGTGTCAGCAGTTTGAGCCTTGGCCCTTGAGCCTTGCTTCTGCCCCGTGTGCATGCTGTGCCGAGATAGCCCCTCTCACCATCTCTGAGCTGCATTTTCTCCTTTCCCAATACTTGCTGGGGGGGGGGGGGGGGATCAACTTTCAGGTTTTTCTTGCATTTGCCCCTGTAGAGTGAGAGTGCTTTGAGTGGAGGAGAAGAGAAGTTTTGGGAGGGGGGCCTCTTGCTGTCCGGGTCCTCTCCTGGGCCTGCTCACCTCTGCTCATTTTTCACAGTCCTTAGATTACTGCTTTCCATTCTTCCAGAGGTTTTCCTTGTAATCACTGCGAGGAAGGGACACTGTGGTGAGCTTACTTAGCTGACCATGTTTTGTTTATAACTGGCAATTTGAAAATTTTAAAATGTAGATTGTAAATACCTGTGGCTTGGACAAGCAGAAGCTGGGTTTGTTTTTGTTTTTTTTTTTAACTTTATATATTTTATTTTACAGTTTTACGTTTTTAAGCTGTTTTACATTGACAGTATCAGGTTCAGGAAGTACGAAAGACTGTTAAGCATTGCTTTTGGGCAAAGAAAACAGCACCTGTCTTGTTCATTCCTACCTTTCTTACCCAGCTAACAGAGAGTGAACAAAACACAGACAGCCACACAGGTCTTGCTAGAGAAAACATTGTGAATGGGGGGCATTGGTATCACCTTATTTAAAAATTAATATTTTAAAAGTGTGAAATATTTGTGTTAAGCTACCTTTTAAAACTATGCAGAAAGCATAACAAATTCACCATTATCTTATTTAAATTATGAGGTATTTCTTTCCCTTGAATTCATCTGAACTTTTCTTCTGAAAAAAAAAAAAAAAACTAGTGAAAGTTTTATTTGTTAAATCTCTTAGCATTTAGTGGTTATATGAACATTGGCACCTGTGAGATGCCTTAGAAAAGTGTGCTTAATGGAACTTATTTTTTATTTTGTTTTGTTTTGTTGTCTCTGACACAGTATTTCACTGGTCTGGAACTCAGTCTGTACCACAAGTGAATCTCCTGCCTTAGCTTTCTAAGTGACAGCTGTGTGTCGTCTTACCCGCCTTTTAGTTTTATTTGTAAACGATTTATTTCACTGACTTCTAAACTTAAACTCTTACTCCATTTACATATGTGTATGTGCATGTATGAGAATATGTGTGCACATGTGGACATAATTATGGATACTAATTAATAAGCATAATGCTTGAAATTCTTGTAAGTAGGCTAAGAAATTGTATTCATAGTATAACCTTATTCTTTAATTATACAAAGATATTCTTTGAAGGTAAATTTGATTTGGGGGAAGAATAATATGGAGTAGTGTATTGCGGTACAGGTGTGCACACACTGTTTCAATTGAACCCTGTGATTGTTGATGTTACTGGCTTTAATATGTAAAGTATAATGAAAGTAAGAAGGTAATGACAGAACTTGTGAAGTATGTATTTGTGTGTAACAACTCTTTGGCCTTCAGTTTAAACTTGGATTCTGTGACGTCTTCTATCAGTGAAACTGGCAGACTCAGTTCCATCTTGAAGTGATTCAGATTTTTTTCTGTTGTGAACATTTTTATAATTTTTGAAATGTATTTCTTTGTCCTCTTTAAATTAGGTGCTCTGTGGATGTGTATCGTTTTAAACCCCCACTGTAAGTTGGAGCAAAAAGCCAGTTGGCTAAAGCAACTGAAAAAATGGAACAGTGTTGATGTCTGTCCGTGGGAAGATGGAAATCATGGCAGTGAATTACCCAACCTAACCAATGCTCTGCCTCAGGGTGCAAATGCCAACCAAGGTGAGTCCACAGTGGTAGCCTGCCCATCCTCACCCACTTCTTTGTGTACACGTGTGTAATGTTAACAGATAACCTACTTACTTAATCCAAGGACAATCCATGTTACTTTTAAATGTGTGCATGTATTTTAATTTTAGCTGGGAACATTGTATTCTTTTAAAAATAGTTACACAATGCAGATAGATATAACATATTAGTGTGGATTTAAATGATCCACTAATGGCTTAGTTTGAATTTTACTTTTTAATTAAAAACACAGAGTGGGGCAGTATTGAGTCACCGTGTAAGACAGCATTGAGAGACTTGAGGCACACACTTGCTGACTCTTCGGGGCTGGTGTGCACATAATGTACCTTTGTGAACAGGGCCTTGTGTTACTGTTGGCACTTGCATCAAGGGACTTCTTTACTGTGAAAAGATTGTGTAGATTTTTTGGTCCCACCCAGAGGTGAACGATGCCCTCAGTCTGAGACAACCAAGAAATGTTCCCGCATGTTTCCGGAATAACCCATTATTTTATCCTGTAGTTTCAGTTTCTCTTCTGTCCTTTAAAAACCAACTACTCCTTGGCTTCACTTTTGTCTGTGAGATGCTGCTGAATTTTCTGGTCTTTTTCAGAATCACATTCTTAACAAATCTACTGTTAGTCTGTAATTTGTACCAATATTCTGGAATGATTTTATGCTTGATGGGGGATTTGAAAGTGGTTTAAATCACATGGTAGCAGCAGGGTTGGAGTTAACATTGGGAGGATCCAGAATCAAGCATTCTTTGCTGATCAACAGAGGAGTTGCTGTTCCTAAGGAGAATGCTGTGCAGTGTGCCACGGTCGGATGTGATGTTAGCAGAGTGTTCCAGTCTTTACAGTGGACGTCCACAGGGACTTGACAACCAGAAAGAGGTTTCAAGACCAAGGAAGGTCATCAGGCTGTGTTTTAACTGGAGATACTTGCCTTGGGAATTCAGTATTTGAAGTCCATCCTGTCTGTATCATGTTCATGATGATGTCACTTAATAATTAAACATAGCCCTCAGATCTCCATTTTTTTCCAAGTTGTCAAGTTTAATTGGTCAACGTTTATTCTTTTCATTGCTGGGGAAGGTTCTTTGATGTCTACCTAGGTGATATCTTTAACCTTCTGAGTTTTGGTTGCTGCTATTTTGGGGGGCTGCTTCTTTGACATCCTACACTTTGCATTTTACTTTCTGGTTCTAATGTTACTTTTAGTTTACTATGGAAATTCTGTAGACCTTAGAAACTGGGTGGCAGCTAGAGAGATGGCTCAGTAGTTAGGAGCAGCGCTCTTTCAGAGGACATGCCCTTGGTGCCCAGCACTCACATGGTAGCTTACAACCATGTGTAACTCTAGAGCTGTGAGATCTAATGCCCTCTTCTGGCCTCTATGGGTACCAGACGTGTGCACGGTACATAGGCACACAAAGAGGTAAAACACCAATGTACATTTAAAGAAGAAGAAATGATCTAGCTTTCAGGACAACACAGTTCATTTCCCTTACAGTTTGACTTGTGCAGGACAAAGCCAGGTCTGCATTTATTCCAAATAAATGCAGTGCTTATGTCTTTCGTATCTAAAGGTATCTATCTGCTTTTGAGCAGACACTCAGAGTCCTTTCTGAGGAGTTGTGAGAAGAGCCATTGCTTTCAAAGGGTGGTGGTTATCATATTTACAGAGGGTGTGGTTGCTCATACCTAGAACCACCACCTCGGTGTTCTCTCTAGAGGAGAGGCTGGGGACAGAGGGGCTCAACCCGGTAGCCAAGGCATCACACCGAGCTGACGGCATCTGGGAAAGACGCATGTGCTAGAGTGCACACACAGGCTTTCATCACACCGAGCTGACGGCATCTGGGAGAGACGCATGTGCTAGAGTGCACACACAGGCTTTCATCACACCGAGCTGACGGCATCTGGGAGAGACGCATGTGCTAGAGTGCACACACAGGCTTTCATCACACCAAGCTGACGGCATCTGACGTCCACCATGGCTGATTAGTGAGGCTTAGTGAAGAGCATCTTGATCCTACTCCGTCAGGAGGACTTTTAAACATTATAGAGTGAAAGCCAGTTTTCTTTCCTTCCTTCCTTCCTTCCTTCTGTCCTTTCTTCCTCCCTTCCTCCCTTCCTTCCTTCCTTTTTTTCTTTCTTTCTTCCTTCTTTTTTTAATAAGACTTCTTCACCTTTTACTATCCCAATTTTTCCAAATTTTTTGTTATACACTTTATTTTTTAAATGCTTATGAGTTTGTGTATATCAATTTTTGTGCTCATCATGGTCATTTAAATACAATTTTATGAGCATTTATCAGTTCTGTTGGTGTCTTGGAGCAAACCAACGTTGAAAGCTCTGTGTGTGCTCTCTGCGCTGCCGTGAAACAGGAACAGTTCAGTTGATTCTCTAATGAAACCACACTGCATGCTTGGATTAGAATCCTAGATAGAGAGCCGAGTCAGTGCATGAATACTGAACTCACTGTCACAGCATGTACCATAGCAAGTTGCTATTCTGTAGTCTCTTCCATTTTAAGTTTTACCTTTGTAACTTGAAGTAAAGAAAATAAATACAAAGACCACACTTTAAAATATCTAGGAAAATCCCTTAAAAGAAAAAAAAAGTAAAAATTCAAAGAAACTTGAATTTGGGGCTATTTAATTATGAGAGGTCATAAAACTTTTTCCCCCTGGGAATAGCACTTTTATTCTGCTTGACAAAAGGCAGGTAAGAGTTGGGCCCATCCTTCCAGTTGTGCAGAATGGTAGCAAGGATCTTAGTCAGGAGTCTCAGCAGACAGTCACCTGCACCTCTTTATCTGTCATCTGTGCACTTCAATATGTCTTCCCTCTAGATACGGATAACTAAGTTGATATGAGACCACTCCAAAGAAATGTCTTTGTGGACTTAACGACAGCCGTTGCAAATGGCTGGCTGCATTAGCTAAACTAAGGGGTGTGTTTGACTCTCGGCAGTACTTGGCTGTGAGACTGTTACAAGTCATGGTGTCTCTGTTGCTGCTTAGTTCCCTCAGCAGGACAGAGCCGGGGGTAGATGAAGCCACCAGGCTGCTCATCTCAGCACAGTTGTGTTCACTGTTTGTGGTTTGCCTCTGTCTGCTCAGACAGAAGTCCAAGGACAGGAAGATGAAGCCTTTCCATAAAGCCTTTCCTCATTTTGCTGCTTCTTTAGTTGAGTCTCCGAGAGCAGTGAAGGGGACTCTCCTTGAGCACTATTAGGTATATGTAAATGAAATTGTTCATTGCTGTGCCACAAATTGTTCAGTGGAGGCCGTGCCACAGCTGAAAGTAAGTTTAGAGTTGGGGCCCAAGGGGCGGGAGTTCCTGTAGTAGTCTCTTTAGGAATTGAATAATCCAAGGAGCCAAGGTGAGACTATCCTTTATTCCCCAAACATTTCTTTTCTTCGTCAGGTCCTGAACCTTGAACCCCCTTCGGACGGTATGCTTCTGCTCTCTTGTGATGCCCCGGCATACACTATGCTGGGGACATCACACCAGCCATGGAACCTGTCCAGGAGTCAGGAGACAGCCTATAGGGGCAAGGTAAGTGCGCTGGTTTGTTTTGTAGCTATGTTGTGTGGCTTTGTGAAATGTTAAACAGATGCATTTATGCCCTTTGGGATATAAAGTGGCATTTAACCATTATATCCCAAGAAGCATAATAGTTTTAATTGTGCAAAACCGCACAATATAGTTAAAAAATACAACCAAAAGCACAACCCTCATGGCATAGTTTTAAGGCTGACTGCGTCTTCCTGAAAGGTTCCATGGCTGGTGTCGCATCTCTTGCACAGTGTTTGTGAGAGCTGTTGATCCCATCAGGGGCAGCCCAACACTACCTCAGAAGTGGGGAGCAGTGAGTTTTCATGGGATTTTTTTTTTTTTAAAACACAAGTGCCTCTTTAGCGTACCTTCGGCATGGAGACTAAGACATGAATTCTTTTTGCAGGATGCCTTTAACCATAGCTTTAATGGCTGCAGAATGTTTGTGTTTGATACAACAAGTAAATGTCTGGAAACTCTTTAGGCTAACTGCCGTCGAGCATTTAGGATGTGAGACTCTCCATTCACCCTCCACCCTTCTGCTTAGCGGGTGCAGGACAGTGTGTGTGGGTGTGTTCATGAACATCTGGCCGCAGAGTGCTATGACTGATTTATTCACATGTGAATAATAGCTGACACGGCTTTCTGAATTGTGGAAAAAACAGATTCATCGAACAGGCCTCATCGGACAGTGTTCACAAGAGCCATCGAGGCATGTGATCTCCACTGGCAGGACAGCCACTTGCAGCACATTATCAGCAGTGACCTGTACACCAACTACTGTTACCATGACGACACTGAAAACTCCCTCTTTGACTCCCGGGGGTGGCCCCTCTGGCATGGTAAGTGGCCAAACCGGAAAGACTTTTCCATGACTTACTCCTTTGTTTAGTTTCTATAGCATTATTGGAGTGGGAGGTAGAGGATCGAGGTATTCAATGGGCAACGCATGAATGCTTGGCACAGGGGGCTGAAATTTCCATTCAGATCCAAGTTCAGAAATGGTTTCTTATATCTTCTTCTATGGCGCTTGGGGAGGAACATCTTACTGTAGTAGCCCGCTTTTATGGATGGATCTAACAGCGGCCACTTTGCCCCCTTACTGGGTTTCTGTTTGTAGAACACGTCCCTACAGCCTGTGCAAGAGTGGATGCGTTGCGTTCTCACGGGTACCCCAGAGAAGCACTGAGACTAGCAATAGCTATTGTGAACACATTACGACGACAACAGCAGAAACAGTTGGAAATGTTCCGGACTCAAAAAAAAGGTGATTATGAAAGAGATTGTCTCTATTGGAATGGATTCCTGGTGTGCATGGAGCTTGGTTTCACGTTCTACTGGAAGAGATGGAGTTTTGAAAGTACAGCCATGGAAATGGCCTTCATTCACCATTCCTAAAAGTGTTTGACAATGCACTCATGTAGAACACAGCCATACATGCAATCAGACACCCATACACATAAGCTAAAGACGAATAAATTTTTTTTAATTTGATAACATATCTGCAAAAATAAAATCCAAGTTGTTTTGGTTGAATTTTGAAAGAAAACAAATTCCTCCCTAATTACGGAGATTTTTACTTTTTGAACAGCTGATGATCTGTCTGGATCATCTAAAATGGAAGCTAAGATACCTTCCTGGTGTAATCTAATGTAAACACTAAGAACTTCACAGTGGCTGCCCATCCTTAAATCCCAGCAGCTCGTCTCGGGTGGGCGCCCTCAGCTGATGGCTACTGTCTCAGTTTCTGAGGTTCCTCTTCTGCACAGCCGGTCTCATCAGAGGGGCTGTCTCTAAGAGCTGCTGAGATGGACCCACTAATCCCTAGAAAGTCTGAAACAAGGCCTGGCACTCTATACTTTTATAGCCATAATAGTCTCTGTTGGAGGACTTGTTATCTATTCAAAGTGATCAGAGCAGAAACCCCTGCTTGCTGAGGTAGCAGTTCGGTTGGTTTTTCAAGGTCTACAAATGACTTTTGATGAGTGATCAACTGACAGGACACCTGACCTTGTCTTTATCTCAGTTTGTTAGTTTTCTCATTTTGGATAAATACCATAGTAGTAACAATAAAGTCTGTTACTGGTTCTCAGCTTGCTGATTGGATAGTGTCTTAGTTAGGGTTTTGCTGCTGTGAACAGACACCATGACCAAGGCAAGTCTTATAAAAACAACATTTAATTGGGGCTGGCTTACAGGTTCAGAGGTTCAGTCCATTATCATCAAAGTGGGAGCATGGCAGCATCCAGGCAGGCATGATGCAGGAGGAGCTGAGAGTTCTATGTCTTCATCCAAAGGCTGCTAGTGGAAGACTGACTCCTAGGCAACTAGGGTGAGGATCTTAAGCCCACACCCACAGTGACACACATACTCTAACCAGGTCACACCTCCAAATGGTGCCACTCCCTGGCCCAAGAATATAGAAACCATCACAGATAGTGAGAGAGATGTATCGGCTTTTCCTGGTTGTACACTGGTTCCTTCTGGAAGCACACATTCTTGGGATGACTTGCTTTGCTGTAATTTTTTTTATAATTATGAGCAGTTTTAGTTACTGTTGGCTTTTGTTGTTAGTTGTGTTTTTAATCCTTTCATACTTACATATACTCACCTTAAATACAAATAAATAATGAAAAGTTGTTGGAATAAGCTGGAGGGTAGAAGTGCTGGCTGTGACTTTCAGTTTCTTTTATGATGAAACCAGTAGGAGTGTGGACCGGCACTGTCACTCACAGTGCACATCATTCCAGAGTTACACTCTCAGCCACAGGAAGGGCAGTGCAGATGGGGCTGGAATGTCAGTGGCCTCGATCTAGAATGACTCTGCTGAGCCTCCCGAAATGTATTGGAGGCCCTGTAGAAAGCTTTTCTGAAATCCACTTCCTCTAAACACATGGACTGTGCCTGGTCCAAGGTGTTGCTTCTCCTCAGCTGTGCAGAGGATAGCTTTTGAACTAAGAGGATGCATAGAACTTTGTTTAACATCAAAAGAATTGGCTCTTGAATCGTGTCTAGTTTTTGGTTTGGGGTTTTGTTTTTTGTTTTTTGGGTTTTTTTTTAGAAAACATAAATTTTTCTGAGTAATTTTAGTTTTTAAATTCTGTTTTGTAAATTGTTCCATTTAAGAAATATAAAGTAAAAATGATTAATATGTTCAGAATCACGTTGGGTTAGACTGCTATGATTTGCCTTGGACTCGGGTGTACTGTAGCCCAGGCCTGAGTATCTCAGACACATTCTGTGTCGTCCTGCAGGAGATGAAACGTGTGTCTGGTGGTTCTTGATTCCTTAGGACTGTGTGTGTGTCTGTCCCTGAGCTGCTGCTGTTTGTCCTAATATTGAAGTGGATGTTAGTGTTAGGTGTGCCGCACAGTGACTTGTAAATGGACCAAGGTTAGTGAGTGTAGTTCTGAGTAGTTCAGTTCCCTCTGACCTGATTTGTCAGCTTTACGATTCTGAAAGAAAGTAGCCCCTCCTCTCTTTAAAAGTGTGTTTCTTAGAAATCTCTCACCTGCCTGTAGATTTGTCTACACACGGTTCTCTTAACCTTATACAATTTTTAAATCAAAATCCAGAGTTAGCTGTACCAGAGAGTGACGCCCTCCTTGTGCTCGCTATGCGGATGAAAGCCAGTGGCCAAGCAGGAGAAGGGTGGCCTTTCTGAGGCCTCGAGAACACAACTTGAATAAGGTTTCATGTGCTGTTCTTACGCGCTGAGAGTTAGTGATGTAAAATCAGAAGGCTTCTTAAGACGTGGTAAAGTCATGGAATAAGGCTTTGGCCAACTGTCAGTCAGTTTGTTAATCTGTGCTCCGGATAACTGGATTTTATTCTTTTAAAAGGGAGGTGCTGCTTTTTTATTATTTTGGTGAGCAGCTTTAAATAGCATTCGCTAGTAGATCATACTAGAAATCATTTGCAAGGATTTGTTTTCTCAGCACTTTAACACCAAAGAGCTAACATTCTGTAAAGAAAATGAAAAAAAAAAAAACATTTTTTTTTTTGTCAGAATCTACATCTACCTTGTGCTATAGCTCACTCTTGCTGAAGGTCCACTCTTAGCCCCTCTAACGGCAAGCACGGCTGCTGTGGAGTGATTAACAGTGCTCCTGTGAGGGATGGAGTCAACCCCAGAGCGTCATTGCTCCACTCCTCATTGAGATGACCCAGCGGGTGCAGGTGTGGTGACAGTGTGACGGTGCAGCTCCTCACCACCTCTGCTGACTCACTCAAGGGCACAACCGTGGCAGGATGAGTGCCTATGACAGGCCTGTGAAGGTTAGCCCATGATGCTGTTACACAGATGTGGGGAGCCATTCTTGGACTTGAGTGCCATTCAGATTGATTGATAGATGAACCATTACAACTCATAAGATGGGCATTATAGTACCTCTCAGCGGATAGTTTTTTAACTAACAAGGGGCTTTCCATCTGAATTAATTCCTAATTATTCTGAGAGCTGCTATCACAGTCTGTGTTACTCATGTTTCTCTCCCTTTTCTCCATTCCTTTTTTAAACAGAGCTGCCCCATAAAAGCATAACTTCGATAACCAATCTGGAAGGCTGGGTTGGACACCCCCTGGACCCTGTGGGCACTCTCTTCAGTAGCCTTATGGAAGCTTGCCACACTGACGGTGACGCCTTCTCTGGCTTCTCCGATTGTACAGGTAAACCCATTAGCGTTTGTTTGCTCTTCCCCTTTTCTAACCCCAGAATGGTGTTAGTTAGTCCTTGGTTTTCTTTATAGTATGTATTTTAAACAATATATTTATTTTTACTTTATGTATATTGGTGTTTTGCCTGCATGTGTATCTGTATGGTAGTGTCGGAGCCCCTGGAACTGGAGTTACAGAGTGTTGTGAGCTGCCTTGTGGGAACTTGGAATTGAACTCAGGTCCTTTGGAAAAGCAATCAGGGCTCTTTAACAAGTGAGCCATCTCTCCAGCCCCTACAGTATGTTTTATGAAGCCATGTAGTCAACAGAGTCTGTGGTTAGCGTTAGTGCGAGCTAGGAGGCAGGCACTCAAGCCTCAGGTGGGCTCCCCCATGGGAACATCTTCAGCATCAACATCTGGCCGTGTTTGTCAGTGACCCAAACAATACTCTCTGCTGGCACATGATCCTGCACTAAGAAATTAATAACATTTATGGCATGTTCAACCTTGATTATGATAAACAAACAGCTGTGTTCCATAGCTTTCAGAACTAGAATATTTAGTTGCTTTTCTTTGCATGAAAAGTGACTTAAATATTTTAAGTCTAATTTAACTATCGTATACGTTTCGAATGTTTGACACCATACATACCATAACAGAGATTTCTCTTCGGTCTCCTGGAAATTCAGAATCATCCCTCAAAAGCTCCCTAAGGCAGAGTTGAGAAGGGGTAAGGACTGTCCTTAGTTAGTCCTTGGATGAGATGGAACAGGTTTAATATTTTGTCCGTCTCAGTCTCGCCCTTGGTGGTTGCCTTCCTGAGTTGGGGGTCGGGAGTCCGAATTCGCATCCCCTGAGACTTGGACAACTGAAGTTACAGTTTTACAGTTTTACACTGACACTCTTGAACTGAGACGAGAGAAGGCGTCTCTGGCATTGACTGACCCTGAAGTTGAGTTGCATATGCTGTATTCTTTACTGATCTCACTGGAAATGTTAGTATTACAGAAAAAGTATGAAAACACTTTTCATGCACATCTTAAAATGTAGCATTATAGTCATATAATTTTTAACATTAACTTTTTATTGTTAGCACTTATTGGTTATACAATATGAATTTTATAACTCTGATGGCATGTGATTTTATTTTTGTTTGAAATCTTTTTCCACTCTTTAAGATCCTTAGTAACCCACAAATACTAATCCCACAAAACATACACTTTATCATCCATAGTCATGGTTTAAAATATACTAAACTTTAAGCCAGGCGTGGTGGCACACGCTTTTAATCCCAGCACTTGGGAGGCAGAGGCATGCTGATTTCTGAGTTCGAGGCCAGCCTGGTCTACAAAGTGAGTTCCAGGACAGCCAGGGCTATACAGAAAAACCCTGTCTCAAAAAAACAACAACAAAATCTAAACTTTAACGTAAAAAATTGAAATGTGAAACTTTGCGTTTTAATGTAAAAATTTGATGTTCTGACTTTATCAGAGAATTCAGGCACCAGTACTGATTAGAACATGTAATTAGTGCCTGACAGTATTGAATGTAACTTAGATACCCTCTTTGTGGCATTTTATAGACAACATGGGACAATGCAAGTCCCTGGAGTACCACCATCTGCCTGCACACAAGTTCTTAGAAGAAGGGGAGTCCTATGTGACCCTGGCTGTGGAGGTGGCCCTAATCGGGCTGGGGCAGCAGCGGCTCATGCCTGATGGGCTCTACACACAAGAGAAAGTTTGCCGGAACGAGGAGCAGCTCATCTCTAAGCTCCAGGAAATCGAATTGGATGACACACTGGTGAAAATTTTTCGCAAGCAAGCAGTCTTCCTATTAGAAGGTAACATGCTAAAAGGGTCTGGTGTATGTACTAATCTGCTCTGTTAAGAGCATAGTATGGATACATAGGATACGGTAGGATAGATTCACAGACCACCTGAGGCATGCTCACTAAGAAACCTGTCAACCTACTTAAAATATACACGATTAGGTTTTTATCATTTGGTTTAGGTTGTCATATAGGATAGCTTGTTTGAAATCAGGTCACTTGCTTTGTCATGGGCTATTTTTATTTCGGCTAGGTGGCTCCTGAGATAAATGCAATGTTGATGCTTGGCGAGATGTTCTTGGCACCTATGTACCCATTTGCTTGGTCAAGTAAATAGAAAGTAGACACTGATTGACACTCCTGTAGATTTATTGGCCTTTACAACATCTGGCCTTGTAGTATCATGTTTAATTGCCAACGAAGAACTAAGATCTGCAGGAGTGCTTTCTACTGTTCTTTAATAACGTCACTAGGTTTATTAGGCGTAGGTTCACCAAGGAAAAGGCTTCATAGATGAGCTGAAGCAGCAGGGGATTTTCTTGATCTTACAAAGTCTAGGTTTTGGCTGGCACTGTTGTTGAGGTATGTTTTCTCAGAAGTGTAAGTGTAATTAGTATAACTTATAGGGTGCAACTTTAGTTGTCTTAGTCATAGAAATCTCTTTGAGATGTGTGCTATAGGGTTTTTCTGTGATTGATGGTAAAATGTGTTCACATTTTATATCATGGACTGCTACAGACTATAGAGGAAATACTAATTTAAGACCTTTTTAATTTTTCCAAAACTAAGGATCTATTTGAGAGATATATTTTTTCAAATATATTATACATTTATACATTTTAAAAGGGAAATGTTCTTAAAGCAAGCCTTAATATGATTCTTCATTTGGGGTGGGGGGAAATAAAACCCCATTTTTAATTTTAAAGTATTCTCCTGTAGTTTGTCATTGTTAACTGTTATTCATTTATTAATATATAAAGATAAAAGGCCTGTCCTGGCTATTTTCAAGACTAATCCTGATTATTTAACTACTTCTTTTATTTTTCAGTTTCCTTCCACATAATCCCTTTTGATATCTAAGCAACATCATTGGCCCCAAGTCTTTTCAGTGTGGTCGTGATTTATCCCGACCTTTGATTGCCATTATATTGAAGTTCTGGAAGAGGACATGGGATTTTTCAAAGCTTATAGTTAGTGTGTGGTATCTTTATCATTTACCTTTTTTTTCTTTTAACTGTGTCTCTGTTCGTTTATTTATGGTTTTGGGTTGTTTTGTTTTTTTTTTTAACTCTTAGTTTTCAATTCACTCTCATCAAACTTTTTATTTTTTTAATATATGAGTGCTGTCTAAGGAAGGACTCTGACTCTCCGGGGCCTCCTTCCCTTTTCTGGCCCTCTAGAGCCCAGGGGTAGCTCTTACAGGACTAGGGAAGTCACAGGAGGCTGAGGGCCATTTCTGTAAATACTGAGGAGAGCAGGCTGCGGTAGTGACTTGAGTCCATGACCTCGTGGAGTTTTCCATGCACTCATAGTCTTTATAGGAGTCAGGAATGTCCTAGCATACCTGACACCTGAGAAGAGGGAGCAGTAGGTACCGTTGCCGAGTGTGACTCTTCTGCTGGCCATGGCACTGGTGGCTTAGTCACACATTAGAGAAGTGCCTTTGGGGAAACTTTGTGCCAGACGTCAGGGTTTTGTAATTTACTACACTTGAATTCTGGGATTATAGGTCATTATTAATCTAAAAGTAAATTTGTACTGCCTGACGTGGTATTATACTTGTTGATTCTTCATTTTGACTTTCTCTGAATGATAAGGAGATAATGTAGTGTGTTTAAAGGGAGCCTTTGAGAGGGAATGGAGAAAGTGAGGGAGAAGGGTTGTCTGCAGTACAGATTGCTGTAATCTGTCCTGCAGTAAAATGGACTGGAGGATTCAGTTGCCTGGGTGCTCGCTGTGTGGTAGCCAGGTGGGATCGCTAGGAGGTTTTTATTTCTCTCAGTGTTTTAGGAATTCACAGAGCTCAGAATCCAAGGTCAAGGGGTTGGCTAACTGTGCTTCTTTCTGTCTTTCCTTGACAGAGGGAAAGCAAGCTTTGACATCCTTTTTCCCCCCCTCTCTCCTCAGAAAAATGAGTTCTTGGAGAATTTTGAATCCTCCTCACCTCCTCTCCCAGCTCCTCCCAGATCCTTGCCCCACTTCCCTGTCCACCCAATTCTTAAAACAATTAAGTCTACTTTGCACTGCCCATATATACTCTTGGGTGTGTAACATTTCACTGGAGCACAAGGAGCCTGCCCTGAAAGAAATGGAGGCTGCCCCTCCAAGCAGCTGTGAGTTGCTAATAGCATTTTAGTCAGGGGTAGAACTAAATGCTACTATTCTCTTCTCCATGCCGTGCTGGAAGTCTATCTGGCTTGAACTTAGTAAGTTCTTCTGCATGCCGGCATAGCTGCTATGAGGTCCTATGCACAGCTGCCCTGCTGTTTCCAGAAAGCTAAGCTGTTTCTTTAAAGTTATCAACACCTCCAGCCTTCAGTCTCGCTGTTCCCTCTTCACAGTGACCTCTAATCCCTTGGGAGGATGAGAAGTGATAAATATATCCCATTTAGGGCTGATCATCCCAGCCCTTTATTCTCTCCACTTTGACCAGTTGTGGGCCACTGTTAATTGCCATCTACTTCCAAAAGAAGCTTCTGGGGTGAGGGGTGAGGGTGAGGGGTGCACTCATCTATGGTTGGAATGATAGGTCATCAGGCTCATTTAGCTGCGTGGTGGTAGTAGGTCCTCCCTTGAGGCCTATGACTTGCTCAGGCACAGGTTCTTAGACGAAGGTTTGGTTTTGACTTGTGCAGCAGGCTTCAAATCTAATCAGCAAGTGGTTGTTGACTCCATGGTATCTCTACCATGTTTGCACCACATGTGGGCGTATTTTGCCAGGCTTATCATTACTGTAGTGTGAAGAGTTCACGGCAGAGTAAAAAGGCACTAATCTTATTTCAGTGCATTGCTCTATCACTTCATTTAAGCATAATTCTCTCATAGCGTGTGTCTGAAAATATATTCATATTGTGGTAGGACTTTTGCTATTTGAGTTTGGAGATTCATACGCATTTAGTTTATCAGTATTGCAACTTATTTTGTGAACAAAAGGTGCATGTAGAACACTGTATCTACTTTTCATACTGTATTACTAAGTATTTTGAAATGTCTTACAAAGATTAGTAGATTTGGCAAAATTAGAAATTCATCCAGGATTATAATTAAGGCTAAAATATGAATTGTGTATGATTTTCAAAATATTTAAATAGTGAATAACTTAATAGCTTAAAAAATGCTAACCTGAAAATTGAATCACAAAATGACTTTTAGATCATTCTAGAATGATCTAGAATGTACCATGCTCCTACTCAAAGCTGAGTTCAGTAAACCTGTCTCACCATTTCTTCTGAACTGCATTTCTTGCATTCTAAATTCTTTTCCAGGGTGGTTTTTCTCATGGAAAACAAATGTGTTGTGTTCTCTGAGCAGTAGTGTCATGGCTCATAATTCTAGAAATCATGAAACAAATGTTACCCAAAGGTGACATGGAAACCAATTTATTAAACACTTTACAGTAACTAAACCTTGGAGCACCTAAGTGCTGAGTGTTAGAACTAACCACTGTGGTTTCCTTTCAAAGCCAAGGCCTGGACTTCCTCTGAGAGAAGCATTTGGGGAGCTCACAGGGGGCCAGAGCTGCCACTGCACTTGTCAGAATTTACTAAGAAATGAGTTTTGACAGCTTAAATGCAATTTTGCTTTCAAAATTGGCCTGTTGGAGCCCAGAAGAGTAATTTCTCGTTATTTTAATGTTTTTCCTTTGCTTATAGTGAATACCAAACGAGTAATTTATTAATCACTTTATGGAATTACTGTTTCTGCTTATTAGAAACAGTAGCATCCTGAGCCTGTGCTGAGGCCTCAGCGTCCTCCCAGATGGGAGACTGAGCTCTTTTCTGGACATGGCGCATCTGTCGGTGAGAATGCAGGGGCCATAGCATGGCGCATCTGTCGGTCAGAATGCAGGGGCCATAGCATGGCGCATCTGTCGGTCAGAATGCAGGGGCAGAGCTAAGCAGCCTTGTGTGCATTTCCATGTGCTCAGCTAACATACACTAAGAAAGAACTTCTCAGATTCTGCAAAGAGTGTGCTTCCGAGGGCTGCTTTATGGGAGGTTCTTGTGCGAGCTCTGTTCCTGGGTTCCCTGGTTCCTGTTTTAGCAGTGGAACACTTGGGGAACTGTTGGTGACTTAAAGCCTAAACTGGGACTGCGTCTTCAGGAACATTTGACTAAGGTTTTTTTTTTTTTTTTTTTCCTTTCTCCTGTTACTTAGTTCAAATTCTTAACTCTATTAGCTGTACATTTGCATAAAGAACTTTAAGTACAGTTCATAAGGGCTATTAGTTTGTTCTTTTGGAATGTAAACGCTGTATGTTCTCTTCCACAGCTGGACCATATAGTGGCTTAGGTGAAATAATCCATCGGGAGAGTGTTCCAATGCACACATTTGCCAAGTATCTCTTCACCTCTCTCCTACCTCATGATGCTGAATTAGCATACAAAATTGCACTGAGAGCAATGCGGTACGTATCTCCAGCCCCGCCCTGCGAGGCAGTCCACATTCCCCTCAGGGAGAGATGACCATTAGCTGATCTCATACTCAGTCATGTCTCTTACAGGCAGCAGAGAAGCTAAAGATACTATGTATCTGCTCCCTGGGTTGTTGTGAGGCGAGAAGCTAAAGATACTATGTATCTGCTCCCTGGGTTGTTGTGAGGCAATGTGTTTGCTATGTTTAAGCTAAAGATACTATGTATTTGCTATGTTTAAGCTAAAGATACTATGTATTTGCTATGTTTAAGCTAAAGATACTATGTATTTGCTATGTTTAAGCTAAAGATACTATGTATTTGCTCCCTGGGTTGTTGTGAGGCAATGTGTTTGCTATGTTTAAGGGGCGCATCCTTTTCTTAGCTGCGCATAGACTATGGCCATCATAGCCTCTTCTTAGTGGAATTTGAGAGTAAAATAACCAATGCTCTAGAGCAAGTGTGACACTGAGGAGACCCTTCATCTCTGAGACCCCAGTGGCAGCATCAGTACAGCTTCTAGGATGCAGCGGTGCACAGCTGGAAGCCAGGCGGATGTGTCTGGTGTGCAAGGCGTCCATGCCAGGCATCCCTCTGGTCTGTTCACTTTAGCTCCACTGCTCCCGTCCCCTCAGTGTTTTTGGTCATGGCAGTGAAAATAATCTCTGCCAACTCACTTGCTTCTTCTCACTTCCTTTGAAACATCAACTCACCAAATAATTGCTTTTATCATGGACTTGCTCAAAGTTGACACTTTCTGATGAGTTCTCAAGAGCCTGCTTTTAAATCTTGTATGTAACCTATTCAACTTGCAGAGCCAGAACGGACATCTGCCATTCTTAAGGCTTTAACCTTACCCTTCTGCTTTTTTAAATAATAAGTCACTCTTGTGTCTTTAATGGAAAGTTCATATTATATATTATTCTAATAGACTAAAGCCAAGCCCTGTATAGATCTAAAAGCCTGAGAATGTTTGATTCCATAAAAAGAAGCTTTTCATCCTCGTCTGTAATGCAGATAAGATTGGCACGTGAATCTGCCTAAGAATTACTGGTGTCACCAAAGGTGTTCTTACATCTCTCTGATATTTGTGTAAGAACCATATGCTAGTCGATTAGCCGTCAATTATATTTGTGTAGGGTTAGGGTACTGTGTGTGTGTACACCTCTGTAATAGAGGATTCAGGGCTGGTATGTAATTCACATGCACTTTTGACCACAGGAAACATCTGTAATGTACTAGAGGAATTTTCTAATACTCTCTTGATCTTTAAATTGCCAAAAAGTAAATAAGTAACTAACATGAGCAACAGTCCCCTCCCAAAATATTGCTTTATAACACTTGGACAATAGTTTAGAATATACTTTCATAAGTAGATATAAATTCCCAATTTTTTTGAAGCTGAAATAGAAGTCTTCCGGGGGAGGGGGGCAGGTGTTCACCTGTCTACTTACTCTAATCCAAAGAATTCCACTCGGAAGAAACTTAATATTATGAAATATTATGTTGCCTCCAGATACTGCTACTACTACCAGGCTAAAGTAAAGTGAAATGGGGGCCTGGTCCTGTGTGCTTCTGGCTTAGGGAAAGAAATCTTCTGCCCTGATGAATGCCTGGGCTATAGCAGAGCACAGGGAACGAACGGCGTTCCCCTTTGCCCTCTCTTATCTGCCCCTTGTACCCTATACAAGCTCTGCTGCAGAGCACCAGATCATTGCAGGATGCCAGGAACCTTGCAAGGAAAGGGGAGATAGAGCTACACCCTTGCTCCCTACACCCGAGAGAAAGGGTTGGTCAAGAAAGGGCAGCTCCTGTGCACTTTCTCATCTTTGCAGAACTGTTGACTACTTTGTAGCAACTCCAGCGAGGACCTGGCTAGAAAGGGCAGCTCCTGTGCACTTTCTCATCTTTCCAGAACTGTTGACTACTTTGTAGCGACTCCAGCGAGGATCTGGCTAGGGAGACCAGCATTCTTGAATTCTTTTAATTCTTTTTTTTTTTTTCTTTTTCTTTTTGAGACAGGGTTTTTCTGGATAGCCCTGGCAGTCCTGGAACTCACAATGTAGACCAGGCTGGCCTCGAACTCAGAAATCTGCCTGCCTCAGCCTCCCAAGTGCTGGGATTAAAGGCGTGCGCCACCACGCCCGGTTTGAATTCTTTTAAAAGCTGAATAACAACCCTGCTGAAATTCTCACTTCTTGATCCTCTACTTCTCCCTCTGAGCCTTGCGGGCTGCGTTCTCTGACTGCAAACTTTCCGGGGTCCCTAGCTCTTATTTCATAGTCCCTGAACTAGTAGGCTGGATGAAGCCAATGTGTTGATAATTCTTAAGGCATTATTCTAGTTAGAACTAAGCTGCTGATCTCTTTGGTAATTTCTATTAGAAGAAGTCACTAATGTGATTTGTTTTCAAGAATTGTTTATTGTCAACATAATTGAAGTTAGAAATCATATTAAATTCATGTTCAGTTCCGTTCAGCCTCTGGTTGATGAAATATAAGTTAACTTTAGATTCCTGAGGTCACAGGAATAAATCCTGTTAGAACTTAAAAATGTAGGAAGAGGAGCCCATTTTAGTTTTAACAAGTTAAAGACTTTTTCTCTACTGCTCTCTGTTGCAGATTCCATCCTAAATACCCATTTTTATCTTGTTTTATTTTTTGATGGGCGATAAGATTAAAAACTAGTTTGTGGAGATTAAAACTCATATTTCATAATTCTTGTGTCTGGGTTCTGGGTGTCCCTGAATGTCATGCAGTTTTCTTAGTGATGCTGCTTAGGAATGAAAGGAAGAGAGCTGTGCAGTTCCCCGAACTCATGCCCCAGACAGCACCCATCTCCGTAAGCATGGCTTCTTGTGGCCAGGATAATGGACCAATAATAACAGGATGGTCTTTTTTCCTTTCTCCTTACAGGTTACTAGTATTGGAATCTACTGCTCCGACAGGAGACCTCTCCCGCCCCCACCACATTGCGTCAGTCGTCCCCAACCGATACCCTCGCTGGTTCACTTTGAGCCACATTGAGTCCCAGCAGTGTGAGCTGGCATCCACCATGCTAACTGCAGCCAAAGGTAGTGTGATATTGAGAAACCACGTCGTCTCGGTGGTTTGCACTCTTTTCCTCCCAG
Organism: Mus caroli; assembly: GCF_978045245.1. NCBI lineage: Eukaryota > Metazoa > Chordata > Mammalia > Rodentia > Muridae > Mus > Mus caroli. The sequence continues at coordinate 13,704,639 of NW_028227270.1, forward strand.
AAGAGCTTTATATTATTGTTGTGTTTAACTCAAATTCTCCACAGTAGTATCACTATCAAATACGTTTCAAAGAATCTTTATAAAGATACTAACTTCATGCTTACTCCTGAGACAAATGGGTGCCACTCATTTGAGCCTGGTATCATCTTTATTTATATCATGTTACCATTTGTGCAGCACCCTGCCCCCAATAGAAACAAAATTAAATCATTGTGATTTAGAAATAGAACAAAAGATTTGGCTAGTTTTGTTGTCCTTGAAATATTCACTACAATACATACACAGAAGCTAGAAGAGCTGTTTGTTCTCGGTGTTGGTTGGTTCCAGATTATGTGTGCTTTTAGTCACTGTTTGGGGGGGTGAGGGGGAGTAGTGTGACTTGGCCAATCATCACGTGAAGCTGAGATGTGTATAGTCTTCAATGGCTATGGGACATTGAGTCATAGCACCTGTACCAGCTGGGAGCCTCCCAAGGAAGTGAGCGTGTGCTTTGCATTTCAAGTTCTTTGGTCCTCTGGGTTTGCCCGTGTGTGATTGCATGGCTTTTCTCTTATTTACGTTGCTTCGCCTACATTGGACTCGGTTTGATTTGGTTTTCCTTGGTCCTTGCAGGCGATGTTCGGAGGCTGGAGACAGTATTAGAATCCATCCAGAAAAACATCCACTCCTCATCACACATCTTCAAACTTGCCCAAGATGCATTTAAAATAGCAACTCTCATGGACAGCTTGCCAGACATCACTCTTTTGAAAGTGTCTCTGGAGCTGGGCTTGCAGGTACTACTGGTTCTTTCTGGGGTGCTAAAGACTGCTGCTAAGCAGCCCTCATAGGGATGTTCATTTTAGTTTTTCAATGATTCTTTAGAGCCCAAGTGTGTTGGACTTTTTAACAGTGCCATCTTTCAGAACTCTGGTCACTTTAGCTCAGCCAAAGTTTAGTCCCAGCTAAGGCAACAATACAGTCAGAATCCTTATGTGTGTTCCTCAACTTTAAAAACATTTTTTCCTGACTTACAGCTTTAAGATTTCTATTTCTCTTGTGAATGAGTGGAAAGATACTGCCGACCAGAGACCTGAATGATGCTAGAGCATGCAGGAAAGATTCGGTTGTAAGGGTTGACTTTTTAGAGGCAGTCTGAATTTTTATTGATGTTTGCATTGGACAGTTCCGTCTCCTTTTTATAACATCAAGAGAACTGGGTAAAAGACGGGGCGGTCAGCCTGGTTTCTGCTTGAGATTGCTGCAGCACACAAATGCAGGAAGATTTGGAATCTGTCACCCAGGTGATGTCATCCTTACAGTTCCTGCACGGAGTACACTGCAACCAGGGACTGTTTGGGCTTTCTTTGTGAAGCCTGTGCTAACATTTGTGTTCTCACTCATTAAAAAGTAGTTATGCCCTACCTAAGCATGGGAATTAGAATGCCCTGATTAGATTATTGACTTGTTTTCTAAGTTATCGATTCTTCCTTTCAGTGATGTATTAATAATGTTTAATGCAGTGGGAAAATGCATATGTCACTAGTAGCATGAGATAGTGTATAAACCAAGGTGCAGAGATTGCTTTTAAATGTGGTTCAAAATTTATTTTCTTAAACATAAATTCTTGTTATTTGATTTATTTTGTTATAAATTGTTGAGGGTGTTATACAGAAAGGGACATTAATATGATTTTTCTGTGCTCTTGAAATTCTGGGTTAATGGCAAATTGGTGAAAACTCACCTGCTTTGCCTCATTCTTTCTAAAACCCAAGAAAGAATTTCATGGGTTCTTTGTAAGGCTTTCAAGTGTTCAAATAGTTATGAACATAAGGAGACAGAGAAGTTTATCTTGGAAATTCTTAGTAGAATGTAGGAGAGGGAGGGAAGAGATCAGCAGTGATGCCAAAGATGGCTTCTTCCAGTTGATCTGAGCTACATCACGGTCAGAGATCGAAGGAGGAACCAGTTACTGTTCTACAGCAATCTTTACCCACACGTGCCCCCCCCCTTTGATGAATTCATAAGAAACCTCAGAAATCGTGTCTTAGAATACTAACGCTAGGAAGGAGAAGACAGCCAGGCTCTTCTGGCTTCTCAGCCCCATCCTGTGACTCACACAAGAAAAGACATGGAATGACTTTGCCACATGTGACTAGTGGACCCGCCAGAGGTGCTGAGTGAGCTTCCTATAGGCCTCGCAGGCCAGGGCAAGACCAGCTGGGGAAGCCAAGTTTTACTCTGACCTCAAGTGCTTTCTGGCCCCCTGGGAGTAGAGTCTACCTAGTAGTTTACACTGTGAATTGTTTTTTTTTTTCCCCGTTGACATAAAATTATATTGAAAACATTTTGTCACCCTGCTCTTGTAGGTCATGCGAATGACCCTCTCAACCCTCAATTGGCGACGTCGAGAAATGGTGCGGTGGCTGGTGACATGTGCTACTGAAGTGGGTAGGTAACTTGGAGGAGAAGCTTGTGATAGGATCTCATCTCACATTATGAGAAGCCCCCGTGCCCTCAAGCACACACTGGGGACTCGCTTCTCCAAACCTCACCCTTCACTGCACAGAGCTTCTAAGCTGTCCCAGTGGGCAGCTCCAGCCTCTTACTTTAAATGGAGGGAATTGGTGAATGTGCTGTCCATTCAGTTCCTATATCCATCTCATCCCTGCAAGGGCCCTAGGGAGAGGATGGCCACCTTGTGTGGCTTGGATGGACTTTGAAGTGTGTGAGAAATTGTAGCGGGCCATAAGAGAATCATCTGGCTGGCTGTCAGCTGTGACTTAGGGGCCCTTGAGGCCTAAGGTTTCCCCTTTGCAGGACAGAAAGAGCACAGACATTGGTGGCCATGGCTGCTTAAAACAGCCTTTCTTCCTGCTTATGTCACAGAAGGAAGCACAGCTCTTAGTGAGATGTTGCCTTGAGATTCTGACAGGAGACACTGTGAAATATGCTTACTGTCCTTCCCTCATGTGACATGCTATTCCAACAATCATGAATTTGATCTCAGTATGAGAATTATCTTTAGATTATTAAAGTGCTCTGTTGCTAAAATGTTACAAAGATATTAGGGCTTTGAGAAGTGCCCACACCCCTGCTGATGTGCCAGGGCCGACTCCTACTTTGTGTAGGTGAGCTCTGTGTACAGGCGCTTAAAGACTACATTCGTTTCCAGCGCCTGTATCATCGGCAGTTCTCTTCTGTTCACTTTTTCTCTCCTGAGTCTGGGCGATATTTTCATAATTGTAGGTCTTAGAGTTTTGTGTTGTATATCTTTTAAACTTAAACATACCACGCCACATATATTAAATCCCTATTTGTGGGAAGGTTACCCCTTTGTTTTGTTTTGTTTTTTATTTTGTTGGCCTCCAGTTCTACAGTGAATGACTGGCAAGAGGTCCCAGCGAACAAGTCCTCATTAGTAACAAACCATTGTCTGAAATGGCAAGAGGCCCAGTGCAAATACCAGCCACCAAGAGACTTGTTTCCTTATTATAGGGAGTTCGTGCTCCTTTCGGGCATTTCACAGAAGAACAGTGCAGGTAACCTTATTCTGAAAGGCTGCTCCCAGGCACGGTACCTTCAGTGTTCCCGTCTAGCTCCTGTTCTGCAGTGGCTAACAGTATGAGCAAGCATCAATTGTGAACGTGCAAACAGAACCTTATCCAGACTTCCTGTTAGCAGTAATAAGGTTTGTTTATGTTCCTTGCAGGCGTTTATGCCCTGGACAGCATCATGCAGAGCTGGTTTACACTTTTCACTCCCACAGAGGCCACGAGTATTGTTGCGACTACCGTGATGTCAAACAGCACCATAGTCCGCCTCCACCTGGACTGCCATCAACAGGAAAAGCTGGCCAGCAGTGCCCGGACGCTGGCATTGCAGTGCGCCATGAAGGACCCACAGAACTGCGCCCTCTCTGCACTGACCCTCTGTGAAAAGGACCACATAGCTTTTGAGACGGCGTACCAAATCGTCCTCGATGCTGCTACCACCGGCATGAGCTACACACAGCTCTTTACAATAGCACGGTACATGGAGCACCGTGGGTACCCGATGAGGGCCTACAAGCTGGCCACGCTGGCCATGACCCATCTCAACCTGAGCTACAATCAGGACACACACCCTGCCATTAATGACGTTCTGTGGGCCTGTGCGCTTAGTCACTCCCTCGGTAAGAATGAGCTAGCAGCTATAATACCTCTGGTGGTTAAGAGCGTCAAATGCGCAACGGTACTGTCGGACATTTTGCGCAGGTGCACCCTGACCACCCCGGGCATGGTGGGACTTCATGGAAGGAGGAACTCTGGCAAGCTCATGTCACTGGACAAAGCCCCCTTGCGGCAGCTCTTGGATGCCACGATTGGGGCCTATATCAACACAACGCACTCACGCCTCACACACATCAGTCCTCGGCACTATAGCGAGTTTATCGAGTTCCTCAGCAAGGCCCGAGAGACCTTCCTCATGGCACACGATGGACACATCCAGTTTACACAGTTCATCGACAACCTGAAACAAATCTACAAAGGCAAGAAGAAGCTGATGATGTTGGTTCGGGAGAGGTTTGGTTGATAGAACTTGTATGAATGGGGTGGGGGTGGGGCGGGAGGGACGGTTTGTTTTTACTTGAGCCTGCCTTTGTACCCTTTTTAACTTAAAGAACAGAGCCACACCGGTATTATATGTGTATAGTTATATTGCGTTTGCAGACTAAATTGTCATGTTGTGAAAGTTTGTGTGTTTTTACGTTTTTCCCTTTTTCTTTCCTTTTGTTTTTAATTATTTTTATTATTATTATTATTATTGGTTTGTGTGAGAGAGGTTGAGAAGGTTTGGTTTACACTGAGTATATGTTGTCAAGTGGCGAAAGTCCACATAGCTCTCCTGTTTTCTGTATACGTTCACAGCCTCAAAAAAAAAAAAAAAATAATTGAAATGGCTTTAAAAACCAAACAGAGCACCTCCATCCTGTGATAAGTACCTCGAATGGATTCAGCTTTACTCCTTTGTAACTCATCCTCACATTTTCAGCATATGTAACAAACCAACAAAAGGAAATACTAGTAGTGAAAAGGCTGACCCACGTGGCTTTGCAGTGCTCTTCGTCCAGAAGCATGGCACACGATGCTTGTGCATGTGGAAACTTAGCGACTGTCAACATACATTCTCAGGGATTTATCCAAAAAAAATTAAAAAAAAAAAGAATGAGAGCATTTATTGTACTGTATATATATTATAGTATATGTCTGAATATTGAAAATATAACATTAACTAATTTATAAAAAATATTCTATGTAATGCAAAAATACTTGAAGCTGCAGTAGCTTGGTTTTAAACAAAAACAAAACATGGAGAGGAAACGTAGCAGAAGGACAGAACGTGCGCGCGCCTTGCTTCGGGGTTGGCTCAGGCCGTGAACCTTCCTGCCGGGCGGTGACTGCGTGGCTGGACTGAGATCTATGGGGAAGATTCTATACGTATATATATATATATATATACAGCTTCTGTATACATATGTATATGTAGACACACAGACACCAACAACCACTACACCACACATGCTTGTAACAGGCACTTGAATAGAGAGGGGCAACACACAGCAAGCCTTAGCATTAAGAACATACAGTGTGCCAGAACCGGGGTTCGTGCCTCCTAGCCTAGGAAACTTAAAATATCCTTTTGACACAAAACGCAAAATGTTTTCCAAGACAATTGACATGATACATTACGCCTTTGCAGTGAGCTAATAAGCTAACATTTGTGCACAGATAACATTATATATATTATATATCTATTCTGCATAGGGATTTTGACTTTGTGCAGGACAGAAAGTTGTGTAGGTCTGACTGTTCTACTTTTCAGTTCTCTCTCTCTCTCTCTCTCTCTTTAATATATTTTATTTTCTCTAGAATTACTCAAACAGAAGCAGCCTTCTATCTTGCCTTTGTCTTAATGCTTTAAAATAACCAAACTGGAGATCTAACTACCAAACTGTTCATTATATTATTAAAATACCAACCTTGGTTACAGTGTAGTGTCTTTACTTTAGCTGATGGTTCTGTAACCTTGTGCTTTTTAAAGCAACCTTATGTTTTGGTGCAAAAGTCGTCCTGTGTCTCTTGTTCCCTTCATTAGAAAACATGCTAGAGGTATGTTTGTAGGTATTTTTGTTTAGAAGAACTATTTCATGCGCTCCATTTTATTTATTATAATAGGTAAAAAGAAAAAAAAAAAGGTTGTACTTCTTCACTCATGTAAACATGCTCATGAAGTTGAAAGTAATTAAGATTTGATACACTGATATCAATTTATTTATGTAACTAAATCACTGTTTTATAAACTTGTTAATGATCAACAATTTTTGTTTTGATTAAAATTAGTTTTTTGAAAGTTGATTCTGCCTCGTTTATGGTATATCTACCTTGTTACACTTGAGTTGTGTGTTCATTAACTATTACTGAGTCTAAATGTTTAATAGCAGCTACATTCATCCTCCAATTATCCATGCACTGAATTCTGGGTACTTTCTTAGGCCCTAGAGATAAAGACAGTGGCAAGCAGAATGAGGGCCTGGCGCTTGCTGTCTGGTATCGAAGACAGGTATAAATGAGAGGACCTCACAGATAAGAACGAGGCAGTAGCTGAATTGGTTTCAACCATACAGTACAGGTTGTCCTCTCTCCCTGATTAATGACTATAATTTAGGGTGCTAAGTACTTCTTATATTTAATAAATGCTAAGATTGTAAGGCTTTGGATGTGTGGTTTTAAGGGAAATTATAAGACAAGTTCTATAGATTATGGATCCGCACTACACTACCTCTACCAAAGATCTGTGTTCAGGAAGGTGAATATGTGATGTATGTATGCATTTTAGAGTACCACAAAATGTACTGCAAAGTGCACAGTTCCGTGCACTATTTTAACGTGACTGTACAGCAGATCGCCAGAGGTTTCTCAAGCGTGCAGAACGGAACAAGTAACAACAACTTCCTCTGGTGCCTGGTAAATACCAATCTATTCTTTTGCTACCAGTTAGCTGCTTTGGATGCTTCCTCTAAGTGAATCTATGCAGTGATTTGTCTTCTTGCAGCCTATTTCTCTTAGTGTGCTGTCTTCCCGCTTCATCCATGTTGGCGCAAGTGCCAAAATTCCCAGTTTTTAAGGCCGCACTCCTTCCCATCATACAGATCTCCCACATTGTTTACTTATCCGTCCTTCGGTGGACATTGGACTAGGATACTTCTGCTTTTGGCTGTTGTCAACAATGTTGCTTTAAATTGGGGAGAAATTTTTTGGAAAGATTTCCAGTTGTGTAAATGTGGATACATACCCAGAAATAGGAATTTAAAAGCGGGGTGCTTTTTTATGGTTTTATTGTTGTGAGGATCTCCACTTTCAGGAGACGTTTCCTTTTAAAATATTCTTACTTTAACATCTGGTCTTAAAGGTAGATTACAAATGTCAAGAAGTTAAGCCAGTAAGAAGTGAAGATAAATGAATCTCTGGTGACCTCAGAAGTACAATTATTGTCTAGTAGAAATAAAACCTATGTGGTGGTATGGAATCAAACCTATGCAGCGGTCCACAACTGCCTCTCTTATTGTAAGCTTACTCACAGTTTAGTAATCCTTCATATTGCTGAAGGCAGATACAAGTTTATGTAAGCGCTGGAACATTCCATATGATAAGGTAGGCTGCCAGAAGGCAGCTGTGGCATCAGAGGAAGATGATACATGCATGACTTCCAGCTGCCAGGAAGTGACCTATTCCCTGGTGGAAACTGGTCTTATTTTCACAGACCATCTCTACAGGGAGTGATTACACGTCTCATGGAGCTTTTTGGAAAATGATGGAGAGTCACGTGCTGTACCTCCAGCCCCTCAGTTGTTTGGTGACAGCAGTCCTGCAGACAGGCTGATCTGTGTACAAGTGTCTGGTGCTGAGAAACACTCTGAAACTAAGTATGAATAGCAGGAAGGAGAAATAGAAGTAATGTATTTAGATCGTCTGGAGGCAAAAGAGTTGACTCCTAATTGGAGCTTTTATTGGGTCTGTTATTTGAGGATAAGAGCTATAGTTTGGGGTGGCAAGTATTTTATGACCTTCAAATACTGGTTGTCAGCCGAATAGAAACTGGGGCCTCTGTCGTCATATGTTATAATAGTACAACAAAATTAACGAAGGAGAATTGAATTTTCTATATTGCTGAAAAACTTAAAGGGTAATAAATGGTCAGAGTATGGAAAGAAAATCATTTAACCTGATACACTTTAATAAAAGACATGTGACCAGGTATAAATATTCACCAATATGACGAATTCTGTGTAGTTCAGGCCGAAAACAAAAACAAAGGCACTATGTTGGGAAAGTTGTGGCTGGTCCATTCAGTAAGCTTTCTACTGTATGATGGGGAAGCTTCAGGTCCAGGGTTGAAGCACCTGCAGAACATAGGTCCCACAGAGGGAGGTGTGCAAGCTGCATTGGTGGCACATGTCACAGAGGAAAGAGGAAGGTATAATTTTAGGAAGACCTGATGGGAGACACAAACATTCCCAGGGGAAAATAAAGAAGCTGGCCATTCAGATGTATGAGGCACCATGTTCCATGTGGTGGAAGTGTGGAAGGGGCTAGAGTGTCAGCAAAGGCAGATGGGGGGAGTGGTGAGGCGGGCAGAGGGGTACAAGGCAGAGCTGGAGTGGTGGACACATTATTCCCAGAGAAAGAAGCAGGGCGAGGAGTTAGGAGGTCATTATACACAAACCATTTGAGTTTGGACCAGCTGGGCTCAACAGAGAGGGTGACCAGCGCTTAGTCTTCATGTTGGGGAAAAGTTGAGCCTGTTGTGTCATGGTTTTAGATGTGGTGTGTTAGGAACCACCAGAAATGACTCCCTAGTTTCAATCTTGAGCTGCTGGGAGATGTTCCATGAACTAAAACGGAGACCCTGCTAGGGAACAAGTCCCCATTCCCCCCCCACCCCCCGGGAGAGCAGGAGTTCGGTGCCGCCCACTTTAAAAGCTGATGCCTGTAAGACCCACGAGCAGCTGTCAGTGGGCGGGTCAGGGAGAACTCAAGAGCTGGAAAAGCGTCTTCAGAGTCTAGTTTTAAAGTGTTTTATATAAATTGAGACAGTAAGTGAGTGGGGATAATTTGATCCAAAGTAAAATCCTAAAACTGTTACTTACCTAATTGGATACTTACATTACCCCACCCCAACTGGGTCTCAGCGTCTTGACGTCTAAACGGTGGTTCCGATCCTGCACCAGGCCCTCTGAGCACGTCTTTATCGTCTACAGTTAACTTTAGTCTAGAATGGTTTTCCATATGCGGACACCATGCTTCCGATCCTCATCCCATCTTCTGGGAAGTTCCCATTTGGAAAAGGCCAAGGAGGCCCTGTTTGGACTGGGTCATGGCAGGTAGAGGATGCTAGTTACTGAGAGATGCAATTCCCAGAAAGCCTATCGCAGCTGAGAAACCCTTTATGTCTTACGTACCGACAGCAACCAGAGCCTTAGCGATAGTTTGCACTGATTTCATAGTTTCTACATTTTGAAGACTATTAGTTGTTTAAATTCAACTAAAGAAGCTATAGGCCCCATGCCTCTGTTCTTCCTGCCATTCCTAGCACCCCCTCACTTCCTACTGTGAAATTTCAAACCCACAGGAGGATTGAAAGAGTGACAAAGGAAAAGCTGCAGCGTGCTAACAGTCCTTGGGAGCTGTTAGTGAGCGCCTGTGACCCACATTTATAGCTCGGCCTGGGCTCCAGGCCCTGTCTGTGTGAAGGACCAGGCTCAGCTGAGAGACATGACTGCTTCCTGGGGCACCAAAGTCCAAAGTGAGAAAGAAGAAAACTTCCTCTTCTCAGAGCCAAACTGGAGACACCTTCCTAGTGGAGATAGAAAGAACTAGGAAGCAGGAAAGAAAGAGCACTTAAAAAAAAATTGCCCTACATAGATGTGTATTAACATTCAGTCAGGGAAGTGGGTGTGAAGCAGGAAACCCTTGGCTCCATTGGCAAATCCTCCCTGGAAGAATGGAGACACAGGCCTGTTTGGAAGACCTTGCTTTTCCTCTGTGCAAGGCTTTTCAGTGGGCCGCTGCATTGTAAATATGTGCCTTTGAGAAATGTGGTGTGGAGCGGATGAAATATCCTCTAGAAGAGTTAGGTCTGCTTTAGAATGAAAGCAGTGTGCTGCCCGGGTCCACATACACTAAAAGGATGCTCAGGATTAGTGTAGCAGGTTTGGATCCAACCATAGAGTTTGGATCCACTCGCATCACTGTCATGACGAAGCAAGAGTGCCGGGAAACCTTTCATGCTTACCGCATGAGACACCATCCTTGCTGTTTGCATCGGTGAGGGCATCTGTTAGTCATGCATGTGTGATTACGTAACATCCCAAGTTAACTCAGGAAGGTCCACAAACACGGGTTATCCACAATCACCCAGTCCCAGACAGCAAACAGCTCCAAGCCCTGGCAACTGTCTCCATAGCCACTCCTAAGTGGTTCATGGTCTGTCGCATCTCATGGAATTACATTTATTGATCACGTACTGTGCCCGAGCACTGTAGAGCCCAAAGGAATATATTACATGGTTTCAACCCTCAAGAGAACTTGCTAAGATGAACTTAAAAATGGGTGAGCAAGATGACAGGGAGAAGCTATTCTGAGTTTTCCAATTTTTGCTCAGTGGAGCTGCATGACATGTGGCATTACTTTTTCCACTTTCCAAGTCATGCCTTCCCCTCTTCTCTTTCCCCTCTCTCCTCTGTGGGGTGTGTGTGTGTCTGTCTGTCTGCCTGTCTGCCTAAACTCACACCAACTCACCTAACACTCCAGAGAGAACCCTAACCATAAGTCTATTTTCCATTTCTGGATCTGATTGCCTAGTTTGGATGTGGGCATCACATCTACATCTTAGTCACTGCAAAAACAAAAACGGGGGCAGGGCCAAGAGGAAGAGCAAGCCCATTCATTCTCACATTAACAGGATCTATATGATCACCAAGGTTTGTTTATTTGAGTGTAGTCCATGAACCACCTGCATTAGAGCCATCAGAAGCCCAGTCAGACAATACCTATACCCAAGATTGAGTTATTAGGTACACAGAACTGTATATAATGAAGCTAAGTTTAAAAAAAATAATTTTTTGCTTGTTATATTCAACATACATTCATGTTACACAAGGAATGGGTTGAACAAGATGGTTTGGAAAAGCAGGTGTGTGGAGTAGCCTCTGGGCAAGACTAGGTCCCAGGCCTCTCTATGGAGCCCAGACACCTTCTCTGTACCCTCTTGCCACGCACAGAAGTAATAGCTGTCAAAGGGCAGGCAGCAGGTTTCTGCAGAAGCCAAATGTAGCCAGGAGAGAATGGCTGCTGGGTGAACCCAGGCAGGCTTTCTCCTGAAGGAAAATTGGAGTGGAACCCAGGGCATTCAGCAAAAGTTCTATTGAAACATCTTGTACAGTGTGACCCCCCCCCCCGGGAAAATCCATACATTCGCTTGAGCTCACAGCATCTTAAAAAAACAAGCAAACAAACAAACACAACAAAAAACGCAGGAGCCTCCCTAGAAATTGCACAGCCTAGTCCCAGAGCAGCCCCGCCCAGTCTGGCTCACAGCTGAAGCGCATCTGTAGCCCCTGCTTTAAGCTATTCCATCAAGCCAGATGATCAAAAGCCTCTTTGTTTTGTCTTTTCCAAGTCGTGCCTCAAACCCTCCCATCTCCTCTCTGGCAAAGTCACTGAGCATCTGTACTGGGGACTGGTAAATTTAATCTGTGGGTGAGATTCCCCAAATCCATTTTGATTGCTGTCACTCAGAGAGATCTGGAGGACTCATAACCAGCGATGATGTGTGAGGGACGTTTCTTGAAACTGCCTAGCAGAGAATTCGCATTCGAGGTTTACTTGCCCTTCAGGTCTGAGTGGGTCTTCGACTGCCTGGTGGCTCAGGGAAGACAGAGGTGGGGGAGGGGGTGCTCTATCTTCGTGGGCTTCTCAAGTGCCTCTGTTTGCAGTTTCTTTGACAGCCACATGGTTTATAAAGAAGTGACTTTGAGGCAGAGATTTGCTTCCTCTGAAGCCATCCTGGGACACACACCTAGAACTTCTGTAGAGAAAGAGGATTCTTGGGCTTGCAAAGCAGGTCCTCACATTGGGTACAAATGGCTCTGTACACTCTGTGGGTGACTTGGATAATTGACTGGCATGGTTGGGTACAGTAAAGAAGAGCCTGGCCGGGCGTGGTGGCGCACACCTTTAATCCCAGCACTCGGGAAGCAGAGGCAGGCAGATTTCTGAGTTCGAGGCCAGCCTGGTCTACAAAGTGAGTTCCAGGACAGCCAAGGCTACACAGAGAAACCCTGTCTCGAAAAAACAAAAACAAAAACAAAAAAAACAAAACAAAAAAGAAGAGCCTGTCTGGCATTTGTCTTTTCTTTCAGCGTGGGACTACACACGGGGTGGGACTGGGGGCGGGAGACGGGGAGGGATAGATGTCAACTGACTCGTCATTCCTTGGAGGTTATATATGCCAACTTTGTTTTTGGAATGACCTAGAGCTCAAAGACTAGCCAGTAAGTCCGGCCTTGGGATCCATCTGTGTCTGCCACCTGAATGCTGGAATTACAAGCCAACACCACCATGGTGGCTCTTCTGCATGGGTCCCAGGGATGAAACTCAGATCCGCATGTGTGCACTGTAGGCCCTTATCAATTGAGCCATCTCCCTCATCACCTGTCCTGTTTGTTTTCATTAGGGAGACATTTAAACATTCCTAATCTGATTGTTACCTGGCCCACTGGTGCTTCCTGGTCTGACAACACAAGGCTCTGGGTCTCCTGGTCAGTAAGGGAACATTTGCTTTCAACCATTAGTCATCTAAGGTGCCAGACTCATCTTAACTCTTCCATTAAAGCTGGGATGCTTTTGGTTACACATGTGAAGTCTACAAGCCCTTTAAAGAGCCCGTAAAATGGTTTGCTTCAACTTGAGTTGGATGGGAAACTCAGAATGTATAGGTAAAACCAGGACGCCATGAACTTTGCTCTGCAAGGAAGGTAGCTTTACTAGTGATGGGCATCTCTCAGGAAGCCCTGAGCCTCCTTTGTCAATGGAGTTGTAACGTGGGGTCTGAGATCCCATTAATACTACTGAGAACAGGTATTAGACGGGTTCTGCCCTCTCACAAAGCCGGACGGTCACCAAAAGCAAAGAAGGAAGCCGAGAAGCAGTGGCTGGGGACAGAGCTCAGTGCTGGAGTGCTTGCCTAGCAGGCACAAGGTCCTGAGTTTGCTTGCCAGTTACACCTCCACCCATGCAAAACAACAACCTTTAAGTGGGTGCGGTAGTACATGCTTGTAACCCTAGCACTTAGGAGGCTAAAGCAGAGGAACTGAGTTCAAGGCCACTCTGGACAAGGTGGCAAGATGTGGGGGGGGGGGGGGGGGAGAGAAAGGAAAGCAGGAGGAAGGAATGGAAAAAAATGGGGAGAGGGAGAGGAAGAGGGAGGGAAGAAGAGAAGGGGAAAGAGAGGAAGAGAGGTAAGGAAGGAAGAAAAAGGAAGGGAGAAAGTACGACAGGGGTGGTCTGCCATTTGATATCAGCAAGTGACAGATATCTAGGAATAAATGAAAAATCAGTGTCTTGGAATTGGGTGACATATGGAAGAGGATGAGGAAGAAAGCTCCATACAGCCCCTAATCTGTAACTGCTGATTTCTAAAATAACACAGGGCCAAGATCACACAGAGAATTTTTGCTCGACTGAAACTCAGGCTGGCCTAGCCCAGGGTTATCTCTTGCAAAAGGCTGGTCCAGGGACGCGAGTCTCATTGAAAGAGAACAATCAAGTAAGGAATAGCAATCAAAAAACGGAATCAGCTTGGGCTCTATTCAAATATGTTACAAGAAACATATGAAAGAAATGCTAAGAAAAAGAAATGGTTAAAGAAGAAAACGCGGGCATAAGAAAAATGTGGTCAAGTAGATAAAAGCCTTGATCCTATTTAAAAAAATAAATGAATTCAAACAATGTAGCACCTCAATCTAAAAGCTCAAAGCAGAGAATTAAAAGCGGGAGGAAAAGCAGCTATTATCAGCATTATTCTCGCCTTTTGTCAATTCACAAACAGACCTTAACATGTGCCCAACGGGACTCAGAGCAATTTTCTGTCTTAACTCACCCATCCTTGCAACAGCCTGTAGGTGAGTGGGTGAGTGCTCTCTTTCACTCACCCTAAAGATGAAGAACCCAAAGTCAGATAACGTAACCAGCACTACATCCCGGCAGCCATGACTCGGGAGCCCTTGCTCTAACCTCTCAGCCAGCGGCATTGGCAGGGTGCTGCGAGAAACCATAGAACAGGCCTAAGGAGCACACAAGGGAACAGCGACTGCGGAAAATGGGAACAGGCAAGGCAGGAAGGAATGGGTGGAAAAGCAGCAGAAGGAATGGAAATGAAGAGGAGTCTGGCAATAAAGAACTGAAAATACTAGCAGGCGATGTCAGTCCAATGAGCTCTCCAAACACTATTTCTACAGCAAAGAACCTGCAAATAGAAGAGATTAAATGCTGGGATCACTCAGGAGTGTTTACAGAATAGAGTCATAGGATCGAAGTGCATACCCTGTACAAGGAGAGCTCACATCCTCAGATCACAGCACAGCACCTCATCTGCAAAGATGAGGAGAATCCCAAAGGCATTTGTATAAGGAGAAAATCAAGTCCATGCTAAACTTCATGGTAATAACACATTGGAATCACAAAAAGACAACATGGGCAATCTAAGAATGTCATACCCAGAAAACAAATGAACTATAAAAGCAGCTGAGGGGCTGAGATGGCTCAGTGGTTAAGAGTGTTGTACTGTTACAGAGGACCCAAGTTCAGTTCCCAGTACTAACATTAGGGAGCTAACAACTGCATGTAAGTCCAGCTCCATGAGATCCAATGCCCTCCTCCATGGCTTTCACTGCCATGGCCCTCACGTGCACATACACATGTCGTGCACATACACATGTCATACACATACATACATGGAAAAACTCACATACACATGGAAAAACACACATACACACAGACAAATACACATACACATAGATAAACACACATACACATAGACAAGCACACAAACACATGGACAAGCTCACATGCATATAGACAAACACACACATACACATGGACAAATTCACATACACATAGACAAATGTATAGTTAGAAATAAAGCAACAAACAAAAAGCAGGTAATGAGCCTTTTCAAATACTCTAGGAGAAGCACTGCTGACCAGTTTGCAAAGAAGCTGCAAGGTCAATTTTTAGCCAGCCAGGAGAAATTTTGGCTAGAGAAACGGTGGTGACCATCAATCATTGAGCTTCCACCTAGCGATAAAGGCGTCGGTGGGAACTGTGGTTGGGTGGTAGGTGTGGTGTGCCTTCTGTGTCTAAAGACAAGATTCTGAAAGGGAGAAAAACAGACAAGCAGCCTGTGGTAGTTTGAATAAGAATGGCCCGCAGAGACTCCCAGATTTGATTACTTGGTCACTAGGGAGTGGCGCTATTTGAAAGGATGCGGAGGTATGACCTTGTTGAACTAGGTGTGCTCTTTTTGAAGTAGATATGGTCTCCTTGGAAGAATTGTCCACTGAGGGATGAGCTTTGATTTTCTTTTAAAGCCTAAATAGACCCAGTGGCTCTCTCTCTCGCTCTCTCTCTCGCTCTCTCTCTCTCTCTCTCTCTCTCTCTCTCTCTCTCTCGCTCTCTCTCTCTCTCTCTGCTGCCCGTGGATCCAGACACAGAACTAGCCACTTCTCCAGCACCATGTCTGCCTGCACGCCATCATGCTTCCTGCCAAGGCAGTCATGGACCGATCCTGTGAAACTGTAAGCAAATTCCAATGAAATGCTTTCTTTGATAAGAGTTGCAATGGTCTTGGTGTCTTTTCACAGCAGGAGAACAGTGTCTAAGACACAGCAATTTTCAAATATTTTTAGATCAGGAAGTCAAAGAATAGATTTTTTTTTTTAAAGCAAATGCATGACAATAATGTAAGTACATTTACTTGTGAGCAATTGGTTAGTTGCTGAATAACTAAGATATACTGTTAAGTGGACAAAAGCAAATCATATATATATCATACATATGTAATATTATATATATATATATATATTAGCATTTAATGGGTGAAAAGATTATGTGTATAATGTGCTTATAAATGCATAGATTGTCTATAGAAAGCTATATGATCATTTTCCCTATGGAGGAGAAATCTGCTTGGTTATGGTACAAGTTTAGGAGAAGATTTAATTTTTCGCTTTTATCTTTGGAATCTTCTACCGTTAAACCTCCTTCCTACCCAAACTAATCAATGGTTATTTTTAACGCAGGCTTTGACACATGTTCCCAAGCCTCAGGTTTTGTCCTGTTCGCCGCCTTTTTTTGGCATATTTGGCTCAGCTATGAATTCCCTTTGCTTAACTCCAGGCGATTCACTTGAGCCCGCCTGAAGAAGCATGTGCCACCACCTTGTCAAAAGCCTCTTGCCAGGGACCGGGCCCTCACATGGAAGCCTCTACTGGCCTCTCAGATGGATGTGCACAACTGGAGAGAAAGACATCTGTCCCAAGAAGGCTAGGGAAATTGATGTAGCCCACAAAAGGGCTTAATAAAAGTGTCTGTCTTTTTTATTCTATACAGAAAACCTGCAACCCACTGAGGCCAGAGCACTGTGCACAAAAGAGCTGAGCTATAGGCAATGGCCTCTTTCTTTACTATTAAATCCAGTGACTCAGTGGAATCCTCAGACTGCGACAAGGGAAGAGTTGGTGATAAATTGAACCAGTGCAGTTGTATGTGTCTCACAGAATCCTGGGCTTCCTGAATGGGCTGGTGGAGCACCTGATGCCCAGCAAGGTCAAAAATGGCTGCCCACCGCTGGATGGTTAGCTGCCTCTTAAATCTCTAAGTACACATGTCAAGATGCCCCCCTGTGTCTGGCTTCACCTCCCTCTTCAGGCCAGACAAATCAGTTCCCTCCAATGGAGCAGAGCTCTTGGCATCTGCCTGAATGTTCTCTGGGAGTGATGTTTTATTTGGCTTCCAGCCAGGCCAAAAACTGACTCAGTTCTGAGGTCTGAAGTCAGAGTCCCCTTGGCATGAGATGGACAGATGACTGTGCCAACAACCGTGGAGATGGCAGTTGTCTTAGTCAGGGTTTTACTGCTATGAACAGGCACCATGACCAAGGCAACTCTTATAAGGACAACATTTAATTGGGGCTGGCTAACAGGTTCTAAGGTTCAGTTCATTATCATCAAGGCAGGAGCATGGCAGCATCCAGGCAGGCATGATGCAGGAGGAGCTGAGAGTTCTACATCCTCATCTGAAGGCTGCTAGCAGAATACTGGCTTCCAGGCAGCTAGGATGAGGGTCTTAAAGCCCACACCCACAGTGATACACCTACTCCAACAAGACTACACCTCCTAATAGTGCCACTCCCTGGGCCAAGCATACACAAACCAGGACATTTGTACAAACCATGACATTTGTAAAACCATGACAGCAGTTTCCTGGCTTCTTCTTCTTGAGCACTTTAAGTCTGCCGCGCCATCCTTACTGTCTGAACTGCACCATCTCTGGGATCCACAACTGTGCAAAGTGCCCAGCTTTTCCCATCCATTACCAAGGCATCTTTTCCTAGGGCAGATGCTGCACAAGGAGCTTTGTGGCAAATCTCCTAACAGCTTCTGGGGCTGATGTTTGTGGTTTAAAGATTTAGTCTTGTGCCTGTCTCTACCTGAGCCCAAATGTACAATTTGTTCAACTGGGTCTCCGTCTCATTCTTCCTGTGCTGCAAGCCTTTCCGGTGCTTATCATTACCTGCATCTCTAGGTCCTGCATCTCTAGGTCCTGCATCTCTAAGCTTACTACCATTCTTGAATTGTAAGTGGGCTGGAGGAATTGAAAAGCAGGAGCTGACATTTGAATCATACAACTGTGTATTTCGCTCTTCTTCCCCTGTCTCTCTTACAGAATCAAAACAAGTGTAAAAAGACACCACAGACTCCAGCGCTGTGGACAGGATGGAGGAGCGGATCATATCCCCTTTGCCCTTTAAGGCCTGGGAGACAGAGCTTAGAGGGCACTGAGAAAGTAAAACTTTGCAACGAATTGGGATCCGTGAAATATTCGAAGCTATGGATGATGTAAGCAAGACCACCTCATTTCTCCCAACTTTGTAGCTTAGGTTCTATTCCCCCTTGAGGGGTGGGGGAGATGGCTCAGTGGGTAAGGCATTTGCTGTGTAAAGTTGAAGACAACAGTTGGGACCTTCAGTCTTCACTCAAATCATGGTGGGAATGGGATAATTACAACTCTTGGAAGTGGAGACCGGGGAATAATCTCCAGAATAAGATAGTAGCTAGGCTAGCTGTATTGGTGAGTTCTTGATTCAACCAAGAGATTCTGCCTCAAAGGATAAGGCAGAGAGCAAACAAGGAAGACTTCTGATGTCAGGTACACAGGTGAACATCCATCCATGCGCATGCACTATACACAAAAAACGGAGCCCAGTGTGGTGGCGCACAGCTTTAATCCCAGCACTCGGGAGACAGAGGCAGGCGGATTTCTGAGTTCGAGGCCAGCCTGGTCTACAGAGTGAGTTCCAGGACAGCCAGGGCTATACAGAGAAACCCTGTCTCGAATAACCAAAAAAAAAAAAACTGGGGGGAGAAAAATTATTTTAATAATAATGTACTATATCTCTATAGATTCAGGTGGCTTATTGGGACATGGCAGCAATCTTTAAAGGAACCGCTTTTACTCTAGGAGGCTGGCTTTGAAAGTGCCCCACCTTCAGTCTTGTTTTTGACGTCCTCACCCTCTGCAGTTGGAGCCCATATAACCTCCTTGGATCTGCCATGAATTGCTGAGCAAGGTTTAGTCAGGGCACAGTATAACTGTGTGTCACCTGGGTGGGAAGCAGAAGGTTTCTGTGACAACTCTCGGTAGCTCTTAATTTATTTATTTTTCTCCCAGGCGGTGTCCAGCATAGTGATGCTCTTTGCACTGGCTCGGTTGGGATGGAGTCTGCGGATTACTGGGTTGAAGGGATGACTTACGGGCTTGTGACAGGGCTCCTGAGCCTCCGTGAAGGTTGTCCACCAGCACATTCTTCCCACTGTTGGGCTTGGAGAACCACATCTGCTTTGATCTCTACTCAGAAAACCTGGCACCGAGGAACTCATAGAACCCAGCCATGTATCTCACTTGGAGTCAGGGAAGCCTAAGATGGAGGCATCAGCATACTTGTTGTCTGCTGGGGGCTGCCGCTCTTCGCTTCTGAGATGGACCTTGAGTGGATCTGATTTAGAGGGAAGGGTGTCACACCCTCACAGGACAGATGGTAGAATGGCTGAAAGGCTGCCTAGGTCAAACCCTTTTTTTTACAAGGCATCTAGTCTAATTCTGAGGGACAGGCCCTCTTGTCCTAACCACTTTTTTTGGAGGCCCCATATCGTATTATTATCACAGTGGGAACTGCTGGATTTTGGAAAGGACACTGACCATCCAGAGTGTGTTGCTATGCACAGCAGCACCTAGAGGTGTGTGTGTTATTCTGGCCCAGCACAGGAAGCACCGTGGGAGGGAGGTCTGATAGTTGGTGAGCCCAAGACTTTCTACAGAAGCCATGGACATGCCTGTGGTACAGAATTTGCCTTTTGCTGCAATGTAACAAGAATCATGGTCCATTACCACCAGCTGAGCTCAGGCAGATGACCCAGGACCAAGGTGAACCTCTTTGGACTCTGACCTAAATTCTCACATTTATGGTCTTGAAATTCCTCTTTGGCAGCACCTCCCTGGTTTACAGGTATAGAAAACTCAGAGGATGTTTACTTAAACACAGCCACGGTGCCAAAACCATGCCTGACTCAGAGACCACAGTTGTGCTGCTAGCAGGTGGAACCAGACCTTTGCATGGAATCTTTCTAAGTGGCAAACCATTACAGGCCTCGGGAGACTGGGATGTGTAATATTGCTCGGTCCTCAGATAGTTCTTGGAGGCGATGAAGGCTAAACTAATTAAATCAATAAATAACAAGAGGATCCTGGGGTCTTCTCAGGTCCTGGAAACACCTATTTCACGATGGCACAGTCAACACATCAGTGCATTTGATGAAGGCACAGAGGAGGGCAGATGTGGTCTACCTCGGCCGAGGAACTCAGAGAGATGGCCACCCTGGGAAAGAAATGGCAGTGTGGCCTCCCTGAGCACTGGAGAGAATTGTCTTGAAATTGGGGACATCAGAACCCATGACCTTGGAAAGAGACATCGTCATGGAGAAGGGTCACTGAGGATAGAAATGAAGATTACCAGCTTATGTAGGAGGTCTAATTTTGACTATGGACCTTTGGGAGACGGCTGTGCTGCCAGCAGTCTGGTCTGACACCTTATACCTGGCCACGGGTTCTTCCTGACGCCCACACAAGGTCTTTGGAGAGGAGCTATAAGCATGACAAGCTGGTGGGCAAGCAGGTACAAAGCTGGTTACTAGGGAAAGGAAATAGGCCTCTTGGGTTTACGTTTAAGCCAACAACACTCAGTGAAAACCTTTGATGTGCCTGCACTGTCTTAGCCATTTCTGTATTATTTTCTTATTTACACCCCACATTGTGAGTTTTACATGTTTCTCTTGCTTATAGAAATGTAGAGAGGAAAGGACCCAGGTTCAGATATGGGAGGTCAGCTCTCCACAGCTACACTGGGGGAGTCATAATAAGAGCCTGGCCTATTGATTATGTTGACGCAGGTCTGGACCTGTTAGAGCAGTGATTTGGGCTCCTCCTCTGTGTCCTTGACTTCCTAGACCAAGTCCTCTGACCGCCTACAGACTTTCTACCCTGCCAGGCCATTCCCCCGCTGCCCCCCCCCCCCAGCATTCAGCTGGTTCCTTCCTGCTGTGGGGACAAACTGGCCTCAGGCATTGTTCTCAAAACACCCAGAAGGGACAGGCTCAGAGAAGACAGGTGGCATCAACTTCTCTGCCCCAAGGCAAGGAATTCATCTGGGAAGGCTCAGTGTCTTAGTTGGGGTTTCTATTGCTGTGAAGAGACACCCTGACCATGGCAACTCTTATAAAGGACACATTTAATTGGGGCTGGCTTACCAGAGGTTCAGTCCATCACTATCACGATGGGAAGCATGGTGGCATGCAGGCAGACGTGTTGCTGGAGAGGTAGCTGAGAGTTCTACATATGAATCTGCAGGCAGCAGGAAAAGAACTGTGAGCCACTGAGCCTGGGCTTGAGCTTCTGTGACCTCAAAACCCACCTCCACTAACCCACTTCCTCCATCAAGGCCCTGCCCACTCCAACAAGGCCACACCTACTCCATCAAGACCACACCTCCTAACAGTGTCATTCCCTAAGGGTCAAGTATTTAAAAATATAAAGGCCACACCTATTCAAACCAACACACTCAAGCATCCTTGAGGGGAATAAAAACGTGGCCTAGAAGGCTCCTATGCTAATCTCCCTAGCCAAGGGAAAGCCGAGACCTTTGCACATCTAAGGCCACCACAGGGATGAGGGAAGCAGGGACAGGAGCCTGTGGTGAGGGGCTCCTGGTGCACAAAGGCTTGGTTCTAAGACTGGAATCTTCTTTGTGAAGAGTAGAGCCCTGGTTGTCCCCAGTACCCAGAGAGGCTACTGTGTGTCCCAGCATGCAGGCCTGGCTGGCATTAACGGTTTCTTCCTTAAAACTGCCACTGCACTCACACTAGCTAGAGCTTCAGAATCAAGCGATGGCCTGGCACTGTCTCTCAGGTGACAGGCTGACTGACTGAAGCAGACTGGGTAAGGTGTAAGTGTCTCCAGTGTCGCCTACCCTTCCCTTAACAAATTTGAACAGTCACGTGATGATCATGTGGCTTGTTACTTCACAGTGACAACATTCAAAGTGATTGAGGTATTCTTGGTGGTAAAAATCTAGTACTCGTGAATTGAAGTGCCACTCACCCCCAGGCTTAAATCTTCATTCCTGCTTGATTCTCACAAGCATACACACACACACACACATGCACACGCACATACATACACGCACTCAACCCCAGGTTTAAATCTTCATTCCTGCTTGATTCTCACAAGCATACACACACAAGCACTCACACTTGCAAGTTCAAGCAAGTACACACCTGCTCACAAGTATGCATGCACACACATGCATACTCACAAATATGCACACATACACACACACACCTGCAGATACATACCCACTCACAAGTACACATGTACACACATGCATTCACACATATGCACACATACACACACACACTCATGTAGTGAGTGGTCTCACCTCCTTGTTCATTCTTTCTATTGCTCACCTTTTTACCACTTTTTCTGCTTTTCGGGATCTAAAGGGAAGGGGCTATGCAAGGAAAAGTACACTCCCAGGCAGGATCTGCTTCCTGGGTGGCTTCATTCTCTCATGGAGACCTCATTTTCCTGTTATGATCTCAGTGTTGGGGATGAGGCAAAGGGGAATTGAATTGCTTCCAAATCTACTTAGCCCAGGCTGTACTATCCACTGGTTTGGACTGCCTCAATTTAGGCACTGAAGTCGAGAGCTGGAAGATGGGACTCTGTCTTTGCTCTTTTACATGCTAAAAGCTGAGGGCTTGGAACTAGTTTTGTCTATGTCACTAGCTAGCTGAGCATCCTGGGAAAGGTCACCCACCCCCTGTGACCACAGGGGCTTCTCATAAAATGGAGTCAGTCTTTACCCTTTAGGGCTTGTCTAGCTGGAAATAACAGATTGGAAGTAGTTAAGCTTCAGTGGATAAAGGCTGCTCCATCTCGTGGCTGCCACTTTATTACTAAGGGATGTGGGGACCACATGGCACATGCAGTTGTCTCTTGCAGGTCTAATGGTACAATTCTGAGGCTTTAGTTTCTCCTTCATCAATCTCTGTCCATCTTGCTTTGGTCACTATCACCAATCCATTGCCTAGACCCAAGAGGTAATCTCTAACAAGACTATGAAGTCCCATAATTCTGCCCTCCTCCAATTTATCATCTTATCTATACTTGGCTCAGTGAAGACTCAACAGATCTCTTGCCTGGACCGTTCATCTTAAATTTCTCTTCCTGAAAGCTTCCTAGGTCAGCTCTTCCTAATACCATTGTCATCAACAATGATTGGCAGCTACTTCTATTGCCCTGTGGTCCCTGCCAGAGTAAGGATGTGGGATTATTTGGTGCTTGTTTTCTCTCTTCTGTACTCACTGTCTAAAACCCCCAACCATAGGGACAGGATCTATTCTATTCATCAGTATACCCTAGTGACCCACACAGAAAAGAGTCATGGGCTCATAAGAGATGCTCACTAAACAATGAACAACCCCCATACACACAGACAACCCCTGTGGTTTCCTTAAAAAAAAAATCTCTGACCCCAGGCACAGCTCACTCTAAACCATTCTTGTGCTTTCTTATGAAGTCTAGATTCTGAAACCCATAGGGAAATATCAAAGCTCTGAGTCTGGCCTTTCAAAAGTTAGCTTCAATTTACTTGTTTACAATTTCCATCCCTCCAACCCTTATCAGGGTTTCTCAATGTTGGCAAGGCTGAAAATTTGGACCTGATAAATTTTATTGTATGGTCTACCCAATGAATGATAGGATTCTGACCTGCATTCCTGACTGTGTTTGATGCCATCAGCACTGCCCCTGTATCTGACAGAAATGTCTCTAGACCTTGCAAATGTCCCCTGGGAGGACCTGTTGTTCCCAGTTTAAGAAGCATCACTCCAGCATAGCCAACGCTCTCGCCAGTTACTCCAGCTGCAAGACCAGCATGCTCCAGGTCTCCCTAATTCTGATCTCCTAACCTAGGCTGTGGTCTACCCTGTGAAAGAAGACTTTGACTCATTCTTTTAGCACCAAGCCAAAGGTCCCCTTTTCTTCCGAAACCTTCCCTGATTTCCATAGTGAAAAACATTTGAAAAACTGAATGATTCTATGTACATGAAAAATCTTGGGCAGCAAACTACAAAGGTGACATTTATTTAATGAATGGACAAATGTTCATGTTTGGTGCCTATATAAAGAAACAGAATGCCTTCAAATAGTAGAATGTCATTTCTCCCAGAAAATTCATAGTAACTTATCATTAGGAAGGTCTGATTCCGTTGTGAATCCTACTAAGAAAAACCTTAACACCCTAAGCAATTTCTACCCACCTGTGTAAGAGTGGCATAATTTTGAGGATAGCCATCTCTGATTGGCCTTAAGGCCTGCTTCACTGGAAAGAACCCATATCTGGTGTTGGTGTCTACAACTGTAGTTAACACCCCATGTCTCTCAAGGTTTAAAGCTTGAATAGGCTAAGTACATTGAAATAGCATCAAACTGCTTTCTAAATACACATTTATACTCATGAACAAAAATCTATTCTCAGCCTTAATCAAAAATGTTTCTCTTAACAGTGAATGACAGTGAACACAGAGGCTCATGGATGTTCAAGATGCTAAGAATAAGTTCCTATTGAAGGGCTTAGCCCTAAACAAGACATGCATACCACCTCCTCGAAGGCTTAGAGAACACTAAGTGGGAAAAGTGACAAGAACATGGAAAAGCCAGAAGATGGGACAAAAGGCTGAGGCATGGTGTACGTATAACTTTTGTTTTGTTGCTGTGATAAAACACCAGGACTAAAATCTACTTACGGAAGATTATGGTTGGAGAGAGAGTCTATAATGGTGGGAGAGGCATGGCAATAGGCAGTCAAAGCAGGAAGTAGAGAGATCACATCTACACACACACACACACACACACACACACACACACACACACACACACATGAGACAGAGGGCAAACTGGGAAATGGAACAAGGCTATAAACTCTCAAAGCCCATCTGCAGTAATAGACTTCCAACAAGACTTCAGCCCTGCCAGGGAGTGGTGACACACACCTTTAATCCCAGCACTTGGGAGGTAGAGGCAGGCGGATTTCTGAGTTCGAGGCCAGCCTGGTCTACCAAGTGAGTTCCAGGACAGCCAGGACTACACCGAGAAACCCTGTCTTGAAAAAAAAAAAAAAAGAAAGAAAAAAAGACTTCAGCCCTTAAAGGTCTGTAACCAACCAAACAGTATCACAACCAGGCACACACTGTTCAAATAAGGGAGCCTCTGGGAGCATCACTCATTCAAATAATCAGACCATCGTCTGGATCCCATATAACCATTGTGATAACGAACCCACAACAACTTTGACTAGTTGCTCTGTGTGGGAACAAGACAGGCTCTGTCAGCAATTAGTCATGAGGGGAACAGGGGTCCATAAGGCCAGACCCCATTACTGCTAACCTATTGACTATCCATAGTTGCTGGGAGCAGGGGGACGGGGGGCATTGTCTCCAGTTTCGTATCTACCACGGAACCCACCAGACTCCGATGGTTAGCTCCCAAACCACGTTCACTCACACGGCCTTGGTTAAACTCGATGGATTTTACATAGAACAAAACATACAGCCATGAGAAATACTCGTAGGGAAGCAGGGGTAGATAGGGACTGTAGGGGCTGAGAGAGGGTGAGAGTGTGAGAGGTGTTGGTATGTATTATGTATGTGTGTGAGAAACCATCAAAAATTAGTAAAAAATAGAAATGACAACCTTATAGTAGGTAAGTAAGGGGAACCCATCCCAACTCTAGAGTGCGAACACCCAGGCAGAGTTTGAGACCTCAACTCAGATGCCCTTAAGGGTCTTGTCCAATGTGAAAACCTCTGAATTCTGTTCTGACTAGTGGAGTCTGCAATTTGAATTCTCTCCACTGTTTGCCAATGACTTGGGTAAATGGTACATGTTTGTAGTAGTCAGGGTTCTCTAGAGTCACAGAACTTATGGAATGTCTCTCTATATTGAGGGAATTTATTGTGATGACTTACAGTCTGTAGTCCAACTCCCCAACAATGGGCAGCTATGAATGTGAAGTCCAAGAATCTAGCAGTTGCTCAGTCCCACGAGGCTAAATTGTTTTAGTTGGGCTCCCGGAGAAGTAGTTTCTGACAGATGTGCTGGCAAGTAAATGCAAGCAGGTGAAGAAAAGTGAATCTTCTCCCAATGTTCTTATGTAGGCTGCCAACAGAAGGTGTGGCCCAGATTAAAGGTGTGTACCACCATGCCTCAAAGATCTCCTTGCCTCAATCTCCTGGGATTAAAGGGGTGTACTACCGTGCCTGGGCCTAAACTTTTCAGGCCACTATGCCTCAAGATCTCCATGCCAAGATCCAGGTCAGAAATGTGTTTTCCAGCATCAAGATCAGGAGGATCACAGGTATGCCCTCCAATTCTGGATTGTAGTTCATTCCAGACATAGTCTAGCTGACAACCAGGAATAGCCATTACAATGCTCCTAGATATAGTGCTAGGCTCATGCCCTAGTAGTACCCTGGCCAGTACAGAACTCCTTGTATTTTTGACATTGTTGTTGTTGTTGTTGTTGTACTGTATGCCAAAGAGATCCTGCTCTAGGTATTGATCGTGTAACTCTGCCCCAGTGAGCATACAGCTCTCTCATCTTTGGGAATACAACTCCAGAAAGTCCCCCATCTTATGTGCCAGTTGATCTGCCTCCCAAGTACTTCGCAGTGCTTCATGCGGCTCAAAGCCCTGAGAATCATGGCTCTTCAAATGTCCTAAATTCTCAGTAGCTCATAGTGAGCTATGGAAATGAAGGGGTTTTAGCATGTATCTCAGTGGTCATAATACTCCTGCTCCCTCCGACAAATCCTTGTTGGCCCTGCTTGGGGAATTAGAAGGTTGCTGGAGCTTTCTTGTAGACTCCTTTATCCAACAAATCCCCAAGCTCTGGGCAGTAGAACAACATGGCAATGCTTGAACTCTCAGAACCCTAGGATGTTTCCACAAATGCAGAGGCAGGAGCATTGCTAGGGGTTCATGGGGTGTGGCAAGCTATAGCAGATTTCTCAGACAACTTATGTAGGAACTGAGGAAGTTCTACTTGAACTTATAAATAGTTCAACTGATTCTAAAGCCACTGAATAAGATTTGGGGTTGGAGACAGAGAGGCTCATCTCCAGATTAGAAAGGAGTTTAGGTAGAGCCCTCCCACCCCCACCCTCACCCCCCACCCCGCCCCATCGCTAAATCTATGCAAAGGTGAGTTTTCTCTAACTTCCTCAGCCTTTTAAGCCTTGACCTCTGGCAAGGATGTAGAGAAACTCTGATCAAAACTCTGACCTTCAGCGCCCTCCCACTGCCTCTCCATCTCCTTTCCAGGAGCTTCCTCCTTCTCTCTGCCAACTCTGCCTTCACTAAATTGCATTTATTCAAATGATGGGTCTCAGAAGGATGCCAGACCCAGCAGAAACCCCTCAGGGATTAGAACCTGCCGGGGAGTGGAAGTATTTCAACCCGGAGGCTCTGGTCACTGAGCCAAGCCCCTGAGGGGACAGAATGCAAATTTCGTACTTTAAAAGTCTGGGATGGGAGAAAAGGTGTCACAGACTCACTCTCCCCACTGAGAGTGCCAGTATCCTCACAGCTCTGCCTCTGGCCCCCAGCTGCCGTGGGCTCAGGATGCAGAAGACAAAATCAGCTTCCAGCTCGAAAGAGATGCTTGCACAACCCTCACCATCTCATCTTCAGCCAACACCCACCTGCTTTGCATTTTATGAGACCCTACTATGTGCAAGAAACATAACTATCCTCAGAGCTGGCAATGAAGAAAAAATATATGCTATTCTAGGTGGTACTGGGAAGTCAGGGCTCAGGCTTCATTGTCATCACACACCTGGGCTTACACCATTGGGTCTCAGTATTCCCATTTTAGTTTGGGTTCAGGCAGCCATGTGTTAGAAGAACAACAGCCGCATATTCATTAGTGTGCTTTTGGGGAGCACGTGTACCTGGATTACAGGGTAAAACCTGGGTGGGGATGTAAAAGGGTTCAAGCCCCACCAGCTTGCTGCTGGAACTGAGAACTGGGATCCTGGTGACAGACGCTGGGTACTGATGCTGGAGAGCAGTTCTGTAATAAATCCCATTGAGGCTTCTAAAGACCTGAGTGCATTTTGGAGAGGATGTATCTGATGCTTCTTGAGGCAAATCCTGTCATTTCTACTTCCCTAAGTGTCGGCACCAGGTGCCCTAGTTACCTTCTCGGCCTCATGGGGGACCTCCTATCTATTCCCAGAACGGTAGTGGCATGTGATATTTGAGTGCACCTTTTTAAGTCTCCATTGCCTGCATAGGTTGTTTTTTTCCCCCAGCTTATCCTGGAGCCTGAGATTTCAGATTCACTAGGGAATACCATGGGAACATAGCTGTCCCAACCAGTGAGGGACTAAAGCTAGATGCGAAAGAGCCAGCAATTGTCTTTCCTGGTTAATCCAGTTCCAATATAGCACAGAGGGCTGAACAATCCAGAGGCCCAGAATGTCCATATCCACTTAAGAGAGAAGGCCAAGAGAAGATGGACATAGGCTTCTAGGCTTGTCCAGCCCCACCCAGCCACTCAATTTTCATGTTCCTCCCCTTGGGATACAGAGGAGCATAATGGGAAGACATTGCCCAAAGGTAATCTTTTAGTGGTTATACCAGGCAAGGGGTAATTGGTTAAATTATGTAGTGCCTGCATCCTGTCCAGGTCTTTTCTTCTTTCTTTCTTTCTTTCTTTCTTTCTTTCTTTCTTTCTTTCTTTCTTTCTTTCTTTCTTTCTTTCTTTCTTTCTTTCTTTCTTTCTTTCTTTCTCTCTCTCTCTCTCTCTCTCTCTCTTCTTCTTCTTCTTCTTCTTCTCCCTTCTTCTTCTCCCCTCTCCCCTCTCCTCCTTCTCCTCCTTCTCCTTCTCCTCCTCCTCCTTCTTTTCCTTTTCTTCTTCTTTCCTTCTTCTTCTTCCCCCTCACTCTCCTCCCCCCACCCCCTCCCCCCATCCATCCCTCACCCCCTCCTCCTTTCCCCCCTCCTCCTTCCCTCTTCCTCTTTTTTATCTTCTTCTGAGACAAGGTCTAGAAGCCCTGGCTGCCCTGGAACTTGTTATGTAGACCAGGATGGCCTCAAACTCAGACATCTGCCTGCCTCTGCTGCTCAAGCTTTGGGATTAGAGGGCATGAACCACAACCACCCAGCTCAGGCCAACAATCTTATATAAACTGCTCAAGCCTCGTGTCTCCAGAACATGACCTTATTTGGAAGAAGGACCACTACTGATGTAATTAGTTAAGATGCTCTCCTCAGGGGGACTCCAATCCAAGATGACTGATGTCTTTATCAAAACGGGGAGATTTGGAACCAGGCATGCATGTAGGAAAGACACCATATGAAGCAGGAAGCAAGGGTGAGTGAGACCCTTATGAACAAAGGAATCTCAAAGACTGACAGCAAGTCACAGGGCAAACTATGATTGTCCAGAAGGCCTGTCGATACTGTGACCCAAGACCTCTAGCCTCTAGAACTATGGGAAGCCAGGTGGTCCAGGCGAAGTAACACAGTGTACTGTGCAGCTCGGCCTTTGGATCTTATGAAATATTCCTTGCAGAGCCAGCTCCCAGGTGGATTACTGTCCTTGCGAATGATCCTGTAGTGGAAATGACAGTAGTGGCAATATTTAAATTATTGGGTTTTTTGTTTGTTTGAGCATCTATTTATTTACCTGGCCTGTTTAAGTGCTGACAGTACCATAGAAAAGGATAGTTCTTGGAGAACTACATTCCAGAGACCAGGGTCAGCAAAGAAAATGTGTGAGTAACAGACAATAATCAGACTGTGACAAGTGTTACTGGGGAAAATAAAATGTGACAGAGAATAAGGAAACTAAAACGGGACTAATATGCGGGTATGGGGGGTCATTTCGGGAGAGAGTTCTGGAAGTGAGTGACATTGCAGTCACCCCTGAATGAGGGGAAGCACTGCCACAAGCACTCTGGAGAAACACACCCAGATACAGAGCACATGTGTGAAGACTGGGGCCAAGAGGATGCCTGCCAGGAGGGTAGATCTACCGGAGTCTGGGGCACTGGAACAGAGAGCAATGAAGGACCAAAAGGACCAGACACTGTCTTCTACCAGTGCCACAACCCAGGTCCCCTGCTGTCCTGGTCATAAACCTGAGGTGTGGAAGAAACTGACAGAAACACTTCCCGGAAATACACTGAGGTGGTTTCTGGAGACACACAGGAAATGGATTCTCTACTAGAAACTCAGGTCAGTGTTAGTCTAATGCCACCAGATAAAGGTCCCAAGTCTTCCTGTTCAGTCAGGAAGCCATTTTGTGTGGGTATCTGCCTTCCCCTTGGAGGAAGTCCTACACAGAAGTCCCCGTAGAGTCCTCACTTCTACCTCATGCTAACTCCCATACGTCCCAGGACAATCACAGAGAACTTCTGATGTCATTACCTAGCAGCGGCAAAAGAGGGATTGGTATTTCATTCCTTGGTAATTGTTACCAGCCTCAGTGCCTTTGATGGCTTTCCCCAGAAACAGGAGGACCTGGAGAGAGGGACAAGAAGGTGGTAGGTGACTCTGGCATGCCTTTATTTTGCTCTGTGCTCACAACTGAAGGCACACAGTGTAGCGGCAGCAAAAGCCTCCAGAACTGGCCACAGGGTTGGGGGTAACTGGACCTTATCAACACCTAGTTTTGTACAATGCAGAAAGAAAAGGAATACTTCCATACTAAACCAGACCCGCTAGTCAAATACTCATTAAAACCTGTCTGTGTGAGGCATCGTGCAAGAGGCCATGGGCACTGAAGGGAGAGGTGCTTGAGCCCTTGTCCCCAGAAGCTTCCAGTCCCATTGTGGGATCTAAGAAAGACCCTGTGTACATACACAGGTGGACCAAGAGATGGTTAGCAAGCCATTAGGAGAGGAAGAGACGCTCAAGATTTTAGGTTAACTTCTTATTTTTTTCAGGGTAGAAGGTCTGGCCCCAGGTTCAGATCTGAGGAAGGGGAGGACGGAGGTGCATGAGCAACCCTGGTCTGGCAGCTCAGCCCCCTCATAGAGCCCGGACCCCGGCTTTAAATGCCACTGTGAGGCTCTAGAAGGGAGGAGCCGGGGTGTGTGGTTTGAGCTGCTGAGTCAGAACACCTCCCGAACCTCCAGCACTTGGGGCTGTTTTTTCCAGGACTGGTTTTGTCGCTATGTGAGCCCATTTTGTCTTTGTGCCTCCTAACACAGTCTGTAGAACTCCCAGACTGCTTGATGCACAGTCATGCATAAAACATGTGCTACAGCAAGCACACACACACACATACACACGTCACTTTGACTTTTCAATGCTTTGTGCTAAGGGAAAAAGAAACAAGGTTAGCTTTCCAGCCTCCCACCCCCAAACTGTCCCCAGAATGGGTAGACACAGCCTTCCTTTGTGCCGTTTGCCAAGGGCTCAGCGTGCCATGTGTGGCTGCTGTTGTTCTGATTCCTCTGGTTAAGGAGGAGTCTGCCCTCCCTCAAACCTAGGAATCTGGCTCATTTCCTGTATCTTCTATTTCACTGGACATGTGGCGCCCAGTTCCTGTAAGTGGCATGATGCAAGCCCAGTGGTTGGGGATGTGGCGGCTCAGGCAGATCTCTGTACCTTCTGCTGAGCTACAGGGCACATTCCCTCTCTTAGCCCCTCGTGTCTAGAGCAGCCTGGGGTGGGGTTGGGGCATCTCACCGGTGAGCACCTTGGACTCCAAGGAGCGGGAGAGGACGTGTGGAGAAAGCCACAAACAAGAACTGGACTTTCCGCAGTGAGATGTACCGATTCCTTGGGGGGACCCAGACCTTAGCAAATCAGAAGACTAAACACAGAAGAAAGTGAAAGGGCATGGAGGTCACAGGAGTCTTTGAAGAATACTTGCCTGGGCCTTGATTTTCAATGCGGTGAGGCTTCCCAGGCAAAAGGGAGTCACACTCTGCTAGTCAAGGCACACCCGACCTACATTTGATCTTGGAGAAGCACTTTTAAATCGATCCAGTGCAGGGTCAGTTCAGTTTCCCAGGGGCTCTTGTGTTTGACCAGGGCATGGAGAAATGATTTCCAAGGTGAGGCTGCCTAAAACTTAAGTCTAAATTTTCAAATGGAAAAGCCTTTCTGTCTTATTTCCTGGGTAGAGCAAAATCTATTATCCATGAGTGTGATTCAGGAAGCACATACAAAGTGCCTTGTACTAGTTGAAACTTGAACTCAGCTGTTGTGAGGCAGATGTGAGATCATCCCAGCAGAAGGCATTTCTTGGTGGAGGTTGACAGTGCTGCTGGTGAAGAAACCATCCCCCCAACCCCCACCCCCACCCCCCATGCAGCCTGAGTCCCCTTTCTCTTCCAACCTCCATGCTCTACATAGACCAACCTGACTGGCTAGCACATCTGCATTCCAGGTGGGGAAAAGGAGGGTGAGGAAGGAGAGAATGAGACTCAGAGCTACATGTGCCATCTGGTCCACCTCCTGTTGGCCCAGAACTCAGGCTTAAAAACCAGAGCTAGCTAGCGTCGGAAAGGCTAGGACATGTAGCCTTTGCCAGGAAGCCCTGTCCTTGGCTTGAAAGATGCAAAGTGGATATGAGTGGACGGTTCACCGTTTTTGTCTCGCATGCTCAGTGTGGAAGATCCTGTGCCAGGATAAACCAGGCAGGCCCCATCCACAACAGATCCACTGAGCTCTACAGAACTACAATCCTGCACACATCATATCAAATACACAGGGCAGACTTTGAGAAAGGCACTTGAAGAACAGAGGCAAAGAAATCCCAGGCTGACAAGAAAATGTTGGAATTTGATCTGGATCTGGCAGGGGTGGAGGAGGGGCAGCCCCAGGCAGAGGGACTAAACTGAGGCCCCTGGTGTGGAGAATAGAGCCAGAGACAGGAGTGTGGAAGGTGCAGGTGGGTAGAAAGTGAGCATAGAAACAGTCACCTACATCATCCTGACGCTGGAAGCGTCCCCAAAGAGAGGGAGGTCACATCTAGGGATGGAGAAGGGGTGTGGCCATCGGATGGGCTGTGAATGTGTGTGTCACCTGTGCACACACAGGTGATGAAGGTATGGTGGGATGGAAGTGTGCCAAGGCTATGTCCCAGGGAAGAAATCAAGAAAAGGACATCCTTAGCCACACGAGGGAAACTGAATCCAGCCTGGGCTACAGATGATTTTGATTCAAACCAAACCAAACCAATGGAATAAACCACCACATGGGTGTGAGGGTGGAGAATTGTGTGAGGAGGAGTTTGTTCAAATACAGAGACAGCCTTTTCTCAGGGAAGGAAGCCAAAGGGGAAAAGGCCCTCTTAGGTCCCACTTCATTTTCCCTGGGTAAGTCAAGCAGCTTTGTTCATGGACCCAAACCCACAGGGAGCTTTGCCTCCCCCAGCTCTGAGTCCTGACATAGCTACCATCACTGAGGCCCACTTGCAGTCGGTCTCTGTGACTCCTGGCCCGTTTTCAGGGGAAACCACGCACCTAAAAGTGTTTCATGGACACATCTTGAGTTCTTTGGAGCCATATGTTCACTCTCTGCACAATCCAAAGAAACTTTAACTCTCTAACTACAAAATACATTCACAGTTTTCAAAGTTTCAAAATCATGAAAAACAGCTTAGTACTTACAGTCCCTCTGTCCCATGTCTGTCCAACCCCCTCAGGTGTCTATCTACAGCTGTAATCACTTTATTACCAATGTGTCTAGTTTCATGTCCCTTTTGCTGTGATTTTTTTTTTAAATGTGTATGAATGTTTTGCCTACATGTATGCATGTGTATCACAAGCATGTCTGGTACCTACAGAGGCCAGAAGAGGGCATTGGAATCTCTGGAACTGGGTTTACAGACAGTTGTGAGCTGCCATGTAGGTGCTGAAAACTGGACCCAGGTCTTCTGCCAGTGCCTCCCGTGCTCTTAACCACTGAACATCTGTCCACCCCCCCCTTTTTGGTAATCTTCATTTATAATATTAAAGCTGTTTCATTTGCTTGAACTATCTGAAAGGAAAAGTACTGGACCCAGGACACCCCAAGACTAAGTTCTCAGCATAAAGGAGATTTAATTGTCCCGCGGGGACAAAGGACAGGAAATAAGAGACAAAGACAGGAGATGGAAAGAGGAGAAGGAGAGGAGGGGAGGAGAGGAGAGGGAGAAAGGGGAGGAAGGGGACAGGGGACAGGGAGAAGGGATATTTGCCCTGTCCTGGAGTGGAACAAAGGACTGCCTCTTGAGAGAGAGACAGACATGATCCATAGGCAAATGGGGGGTTAGAAGGATAAAGGGAGAAACCCCATATAAGGATGAGGTGTTTCTTTTTTATTGGACATATTAATTAGATGAGCTAAAAGGGGCTTTTGCTTGCTGGACTTGAACACTTTTGATAGCTGGACGTTGGTAGTCAGCTTCAGGAGGAAGAATTGGCCAAAAAAGGGAGTGGACCTTGGGGGCTGGCTTTAGGAATGTATGTAATCTAATGGTTTTTAGCAAGGCAGAGGGAGTCAGAAGAAGGACAAGGCCTGCCAATGTCGTGCTCCCCAGCTGACCAGAGGGCCTTTAGTCTTCCATGTTTATTGTGTTCCTTCCATTGGCTCTGCCACTGTGCTTAATTAAGTCTGTGGCCTCATGTCTCTTCTCCCTACAATCTTATCACATATACTTGACCACTCCTCCAGCATGTTTGTGTCAACATGGTCACAGGCACTCACAGACACATGCTCACACACAGCTGCCCCACCGAGTACAAAGACCACACTGCTTCCTGAGTGACCTTCATCAGATGCAGCCTGGGCAAAATCGCCTTGTGACCAGAGGATGTTGCCAGAGTCAGGCTGACCCCAGTATGGTCTTTGAACTCAGCCTAGAACCACTTCCTGCTACCAACAGGTTTTCCCTGACATATTCAGAGTTTCGATCATCTCTCTCTGCCTTGGATTGCTCGTAGTCCCCCTTCTTCCATGCATGAATCCAGATCAAATTCCAACCCTTCCGTGGAATCATCAATGGGGATTTCTGCATCTCTGTTTTCCAGTGCCCTCTTCAAAGTCTGCTCTGCACATTTGTGATAGTGTATATTACATGACGCATTGATTAACAGCAAGATGGAAGAGGTGTTTGATCTTAAGTAGGGTGCTTTTATTTTAAAATAAAAGGAACATCCCAGGGTGAGTCTCTTTGGCTGAGATGAGGGGCTTTTCACTTGGGTGAATTGAGACTCCTTCCAGTACAGGACACCGTCACAGCCTGGAAGCTAGGACCAGTCCAGCAGAGTGCTAGACGTAAGTATCATTTTCCCAGAGCTTCAAGCCTAGTGCCTCTTCCTGGTTCCTCCCTTGGTAAGGCCAGGTGAGGTATTTGAAATTGGCCATGGGCGAAGCTCTCATATTCCAGAATTGATATAAATTCAACTATTTCCTACGGCCATGAGTCCAGTCACTAAAGAGCTGTTAGCACACTGCTGTGGACATGGATGCAGACTGGTTATTTCTGTTCATTAAGACCTGCCTGGGTCTTAGAGGGTTCCTTTGTTCATCTAATGGTTCTGGTCACTTGGGTTAACACATTTTCCTCTTGCTCCCTTCTCTTTATGTTATCAAGTTATAGTTAACTAATAGGCAAACCCAGCTGCTATCTCTTGGCTTTGAAAGGTTATTCACTATTCTTGTCTTGAATCTGCTAATAGACTTTTTTTTTTACATGAAAAGAAGTCACAATTTACCAGCAATAAATAATAATTACTTCTGTATTTGTCTTAATCCATCCTAAAATAGATTAGTCAATCTTACTACCCTACTTAAAGTTTAACTGCTGTTTTGAGATGACCACAGCAAGTCTTCTAAGAGAAAGCGTGTAATTGGAGCTGGCTTATAGTTCAGAGGTTTAGTCCATTATCATCATGGCAGGAAGCATGGCAGCACACAGACAAGCATGATGCTGTGGCGAGCAGTTCAGAGGTTTTGTCCATTGTCATGGTGGGAAGCATGGCGATGCACAGGGCAGACATGGTGCTGCTGGAGAAGAAGTGGAGAGTTCTACATCCTGATTATAGGCAGCAGGCAGAGAATGAGTCACAAGGCCTGGCTTGAGCATTTGAAACCTCAAGGTCTGTCCCCACGGTGACACACCTCCTCCCATAAGGCCACATCTACTCCAACAAGGTCACACCTCCTAAAAGTACCACTCCCTATGAGCCTCTTCAAGCCCTTTTCTTGTAAACCACCACACTCATCAAGTTCACTTTCGAGCTGTGTATGCAGAACACAACCTGTTGTTGTGGCCCTTTGGTTTAAAGGTGATGATGATCACTGTTGCAAACCGTGGATGAGCTTTTGAGATAGAAAAACGATTGATCTCTCTCTGGATACCATAAAGACAGTAGGTAGAGTATTAAAAAATGGAAGATACAAGGATGTTTGCTTTGAAATATTAAA
Organism: Mus caroli; assembly: GCF_978045245.1. Lineage (NCBI taxonomy): Eukaryota > Metazoa > Chordata > Mammalia > Rodentia > Muridae > Mus > Mus caroli. The sequence continues at coordinate 13,741,046 of NW_028227270.1, forward strand.
TGAAGGGGGTGTGTTGGCTGATGTTGTGAACTGAAATAAAGAATTAAAGGAGACTTTCTTTTTATGTATGTGAGTACAGGGTCACTGTCCTCAGACACACCAGGCATCAAATCTCATTACAGGTGGTTGTGAGCCATCATGTGGTTGCTGGGAACTGAACTCAGAACCTCTAGAAGAGCAGTCAGTGCCCTTAACTGCTGAGCCATCTCTCCAACCCTAAAAGAGACTTTCTTAAGTGTGCCCTGATTTGGGATATGCTTAATCTGAGTCAGTCACTGTGGGATAGGGGAAAAGCACCTGCCCAGAACACCTGAGGAAGAAATTCAACGATACAAAGACACATTTAAAGAAGTGTGTTCAGTCTGTGGTTCCTTTTTTGAAATAGGCTATTTCTAAGCTATGTTTGTTATTTCGTTTAATGAATTCCCCCACCATCCCTGATCATAGCTAATGGGATTAGGAGTGATTATACTTTATATGAGCTGTGCCATTGAGAATATCTTCTATGAACGTTTAGAATTAATAGACCCAAACTGTGGTAGTGCTTGTGGGTATTAGATGTGAAGGGTGTTGGAGTCTCGGAGAACAGGAACAAGGAAACCATTTTGGAGCTATCACATCTTTTCATGGATCATGATAAGAAAGAGGAGAAAGCCAGGCTGCAGATGGAGAGGAAGAGGAGACAGAGAAGGTGGTCAGAGAGAAGCTGTGATGACAGATGACTGTATGAAGGAAGGAACAACCAGCTGCCTTGGTCTGAGACTTTTCTAGCCTAGTTCTAGTGTACCCTTGACCCCACTGTGTGTGTGTGTGTGCTCGCACACGTGCACACACCTGAGCAAGAGTGTATGCATGGGTTTTACTAGGAAATTGAATTCAGGGCTCTAGGTATGCAATGCAAATGCTCTACCACTGAGATATTTCTCCAGTTCTCCAAATACTTCATATTTTGAGGCAAATTCTTACCAGGTTGTCCAGCCTGGCCTTGAACTCACTTTGTAGTCCAGGCAGGCCTTGCACTTGTAATTCTTCGGTCTCACCCTCCTCGGTAGCTGGGATTACAGACCTATATTAACAGACATGGCTAGTATAGCTTTCTCTGAGACTAACCTATAGCTCCTATTCCTTACTCCTAGGGCACACCCAAGTTGCCTTGTAGTGAATCTACCTTTCTTTGTTTCAAGTCACTGAACTTGCTCAGCCCTGACTCTTTGAGTGACCACCGTCTATAGTCGACTATCTGAAATCATTTTGCAGATGGAGCCTTTTCATGTGTAAACTGGGGGACTCGCATTTATCTTTAGAGCTATCTGAAGATTAGGAAGCATCCAGAAAAATACTTAGATCTTAGTAATCATTAAGTGGATGGGAGGTGATATTTTGTGAAAGCACAGAGCTTGGCGCCTACATTTAGGGGGAACTGCAAGTGCTCGTTGGTCAATGTTTAGTTCTTCAGTCCTCATACCCTTGATCTTCTCTCTACCTGAGATGGCTTTGCTGTCACGTGTGCTGGGCAATACTCCACTTAGCCTTTCCCTAGAGTCTCTAAGAGAGCTTGCCTCTATAGTGTCAGTGGTTGTCCTGCATTATTATACCTTAGTCTCATGCATCAGTGTACTTTTGATTTCTCCTCTGAACTTTGATTTCCCTAAAAGAAGCTATATTTGTCTGGGCCTATTTGATTTTTAGCAACAGACTTCATACATGACAAAATTAATAAATGGCCGAATGGAGATTTCTAATTGAGACTGTGGAGTCAAAAGACAAATGACACACAGAGATAATTTACAAAAAGTAGATACTTGAGATTATATCTTTGAATGACATTATTAGGAGAGTGAGGCAGGAGATGGAAAGGGGGAGGTGGGGCTCTGAGGATGCAGCAGACCCGAAGAAATAGAGAGGAAGGACAAGGGGTGGGAAGAAGCAGGCGCATATAGAGGAATCACACAGAAGGGGAGGGAACTTGGGGAGTGGACAGAAATGTTAATAAGTTGATTTACACAGAGACTAGACAAGGAACTTCAGAATCCATTCATGAGATATTTAAAGACAGAGCCAGAGAGCTGGTCAAGGGGGGGGGGGGGAAGTCAGATAATCAGGTTTACCGAGTTAGTGGTTAGTATGCACTGTTTGGTTAAGAACTCACCAAAAGAAGATAAGGAAGAGAGGAGGATAATAAAGATGTGCACTAGGGTAGGACCCTGCCCTACCTCAGAGTGAGTGGGCTGCTTCGGCTTTCTTTGTGCTATGTAGTGTCAACTTCTTCTCTTCCTTGTTTGCCATTTCAATGAAGCCTCTCAGGCTTAACAACTTTGTCAACCAACTTTTAGTAACTATTGTTTCTACTCTTTCTGATTATTTATAACATAGCAATTCTATCTCTGTAGTGTTTTTCTATGGAAGTTCATCCATCCATCATCCTTGTATCCACCCACCCATTCATCTATCAGTCTTTCCATACAATAAATATTTACTTGGCCATGATTAAGGTCTAGATGCTCTACTTTAGGAGTTACTTATAGAGAACAAAGATGGCTCTAAGGAGTTGTTAGTCTCATTACAAAGAGTAGAACTGACTGGCTGCCTCGTCTGGGGTTTTCTAGTTTCAATTTTGGAAGTTGCAACCACCTGTTAGTATTTGAGATTTCCTGGTGTTGGTCTTGACTCCAAGGATAAATAGGAAGCGATCAACCTCCAGCTTATTCAGAAGCCAGCCTTCACTGAGCAATTGTTCCAAAACCAAGCCAGAGTCCAAAGGATACAGGCTGTGTGGTTTAGAAGCCTCCACAAGAGACTTGTGTGTATTATTCATGGCTTGTCATTTGCAGTCAAAGACATAGGCTGCCCTCTAACATCTCTGAGGAAGTTCATGATTTATTGGAGGCACCAGAAGAAATATAAAGCTAAATAGTAATCTAACCCCTCTGGGGGAGTCTTGCTTCTGTCTTTTACATAATATTAGGACCTCAGCAAATAGTTTCCCTGAGATTAAAAAAAAAAAAAAAACTTCAGCAAACATTCAACTGGAATGTTTGAGAACTGAAACCATTCATGCTTTTTATGTTGTAAGACTTGAGTCTCATCCAAAGTTCTTTTTAGATATCAAGTTTTGAAAAATCCCCCAGTACAAAGGAATAGGAAGTCTGTGGTGTAAGCAACACAGTGCAAGCCACTCTAACCCCACTCTTAGAGACCGTGGGCAAGCTCAAACTCTTCCTCTTTGATCCTTTCTGTAGACCGTCAAAACAAGGCTGAAAGACACATTATTTCATGGTTCTTCAGGGACGGAAGGAAATACATCAAATGCCCAGAGTTTCTGAGGGATCACCCTTGTATAATTTAAGAACACGTTTTGTTACAGACAACAGCAAATTCAACTATAAGAGACTTAAGCTGCTGAGCCCGACTTCATTTTTCTCAAATAATGAGAAGTGTGCAGGTCAACAGCCTGGGGCTGGCACAGTTACTGGTTGGTGCTGTCAGGTCCTCTGTGTCTTTCTGTCCCATCATTCTTCCTGTGAAGCTCTGAGCTTCCTGTTTTCAAGTCGGCTTCCAGGCAGGAATAATGTGGATGCCAAAGCCTTCCCCTAGAGAAGAAAGGGACATGCTTTGAGTGGCTTCTACGGGCACTGTCTTGACTACAACATAGCCATTCCTATCTGAAGGGTGACTAACGAGCCCAAAGACACCAGTAGCTTTTCAGACCCTGTATTAAAGGTAAAGGAGGTGGCACTGAGATTAGATGTCGACTAAGCCACTCTGCAGTATATGTTGTGACACTCTGAAAATGATCTTAGAGTTTTTGAAGACACGAAGATTTATTACACGGGGTTGTGGCTGTTTGTTTTAAGTCAGTGAAAGCAACAAACTAACAGCCAAACCCCAAGAGTTATGCTCTGCATATAATGGTATCTCCATAGGATTCTTCATAGCATTTGATCAAGAAGCTGGGATACGGGTACAGTTCAGTGGCAGAACACCTGCCTAGCATATGTGCAGCCCAGAGTCTGATGCCTAACCCTCGAGGAATAAAAATAAAAGTGTAACGCTTCATGACATATCAATCTGAAATGCCAAAAGGGAGAGAGGAGGATGGTGGGAAGGGGAGAGAGCGGAAACTCTTGTCTTCTCAAGAATGTGAAACGGCTTCTGCTTTCAGTGCTCCCAAGTGATAGACTTTGGGCTAACGGAGGAACTGAAGTGCCACTCCAGTTGGGAGCCATAAACTACCAGAGAGAGTTGTCCTCAAAGTAGTAGACATCAGTGCAAGCCCCTCTGGAAGCTGTCTGTATGCTTTGGATGACATTTATCATGAAAGTAGAATGTCCAGTGTAGTTGCCAAGACAACATGTTGCATTGCTCCAAACACTTCTGTACCTCTTACATGACAATCTGCTTAGCTGCCTTTGGGTGATGGGTGTGCAGGGTCCTATGAAAATTTACAATTTCACACTTTCCACGCTCTTCCTATGGGCACATGTGGTGGCCGTAGGCACATGCATATGTGTGTACATTCATGTAGAAGCTACCCAGGAACATCAGCTGACTTCTTCTATTTCATTCTGCCTTGTTGCCTCAGACAGGGTCTCTCACTGATCCAAAAGCTTGCTGTTACTGCTAGGCTGCCTGGTCAGCAGGCTCAGGACCCAACTGTCTCAGGAGCCAATCCTGGGTCTTCATACTTGCAGAGAAAACACTCTGACTCACTGGCAGCTGCCCCGCCCCCCGCCCCTCATATCCTCCACTTTTGATTAAGGGAGTTAATTTAACACATGTCATAAGTCTAATTACTAAAATAAGTTTTCTCTGCCATACATGATCAAATATGCCCTCCTGCCTCCCCTCTTTTCCAATTGTGATGCTTGAGACAGGAGTAGTTCTGAGCATCCCTTAAAAATGGGTTTTCAGAGCCATACAAGAAATTGTCTTATATTTGCCTTGTTAAAAAGGACATCCAGAGATAGTGTTGAATAGCACCCATACACACACACACACACACAAACACACAAACACAGTGCGGGGAGACAGAGACAAAGACTGAGAGGCTCAGTTATGTCCAGGAGACTGACTTGTAAGGCCCAGTAGAACAAAACATCAGGATTGGTGGCACTGGGACTGAGTGAGGGATAAAGCAAGAAAAGGAGAGAAATCAAAGTCTTTAAGTCAACTCACATTCTTGTTTGCTTGTTTGTCTTACAAAGTCCCAAGAATAATGTATCCAAGAAGCCAACCAATCAACCAACCAACTAACCAACCAACCAACCAATCAATCAACCAACTAATCAACCAACCAACCAACCAACCAACCAACCAACCAACCAACCAACCAACTAACCAACCAACCAACCAACCAACCAACCAACCAACCAAACAAACAAACAAACAAACAAACAAACAAACAAGCAAACAGAGTTCTAGGTGGTTGAGTACCTTAACGTTTACTGCAGCCTCTCTCTGAGGAAGCAAAAGAAGCTAATGGCTTGCAGAAGCCGAGTGCTTTAATATTCCCGATAAATCTAGAAGGCTGCTGAAGAAGGTGAGAGCTGGGGAGGCTGCCCTCTACCTGGGCTTGCACAGCGGTGGAGGGTGTGAACCCTGGCTCGTGAGACAGTAACTCAAGCTCCCCTACAAGATAAACTTTTAGAGTCCTACCCTCTGGCCCTGTCTTAAGTTCCTTGGCTTGGACTGTAAAGCAGTCTCTCAGTCAACTTTTGGAGACAGAGAGGGGGTGGGGTGCCCTTTGTCTCCCATCGCAAAGGCTCACGTTGGCAGCTCCTTCAGGAGAGAACATTGGATGCTGACCAAAATGGCTGCAGAGTTCACTAAAGTTGCTTCCTTAGTTCCATCTGGAAGCTCTTCAGAGGCATAATTTCATTCCAGCCAAATGTAATTAGGAATGTGATTTGATTAAAAAAAAAAAAACAAATCGAAGGAGAGAAATGAAGTTTCTCCTCCCTCCCTCCCTTTCTTCTCTCATTAACAGGGCTTATATATGTGACCTTAAGGGTCAGCTTCCCTCTGACCCTGGTCAGGCACCCTAAAGGAACCATGGCCCCAGGACGTGAATGGGGGGAGAGGCACAGTTCCTGCAAGAGAATCCTAAGGATCTTTAAAATTCTGATCTCAAGATCCTGGGAAAGCACAGCAGCTGTATGCCCTCCGTGGGAATGAGATGTCCACTTAATTAAAGCAGGGCAAGGCAGTGGGTGAGCAACTCTCTGGGAGGAAAGCCGGGGTTCTTATCTCACCAGGGCTTTAGTCAAGAGAATTAGCAGCAGGGAAGCAGCTCTGGCTTCCTGGGAGCATGGGTGCCTCAGCCAAGTTTGGTGGAGGAGAAAAGGAGAAAAGTAGGAGAGGAGAGGACCCTTGACTTCCTGTATTATTGGCCATGACCCAAAGTAATCTCTCTCTGACCTACTCCATCTTATCGCCAAGGCTCTAATGAGAATTGTGTGGTGAGTTTTTGATAAAGGGCAATTCAAAATGAGAACAGAGAGGTCAAACATTGCAGGCTGCGGCTGTCAGTTTCTGTCTGCACACACCGTCTTGTGACTCTCTCTTGTTTGTGGGAACGTCCCTTTATCCATTTTCTGAATCTGTTTTCTGCCTTCTTGGGAGAAGCCTTGCGTGCACCTGAAAACAGCTAATGGGAGCTGGAGAGCAGTGTCCAGTGTTCCTGGGTGGACAAATTAAGCCGGAAGTTAGTGCAAAAGAACTGAGTACAAGGAAAGTCCTGGGGATTCCTACAGCTATGGTAGGGATGGCACTGAAAGATGGACTGGGAAGGCTAAACTGGTCCTATGGTGTGCATCTCACACCCATGTTCGACAGAACACCAATGTTCTGTTTCCGCTGCATTGTTTCTAGAGGACCCCCCTTTGATTGTCAAGTTTGTTGACTCGTGGATGCAAAAAGGCTGCTGCAGGTCCCAGCATCACATATTTATGCAAAATAGAAAAGAGTATAAACGGTGGCTCCATTCCTATCTGTTTCATCTTACCAGGAAAGAAAACAGTTAGTTCCCTTTAAGTCCCAGAAAACTCTTTATTTCCTTGGCCAAAATTGTCACGTAGTTACCCGGGAAGTACAAAGAGACTGGGAATTTAAGGGTTGGGAAATATTGTTAATCTAATTCAAATTGGAGTTCATAAGAGAGACAGAGTAGCTGGCTACCAAGTAGGCAGAGAATGGGGCATCCTGGGGGTGTTTTGATCTACAAACTGCCAGCAGTTTTGTAAAGAAAACTAAAGCAGGGGAACGCCAGGGCCAAGAGGTGGGAGTGAGTGGGTAGGGGAGCAGGTGTGTGTGGGGTATAGGGGACTTTTGGGATAGCATTTGAAATGTAAATGAAGAAAATACCTAATCAAAAACAAACAAACAAACAAACAAACACAAAAAACACCCTAAAGCTTCTTTAGGTAAACCAAACAGAAGAAATTCGATGCAGCAATTTGTTATCAGTCTGGGAAGTGTCAGGAAGGCCTAAGAAAGAGGAAGGGAGGGAGGGGAGGAGGAAGGGAGAGGAAGAGAGGAAAGGGAAGGGGAAGAAAGAGAGAAGATGAAGGAAGATGAATTTATTCAGACATTAGGGATTGGGCTACAATTATATAGAGGAAATATTATAACCCCCCAACCCAGGGTTGCTGTATTCCTGGACAGTTGGTATATGGAATGCCAACAAGATTCAAGAAGCTAGAAGCCTGTGCTATCGCTTGCAAAGACATAATACTCTGACATGACGGCTATAAATGTATGAAAAGCATTAAGGTGCCCAGATTTCCCATAAGCCCAGAACTGCCTCTTGCATCTTCCGGGTGCCAGGAGGAACCTAAGACTGCACCCCCTTTTCCAGCACCCCATTCTCCTAGTCCTCTTCACTGATGGAATCTAACTGGTGACTAGCTGGTGTGAGAATTGACCTGGGAACTCTTTGCTGACTTCCAGCCCCTGTATGAGCCATCCTCCAGACAGCACAGGTCAGAATGGTGCGGGGGTGTGGAGATCAACCTCATGAAGGTAAGTGTGGGATGGAGAGCGAGGCGCCACAAGCTCCTTCGACTCCTCGAAGAGTCCTGACACCGCATTAGATCTAAGATGGCTCCCAGAACACCAGTGAGACAGCAGGAAGGAACTGCTTACCCCGGAAGTACTAACGGCCCAGTTCCTTCTGAGTTACCTCATCAGGCACAGCTTTCATTGGCGCACAGTGACAGTGTGGTGAGATATGATTGGCTGAGGATTTAAGGGCTTGGGAGCGACTCAAACACGGTATATAAGTTTATGCACTGTGCAATAAACTCAGGTCTGCACCCTGATGCTGGTCTCTGGAGCCTGATTCCTGGGATTCATCATGTGATTCCATCCTCTCTCATTCCCCATCCTCAGTCCTGTTCCCACAGGATGATTCAAGACAAATGATGGCCCAGGCATGGTCCCCTGAAACGATAGGGAGAGGCGGGGCTTGATCCTCCTGGACTTGTGAAATGGCGCCCATGATGCTTTGTCTTCTTTCTATGTTAACTGGTCAAGGAAACGGGGAGAGAGCGCGCCTTTAATCCCAGCACTCGGGAAGCAGAGGCAGGCGGATTTCTGAGTTCGAGGTCAGCCTGGTCTACAAAGTGAGTTCCAGGACAGCCAGGACTACACAGAGAAACCCTGTCTCGAAAAACAAACAAACAAAAAACAGAGAGAGAGAGAGAGAGAGAGAGAGAGAGAGAGAGAGAGAGAGAGAGAGAGAGAGAGAGAGAGAGGAAAAACCCAACTTCAAACACTATTCAGGGGTGTGAGGGTGGGAGTGACATCCAGAGATACTTTTAATTGTATGTCCAGATAGCTAGATTCTCCATCAAAGTTTCTTTCATTTATTTCTGTTTTAGAAGACAAAGAAATTTGAACCGTTGGATAGATACTTTAAAAAGCATGCGATGTCTCCTTTCAGGCTTGATATTATAATGAAAGTATTGAAAAAGATAAAGGTTTCTACTGTTGATGGTTTGGACTGGAAGGTCCTGCTCTGTGATTTAACTCTGTTAGAGAATTAGTTTCCTAATTATTATTTTATTTGGGTATATGTGTATGTGTGTGTTTGTGTGCATTCAGATATGTGCAGGTACTCACATAGGGAAGTGTGTGCGTGTGCACAAATGTATGGAGGGCATAGGGCATCCTCAGGCATCATCCCTAAATCTGTTTAAGGCAGGGTATCTCAATATCCTGGAGCTTGTCAGCTAGCAGGTCCCAGACCTATTTGACTCTGCCTCCCGAGTGTTGGCATTACAAATGCTACCTTACTTGGCTTTTTAAATATGGGCTCTGGGGATTGACTTAGGTCCTTGTGTTTGCAAAAGGCAAGCACTTTACCAACTGAGCCAGCTCCTTAGTGTAAGTCTCATAGTTCTTTTTTAGCAGTGAGTTTGTTTAGGTCATTAAAAAGAAGCCACAGTAAGCTTGCTCTGGTCGTATTTTCTCTCTGTGGTCACTGTGACCTGCCATTTTTAATGCAAGACCCTGTGCACTGTGGCTGTAGACAATTGTCTGCAAGAGACATTTGCAAATATTTTGGCTGGGGAATGTTCGCTTCCGGGGCAATTAGGAACATCCATTACCGAGTACACATGTGGATACCTTTTTCCATATAGGAGTGTGGAGTGAAAACCTGGGATTTGAAATTCACCTATATACAGATTTATAAAGGAGGATCATCATGCAGATGAAGACCCTTGGTTAGGCAAACCCAGAGGCCTCTTGGTCTCACATAAAACCTCACCTGGAAAATATAAAACCTCATGTACAGAGCCAAAGCAGAAAGCTGCCTGAGACAAGAGCCCAAATTTGACTGAAACAAAGGGCCAGGCGTTGAGTTTTTTGGACAGAACCAGAAGAGAGTGGCAAAAACTCATGACATTAACAGTGAGCCTTTATATTTGTGGAGCAATTTAGGGCTTATGAGATACATTTGTATAATCTTTTCAGCCTCCTGTGTTCTTCATTCCTCATGCTGCAGAAGTTAGGTGTTCTAGTGATCCACTACTGTGTACCAAGCTTGCCCAAGGTCAAAGCTTGCTCATGTTTTCAAGGCTGGCTGGGGATGCTGGTGTTGGTGTGGAGCTCTGCCAGGATGCTTGCCTGAATATTTGCAGGTGGCCTTCCCTGGTGGCTTGGGATTCTCAGAACCTGGTTCTAAGTTTAAAGAGAGAGAGACACACAGACAGACAGACAGACAGACACACGCACGCACGCACGCACATACACGTAGACAAACAGAGAGAGAGAAAGAGAGGCAGAGACACACACAGAGACAGACAGAGACTGAAAAAGAATGAATATTTCAAACATGGCAAGTTTAAGACTGAGTACAATTTGTACACAGCAGATAATGTGATTCATTTTTCTCTTGTCTTTTGACCACAGAAGCTGGAAGTTGGACAAAGGGGAGGGGAGAGTAGCCCCTCCTCAAATTTTGAAATTGAGTTTTTAGCATTGAATACTTCAAGGAGGCTCCTGAGCCCTACTTGGCATGAAGAGTCTGTCACCTTAAGTATCAGACCCAGAGGGACCTTTGAGCATACTGAATCACAGAGAACAGGACATGGGGACAAACAGTTGCCTCAAGATCCATAGCTAAGTCAGAGATGGGATAAGTCTCAGTCTAATGTCCCTGAGCCACACACAGCCAACTGCCCCTTTGAGGAGTCTGGTCTGTTCCATGTTTTCTACTCTTCCTTGCTAGCCACTGCTCACATGCTAGAAGCAGTAGAGTGTGGCATACAATGGTTTAAAAACAAAACAATTAATGAACTCACCCAAACCTGGAACTCTTCTGTTTTGTCTTTGGGTGCAGGGGGGTGAACATTTACACATGCTACTAATGAACCCAGTCTGGGTCCTGTCTTCTAATATCCCAAATCGACAGCCAAGCCGCTATCTGTCAGAGGCCTGACTGCAGCTCATTAAAGCAGTGAGGAAGGGGGCTGTCATTAGAACCTGGAGACAGGCCTTTGTTCAGCTTGTCTCTTGACTTGGAGTCTACAGCCACTCACAGCAGAGCCCTGGAGGTGAGTGGGGGAGGGGAACCTTCTGTCTGTCTGTCTGTCTGTCTGTCTGTCTGTCTGTCTGTCTGTCTGTCACTCTGCCCTCACTCACCCTTCCCCCTCCTCTCTGAGACCTTAGGTTGTTTCTCCATCCCCATCCCCTCCTCACCCCAAGGTCAAGATCTGATTGTATAAGGTAGGGTCTTCAGAGAGACGCGTGGTCCCTTCGTAAGTGTATGAAGAGGGATTAGTTTATGCAGCTATGGAGGTTGGCAAGTCTGGAGATCTGCAGGATGAGTCAGCACACTGGAGACCCAGGACAGCTGTCCTTTGAGCTACAATAGGATGGCAGGAAAATTCCCCCCAAACCCACAAGAGGCTTAGCCCTTTGTCTTCTTCAGACCCTCCTCCCTTAGCTGGCTTAGGCCCACCCCACACTGGAGAGCAATCAGTCTCTTTCAGTTTTAGTCTCATGCAGAAACATCTACAGAGACACCCACAACCCCCAAAATATATGACCAAGCAGCAGAGAAGCTATAAGCTAGTCATTACTTACAATCAATGGTCACAACAGACACCGGGCACTGCCAGGGGTAGCTACGGGCTGTAGAAATGTTGCCATGAACACAGCGAGATACCTGTGTCCCTGAGCTGGCTGCTAAGACATGAAATCTGAAGCATGGACTGGCCTTCCCATCACCTCTCAACCTCGCATTGCCTTTTCTATATTTCCCTCTCCAGCCTGTATCTTAACACATCTCCTGGCCCTTCCCTAACCATGCCTTGCCTGCTGTGAACTGGTGATTTTTGTCCTAGGGGTTCACAGCTCAGAGCATTTGCATGTCCTGTTTTCTCTGCCTGGGACACCCTTACCTCCATCCTGTGCCTGGAAACTTCTATTTGCCTCTTCACGACTCAGTTGAAATGTTATTAAGGACGTTAATAATTCAGACACACGGAGGGCTGTGCCTGATGCTTGCACTGCCTGGGTGTTTGATATAACCAGTGGTAGCATGTGTATTTGTATCAACTCATTTCTTTGGCCAGCCAATGAATATTTTAAAGACACCAAGCACATGTCAGGCTCTGGAGTAATTGCTGAGATACAGGAAACCAAACGAGATCGGTGGAGTATGTATTTCAAAAGAGAGAAGGTGCACAGAGATCCAAGTCAGATAAACACACACACACACACACACACACACACACACACACACACACACACACACACACACACACGATAACACTGACAGAGCGGCCATTCTTTGGCTGTGAGTTGGTGATGGTCTGATGAATATGTTTAACTGAGGCGGGACTGATGACAAGAAAGACCCTTGTCCATAAAATTGGGTGGGGGAGGTCATCCAGGGAGAAAGAATGGCAGAGGCTGTGAGTCTAGAAAGAGCTTGGGGAATCTGAGGGACAGTAGGAAGACGCAAAGGCTGGAGAGAGTTGGAGGAGCAAGGGAGCAAGGCAAGGACCAGGCAGAGAGAAGACCGTGGCTTGGATCTGTTGCCCCTGTCATCCTGGGTACACACAGTTCTTGTCCTCGTGTGGTGTGGCCTAGCTTTACAGCTGTCTGAGGTTTCCCGAGGAAGGCTGGCTGTCTACTCCAGAAGCAGAGGAGTAGGCTTGCTGCCTGGAGGGCACTCTGGAAAGTTTGCTGAAAAACTTATCACAGCCCTGTGACTCATGAGACTATGGGGCCCTGGAGATTGGGAATCCCATCCATTTCTTCTTCCTTGCATTGCCAATTCCCATCCCAGACTGAGTCATAGTGGGTACTCCTTACCACTAGTAAATTTTGCTCCTTCATGGGTTTAGGAACAGAGCTGGGGACAGAAGAGTGGACCAATGCACACTGTGATCAGCCCACATTGAGGTAGACTTATGCTTTACCTCTTGAGGTGAAGATGGTAGAGCTGAACAGGTGTGAAGGCTGAGGGCACAGGGAACTGCAATGTTCCGAATAGTTTTGAAAAGTTATGTACTATACTGTTTCCTGACTTCAGCGAATGTCTGTGTGTCTGCTTTGGGGACTCTTCTGTTGTGCTATATTCTAAGATTAACCCTTTGCACACTCAGGTCTGCTTAGCTATAACCTGTTTTATTTATGTGTGCATGGGACTGGTCTCGCTTGAAGGGAACCCAGCCTTAGGTTCCTTCGGTACATTTCTTTTTCTTTTCAAATGATGCACTTATATAAGCAGATTGCCTTTGCTTCTGCCTTAAAGACAATATGCTTTTCTAAACTGTTTCTGGAAAACACAACCTCAGCTTTGTTTTGTTTCACAGATCATTTAAACAACAACAACAATGAGAAACTTAGTATCCTTTTAGCCTGACCACCCAGCAAATTACAGAAGAGTGGTTCACTGTGGTTTGGAGTTTGTTCTTTAGGTCTCTGGTGGATGCACAGATGTTGGGAAAAGTGATAGGGAGTGGGGAGGTCCCCCAATAAGTGAGGAGGGAGGAGGGTTCCGACTGAGAGGAGACAGGTGGCTTAACAGGAAGGAGAGGAGAGAATCAAAGAGGAAGTAGATAGTAGCAGGCTGGAGAAGCATGCTGCTATCAAGTCCTCAGGGCCAAAGAGCAGGGAAAATATAAGCAACAAACAAACAAATGATTACCCATGGTTGCCAAGGCTGTGAGCTGTTAGGAGCATGGTGTTGTCTAGGACTACATTTTATTTATCGCCCCACGTATTTTCCAGGGAGGCTTCTGGGACCCCCCTTGTGGGACTCACAAGCTGCTGGAGAACTAAAGGGATGGTTGGTCCCATTGGATGACCTGATGCCACCGGTCAGGTGAGCACCCTGGACGTCTGGAATGTTCCCAAGGTCCCCAGGTGGTTCTGAAATGCAGCCAACTCTACAGGCCATGGAGTTTAATGATGTATAAAAATAGAGCTCGAAAAGGCAAAATAGGATTAGTGGTAAATGAGCGAGGACATTAAGACAGTAAGGAGATCCAGGCAAGAGTAAGCTGGGAATGAGGCGGTCTCATCAGGCTGCATGTCCATGTTCGAATGCAAGTGAGTTTCTCAGGAAGAGTTTCTTAATGTCAGGTCCTAAGGTGACAAGAAACTCCTCTAGTGACTGCCACAGACAGAATATTCTGTGCAAAGAGCTTTCAGGCTGCAAGCTAACCATCAACCCGAAAAGCTGGATGCTTCCTTGAGTTATTAATTAGCTTTCAGTTTTGTTTTTTAAATCAATGGCACATTCAAGAGTCACTCTGTAGGCATTTTTGGCATCGAGAAAAGTCAGGCTCCAGACCTTGCTCTGCAGTGGAGACATAAGGTTCTTCAGCTAATTCTTGCCTTGTATAACCCGAAGCTGGAGAAAGCACGGTGATGAAGATGTGGGCTTCCATGTGTAGGATCCCAAATCTGTCACTTACAGCATAACGCTGTCCACAATTCTCTACATTACCAAACCCCGGTTCTCTAGCCTCTGAACCACAGGAATGAGGGCTCTGATAATGCTGCTGCTGCTGCCACAGTGAGGGAGCCAGGAGAGTCGGTGTGAAGAATTTGATGTACTACCAGCAGTGTGATGGATATTCTCAGCTATGATTGATAGGCTTCTCTCCTGATGAGGCTAAACTCGGTTTTTCTCATATAGAATTTTCTAGAAGGTACAAACTTATTAAAATGAAATTTAAATTTCATACAGCCCTGGGTGATTGACTGGGTTATTCAGTGAGCATGAGGTGGCATGGTAACCTACATATTTACTACAATGACAACAAGAACAGTGCCCTCCCCAGATTCTTGTGGGCTTGGTGTTTGGTTTGATTTTAGCTGCCCTCATGGTAACTTCCTGTGAATTTCTTAAGAAATCTAGTGTCCAAGATGTCAAGGCATCTCTTAGAACCCCTTCACAATTGCTCTGATCTCCCTCCCCTCTGTGTGTATGTGTGTGTGTGTGTGTGTGTGTGTGTTTGGGGTAAAAATTATCCTATTTTTATTTAGTTGTTTCTTTTAATTCCATTTCCCCATGCTCTCCCCAAAACCCCAAAGAAAAAGCCTCCTCTTTAGAGGGCTAGAGTGTCTCAGCAGTTCAGAACACTTCATGACTTTTTCAGAGGACCAGAGTTAAGGTCCCAGCACCTATATCAGGTGGGTCACGATTCCCTTCGATTCAGGTTCCAGGGATCCTATACCTTCTTCTTTCAGCCCTCATCCCTGTGCAGGTTCAGAGGTGAGAGAATGGAGATTTGGTAATGTAAAATATTGTGGACAGTGTTTTTCTAAGTGACAGATTTGCTATCCTACACAAAGAAGCCCATGACTTCTATAGGCAGTCGCAGTTTCTCTCTCTCTCTCTCTCTCTCTCTCTCTCTCTCTCTCTCCTTTTCCCTCCCTTCCTTTCTTACCCTTAAACATACACAGACACAGATACAGATACACACACACACACACACACACACACACACACACACACACACAGGAAAAAGACACACCTAAACCGGTTCACTTGAATCCACCCAGAGAAAGATAACAAATAGTGCATTCTATCTAACCTTTCTTCCCCCATGTGTCTATAAGTTAAACTTTTAAAATCCTCATATTAGTTCTAAAATCTACATCCCTTTGCTTACCTTTGTGTCAAATGAGAGCGTCCGCCCTTTTCTTCGAAGTCACCCTGCTGTGCCTTACTATCCTCAGTAGAATCCCTTAGCTCAAGCGACAGTAACACAGCACACTGGCTTAAAGCAACACAGACCTTTTCTGTTGAACTCCTGATGGTAGGGTGTGAACTTCTGGCTTCTGCTGGAAGCTCTGAGGGAGTAATCAGCTCTGTGGTAGTCATCGGTCATCTTTGACACCTCTTAGTTTGTAGGTCCCTTAAAATCTACCCCTCTGTGTGTGATACTTTCTTTATGGTCCCATGTCTCTGTGTCCATATTCCCTCTTCTTACAAAGACATTGGCCACTAGTGAGGAACCATCCCAGCTCAGCATGATCCTTCTCTTGACGACATTTACAGCTCCATCTTTAAATAAGGCCACTTACAGGCCCAGGGAGTTAGGAACTGAACGTTGGCAACACAATTGGGCAACACAATTCAATCCAAGAACCGTAACTATTTCTATGTCTGTCTACCTTTATTTAAAGGAGCAGTACAGATATTAAGCTTGTTGCTTCTTCTTTGTTTCACTGCAGTTAGCCTTCCATTCAACCACAGGTCCAGGCAGGTGCTGAGCCAGGTCAAAGGGAGAGTACAGGAGGAGGGGTCAGCTAAGATCCTTTCAGATCCCCAGAGCAATCAAGCTGGCTGCGTTATACTGGCACCAGGGAATGGGGGCCAGATGAGGAAGGGACAGAAGCCACAGGTGGCAGCAGAAACAGAGCTGAGGGCTTCCTGCAGCTGCTTAGCCACCTGGCTGGACAGCTGTTTTCCCTCTCAGGGAGCTATGTAAAGCAAGGACTGCCTGACTTACCGCAGCCTCTCCATAGTTACAGGATGCCAGAATGCCTGCTCAAATCCATCAATTCCAGTGAGCAACTGTTTGGGGTGGGTGTGATGGACCTGGTGTTAGGGAGTCACCAGCCTGTTTGGTTAAAAAAAAATGCTTAGTGTAGACAAGAACTGACCCATGTGTACCTCCAGTGTCCATCCTGATTGTCTAGAAGTAGAGGGCTTGCTTACTGCAGGCGGGTTAACATCAAATATGCATCTACAGTTAATTTGATGCTAGATAATACTAACTCTGACCTCTAGTTAAGGCAAAGGATTCCTCCCAGAGGAGTTTAAACCTTTTCATTATTAAATTTGTGCAAAGTGATCATGAGGATTCATGATTATTGTCAAATGTTGGCTTTCATCAATAAGAACTAGGACCATTTCTTTTCTATCTTGAGTGCAAATGCCCAATTTTCTCTGTCCATCAGTGAAGTCCAAGCTTTTTTCTATCTTTCCTTTAGTCCATTTTGTTTTCCGAAAGCTGGATGCATGATGCTGGAGAATGGAGAAAATAGAGACCTAGGTGCTGGAAAGGACCCAGCATCCATGGGACATCTTGTAACCATCCTTAAGTCCAGCTCATGGGGATCCGGTGACCTCTTCCGGCACTGGGCACACATACGTACATACAAACAAAAGACTCAGGCTTGTGCAAGAAAAAGACATCTTTTTGTGAAAAACAAAGAAAGGGGGGTTAATTTGGCTCAATAGTTTTAGATGCTAGAAGCTGAATATTGATTGGCCTTATGTTTGGCCTCCAGGATGAGGGTACTGCAGATACAGTTTGTTGATTGGCATCTGGGAGCACAACAGGGTGTGTGGGAGGAGAACGAATGCAGGGGGATGACACTGGTGGAAGAGAAGACAGGGAAATAGCCACATGCAGAAGGGGCCAAACACATTGGGCAGACCCACTTCAGAACAGCCTGTTCTCTCACCATCTGACTCCTTCCGTGAGGCTGACATTAGTCCCCGCTAAGACTGGTCACCTAATTACCCCTAATTTGCCCCAGGTCCCTGGAGCTTCTGTTTAAGGAAATCTGGGATAGGTCCCAAGAGTCTGTATTTCTTTTTATTTATTTTTTTTTATTTTTGATTTTTTTCGAGACAGGGTTTTTCTGTATAGCCCTGGCTGTCCTGGAACTCACTTTGTAGACCAGGCTGGCCTCGAACTCAGAAATCTGCCTGCCTCTGCCTCCCGAGTGCTGGGATTAAAGTCGTGCGCCACCACCGCCCGACTGAATCTGTATTTCTAACGACTTGAGTGTCCACTAATTTATTAGCAGACCCTGATCTACCAGCATTTTCACAGTGTTGGCAAGAATCAAAGCTGGGCCACTACTCAAGCCTGTTGCTGGCCCCACGCCCACCCTGTGATCCTGAGTAAGTCGTTTACATTCCAGACCCTTCACTTCCTCATTTGCAAAATGGGGATAATGAAAGCACCTTACATGGGTTATGAAGAATTAAGTACAACTAAGCCTGTGAAATTCACGCATACTGGCTGTGCTTTAAATCCTCTCCACCAAGAATGTACAATGGAGGCCCGGAAGACCTGGCTGCGTGAACAGTAGATGACTAAGGACTAAGGGCTGTAAGCAGGAAGCTCAAAGCAACCATTCCAGGGGATTTCCAGCAGGAAGTGGGGTGGGAGCTGGGTATGAGAGGCATGGAAGGCCAAAGGGACAGACAGCACAGGGCCTTGGAGATGGAGCAGCACCAGCGTGCTCATTGGTCAGAGAAGAATGCAGACTTCCTGTTCAGTAGGAAGCTCTGCCAAGTGGCAAAGGAATTTTGCATCGGCTCCTGGAGACCCTGTGTGGGGGCCATGGAGACCTCAAACCCGCTCTTGAGATTCCTTTAACACTGGGGGAAATTGCAACATCGGGTTTCTCACCCCCCCTCACGCCCCCCCCCTCCCCAGCTTGTTGGGGCTGCTCATTGGGAGGGCCTCACGCCCTCTCTGTTTTGTTTACCCCACACATTCCTGCTGCTTGGTAAGAGCGGCTGCCTGGGCTTGGGAAGCTTGCTCTGACTTCTAAGAAACAGGAAGTGATTATTTGCCCAAAGCAAACAAACTCACAAACTACAGGGTTCATATTCAGTCCAAAGCTGGAGTCCCAGGAGGTGCTAGTGTAGGCTGAGGATGTGAGGGCCCAGCAGAGAGTCTTCCCCTTCCCACTTCCCTGCCAAGTCAGCACTGCAGTGACCAGCGGGAAGCCTGAGCTTAGTAAGCCCTGGTCTGGAGGGCTGCATCCCCGGACCAGGCAGCATCCTTTCCCAGTGAGAACCCACTTCCCATGACATCAGCAAAACTGCTTCTGTTTCTTCTGGAAGTGGAAGATCAGTAACCTTCCTCATGCCCTGGCTTTCCTCCAGGAAGACAAAGAAAGAGAACATTTATTGGAAGCCCTTCGGAGGTCGTAACTTGAACTTGGCATCCTCCTTCCGTGGCCGGTTTCACTACGCTCTTGCCACAGCATCAGTGAAATAGACGCATTTGCGGGTGAGAGAGGGGACCTTTCCCAACAGAATCCCTGCAAATGCCTCTTTCTGCCCTGAAAATGGGTTTGCCTTTATCTCTTGGACACTGAGCATTTTTGTGCAGTATATGCAGCTCCTGGGACTATGGGACAGAATGCCCGTATTTCAGACCCAGATCGGGCTTATGGAGAGAGAACCGTGGGAGAAGAGGGGAGTCTTGAAAGACTGTCCCAGACATGATGGCTCAGGGAACACAGAAAGCCAACAGGATCCACTAGGGTTTTTTTGTTTGTTTTTGTTTTTGTTTTTTCCTTTCAGGCCCAGCCTTGAGGGGGAGGGGGGCGGGGAGGAGGAGCAGCAGGCAGGATGGGACTGACTAGAGGAGAAACGAGCAATCTCCTGGCTGGATGGCATGAACCCGACAGTGACCTGGACGCCATGTTTGAAAATGTTGGGCCACAGGGCTCCGCTTTTCTATTCTTTAGCTTCTGCACTTTCGGCGCCTCTGTTTCTTCCTATTTCAAATGGCCGCTGTCATCAGTTTAGGAAAGTGTTCACAAAAAGCATGTAGGACACATAGCCTGGAACTCGGGTATGGTAGCATGCAGGCAGACTGGCAGAAACAGCCCAGGTCAAATCCACATGCCTCCCCCTTCCCAACTCCAGATCCACAGCAAGACACCAGCAGATCAATTATTCACCTGATCCCCAAGCCTCCTCCTCCTTGACAGGGGGTGTTTGTACCACCAGAGTGAGACTCTCAGGACAAACTCTTGAAGTAAGCATTACTCATTCTAACCAGTTGGTTATTAATAAGTCAGTCTTCAATATCCTGTCAGTTTCTCCACACAGGCCTTAAGAAATAAGACTGGAGGGCTGGCGAGATGGCTCAGCAGGTAAGAGCACTAACTGTTCTTCCAAAGGTCCCGAGTTCAAATTCCAGCAACCACATGGTGGCTCTCAACCACCCGTCATGAGATCTGATGCCCTCTTCTGGTGCATCAGAAGACAACTAATAATAAATAAACCCTTTAAAAAAAAAAGAAAAAGAAATAAGACTGGAAAATTAAAAGGAAAAGCAAAAAGGTTTGCTTTTGCGTAGTTACTTTGTTTTGCTTCTGCACTGTTACTTTGTGCTTTGTGTCTTGACCTCTCTAACCAGCCTGCTGCCTGCTCACCATGCTCTTCTCTGAAGATCTTACTGAAGGATCTGATGACAGGTGACTCTTTTTTTTTTTTTTTAGTTTTTCGAGACAGGGTTTCTCTATATAGCCCTGGCTGTCCTGGAATTCACTTTGTAGACCAGGCTGGCCTCGAACTCAGAAATCCGCCTGCCTCTGCCTCCCAAGTGCTGGGTTTAAAGGTGACTCTTGAAGGGACCCTGAGCCCCGGTTGCCCTGGCACCTCTGCTGCAGAGAGGGTCTAGCAGATGTGTGGAGTTCCCTGAGGTGGGCTTGTGCAAATGTCTGAGAAACTGGGCCATCTAGATACCCCTTCACCTCCATGTAAAGAGGTCTTTGGTGAGAAAGACAAAGCAAACAGACAGACACACCCCACAGGTAACAGAGAGCATGCTGGTCTGCTCCTCCATGCAGACTGCTGTGGTGCAGTGATGCTGCATCTGTGATTGACGGAGATGATGGTGTCTCCTGCTAGAACTAGTGATGCTCTGTGCTGCAACAGATGGTGACCCAAGTACAAGGACATCGATACTCTCCACTTTTGTGTTTTATAAAAAAAGAAAGGGAAGCCAGGGATATGTTTGGTAGAGGCACAGTATGGTGAGGTGGAAAGGGGGTGCCTCTGCGGGCCTGTGCTGAGACATCCCTTCCCTCTGAGGGACCAGCCATACGATGGATATAGTATGGGATAGAATTTATTTAGGACATGGGGAGGGAAGTTGAGGGAGTAGAGACGGAGAAAGGGTGTGTGTGGGTGTGTGGGAGAGTAGAGGAGGAGAGTCCGCCATGAACAGGTGGAGAGAGAGAGAGAGATGGGTAGGGAATGGGGAGAGAAGGGACAGAGAGAGTGAGAGTGGGAGAGTAGGAGAGTGAGGAGTGGGCAAACAGCTCCTTTTATACCATCAGGCATACCTGGTTGTTGCCAGGTAACTGTGGGGCGGAGTCTAGAAGGAATGTTAACACCCACCCTGCCTGAATGCTCCGTTTTTTTGTATCTGACCCTTTGACTTCCAGCTTTAACTCTTTCAGGTCCTTTTCTGCAGGCAGAGTCTACTCTGCCAGTGCTGGGGTCAGACCACAGCTGCCAAGAAGGAAAATCCTTCATCCCTACTCAAGTGCTGCCTTCTTCCACAGACAGGAAGAAGCTGGTGGCGAAAACCCCATCCCCTTTTGTCCCAGGTCTTCCTTTCACAGGTCTGTTGAACTCCTTAGAGAATGTCCTTTTGCTACCCTGGCTCATGTTTCCATCTTCCTGGGCTCATCTCTCAAATCACCTCCGTGGTTTTGTCCTCAGGAAGCTGCCGTGAAAAGGAAGTGGTTCTGTCTTGTAGTAGAAAAGTCTGGGGGGCTGGAGAGATGGCTCAGCGGTTAAGAGCACCGACTGCTCTTCTGAAGCTCCTGAGTTCAAATCCCAGCAACCACATGGTGACTCACAACCATCCGTAATGAGGTCTGATGCTCTCTTCTAGTGCATCTGAAGACAGTTATGGTGTACTTATATATAATAATAAATAAACCTTTAAAAAAAAAAGAAAAGAGAAAAGTCTGACTTCAGGATTGGCTTGATCCAGGATTCAAATGGCGCCCTTCATTCCCTGCCTACAAGGCTCGTTCTTGGCATCACTTCCCCTGACTCTTCTAGATTGTTCTCCACATTATCAGCTGCAGGGACACAGCCACACCTGCTGTGCAAGGGGAAGAGAGAAGTAACTGCCCGATAACTGGTGGTCCTGGGGATCAGGTCTTAGGGCCCCCAGAGTCCGTATTTGGACCTGGTGATAGCCTTGAAGGAATGCTAGGACCCAGCAGGTCATATGGAGGAGTGTCCATGACAACTCCTCTGTTTTAAACTGGGAAAACCTCAGATTGATGTCAAGAAATGGAGAAATGTCCAGATGAAGCCAATAAGGGCTGCCTGCACACAGCGGATGACCTCTCCACCCCATTTTCCACTGGGAGTGTGGCACCTGCAGCTTTCTCTCCCAGGTGAGGCGCCTGGGGGTCAGATGGTTATTTGTCTAGATTGCTCAGTTGGAAAGGGACAAAGTGACCTGGGTACCCGGCTTAGTCTTTACCGACTACGCTTTCTGCCGTGTTCATTGACTGAGGTACATTTCTAACTATCATACCTCGCCCTTTGATTGGGGACCAAACCTTGGTTCTCAGATGCAGATCTGGGTAGTTCTGGGTCCCACGTCTTTCTGTCCAGACCATTCCCATAGTGTCATTTCTCCTATTTCTACCTTTAGCATCTCTCAGGGATGGATGTTTGATGGTGGATACTCTTAGGAGCAGGGACGGTTACTCACATTCCTTCTTGTTCTTTCTCACACATCTCTGCCCTGTCTAACTCGATAGAGATCTCTTACTGCAAGCCTACCTTCACCGAACGTCTTCAAAGCCATCAACCTAACTTTCATAGAGATTAAAAACTTGTCTTTTGTGTTTAGCCAGTTACAAGATAGTTAATTAAATGATCTGGTTCCCGTGCTTTGCATAGCTGGTGTCGGGAGGTTCTGGAGCTTGGGTAGCTGACTCTTGGTCCCCACCTGCTTCAGGATGCCTGTGTGTGCCTCCCGGTAACAAGTGTTCAGCTGGCAGAAGGCAAGGTGCGCATCCTAGAGGGGCCATCTGCCAGCCCTGAGGGTCAGCCTGCTGTGGACAGCAGATGGAAGGCTTTGGGAGGAAGGGAGTATTTGTTGGCCAGGCTAGTGGATAAGGGGAAGTGGCCTGAGTGTGCCACTCCCCCCAACCCCCACCCCTGCTGGAGTGCCAACGCGCAAGGCATTCCTGAGAGCATGGCTAGCAGTTGGCACACAAATTAGCTACAAACCATTCCTTCTGTGCCACACCCCTGCCTGGTGACCTGAAGCAGTCAAAGAAACAACAGGAACCTGCTTGGTGGTTCTTAGGGCCTTGTCTTTAGTCTAACAGAGCCACCGTGTGAACCAAGAACTAAGGATACCAGCCTTTCTCGCTCCTTCCTGAATATCCAAAAACTCCTGGGACCCTGTGACTTTTCAAGGGCTCCTGGAATAGGTACACATTTGATGCCCTGCTGTTTAAACTGGTGGGCACAGGAACAATTATTTAAAGCCACCACTGCCTGTGCGTGCTTTAGTCTGTCCTTGGAGTTCGTTACGTTCTAAAGGAGCCCTCTCCAGAACCTCACGTTCCCTTTCTGGCAAAAGCACACAGTCATTACCTTTGGACAGTGTACGAAATACTCCACACATAAGCCAGGCCTTTTCCGTTTCCCCCACTACTCCTACCCCTTTTTTTGAGATGTGGTCTCAGTATTGTAGCTCTGGCTGTCCTGGGACTCATTGTGTAGACCAGGCTGGCCTTGAACTCACAGAGATCTGCCAAGGCAGACCTTTATAATGTTTTAACTCCTCACTACGTCTTGGAGTTCCATGCTGAAGGGCAGAGTGGAACAATAAAACCCTGAACATCTCAACAATGTTCCCTGTCAGCAATAGTAGCAACAGCCCTGGGAACTCACAGCAAGGGCAAATCTAGAGGCTTCTCTGCCCCAGACCCGATGGGTCAGAACTTCTAGGCGTGGGCCCATGCACCTGGATTTAAACAGCCCTCCCAGTCTATCTGATGTTTGCTAAGGCAGAGGAATACTGTGGTAGCCAACTGCTCCCGCCCTCCTGTTCTTGCTGCCCAAACACTCTGTGGGGCCATGAAAGGCAGCCTGCTTTAGTTGAATGAGGCTTGCTCCTGAGACCCAGGAGAAAACTCTACAAGGGATGAAACAGTGAGCCATGTTCCCAGAGACCGGTGCCTGACACCACAGAGCCCCCAACTCCATAATTCTGTGACTATCATTCATGCAGACAAAGCCCCAAGCTCCTGGCATTCTAGCTAGACTCCACCCCCACAGTTACCTGACAATAGCCAGGTATGCTCCTCCCCACAGTTACCTGGCAACAGCAAGATAGCCCAGCCCACTATAAAAGGAGCTGCTTGGCCCCTCCTCTCACTCTGAAACTCTCACCTTTCTCACTCTCCTCTCTAGCCCTCCTCTTCCTCCCTTCCCACTCTGTCCACGTGGCCATGGCCTGTCTCCCTCTCTCTATCTTTGTTGTTGTTGTTTTTAGTGGCAGGGTTTCTCTGTATAGCCCTGGCTGTCCTGGAACTCACTGTGTAGACCAGGCTGGCCTCGAACTCTGAAACCCACCTGCCTCTGCATCCCAAGTGCTGGGATTAAAGGAAGGCGTGCGCCACCACACCCAGATTCTATATTCTCTCTTTCTCCCTGCCTTTCTACAATAAAGCTCTAAAACCATAGACTGTCTCTGCTCATCAAGGCCCACCATGCTTGAACAATGGGATAGGTTTTCCCCTTAAGAGCCGTGTCTAACCTTCTGCCAGAAGGCCTTCCTACTCTCCAGCCATGAACCGGACCAAAGACTCTCTGCTGTGTGGGAACCACCCCAGTGCCCCCTCTCTCCCTGCCCTCTCCTCTCTTTAGCACCAGGGTTGACCCAGCTGTCCCTGGGGCCCCCACTTTGTTCTCTGCTCTTCCGCGGTGTCCAGCGATGTCTGGGATGCCCAGGACTGAGAATCTGTTATCTCTGGCCTCTGTGAAGCCCAGAGACCTCGGGCTGCCCCTTGTCCACCCCTGCAGGCTGGGTCCGAGGCTTCCCACAGCCAGACACCCACTCAGGGCCGTGTGGAAAGTGTGTGGCAGTCCTCCTGTGTCTGCCCGCGCAGAGCACTGGACCTCTGGTGGGACACATGTTTTCTCCCACTCTCTTTATTCCTCCATGCCCGATGCCCTACAACACTCAGCATGGCCTGCCATTTCCTCCCCAGTGGCAGGTGAGTCCACTGAGTTCGGCTCCTGCCCTCTGGGAGCTTCCATTTGTGCTAGCTCTGGCCTTGCCTTGCCTAGCACACCCAGAATTTCCACTCCGTAGAAGGAGAGGAGATATCTCCTTCCTGAAGCACAGGAGTCCCTGTCAGTGCACAGACAGGACTTGGGTCTTAGATGGCTGGCTAAGAGCCCCTTCAGAGTGGAGTTGGAAGGATAGGTAACCTACAGAGTCTTAGGGATGTGAGAGGCCAGTCCTACACAAGGAACTTGATCCCACTGGTGGTTAACCTTGAGCCAAGGTGAGGTCTGGGGGAACTCAGCTTCTTTACCACCCCAAGAAGCAGCAGCCTGTTAGCTTTCTCTGCTTAGAGTGATATCCTAGATAACCATGCTTCCCACCTTCCTGAACCACGTGGAAAGGGTGCATGCCGTCTGTTCACAGGTTCTCTGCCAGCTTCTTTTTAATCTCCGTTGCCCTGTGCACATCTGATCTCTTAATCTTTCTTTCCTCGTGGAGAGGACTCCATCTTGCTGCTGCCTTCTTTCTAAGCTGGTGCCTGTTGCAGAAGATGCTGTGACCCCTCATCTGTCTGAGGTTCTAACAAGGATTACTTAGGCCTTCTTCAGGGAGGGGATGCCGCCAAGAGGCAGAGAACACAGTGTTTGAGTTTAGAATGCTGGAACCCTGTGTGAGAACTAGAGTGAATTTTGGTGTTTTAAAGCAATAAAAATTCAAGGCATAAAAAATGAAAAATCCAAAAAAGACAGACCTGAGAAAAAAAAAAAGAAAATCATTTGGTCACTTTGTCTTCTATTCAACTCCTATGAGAGAAGCTTTGAAAGGAGTTGATCGTGTAGCCAAAAGTCAGAGAATATTCTCCGTTTCTAAAGGGCTGGGCTAATCTACACAGCCTACTACCCGTGAGTAGTGAATTCTGTGCAGAAAAGAGGGCTTCACTATTAGAGAGCTCCAGATTTGATCAGGACCAGCATTTACTGGCTGGATGACCTTGGGTAAATGTCTTAGTCTTAGTTTCTCTGATCCTGTCATGCAAATTAGTCAACTTACTGCATAGTTCTATTAACCAGTTATGTGGTACGGAATGTGCAAAAAATACATAAGATTTGTTCACAGGAGTGGGCAGAAGTGAACAGTCAGATGTCAGCCATGCCTTCACTCATCACTGGTTTATAAAGCACTCATTTATGTTAGGTCAAGACAGAGAGAAGTCCTAGGGAGGGTATTGCTCATGGGTACTGCAGTTAGAGCAAGCCTGCCTTCCTCTCCCCTCCCCTCCCTTTCCCTCCCCTCCCCTCTGCTCCCCACCACCCCACCCCGTGAACACTGGAGTTGTTGCTTAGTTTCTCAAAACCTGTTTTGTCCTCTATGACAGTGGAGATGCCTAAGCACTTACCTTGACTGATAGCCAGGCCAGCCCGCTCAGAACAATACTTAGACCGAGCCCGCCCAGCAGCTGCTGTCCCGGTGGGGTTTGTGTCAGATGCTGCCACAGGAAGATCGAAGAGTGACCAGACCATTTGGGGCTGCAGGGATCTTACCATCTAGTGACAGCACAGGGTTTGTGGTGATTCATTATCAACTTGGCACAATGTAACATTACTTGTGAGGGAAACTTCTAGGTGTGTCAGTGAGAACGTTTCTAGATTAGTTTAACTGAGGTAGGAAAACCCACCCTGAAAGTGGGTAGCCATGTCTAACGGGCTGAAGTTTGAACTGAATAAAACAGAGTGTGATGAGCGCTAATATTCATCTCTCTGAGCTTCCTGATAGTGGATGCAGTGTGGCCAGCTGTCTCATGCCAGCATGCCCTTTCTGCCATGATGGGGATCCTTTATTATGAGCCCAATAAACCCTTCCCTCCGTCCCTCTGTCCCTCCCTCCGTACCTCCCTCCCTCCCTCCCTTTCTCCCTCCCTTCTTCCCTCTTTTCCTCCCTCCCTTCCTTCCTTTTGTTGCTTTTGTTAGGTGTTTTGCTACAGCAAGAGAAGTCAACCCACTCAGGGAGCTATAAGGGTTGTCTCATAGTGGGACAGGTCAGAACTGACAGGAGATCATGGTGGGAGGGAGGCCCCTGAGGGATGGGTGGGAAGAAGGGGTTAGGACAACATTGAGCAGAGCAATGCCTGGAGGCTGTAGCGAGTAGACAGGTTGGGGGCTTTGGAGGCTGCAAGGTGTAGCTGGAGAGACTGGACATTGTTTAGAGCTGAAGACTTGGGATAGAGGGACAAGAAGAAACTAAGCCATCAGCCCCACGAAGGTAAGCGTTTCTGTGCTTGGTGAATTTTTGTCTGCATCCTGAGCCTATCACATATTGGGTCATGACTAGCAATATCATTGATAACAAATAACTGACCGACTAAAGAAAACTGAGGCAAGAGGTTGAGAGAGGAGGCGAGGCAAGGTAAGAAGAGCCTTCCCTCAGGCTCACCTGGTAAAGTGGCTTGTGGGTGGGTAGGCTGGAGGAAGAAGAGCTGGGAGGACTGATCTGGGACAGGCACAGGGCAGACATTGAAGCAGGGACACCTTCTGCATCATTTTGGTCTCACTTGGGAGGTGTGGAGGCAGAGGAGGGGCAGGAAGCTCACCAGTCCACAGAGGGCTTCTGGGTGGGTGTCATGGGGCAGAGCAATGGCTGAACCTCAGAACCTTGGCTGAGGGGGTGGGGGAGGGAGGAAGAGGAAAGATTCCAAGAGAGATGAGGCAGAAGTCGGAGGCCAGAACTTGGATGAGGTAGGCACCATTGCTCTTTAAGGGTGGAGCTTTCTCTTTCTCTCTTGAGTCTTCTTCCCCAATAGCCCCTCTACGACACAGTTTTCTTGTCTCCCAGGGCATCTCTCAAATGCCCTTTGAGCATTGAGGAGCTGAGATGCCCTCTGGTGCGTTCCCATCTGCTATAGAGCTGTAATTATTTGCCCCAGGTAACTAGCCTTTCTCATGAGAATGCGAGACTTGAAGACCAGGGGAGGTTTCAGCTTCATAGTCTCCCAGGCTCCACCCAAGTCTTCCTTGTGAGCAGGTATTTGTAAAATGAATGATCTGTTATCACAGAGGGAAAGAAACAGATAAGCAAATGGATCAAGCATTTATTAACCAGAATAATCAATCCTGCTGGCATCGATTCTGTTTCTCTGTTATATCCCTGGAATTAAAATAATACCAATGCTTCTGTGTAGGGTCTCTTTGTGGAGAGGCAGCATGGCCTGCAAGAAGGGAAAGCAGGTGTCAAGCCAGAGAAACTAGTGTCTCTTTATTGGTGAAAAGCACTGATACCCTAGGGACCAGAAATAAATGTCAACACTCAACAAGTCCACAAGCTCAGCCAAGAAGCCACTACAAAAAAAAATGCCCTTCCCTTTGGGTCAGCACAGTCTCCAGGACAAAGGATTTGCGAGTGGAATTGGGTTCCCCGTGTACTTTTAGCTGAAATCTTTCTTGCAGGTTACAGTTGCACATTGTGGCCTTGGTCTAACGTCTGGCACATAGTAGGCATTAGATGGAAGCAGCAATTATAGTTATGGTTATTATTAACATATCATTATTATTATGCACGGTGCCCACCTGGCACTACATGCAGACAGATCCTCTGATTAATATTCCTCTGCGGTTGAAAAATTTCTATTTTAAAGATTCAAGTCATAGACACACAGTAGCGAGTCTGTCTCGAAGAAGAAAAATGAAAGGGTACGGGGAACAGCGCTCTGAGAATTAGACTTTCCTCATTACAGAGGTAATGCGACCTTGCTTTGGCTCCAAGCTCCCAGTGCAGCTGAACTGTAAAAGATGGGGCCTAGACGAGGGCCCTGGAGCCACGGGAACGATTGCAGGAAGCCATATAAATGGATTTGATCTCTTGTTAGTGGTCCTTATTGTCTTGGTGGGGCTCGAGAAACCAACTTATTATCAATAAAAAAGAATAAACACTTTATAGGAAGCCATTTTCTCTGTCACCAAACATTTTATATACCTGCCAATAATTGTAACTGTTAAATATGATATATTGACGGAAACAGGGGGACAAAAGGATTTTTTGGTCCTGATTAGGGTGAACGGATTTTATAGTCTGTATTTTATGGATGGAGGTAATCTAACTCACAAACTTCAGCTATCTATAATCCTCTCTGGGGAAGCAATAAAAGAAGGAATTCCTAAAAGGAGCTCCTTTGGACAAGATCCCAGAGCTGTAGACCCTGCCCTTCTTACACTAGGCTCAGAAAGCTGCCTCATGACGTTTAGCGCTAGAGCAGCAAAGTCCTTGTAGGATTAGTCGGGCAGAGGAACCCTGCTATTGGAGAGAAGGTCCTCCTTCCCAAGGGTGTGTCTCCTGGACATGAACCTTGCTCTCCAAATGTCTATGGACGAAGAGAAAAAAAAGCCAGAATCTCCTGAATTTTATTCCTTGAGGAAGAGAGGGAAACACATCTGGAGATGACTTCATGTGAACATCTGTTTAGAGGCAGCAGCTTTTCCCTGCCCCCTGCATTTCTCTGCCTTCTCCTTGCACTGTGAGGGTCTATCCATGTTCCTCTGTGTGCACTTGAATCTCTAGTGCGGCCATAGTTGGTGTCTCCTGGTTCCAGCAAGAGCTGAGCTTTGTCCCCAGCTCTTCTCCATATGGCTTTG
The DNA here is from genome assembly GCF_978045245.1 of Mus caroli. Taxonomy (NCBI): domain Eukaryota; kingdom Metazoa; phylum Chordata; class Mammalia; order Rodentia; family Muridae; genus Mus; species Mus caroli. Next base: position 13,770,684 of record NW_028227270.1, read on the forward strand.
GCTGCCCAGATCGCAGCTACCTCTTTTCTCATGCCTTCCTGGAGAAATACTAGAGGATTCTTGAAGCACAAGGACCCAGTATCTCATTGGCCATCCCTGATTGGTCTGCTGGCAACATCAGGCCCCTGCAGAGTCTGTGATGTTCCTCCTTCCTGGGTGTCTGTAATCTGCTGCTGTCTTTCCTGGACCCACTCACTTCCTCTCCCTTTAGGCTTTTAGCATAAGTGTCTCCCTCTGGGGTTCGCTAGCCTCTCTTCTCCTCCTCAGTTAGGGTCCTGGGAGGGAATATGGGTACTTTGTTACACTCCAAGCTGGGAAAGAGCCATTGTCTTCACAGTGGTTCTGTTGGTGTTCGGACTGATGGTTATTTAGTAACACACGTAGGAAGCAAAAGAACACTGGTGAATTGATGGGAGTGCAGCCCAATCACAGCCCAGGCAACATCAGTGCACCTGTGTTTGCACAGTCCTGGCATGACAGCCCCTCCCTTCCTCAGTCCCTCCCTCTCCTCTTCCATCCCTCCCTCCTTTCTCCCCCCTCTCCATCCCACTCTCCCTTCCTCATCGCTTCCCTCCCTCCCTCATAATTTGAACAAAAGCTTTATCCTCAGAACCCTCAGCTACAATATTTTCAAAGAGAAGCAAACATCAGCCCAGTGGCCCTTACTGAGCACACATGATCAGATTAGAAAATCAAAGTGCCTGAGAGGAAGGGGCCATGACTGCTTATTTGAATGAGGTGAGAAGACCTGCAAAATCCTGTCAAGGGTCTGCTTACAAGGACTGGAGTCTCTCTTTCTTGTGCCTCCCACGCCCAGTGCCGTTTTCACATGGAAAAAACCAAACACCATCAGTCACGACAGAGACCAGGCCCTGAGCAAGATCTTCAGTGACCTTTCCTGGCTCTGCCCTGGGACCGCTGTATGAGCACGAGGGCCTCATTCTTGCTTGCCTGACACCTGCCAAGGAGGGGTGCTCTTGCCTCTGGCAATGTATCCACACTGCTTGCCACTCCCTACCGCACAATGGTACATGGAAGCCTTCTGTCTTCATAACATCACACCAGGAAGCTCACGGGGCCAGCGCCTCTCATTCCTCGTGAAGCTCAGTTGGCTCATATGGCTTCAGCAGACCTGCCAGGTTTATTCACTGCGAAGTGCTTGCTTGCCATCATTAAGAAATTTTCAGTGAGAGAGCAGAGTTCAATCTAAAGTACATTTATAAGCAAATAGCGAGCCCCGTCGCTGCTTAGAAACCAGACTTTTGAAGTTGTATCCCACCACTCCTGCCAACACGAAACTAAAAGGAAGAAAAGCTTGCGGGTTTTTTAGACTAGAAAGAGTCCCTTCCAGAGAAGTGAAAAACCCTTTTCCCTTTGCATGGTTTGGAGGGGGAGATGCAGAGAGGGCACCTTAAGAAGGTACGGGTGGCAGAGTGAAGGAGGACTTTGGATGCTCCTGACCTGTGGTGTTCAGCGGCAGGAGCTCTGAGCAGAGGCCACCGCTGCCACCAGCTATGTGTTTGCGCTTGGTGGGAAGGATGCAGCAGCTGCTCCGAGCCAGGTCATTTCAATAACAACAGGAGACCTCGGTTCCAGTTGAATGGCATCTCTCAGGCTGAAGAGCTTCCGCAGACTCTCCACTTTCATACTGATTAGAAGTGCTTGAGAAACATCATAGCAGTGTCAGTGCGGTGTTTACAGGGGGGAAATTGTCGCTGTCTCCTGCCTGGGAAGGTGACATAATGGGATGCCTTTCCTTTGTCCCGATGACAGGGTGATGGGCACTGTCTGGGCCCTCGCTCTTCGTTCTCTGCCATTCATGAATCCCTGACAAGCCTGAGGAATGGATTTAGAAGGTGTGTCCTTTCCTTGGGATGGGGCTTTCTGGTGCTCAGTGGGGGATGAGTGAGCTGGGGCCAAACCTCCTGCAAGAAAGAGCACTTAGAACATAACATAATCAGAGAGGGAAAGAATGGGAGGGGTAGGCACTGAGGGTCACAGGCTGCTTTCTGAGAGGTTTCTGGGTAGGAGTGGTAAGGACCCAAGGTGTCTTTATCAGGGAGGGTGTCCAGATGTAGACTTAGAACATCTTTACCTTGCCTGCTCGCTGCTCCCCAACCTCACATGGCTGGCATAATTTATCTGTGTGTAATAGCATGTCTTATTCAGAAAGGTTGTGAAACATCTTGGTGTGATATGTTAGTAGAATTAGAGTGGGTTTCGTACTTAAGTTAAACGGTCCCCACTGGAATTTAGATGGAGAGAAGTGGCCAGATACATGGGGTGGGGGTAGGGGTGGTCACTTTTCTCAAGGTAAGCGTTGACTCTGGAGATCAGGGAAAGAGATGGCAGAGCAGAGAAACACAGAAATAAATACAGAAGGAATTCCTTCTGTATTGCAGGCACTTAGGCCCTCCTTAGATTCTAAGGATGACTTGGTATTTGCCATGCCTTGTCTCACTCATTCTGATCATTGTAGAGGTTGCCTTCCCAGCCTGCCTTTCAGCTGACTGCCAGACGGAGACATCCAGCACACAGACATGACCAGATAGCTACCCAAATGAATACAGCAAGACATCCCATCAACTTGCACCTTAAGGCTAAGCTTTGTCTGGCAGGTGATGATGATGATGTAGATGACAATGATAATGATGACAACGATGACAATGATGGCAGCGTGGTAACATGGTCACAATTATCCAACCCTTGAGTAAGTACTCCATGACACGTACTGTTACATGCATGACACGTAATTAATTTTTGATAGCAGCTCTGTGTTGTTACTGTTAGGCATCCCCATTTAACAGAGACAGAGGCTCAAGGAAATGAAGTGACTTGGCCAAGGTCACCCAGCTAGTTTGTTGCTCAGTCATGCCCAGAGCACTGTAATTTCAGAGCCTGCACTGTTCTCCACAAACCGGCGCCTGATTTGGAGTACCTGCTTGCGCTTGCGCAGAGACAATAATAATAATAGCAAGTACTGAGCAGACACTGATTCTCTATGTATACTCTCTGTTGGTTCATACAATCAAACCTTACAACAGATTTGCATATGAGAGAAATACTATTGTTATTATCTGTCCATTTTATAAGCAGGGAAAATGAGCCACATGGTCCCATAGCTACTAAGGAGAGATTAGACTTCAAACCTGGGCCTCGGGATTTATAATGCCTGTGACCTCACTACCTATCATTCCACCCTAGTACCTGCTTCTCACACACACACACACACCCACATCCCATACACACGCACACACATACACACACACACACACACACACCCATACACACCACACACACACACACACACCACACGTACATACCACACACATACACACACACACACACACACACCCCATACACACACCACACACATACACACCACACACACACACACACCCCATACACACACCACACACATACACACACACACACACACACCACACACACACACAGTACCACACATACACACACACCACACATACATACCACACACATACACACACACACACACACACACACCCCATACACACACCACACACATACATACCACACACACACACACACACACACACACACACACACACCCCATACACACACCACACACATACACACACACACACCACACACACACACACAGTACCACACATACACACACACCACACATACATACCACACACATACACACCACACACACACCACACCCCATACACACACCACACACATACACACCACACACACACACACCACACACACACACACAGTACCACACATACACACACACCACACATACATACCACACACACACACACCCCATACACACACACCACACACACACACACACACACACAGTACCACACATACACACACACCACACATACATACCACATATATACCACATACATACACACATACACACCACATATATGCCACACATCACACACATACACACACACACACCTGGCAAGGGACACCATATTAACCAAACTTAAGTGATTTTGAAAATCTCCAAAATGAGAGTTGTCACTGGGCTCAGTCCCCTCATTTGAGCTTTCTGGAAAATGAACATAGGCTCTGTGGGTGTTAAGGCTCCCCTGGGGATGGGAATTCAGCACCTCTTTTAGTCACCTACGCCAGCGTTTTATCACCTCAGGATGCCAGTGGCCAGCACCTTTAAGGTATCTCAGTTGGAAAAATGACTATGAATAAAACAAACGAAGCTTTCAGTGACAGAAACTCCTGATGGCGCCTGCAGTGGGTATTTCCTCTCAGTGACGGAGACTCCTGGTGGCGCCTGCAGTGGGTATTTCCCAGCATCTGTCCCTGACACTCTGAGCTCATCCTTTATCACCCCAAATCGTTGCTCCTGTTTTGTCACTGGCCACTAACAGGCAGTTCAGGTACTGGGCATCCAAGACTGCCTCATTATTTAAGGCAGTCAGTGTTACACCCCAGACTGCAATCCATTATCATTCAAATGAGCCAACCACAATGGGAGGAAAAAAATATGCAAGCTGATTTCTCTCCAACAAGCCCTTCTCAGTACTCCCTAATTACAGCCGACAGTTGATTGGGACAGTTGCTCGCTCGTGGAGGGCTGACTTGGGGCAACCGCAGCGCTCTCCTCCTCCTCAAAGTGGAATGCCAACAAGGTAGAAACTTGCTAGCATGGGCTAGGCAAGCAGGGTTTTATTCACAGCTCGGTGGTATTCAGTGCTCTGAATTTACCAGTCAGTAGTGTCTTATAGCGTTTTCCGGTTTCCCTGTTTTGCTCTGCTCCCCTCGTTAAAATATAATTCATTCCTGATTTGACTTCTTAGTCCTGGTTCTCTTTTCCTTGTCTTTCAAATATCATTCACAGTGGCACTTTTCAGCCAAAGGTCAGTGCTTAACCGGTCAACAAGTACTTACCAAAGGCCTGCTAAGCCCCGGCGACTGTGCTGGGCATACAAAACAAGCCTTGTGCTTCCATTGTCTATAGCATTTCTGGCCCTTGTTGGAGTTAGATTAGCTAACCAAGATGTTGCAAATTGTGGTAACCACACTTTAAATGGGCCAAGGATACTCACATGCTTGCGTGGCGTCTTAGTATGTGTAGAGGGATCCCAATTCTCAACAGAAATTCTTCTCCAAAAGACATTTGTCCTAAGAGGCCCCTCTTTTAAGACAAAAGCATGGAAATACTATCTTCATTGTTAACCTGACTATATTTTGGAATCCCCAGGGAAACACACCTGTAGGAACATCTGTGAAGACAGTTCCAGAACGTTCTATTTGAGGAGGGAAGAACCATCCATATGTTAGTGACCCATGTCTCTTGAGCTGGGATTCCAGATAGAAGGGGACTAAACATCGGCACTCATTTCTCTGCTTCAGATGCTCCAGGCTGCCCCCACCAGGCTTTCCTGCCCACTCACTAGAGCTTCTACCCCTTCGAACTGTAAGCCAGAATAAACCTTTCTCTGTTGCTTTGTATCAGGCACCAGGTCACAACAATGAGAAGAGGAACTAATTGCAAATGTGTGCCAGGAATGCAATTCATCAAACGGGTCACAGAAGATTTTTTTAAAAAGAATAGAAAATTCTCTGGTCCCAGCATGGGAGGCAGCTGGAGAGGGAAGTGGGGGTGGGGGTGGCTTTCTGGGCTCTTTGGAGGGAACAGACGAACAGACAGCTCTTGGGGTGGAGTTAATAATGGAAGAGAAAGAAGCGATCGGATATGCACATGAGGTCTGGCTTGCAGGACAGGCTGGAGGTGGGGAGACCCTTTGGGAAGCTGCAGCAGTGGTCCCCAGGATGGTGTAGGGCTATCAAAGGACATCAGTTTAGAGAGACTTGAGAGGAGTCTCAGTCAGGCTGAAAGCCTTCTCTTGGATGAAAGGTAGAGGCTATAGAAGGAGGCCTGAGGAGGCAGGAAGGGGTGGAGTTAGGGTCCTGACCCATGCTTGCTTTGCTCACTTCCTGTCACAGCACCCAGAGCTCTCTCTGGCATTCTTTCTTTTAGAATCTTCACAGGGGTCCAAAATAATCATGCACCTAGCCAACGCGGTGTATTAGGCCGTGGAATGTAACCTCACAGCAGTGGATCAGCTGGCTGCAGGAGTTAAGAGACTCATAAAATTTACAGCCAGTGAGAAGCAAAGCTGATATCCCAGCTCCATCAAAGGACCAAGTCTACAGCCTTCAGCCTTCCCACCAGTGTGGGTCTCTTTAGAACAGCAGTTCTCAACTTGTGGGTGGAGACCCCTTTGGGGGTCAAATGACCCATTCACAGGGGTTGCCTAAGACCATCAGAAAAACACAGATAAAACACAGATCGGGATTCATAACAAATTACAGTTATGAAGCAGCAACAAAAATCGTTTCATGGTTGGGGGTCACCATAGCCTGAGGAATTGTGTTAAAAGGTCATGCCATTAAGAAGGTTGAGAACCACTGTTATAGAAGAACTGGCTGACTGCGACCTGAAAGCGCCCGTTGAGCTTCTTCAGTCAGCAGCCTCAGTCCCTGGAGACTGGCTTGGTAATCTGGCCCTGCAGGGACCACCTCATTCTGGTTCCATGATCTTGAAAGAACAGCCTCTACTCCAGGTTTGCATCTTCAGGCTCCAACACATTCCACAGAGAGTGCTGCCCCTTCGCAATGAGAGAGGAAAGGGGACAGCAGTGAAGGATGGCTACTTTGAAGGGCTTTTCTGTCCCCTCTTTCACAGAGGGGAATACATCCTATGGTATTATACTGGATAACAGGCATTCCATTGACAAAATCACCATGTCCCCTGTATGGGACATAGGTGCATGGTTGCATAATGGGCTGACAGCTTTCTTTGTGCTATCTTCCCATACCATAAAGTCTGTTTGTTCATGCCTGAGTCAGATTCTCACCTGTAATTAGTAGGAGACCTACTGTGGCTGGCCATGGGAAGCCCACATCAAGTGTCCTTTCTCTTTCTCCTTCCTTTTGGTCCTCTGTTTCTCCTTCCCCACTCCTTCTCTTCCCGTTCTCTTCTTTTGACTCTTTTGAAACAAGGTCTTGTGTTATATCCCAGACTGATCTAAAACTACCTTGCCCATATCTGGATCTGCATCTATCAGCTGATCTGGGATGTGGCCTGAGAGCATGTCTATAGGGTATTGTCTTAATTATTGAGGAAGGAGGGTCCAGTCCACTGTAGACGGTACCACTCCTGGGCAGGTGACCCTGGTGTATATATGAAAGCAGATTCAGCAAGTTAGAGAGAATAAACCAATAAGCAGAGCTCCTCCATGGTCTCTGCATCAGTTCCGGAGTTCAGGCTCCTGCCTTGAGTTCCTTTTCTGACTTCCTTAGTGATGGACTGTGATGTGGAAGTGTAAGCCAAATAAGCCCCTTCTTTCCATTAAGCGGGTTTTGGTCATGGTGTTTATCACAGCAACAGAGAAACGTAACCAGGACAATTCTGATGTCCAGGCTGCCTCTCAGAGATTCTGATGGAAGTGTACGGTGATGCTCATGGCAAAATTCACCACCAGTGAGTCTAGTCTGCAGCCTACTGGAAAGCACTAGGCTATGCTTGGCTTGTGTCCCTGTGATTGGGGTGAGGTGGTTACAGCTTCCAAGGGTCTTCCAGACTATCAGGGATGCAATTCTGATTTTCTGGAATCCAGAAGACTGAATGGAGTTAACTCTGGGACTCCAGTGACTCCTGGAACCTGTACTTAGAGGAGGTGTGACTGCCAAGACCAGGATGCAGATCAGCAGGTTTTCTGTGTCCACACCACTTGTGGACGGGGCTCACATACAGCCTTGATTCTATATCTATAGGTAAATACCCTTCCTCCTTTTGAAGTCAGGACATACCATAACTTGTATCAGTTCCTGTTGGCTTTTGAACATCATCCTACAGGAACGTTTTAGCTCGTGACTTATATGATTTTAAAAGTTAGGGGGAAAGGAGCCGAATCCCCCCCCAGAGGCTGCTGTGAAGCACCCCTGTTCTTTGCTAAGCACTCGTCTCCAGTTCTTGGCACTCCTGTCTTGATCTTGTGATCCAGCCAAGGAAAGAAGCCACACTGACCATGAGGGAGAGCACCTGAACTCCAGTCCTACCTTGGTGGCCAGTGATGATGAGCACAAATACTCTTTCTCATCTGCTTATATTTCCACTTATCCAAGAGTTGTATTTGATGAGTTGTCTCACTCATAGAATCCTGTGTAATTGTGAGTGGTAAGGAATTCAATTGTGATGTTCTTTGCAGCGTCCACTTCACTGAAAGATACGGAGCCATAGATAGTCTAAGAACATGGAAGACCTTTCTTTACCTGCAAGTCAGAAAACCTGCCGATCTCTGCTAGAGTTCTGCTCAACTGGACGTGTCTCTCACCCTGGGCATGACAAGTAGGGATTCTGAGATGGAATACTTACGAATGTGCTTTCTACTATTTTGGAATGAGTTTTCCTAGGAGACCCGTGCCCCAGAGCCCCAGCTGTTTGGGGGATATACCATTCTGAGATAGGATCCATAGAAGCCCCTCTGCCATTTGGAGGCTCTATTCCCGAGAGCCATGAGATTTGGTTGATGAGGCCAAGGGAGGGTCCCCAGAGAGAATGGGAAGTGTTCAACTGGCTGGGGCATTTGTATTCTCTGAAGCCCTTGAATGGATTCTTGTAGTGGACTGGATGGCTCTGCATCTTCTTAACTCCCTGACATTTGCAGCTGGGAGCTCCACACCTGTAGTCTCAGCTGGCTGCAGGCGGTTGGGGGAAGCAAGCTCCAGGGCTTACATGGGTGAGTTGAACATAGCCCTCAGTAGATAAGCATTGAGTTTGTCTCTGGGTCCACTCTGGCTTTAATTTTTCCAGTTCCCTTTGGCTTGTGTTCTATCAACTAAGGAACTCTATGCTGCAATTAACAGAAAATCTGACAGAGACGAATGGAAATAAAGGGCACATCACTATCTCATATAATTGGAAGAGTATATGTGCTAGTTGGAGAGATGCCAAGCTTGGGTGTTTCTTAGATTAATGACATCACCAGGGACCCGTATTCTCTGTGCTTCTCCCTCTGTCCTCTTTGATATTCATTTCATCATCTGGCTGCTAGCAAGGTGATTGCGGCCGTTCCAGGTGTCAGGAATGAATGTGATGACATCAAAAGAAAGAGGGACATCTCTGTCTGTGGCTTGCCCTTAATAGGGAGAAATTTCCTTCCAAGTCTCACTGGGATTACTGGATTTGTCTAGATTAATCTTCTAGGATGGCATGGGTTTGGAGGAGTCAACCAGAGCCAAACATGGTTTCTTATGATAACTCTTTCTATGGTTGACAGGTTGAGCTTCCCAAGTTCTTATTTGACCACCTACTTTTTCTTTAGCAATTTACCAGGGTCCTTCCTGTCACCTTCCAGCTCCATTGCAAACCCCACCAAATTTACCATAGCTAGGTAGGTCACATCTAGATCCTACTGAAGCCAGGCATGAGCAACAGGAACCACCTGCTGTTCAGCATTTCCCCTTGGCCTGACCCTCCTGTCTTCTGGTCTTGATTCTCGTTCCACCGAGGCAAACTTTCATTGATCGCATACTGATGAGTGATGGCGTGTCACAGAAGCAGGCGTAGGACCAGGCTGGAGCTCAGAAAGTGGGCAGTGTCACAGGCTATGGTCACCTCTTCCTCCACATGGACAGCTAGTGATCGTAGCTGCAGGCAACCTTCACTTCTAAGTTCCAGTGGAAGCTGTTACCACTGAGTCTGTACTCTGGGAGTGAACAGCTGTAGGGATTAGGAAGGGAAGATATAGACTTCCCACTGGTGAAGTTTTGCTCTATCTCACCATGACCTGCAGTGCTGGGGAACACGGCAGGTTTTCTTTAATCTGTGAAAGAATCCAACAATTGGAAAGCCAAGGTCTCATCTCATGTAGGGGAGCCACTACTCTCCAGTGTTATTGTCCAAGTCAAAGAATGCCTAAAATGGGTCTTATTACTTTTCGTACAGTTATTTTGCCCTCCCTCCCTCCCTCCCTCTGTCACCCTCCCTTCCCTCATTCAATCCCTCCCTCCCTCCCTCCTTCCCTCCCTCTCCCCCTCCCTCCCTCCCTCCCTCCCTCCCTCCCTCCCTCCCTCCCTCCCTCCTTCCTTTCCACCCCTTTCTAGGTGGTTGAGGTGCATGGCAGAGGCAGTGTATAGAGGGCTAGGCTCACAAGCATCAGACACTCTACAATGCAGGTTGTATTTCCCAAACACTAAGAACAGGGCATTCTCCATAGGCACCAGGGAAGGACAATAGATTAGTTAGGCAGAATGCCGTTCATTCCTGTAGCAGGCCAATACATAACGATGTGTGGTCTCTGTAAATCATGTTTTGGTTTTCAAGAACACACAGATAAGAATTCGTTTGGCTCACAGACACCTGCAGAGGGATAGAGCAGGGCCGTATTATCAGCCCTGTTTAAAAATTGTGAAAAGTAAGGTTCAGAAAAATGGAGCCATTTACGATGCAGAAAGTTAACCATGGAGTCTCTCCCTGATCTCCACCGGGTCAAGCAGGACACTGGTGATGGATTTGAACTCATGGAGTCCCTGAAGTTTCCTGTCGGCTGTGCTGTATAGTTCTGAGGAGGCGTCCCAGCAGACTATGACCCAAATGCCACCTGCCTTCTTTGCAGACAAAAACCTACTGACCCAAGGGCCAATAGCCCTAGTCTGGTTTTAAAAGCATAATTTGTCCACAGCATTTATTAGAGACCCTCAACAGGTAACCCTGAAGTTTGTCAGCAAGTAATCCCATGGTTAGAGGAAATTACCTGCCTGCCTGCTTGCTTGTCTGTCTGTCTGTCTGCTTCCCTGCCTGCCTGTCTGTCTCTCAGAGCACAAGTCTGTATGTGCATATGAAAGCATGGGCATGGGTATGGTCTGTGTGCACAGTTGCACATGGGTTGTGCTGTGCACCCAGCTGGACCTGTATATACACAGCTTGTTTGTGTAGGTCATGCAAGGCTCTCTTAGTTTCCAAAATTCCCAGGCAACTCTTGCTGTGTTCTGTACAGCTTTGGAGCCAGTTTGTGCTGCTCTTTTAAGAAATGACATTGCCGTTCAGACGCTTCTTTCGCTTGCTCCCCCACCCCCACCCCCTTCCACTTGACAGAACTGCCTCCACTTCCCATGCAGGGCCCATTAAGAGCAGTGTATCATTTTGTACGCCCTTGTTTAGCTTTTCCAAATCTCAAGCCAAAGCTGGCACAGTTACTGATTAGCAGAAATCAAAAGCAGAGGCTGGGCTTTTGATGGGAAAACTGCTACATTAGAGATCATTGGCTGTTTTGCAATTGCAGGGTAAGGTTCATAGTCTTACCCAGCACTGAATGGCCATTCGATCGCAAATTACTGGTCACTTTGCCCAACATCTCAGTCATCTGTAATCATGGTTATAATATCACCTATAGTGGTCAAGCCCAGGCATCTACCGGGAGTCAATTATTGAGGTGTCAAGTGGCTGGACTGTATGCAGTAATGGTTATCACAGCCAGAAGGAAGGAAAGCCCCTCAAAACCCTGGATGTGTGGCACTCTGTCCTCATTTGCCACTGGGAAGTAGAAGCCATGTCCAGAATGACTTTAGTGCTCGCTCTGTTTGTCTCTCTGTCTCTGTCTCTGTTTCTCTCTGTCTCTGTCTCTGTTTCTCTCTGTCTCTGTCTCTCTGTCTGTCTGTCTGTCTGTCTGTCTGTCTGTCTCTCTCTCTCTCTCTCTCTCTCATGCTCTACCCACGATGTAGAAAACTATGTAGGAAACTGCTGCGCATCCATGAGTTCAAATCTATCACCAGTGTCCTGCTTGACCCGGTGGAGAGCAGGGAGAGACTCCATGGCTAACTTTCTGCATGATTTATGGCTCCGTTTTTCGGAATCTTACTTTTCACAATTGTTAAACAGGGCTGATAATACGGCCCTGGTCTATCCCTCTGCAGGTGCCTGTGAACCAAATGAATTTTTTCCTGTGAGTTCCCCAAAACTAAAACATTGTGTGGGTGTCAGCCTCTATGCCATCATTCCAGGGAGGAGGTCTTTTGGACCAGCTGGTATGTGGACCCTGATGAGCAGAAAGGGCAGCGTCATCATTTCCCTGGAGCTTTCCACTCTGCTGCATTGTATGTGTGAGTGCAGCAATGAGAGGGCGTCTCTAGCGATGGGGAGCAGGCTGTGAAAGTAGAGAACATGGTAGAGGCATGCATACATTTCTGTGAAGACATGAGCGGCAGCTTCATAGACTATATAGTGTATAATGCTACATGTAGGCTCCTGTGGTGCACAAAATGGAACCAGGAAGAGAGGAGACAAAGCAAATGGAATGATAAGAGCTTAGCCAACCTTCGGCCTCTCTCAAGAAACAAATGGCAGAGTTTGTTCCAGGAGAAGACTCAGAAATTGCTGACGGAGGGATGTGCAGAGTTAAGGGGAAGTCATAGGGCCAGTGCCAAGAAGAGGCTCACTCACTTCTGGGTCTCAAGGGATTAGGAGCAGGGCAGGAGTAAAGGCCTACTGCCAGGAGCTCCACTTCGGTTCTTGCCTTTTGGGGACCCCCCCCCCCGGCACAATGCAGTAGTGACTGAGGACCAGGGGGATACATACTGGGACACATCGTCACTTTACTGTGACCTTCATCCACTCTCCCATTCCTACCTCCTATGGGCCTAAACCAATGAGAAACTAGAGGGCAAGGGAACCTGTGGGCATGATCTACAAAGGGTGGAGTCAGATGGGAGGAGAAGACGTTGTGAGGAAGGAAAGGGACAAGTCTAGGGACTGCTTCCTAGGAATTTGTTAATGGGATGCAGGAACCTTTATAGCCAGTCAATGGGACTCTTAGATCTGCTCTTAGACTCTTACCCTATGCTGCCTGTTACAGAGTAAACAAACCTGGTGGATATTAGATGTGCTTTGCCCTCTGCGGTTGCTTCTTTGGTCCATGGAATAGTGAATTCTCACCCTCACCTTGGATTTGGTTGCTACTCAGTACTTTGGTGGCCATAACCGGGGCATCTTGATGACAAGAAATCACTCTAGATAACTCACTGGCAGGGAAAACGTTGAGACAGACCTGGGGCGTGGGGGAGGGGGCAGGGAGAGGTGGTTTAAGTACTTCATGGAAAATGTGGTGGGTGGTGAAGTGCTGTAGACAGCTCATGGTCAGACAAAGGCCTGCCCATGGTTCACACGGAGCCTCTCCATCACGCCAGTCCCCAGTTAGGGAGAAATGATGTTATGTTCAATTCCAGTGCTAGGCCCCACCCCCAGCTCTGCCTTAGGAGAGCTTGGGAGAATGCTAGCTGAGAAGAAAAGGGTAGGTTATTTCAATTGCTCTAGAAAAACATCACTTTCTCAATGTGAGAGAACCTGTTTGCCAAGATCCTTTCATCAGGACCAAATGGGTGTCAGGAAAAGACTCATTGGAATGGCCTTCTGTGAAGTTAAAGGAAAGAAAAGAAAAGAAAAGGAAAGAAAAGAAAAGAAAAGAAAAGAAAAGAAAAGAAAAGAAAAGAAAAGAAAAGAATACAGTTCTGATGGTGTTCTTACTTTGGGTATTGTGAGCTCTAAATGCCCCTCCCTGCCATGGATCTTTCTTTGACCCTATGACAACTCTCTGAAATGGTAACCAAGCTACGTCCATTTCTCAGATGGAGAAACAGAGGCACAGAGATGAAATTACTTGCCCAGTGTCACACAGAAAGTGAGCAGTGTGGAGCTGGAATTCAAACCTGCACAGTATGGCTCTAGATTTGGACTCTCTCATCTCTTCTTCCCTAGCTAACTTCTTCATAGGTGCCAAGAGGCAGGGAGTTCTTAATGGCACAGAGGTGCAGACCTTGAAAGAGGGCTGAGCTGAACTCAGCCACCATCTTCTTTCAGAGGGGCAACTGAAGACTCAGTGGCCGGGTCTCTGGATTTCTACTAGTGTAAATGATGTGGCTGGCAGCTCAGAAAACACTGAGCAACCTCATGGTGGTTCACCTTCTGTCTGGTGATATCCTGGCAATTTTCCTTGCTTTGTTTACTATGTAAATTTCTTTGAAGTAAAGTTCCTTTTATCCAAGAGGCAATGTGACCTCCAATCTTGTTTTTATAAAACATCTCTGACGTTAGCCCCATGAGGCAAAAGCCTAGAGGTGTTTCTGAGGCCCCTGTGCCCTGAATTGGATGTGGTCTTTGTTTCTACTGTGAATAGCGAATAGCAGTCAAGCCTGGGGTCATTTGGTGGCCCTGAGGCCAGGTAAGACATGAATGCTGGGAACACAGCTGAGAGCTAATATTTCATCACTTTCTCCAGAGCCAGGGCACCTGAAGGACCTTTGTGGCCCACCTGGCCAAGCACCTGTCACAAAGAACAGAGTGTCTTGGATCATGTGATCGCAGAGGAGCTGCCTGAGCCTTGGAGAGAGCTGCCAGCTCTGAGCAGTTGATTCCCCGATGCTGGGCTCTGGAGCTGCAAAGAAAGAGTGGCATTCTTTATTCAGAGGCTCAGGCCAGGAGGCCTCCTGGCTGTCTTCTCTCTGGGAGCAGCAATAGTGACTGTGGGGAGGGACAATCCAGGCTGTTGTCGTGACCCGGGCCAGAGGCCCTGCTGCCAGATGCTGAACTGGTTGTCTGAGCCCGTCCCTGCTGCATCTGCCTTCCTACGTCCTATGTCCTGAATCCTAGGCCTGGGTCAGTAGGTCTTGCCTCACCTAGTCCAGACAACCCAGGAACTGAGAGAGTGAATCCCTGTTCTTTCATATGCCAGACGTTTCTACCTTTCTTCCTGAATATGTCAGCAGGAGACATTTTTATGCCTAAAAATAATTTTGGTGCTAACTTGGAAAACAGATTTCCCCTTGTTTTGCAGGTGGTACACTTCCCAGGGATAGATTGCCCTTCGTCTTTGTGGCCCAAGTGATAAAGGGGACCCAGTGTGTTCTCCTAGGCTCTATTCTCTCAGTGACCATGACTCTCAGGAGACACAGCTTGGTCTCCTAAGCTCTCTTCTCTCTGTGGCTCTTCTCTAATCTGTGACCATGACTCTTCTTGAGAGGGACAGGCATGGCTGGGACAACCCTGGTTTGGGAGCATGTGCTCGCTGTGGCTGTAAGTAGCCAATGCGAGAGAACACAGCCTAGGTTTGGTTTCTAAGAGAAGTTTGGAGGAAAGTCCTATTCTGTTTCAGGGCACGTCAGCCTGATTGGTGTTTGGTCAAGGTCCTAAGAGTTCCTAAATCCCGTCAGACTTTCCTTTCCCCTAAAGGCTTTCTCACTTCATCTGTTTCACACTCAGGGAGGAAATAGATGACAACCCCGAAGGGAAATTGGAGGAAGTTTTAACAAGCAATGAGATGCAAACATGTGGACAGAGCATGACATGGTGATACAAGCCTGTAGTCACAGCACGCAAGAGACAGGGGTAGGAGAATCACAAGTTCAAGACCAGCCTGGTTATGTTGCAAGAAATCCTGTCTCAAAAAAACAAGTGCTGGGAATATAGCTCAGTGGGAGAGCACTTGCCTAGCCTGCAGAGGTTCTAGGATCAACCCCCAACATTGCAAGACATCAATACCAACACCACCCCAGAACAAAGACAACAAACCCAAAAATCCACAAAAAGGAAAAGAGGAAGGGGAGGGAATGTGGATGGAGTTGGGATATGGGTGAGGGACACTCTAGTATCCTAGAGCAACAATAGCTGGGACCTATTACATATGTAGGTCTGAAGGGTCAAGGACAGGAAGCAGTGCGTTCATGTTGGAGAGACAGCCTAGTAGTGCATCCCATAGCAACAGTCTGTGGAGGACAGAAGCAATCAGTGAATTCACCACGATGTGGACAAGTGGCCAAGGGGAGGGTGGACTACTCAACTCGGCTCTGCTCCTGTACCCTGACATCCAGTTTTGCCCATTGGATGGATGTGTGTGTGTGTGTGTGTGTGTGTGTGTGTGTAAACACACACATGTTGATCCCACATGAAGTTGCAGACATTGAGATAGAATAGGAAAAGCAGATTTGGGCAGATAAGTAGGGAGAAAGAAGGTACTTGCCTGCGTTTTTATGTCGCTATAACCTGACCAGCTCTAAGACCCTCAGCACCGTGCGTTTCATGCCACCTCTTTTTTCCCCCTTTATTTTTTCTTGTTGTTTGTTGGTTTTGAGACAGGATCTCATTATATAGGTCTGGCTGTCCTAGAGCTCACTATGTAGACTGGACTGACCTTGGATTCAGAAAGGTCTGCCTGCCTGTGTTTTCTGAAGAAAAGTGTTAGGATTAAAGGCATGTTTTTTGACAGCTCATCCTCATTTTATTTGCCTAGTAATAATTTCTAAAATATTACTGATACCTTATAGCTGGGCAGTGGTGCGTGCCTTTAATCCCAATATTCAGGAGGCAGAGTTAGGCAGATCTCTGCTATCAAGGCCAGCCTGGACTACACAATTTCCAGGAGAGCCAGGACTGCCCATAGAAACCTTGCCTCAAAATTCATCCCCCCATATATAATATTCATCTATTACCAGTCTTTAAAAACATAGGAGAAAGTTATCATATCTCTTATATGTTTTGGAGTTTTGCTTTAAATTAAATACTTCTTATCTGTGAATGATTTGGCCCCTTCCCTGGGGAACATGTGACTGCACCTGGAGATGTTGTTGGTTTGTCACTAGTCTGGAAGGCTTGCTGCTGGCACTTAGTGTACAGAGGCCAGGCTAACATGCTGCTAAGTTTTCTACAGTGCTCAGCTTAGTCTCTGTCCCAAAGAATCTTCTGGTATAAAGAGTCAAGAAGTAGTGAAGAAACTGCTATCAGAGGAGAAAAGGTCGTGGTTTTGTTAATAGCAGTGGGAAAGGAGGGAAGGGCATTTTGTTGCTTTGTTTCCTTTGGTTTGTATGGGACGAATCTGTCACAGAAATGTCCGTATTCTGTCTCTGAACAGCATGGTCCCCTGTTGTTAGGATGGTCCTTCTCTGAGCATTCTGGGTATCAAGCAAGACTAGAGGATTCTGGGTATCAGCAAGACTAGAAGATTCTGGGCATTAGCAAAACTGGAGAATTCTGGGCTCCTTGGGCCCATTCTCTGGGCATCCTGGACTGAGCTCCAGAGCAGCAGTGTTGAGAGCTCTTTAAGGGACTATCTCAGAGCATGAAGCTAACACTCTGGCTGCTGGAAAGCTCACAGTAGACTCTACAGAACTGTTTTGGATGGTTCAGCCTGGCTCCAAAGGCATGGTGAGTTTTTGCCTTTCCCAGTCTTTGGAGCTCTCTGCTTTTGAGCTCAAAGCTCTGAGAATATTAATATGCAGACACTTAACAAGTCTTGAAGTACTCCTTAGACACAAAGGAAGTGCCCCAACTCAGAAAGTAAAGGAGTGTCGTCCTTCAAGATGCTGACTTTGTTGCTTTTACCTGTCCCCCCCACCACACACACACACATCACATTTCTAAGTCATATCCCTGACTGTTGGTGCCTCTGTTAGAGTAGAGGGCAGGCAGAGGCAAAACTCACTCCCAGCTTCCTTTGGGAAGCATTTAACAGTCATGATGAAAAGGTGAAGCAATGGCCACAAGTACCTACGAAAAACAACAGCAGCGCTGCCCCGACTCCTCTCCTCAGCGCCAAGTCTTCTTCTGCCTGTGGTAGAGGAGATGGCTGATATTTATGACTCCATCTCCTTATGTTTTTAAACCAACAATTAATTTATATTGTCTAAAAACAAAACGAGACTGGATTTTTGTAAAAGGGGAATTCTCCATCCCCAGCCATCCCCTTCAAAAAGACAGTACCAACACAGAGATGGTCCCATGGTTACATAAACACAGACATTGAATACATGTGTATACACAAAGAAACACACACACTTGTATGTTTAAATATAATAAGGTAAATACAAATATAAAATTAAGTAGCGAATATAGCATATAATGAAGTATAGAAAATTTCTTCACACTGTATAATGTGCATTGCACACACTGTATACACATACATATACTTACTAATGTATATTGGAAATCTTTCTACATCAGTCCTACATTTTTCTTTTCATTTTTTTTTGATAAATGGGTTTATCATAGCATATAGCCTAAACCTTAATCCTGTTAGCTAAAAATGACCTGTTTTTTAAAAAAGACTATGTCAAGCCCGGAAGAATGCTCAACCAAGACAACAAAAGCCATGGCAGAGCCTTGCTGCCAAGTTCTGCTTTGAGGCCACTTGCTTTTATTACTTGTAAATCCTCTATTTTCTCATCTTAATGACATTTTCGTATCCTCCCCCCCCACCTCCAGCATTTGCCCCTTAGAAGTATCTCCACAGAACCATCCACTGAGTTGCCAAACTGCCTGTGACGTAAGCCCTGTCTGCTTTCGTAAGTTACTGATTGTTTCCTACCCTTTCTTACAGAGAGCCCGCGTCAACACAGAGAGATTTTGACAGCGGAAAAAGCTTGCCTGGCTTGGGATGGCAGTGTTTTCGTTTAGAATGGTCTGGGATAGACAGCTAGCACGAAGCTTTGTGCCGGGCAGGACTAGTTCAGAGTCTAGAAATGTGCGCCTCCCTGTCTTGGCCGTATTTCTGTGGTGCCGCCAGGAGCAGTGTAAAAGAAGAACCCATTCTAAGTAAAGAAAGCGCTTGCCGCATTTGGAAGGCAAAGAGGGAGCGGGCAGAAGAGCCGTCGGGGCGTGCAGCGTGCTGGAGCCCCGGGGCTTTGAAATCCTTTTCTGTGTTGTCACTTGAATGTCGAACACGTTATTCTCGGTGGACACTAAAAAGAAGTACAGGTACCGCGGGCTCCAGGGGGATTCGTTATTCAAGGCACAAAATTTTCTACTCTGGCCTGCAACACATTATAATTCAAATGAGCCGAGCACAATAGAGGGAAAAATATGCAAGCAGATTTCTCGGTGTCGTGTTTTTTTTCCTCCTCTCTGAAGCCCTGTAATTACAGCAGGCAGGTGGAGCATCTGGGGTGTGGGGGAGTCAGTCCACTGTATTTTTACCTTCCTAGGAACGCGACTTGCCTTACCGCATCAATATATTTTATTTTTAATTAAGTGCTTATTGCAAAATCTGAGTCCTTGCACGGAGGTCTGATTTACTGACCTCCCCTCTCGTCCCCTCCCCTGCCTCTCTCGCTGCTATTACTATTTCAGTTTTCTTTCTAAAATCTTTCATCTTTTCCTGAATGGGTTCTGGCCTTCGGTGGGCTCGTCAGCGGCAGTGGTTTGGGCGCTGGACCTTCACCTCGGTTCCCCGAGTCAGGAGTCAGTTTCCCCGGCTCCTTTCGTTGATCATCTACTCAATGGCGGCGGGGCCCCTGTCTCCTCCCCATGCAGTGCCAGGCGGCCCTGCGGTGTGCCCGGACACTGGGCTCAGTGCACCTCCTGCCCACGGCGTGGGCAGTGGAAACTCCGGGCGCAGCCTCAGGCCCCGCCCTGCCGGACCGGGTCCCCAAAACGCCAAGGCTTTGCGGGCTCATGAGCAGGACCCCAGTCCTTCTTGGAGGTGATGGGATGCGAGGTCCGAGATCCTAGACTGGTCAAGAGGAGATGTGGGGCTGCAGAGAAGGCCCCTCGAGTAACAGAGGAAGCGGCCCAGGGGCCCCAGGGTCAGGACCGCGGGCAGGGTGGGGACTCCCTTCCTGAGGATTCTCCGTTTAGATGAGACCCGGCGCCCTGGGGTGGAGGTAGGGCTGAGGGTGGAGGACAGGTCTCCACTGCATCTCTGAGAACCCCCACCCAGGTACTACGAAAAGCCCGATTTCTGGGGACCGTATCTCCTGCCCATGTCAGAGAATAAACAACTGTAATGGGTTTACAGAAATCTGTGGGACCCTGCTGGAGCCTGACTTCTGTGTTGCCACCTCGCAGACGCCTCCATTACCTGCTTTGATGGCTCCTAGGGTTTGGACCAGGACCAGGTGTGTGGGTGGTGCGGGGTGTGTGTGTGTGGGAGGGGTCTAGGGACAGCAGCAGATGGGGATGGGTCAACCTTTGCAGAGAAAAGCGACCACCATGAGTCACTATTGAAGCTCACCCAGGACAGGCAACTTCAGAGGGGTGTTGAAAAGCAGATTAAAAGTAGAGAGAGGGAACCCAGCTCTGGAATACAGATCCTGTCTTTATTTGTGCCTCTGATTTCCTGGCTACCCTTGTCAGGGCACGCACCTGTCTGGATTCCTGATACAGAGTAGAGTCCCGGGTTCTTGTAAATAGAATGAGGACAGAGAAGGGGTTAAGGCTGGGTTGACTGCTGGGATTGATAAATCTTCTTGGGACCTGTGGATGCCCACCACAAAAATAGTATCCCTTGGAAGCTGTTGGGAGGTACTTTCAGAGGTGTGGGTCAAGGTCATGACTAGCCAAATCCCCATCATTCTATGCTAGGCCACTCCTCAGAAGAAGGGCTGGCGCGCTCCACCATGCTGATGGCTAAGATTCCATTTTGTTTCTTATTTTTTTTAAAAAAAGTACATCTTTATCATAAAAGTAATGAAAAAGCGCAAATACTGAAAAGTAAGCACACTCATTACCTAGAGATAAGTCTTCCGTGTACATGGTGATACAAGCATGGCTATTTTGTAGAATAACTGGTTTTTCTTCTTCCAAACAATGTGTGGTGGATATCTTTCTACTCAAGCATCCTTTCAGAGATTACTGGTCAATGGATGTAGGACCTCCTTGATGATTAAGCCGCACTTCTGTTGCCAGGTTCTAGTGTGCTATTTTTAGCCATTCCTTTGTTGGGTTTTTTAGGACTGTGAGACTTTTTAATTTCTAAAGCCTCTGTCCACAACATTTCAGGGTCATCCCCCTGCTGTGTCACCATGCAGGTCCTTAATTATTTTCTTAAGATGTATTCCTCAACATGCCTGGGTCAACTGTTCTGCATTTTAAAAAAAAGTTTTGCAACATTTTATCAAATCAACCTTTGGAGAGGTTATGTCAACGTACACTCCCACCTGCTGAGAATGGAGAAGTCTGTTGCTGGAGTTCTGTCCTCATCAAGTACACACAATCAATTACATACATAGTATGTATAGTATATATAGTCTTTATTCTTTTGCCTGCTTTATTTTTAATTGGAATATTCATCATTTTCTTACTAGTTTGTAAGGACATTTTATACATTCAATCTATTTTCCCTATATTCTGCAATTTAATGCAACTTGCCAATTCACCACCAACCCCATACCGGGGACTGAACCCAGGACCTGGCACAAGCTAGGCAACTGCTCTACCACTGTGACATATCTCAGTCTGCTGATTACTTTTATGTTTAAATTGGCAGAGCCAAGATTCTTAATACTTTAGTTTATGGTTTTTGCTTTTGATGTTATTTTATAAAGGCCTTTTCTACTTTGGAATTTCCCAATTATCTACCTGCATTTTCTCCTAGTGATTCTATTTTATTTAAAAATATTTCATATTAAATTTGTTTTTTTTAAACGGAACCTAACTTTATTTTCCAATCTTTGTTACTGTTTCTGAATAATTTTTGATTAGATATTTTCTTTATTTGCATTTCAAATGTTATACCCCTTTCCTAGTTTCCCCTCTGAAAATCCCCTATTCCCTCCCCCTGCTCCCCAGTTTCTGATTAATTTTGATCATGCCATATACTATAACTGGTTCCCAAACAAGTATAGCCAGGAGGGAAGACCCTGTCTCCAAGAAATGCTGAGAGTAGAGATGAGGGCTTGACCCCATGTCTGGAGGTACACACAACAGTATCTAGACTTTGTCACTTTCCATATTATTTAAACCCTGGTTTTGCATTTGTGCAATGAGCATAATATCAGGAACTATCTCCCCAAATGGTTTTTGAAGATCAAATGGTAACATGCACAGGAAACACGCGTGCATGGCTCAACGGGACTAACAACGAGTAGGAATAGGTTAGGAAGAAGGACTGCAGCAATGTGTGACGTGGTAATGTTAAAAAGAAATACAGACATCGTCACCACCTATAGATACAACTATTCTTACACCATGTGTACATTGCTGTGTAGTTCCAGAGAGCTCATCCAAGTCATTCGGAGGGTTTCCTGAAAGCTGGCTTGTACCCCTAAAGCCTGGCTCTGCTGGAGCCTGGACTGCACTGAACGCCCACATTTCAGGGGAGCCTCGCGCTGGTTCTGTACACAGACTAACTTCCAAGGCCTCCTGCCTGACCTGCCCATGTTGAAGGGAATCAGAAGAACAAGCTGACACTTGCAGAGCTCACGGGACAGAGAGCACTTGGGAGTCTGTGCCCAGAGCGAGCAGCCCTCTCTCCCCCTTCCTGGCTCAACCCCAAGCTGAGGATGGCTGCAGAGAAATAGTCGCTGGCCGTGAGCCAGGGACACCAGTCAGCTTAACCAAAGGAATCAATGGACACTGTGTTTCCCCTCTGCAAATGAGGAAAGTGACGTGGTAAGGAGGCGTATGCCTTGTCCAGAATCACAAATACCAGGGGTGGCAAAAGCAAAAGGAGAAGCGGTCTCAAAAGGGGCCATTTCCCATGTCAGGCAGGCCCCGGTTCACAAAGGGACGGGCGCGCTGCTCTTGAGCCCTGGGCGGTGGAGGCCCAACATATTTTTATGAGGCACAGACAATGAGTAGCCATTCAAAAGGCTGATGTTGCCTCTGCTTAGAAAAGGGCAAATATTTTAGGAATCCCTGTTACTAGGCAAATGCCTGATGGCTGTTTGGAGGACTGGAACTCAGCTGCATGCACAGTACCTTGGGCTTTGCCCTTTGGTTCAGAGTTGTGCTTCCGCCAAAGAGTGGCTCTCTAGTTTGGCTGCACCCTGGAACAAGCTGTGAAGCTCTTACACATAAAGATGCCAGGCCTCACTTCCAGAAAGATCGATGAAATTAGGGCATAGAATGCTATTGCTAAAAAGTTTTATCCTAGCCAAACATTTCTCAAATTTTAAAGAATTTTCTGAAAAATTTGTTAAAAATGTTCCAGACTCTGGGCCTGGACTTTGACACTCCAGTCAATCTCCTATAGGATGCTATGTTCCTGTGACCTGAGGGACAGGATAGCTCAATGACCATAGTGCTTTTTTGTTTTTGTTTTGTACAGATTAGAGTATTACTTAACTAGACAGTTGTCCTAGAGTTGAAATTAAGCAGAGAGGAAATCTATGATACTTGTCCCCAGCCTGGAGGCCCAGCACACTGATGACAGCCCTTTACATTCTGGCAAAGTCCCCTCATCACCCTGGAGGAGACCTTACATTTTCTTGGACTAAAGGAGTCATATGCTTGGGCTTATGTCTCCGTTGTTAGGGTTGTTTGCTCTGTCCCCCATGGGGACATGGGGACAGGGACTATATGTCAAGAGTAACAGCACAGACCCTGGGAGAGTGAAAAGCGAGGGACGTTAGAGGCCTTCCACCTAAGGAAGAATCTGAACATAAACAGCAAAGATCTAAAGGCCAGTGCACTCTGTAATCTTACAGGAACTGCTGCTGCTAATATCGGTCATCAACTTGACAGGCTCTGGAACCATCCATGAGAGGGAAGTTTGGGGAGGTCTAGGTTAGATTGGGTTCATTGAGGTAGGAGCCATACCATAAGTGGGTGGCAACATTTCCTGGGCTGGAGTCCATTACTGAACAGAAGAAAAAAACCAAGCTGAGCCTCTGTCTTCTTCCCTCTTAGCTTCGGGACTGCAGACACGTGTGGGCAGCTGTTTTAAGCTCCTTCCCTTCCCCTTCACTTTGCAGCCATGAAGGAAGGGTGTGTACCCTGAAGCTGTGAGCCAAAATAAGCCCTTCCTTTCTGAAGTTACTTCTTGCCAGATATTTTGTCACAGCAGGGAAAGAGTAACTAATACAGGTGCTCACTTAGAAGTTACCGCAACACTGATGTGTCTTTTTGTTTCTTTGTCTTTGCTTTGTTTTTGGTTTGGGTTTTTTGTTTTTTTGTGTGTGTTTTTTTTTTTTTTTGGTTTGTTTGTTTGTTTTGTTTTTTGAGACAGAGTTTCTCTGTGTAACAGCCCTGGCTGTCCTGGAATTGGCTTTGTAGACCAGGTTGGCCTTTATCCACCTGTCTCTGCCTCCCTTAGAGGCATGTGCCACCATGCCCTGCTTATTGATGTGTCATTTAAAAATCTCAGTAAATGAACTGTGAGATTACTGTGCTGGCTAGTGTTGCTTCAACTTGACAGGACCTAGAGTCATTTGGGCAGGAGGAGACTCAGTTAAGAGACTGCCTCCACCAGATTGGCCTGGGGGGGGTATTCTCCCGATTAGTCATTGATATGAGAAGGATCTGCCCATTGGAGGCAGTGTGATCCCTAGGCAGGGGGGGTTTGGGATGGTATAGGAAATCAGGATAAGCAAGCCATGAGTAGCAAACCAGTACGCAACATCCCTCTGCTTCAGCTCCTATCTCCAGGTTCTTGCACTGCTCCAGTTCCTGTCTCGACTTCCTTTGACTGTGATGGAGAACTTGAAGCCGAAATAAATCCCTTTCTCCCCACGTTGCTTTTGATCATGGTGTTTTATCACAGCAGTAGAAACCTAACTAAACATCACTTAAAGGGCTGACTTAGGAGACTTAGGATGTGGGAATGTGTAAGGTTAAGGACAGACCAGCCTATTACTGGCTACTGTCAGGCCCACCGTTCCTTAAGTGCTGTGCTGTTCTATTGAGGTGGTCTGTTGCTATGCATTGCAATGTTAAATTCTGTACCAAAAGGTCTAGGCCTACAAGTGAATTCTCATGGTTACAAGCTTTTGTTGTGCAAACCTTATTCCTTAACTTAAAACTATTTGTTAAATAAAAATGGCTACAGCCAGTCACTGAAGGGATTAAAGGTAGGTGGGTTTTGAGTTACCTGGTAGGGAGTGGCAGAAGGTAGGTAGGTAGATAGATAGATAGATAGATAGATAGATAGATAGATAGATAGGCATATGGCTAGGAGAAACAGCAAGTATTTGGGGGAATACCGCTGGGGAGGAGCTGAGAGTTCTGCATTTTGATCTGCACTCAGAAAAAAAACAAAACCAAAAACAAAAACAAAAACAAAAAAAAAACCTGTCACCGGCAGCTAGAAGGAAGGTCTCTTCTGCACTGGGGAGAGCTTGAGCATAGGACCTCAAAGCCAGCCTACATAGTGCCACACTTCCTCTAACAAGACCACACCTCCTAATAGTGCCATTTTCTCATGGGCCAAGCTTATTCAACCATCACACTAGGCCAGCCACAGTTATAAAAGCAGATTAGGCATTAACACCCCACTCCACCCCACCCACCCCTACCAACAGTCGTCAAAGCCAAATAAAATGACCGTCGTCTGAGTCTCACTTATTTGTGAGCTAGTGAGGGACACGTTTAAATTGGTTGTACCACGCTATGCAGCTCATAGCAGCTTCTGGCCCTTGGTTTCTCTCCTGGATCTTCATCCTGCTTCTCCTTACCTGCTCATTTCTCTGCTTTGTAGAAGCATCAGAGAGGGTGGGTGGTAGAGGTGTAGCTTGTAGGAAGGCAGCGAGACATCTGCAAGTGGGCCTGTTCATAAGCTTGATGGGAGGAGAGTGGCCTTCATCATCACTGCGGGCTTCATGTAGTCTGTTCTAGGGTGCTGATACAGAATGCCCCCACCCACGACAGCTGACCAAGTTGGTAGAAAAACTTAGAACTTGAAGCATGTCCTTTCACTTGCACACGCTATTCCTTTACAGATTTCTTATTCTCATGGTCACCAGCAAAACCGTCACAAGACGGGGAATATCAATGGATCCTAACACATGGCAAGGCAATGTGACTTCATGCTTAAGAAAGGCGCTTTGTCTGTCTCTCCCAGCCCAGCTCCTATACATTATATAACAAAACATATCTCCGGTTCCCAGTGCTTGATGTAATAAATATCTTGGTGAAATTTTGTACAGAGTTTGATTACTCAGTCAAGATCTAAGTATCCTGCTGGGAGCAGAACAATCATTCCAGTGATGTGGCTCTATGCCTTGGTTGAATTGAATAGTTGCTAATCCAGCCAGAGAAGAAAGCTACAGGTAATAGGAACTGAGCGAGCACACCGAGCCTCACAAAAAAGACTAACGAGAAGTATAACATTTCCCATCAAACATCCATCCATCTCTATTTTCTCCTTTCCTTAGAATAGTCCTCCTGGCTGTAGGAAGTGACTCTAGGGACCAGGTCTACACTGGGGGAAAATGCCATTCCTTGTACAAGTATTCCAAAAATGAGTTTAAAAAGACACAATCTGCCAGTGGTCAGTGTGAGGTTAATAACTCCTGTAGCCAATTTGAATTTTCTTTAAAGAAAATATAGTGCCTCCAACCCATCACCCTACCTTTCTGTATGATATCATCGGACTCTTTTCTTTCTGGATAGTTTGAGAACAGAGCATAGGGATGATGAATCACTTAAGAGCAGCAGTGTTGTCATTCCTAGGGTTACAGCTTGAGAGCTTGAGAGCGCAACAACTGAGAGTAGCATTGCTACTGTTAGCCTGAGCGCTGAAGCACTCAGAAGCACTGACGGTCTCACCAGTGTGCAGTGGTAGGGGTCTCTTCGTCTTTTTTTAGACAAAGTCTCCATTACTGACCTTAGAACTCACTCATTCAGCTATTTCTGTTGGTTAGTAAGCGCCACGGATCTGCCAATCAGTGCTTCCTCGGTCATGGGACAATAAACAATAGCTTCCATGCCTGGGTTTTTACATAGGTGCTGTAAACTCAGGTTCTCACGCCAGCACGACAAGCGTTTTACCCATAGAAGTATCTCTCCAGCCCTCAAGTGATTTTTTTTTAATTAAAAAAAAAGCTTACTTTTAAGAAAATGTTATGTGCATTGGTGATTTGCCTGCATGTATGTCTGTGTGAGGGTATCAGACCTTGGAGCTACAGACGTTGTGAGCTGCCAGGTGGGTGCTGGGAATTGAACCCAGGTCCTCTAGAAGAGCAGACAGTGCTCTTAACCGCTGAGGAAGTTTGAAGTTTGAAGGGACCTTTGAAGAACTAGAAGTCTCTCACTATTTCCTAACCAGCAGCAATTTGTGTGGTCAGATGGCTGAGGAATAAAGTTCTTATTTCACAGAAGATGTGACAGGTTTTGCTCAAGGGACAACAGGGCTCAGCAACAGAGAAGACACCTTTTGCTCTTGGGTCATTTTTATTGTATGCCTCCTCTCTCAAATTTAATGAAAGGTAAATGAAAGGTGTTTTTAAAAAGTGACCTCTGAACTCACTGCCCTTTGCTTTGTTTCCTTGCTGTGGAGAAGCCTGGAATTCAAACCCGGACTCTCTTCCTTTGGACATGCTACATCAAACTGGCTGCTTTCTCAAAGAGAATGCTTCTAGATTTTAAAGAATGGAAAAGACCCTTTTCCTGATTGCCAGAAAACGGTGCACTGGAGACTAGATATTCTAGGTAACAATGGAAAAGGATACAATGTATACCTCACTGGGTCAAGTCTTGCTATCTGCAAGCTAAGGAAAACCACAGAGGGTTGGCCAAGCCTGTGGTTAGAAGACCTAATGGCATCCACAGGAAAAGATAGGCTGCAGGGAGAAGAGGGAGTGGAGTATGGTTTATCCTTCCTGATCCTGGGCGCATTTCGCACACCAGACCATCCCCATCTGTAATGTTTTGTGTTTTCTCTTATTGCTTCCTTCAACCAGACTGTTCCAGGACCAAGGCAACCTGCACCTGGACCACCTGAAGCATCCCTGACCATCCTGAAACATTCTAGTCACTCTCAGAATTCCTTCCCCTCCACCAGGTGGATTTCTTATTCATTGAACATGCTATGTTGGCGGCGGAGGGTGGTGGTGGTGGTATGGCATTTAAGGGTCTCTCCATTGTAATGCTCCAGGGTCAAGCTAGACAGTGTGGGAGCCCTGCCTGGCTTTACCACTCTGACATAAGCTTCTCTGGGCAGCTTAAATTCAGCACAGAATATAGTTGGGGCAGGCAAGACTAGTGTTCTGCATGGGATTCCTATTACGGATACAACACATTCAATAACTTAAAATAACACAGGTTCATTATCAGAAGTTCTGGAGGTCAGATGTCCACACCAGGCAAGAGTGCCAGGCATCTTCTGGAGGCCCCACGGGAGCGTTTGCTTCTTGCCCTTGTGGTCCTGTGTCTCTTCAGTATCTGTTCTCGTTGCCATGTCTCTTCCGTTCTGATTCTGACTTCCTTCATAGCTTCCCTAAGAATCCCCGTGTTTCTTTCAGGCCCACCAACATAGCCGAGGTCACTGCTCTATTTCCATATCTTGAATCCCCTCTGAGAAGCCCCCTTTGCCATCTGAGGCCAAACTCTGAGATCTTCGGAACAGGAGAAGCATCTTTGTGTCTATTGTGACTCCTTGCATCTGTTTACACAGCTGTATATAAAAAAATATGCCTGTCTCCCCCGAGGGACTATGGAAGGATTTAATGTGGTAATTTATACGTATAATTTCCCTATTCTGTGTCTGGCACAGTGGAGGTATTTTATTCTGGTCAGTAGCTTTGTAAGCCAGAAACGAAGAACTGTGGCTTCTCCTTTCTGACCCTTGAGCTTCTTCTAGCTATTGCTGAGTCCCAAGTAGGAAATCAATAAGTGTAATAAATAATTATTTTGATCGATGACAATGGCTAGCATACCATAATTGCTCTAAAATGATTTGTGGGTTATTTATTATTTTGGTGGTAATGAGTGAGGTGTGAGACATCTGATTAAATGTTGTTATTTATTAGATCATTTGGATTTTTTTTTTGCACTTTTACCTAGTTACCCTAAACACTAGTTAGAGAAGAATTGGTTCATAACACAAATTATAGAAAACAAATTGGACTCTGCCCTAACTTTTCTCCTTGGTCCAGAAACTTCTTGGTTTCCTAGGGCACAGCTGACTGTTCTCTACTGGAAAAATCTCTCTGAAGGCCCCTGTCCATTAGGTCACACAAAGCCAGGCTTATTATTTAGAAAGCACACAATGCCCCCTCACATGGGGCACAGAGAGGAAAGAATTTTTTTTTTAAGCCAATTTCAGTCCCCTGGAGCTGCAAACTGCCCTCAGGGCAAAGAAGCCTGCAGAATAATTGGGAGGAGCCTGGCGGGAGGGGGATGTGGCACTAAAGGAGTCGTTTCTTTCTATAAGCACCAATGCCACACCACTTTATAAGCATTCACCTCTGGTCCAAGCCTGCATGTCAAGATAAACAATTAAATAATAAGCAGGGCTCCAATCAGAAAAAAATAACACTGAGAACAGCTAGCCTGTCTGTCTGTCTGTTCCCTATGAGAACGTGGTTCCCATGATTGGGCAAGCGAACTGGGTCAGGGAGGAGGCACTGTCTGCTTTGAAGGGGCTTCTGGGTCCCTGGACTTGGCAGGTTTATGCTTTTTCCAGGGTAACAAAGGTAGATACCAAGCCTACTTTATTCTTCCATCAAGCCACTGTGCAGCAGCCTGATGAATTAAAACTAACAGGGTCCTGGGTGATGTGTCCAGAGACTGGGATGAGGAGGACTGCACATATCAGAACCCCAGAACTATGAGAGTGGATCATGGCAGAAGGATAGTGCACTAGAGTGGTATACCTGTCATGTTAGGGAGACTCAGTGTAGAGGAGTCTGAGGCCTGCATCTCTACAGTGCTTCTTGGGCTTTTAAAATAGCATGTCCAGACTGGCCAAGGCCCAGAGGAGGCCACACAAACTTAGAACACTCGCACAGTCCTGAACTACTAGCACATAGAGGTTGAACTTGACTAAGGAACTTTTAGGAGGAAAAGAGGGAAGCATTCATATGCTGTGTGACCATGATATAAAATCCATGATCCCAGGGGCTATATGAATGGACAGATACTGAATAGATACTGTTTCGTTTGTTCTCAGGGCAGAGAAGCTGGCAGGATCTGAGAGCCAGGCTGCCTGGGATGGCATGTTTCAGAGTCCAGAGCTAATCCCAGTAGTAAGACCCAGTAAGACAGCCAATTAGTGCCCAGGGCAGGCAGGGTGGATCTAGGTCAGGTTACCTCAATTGTATAAGCAAAGAGAAGAAAGGTTAGTAGGCAAATCTTCTAAGGTATTATTAACACTACGGGTAGCTGAGAGGAACAGAAACAAGGAATGGGGGCTGGAAGCGACAACCTGAAAGGCCACCTTGGGTGGTCACAGACTTCTAGGGATTAAGGTCACAGCTCAGGAACGGAAGCCCAAAAGTACTTTCAACATAATGTCTCCTCAGAAGAACTGTGCAGACCCAGTCTTTAATAAGACAAACAAGATGTCCAGTTAAGCCAAGTGGTAGGCTGTGAGCAGAGTAGATCGTCTTTGAGACTCCCCTTGTATATGAAAGCTCAGTGTCAGGTTAGTCATGCTGTATGGAGGGCTTTTAAAAATACACAGCAATCTCTCTATCCACAGTTTTGTCTTCCAATATTTGAATCATTTGTGGTCAAGAGATGTGAAATGGAAATACCTAAAAATGGACAATTCACACATTTGAAAGGGTTCCCTTTGCCCATCTGTGCTGTCAATACTGTCTGCCCATTGGTCACTTAGTGACCTGCTCAATATAAGATTGTCACAGCATAGTGGTGCTTACTTTGAGAAATTCTTATTTAACGACAGCCCCTGAGCACAAGAGTAGTGAAGTTGCAGCTAGAGCACCCCAAAGGGGTCTAAAGTGCTCCCCAGAAGTGAATGTACTATGTTGACAGAAAGAGAACACATTCCGTAATGTTTTGATATGGGACATTGTGATTGTTCTATTTTATTATTAGTTATTGTTTGCCATTAACTGTGCCTGATTTATAAAGTAATTTTTATTACAGTATGTATGTACAGGGAAAAGGTATTGTACATATAGGGTTTGGAATGACCCACAGTTTCAGGTGTCCCCTAGGGTCCCTGGAAGAGATCCCCTTATGGAGGAGTAGGGAGTCACTGTGCGCCCCCTAGGTAGGGTAGAGTCACAGACAACTGGCCTTGATGTCTCCATCTGGCACCATCCATTTCCCCACCACTAATGGCAGCTTTTTAGGGTATCTTGTGTTCTAAAATCCCTATGCTAAGAAGCCTGACATGGGGCTGGAGAGATGGCTGAAAGGTTAAGACTATTGGCGGCTTATCCGAGGTCCTGAGTTCAATTCCCAGCAATCACTTGGTGGCTCACAACCATCTGTAATGGGATCCGGTGCCCTCTTCTGGCCTGCAGGCATATGTGCAGGCAGAACACTGTGTACATTTAAAAAGAAAGAGAAAAGGAATCCTAGCAAAGAGTCTCAAGTGAATGAGAACCAAGAAGACACGGTACTTAGGCTTCCTACCTTCTAAGGCCATGAGAAAATGCCTGGCCAGACCAGCTTAGCGGGGCAATGCTATATTTCATATAGTCGAGGCAGAACATCACCATGGGGAAGATGTGGCAAGCAGAACCCCTCATTCCACGAAAGAACCAAAGAGAAAAATAAGACATAGTCAAATAAGGTATATACCCTTCTATAGACACGGTGGCGTATCCCTTTAATCCCAGAACTCAGGAGTAAAAGGCAGAGAGGTCTCTGTGAGTTCAAGACCAACTTGGTGTACATAGTGCATTCTAGGTCAAGGATATAGTGAGATCCTGTCTCAAACAGTATATAAAAACAAATAGAAAGTATATATGTATGTATATATATATATACACACACATATATATATATATGTGTGTGTGTGTGTGTGTGTGTATGTGTGTATATATATATATACACACACATGTATCATATACATTATATTTGTCTATATGTATATATGTATGCACACATACACACATATGTATACACATGTCTATGTCTATGTCTATGTCTCCACTGACTTTCTTCCTTCAGCCCAGCCCACCTCTGTAGGGTGCACTGATTATGTTAGTGTCTCAGGATCCCAGCACATCTCAACAGTCACACAAGCCTCCAACACATGAGTATTCTGTGGGGGAGGAACACTTCATATTCAAGCCGCAACACTACTCAAACATTTTTAGAGTAGAGTGGCCAAATTTTGCAGATAAAATCCCAAAACATTTTGTTAAATTTGAATCTCAGGAAAAAAATATGAATAAGATTTCTTATGCATGTGTTCCAATACTACATGGAATGTACTTACATTGTTCTTTGTTTTATAAAATTTAAATTTACTAGGACATCCTGTAATTTGCATGGCTACTCCATCACATGGCCCACATAGGACCAGCGGCTGGGTACGAGCCAGGGTTCCAACGCAGAACAAATCAAGCAGGTGTCTCCCTGCTACGCAACCCTCAGCTAAGGGTCTAATTTAAAAGCCAGATCTCAAGTCAGCAGGACATTTGCCATCAAACCTCCATTGAAACACAGTTTGTAATTCATTCCTTAAAGTGCCACTCACCAATGATCCTCACATAAACTGTTAACTATGTCCAGCTAGAGCTGCTGAGGAGAGAGCTGGAGCCCAATCCAGACCTGAAGGACAAATCGTATAGTCTGCCCGTGGCTTTTAAACAGCTTACCGATATTTCTTCTACTCTGAGCTCTCTCCTGAGAAGACTCGTGCACCAAGGGAGAAAGTAATAACTTTGCTCTCACTGGGCCAGAAATTCTATGGCTAGAATGACCCAGAGGTAGTGGGCAGATTTGACATTCTGTCAGTTTCTGGGTAGAGTTACTCGTCAATCATTTCTTCCTGCGAAATTGTAGAAACGCCTTTTCTTTAAATTGAACTATTTGCTCGCGGTGCGGTTTAAACCTTACCTTCTGGCACTCGTATAGGGAAGTGGCTCCAGGTTGTCCGCCTGCTACTTCAGTTGGGGTGGGTCTGCCCCCAGGCTGGCTCTCTCTCTCCCTCTCTCTCTCTCATTTTCTCTCTCTCATTTTCTCTCTCTCTCATTCCTTTTCTTTTTTCTTCTTCTCATCCGAGAACTCACTGCTGGGATTGTTTTACATGAAAAGATAAGAAGACAACTGAAACTTGATCTAACTCTACGGAGATAAGAACATGGTAGTATTTTATTCAAGAAGAATGTAATAACAGTAATCTGAAAATAAGATATCTACAAGGTCCTTGGCAAAGCCACCCAGGAAAAGAAACATAATAGATGTGAAAGGTTCAGCAAATCATGACAGCACCATTCAGTGCCCAGAGACCCTGGAATCAGATTTAGATAAACAGGTCTCACCAGCTCTAGGCTCTCAGTTGGATATGCCCCTCTTTATTCCCTGTGCCAGTTGCACATTTCATAATGACAAGGTGTTGGCTCTCCCTCAAGACACTCAACCATGTAGAAGAGGGATGAAAAGGATTTCTTGTGAGCTTTTGGATCTAAACTTAAAAAAAGCTCTCTCTCCTTTGGCCTGCCCAGTAGAGAGTTCCCCTCCCCTTTGGACTTCAGAGAACTGTTGGCTGGATTGATGCTCAGCACATCTGTACCTGTGTGAAAATCATGTAGAAGCTTATCCAAGATGCAGATTTCTGAGATTAATCACAGTCTCAGGTATTCTGATCTGCTGGGTAGAATGCAGGATCTGCATCCTTACTGGCTCCATACAGCAAGCATTCTTAGGTACACTAAGGTTCTAAGAACCACTGTGTTTGTCTAGATGCCTGGCCCTCACCTTATCCTGTTGCCTGTATTGTTGTTTGACTTTCAGTGTGTGATCTCTTTCTAAACACAATTCCAAGAGGATTAGAGGATGTGTGCATGATGAGCTAGCTCAAAAACCCTGCTTGACCAATTATCCTTTCTTCTGTGCCGTGGTATACACAGAAAGCTGTTTGTTTTCTTTTTTTTTTTTTAAATATTCTTTTTTTTTTTTAAGATTTATTTATTTATTATATGTAAGTACACTGTAGCTGTCTTCAGACACTCCAGAAGAGGGCGCCAGATCTCGTTACGGATGGTTGTGAGCCACCATGTGGTTGCTGGGATTTGAACTCTGGACCTTCGGAAGAGCAGTCGGGTGCTCTTACCCACTGAGCCATCTCACCAGCCCCGCTGTTTGTTTTCAAATCAAGAACACAGCTCAGGCCGGGCACTGATGGAGCACACCTTTAATCCCAGCACTTGGGAGGCAGAGGCAGACGGATTTCTGAGTTCAAGGCCAGCTTGGTCTACAGAATGAGTTCCAGGACAGCCAGGGCTATACAGAGAAACCCTGCCTGGAAAAACCAAAACCAAACCAAACCAAACCAAACCAAACCAAACCAAACCAAACCAAACCAAACCAAACCAAACCAAAAGAACACAGCTCAGTTTATCCCCGTTTGATGAAGAGTAGGGTCTGTGGCCATGCACATTTTGCAGAAGTCGAGCTGGGAAGGCAGACAGGAAGGACGGACAGTAGGACAGGGCTTCATTGGTTCCCTGAGAGAGCTGTGGGTGGGAGGTTCATAGAGCAAATCTCTCCTCTTGCCTTTCTCATTGTTGGTCCTGAGATAAACACTGTGAGTCCATGGGCTGGACTGGACCTGGAATGTGAAGTCTGAATGATGCAAAAGAGAGGGAGAGGATGGAGGTTAATAACGAGGCCTCAGTTTCTGGGAATGGTACATAACTGTGCCAGTTTCTAACTGGGGTACAAGTTCCAGTTTCTAGTCTGGGAAAATAGTCATGCCAATCGCTGCCATAGATGTCAAAACAGTGAGAACATTCCTTTTTTTTTTTTTTTTTTGAAGGAACCGATACATTATTAAAGGATACAAACAATCAAATTGGAGAAAATGTTGATTGGGAGTGAAGAGAGTCTTGAACTGCAGGAAACACTAAAATTTCTGGAAGATGCACACCTAGGGGCTGAGAAAGAGGCAGGTCAGAAAGCCGGGAAGATACACAGGCTATGGAGCACCACGAAAAACAAAGGGAAAAGATAGGTTCCTCTAAAGCTGACCTGTTGAAAGTCCTGGCAAGAGGAAACCAAAGAGTTAGATGGCTTCAGTAACAGTTGAGTGATGGTGGAGTGGGTGTGGGGACTTCAGTGCTTTCGTGTTTGGAAAATAAATAAGATGAGCGATAAAGGAGAGAGAGAGAGAAAGAGAAAGATGGGGAAAGGAAGGAGGGGAAGACACAATGAGAGAAAGAGAGATACAGATAGATGTAGATAGGTAGGGAGAGAGAGAGAGAGAGAGAGAACATCTGATTTTAAAAGAAGTTCAGTTGAGAAGGAGAAGAGACTCCCACAGCTTGAGTGGAAGATGGACTTGGACAATGGTTAGGGAATGATATTGAGAGACACTGAGATCTGTGCGATCTGGACCTTACAATGAATGGAAAGAGTGACCCTTGCAATCCAAAGCTAAATAGATGGTCCTACCATGGTCACCAGGATTGAGCAGTAACGTTGCAAGGACATGATAATAAGAGTCCCACCTGGTGACAGTCTCTATGTTGAGACTAAACAAAGTGCATGGGTAACATGACAAGACAAGTTTGATTAAAAATGGGGAGAGGCTTAAAGGACTAGGTTGGGGAACCAGGGAGTGCTGGGAGGGGAGTGTCTTTCTTGGAAATTGTATAAGACATTGACTTTTGGTGACTTCGATCTGTCTTTAACTAGTCTTCTGTCCTTTTCACTCTTGCAGCATCTCATGTTGTCTGTGCCCCTCTGTTCCAACTCTTTTTGCTGTTCTAGAACTATTGTGACCTCTACAATGTGACATTACACTGCACATAGAAGAGGATAACTTTTTTTTTTTTCAGAATAAGTGAGAGTCTGGTTGATCTGGTAAGACCAGAAGGACCCTTACTTTATGAAATACCCGAAGTTTTGTTTGTTTGTTTGTTTTAGAAGGCAGGGGTACACTCAGGGTTCTTAAAGGACAAGGTACATTACTGCTCAGTAGCTAGAACTATAGGTCTTAGAGCTACTGGAATGTATAAATGGCCAAGTCCAAAGAAACTTGACCGTGTTGTCTCTTCATGTATGGGCTAGCTATTTATTCAGCTGCTCTAAAGTTCCTCACAACAAGCTACTCTGGGATTCCAGGGCAACAGTCCCAACCCATCAAACCCAACACCTTCTCATTACAAAAGACTCTGTAATTCCCATTGCTCAATGTAAAATTCATTGATAGAATACCCATCTTTACATAGAATCTGAAATACTTGCGTAGTATCTTAACTGTACGAAAGAGGAGACGTGCAAGTAGTTTAGAGTAAGAGACTGATTCTTTCACCCCACAGACAACAGAACATAGAAGAGGAGATCCCAAGTGCCTACGTCCATCTGCATTTCCTGGAAAGCATGTGCATTAAAGAGTCAGCTCTGTGGATTTGGGCAGAGCTCATGATCTCAATGCCTTCTAATAAGCTTTCCAATGCTGATGCAGAGGCTTCGGTCTGTGGACCACACCCGAGAAGCAAGGAACCAGGGTAATGAGGAAGCAATTGGTGCTTTCCTCATGTAATAGATAAATTAAGATTTCAGAGAAGTAAAATACATGTAACTGAATATTGATGCCACTTTCTTAAGAATTGGCATTTTGAAGTAAGACATATATGTAATGCACACTATATGTATGTATATACATAAAATCATGGGGAATGTGACAGTTTTGAAGATAAGTTTATACAGGGCTAGCCTATTAGTGCGTCAGATATATCATGGCATGACTTTTGTTGATGATGACAAACCTGGGGGGAAAGTTTGAAAGAATCAAGTCCTGGCTTCATCAACCTCCATTGTTATTTCATTATTGGATAATTCCTTGTATGCTGACACTGATTAAAAATATTGCATTTTATAGAAATTGTAAGTAGTCTCTGGGCTAAGAAAATGGTGACTAGGTTTTAAACCTGCATTCATACCCACTGGAACTTTGAAGTGATGTGGCACAGTGGAGAGTTTTCTGTTGTGGCCACTTCTCTATGCAATGTGGAACATGTACAGTTCAATCCCTACCCAGTAAGGTCAATGGTGGCTGGGCAGTGGTGGCTCATGCTCTTAATCCTGGCACTTGGGAAGCAGAGGTAGGTGGATCTCTGAGTTCAAGGCCAGCCTGGTGAGTTCTAGGACAGCCAGGACTACACAGAGATACACTGTCTTGGAAAACAAAACGAAAGAAACAAACACAATCAGTGGTTGTTCCCAGCCTTGGAGCAATAAAAACATCTTCTCAAGTTTTTCATGAGACGCTCACCTGCTTCCCTGACAACCACTAACATATGAGAACCAAGAAGGAAGAACGAATGTAAGCAGGAGCTTCCAGAATCACATTGCACCAGAACCCATTTCCCTGGGAAGGAGCCAGGCTGGGCTGTGTCATCCAAGTTGAATTTGCAAGTTTATGAAAATACAAGAAAGGCTTGAGTCCCACAGATGTTCTGATCACAAAGACGAGAGAGGCTAATTAATGGTTGAGATGTGACTTGGGATAGAAGTACATGGCTTCCCAGGCACATATCAATGATGCTTCTGTTAAAACTATCAACTGAGGGGAAGGCAACAGCCTGGCTATTCACTAACATCAGGGAGAAGCCGGGGAGTAGATGAGCCAGGACCAGGTCCTGATGCTGCCTCCTCCTCCAGCTTCCTCTGATGCCCGGCTCCTGGGCATCCTCTACTTATACTTTTATTTTGGCTTTTGTGGATTTTAGAACTT
The DNA here is from genome assembly GCF_978045245.1 of Mus caroli. Classification (NCBI taxonomy): domain Eukaryota; kingdom Metazoa; phylum Chordata; class Mammalia; order Rodentia; family Muridae; genus Mus; species Mus caroli. Next base: position 13,808,234 of record NW_028227270.1, read on the forward strand.
TCAGGTCTTGGGGTTTCTTAAACCCAGTGCTCTCTTGAATGTTCTTGTCTGGATGGATGTAGTTGTTGTTTTTTTGTTTGCTACGATTGGATGACTCTTACTCAGAAAAGTCTTCCTGGATTTCCCAAGAGCAAGGCATGTATATGGTTTTCCTTTGATACTCTTGCATTTCCCTATATAACACCAACTGCAGTATTCCCAGTCAACTCCTTCTCAAAGTCTGCTTTTGCTCCTACATGATAACTTCCAGAGGGCAGAGACTATGTCCATCAGGTTGCCTAGCACAAAGGCTTAACACTGAATAGATGCTCAGCAGTTATACAGCATATAATGTATTCATCACGGAATATGAGACAAAGACTAAGCCAGCGGTCTACGGTCAGGTTAGACACAACTGAGAAATATAGTATGCAGATAAGTTCCTCCATAAGGAGGAAGTTGGAATATGGAGAAGTTGGCTGGACACCAGCTGTCTGACTTCCAGCAATTTCTTCAGGTCCAGCTGGGTACATCACAGTGGTGGTTGTCTATTAGGTGCTACTATATGCAGGGAGTCAGAGATGGGCAGAGAAGGGTGATTCCAGAGGACAAGGCCAGGGTTCTAGTGGGTGTGGTTCAGCAATCTACTGGGCAGTTGGAGAAACATTTTGACTTTTGTTTTTCTGGGAAGTAAATTTCTATTTTATTTATTTTGAGACAGGGTTTCACCATGCCTTGACTATCCTGGAACTCACTGAAGACCAGGCTGGCCTCAAACTCATAGAGATCTGTCTTTTTCTGCCTCCCAAGTGCTGGGTCGCCACTACGAACGGTTGTGAAGTCATAGCAAAGCAGGGCTCTGGCTTATTTTCAGCATCTTTAGCTTCTGGCTTTTGGGAAGATTTCTTTTTTTTTTTTTTTTTTTATTTTTATTACATATTTTCCTCAATTACATTTCCAATACTATCCCAAAAGTCCCCCATAGCGCCCCCCACTTCCCTACCCACCCATTCCCATTCTTTTGGCCCTGGCATTCCCCTATATTGGGGCATATAAAGTTTGCAAGTCCAATGGGCCTCTCTTTCCATTGATGGCCGACTAGGCCATCTTTCGATACATATGCAGCTAGAGACAAGAGCTCCAGGGTTCTGGTTAGTACATCATGTTGTTCCAACAATAGGGTTGCAGATCCCTTTAGCTCCTTGGGTACTTTCTCTAGCTTCTCCATTGGGAGCCCTGTGATACATCCAATAGCTGACTGTGAACATCCACTCCTGTGTTTGCTAGGCCCCGGCATCGTCTCACAAGAGACAGCTATATTTGGGTCCTTTCAGCAAAATCTTGCTAGTGTATGCAATGGTGTCAGCATTTAGAAGCTGATTATGGGACGGATCCCTGGATACAGCAGTCTCTAAATGGTCCATCCTTTCATCACAGCTACGAACTTTGTCTCTGTAACTCCTTCCCTGGGTGTTTTGTTCCCAATTCTAAGAAGGTGCACAGTGTCCACACTTTGGTCTTCATTCTTCTTGAGTTTCATGCGTTTAGCAAATTGTATCTTATATCTTGGGTATCCTAAGTTTTGGGCTAATATCCACTTATCAATGAATACATATTGTGTGAGTTCTTTTGTGATTGTGTTACTTCACTCAAGATGATGCCCTCCAGGTCCATCCATTTGGCTAGGAATTTCATAAATTCATTCTTTTTAATAGCTGAGTAGTACTCCATTGTGTAAATGTACCATAATTTCTGTATCCATTCCTCTGTTGAGGGACATCTGGGTTCTTTCCAGCTTCTGGCTATTATAAATAGGGCTGCTATGAACATAGTGGAGCATGTGTCCTTTTTACCGGTTGGGACATCTTCTGGATATATGCCCAGGAGAGGTATTGCTGGATCCTCCGGTAGTACTATGTCCAATTTTCTGAGGAACCGCCAGACTGATTTCCAGAGTGGTTGTACAAGCTTGCAATCCCACCAACAATGGAGGAGTGTTCCTCTTTCTCCACATCCTCGCCAGCATCTGCTGTCACCTGAATTTTTGATCTTAGCCATTCTGACTGGTGTGAGGTGGAATCTCAGGGTTGTTTTGATTTGCATTTCCCTGATGATTAAGGATGTTGAACATTTTTTCAGGTGCTTCTCTGCCATTCGGTATTCCTCAGGTGAGAATTCTTTGTTCAGTTCTGAGCCCCATTTTTTAATGGGGTTATTTGACTTTCTGGAGTCCACCTTCTTGAGTTCTTTATATATATTGGATATTAGTCCCTTATCTGATTTAGGATAGGTGAAGATCCTTTCCCAATCTGTTGGTGGTTTTTTTGTCTTATTGATGGTGTCTTTAGCCTTGCAGAAGCTTTGTAGTTTCATGAGGTCCCACTTGTCAATTCTCGATCTTACAGCACAAGCCATTACTGTTCTATTCAGGAATTTTTCCCCTGTGCCCATATCTTCAAGGCTTTTCCCCACTTTCTCCTCTATAAGTTTCAGTGTCTCTGGTTTTATGTGAAGTTCCTTGATCCACTTAGACTTGACCTTAGTACAAGGAGATAGGAATGGATCGATTCGCATTCTTCTACATGTTAACAACCAGTTGTGCCAGCACCATTTGTTGAAAATGCTGTCTTTCTTCCACTGGATGTTTTTAGCTCCCTTGTCGAAGATCAAGTGACCGTAGGTGTGTGGGTTTATTTCTGGGTCTTCAATTCTATTCCATTGGTCTATTTGTCTGTCACTATACCAGTACCATGCAGTTTTTATCACAATTGCTCTGTAGTAGAGCATTAGGTCCGGCATGGTGATTCCACCAGAGGTTCTTTTATCCTTGAGAAGAGTTTTTGCTATCCTAGGTTTTTTGTTATTCCAGATGAATTTGCAGATTGCACTTTCTAATTCGTTGAAGAATTGATTTGGAATTTTGATGGGGATTGCATTGAATCTGTAGATTGCTTTTGGCAAGATAGCCATTTTTACAATGTTGATCCTGCCAATCCATGAGCATGGGAGATCTTTCCATCTTCTGAGATCTTCTATAATTTCTTTCTTCAGAGACTTGAAGTTTTTATTATACAGATCTTTCACTTCCTTAGTCAGAGTCACGCCAAGATATTTTATATTATTTGTGACTATTGAGAAGGGTGTTGTTTCCCTAATTTCTTTCTCAGCCTGTTTATTCTTTGTGTAGAGAAAGGCCATTGATTTGTTTGAGTTAATTTTATATCCAGCTACTTCACCGAAGCTGTTTATCAGGCTTAGGAGTTCTCTGGTGGAATTTTTAGGGTCACTTATATATACTATCATATCATCTGTAAAAAGTGATATTTTGACTTCATCTTTTCCAATTTGTATCCCTTTGATCTCCTTTTGTTGTCGAATTGCTCTGGCTAGGACTTCAAGTACAATGTTGAATAGGTATGGAGAAAGTGGACAGCCTTGTCTAGTCCCTGATTTTAGAGGGATTGCTTCAAGCTTCTCACCATTTACTTTGATGTTGGCTACTGGTTTGCTGTAGATTGCTTTTATCATGTTTAGGTATGGGCCTTGAATTCCTGATCTTTCCAAGACTTTTATCATGAATGGGTGTTGGATCTTGTCAAATGCTTTTTCCGCATCTAACGAGATGACCATGTGGTTTTTGTCTTTGAGTTTGTTTATATACTGGATTACGTTGATGGATTTCCGTATATTGAACCATCCCTGCATCCCTGGGATGAAACCTACTTGGTCAGGATGGATGATTGTTTTGATGTGTTCTTGGATTCGGTTAGCAAGAACTTTATTGAGGATTTTTGCATCAATATTCATAAGGGATATTGGTCTGAAGTTTTCTATCTTTGTTGGGTCTTTTTGTGGTTTAGGTATCAGAGTAATTGTGGCTTCATAGAATGAGTTGGGTAGAGTACCTTCTGCTTCTATTTTGTGGAATAGTTTGTGAAGAACTGGGATTAGATCTTCTTTGAAGGTCTGATAGAACTCTGCACTAAACCCATCTGGTCCTGGGCTTTTTTTAGTTGGGAGACTATTAATGACTGCTTCTATTTCTTTGGGGGATATAGGGCTGTTTAGATCATTAACCTGATCTTGATTCAACTTTGGTACCTGGTATCTGTCTAGGAACTCCTCCATTTCATCCAGGTTCTCCAGTTTTGTTGAGTATAGCCTTTGGTAGAAGGATCTGATGGTGTTTTGGATGTCTTCAGGATCTGTTGTTATGTCTCCTTTTTCATTTCTGATTTTGTTAATTAGGATGCTTTCCCTGTGCCCTCTAGTGAGTCTGGCTAAGGGTTTATCTATCTTGTTGATTTTCTCAAAGAACCAGCTCCTTGATTGGTTGATTCTTTGAATAGTTTTTCTTGTTTCCACTTGGTTGATTTCACCCCTGAGTTTGATTATTTCCTGCCGTCTACTCCTCTTGGGTGAATTTGCTTCCTTTTGTTCTAGTGCTTTTAGGTGTGTTGTCAAGCTGCTAATGTGTGCTCTCTCTAGTTTCCTTTTGGAGGCACTCAGAGCTATGAGTTTTCCTCTTAGAAATGCTTTCATTGCGTCCCATAAGTTTGGGTATGTTGTGGCTTCATTTTCATTGAACTCTAAAAAGTCCTTAATTTCTTTCTTTATTCCTTCCTCGACCAAGGTATCATTGAGAAGAGTGTTGTTCAGTTTCCACGTGAAGGTTGGCTTTCTATTATTTATTTTGTTATTGAAGATCAGCCTTAGGCCATGGTGATCTGATAGGATGCATGGGACAATTTCAATATTTTTATATCTGTTGAGGCCTGCTTTGTGACCAATTATGTGGTCAATTTTGGAGAAGGTACCATGAGGTGCTGAGAAGAAGGTATATCCTTTTGTTTTAGGATAGAATGTTCTGTAGATATCTGCCAGATCCATTTGATTCATAATTTCTCTTAGTTTCACTGTGTCCCTGTTTAGTTTCTGTTTCCATGATCTGTCCATTGGTGAAAGTGGTGTGTTGAAGTCTCCCACTATTATTGTATGAGGTGCAATGTGTGCTTTGAGCTTTACTAAAGTTTCTTTAATGAATGTGGCTGCCTTTGTATTTGGAGCATAGATATTCAGGATTGATAGTTCCTCTTGGAGGATTTTACCTTTGATGAGTATGAAGTGTCCCTCCCTGTCTTTTTTAATGACTTTGGGTTGGAAGTCAATCTTATCAGATATTAGAATGGCTACTCCAGCTTGTTTCTTCATGCCATTTGCTTGGAAAATTGTTTTCCAGCCTTTCATTCTGAGGTAGTGTCTATCCTTTTCTCTGAGATGAGTTTCCTCTAAGCAGCAAAATGTTGGGTCTTGTTTGTGTAGCCAGTTTGTTAGTCTATGTCTTTTTATCGGGGAGTTGAGTCCATTGATATTAAGAGATATTAAGGAAAAGTAATTGTTGTTTCCTGTTATTTTTGTTGTTAAAGTTGGCATTTTGTTCTTGTGGCTGTCTTCTTTTAGGTTTGTTGAGGGATTACCTTCTTGTTGTTTCTAGGGCGTGGTTCCTGTCCTTGTATTGTTTTTTTTCTGTTATTATCCTTTGAAGGGCTGGATTCGTGGAGAGATAATGTGTGAATTTGGTTTTGTCGTGGAATACTTTGGTTTCTCCATCTATGTTAATTGAGAGTTTGGCTGGGTATAGTAGCCTGGGCTGGAATTTGTGTTCTTTTAGTGTCTGTATAACATCCGTCCAGGATCTTCTGGCTTTCATAGTCTCTGGTGAAAAATCTGGTGTAATTCTGATAGGCTTGCCTTTATATGTTACTTGGCCTTTTTCTCTTACTGCTTTTAGTATTCTATCTTTATTTAGAGCATTTGTTGCTCTGATTATTATGTGTCGGGAGGTATTTCTTTTCTGGTCCAGTCTATTTGGAGTTCTGTAGGCTTCTTGTATGTTCATGGGCATCTCTTTCTTTAGATTTGGGAAGTTTTCTTCTATAATTTTGTTGAAGATGTTTGCTGGTCCTTTGAGTTGAAAATCTTCATTCTCATCCACTCCTATTATCCGTAGGTTTGGTCTTCTCATTGCGTCCTGTATTTCTTGGATGTTTTGAGTTAGGATCTTTTTGCATTTTACATTTTCCTTGATTGTTGTGCCGATGTTCTCTATGGAATCTTCTGAACCTGAGATTCTCTCTTCCATCTCTTGTATTCTGTTGCTGATGCTCGTATTTATGGTTCCAGATTTCTTTCCTAGGGTTTCTATCTCCAGTGTTGCCTCATTTTGGGTTTTCTTTATTGTGTCTACTTCCCTTTTTAGGTCTAGTATGGTTTTGTTCATTTCCATCATCTGTTTGGATGTGTTTTCCTGTTTTTCTGTAAGGACTTCTACCTGTTTGATTATGTTATCGTGTTTTTCTTTAAGGATTTGTAACTCTTTAGCAGTGTTCTCCTGCAATTCTTTAAGGGATTTTTGTGCTTTCTCTTTATTGTCTTCTGCCTGTTTAGCAGTGTTCTCCTGCATTTCTTTAAGTGTGTTATTAAAGTCCTTCTTGAAGTTCTCTATCATCATCAGGAGATATGCTTTTAAATCCGTGTCTAGCTTTTCCGGTGTGTTGGGGTGCCCTGGACTGGGCGAAGTGGGGGTGCTGGGTTCTGATGATGGTGAGTGGTCTTGGTTTCTGTTAGTAAGATTATTACGTTTACCTTTCGCCATCTGGTAATCTCTGGGGTTAGTTGTTATCGTTGTCACTGTTTAAAGATTGGAGCAGAAGCTGTGTTCCACTCACCAGCAGTCTCTAAATCCTGCGGCGGGGGTCGTGGGTAGCTGACGGTACCCCGGTGCTGGTCCAGCCGGAAGAGGCCTGTGGTCCTACACGGGCCGTTTTTCTGCTTCCCTAACTAATGCAGTCTCTGGTCCCGCGCAATTGGATTGGAGCAGAAGCTGTGTTCTACTCTCCAGAAGTCTTAAGATCCTGTGGTGGGTGTTGTGGGTAGCTGGTGAGTGTCAGCCGACCCTGCGCCCCAGCTGCCCCGGTGCTTTTCTGACCGGAAGAGGGTTGTGGCCCTATGTAGGCCGGATTTCTCTCTCCCCAACCAGAGCAGTCTCAGGTCCCGCGTGATTTGACTGGAACAGAAGCTGTGTTCCACTCACCAGCAGTCCCAAAATCCTGCGGCGGGGGTCGTGGGTAGCTGGCGGGTGTCAGGCAACCCTGCGCTCCCGCTACCCCGGCGCTGATCCAGCCGGATGAGGCCTGTGGTCCTACTCAGGCCGGTTTCTGCTTCCCTAACTAATGCAGTCTCAGGTCCCGCGCAATTGGATTGGAGCAGAAGCTGTGCTCCACTCACCAGAAGTCTTAAGATCCTGTGGCGGGTGTTGTGGGTAGCTGGCGAGTGTCAGCAGACCCTGCGCCCCAGCTGCCCCGGTGCTTTTCTGACCGGAAGAGGGTTGTGGCCCTATGTAGGCCGGATTTCTCTCTCCCCAACCAGAGCAGTCTCAGGTCCCGCGTGATTGGACTGGAGCAGAAGCTGTGTTCCACTCACCAGCAGTCCCAAAATCCTGCGGCGGGGGTCGTGGGTAGCTGGCGGGTGTCAGGCAACCCTGCGCTCCCGCTACCCCGGCCCTGATCCGGCCGGATGAGGCCTGTGGCCCTACTCAGGCAGGTTTCTGCTTCCCTAACTAATGCAGTCTCAGGTCCCGCGCAATTGGATTGGAGCAGAAGCTGTGTTCCACTCACCAGCAGTCCCAAAATCCTGCGGCGGGGGTCGTGGGTAGCTGGCGGGTGTCAGGCAACCCTGCGCTCCCGCTACCCCGGCCCTGATCCGGCCGGATGAGGCCTGTGGCCCTACTCAGGCAGGTTTCTGCTTCCCTAACTAATGCAGTCTCAGGTCCCGCGCAATTGGATTGGAGCAGAAGCTGTGTTCCACTCACCAGCAGTCCCAAAATCCTGCGGCGGGGGTCGTGGGTAGCTGGCGGGTGTCAGGCAACCCTGCGCTCCCGCTACCCCGGCGCTGATCTGGCCGGATGAGGCCTGTGGCCCTACTCAGGCCGGTTTCTGCTTCCCTAACTAATGCAGTCTCAGGTCCCGCGCAATTGGATTGGAGCAGAAGCTGTGTTCCACTCACCAGCAGTCCCAAAATCCTGCGGCGGGGGTCGTGGGTAGCTGGTGGGTGTCAGGCAACCCTGCGCTCCCACTACCCCGGCGCTGATCCGGCCGGATGTGGCCTGTGGCCCTACTTGGGAAGATTTCTTAATTCTACTCGTTGCCCATCTGTTCCTGGGAACATTAACTACCTCAAAGACCAACTAACAGCAGAACTAAAACCTGTGGTCCAGTGTACACCCGCACAATGCAAAGATCTACATGAGTTATCCTCGGCTACATGTATGGTTGTGTCTTACCCTGAATCCCAAGCTGGTTTGTCCACACTAGGATACTATGAAACACTGGAGACAGCTGCATAGGATACATTTGTCTAGCAGCCATGCCCTACGACACTCAGCAAACATTTCACTTCCCAGTGCATAGAGGGGGCTCTCCTGGATTCCTGGAGAAAGGGTCCACCAAGCCATGCTGGCTGTGGTCAATGCTACAAAACAGACTATAGTGGGTAAGGAATTTGAGAAGAGGATTTCTGGATGGCGCCATTTTCCTTGAGATGGTCAGTAAGGTTAACTACTTGAGTGAATAGCTATCTGAAGAGTAAGCCGAATGAGTTTGTATGACTCTGTTTAATTTGAGCTTTTCAATAATCTTGAAAGGCAGATGCTTTTCCAGGAGAGGGAGAAGCATGGGAATGAACTCTGTGTGTAGTCCAGTGCGACAGGGAACACGGAACGTCCAGGATCCTTCTGAGCTACTGTGTGTTTCGAGGAAACCCACGGCTGTTTCCTCTCCCTGTGCTCGCCCACCTTATTTTCCTGCATCTTCTTTTCCCACCAGCACCTGGTTCTTCCCTTAGCTTTCTCTTAAAATTTGGACAAAGAGGAGAGTAGTTAAGCTGGCAGTTGTGACATGCACACATCTGCACAAGGATCTTCCCTTCTGAACTCCAGAATCTAGTTCCCGGGCACCCATTTTTTTTCTGCATCTCTCCACCCACCTTCCTGCTGCAGGTACCATAACCTCTGGCTTCTAACTGGTCTTTATGCTTCCAGCTCATTCTCTTTGCAGCAGTTGGGCTGATATTTTACAAATGCAAATTGGATCACATCACTCGGAGCTAAAAACCTCCGGTGGCAGACTCACTGACACTCAGAATAAAATTTAACTTCTCATCCTGACCTCCAGCCCAGCATGATGCAGGCCCTTCTCATCTTTGCTGCTTCCTCGTGTCCCACCTTTGCCCCTGTGTATCTTGTCTCAGTCACTCAGGTCTTTTTTTCAGCCCTTCCAGTAGGGTATACTTTCTCCCTGCTTCATAAACTATTATACCTCTGTTCATCATAGTCCTCAAATTTAATACCACTTGCTTCCTCTAGTCATCCTGCCTGAGCTAGAATTCCTCACATACTTTCTTGTAGGCCCCAGAGTTACTGGTAAATGAGGGAGCTTGAGGGCTGAGTCTGGCTGTGGTAGGGGGCTTCATTGTGGAGCCGGGGAGCAGTGGAGCCGTGGGAAGCAGGCCTGGAGCAAGAGTGGGGTCAAGGGGTGTCCAAACCCCAGAAATCTCATCCTGAGATCAGAAGGAGTAGGATCACGGCCCCCTATGCCCTGGGCCTGTGTGTTCTGCCCACAGGAGGAGGTCGTTCGGCCTGGTAGCCAGGTTAACTTCCGTTCCCCTTATAAGGTCAGGTCCAGTAGCACCCGGAACTCCTCTTTATGCTAATGAGGCATCCTGAGACTCCTAGGGCTCCAGGTCAATGATGTACATTCATCCAGAAAGCCCCTACCCACCCCCACAAAGGTTTAAATAGTCTCAGTTCCCCTCATTAAGCAAGCTGTCTCACGGAAGCTGCTTCCTGAGAGTCTGTTCTTGCCAAGTTCACCTCTGTCAGGGGTTTCTTTTCTCCTAGCCATCCTGCCTTGCTTCCTTGCCTAGCATCTTCTGGCTGTGACCACTGACTGATCGATCACTTTGCAGGGAAGTGGAGCCTGAACAGCTTTATGCTCGACCTGAAGATTGCGTATGTGTGAGTTCGTGCGCGTGTGTCTGTGTGTGTGTGTGCGCGTGTGCACGCGCGTGCGCGTGTTTCCCTCTCTTCAGTGTCTTCCAAATCAAGTGATTCGTTTTGAATCAAGAGAGTGGTAAAGGTGATGGGATCTAACCTCTGTAGAATAGTTTCCAAAGAGTGTGACTTTTTTGTTGCCAGCAGGCAGCCTATGCTTTCTTGCCTTGCCGACTTTGATGAAATTTGTTTCCATATTGAAGAGAGCCATGTGGTAAGGGACTGATGGGGGTCCCTGGTTACCATACAGCAAGGAATTTAGGTCCTCAGCACAACCACCCACAAGAATCTGAGGGCTGAGAGCCGAGGTGGAGAATTTAGAAAGGATCACAGACCCTCTGCTGACTCCCTGGTGTAGCCTGGTGAAGACTGAGGCAGAAGAACAAGACCATGAATCTGACACAGAAGCTAAGACATTGAACGAGTGGTTGTAGGGTGCTCAGTCAGGAAATTTGTTACACAACAGTGAATATCTTAGTTAGGGTTTTATTGCTGTGAAAGAGACACCTTGACTGTTGGGAGCTATTAAGACAACACAATTGTCCCGATCTCTGAATTGGGCCTCTGCCCCCCCCCCCACGAGAAGAAAAGGGGGTCAAAAGTGGGCCACTGACGCACCGCTCCGAGAACAACCACAGATTGTTCCAGCCCTAAGTCAGCGCCGGATGTCCTGTCCACAAGATGTACCCTGATACCACCAAGATCCTGCGTCCCTGTGTAGTTGCCAAAAGAAAAATTTCGGCGGCTGCCCCATCCCTCCTGCTGAGACGTACTTCCTCCTTTGTGCATTTAAACCTTGAGCCTTGCTGAATACATTGAAACCTTGATGCTAATCAGACTGCTTCTGTGTCTCATTCATTGCACTTGGTTCTCGTCTCTCCCTCCCCACATTTGGTTCTTAGGAGAAGGTCCCCTCAAGACCCTCAAATGACTGGACCTGCTGGATGGGTCACTTGACCATGAAAACTCTTATTAAGGAAAACATTTAATTGGGGGCTGGCTTACAGTTCAGAGGTTTAGTTCATTATCATGATGGTGGGAAGTATGGCATTGGGCAGGCAGACAAGGTGCCAGAGAAGGAGCTGAGAGTTCTACATCTGGATCCACAGACAGCAGGAAGAGACTGTGACACTGGGCGTGCCTTGAGCTTCTGAGACCTCAAAGCCCAGCCCCAGTGACACACTTCCTCCAACAAAACCATACCTATTCTAAGAAGGCCACACTTCCTAATAGTTCCACTCACACACATGAGTTTATGGGGGCCATTCTTATTCACACCACAGGAATGGATAGCTAGCGGTGTGAACATTCACTTGTAAGCATTGTGTGAATGAGCGAATGATTAATTTTTTCCTGTCCTCATCTCCAACATAGGGATGGGGAAGAAAGTACCTCAAATACCATGATCAAGCCTATTTCCATGCCTACATAGCGAACCCTGGTTAGGAGGTCTTTTGGCCCTCTAAGAAGCTGGTTCTGAGCTTCTTTGACCTTACTTGTCTGAGGCCAGCTTTTCCTCCCTCTGGGATCCAGTGGCATCCTAATAAGGCGAGGATCCAGTGATATCCTAATACAACGGATTTCATAGGCTGACATGCATCTTGTCTGATAATGCTTTAGTTCCTCAATAGTACATACAACCCTTCCTGTTTCCTTGGTTATCATCAATGCCATCTTCATATGCTAAGACCCCAAAATGAATAATTCATAGCTTATGAGTATACTTCATGAATATACAGGATGCCATATAAAAAACCATAAATGTTTCCTAATAGAATTAATACACTTTCCAAGCAGTTCAGCTTCAGGCAATTATTGCACTTCCTGGGAGATACAAATTACTTTGCCCTCAGCCTCATGCCAAATAACCCCCCTAAGACACACACTAATTACCCAGAAATACACTGCCTGCCATAGCTCATTGACTAATTGACAATCAGTTTAAAACTTCAGCAAAATATCTTAAAATTTAGGCTCCAGATTTAGCAGGAAAACAAATTTTGTTTATCTCCTCATTTTGGTCTGCCTCATTGGCAAAGTTGTAGTCTGGCTTGTAAGTAATGACCGAGGAGGCTTATTATAATGATCAGTGGTAAAGGAACAGCATTCCATCATACCGTATAGCATTTCCATCTCTCATTTCTGTGATTCTATTAAGAACAATTACCAATAATATATCCGTTAATGTGATACAAAAATAGAACGCAACAGTGTATGTAATAGTTATTGCTAGTGTGGTCCGTCAAGCCTTTGCACAGGCCTCTCAGACTCTGTTCTCATACACGCTTAGATATGGCCTTTGGGTGCTCTGTGCCCTTTGTATTCTCATCTAAGCACACACACTCACACAGTAATGCTATGTCCACATACATTCTTCTTGCTTCAGAAGTAATTTGTGGGTAAAAGCAACCCCCCCTGAACAATTCTTTACTGTATATCATTTATTTACAAGTAATTACTGGAGACTTAACTTCTATAGGAGGCTATAGGAACGTCAGTCTACCTAAATCTTATTTCTAATCTCCTACAATACTCTAAGAGTTTACATACAACTACAAACTTTTCTTCTGGATTTTCTGGAATAGTCCAATCTTATAGAAAAAAATACATTCAAATTTCAAAGAGCTGGGATATGACACAGTTATATGTCAGTTTTAGGTGCTTCAGAACAGATACAAGGTGGAATGGAGAGTTGTAAGAGGACATTCTTGGTCGGGCTTCTGGACTGGCATGTCTCTTAAAATTGCATTGGCTGAGGGCAAGCCAGAGGAGTGTCTTGAACAATCAGGGAATGCTTGTCCATACAAAACAAGACTTTCAAAGGCAGGAATAAAGGGGCTTGGTATTGTGAATCTGATCGCCCTAACACCCAGCTCCTTCCCCTTTTCTGTGTGCCTTCCATCCTCTGCATGCCGACTGGGTACCTCCTGCTCTTGAAATGATGACTGCAGGGTATCAGTCAGTGGAACTGGTGTGCCTCCGTCACACCTGACAGGTACATCAGGGGGAAAACAGCTTTGATCCATGCCCTCAGTTAGCTTTGGCTTAGGAGTCAATAGTCAAAACTACCACGTCTGCCACAGCTGCCTAACAGAGAGTCCTCAAAAAAGGACTTAGGGTAGCTAAATAAGAAACATTTTGTTAGAAAGGGGTCAAACAGGCTCTGGAGTGGGAAATGTGATGGGTATAGAGTTTTTTTTTATCTTTTTTTAATTAGGTATTTTCTTCATTTACATTTCCAATGCTATCCCAAAAGTCCCCCATACCCCCCCCCCCACTCCCCTACCCACCCACTCCCACTTCTTGGCCCTGGCGGTCCCCTGTACTGAGGCATATAAAGTTTGCAAGACCAATGGGCCTCTCTTTCCAATGATGGCTGAATAGGTCATCTTCTGATTCATATGCAGCTAGAAACACTGGGAGAAGCAGTGGAGCTGGGTCTCTACTCGCTCTTTAGTGATGGACAGCCTTCTTGGTCAGTTGGGTCACAGAAAAGTTGCTGGCAACAGAAGAGCCTTCCCTCATTATCTGTGGTATTCACAGTGCATCACAACCATCACAAGTGTGACACATTTTAATTTGTGCTACTAACCTTTTTGTAAGTCTAGACTAGAGGCCAACAAAGTTAATAAAGTGCTATATTATAAATCTTTATGCACCTTCATGTTTGTGATTGACAGATGTCTCAGTTTCTTTCCCTGTCCATTTCCCTTCCCTTCCTTCTCCTTCCCTTTCCTTCTCTTTCCCTTTCCTTCCTTCCCTTTCCCCTTCCCGTCCCTTCCCTACCCTTCCTTTCCCTTCCCTTCCTTTCCTCTTCCCTTCCCTTCCTTTTCCCTTCCCTTTTCCCTTTCCCTTCCCTTTCCCCCTCCCTTCCCTTTCCCTTCCCTCCCCTCCTCTCCCCTCCCTTCCCTTCCATCCCCTTCCCTCTCCTCCCCTCTTCTCATCTCCCCTCCTCTCCCCTCCCTCACCTTCCCTCCTTCCCCTTGCCTTGCCTCCCATCCTTTCACCCTTTCTCTTCCCCTTTCTTCCCCTTTCTTCCCTTTTCTTCCCTTTTCTTCCCTTTTCTTCCCTTTTCTTCCCTTTTCTTCCCTTTTCTTCCCTTTTCTTCCCTTTTCTTCCCTTCCCTTCCCTTCCCTTCCCTTCCCTTCCCTTCCCTTCCCTTCCCTTCCCTTCCCTTCCCTTCCCTTCCCTTCCCTTCCCTTCCCTTCCCTTCCCTTCCCTTCCCTTCCCTTCCCTTCCCTTCCCTCCCCTCCCCTCCCCTCCCCTCCCCTCCCCTCCCCTCCCCTCCCCTCCCCTCCCCTCCCCTCCCTTCTCCTTCCTCCCTTCCTTTCCCTCCTCTCCCTTCCCCTCCCTCCCTTTCCTTCCCCTTCCTTCCCCTTCTCCCTTTCCTTCCCCTTCCTTCCCCTCTTCTCCCTTCCCCTTCCCTCCCCTTCCCTGCTTTCCTTTCTCTTCATCTTTCACACAAAGCTGATGCCTGCCTAGACTTGGTGCATGTGCAGTGGTTTACTGACCTCTGATGTGCACACTCAACACGCACTAAATCAAGCCCTGTGCTGGCTAATTTGTGTGATGCACGTGGTCTATAAGCTCTCACTGTAGTGAGGCTGTACTCCGAGTCAGGAAGAACAACACATTATAACATAGAGTCCCCATAGTTTCAGGCAGCCAATCACCTCAAAAGCATAAGACTCATTCAGTTACTATGAGGGGGTGGTTTTTAAAAAATGTTTCTTCACTATATTTTTAGTAAGCATTTTAATTTTAGCACATATAATCCATATACATAGTGGCTGTGTTTAGCCATCAACCATCTTTTGTGGTCTAAGTATGGACTCAAGTGTGTCACTGGGTAGGACCCTGTATCTTATTCCCCCCAAACCCCAGCTTCCTAGAGGATTCCTGAGATCAACCTCAGTTATCAGTGTATCTGCCCCTGTGCATCCAGCCCTGGGATTCAAAACCTTTAGGTTTCATTATCACAAGTCTCTGGGGGAAGCCATGGAAGTTTCTCTGATTATTCTTGTCATCAGCTCCTGACCTCCTGTTGCCTGAGCTATCACTGGCCTGCGAGCTTGGAAATGAATCCTTCGTCCTCTGTTCTAATCTTGCTGCTTTTATTTGATATTATTTGTAACTCTTGGGTAGCATTCTCCAGCTCTGCTCTCTCTGAACTAGCCTGGCGGATAGTTGGTACCCTGTAGATATGAGGAGACTGAATCTTCCAGAACGACCCAGGTTCCAGGGGCCAGAGTTCCATAGGAAGGGATAGTCAGGTCATGAAGGCTTTGTGGGAATCATTTTCCTGTTCAGGCTCAGATCATTCCTCTGCTTTCTCACTCCCCACCCCCCACCCCCAGCCCCCGACTTCTGAAGAATGTGGTGTATGAGGGAATGGAGATCCATGGGAGGAAAACCACCAGACAGTCTTTCTGCTTTGGACAACATCTCTTGCAGGGGCCAGGTGGTCTTCTTGAGGCTCTCCTGGAAGCCCTGACTCCTGGGTACCAATGACCTCACCTCTCCCCTTTGTCCCTGCTTCCTGCTGGTGCTAATCTCTGGATTGCCTTTCCCTCCCCTTTGCCCTTTCACCTCCCCCTGCAGCAACTCCCCTGCATTAAATTCCCTCTCTTTGGCTCTTTTGTTAGTGGGACCCTGTCAATGAAGCCTGACATGCTGTGGTGAGAGGCCTGGCCTCATGTTCTCTGTGGGATATTCCACTATAAGCGCCATGGGAGAAGCATGCCGCGATCAAATGGAGCTTTGCTAGATGGCTCCTAGAAGATTCATTGAGCGAGATATTGGTAGTCTGGGGGCACCCTAGGGGATATGGAAAGCGCCTTGAGGAACCTGAGAACTTCCTGTCACTTCATGTATGCGTGCCACCGATTTTGTTCTGGGATAAGAGCCTATAGCTTTCACCAGATTCTCCAAGGGAGAATTCAAAATATGTTAACAGCACGGGACTAGTTGTAGGACATCCATTTAAGAGTCCTGCGAGTCAATGTTCTGTGTGGGTCCTAATAGGAAATGGGACTCCCCTGAGCTCAGAATGAGACTTAAAGAAGGGAGCACCTTCAGAAGTCTGGGCAGAATGGTGTGAACAGACCGGGGTGGGGGGTGGGGTGGCAGACTCTCCGGGTTATAGCAACTAAGTATGAAAGCCTATGACTGTAGGGTCACAGGAGGACACTGGGTGACTGGGGCTTGTGACTGGGGCTATAATCACTCAGTATAAGCAGCGTTCTGGGAGGAGTCAGCCACCCGATAGATGGGGACTCAAGAGAGGAACAAAGGAGGAGGGCCTGGCTGACCACATCTGCCTTGCCCTGGCAGCTGATAACCCAGAGAGTCTGAGTGATGTGGTGGGCAGGGCAGAGAGCGGCAGAGAATGTGGGTAAACAGATGAGCAGGGTCAGAGCAGCGTGGGTGGACAGAGTAAGCCACACACAGCGCACACTGCCGAAACTGCCCAAGAGGGAACCGGCCTGTCACGTTTGGTAGCTCCAGACACCGTTACTCACCATCGGACCTGGATTCTCCTTTTGATAAACCTTTCCCCCACGAACTTGGCTCTGCCTGCTGAAGCCAGATGAAAGAGAAACAAAACCGAGTTGTCTGCTGTTAAGCTTTAAGCTTACAAGCTTTCTGACCACGGAAGTCACAAAAATGTGCCTGGGCTCCATCCATCGAGAACAGGGGTTGGATCTGATGTTCCCTGTGGTACCTTCTGGCGCACAGAGTTTATTATGCTTGAAGAGGGTCTTTGGCTCTTTCCCTATTAAAGGCATTCAGTGTTCTGACTCCTTCTAAGGAGGTGAGCACCCTTCCCTTCTACGTTGCCATTGCCTGGCAGTGACCTAGAGGCTTCAGGAGAGCAAGGCCTACTGTGCCCCGGTCCCTGCAAAGAGTGTTAGCAGCATTTTCTCGGCTTTGGCCATGCTGTTGATTGTACAGAAATGCTTCAACATGCGCTCGTGTTTAACTGCTACCCAGGCTGCTGCGGTGTTATGCCTGCGTATCTATTTGCATTACAGTCTGTGTCCTAGAGAAACTTCACATAAAGAAACAGGCCTGGCGACTCTGTTTCCATGGCTGGTGGAAGAGATGAAGGGTTGCTGCAGGAGGGAGATGGCTTTTGTATGCATTTTTTTTTTCTCTTTAATTTTATTAGCCGATGCAAATGATCTGTTCCACAAATGTAAAACAAGAGGACAAGAAAATGATCCCCCGTGTCAACATCAGGATGTCTGACTTAAAATCCCATTCAAACAGTACCCCCCCCCAAATGATCAGACACTGAATACATTATTTTTCTGACTTTGACAAAACCACTCTGCACAAAGAAGCAGCCCCGTGAGGTTACGGATAAACCAACCACGTTAAAAGTTAGCATTTTCCTGTCAGTCACAGATTTTCTTAAGGGCCAAGTTACTGTTTAAGGACTAATGTGTTTGGAGAGGAGAAAAAAAAAAAAAGATCCGCACTGTGTTATTAGGTAGGATCCCTTTTACATACAGGGTCTGGATCAGTTTGGCCCCGATTGTGTCTCTTGCTTTATTGTCCTACTTCAAACACAGGGCCGTGAGCATCATCTCAAGGAAGGGCTGATTGAACTGTCGCCCTGACACTTGTCAGCTGTGGATAATACGGGTTTCAGTCTGTCATGCTTTCACATAAATGAACCATGACAGAGATAGACTGTTGAATAGAAAAAAGCAGTTTTACTGAGGATAACCTTTCTTGAATAAATGCAGCAAATAATAAAGGGTGAAGGGGAGGGGCAAGCGTACCTTAGAAGAGTGGGGACCTTCGGAAGCAAACGCCTATTCTGCTGTGGGGCCATCAAAATTGCTCATTTATCAAAAATGTGTTATTGAGAGGAAATGTAGAAGTGCTATGATTACCATAAAAATGATGGCAAGCAAGTCTGCGTGGTGTTCAGTATAAGATCATGGAACACAACCCAGGCACATCTCGCCAGCCTTAAAAACAGAGGCACTGTGTGAACACAAGCGCAATCCATAATTGTTCTTTGAAGACGGTGGTGCACGTCTTAATTAACAGAGCAAAAGGAGAATCTGAAACTCTTTTTGTTTTCTTCCTTTTTTGATTTCTTCTCCTTTTTTTTTTTTTTTTTTTTTTTTTGCTGTAAAAGGAAGAAGGAGAGAACTCCCAACAGAAACTGTGGAAAGTCCACATTTCAATCAGGACAGTCAAAAGAATGATTTGAATTTACAGGCCTGTAATTGGAACAAATTGGAAACAAAAGAAGAGCTCATTCAAGCCACGTGATGTGGCCACAGGGCTTCTGTGTACAGTATGTTATGAAAAAAAAATCGTGTTTCTTGAGAGCAGAGAACTCCACTGCAGGCTCCAAGCAATTTGCATAAATGTCTCTACCATGATTTTTTTTTATTTATGGGACCTAAGTTTCTAATTAAATACTAATTAATACTATCACCAGAATTGTCTCCCATCCCTAGCTCTTCATAGCTTTGTCACTTTGATTAATGCACAGTCATTTATTAACTTATTTAACAAGCCGGGGTGCCTCATGACAAACTAGATTAAATTATCCTCATAACAGTCTCATTACTGAAAAAAGAGAGAGTTTTAAACTTAATAAAAATTATCCTCAATAATGTTAAAGCCTTTTCACCATACCCTTAAAAGATAGAAATAGGTTCCTTGTTTGATTTATAATATATGGAGTTGTATAAAGCACCCATTAGTAAAATTTATAAGTTCATTTAAGCTTGCATATTACGGTAGTGCTGTAGCCGTGGGTGCTTATTATTTAACTTTTGCCATAGTTATGAAGATAATTAATGTCCTGACCAGACAGGGACTAAAATACCCACTAGAATGAAATAATTAGAGACATAAATAATGTTTAGATTCTTGTGGGCTGCTTTCTAAATTAATTGTTTTGTTTTCTATCCAAACTTGATAGAGAAAAAAAGAGAGAGAGTTTCCCAAGACACTGGGCAGTGATGGTTTGAGGCTTGTCTCTGGACTGGCAAACTCTCTGAGGCTGGGCTATGTCTGGGTTGGAGTAGGGAGATGTTTGTGGCAGCTGGCCATCCTGGTTGAATGGTCAGCCCTCGTCCCTCCCTGGCTCCCTCAAGTGGCCAGGTTCACCCTGGCCAGGCCTGTTTGGTAGAGGAGTTGCTGGGCAGTTGAATAAGGTAACTCAGAAATGAGCACTGAAGAAATGTCTTCTCTCATGCTGAGGTAAAATTCGAGTCTTAGACGAGAGCACCACGTGCCTGTGCTGACGAACCGCAACTTGGACAAGGGGGTTGTAGCTTACAGGTCCTGCTGCAAAGTAAATACGCATAAATACTGGATCACCAAGGGGACTGGGTGCTGATGCTGTTCAGACTGTTTTTTAAAATTTGCATATACTCCACTCAAGGGCACATCCTGTCCTTGACTTTGGTTTCCTGCTAAAATAGCACTTTTCAAGCTCCTGACCTGGTATCTAAGCTGTGGGATAAGGGCCCATTCTTGACTCTCCCTGCTCCTTGGTATTCCTTGATGGAAATCAGCTCATGCGTATGCTCTCTTTAAGGTTGTGGTGTTCTGAGTCTTTGGGTAGGGTTTTGTGAAAGAAGCACTTTTTCTTTGGCCACAACAGGAAGGGGTGAAGCCTTGTTATATTCAGAACCCTTGGGCATACACAGTGCGGTCTCTGTTCCTCTAGACTCCGGAGAAATTCATGAGCCAGGAGAGTTAGCATGACTGCTGAGAAATCCTGTGGTGATTTTAGTTCACAAGCAGGGGATGGGAACCTGGCACTTTCCCCTTCTGCATCTATGGTCCTCTCTGCTGCTGTGCATCTCTCTACCTCTTCTATTCCCTTTTATCACACTCTTTTTTTCTTCCTACATCTTTTCCCTTGATTCAGAGCAGAGAGATAGAGTGATAACTCTACTCTGTTCTGATACTACCTCACAGGTCAAAGTGACACAGGCTATTTTCAGCAAAATTCAGTACATGGAAGAATAATTTTACATAAGGTTAAAATTTTTTGGGTGATAGCTCCTCCATTTCACACCTCACCCCTGAGCAGTGAGCAGATGACAAAATATCTTTACTCTTAATTTCTCTTGTTTCATATTAAGACCTCCAGTTTTTCAAATCTTTTACTAGAGATTTATTAGTAAGTGGTGGCGTTGGCCAAACACAGATCAATTGTAGATGAAGTGTTGGCTACACATTTCTCCAGACCTCTTGCAGGCAATTTTATTTGAATTCTGTGTATTATATCCCCAGATCTCCCCAATATTCCTTATGAGTATGCAGACCAAACTCTCTTAAGCAAGGTATCTCTAGGAGGAACAAGCAAAATTTCGCAGACAGAAGTAAGATACTGTGAGAGAGGAGCTCTTGGCTAGCCCAGGGAAGCGACATCTCTGGTGCTTCTCTTCCTTTCTAGATTCTTCTTGTGAGCATCCATTGGCTTTGTGGTGGTGGGGGGTAGAGTGAATGTGGCCACATGGATTGGAATAATAGGTTAAGGATGCAAAGTTGGGAGAAGAGACAAGATTCTCCTTTTCAGTGGTCCCCAGACTGTAATGGCAAAGCCAGGTCCAAAGACAGATTCTCTGCCTCCAGTTTCAGTTACCACTCCAGCCTCTCTGGGATGAGACCCACGAGTGTGCGTTTATGACAGTCTTCCAGGCACACAGAAGCTAAGGAAGAGTCCATGAACCAGTTGTTAGGTGGTGCTGGGTGCAGAAGGGGAGAAAGAGAACATGAAAGGACTGATAGAAAGGGAGGGTGTTTTGTTTGAATCGTCTTTACCTCCATGACAACACCGAGGTCTTCTGTAGACTATGCTTACCTAGGGCTGCATCATCAGGCGTGCGTGCGTGCGTGCGTGCGTGCGTGCGTGCGTGCGTGTCTGTACACAAAGGGTAGGCCCTAGAGCCACAGAGAGAAGTTTGGCCACAATGCACATCTCCTAGGCTCTCTAAAACACTTCATCTAAGCACTTTCTTTGGAGGATGGACTTAAATTCTGGCCTACACGTTGTCTTCCGGAGTCTTTGACATTAGAATTTGCCTCACTCATCTCTTCATTTTGATAGAAAACAAACTCTTCTCTGAAGCTGAGTCTAAAGGAGGTTGGGGTACAGGTGTGTTCTGAAGCTTGGGCTGCTGTAAGCATTTGAGTAAAAAGATTGTCTAGAGGGGTTCTATTTCCCACCTCTAAAGCAACTCCCTAGAACAATCAAGGTGTGAAAATGGCCTTAACTAAATTAGCAGAGGCACCCATGTCCTAATTTGAGTTGGAGTTTTAACGAGGTTTTACATTTGAGTGACATGGGAAGGCAGTGGATACTTCTACAAGCATCCAGTGAGGACTTCCTGGCTTATTAGAATTCTCTTTTGATAATGTCAGGCACAGTGGTGGGTGCTGGCAGAAGGTGGAGATGGAAGAAAGATCTTTGTCCTTTGGTTTGATTGTGTGTCTTTGAGGACTAACAGTCCCTTTTCCCTGGGCCATAAGAGTAAGTTGTGAGGTCAATCTGAGACAGTGTTGTACATCTTTCAGCCACTTGGCAGAGTACAGAATTCTTGTATCCAGATGGTTCCATGAATGTAGCTGTGGACACAGGCAGAAGGAAGCAATAGGGCCTGGAGTCCAGGCCTATACCATGTGGGTTCTGTAAAACTTTCCACTGAGCATGTCAGAGAACACCAAGAAACTTGCTTTTGTCTTTTAAAGTCTTGGGTTTTCTACATTTCCATTTTGGTAGATGTAAAGGTTTTGTCTTTTACGGTCGATTTTAATGCTAAGTGTGGGTCCCCAGCCCCTGTGACCCTGTCTCTCCAAGTTATTTCTGATTGTTAAATAAAGATGCAGAAAGACAATAGCTGGGCAGAAGAGACATAGGCAGGACTTAGGATTCCAGAGCTTAGTGCTAGAGGAGAAGCATGGAAGAGGAGGAGGAAGAAGAGGAAGAGAGAGAAACTGCATTGGTTAGGTGAGCCATAAGTATGTCGCCCTGAGGCCTGGCTGATTGGAGTTAAGAGCAGCCCAGATGAAACATAGCAAATAGTAAGCAATAACTCAGGGTTCTAACAGCATGGAGGGCAGCTGCCCAGCTATTGTGCTGCTTAAGGCTTCCTGTAAATATAAAGGCTATGAGTGTGCTTTTTAAATCAAAGAACTTAAATGGTCTAAGGCTGGATAGAATCCGTGGGCTGGGACTTAAATACTTATAACAGGTAGACTATTTGAAGGGAAGGAAATGCCAGTCTGTTAGTAGTATTTAAAAATAAATAAAGTGTTGGAAATGTGAGCTCAGTTACTTCCTTGCTTCTCTGTTGCATGTACATTATGAAACAGAGCCCTGGACTACTGTTTTAGAATGCTGTGAAAAGCATGGTTTAAGTGCTGAGTGGTTGAGCCCAGGCAGACAGACAAAGGAAGCAAACCACAGGGGAGTTGAGAAAATGAGGAAAATCAAAGTGGAAAAGGTGGGAAGAAGAGAGGCTTGGGGACACTGGAAATAGGTTTGGTGGAATTGATGGGGTTCACAGGAGAAATGGTTGAGTTTAGAGAGTGCGGTGGTTGGAATACGCTTGACCCAGGGATTGGCACTATTAGGAGGTGTGGCCTCGTTGGAGTGGGCGTGGCCTTGTTGGAGGAAGTGTGTCACTGTGGGGGTGGGATTTGAGACCCTCCTTCTAACCACGTAGGAGCCAGTCTTCTCCTGTTTGGCTTCGGAACAAGATGTAGAACTCTCAGCTCCTTCTGCCCCATGCCTGCCAGGGAAGCTGCCCGGCTTCCTGCCTCGATGATAATGAACTGGACCTCTGAAACTGTAAGCCAGCCCCAATGAAATATTGTCCTTTATAAGAGTTGCCTTGGTCATGGTATCTCTTCACAGCAATGGAAACACTACGACAGAGAGCAAAGGAGAAAAAAACAGAGATTGTTTCAGGTGTGTGTGTGGGGGGATCCTAGGCCTAGGTGATTTCCCAGGTTGGCATGTTTGGGACTGTGAAAGGCAGCCTGTTTTCTGGTCGACCTAGGTTTAAACCCTGGAGATCCAGAAAATTAATCTGCAAGGGACAGAAGGTTCGTTTGCCATGCTCCCAGACATAGACTCCTAACAGGAGGCCCCAGATCCATAATTCTGTGACCATCAGTCATGTAGGCTGTTGGAACTCCACCCCCACAGTTACCTGGCAATAGCCTGGTATGCTCCTCCCCACAGTTACCTGGCAACAACAAGGTAGTCCAGCCCACTATAAAAGAGGCTGCTTGGCCCCTCCTCTCTCTCTTAAGATCTTGTTCTCTTATTCTCATCTCTCGCACTCCTTCTCACCCTCCCTTCTCTCTCTCTCTCTCTCTCTCTCTCTCTCTCTCTCTCTCTCTCTCTCTCTCCATGTGGCCATGGCCAGCCTCTATTTCTAGACCTTTTTTCCTCTCTCTCTCTCTGTTTTCTACAATAAAGCTTTAAAACTACAGACTGCCTCCTTTCATCTAGACTTGCTGTGCTAGAGCCATGGAATAGGCTTTCTTCTAAAGAGCCTCGTGTAATCTCGTGCAGGAAGGCCTCCCAGCATTTCCAGCTGCTTGACCAGACCAAGGACTCTTGCCTGCATGGGAGCCAGCCAGTGCCTTCTTCCCCTGTCCCTTCTCTCTTCGGCCCCAGGGCTGATCGAGCCGCCCCCAGGCCTCCACTTTGTTCTCAGTTCTTCTGAGACATCCAGCAGTGTCTGAGATGTCCAAAAACTGAGAACCTGTCATCTCTGGCCTCCGTGAGGCCCAGGAACCCCAGAGCTGGATCTTCCACTGTACCCAGTGGTCTGTGGTGGCTGGTATTTAGAGCCTGCACCTTCCCCACCCCCCAGGAGTGGGGTCTAGTGGGCCCAAAGCCCATCCCACGGTGATTCTGTAGGGTCCTGAGGCAGTCTCGTGTGTCTGCCTGTCCAGTCTCCCCATGTCCAGCACCCGGAAGGCATGGAGTCAGGAGAGCTGGTAAGAGAAGAAGAGGGCAAAGGTGTTGAGTGTGCTGTCCATATGGGCATTGAATGTGATGTCAAGATCTGAGACACAGAAGAGAGTGGTCCATTCACACATGGGCAGTGATATGGAGTGCTGAAGACAGGCAAGAAGATGATAAAGGAGAGAGAAGTGGAAGAGAAATGGTCTCTTGGAGGACAAGGAGGTTATAGATCATGTCTTTAAAGGTCATGGGAGGGTGAGGTACACTCTTTGTGAGGAACAGGGATGGGACAGGTTGTACCCTGGTTAGAACGATGCTACCCTGGAAGCAGGAACAGAATGGGACTTGCTGTCCCACCAAGGTAGAGGGAGTTGCTTGCCATAGAATGAGGTTGGTGAAGGTGTTGAGAAAGTCCTTGGAGTAAGAGCTCCATGGAACATGCATCAGAGAAGATGAAGGCAGACTTGGAGGAGAGGAAGCAACAAGGAAGGGATGTTCATCCCTGAGCCACTGCGGATGCTCCGCTGTCAAATGCTCTACTTAGGAGGCCTTTGTGAATAAAGCAGCATCTTCATAAAAACGAGTGTGTGAAAGGCTGTCATTCAAAAATACCAAATCAGCTCTCTTTTGACATGGACAATGGCAACCATAAACCTCCATAGACTATCCATTGGAAGACACACAACCTTTTCTTTAGTTTCTTTCCCCAAGTGATTTCTTTGGGTTTTCAGGGTGACTGTTCAGAAATAAAGGTAAGGGACTATTTTGGGAAATAGAACATGCCACCTCCCATGCCACCTCCACCTACCCCGCCCATGCCAGGTTCCTCCTTCTCCTTCTCCTTACGAACTGCATAACAGCCTGTATTCTGTCTATCACAGCTGTGGTGGGAGGAGGGGTGCCTGTGACCCCTTCTACCTCAGCAGATATCATACCTTTTCCACCTGGCCACAAGTATGTGCTCAGACATCAGCTAACTCTGATGTCAAGGTGTCCTAATTCTCCTTGATGAAACTACTGCAGGCACTTTGAATGTGTTGCTAAACAATTGATTAATTGTTGTTGTTGCTAGTTGGACTAAGTGAGTCTAAAGCTGGAGAGCCCTGGCCAAGCCCAGACACTTCCCAGGAAGATGCATTTCTGATGAGGAGATGGATTCACACTGGGTGCTTCTGAGACCACTTCTCTTTCTTCTTCCAGCATCACTCTGACCCCTGTCTCCTCCTGCATGTCTGTCTGTACCACCTGACATTGTCACAGTTCCTTCAGTCTCTGTTCACCACTGACAGCTTTTTGAGAATGTTTTTTAAGCTTAGATTCATTATTATTTACTTTCAAGGCTAGCATCATCTCTGGCTATAAGGACATGTTTTTGTTGTTGGGAGGGGGCGTTGAACACCTTCAAAATTTAGGGTCAACCCTCTTCTCCAAACACCTGCAAAAAAAAAAAAAGTCAGTTTCAGGGTAGAGTTTTTTCTTTGTTGGAGCAATTGCATTCAGAATGTACTCTGCAGGTATTCTGATGAAAACGCAGAAACATCTCGAGACATTGTACTTCTTTGAAATGTGAGACTTGTTCGTCATTGCTATGCTAGGACAGGCCTTGTGTACAGAGCTGTCTATTGCTTTATTTTGCATTATCTCATTCACTTCTCAGAACTTGGTCAATTAGCAACAGCTTGGCTTTCAGATGAGCTGCAGCAAACCAGAGGAAACTCACAGAAATTTGTACATTTAGATTTTTACTACAGCCAGGACTAAAGCCAAGGGCCTGGCTCTATGTCCAGTTTTCTCTCCCAGATTACCCTGCCATTCAGGACTGAGGAGAGATTAGACAGGGAGATTGTTCCGGACTTGATGTGTGACAAGTTAAAGCTGGAAGGAACCCAGGGCTACATCTAATCTGAAACCCTTCTCCTTAGACATGGAGTAGATGTATCCAGTGGTAGATGTATCCAGTGGTAGATGTATCCAGTGGTAGATGTATCCAGTGGTAGATGTATCCAATGGTAGATGTATCTAGTGGGCAATGCAAAGCACAAGCCTCAATACCTTCAAACATTTTATTATCCCCACAAAGGAAAAGCACCGTTTGGTAAATGTACAAAAACATAGAAAAGATTTGTATGTTGTCTTTGAGTAGATATCATGGAAATCTCTGTATTGTTCCCAATTTAATATACATTCCATTAAGCGAGCCCAGGAATAATCCAAGATGAAGATGGTGCAATAGAAAACTAAAGAGCATCACCTAGCAAAGGCAAGTGTTGTTTTGGGAAACTTTCTTGGCAGTTACGTGTAGGCATACCTGTAGGGTCATGACATCAAACATACTTTGCAGTATGAACTGAGCTAGAGAGTGTTGGGAAGCTGCTAGTGCAGTGGAAAAGCTTTGCTGTTTGACCACAAATTCTTAATTTCTGTCTCTGTTCTGCAAAGGACGACCTGTGTGATCTCAGCCAAGGTTGTAACTCTTGCTCTCCTGCTTCCATCTCCCCCACATGGTGTTCCATTTCCTTGTCTTTAAAATGAGTAGGCTAGACTCATTTTGAGATTCCTTCTTCTAAGAATCTATCAGGATGGCGATTCTCTTATGGCATAATTAAACACTAAAGCCTTCCAAATGGGAAGGGGTGGGGGCAGGCAGTGGAGCAGAGCGATAGGCACCAACCAGGTGCAGTCACCTGACTTTCCCTGAAGCAGCTGCTGCCTCTTGTGCTCTTGCCTGCTGCTTGTTGTCATAATGGTGGCACCCCAAGATGCGGCTGCCACAAGGGTGTGAGTGATGACATACTTGAATCCAAGTTGGAGCCTGTGGGTGGCAGTAGAGGTGAGTCCTGCCAACCACATGCACCTGGTTCCACACTTGGCATTGCTAGGTGCTCAGAGGCAGATCTTAAAGATAAACATGATATTTTGCAAAAAGGGAGGCAGCTTCAATAGCACAAGTTCAACAACGTAGAAGCTGTGTGTGCCTTCAACAGCCTAAGTAGCCCTGGGAAAATGGAAACCTTTCTCGCAGAAAAATTAAAACAAAACAAAAGGGGAAAAAACCCACAAACAAACAAAGAAGGGAATCCACTTCAGAAAATGTGATGTGAAATTCTCAGCTTAAGCTCTCCTTTGGTGTAGGTTGTTAGCTCTTAGCTTCTGCAAAGTATGGGGAGCTGTTAACATATTTCACTCATTTGATGGATAAGATGCAAAGTTAATTTCATGGTAGAGAAACACCCAAGACATTGCTTGTTTTCTGTTAATATAGAAGACGTCTTTGACATGAATATATAGGAAAGTGTGTGTGTGTGTGTGTGTGTGTGTGTGTATGTGTGTGAGTGTGCAGTGCAAACTACAAGACTGAACTCTTTTATTCAAGCAGGTGTTATTGTGAAACAGGAGAGCTGATAAATGCATTAAGCCCATAAATTATTTATTGATTCCGGGACAGCATACAACATGACAAGAAATGAAATATATTTGTGCAGTATGCTTGCACATGGAGAAATTGAGGGAGTGTTCTTTTATTTTCCTAGGCAGGAGCATAATGCCAGAAAGCAGTCTGTCTTTGAAGAAACAGAAGTACAAAGATGAGCCGACAATTGGAGGTTATAGTTTTGCAAAATTGTTTATTATTCATCGCATTTGGAAACAGGGCATCAAGAAGATCATCATCTTCTTCCGCCTGTATCTCTTTAGCATGCTTCAATTTCACTTCACCCGCTAGGTAAGACTTAATAAGATGTGTCTGTTGGCCTGCAGAAAAACCAGCTTGATAAGAGCTTTGCATGTCATAAAGCAGATCAGAAGGGCACTTGGTTGTTGGATTTTTAAAAAATGAATAATCAGAGTCTCACTCTAGTATTGTGGAGGGTATCAACAGCCCAAGAAGCACAAAAGATGCCTGAGGTCCAGGTACATTATGGGCATAGCCACGGAAAGGTCCCCATTAAGTCTACAGCCTGTCTTTAGGTGGACTGAGGATGAGGCTCTGGGGAATTGGGTCTCACCACAACCCAGGCCAGGCAGGAAGCAATGCTGGACGGAGTTGTCAAGCCCTCTTCTTGTGGATGAGTGGTCAATTTTAAGTGGTGAATACCTTTCCACTCATGGCCCACTGTGACTACGCTAAACCAGTGAGTCTAATGTGGGAAGCTGAAGTAGCCAATTCTTGTTACTCCATTCTCTTTCAAAAAACAAAACCAAATTCAATACAAAAATATAAAATAAACTTCCAATGAAGTCTCAACAACAGGAGAAACAAAACTCCCAGCCTGTACTAATCTAGCGGCTGCTATTTTTGGCTGTGGGCAGAGTTGGCCAGAGGTTCTTGGGCCATTGGTCACCATGCACAGCAGTCTGACTGGAATTTTTTTTTTTTGTGAGCCAGGAAAGGGTTGGTTATATTTGGCTTCTGGAAGGGAAGTCGGTGAGATAGACAGGCCAAGCTTTGGGTCATAGAGTCTGAGCCAACAGGAGGGGAAGCAGTTACCCCATTTCCAGTTGAGGAAGTGGGTGGAACAATGTAACTAAAACCTTTGGCAGCGATCAGGTGAACACACTATAGTGACAGAGGAGATTTTTCCAGTCAATGGCTGCCTTTGGCTGACCTAGCCTGGGATCAGGGCCATCGCCCACTGAGCCTGACCTGTGGGGTGGCCGTCACACCTCTGTTCTTCATTTAGCCCACAGTGTTTGATCAAGTCTTCTCCTGGCCTTGCAGTCCGTTCATTACTGATTTTTTCATATCCTATGTTGGCGACTAGAAAATGGTTATATTGGCTTTCCATTATGCCACCTCCCCAGCCCCCCGCTTCCATACCCCAAGGCCATTGTAAAAATCATCCATGGGTTAGGTTGCCTGCCTGCTTAAAGCTCTGGGTTATGGATATGTATAAAAACTGTAAAATTTTCAGCTATGTTATAAAAAGAATAGCATTCAAGTCATGGTAGAAAAAACAAGATTATTGTTTATGAACTTACCACTAAAATATGTATTTTTGTAAGGCTCATTGATTTATTTATAGTTGGAGAAGCCACAAAGACATACAAAACGGTTCATTAGATATTCATTATGCCTCCTTAGCCACTTTTTTTTTTATTATTAGAAGTGCCCATGGTGCCAAGGGCAAGGATGGCATTTTCAGGGACAGAATCAATGCTCCAAACTCATCAATTTTTTAGAGGCAGTTATGGTATATTGATGATTTTTTATAGAAGTGTTTTACCCCATTAAAAACCCATAACTTAAACTGTGGTACAGGCTGGGGGAATACATTAGATGAAAAAACGGTTTTGTGTAAGAGATTTCAAATTTGTCAAATCTGCATTCAAGAACTGCATTTTGAAATTGGTTCAAAGGTTGGGTGAGTTCTCCAGGTGGAAATGACATTTTTTTTTCTTTTTTAAAATGGATTCCTCTGAAACTGTTTCCCCAGAGTTTTCATTAGAATGCATTGCGCTCAAGTGCAACATTGCAGGATCAGCTGGCGTGCGGGAGACAACTCTGTTACTTTCCTGTTTTCTCTTCTCTGGGAAAAGGTTCAAGTTCCTCACCTATGAATTTGTGAGAGAAGATAGCCTGAAGCTTGGGACATTTATAATCACTCATTCATCCATTCATTTAGAATCCACCACTTACTTATCGAACAGTCAAGGACAAGCTGTGGTATGAAAGCTCGCTCTTGGTTTTTTGTTTTGTTTTGTTTTTTTGTTTTTGTTTTTTGTTTTGTTTTTTCCCAGAAGACACCCTACGTAGATAAAGACAGTAAATGACAGAAATGAAGGAGAAGACACTGCATCCAGGCAAGGAGAACATGGAGACGGTGACTGGGATGGTTAGTGGTAGTAGCGACTTTGCCTGGGAAAATGTCGTTGATGCTAAGGAGAAGCCAGCCAAGAGAACAAGTAAAAGAACCTTCTAGGAATAAGGCACCTTCTAGGAATCTTCTAGGAACCTTCTAGGAATCTAGGTCGGGGACAATGTGCATCCTCAAACCTTGATAATCTGCTGAACTATCTTCTTGATCAGAAACTGGTGATGGAGCTAGGGAAGGAGTGGATGGGAAGGGAAGGCAAGCCATATCCTGACAGTGATGACTTCAGACGGCGAGCACGGAAGAAACACATGGGAAGGGCATAACTCCACCCCCCAGAAGGCGTTCATTTGCAAGAACTTTGGATTGAAACCAAGTCATCACACTCTTTGTTTAGAGCCTAAGTTGAAGCCAGGCTTGGTGCTTGAGACTCCCAACACGGATTACCTGATGTTTGAATCTTCATCCATCTGGCTTTAGTTCCTGTTCTACCCAGCCTGCTTCTTTAGCTTCTCGCCATCCAGTCTAGCCAGACCAATCTTCTGAAGACCTTTCATTTGACAGAGAATGGACACCATCCTATGTGTTCTCACCATTATTCCTAAGAGATGCCTGGTCCATCCAAATCTTAGGTCCCACTCCATATCTTCTCTACCCTTAGTCCTGAGAGGGTCGTGTACCTCATTACTCTTATGCCCCTGACTGCCTTCATGGGTCAGCTCAGAGCCTGCAGTCAAGGAGGGATGATGTTTCTTCCACTTAGTGGATACACTTAGGTGGATTCTTGTTTCCCATGCCTAAGAGGCATCTCATGAAGACCCAAAAGCTTTCTGGGTTATTTGTAACAATTACAATGGTATAAACTTGATAATGATATTTATTTTCAAGTATCAAAAACCTCCCTTAAACATAAATTTATAGGACCTAAGCTGGAGTTCACAATTGTGTAGTTTTGGGTAGAGTCTTATCTGCAATTTGGTCCCCTATGTCATCTCCCTGGCTGTTCCAGGGTCCTGGGGGTGTTTAGTAAGATTGGAGGAAGAGGGGCAAAAAATATCTTACACCAAGATTCCCATGTAGCTAGACTGATAGACCACACAATGCTCTTCATTCTAGTGAATGACTATTGGCTTTTTCATGGAGTTTGGCATACGTTTGAAAACATGAACTGAAGAATAATTTAAAAAAAAAGTTGTAAAATGGAGTATTACTCAGATGTTTTTTTAAAAAAATGACATCATGAAACTGGCAGGTAAATGGAGAACTAGAAAAAAAAATCATCCCAGAAAGAAAAACATAGTATGTACTGCTTATAAGTGGATATTAGCCGCTAATTAAAGGATAACCATGCTACAATCCATAGACCTAGAGAGGCTAAGTAACAAGGAGGGCTTGGGTAGGTGGGTGGGGGATGCATGGATCTCCCTGGGAAAAGGAAATAGAATAGATTTTGCCTGTGTACCAGGGGCAAGTGGCCTTGGGAATCGGAAGAATGAGGTGGGGTGGGGAGTGATGGAGGGGGAGATTATGGGGTGAGATGACTGTAATTGGAGGGCATTTGGGGAGTGATGTGGAAACCCAGTGCAGCAGAAACTCTCTGGAATCTATGAGAGTGATCCTATTGAAGACTCCTAGGTAATGACAGCTATGGAGCCTCAACCAACAATCTACTATAGCCAGGCCAGGTTTCCAGTGGTGGAACTGGGACACCATCCCAGTCACAAACTCTTCAACCTACAATCTATCCTGCCTACAAGATGTGCTGGGGCAATGGTGATACAGAGCTTGTAAGAGTGGCCAACCAATGACTGGTTCAATTTGAGCCCCACTCCATGAAAGACAGCCCATGCCTGACACTGCTTGGATGACTAGGAACCTGAAGCTGCAAAGACCTAAGGTAGAACTAAACTCACTTGGCCCCAAAAGAAAAATCAATAATCTGTGAAATGATTACGACTGTTCTACTATACTTATAGATCAATGCCTAGCCCAGTTTTCCTTAGAGAAGCTTCCTAAGGGAGCGGATGGGAACAGATACAGAGACCCTTAGCTAAATATTAGGCTCAGAGAGATCCCAACTTGGGTGTCTCCATTGAGTCCCTCCACTTGGAGCTCAGGGAATCCCATAGAAGAGGAGGGAAAAGAATTGTAGGAGAAGCCAGAGGAGT
This sequence comes from Mus caroli, assembly GCF_978045245.1. Classification (NCBI taxonomy): domain Eukaryota; kingdom Metazoa; phylum Chordata; class Mammalia; order Rodentia; family Muridae; genus Mus; species Mus caroli. The sequence continues at coordinate 13,840,268 of NW_028227270.1, forward strand.
TGAAGACTTGGGGAGAACTCAGCCTGTGGACTCAATTAAGTAGGGCTCATGGGAGCTCATAGAGACTGAAGCTGCAGTCACGGAGCCTGCATGGGTCTATGCTTCATCCTCTGCATGTTGGTGTTTTTGTGGGATTCCTGGCAGTGGGAGTAGGGGTGTCTCTGACTCTTTTACCTGCTCTTGGGACCCCTTTCCTCCTACTGGATTGCCTCATCCAGCCTTGATATGAAGGTTTGTGCCTGGTTTTAGTGTATCTTGTTGTGCTGTGTTGGCCTGGTGTCCTTGGGAGGTCTTCTCTTTTCTGGGGGTGTGGGGGTGTGGGGTGTGGGTGGGATTTTAGTGAGAGGGAAGGTGGGAGAGCTGGGGGAGTGGAGGGAGAGGAAGTTGCAGTCTGGATGTAGGTATGAGAGAAGATTTTTTTAAAAAAAGAAAGGAAATCTTTTCCCTCTCACCACATAAACTTCATACCCCTTTGCTACCTATTGTGTCCAAGCACCTTGACCTTCTTTTCATTTTCAAGGCGGTTGTGTTTCTCCCTGCCCCAGAGTCGTGGCATCTTCCTTCCCTCTGTCTGGAGACCTCTTCCCTTACCTCTCTCTAGTGGTATTTTAAACATCAGCTTAAGCATCAATTCTTTGGAGAATCCTAACCCAAACTCTCAGCCCAGGGCAGGTCCTGATCATGCATCCTCACAGTCTCCGTAATGAGGACATTAATTCTGTAAATAGTTATTTAACATCTGGTCCCTCACTTGCATGTGAGTTCCACGAGGGCTTGATAGATAGATATTTGTAAAAAGGCAGAACAAACAGATTTTCCCAATGAGCCCATGAACACTTTGATATACCTAGCAGAGAGTAGATATTCAACATTCATTTATGGAACTGATAGGAGATGGCAGGCTGGAACCTTTTCTAATATAATGTCTGTTTTCAAGATATGAGTTAGTACTCAGTAGGCATGTGTCACACAAACATACCTGTCACCTAAATGCTTTGAACAGCCTTACCAGAGTCAACCCCCCAAATGGGGAAGCGGCTGGAATGCGTGCCTGTGAATGTTCCTCAATGTTAGCAGCAGAATTTCTGCTATTGTTGCAGTAATTGTATCAGTCAGGGCCAGGTACCTGACTATAATTAGCTGACCGGATGTTCCGTAGTCTGGGAGGAACATGACCGGAGGAAGGGAAGGAAGAGGTTGATCCCGCCACACATCTGAAGAACAGATAATAATAATTTGCCCCCCATGTTGCCCTTCCTACACTCGTTCTTCTATTATTTCAACCAATCCAAGTCTTAGATTCTCAAAACGGGGTCACCATATGCGCCTCCAACCTGACTTGTATGGAGCCTTGTTTTGCTAGTCACAATTAGTTGCAGGTGCAAAGACTGAGGGCACAACTAACTGTGTCTGGAATCACCTCCTCACATAGGCAATTAAACACTTGCACACTCAGAATTAGGTTCAAGTGGCTAATTGCACCCGGAAGTAGGTAATTGCAGGTGCAATTAGCTGCAAGTGCAATTTTTCACCCGAGACTAATTGCTCCCAAAGTAAGGAGATGGGGATTAGAAATTCAGCACCAAATGTATACGTGGTTATTGCAACCACCTGTGATTTTAATAGTCTTTTCCCCCTCCCGACTTCAAGTGCAATGGCCTCCCTTTGGTCTTTAGGAACAGTCAGATTGCGTACTCCTTCTGTGGATTGCTCTATGCAATCCCTTCTCTGATTGGGCCTGGTTTTCCTCTTTCTTTAGAACTCTCTTCTTATCCTTCCTTCTGGAAACCTTCAAAATTTAGGGGCCATGTGCTTTCGGACTGTTCAACTGACCCTAATGAAAATCTTTCAGGGCTAAGTGAGAAATGGTCTTGAGTTGATCAGCTTAGTGGGCGGTAACTTCCAATTAGGTCTTGACCGCAGCTTCTTGAGAAGTGTCACTTGAACATGCTAGATGAAAAGCTCTCCTGCCCACCTCAGGCAAGGCAGAGGTGGGCCTCCATCAAAGCCTCCAGAGGCCTGTCTTCATTAGAGAGTTCAACTTGAGACCTTTTTTTTTTTCTTTCTCATGAGTGTTTCTCCTGTATCAGTAGGAGTCCAATGGGGAGTACACTATATGACATAAACATTTATATAATTATAGCATACATTTATGCTATACAGATCTATATATTAAATGATTATAAAATTAAAGCATAAACATGACTTTTATTTAAATTGAAAGAAAATCCAAATAAGTAATGGTATTATAGAAAGTCACATGTAAACATTATATAGAGAGGTTGATGACAGTTATTATTTTAAGAGAATTTAACAAAGGGCATTGATTTAACTCATATTGTTAGACAAAGGGTTAAATAAGCCTGGGGTATCTTCAAACCAAAGTTTCAGGAAGCAGTTACCACCCGAAGTGCAGATGAGGCGAAGAGAGGAGCTAGGTCTTGGTTACTCAGAGGCCAGTGCCATAGAATCAGGGCATAGACATCTGGTGGCCGCACTACAGAATCTTGGGGTCCTTCAGAGCTGAGACCTAAAACTTGGGAGAAGCTCCGCTGGATGAACTCAGAGAAGAGCACAGAACTTGAGTGGGACTGCACTTAGCTGTGACAACACTGGATGACTGCAAAGCATGGTGGCCCCTCATCATAAGGAAGAAGACATGTCACAGGCTATGCCTTGTAGGGACAGATGGACAGAGCATGTTTGGATAGAACAGGGGAAGTGGTAGCTGCAGCAAAGTAAAGGGACAGAATTAGTAATGTGGAGCCTTGAGGGTGGTGCCCTGCCACAGTTTCCTTTGTGTGATTCCCTGTATCGTAAGGAGAGAGAGAGAGAGAGAGAGAGAGAGAGAGAGAGAGAGAGAGAGAGAGAGAGAGAGAGAGAGAGAGAGAGAGAGAGAGAGAGAGAGAGAGAGTGTTTTAGAGCAGCCCTGGCAGGTGTGCAGCTAGCTCTACCGGGTGATTTTGTTGCACACTGCATTTCTTCTCACCTCACCTGGCTGATTCAATCCTCTCTACTCTCCTGCTGGGAGAGTTCAGGGCTGCCTGGCGCCCACTTCCTGGCTTCAGCAGCACTGCTGCTTCCCTGCTTCCCTGCTTACTCATTCCGGAATGGAACCGGATCCCACTTGCTGAGTTGGTAGCAGGCTCCGCTGAATGCCAATCTGATGGCAGTCGACCCTTTTGAACTCCCTCTGGCTATTGAATCTGCCATTGTTTAGACGCTGCAGTGTGCACTGAGTGGTGTCCAGGCCAGGAAGCAGAGTGATGACAACCGGCGGGGTGGGGATGGGGGTGAGGGGTCGGGGCGGGAAGACCTTTAGCATGGCCTCTGCACCTAGCTACACTGGATTGCCCCAGACTGTCTCTTCTGTTCCAGGTTCCGGTTGTGGGCTGTGAAGGTCACCGGTGTGCACCGCCCACAGGAAGATGGTGTTTGCTGGAGGCAGAGCCAGGCTTCTTAATGGATTGTCTCCTCAAGCATTTCCAGTTGGCAAGGGGAACATTTGCTCCTTTGCCCTTATCACCCGGCTCCAATGCATCTTAGGTCTCTAGAGGGGACCCATAAATATTAGGGAAAGTTGGGTCACCAAATGTGGGTTGGGCTAAGAAAAACATTATTTTTCTCCTTTTTCTCAGGAAAACAGAAACGCGTGATGAAAAGAGCTGGAAATAGGGAAAGAAGAAAACAACTTTAAAATATCTAACAAACCTTCCCTCGTCACTCATAGCTGTGAATGGTGTTTCCCCACGGCCCTCCTGCACCAATATTTCATCCATTCATTTATCCCTTCATTCTTTAAAAATTAGCTCAAGGCCTACTGTTGCAGAGGCTGGCGATGGGACCCCCGGACAAAAACAGTTCTAAATCCCCAGAGCATCCTTTCTGTCTCTCGCACACACTTTTGTGTCTCGTTTCCACGTTCCGGTCTATCGTGTGAGTGTGCCACATGTGCCACCTTCATGTCTCCATTCTGAAGACTGAGCACCTTCCAAGCAAAAGAATCAGACTTCAATTAACCGTGCTACCTTTGACATAAACTCTGTTCCTCGTTTCCACGGGTAGGATAAAAAAAGAAGTTTTCTTTCTTTTTTTCAGACAGGATCTTATAAAGCCAAGGCTAACCTCGAACTTGCTGTGTAACCTAGGAAGACACTGAACTCCTAATCCTCCTCCCTCCATCTCCCAGGTGTCGAGATGAAGGGAATGTTCTACCCCCCTCTGTTTTTTTTAATTAATCCTGTGATAACGTGTTGGCATATTAATTTTTTTTTCTGTGGATTTTGGGTAATTTATTTCCAGGCTGTATCTTTTCCAGCATCAGGCAAAACTTCTGATCACAAAGGACAGACTCTGAGGGAGGCTGATTCAACCAGAAGTGAGTGTACTAGAGGTTATCAGTGGCTTGCAGAATTGGCAGAAAACTCCAGATTTAAGCTCAGAAAAGCAGCAGGAGTTACATAATGGTGATTCAAAGTCTAGCCTGTGTCTATCTCTAGTTTGGGAGGACCTGACAGCATCCCCCCCCACCCCACCCCCCACTGTCTGCGGGCCTGGACTCTGCCAGTGTTATGAGGAAGTCCAACCCTCCTTGAGCATGATTGTCCCTGAGATACAGTGCACAGCATCTCAGCTGTGAGCATTGTCTTGCCTGACCGTGGGCCATCAGCCTGTTTTTGTGTCTAGGTGGGATAGTGTTCCCAGCCTTTCTGGTGGGAGGAGACTTTATGATTCTTACCCCAGAGGAGACATTTGGATCCTGGGTAGCAGAGAGAAGTAACATTTATTACTCTCTTAGATTCTGTCTCTGTCTCTGTCTCTCTCTCTCTTTCTGTTTCTGTCTCTTGTTCTCTGTCTGCCTCTGCCTCTGCCTCTCTCTCCCCCCTCCTTTTCCTATAATATATTTGCCCCCTGTATGAGGGACAGCTGAGGGTGGGGGACAATGAAAGAGATGTTAAAATTGCCTTCCAGGTTTGGACATAAATACCATTAGCTGTGTCAGGATACAGAGAAGTCCAGCTTGCTCAGCACCTCAGCTCCCTGGTGTACTAGCCTGCTAACTGGTGAAAGCATGTTCATATGTATCAACCATCTTAGCATGTGGCTCACCCTGGGTCCCACCAGCAACAAACCTCAGCCAGCTGGGTCTGGGAGATCTGTCTGCTGAAACATCCAAGTGACATCTCCACACTGGGCTGCTGTCTGGTAAAGAATGCCAGAAGTCATTCTGTTTTCTGGGACAAAGGCCCATTTCACAAAGGCCCATTGTAACAGGACTCTGGATACTGGGCTGTGCCCTGGAGTCATTGAGGACCTTAACCTTTTGGTAAAAAAACGCCCTTTGACAGTAATGCAGAGACCTGAATTTAGGGGCTATGCTCTACTCCTAGTATCCTAGGCTCAAGCCATGTGTTAGACTTTCTTGATCCTGTAGAAGGGCAGGACTATACCCTGGCCCTGTGGGCTGAGATACTGGGACACCCTCCTAGATAGCACCAAGTAAGAGGACTGGCATACAACTCACCTTTCCTTTTAACAGGGATGTATCCTCCTCTGGATTCCCATGAGGTCGTGGAACTCAGTGTTCAAATTGGCTGGTGGTTTTAGTGCCCCTGTGTGAATCTGCACCTCTATGTTAGAGGATGCTCATCAGTAAGAGAAGGGGCAACTTGGACTCTCCAAAGAAAGTAGCCTTTCTCAGATCTGTCTGTCTGTGTGTCTGTGTGTCTCTCCCTCTCTACTTTGAAGCACACAGGACATAATTCTAGTCTCTGGTCTTAGAGAAGCATGGCCATCTCTCAGAGTGGTCAGGACTGGAGAAGGAGAGACAAGTTCCTCTCACCAGGGCAGGGGCTACACCCCACCTCACAGAGTGGAGAGTGGTGTACTTCTGCAAAAGGCTTTTCCTCCTGGCCCTGAGGACTCTGAGTGTGCCGCTTATGGCCCAGAAAAACGGATGGCAGGCATAGGATTGAAAGCAGCATTGTCATCGGTTAAGTTAACATGTGTGGGGTCAGTTATTTGCGTGTGCGCTCATGACTGGAAACGGTCTTTCATTGACACACTGGGCACACTTTTTCTCTCCATGGAGTATATGAGTTGTCTCAGTCTGAGAACGTGACACTAGGCTTCAGAAGTTTGGGGCTCTCAGTTCCTCACCACCCACGGCATGGTTGAGGGAGCTTTTTGTGTTTCAGTTGTGTTTTGAAATCTAGGGTACCACCACAGGCACAGGCTATGATGCCTAATGTATGTGAGGGGTGCCTGGTGACAACACCTGATGTCTTCATCCCCCTCTTTTCCCAGGAAACCCTTTCTGTGGAGTCAAGCTGTTTCTGGAACGGCCTTACATGTTCACTGAGGCTCTGTGACATCAGGGACTGGGTAGCTGGAACTGTCCCTGCTGGAGCACATGGTGCAGGGCTGTGTCGTCTGTAGAGGATTTAAAACCAATAATAAAATCGACTGTAAGTCAGTTGGCTTTTATTATCCCCAGGGCAGCAATTCTAAACAATGTCAGTGATAAAATCACCCTCTCCCCAAATCTTTTGTTGGTCCATGTACTAAACAATTGCTGGGGTGACTGTTGCATTATATATATATAATGTATACACACACTTAGATATACACATTCATATATTCATACATACATGTGTGGATGTTTCTACATATAATTAGCATATTTTATTTTATTACTTATCATTTAATGAATACTGTATCTGTGTGGAAGTTAATTAAGAGAAGTCCCATTAAGGCAAAGCAGCATGAGATGGGTTGGGCTGGCTTCAGGCTCAGGTTGTGTTGCCAGTCACAGTAGTACTAGCTCTTTGTTTGTGTTTAGACAATTGATAAGGGGGATGGTACCAAGATGGCAAAGACTCTGCAGTCGGACTTCATTTTGTTGTTATGCATAACCACTTGGAATTTTAATTTGTGTTTAAGTCTAGTAATTCATACATAAAAGTGATCAAATCTGATTAATATTTTAAATTGAAATTTAGTCTTTTAAAACTAATGAATGAATCATGAGAAGAATAATTACTGATTATTACAAGATTACCACTGAAAATAGTTTTGTCACATAATGGAGAATATGTTAAAAATTTGGCTAGTTCTGGGTGTCCCATATGGTTGGCCAGTCCTGAACCACTCTGAGGACAGAAATCATGGCATCTACTTGAAACAGAAGGGGATAATGGATCAGGTGTGTGCTGATTTACGCACATCTGGGGAAGGCTGGACAACTCAGGCAATTCCAGGTACCAGAATGATGCTATCTCTGAGATTGAGACCACTGTGTCCCTAGCTGTACACTGCAGAGATTACCACCTAGGCTACCTTGGCTACCAAAGAAAGACTTTGTGTCCTATCTCTTACCCCAGTACCTGTGCCCACAGGGAAGACTTGTATAAGTGCATCTGGCTTAGACGACTCTCTCTGCAAAGGAGGAAGTAAGGCTTTGGATCTCATTTCCCAGGGTCTGCAGCATGGATAGGGTGAACTCCCGAAGGCATGTAGAATGGAGGCTAAACAAAGCAGTCCACAGCTTTCTCTGTCTCTTTGGGGGACCCTGAATAGGAAGGACTTCTCTGCTTTACAGGCAGGATCTGGTCCCTGCTGGCGTTGGGTAAGCTAGAGATAGAGATCTCTGTAGCCACATCTTTCCAGAAGAGCTGTTTTTATGTTGTCCATCAACTTCTTGCACCCTGGACTTTCCTGCCTAACATGTGTGGTAGCATCTTAATAGCTGTGTGAGCACATACCTAACATACTTTAACTCTTGGGAGAGTGGTGTCACTTGAGATAAAAATGGATCTTCGATGTGGTAGGTTTGGGAACAGAGATGGTGCAGAGAACAGGGGGAGGGAGTATTTCTTTCTGGATTACATCGGAAGGAAAGCTCTGAGATAAACCAACCCAGTGTGTCATCATGCTGTGCTATTCCCTGCTGCCCCACACAGACTATTCTCATCAATAAGACATTCAGGAATGGATCCAGAATCCTGAACTTCAACGTGGAGTGGAAAGAGGCTAGGCAGTAGCTTAGTGTTATCTCCATTGGTTTCCCTGCCTACTCGCTTCGGTTTCCATCATTTTCTTCCCTGGAGCTGCCTTGTGGCCTGGGTGTCACTTTTCTTCTGGGATGGGAATAATACATTTGACCCATTATGGTCACATATACTAAATACAGGAACTTTCTCCTCTCTGCACCACAGAACCCTTTCCTGAAACCCATGTTCTTCTAAAGGTATAATCATTGCATGTTTCATTTCATTTGATTGCTGAACTTTGGTTTCCCAGGCCCCTGTGCAGTAAATCATTTTTTATACCAAACAGGACTTTAAATCCAATCCTTTTTATTTGTAATCGGATGAGATTTTTGTGCATGTGAGCAGTTTTACAACTCAAAACCAAACATCCGGTGCTGATCAAAAAACACTAACTTGTAACCTGCACACATGTGTATGGGTGTGTATTTATATGCATACATGTGATGATATGATCAAATGAGTTTGTATGTAAAATATATACCCGTGTATATGTCTAAAATGAATGTCTTGCTAGGTTTTCATCCCATTCCATTCTGATCAGAATAACAAGGCATCTTGCAGTTGCCTCCAACCAACCAGGAAATCTCTCCAAAGGGAAACATGGTTAAGATTGGCCTCTCCTCCAAAGATGCAGCATATTCCAACCAGCACATTAAGATTCTAAAGTTGAGCCCATCATGAATGGTGAATCGATGTGACATTGTCAAGCAAAATGACCCATGGGCTTGGGAGGTCAGTGCTTCTAGGAAGAGGCCAAAGTGTGAATCTTAATCTAGATTCCCTCTGGGAACGTTTCCTCCATTGTGTTCCAGCTCTGATTATGTTCCCTTACAATCAAACCAGCTCTCCCCAGGGCTGGACAGTTCTTTCTCCGTTCCTTCTTTCTTTCTTTCTTTCTTTTCTTTTTGTTTTGGTTTGCTTGTTTATTAGTTAGTGTTTTTTGATCAGCACCGGATGTTTGGTTTTGAGTTGTAAAACTGCTCACATGCACAAAACTCTCATCCGATTACAAATAAAAAGGATTGGATTTAAAGTCCTGTTTGGTATAAAAAATGATTTACTGCGCAAGGGGCCTGGGAAACCAAAGTTCAGCAATCAAGAGCCTGATCTGAAAATAGCGTGAACAATCCATTAGGTAAGCAGAGAGCTCTGCATTTTTACCTACAATCTCAGGATATTCCGAAGTCTTTAGCCTTAAGAAAATTTCATTGGGGATTTTTATTTAACACCAGGCTTATCTTTGGTTTGGCTTAAATTGCTAGCAGGGACTATGTAAACTGGTTAATAACAGGGGTTCTTCATTCCCATATACGATTTGTCTGCCGTATCTATTTTTCCCTTGCCCATAGATGATCTAGAAGCCTCTCTGCTGTATATTGTCATTGCCTTTTTTTTTGAGTTTTGAACCACAGCATAATATTTAGAGCACACATCCATCTCCATAGCTGCACTTCACTCAGACACCCCCTAAGCCCTCTTTCAATTTCTTTGTTATGTACTCCAGTGAACTGCAAACAAACAGATCATTTTCCTGACGGTGATAAGGGCAGTAAGAGACTTTACTTCATTGCCCGGTGCCCTTCAGATACGCTTCCTCCCAAACTCCTCAGCAGAACAAATATAGTCACTGAATTTGGTTACTGGTACACAATGAAATCATAGTGAAATAACCCAGTTACAAGCTTATAATATAGTTAACTCATGCAGCAAGTTGTGCACAATAGCAAACGCGGTTAGGCAGAGAGAATGAAATTAAGGGTTAGAGGTAAAAGAGGCTATGTCTTTAGATGTGATTTGAAATGAAAAGCAGACACCCTCAGAAGGGCATACAAAGATGTCACCAGACGATGCCTGAGGAAGAGTCTTCCTCTTGTCAACCACAGCAAAACTGGGCAAGGACAGACGGAAGGGCACATGCATCGGCTATCTATCTCAAATGTCCTTTCTCTCCCTTTCCGCTGTGACTGTCCTGAAGTACTCCTATCCTGCCCCCTGGCCTTTATAATTGCTACGTAGCTGGTCTTCTGGTTCTCTTTGGATTAACCTCATAAAGCATCTCCAAGCTCTCCTGTCTTTTAAGGCAACGCTGGTTCTATCATTTCTAAGCCTCCCATTACTTACTGACGTGAGGTGAGTGTTATTCTCTTAGCTGGGCACTCTTGGCTTTGTCACACCCTTTGTTCAAGCTGGACTACTTAAAGTGAATCCCAACACATCCACACCATCTGGAATGCAGAATCTCGGGTTCCACCTGGAACCTATGAGTTAAAGTCTGTATTTTAACAAGCACTCAAGATGAGTGGTGTGCAGACAATGTTTGAAAAGTGCTGTTCCAGCCAAACAGAAGTGCACACACTCTCTCCTTACTTTCCTTTTATTGTGTCCATCCCACCAGCTCCACATTCCCTCCGTATCTGCCCATCCATTCATGTAATCCTCTTATGATCATTTCAAATGTTACATCATTGCGGGGCCTTTCCCGGGTATCCCATGGACCAGGGAATCCAACCTTCAGACTGGTTACAAGTCCCTTATAACAGAATTACCCCTTCTAGATGACAACTTTATTTATTCCCTTTGATTTAGTCATATTGGCTCTAGAGGATTGGTCTACTGCTGAGAAAGCAACATCATAGTAGCGTATACAGTGGCTGGCTAGCTAACTACTGGTCTCTCTTCATTTTTATGAAACCAGAAAAGGTGGCTACCAGTGATACTAAAACTGAAGACTAGGAGTTAGTTAATGTTAGGAGAGGTCATTGAGTAATCCACATTACTGAAGACAGGAAGACAGCCAACACGCTGATGGACCAGCAGAGATAGAGGCACAGATAATCATAGGATTCCACACCGGCCCAAGTTCCAATGACTTTCCACTACTAGATTATGGGTTCTATAAATGCCTTCTCTAAAGCCCATTACTCTTGAAAATTCAAGAAATTTCCATTCCCAGTAGCCAAACTAGCTTGGATTAGAGTAGCCTAGTAGAGCCTATTCTATCCATGACTACCTCTTTAGGAATGCGACCCTCATTCATGTTGGCTATTTCCCAGCCTTACATGGTAACACTTGGGGTTCTATAATCCCAGCTATTAACCAATTGTAAAATGGGGTACTCATCTGTAAATGTCTACAATGTGTGCTTCAACACAGTGGTGGAGTTGAGTATAATCGAATTCCAAGGAAGCAAAGTATTCCAGTGAGGAGATCTTGAAAGAAGACTTTAATAAGGGTAACTGAGCTGTAGCATGTCCAGCATCTAGTAGAAGTGACCTGTGCATTGCACCAACAAGTTAGCATATATTTTTCATACAGCCTATTCAATGCCACAGCAGCAAAATTAGTAATTCTTTTCTCTCAAGAACCTGATCTCAGTCAACTCTGTTTTATCAGTAAAATGACTTCTTGTAGCGAGTTGATTGTACCACACATGTTTTTAGGTGTCAGCAATCTTCCTATTTAATCTTCTCTAGGCTGCCTTTAAATATTAAAGGGCAAATGATGTTCATAGAATGATGGATCTCTACAGATTGAAGGAGGCTGCTGTTGGAAAGGCTGCCTCTCAACAAGGGTCTGCAGAGGTCTCTGTGTGTGGGCCAGAAAGTCTCTCCAAGAGAGAAACGTACATATTGAGAAGTGGGTCTGAGCATACATGCTTTTCTTTCCGCGTGAGGTGTCATGATGAATCTGATAATTGTCATTACTCTTGTTTGGAAGAAGTCAGACATGGAGCCCTAATTTTACAAGTCTCTGGGGGATTTCTTTTCCTTCTCTTAACTCCCTCTTGGAAAATACCACCCTCCAGACTCAGGGGTTTCATCTGCTTTTAAGCTAGAAGCTTCTTCTTTAATGGGTTTGTGACTCACACAGCCTGGGTGATGGTTGCTTTTTCTGTGTATAGAACTATAATCCTTCTCAATTATCAAAGACATAAATTACTATTATTTCCTTACCAGATCGAACATCTCTCTTAAATATGTGAAAGAAAAATTGTTGGTTGTCTGGTGAATTCTCCTCTTGAAAAAACTGCCTATTCTTAATCTACAAGTTCAATGAAAGTTCAAAAGTTTATCAGTGCAAACTCCATATTCTAATAATTCATTATCTGGCTTCTGTAGCCACATCAGGGGACTCTGGGTTGAGACAATTGTGTCTCCTCTCCCATGTAAAAGTAATCAAACAGCACATTTCCTGGGCATATCACAAATACCTATTGATCATAATCAGAGCCCAGATGGTATGAAAGAGCTTGGCTGACACACAGTCCCTAGTGTCAATCACATGAACAAATTGATTTTGACTGCTTGGCCACGTTTCTCCTACCCAAGCAGAATTCCATTTGCTGCCGCTGTTTGGAGAATTTTGAGCAGACAGCACTTCTGAAGGAATGCTGTAGTCTAAAGTTATTGTGGAGGTAAGCTCGATTAACAAGAAAATGATGATTTTTTTAAAAAAAAGATGTACTCCATACTTAACTTTACCGTAAGAAAGGCAGTATTTTTCTATGATGTTCAAAGAGTTCTCATCAATTTCAAATTTACTCCATTTCATCTGTACCAATTAAGGAAATTCTGACTTACATTTTTTTCTGGGACACATGAAGTAGTAATGAACAGTGTCGATACTTTTCTCAGATTAGATTTGTGTCCCCTCTCATTGTTTGGATTAGTAATTTTCATTGGAAGTACGAAAGCCCTTACACTTGCTTCATCCATCTTTCCTTTATGACACGGTCATAGAGCTAGATGCTGGAGGATAGTATAGGAAGAGAGAGCCAGCCACCCCCAATACTATTACAATCATTAGAAAACCTCTGCAGGAGCCAGATAAGAAAGGATCTTCTTTGATATTATCCATTACCGTGCATTACTTTACTGCTTCATACATCAAAGCTGCCATGACAAATTCAATGGGAAATGGGCTTGACATTCTAGCAGGGTAAGAAGGGGTCTGGAATGTGAGTGAAGGATAGCCTGGGAACCAAACTCTCCTGCTCTCATTATCTGAGTCTGCAGGGCCACGCTGGTATGTTTCCCACATGGTCTTCCTTTCTTGTCACTCACCTAGCCTATGCCTTTTCTAGCCAATGGGTTCCTACCTGTCTTCCCTTACTGATGGCAGCAGGAGCCAGGCGATGCTCCCAGGTTGCTTTTCTTTGAACATCTGAACCTGCTTGGCAGTCGTCATTGACTGTACTAAGAATGGACACTTGACTTCAAGGAAAGCAGTCCAGAGATAAGTCTAATCCAGATAGATTCCTCCTCTTCAGAACCCAGAACTCCAGCTTAGAATGGAAAATATATCAATCATGTAGGAATCAGAGGCCACACTGGCCCGGAGCAGCCATTTTCAGACATACATATTTTAATGAGAGAGTTTATCTGTGCAAAAGGGTGAGAGATCAAAAATAGAAAAATATGGAAGACCTCGGGCTCCTGTCAGGATCAGAGGGCAGTTCTGGCTCTGGGTTTGAAGTGTCAGGCAGGTTAGTCTGGCAGGAAGCCAGCTCTCTACTGCTTAGGGTACTCTTACACCTGCCTGTTGTGTTCTTTGTTTTTAAGACAATGGCCTGAAGGAGCTTATGTCCTTCAAAAGCACGTGTGTGCCTGGACAGCAGAGTGTCTGGTCAATGAGTTTCTGAGGGCACGATAGTCTCTCCTCTGCCTAGTCCAAGGCTTGGGACTATGAAGAATCTGATAATCCAGAAGATGACGATATTTTCATTTTCCCCACTAAAGACACAGCAGACAGTGCCTGGAGTCAAGTCCCCGTGTGTTCTGACTTCCCACCTTACCTTCAAAGCTCTGCTTCTTGCTATGATCACTTTCTCTATCTAGTACTGACATCTCATTAGGCCATTCCACTTTATTCTTTATGTCTTGTGGTAGATTACATTTGGCTGCACATAGATTTTGGTGTTGTTTTCATTGAAGGAATAAGTCTCACTCTCATTCCGTGGAACATGGGCTGACTCTTGTGATCTGTTCAATCGTTGGAATGCAATCAAAGTGACATTTGGTGTTACCCAGGGCATAGGAAGACTTGCAGATATTTTGTTTTGTTTCCTCTGTGTGTGTGTGTGTTCACATCTCTGGGAACACTGTCCTGGAAATCTAAGCTGCTTTTTTTTTTTTTTTTTTTTTTTTTAAAATTGTATGATCCCAAGTTGCCATGCTATGAGGAACCTGAGATGTGGATCAGAGAGCAGAGAGAAGAAAGAAAATGGAGAAGGAAGAAAGGAGACATTAGAAGCAAGATGAGAGAGAGAGAGAGAGAGAGAGAGAGAGAGAGGCCACCACATGTAGAAGACATCTTGGAGGAATGATCCCTCTAGCCTAGATGTTAATTCATAGATCTAAAAGCAACTACCCAGGTATCCCGAATAGTCCCAGTCATTCAGCCTCCTGACCTTTCCTTACACTCTCCTGCCCAAAGATGCTCTCTTTCTTCTCCACCTCCCACTACAATGATTACTCTTCTGTGACAGTTTGGCTGAAGCTGCCCTGAGGACCATTGTTATGCCATCTGTTTACCATCATTCCCCAAAGCTAGATCCTCTTCCTTAGTCCCCCTTTTCAGTCTCTGGGCTTCTGGGTAGAGTGGAGTCCATGCAAGCTGATGCTCATAAATGCTCTTGCCTTGAGGCAGTTTGACCTCATTACTTTAAACCAAAACCATATCGGCATTCGTGAAAACACTTGTCTTTAGTTGCCCGGTTTTGATTCGGTGCTTCGGATTTCGAGAGTCTCGCTTTTAAACTAAGTGCACGTGCTTTACATTTTGAGGATGACCGAGAAAAATAACCTCAGTGAGTGTGCAAAGAAATTTAACATAGCTACTGGTGGCCGTGCACACCTGTAATCACAGCCCTTGCCACACTGAGGCAGGGGGGCTAAGAAGAGTTTAAACCATAGCAAGTATTCAACAACAACAACAACAACAACAACAACCACCTGACAAAAAGGCAATTCCGTGCAGCATACATAACGGGCAGGATCAAATGCCACGTTTGCACATCAATATATGCCTGAGTCATTTATGGGCAACCAGAAGCAGACTCTAGGCTTGTAGTTTAGTTCTAACTTGGATGAGCCAGTGTCTTTTAACCACATCACTTCTTTATAAAACCCATCTCATTTGGATTTCTCCTAGCCCACCGAAACAAACTTTCCCACGTTCTGAGAACATTCTCTCTGGCACCCCCCCCACCTTGCTTTCCATTTCCACATACCCTTTGGCTCCCCTTTCATATGCAGCATTCTTCTTCGGAGTGCTCAGAAAACTCATTAGTGTCCAGCCTCCTCAATTAGGCAGAATAAACATGCATTACTCAGAATGCACCGCAGCAGAAATCGACGGAGTTCAAGAGAAGTGTTGGCCCAGCACCCAGGGATTTGACAAGAAGTTTATTTCCCTTCAATCAAATTCCGCTCACATCCCTCTGTATCTTTCTATATAAGTAATTAAAGTCTTATCTTCTGTTTTCAAGGGATCACCGCTTTCTCTTTTGTATGCTGTTTCCTCTATATCGATGGATACACTTATCTGTTACTGTATGTGCACCATTTCATTTGTGAGATCATCTGCTGTTAGATTTCCCCACTTTATTTAGTCTTACAATCACAAAATCAGCAACATGAATAACAGGGGAGCTAAAAGAGATCTTTTGCAATGGCACCAAATAGGACATATTTTAAATGTTCAGATTCTCAAATAATTCTTTTTTTAAAAAAAATTCTTAAAGTTAACTCCCTTCTCTCTAATAATTGTCACAGTATAAATTCTAACTATTCCCTGCTCTCAAGCACATGGGACAGGGAAACGGGAACATTCACCCCCTTCTTCTATTCGAGCTCAGAGGTCGTGACTAAGATAAATAGATTTTAGAGAAGCCTTGGTGTGGGTGTGCTCCAAGTGGGAGGAATTTCATGTCCTAGTCTTGTCTGCTGAACACCTCGCATATTAGAGACTTTGCAAAGTTTGTACTTGACTCTTAAAGGGAGGCTGTGACTAAGGTCAGAGTGTGATCCATCTCCGGTAAATCACTGACAGGACAGTGTGAAGGCACTCACACTGAAGTGAAAAGTTCAAATACAGGCGTGGCTGGTGGGTGAGAAAGCTGAAGGCTTCTCTGGAGCAGCTGCTGTAGAAGTGGTGACCTGTAATTTACACTTCAGACAGAAACTATAGCATACATGTGTGCGTGTGCACACACAACAACACACTTATACACACTCCCTATTCAATCTGTTGATAAGGATTTCCTATTCCTCATGGGTGTGTGTGTGTGTGTGTGTGTGTGAGTGAGTGAGTGAGTGGTGACCCTGTCTTCAGTTCCTTAGCAACAAGCTGTCACATCATTCTTGTGACATCTTGGTCAGCTGCAAGGGGAGTTGAGATAGGAAAAAAAAAATCCTTATTTCAACAACAAACGTGTATGCAAGAAGCGGAAAGGGCTGCATGAAAAGGCAAGTTAAGGAAGATGCATTGGAACAAGTGTCTTTTATTAAGGTTTAGGCGGGCACAGGGGTCCCTCTTTACGTTCCTTTTTATTGAATGATTTCCCTTTGATCCTTGAGTAACTAAACAGAAACCAGCACTTGTCATTAACCTGGGACCTGGATCCTGATAGTAGGATTCCTTTGCTTGACTGTCATGGCAGGGGCACCGCCAGAGGAGGGCCTTGCCTCTGCTGTGGAGGATGTTCGGCTCTGTTTCCCAGTTGGGCTTTTCCACCCATCTTCTGGATGGGACGAGGATGAACAGCTGAAGCAATCATCCCACATATAACATGAAGTTTTTATCCTCTTCTGTGATTGATTTCAGAGACAGATACTGGGGGCACACGAGGGGTTGGTTACCTCAAGAATAATAATCCAAATAAAGGGCAGAGGTAACCAGATGCTCAGAATCCTGACAATGAGACTGCCTTTCCTTTCCTTGTTCCCATGTGTTAGGAATGAGGTAGAAATTATTTCTTTATATTTGGCTTTGTGGACCATATTAAATTAAGGAGCTAGAAGTGGTGTTCACAGGTAAGTTACTGTGCCCAGCATACCCAAGGCTTCAGATTCTGTCTCAAGTACTGAAGCCAAAACCAAGTCACTGAAATGAAAAGAAAGTGTGTGTGTGTGTGTGTGTTTGAAAGAGGAAAAATCAGGAGGGAGGGGGGAAAGGGGAGGATATTCTGAGAAAGCAAAGATTGAACAGCCCTGAGCATTAAAACAACAATTGAACCAATGTAATTCACCCGAATTCCCAGTTTCCGTATTTAAATATCTGATCACTCATTCAGTTCCAGCAGAGACATGGTGTTTGAAGGCCACTTTGTAATGATTTTACCTTGGTTCAGATTATTTGAGATCCAGGGGGAGAGTGTGCGTTCTGTGCGAAAGCAAACAGAAAACAAATCGGAGCACAAATCAGAAGAATGATTACCACCCTCATGCTCTGTACCCAACACCGGGTCCCCAAGGCTCCCTTTCTGTTTGTCTTGGCACTTTTTCTATAGCCGGGCCTTGGTTGGACTGGAGAGGAGAAACAACAGCATCCCACAAAACCCTCAGCAGAGAACAGAGGGCAGCAGAAATGGATGGGCTGCAAGGATCCACATCTTTCAAAGGCTTGGCGCTGCCAGCTTCATTGTGGGGAACCTGCTGGCGGAGGTCTCCCTAGGCTCCTATGGAGGTCTTTGCAGCATGTTTGTCAGGACATGCCTGGCCATCTGTAGGAGGGGCAACTCTACTCTCATCTCAATTTCCAGCAGGCTCACCTTCAGCGGATAATGAAAAATGGCATTTCCATAAAATGAAGAGAGAGGGAGAAAGAAAAAAAAAACACCTCGTTGTTTCTCTAGCACATTACATTTTGGGCTGCTCGGGAGACAACAGTGCATAGCCTGCAAGAAGAATTATCTATGTAGCTTACCATGCATGGCAAAAAAGTTGCAGTGTGTCTTTAAAAGAGCTGTCTCCACATGGTAACCCTCCCCATCTCTCGTGCTCCTACTGAGAGAATAGCTGCTGTTTATAAGCAAATCCACTCAAGACCTTAATGATGACCCAGAACAAACAGCTGACATTTATCAGCTTTCAAGCTCTTCTGTGTTTAGGCATGAATTGTTCATTTCTATGCCTTTTGTATCTGGTCTGAAGGGAAGACAAATGAAACAAGGGATGATTTACATTATCAATGGAGGCAGAGGTTGTGCCTGTGTTTATCTGATCCTCTTTCATTGTATAACACAGCTAGTGAGATAACCAGCCTGCTACACAATGACCGTTCAATGTGAGCATCCCACCCTCTCCATTTCCATGTTGACTTTAATCTTAAAATATATTTAAAAAGCAGATCTTATGTAGTAACACAAGGCTCCTTTGGTTCAGGTGAGAGGGAGAAAGATGAGGAGCTCTAATTTAGAGTCAGGCTCTGCCTCTCTGTGTCTCCATAGAGCCTGCAGAAAGTCATCTGCAACTGACTCACACCAGGATTGGAATTGTACTTCACGAGGGCGAGAAGGATGCTCAGCTCAAGCTGACCTTGAATTCTTAGCAAAGTGCCTGAAACTTGGAACAAATTGACCAAGAGTGAAGAAACATGGTGTGTATGCCTGGGCTTAGAGTCTAGGAAAGCCTGCTCTTCTCTTTATGAGAAAACAGTCTTCTTGGCCTAGCGTGGAGGAAGGCTTGTTCTACCCATTGTAGGCCTTTAGGACAACCCATACCAGGTTTGCACATGATGCTCCAAGACTAAATTCAACAACTTTTCTCTTCAGAACAAAAGTACCTGTTCTCACGCAGCAGGAGTCAGTTGGTCTCTGAAAAATAAAAATAAAAAATAAAAACCTGGGATTTTCCCATTTCTGGATATGAAAGTCTTCAAGGTTGTCACAGTCCCCTTTATAGATGGTTCTTGTGGGGCTCTCAGAGGTGGTGTGGTAGTGGTTGTAGAAGATGGAATGGGGGAGTGGGTGGGTAGGGGAGTGGGTGGGGAGGGTATGGGGGACTTTTGGGATAGCATTGGAAATATAAATGAGGAAAATACCTAATTTAAAAAAAAAAGAAGAAGATGGAATGGCCCCAGTACCACATTACAAGTCCTATTCTGACCTGGCTTAAAAACAACTGCCTTCAGTTCTAGGCAGATGGAAAAGACGTATTCATCGTTGTTTCTCTGACTGACTATAGCTATAGAATCTGGAGATAAAAGTCCACAAGAGCTTCAAAGATGAGAGCAGGTAAATTGAGGAAAGAGGCTAGAATTTGGAGTACGGATAAACTGGTGATGAACTTGCCTTTATTGTTGTTGTTGTTGTGTTTTTATTTTCCTAATTCTTCTCTTCTGAACTCAGTGTAGGGTGAAAACTAGAAATGGACACCAGAGAACAGGGAGATCAAGGGTGTGTGTGTGGCTGCTTCAGGGAGCAGAGAAGGAGAAGACTAAGAAAACATAAAAATCTACCACTTCTCTCTCATCTTCAATGTTCCCTCATGCACCACTCCTAAGCAAAAAATAAAAAAAATTAAAAAAAAACTTTTTAAAAAACAGAGGCAATGAGGACAAAGGAAAAATAAATACTGGAAACAAAAACCAGAAAAGTAATAGAAGAAAAATGAAAGAAACGCAAAAGTTGACTCTTCATGAAAACCACTAAAATTGGTAGCTTCTGGTAAGATGGAGGGAAGGAAGAAGCAGAAGGAAGAAAGGGTGGGAATGGATAGGAAAAAAGGTCAAGGAAATTGATCTATAGTTATGTTATAATTACAATAAAATCCCAGCAAGAATTTTTATAGACATATACAAAGAGATTCTAAAATGTCTAAGGAGATTAGTATTTCCCTGACTATTGATTCCTGACAGCCTTGCTGAAGATTGGCTCTGGTCTCTTCTGGATATGGTATGTCTTACTGGTCTACCAGTTGGTTTTACACCATTGCCATAATACTTTAAGTTTTGCTATACCTTTTTCAATTGGGAAGGTGCTTTCTACCCATCCCCCACAACATTGATTTGAATATTTATGATCTTCTGTAGTTTCCTATGAATTTCATATTATTTTTTTTTTACTAATTTTATAAAAATGACATTAGTATTAAGACTTTGGCTAGAATTATATGCATAGATAGATAGATAGCTTTTTTGTTTTCCCCTCCTCCTCCTCCCCCTCCACCACCCTCTTCTCCTTCTTTTTTTGAGGCTATTTTGCTACAGCCTAGTCTAGTTGAAACTCATTCTGTAGCCAAAAGTGGCCTAAAATTTGTAGTGTTCCTCCTCTTTCAGCTTTCTGAGTACAGGATTATAGGAAAGGGCCTCTCTCTGTGTCTGGTTTCTAGACAGCTTTATGTGGCATGGAAACTTTAAGAGTAGACTTCTAACTTATGAGTGGAAAGTGCCTTACATTTTGTGTGTGTGTTCTTTGCTTTCTGCAAAGCTGTGTTTGGTGGATTTTAGTGTACAAGCCTTCCATTTCCTTGGTTACATTTATTTCTAAGCATATTATTCTTCTTGGTGCGATTGTAAGAGGATAGCTTATTGTGTTTCTAGATACTTAGTGTATAGAAATAGAACAAATAGTATATGTTGTTTTTATATCCTGTTGTGTTGCTGAAATTAACTATTTGTTATTTTTATAGCATCTTTAAGGGATTCTACACATAAGATCATATAGTCTGGAGAGGTGATTTTATTTTTTCCATCATTCTATTGACATTTTTAAATTCTTTCTCTTGACCAGCTTTTTGCAGGGCTTCCAGTTTCAGTAAAAGCAGTAGAAAGCATGGGCATGCTTGCTTAGGTCTTCATCATAGAAGCAAGGCTCCGATTTGTCACCCATGACTACAATGTTAGTTGTGAGATTTCCACACACATGGCCTTTGTTGTGTAGAGGTGAATTTCTTTTATATCTATCATGCTGCTATTTTTAGCCACAAAATGGTGTTGGATTTTGTCGATTGCCTTTTAAATATCTACTGAAATGATAGCGCATGTAGTTTTTGTCATTGGCTCTTCTGACACACATCTCACATTAATTGGTTTATATTTGTCCAACATCCTTACATCCAAAAGGTGAATCCCACTTGGTTATGGTTTATGATACTGGCCTTCTATATGCAAAATGAGGACTATTATACTACATGCAAAAAAGATGCACATTGGATTAAAGACTTAAATGCAAGGTCTGAAAATATAAAATTTCTGAGGAAGAGAGTGAGAGAGAGAGAGAGTGAGAGAGAGAGACAGAGACAGAGACAGAGACAGAGACAGAGACAGAGGCAGAGAGACACACAGAGAGAGAGAGAGACAGAGACAGAGACAGAAAGACACACACAGAGAGAGAGAGAGAGAGAGAGAGAGAGACAGAGACAGAGACAGAGAGAAAGCAGTTATAACATTAGTTTTGGCAATGGCACAAGAAACAAAAACAAGCATAGACTTACAAGACTATCACATTAAAAACATTCCGTACAATAAAGTGAGGGAAAAGGCAATCTACAGAGTGGGAGAAAATATCCTCTAACTGCCTATCTGATAAGGGACTTGTACAATCCAGTGACTAACAAACATAAACAAAATTAAAATAGTTAATTTTAAAAATGAGCAATGAACTTGGGTAGACACTCAAAATGATAATCATCAAGAAAATGGAATTCAAAACGACAATGAAACTAATAGATACAAAGAAGAAAATGGACTCAGTGAGTTGTATTTATATATTTGCACGCGCACACACACACACACACACATACACACACACACACACACACACACAGAGAGAGAGAGAGAGAGAGAGAGAGAGAGAGAGAGAGAGAGATACATGTTTGTAATGATAATAATCAAAGAAAAAAAGGCTATCAACTTGAGGTAGGATATGGGAGCTACTGGAGGGAGAAGAGGGAGAGGATAAAGTGATGTAATTTTACTTTAACTAAAATATACTTTAAAAAGGAATAAGGATATATGTAATTGAATGTTGAATATTTAAACATTGATGTATACTATAAAAATAAAATATTGAAATATAAAGATATGCTTTAAAAGCCCACAATGAAGCTGGGCATGGTGGCACACGCCTTTAATCCCAGCACTCGGGAGGCAGAGGTAGGCGGATTTCTGAGTTCGAGGCCAGCCTGGTCTACAGCGTGAGTTCCAGGACAGCCAAGGCTACACAGAGAAACCCTGCCTCGAAAAACCAAACAAAAACAAAAACAAAAACAAAAAGCCCACAATGAGATAACACCTCACATCTATTGATATGGTGTTTACCAGATAGGCGATAACTCATGGTGAGAATATGGACTAGCACCCTGTTGGTAGGGTTATCCTAGAACTCACTCTGTAGACCAGGCTGGCCTTGAACTCAGAAATTCACCTGCCTCTGCCTCCCAAGTGCTGGGATTAAAGGCGTGTGCCACGCCGCCTAGCTGGTAGGGTTGTTAAATATGGTATTTACTATGAAAACAAATGTAGAGGTTTTCACAAATTAAAACTAGAACTACTCTATGATCCAGCAATTCCAACTCCGGATATTCAAAAGTATTGAAATCAAAATCTTAAGGATACATCTATATCCCAGTGATCACTGAAGTATATTTACAGTTTCCAAGTTATAGAAACAACCCAAATGTCCTTCAGATAGATAAATGTGACATTTTAAAACATATGTATGTGTATATGTATGTATATATATGTGTGTGTATGTACACACACATATATATACATACACACACATATACAGTTTGTTAGGACATTTGGATCATTCTATATATACATATACATATGCCATATGGTATTACGTACCCCTGAAAAAGAAGAAAATCCTGTCATATTGATAATGTAGCTGAACCTAGATTGACATAAATCAATCATGAAATGTCCAACCCTGTATGACTTCACATACATTAACTTTTTAAATTAAATTATAAAATCACAGTTGGTTGTATATTTTAAAAAATGGATTAAACAAAAAGAAAATGTTAACAAAACTAAGTGCTCTCATCCATTGCAGGTGGGAAGGCAACCCAGAATAGCCACTCTGGAAAGTCTAGCAGTCACTTACGGAGTGGAACATTTCTGAGCACACTATACTCTAGAGAAATGAAAACTTAGTCTCTAACAAAAGGCTGCACACGAATGTTTCCAGTGGTTCACTTCATAATTGTCCAGACCTGGACATAATCCAAGAGTCCTTCAATGGCTGAATGGGTTAACAAAGCATGGTGCTTTCATAAATTGGGATATTTATTTAGTGATTAAAAGCAACCATCTGGATGAATCTCAGAGGCATTGGAAAGACGTTCCTAGTGAAGAATTCTGTCTCAAAAGACTATGTAACTATATCGTTCTGTGTATGTGGATGTCTCATGTGTTAGTGGAAACTGGGAGACTACAGGGCTATCATCCTGGAGGTTTAGCCAATGGAGCTGGCTGCATCCTGGTTGATCTGGTGGTTATGTGCATGTATATGAGCTCTGGATTCCATAGATCTATACTTGTGGACAAATGATGATTAACAGGTAAGGCTGGACACATGACTTAGTGGCTAAGGGCCACTGTCTTCCAGAAGACCTGAGTTTGGATCCTACAGTACTAACTTCAAACCATCTGTACTTTCAGGGGATCCAACACCTTCTTGTGGTCTCCCAGGCACTTGCATGTATACACACATGCATACACATAGAGACATATAAATAAATAAAAATAAATCTTAAAATATAAAGAAGTCATCTAAAAGGCAGGCATAATGACACATACATGCCTTTAATCCCAGCACTTAGGGGGCAGAGACAATTGGATCTCTGTCTGGTCTACATAGTTCCAGGACAGATAGAGTTACACACTGAGACCCTGTCATCAAACAAACAAACAAACAGACAAATATATTTTAAAAAGAAGTAGTCTAAGGAGAATGGTTGTGATGTCATTGTTCCCCAGGGAGAAGGATGGCTGCATGTATTCCTACACCTGCTAGCCCTTCACTCAGTGCTGGCTTAGCTTTGGCATCACTTCTTCATCAAGACAGCTGCCAAAATACCTTCCTGTTGTGTTTTATTAAAAAAAAGAAAGAAAGAGCCAGGATATGTTTGGTAGAAGTGCAGTATGGTGAGGTGGAAGGGGGTGCCTTGGCAGGCCCATGCTGAGGCATCCCTTCCCTCTGAGGTACCAGCCATAGATGGATATAGTATGGAATGGAGTTTATTTAGGGCATGCGGAGGAGAGCTGGGAAGAGAGTAGAGACAGAGAAAGCAGAGAGAGAGTCAGAGAGAGAGAGAGAGAGAGAGAGGGAGGGAGGGAGGGAGGGAGGGAGGGAGGGAGGGAGGGGAGGGGAGGGGAGGGGAGGGGAGGGGAGGGGAGGGGAGGGGAGGGGAGGGGAGAGGAGAGGAGAGGAGAGGAGAGGAGAGGAGAGGAGAGGAGAGGAGAGGAGAGGAGAGGAGAGGAGAGGAGAGGAGAGGAGAGGAGAGGAGAGGAGAGGAGAGGAGAGGAGAGGAGAGGAGAGGCTGTCCAGGAACACATGGAGAGAGGGGGAAGGTGGATGAGGAGAGAGGGAGAAGGGGCAGAGAGAAAGAGGACAGAGAGTAACAGAGTAAGAGAGCAAGGAGGGTCCAAACAGCACCTTTTATAGTAAGTCAGGCATTACCAGGCTGTTGCCAGGTAACTGTGGGGCGGAGCCTAGAAGGAATGCTATCACCCCCAGTTTTCAATCAACACCCTCAACCAATGAACTAACAAAAGAAATAGAAGCAGGAAGATCTTTGACGCCTCTCTCTTGTTTCTCTCACTCCCATGTGTAAATTATCACGGAGCATTGGCCAGTTTTTCATCCAGTATAGGTTCTGAGTCTATACATGCCAGGCCACTGCAGTCTTTGGCTTCAGCCACTACAGTGACTTCCTTGCCACCCCTCGGCCCCCCACCTCCCTCTCTATCACTGTCTCTTCCCAACACAGAAATCGTAGTAAATTCTATGTCAACAAATGTTATGTCACTTGTCCCAACACACAACCCTTCCAAAGCTACCTGGTGTATTTAGAAGAAAATCCAAGATGCTTTGTTGAATTAAATAATTAATAAATAAGTCCTGGCCGTGGGTTTACTACCTACTTCATGTTCTACATTCCTTAAAGAAACTCACACACACACACACACACACACACACACACACACACACACACACAGCCTTTATATTTTTATATGCCTTATACAGCTCAATAGCTGGGCCACTGCCTAATCTCCACACAGTTAATCCTGAGTTATTACTTACTAAATTTTGTGTTCTTGCTTGGTTGCTCTGGACCCAGAGTGCTCTGGGCCGCATTCGCCTGGCTCCTTTCCATGGCTGTCATGCCTCTCTATTCTACACTCTTCTCAGGCATGAGGTCCACACTCTCCCAGCATTATGGATCTCTTCATCCTCTTTCATCTAGTCCCAACCTGGGAATCCTAAATTCCCGCCTTTGTCTGCCCTGCCCAGCCATTAGCTGCCAGCATGTTTAGGAACCAACTGGGGGCAGGTTCCCAGAAACTACATGCAGATGTTTGTATAAGCAGTTTTAGGGACCAAAATTGACATTAGAGTACAAGCAGCATTAGGCCAGACCTCCAGAGGCCTCCAGTTTGGTCCCGTCCACTTCCGGTTGCCCAGTTATTCCCCTACCCATTCCTTACTCTCTCTTGCACTGTGTTCCAGTCTCTCTGGAATCGATCATGCTTAGCCCCTCTCCAGTATTGTTTTCTCTGTCAGGAGACGTCCTCTCCCATGGATCTGTCCGGTTCCTACCTCCAATCATTTAAGACCTCACTAAAATCACTTCTCATGAAGAGTGTGCTGAGTAACACCCCGCCCCGCCCCCACTCCCCTGAGAGCTCTCACTGCGCCCTCTTCTCTCTCAGCCCCTTATCTTTGGCTATCGTAACTCTCCACTCTCAAGAGGCAAGCTCCCCAGACTGCCCAAGCCCCGATGACTCCCCTACCGTTATTCTGCCTTGTGTTGGGGAACATGCCAAGCCTGTTTGTGCCGTGAAGAATTTGTGCTTGCCATACCTGCTCCTGGGAGCCGTTCTTCCCTATAGCTTCCTGCTGTGCGTTCTGCTCAAATGTCACTGATTTAGACACCTTCCTGTCTATAAAATACCAGGTTCTTTCTCACCACTCATTCCCCTTTATTTCCTGCAGCATTTGTAATCATCTGACTTGCGTGTATATGTTTATTCGTTTCGTGTCACCTATCTCGTCTTCCCAGGCTGGCAGCCACAGGAACGAGGACTTTGTTTTGCTCATCACTGTCTCTTCTTGCGCTCCTTAAACTTCCCTCCACTGATGGAAGCTTGACAGGGTTGGGTGCGGGGATGAACTGTGGATATCAGGAGCTCTGCAGGCTACTTGCAACCTGCTTGTTGTTCCTCCTCTGTCTTTATCACCTGGGTGCAAGCTTCCTCTGGGCAGTGACCAAGAGGCAGCCCCAGAATATAATGGTTTAAGGTGAGCAGATGACACAAATAAAACAATAGAGGCCTTGGGATAGTCAGAGAGGCGTTTCCAGTCCTTAAGATGAGCTATCTGAGTGTCACAGCCCGAATGTAGATTAGTGGTGTTCAGTGTGTGCAGGAGGGAGTCTCCATTGGAAGCTATTTCTGACATTCCAAATTCCTCTGTAGTTAAAAACACAATACTTGATGGTTTTCTACTATGCCAAGGGCCATAATGTATTTTCACAAGGCCTCTGCTGTTTCCTCTGCCCATTTCACTTGCTCTTGGCCCCAGCTCTCTGTTCTTCCTTCAGGTCCTCCTGCATATTTTTTCCCCTGTCTGCCCACAGCATCCAAGGGCTTTGTGTATTTGGATGACTCTTGTGGTTCAACTTCTGTACTGTTGATGCTTCCTCGCCTTTCCCATCTCACCTTAAGCCTTGTTTCCTGAAGCCTTTTCTGTAGCATTCAGCAAAGTCTAAGTGCTATATAAGACTTTTAAGCCATTTAACACTCCCCCCCTGAGTACTACGAGTCACAGTCATGACTTGTCATGTATGCTGGATAACTGCGATCCCTAACTTGATTGGCTTGTGGGATTCCTTGAAGAATAGCAGAGCACATTTCTAGGTGCCTCTACAAGGGCATTTCCAGAGACAGTTGATAAGTAGGACAGGACAGCAATGGAGGGGGAAAGACCCATGCTGAATGTGAGTGGTACCATCCAGTAGGCTGGATCTGCATGCAATAAAAATGGAGAGAGACAAAGCCAGGGAGTGTGTGCAAACTCCATCCTCCTCCAGCAAATCCACCACCCATGCATAGCCAGCTCTCACTTCTTTGGCCTTTCAGCATAGACTCACATGGATAGCTCCCTGGGGGAACTTCCAGGACTCCAGGCCCTCAGGTCTTAGACTGAGACAGCATCACTGGTCCCCATGTTCTGAAGCTTTCAGACTCTTGGATTGAGTTCTCTGATTCTCCAGCTTGCAAACAGCATGTTGGATGATCCTGTCTTCCGGATTCAGTAACCCTAATAAGTTTCTCTTTATAATTACACACACACACTCACATGCACATACATGCATAAATGTACATGCACATGCACACACACAAACACACACACAAGCACATACATGCAAACACATACATACACATACACATGCATACACACAATCACAGGCACACACACACACACTCATACATGTATATGTACATGCACACACACACAAGCACATACATGCAAACACACACATACACATGCATACACACAGGCACACACACTCATACATGTACATGCACATGGACACACACACATATAAGCACATACATGCAAACACACACATACACAGACACATACACATGCATACACACACTCACAGGCACACACACACTCATACATGTACATGTACACGCACTCATACATGTACATGTACACGCACACACACATATACACATCTCTGACTAATAAAGCATGCATTTTGTTTACTATTTCCTCCATGCACCCATGAGAAAAGAACTGTGGTTCCCTCTGCCTACTGTTAAGTCCTTTGGAACCTGTCATGATGTGGCATGGAGCAGTTTTCAATAAATACTTGTCAAATAGGACTATTTGTTCATGGGACAAGAGGTACTCATTTTTCTGTACAGTCCCAGTTTCAGGATAAAGCAGTGAATGCTTAAACAAGTGGTTCTCAACTTGTGGGTCACAACCCCTTTGGAGGTCACAGATCAGATCTCCTGTGTGTCAGAAATTTACATTATTATTCATAACACTAGCAAAATTACAGCTATGAAGTAGCAACAAAATAATTTTGTGGTTGGGGTCACCACAACATGAGGAAGTGTAGTGAAGGGTCTCAGCATTAGGAAGGTTGGGGACCGTTGGCTTAAACACACTCCATAGTAACATATTGAGCCCTAGTCCCTTGATGAGAGTATGAAAGCTGTTATGGTCTAGAGAGTGGAGACTAGGACACATGAGTTTCTAGAGGCAGAGGAGATGAATCCTGAACTAATGAACCCCATCTTTGGTCTTGGGGGAATCCTGACTATTTGTTGGCAATGCCACAGGATTTATCCTACTATCCAAATAACGGATCTGCTGCTCAAAAGAACTTTTTTTGAACAACATTATGTGAAACTCTTTTTCTGCCATTTTACTAAAACATCACAAAATAGAATAAGAATAGGTCAGTGAAATCAGCTGGCAGTCAGATAACTTTGGAGCTGCTGTCTGTGTCCCGCTGTGAACCGCTTGACTAAGCAATGTGCTTACAGGGCAAGAGTTTCCAAGGTCCAGGTAGCGCTCTCTGTTGGTGAGGGTGTGGGGTGAGTCCATCTGCGAAGGGAAAACACACCTGTCTGATGGCCTTTCACATGCTAGCATCCTACCTGCAATGCCCAGAGCTGTGCCTGCTCTGTTAGTCAAATCTTTAACCTCGGTCCCTTGAGTGAGCTTTTGTGGAATGACTGAGTCAGCATGTGTCAGCCTTATTGCTCACTGGAATCATGGCGGGGGGTGGGGTTGGAGGGGGGGAATTCAAAGTATAGATGTCTCAGTTCTCCCTGACACCAATTCCATTTGACTCTCTGGGGTGAGGTCTAATGCTGGGATTACAGAGAAGATTCTGTGTACGTGCAGTTAGAGTTGATCACACCATGAGACATAATAGTGCCAGGACGGACTTCATTTCTCTCTCTTCCTTTCTTCCTTTCCAGTTCACAGATAGACTAAAGGATGGTGTATGTGTTGGGCAGACTTCTATGATAGACACTCATGATCCTGATTCTGACACTCTTTGTGTACACCATGTGCCTTTAGTATTGGTTAGACAACTTAATCATCTAGAGGAAAACGGCCAGTGGAAAGAACAGTGAGACAGAAAGTCCTGCATAATCCAAAGGCTTGTGTGATCAGTTCGTAGTTAGCCCCTGCCTGTGCCATCTTCGTCTCTGGTTCTTCATTCTCCCTGACTCCAAGTCTGAAGGGAAGATGGAGGGGTTGTTGACCCACATTTGTGCACATCCCTGACAGAGCCTTCTCTCAAGGCATCTAGTTCTACCCAGGCATTCTTTTCACTATCTGCTGACGAGGGTGGCCTTGTCTGAACTGGGAGCTGGCAGCACAGCTTCTTGTTCTTTCAGCTGAGAAAAAGCTTCCTTTCGCAGTGGAGTTAGAACAGCATCCTTCACAGTGTGGCCATGGAGGTTGCTTACCTGGTTGCTTATGACATCTGTTACTACACTGCAGGTTCAAGCACCAGGGGCCAAGGTTGGGCTGGATGCGTTCTCTGGCTCTGGCAGATTTAAACAAGTCTTCCAGACCACCAGGGATTCTGGCATCTCTTTAGTGGAGTCTGAATTTCTAGACCAAGCAGACCCTGCTCCCTTCAATTTTCCCCTGGCATTAGAGAAGCTGCCAGGGATTCTGTTCCATGCCCCTGGCTCCCCTGCCCCCGGAGGGCCAGCAGCTCTTTTGTTGGTTTGGCTCTCTACTTAGATCATTGAAGGGACTTCAGATCCAACTGGGCACCACTCTGCATTTCATTTGTGTCTTGGCAAGGTTACCATATTATTACTTAACTCCGCTGCTGCTACTCAATAAGTGGGAGCTGATTGAAATAACCACAGGAGTTACTGGAGTCCCTTAATTTTAGCACAGAGTTAAAGCTCACTCCCACAGTTGGAAGTTAAAATAGGCTGCCAGCCCACAGAAGTGCCCACCCACCACTCCTAATTGTCACCCCACTGATGCCTGTCATGGAAGGAAATGGCGAAGCTGAAGAGAACGTTCTTAGAAACAAGGTTCTTCTCCTTTGAGGACACCTGAGGTCTTTTTTGGCCAGGCCCAGTGACTTTGAAACCTGTGGATGGTGGAAATTTGCACGACTGCTTTAGTTGCTCTTGCTGGATTCCCAATTTGTTTAACAGTCAGTTTAACAGAGAGCTACTTCTGAGAACAGAAACTTCGGTTTGGGGGTGTTTCTCAGATGAGTCATTCCTCGAGTTCAGATGTGGAAAGGGCAATGACCCTGTACAATCCAGATAATTAGATGAGCAGAAAAACGATACTTAACCTTAACCTGAAACCAACTTTGTCTTTCTTTCTTTCTTTCTTTCTTTCTTTCTTTCTTTCTTTCTTTCTTTCTTTCTTTCTTTCTTTCTTTCTTTCTTTCTTTCTTTCCTTCTTTCCTTCCTTTCTTCCTTCCTTCCTTCCTTCCTTCCTTCCTTCCTTCCTTCCTTCCTTCCTTCCTTCCTTCTTTCCTTCCTGGAGGAGGGGGCCATAACAATCAACTGCAGTCTAAATACCACAACTTAAAGGAAAAAAAATGGAGCCAATAGTTTCTTGTCTAAGACTCCCTTCAAATCTCAGAGCACTCTGTTGTCTCTTCATATTGAAGAAGACCATGCATCACTAGAGATGCTTTGGACTGGTCTGAGAGGTTATTTCACAAGCAGCGCCTACTGTTTACTATTGTTTATCAAGAATTTTGACCCACTTTAAGCCTTGGGATACCCATGGCATCCCAGGGAAGCACAGATGACCCAGCCATCAAGGGCAATGGGAGAACATCCGTAGAATAAGCATTTCCTAAAAGGTTTCATTAAGTATGCTTGGCAGTGGTCACCCAAATCTCCTCTCTCATTATCACTGCCACCACCATCCCTAAGACCCCATGGCCTCACAGCAGGGCTAGAAAAATCTTCCTCATGCCCATGTGGGCCACTGATGGCACATAGATTATCTTCAAGGACATTGTGCCCCATGCCACTTTCCTGTCCCCAAATGCTCAGTGATTTTCTGAGTCTACAGGGTACAGCCTCAATCCTGGTGCTTTTCTTCGTTCTCTAACGTGCCCCCATTATGTGTCATTGCTCTTCCGTGACAATCACTTTGCTGTCAGAATCTGTCACCTTCGTATACCTGTTCAAACTTACTGCTTCACCTCTGTCAAGTTGTGTTCTACAAATGCCATGCCTTCCATCCTCCTGGGGAACTCCATCCAACTCCTACCCTATGTCTCAGATTACATCTCTGCTCCTATAGGAAGTCTTTGCTAGCCTTCCTCAATATATTATGATCCCCCTAATTACTAATTTTTACAAGTCATTTTGCCACAATTTTGTTGGCACCTATCTTTTCCAATTGAATCCCTCGGGGATTCTGTGTGTGTGTGTGTGTGACTATTTGTTAGTTGATGACATTTTAAGGAGCTGACATTTGAAACACATAGGATGTGTAGACAAACATGACTCCAAGAAAGGACAAGAAAGTCCAGTGGAAGCATTGATAACTGTGCCTGAAGAACAGTATTAACTGATTGTTCTTAGAAATCTACCAGACCTCCTGTTTTGGGACTTGCTGTGTGACAAAGGCCTATACTGTGCGCTGAGACCACTTGCTCATGAAGCTGCATTCTTATGAACCGGTCTCAGTAACAACGAGAGTTAAGCTGCTTCTTTTCTGTTTCCTGGAGCTGTGAGCAAAGCCACCCCATGACCAGAGTTATTCACACATTTACTAAAGCAGGCCAAGCTCAGAACTAAATGAAGAAAATGAAAATTAATCAGAGACTCCCAAGGGGCTCACGTATTGGCGGGTTGGAATTTACTTATTTTTTCCTTCAGTATCATAATTATTTTTCTTATTCATTCTCTTTGGTTGAATACACAACTGGGGGAAAAAAAAAGCATGAGGTAGTAGCAGAGACCGAAATGAATAAGCCCATGGAAACAGTGAAGCATCTACAGAGATAAAATTAGGAAGGAAGGAAACAAAAGCAGTTTCAGTATCTCTCTGCAAGCCCCTCACCGGTTTCCTGGCCTGTGCGGCTGGATCAGGCTCGTCCTGCAAGGTAGCAGGTGCTTCGGTTGCCTCGTATAGATAACAGACCCCTGTGTGGGGAAGGCCAGCTACACCTGGCACAGAGACATCACGCATGCCCGGCTTCCCCTTTCTAGCTACACAGAAGAGATAAAAATGATCAAGTGGCCGAGGAGAGAGTCCAAGTGGAGGCTCTGCGCATTTTCTTAACTCATGGGAATTTAAAGTAAAACTTCATCTTGACATTTAAAGTAGGTTGATGTCCCCTTTAACAAATTTTTGTGGAAAACTCAAGCTACAACAGAAAAGAATCCACCTGATAGAATATCATGCCCCGAAACCTTCTTTCCCTTGTAGAGTACAACCGCTTTAGCACACAGGAGCCTCTGCTTTTCATACTAGTTAACAGATAGCATTAAGCACGATTCAAGTCGGAGTTGGAAATCACATCTGGTGTCTTTCATTAAGAACTGAAAACACTCTAAGACTCTCTTGCTCCAGGAAGCTCTTCTGACATGTTAATAGTACTGCCTTAGCAATGGCAGAGAAAAATCCATGAACTCCGTCTCATACAAGGCAAATCAAGAATTCATCCAGCACGGAGTGCCTCCTGGGTGACGGTGTAGTTTTCATTTGGGATGTCGATGAGGCTTCTGCGCTTGTCATGAAAGTTCCCATTAAAAAAAAAGCTAAACTACTGCTCATTTTTTTTTAATCAAGCAGAGTTATCAAAAGTGCTTTTTATAGGAGACTATGGGGGAAAGGAACAGACCGGAGGAGTCATTATGACTGCTTAGCTCTAGGAGCTGGGTAAGCATCAGCAGGGAGAGACCTTTCAAGGGACTCAAATTCCTTGAGGGTGGGCCATTGTTTTTGAGAAGGGATGGGGAGAATTAACATACAGCTGGCATTCACTGTGATACAGGAAGGTTGCCTTTCTAACACACAATTCTTTGCTCTGCTAAAGAGAAATACATATATAATAATCTTGAAGTAAGACTCCAACTCCGCTTGGTGGTGGTGATGTATGCCTTTAATCCCAGTACTAGGGAGGCAGAAGTAGGCAGATCACTATGAGTTCAAGGCCAGACTGGGTCTACACAGCAAGTTCTAGGGCAGCCAAGTCTACAAAGAGAAACCCTACCTTGAAGGAAAAAAAAGGACTCCAACTCCTTACATTGGACAAGTTGCCAATACAGTAAGACTAAAGGCATAGACACTATTCTTGGCTCCAAGGGTTTTTGTGGAAGATTCAGAAAAAATTTCTAACAATACCTCTACAGTTTATAAAGGAGTCATAAGGTTTCAGTTGAGCATCGTGGCTTCAGAGGGAGACAGAGGTGATCATTTCTTGAGGGTTGACTCTGCTGTTGATGCATCTGTATCGCATCATCCTGAGTTCATCATGTCATGTTTTCAAGTACTATATATTGTGCAAAGGTGGTAAATGAAGATGTGTTCTGAACACAGAGGACTTGGAACTTCTGTAAATGTTCCTTAACTAGAGTAGTAGGGCAGGCTCCGCTAGAGAACCATGAAGTATTAAGAATTTGGATTTAGAGCTATTAAAGATCAATTTGTCAATTTGGGAGTATATTTATTGGTGAAGGAAAATATTTCTAATATCTTTAAGGCCACAAGCAATAGGAGAGGCTGGGGCTGGAGAGATGGCTCAGCAGTTAAGAGTAAGTGTGAAGATTAGAATACCACCCAGCATCTATGTGAGAGCTAAGTGTGCTTCTAAGCATACCTATTATGCCAGCATTGATGAAGGGGACACGGAGAGAACACAGAGATTTTCTGGCTGCCAGCCTAGCCAAAAAAATATGAGGTTCAGTAAAAAGATTTGCCTCAAAAAAACAAGGTAGAACATGATGAAGGAAAACTCCCAATACCCTCCCTCCCCACTTCCATGTATGCATAGGTACGCCCACGCAAATACACGTGTGTTCACCCTTCCCTCCACTCCCACACCCACTTTCCAAGAAACAATAGGAGATGCAATGTGATCTCTAAGATAAGGAAATATCACATTGTCTTCACCACTACTGATCTTAATGTCAGTAAATTTGATACTATGTTACTCAGCATGTTCTACCAGATTAACCAAAATTAGTGTGTGGGGGTGGGGAGAGTGCAGGGCTATCCCTGGGCCTTGTGGGTAAAGGGATTTCCCCAGGTACATAGACATATCATCCAAGGCTCTGGCAGGGATCTGAATTGTCCAGATGGCGGGAATGAAAAATGTGAATTGAGAGACAGCTTATATCCTCACTCAGTGGCACTGGACTGTAATGCCAGCTATTCAGGAGGCTGAAGCAGGAATATTATAAGTTCAAAATCTGCTACAAAGAGTGAGTTCAAGGCCAGCCTGAGCAACACAACGAGAGCTGGTAAATAGTTGCTTAATACACGAGACTCTGGGTTCACTCATGAACACAGCAAGAAACAGCGGACACAGTGCTGTGAAAGGGAGAGAGAGCTAAACACGGGGATAAGGCTTCTGGGCACTAGGGATATTCCTGGACGAAAGTAAAAAACACAGTTCCAGTACTTGAGGGATGACTGCTGTTGTGTGGAGCACCCCAGGTAGAAGCCTCAGCATTGAAGGGTTACAGTTATGGTCTAGGAAAGCAAGAAGAAATACCCTGACCTTCCTGCTTTGTCTTCTCATTTCCTGCTGATGCTTCCCAGTGACCTAGCTTGTTTGGAAGGCAGTTGGCAAGGCAGTATGGGTAAACAGTCAAAGTCAGGGACAGAGAATGATAGGATATGGCCCTGATAAAGGACTGAGCAGCAAACACAGGGGTCGGTCCCTGAGAGAGAAAGGGGAGTGGGTGTATGTCGAACAGGAAACTGAAACAAAAAGGAACCACCTGCCAGAAAAACATGAGCTGTGTGACACGGTTTTCCTGCCTGCTCTCAGAGCTCCAAAGCCTGAGGGTCACAGTTCTTCTGGTCTGAGCTGAGCACAAAATGCCCGTGTGGAATTTTATAGGAAGCAACATTGTGCACCTTTGGGCAGCCATATCATCATCCCTGGTGCTCATGAGGAAGAGGGAAAAGAGTAGAGTTAACCTCGCCTCCTTTGTCTCTTTCTGCTCTCCCTCTCTATGGCACATTCTCTTCACTTTCATGGTCTCCATTACAGCAACAGTGCTAGTTCATACTGTGTGCATCTGCTGGTGGTAGCATTGCTTGCTTTAAGCACTAGCACAGTTACCTACTGTGAATCAGATGGGAGGATGGAGCAGCCACACACACACACACACACACACACACACACACACACACACACACGGTGTCAAGAACATCATGATTACTAGCTAATCCTGTAGCCTGTGTTGGATCAGAAGCAGTCATCTGGGCAGGTTGGGAGAGAAGCTCTCAGACCACGTAGAGGCAAGCGAGGAAGCACAGATGGGGATTCAAGACTTCTTTAAAGCTTGTGTTGTATCACAATCCCCTGTGCTCTTTATTTCATTTCTTGGAAACTAACTTACCTGCATCTCTTTCTTGGCTTCCTCTTAACCAGAGGCATGAGAACTAGATTTTTTTTTTGGTCAGTCGTGTCTTTCATTTGAGAGTGAAATATGATCAGTTATTGCAAACAGTGGAACATGTTGAACGATATGTCACCAGTGAGCCAAAGACCCCAGAATAATGTCCACAAGCTTGTTGAAAACACAACAATCAAATGCTCGTTCAACAAATCTCTTTTTATTTGATTCCTTTTCACTCTCCTTTTGTTTCTGACCCAATATTCAATACACATTGAAGCAATAAGAATGCAACCGCCTTTCCTAATGGTGCAGGTGCCTGGTAACCATTCAAAGGAGGTTGCCTAGTGTCTGTATGAGATCCCTGCATCATGCATAGAACAAAGTATATGTTTTCAATGTGCACAGTGATGGTCGGTCCTTCATTTTTTTTCACTTTTCTCATCTTCTATAGCTGCTTTTAGTAAAGGATTTAGTCTCTAGCCTCTTACCCTGTGAGCAATGGAAAATTTGGCAAGACTCAAAGGTTACAGAATGTGTAATGACAAAAATTAGTCGAAAGTCAAATGCCCCACGAGCCTATACCACATCCTGTGGCTTTGCTGCAGCCTTAATCCCGCACATAAAACATGTGTATTTTGTACTGCACATGATATCACACGATGCTATGGGAATCAATGCTTTCTGAAATGCCCCAGATCAGATTAAAGTCATGCTATGAATTATGGTGGTCTTTTGTTTGTTTGTTTACTGTACATAGAATTTTCTGTTCCTATAGATGATTATTAGTTATAAAAAGTAGGCTTTTAATATGTTCCTATTCTCATTCCTCATGTAAAGATAAAATTAGTATATTTTTAGAATGTATTAGGTTAAATCTTTGATTTTAAGAGTAGCTGTTTGAGTGGCTGACCAGAGTTTCACAGAAAGGTATTAAATGAATTTTCACTTGGAATTGGGAAAGAATTTCCCAAAACTTCTGAAAAGGCTCAATTCTGTCATTTTGTACCTAACATAGTGATGCATATGTTCTTAGTGTTGATGATTATAAAGTCAAAAGGTTGGTCAACTTTTAAAGTCATTAAAGATACTCTATGTCCTGCAGTTTTAAATATTCAGCCAAGACTTAATTATTTTTAGAAAATAAATAAGCATATCCATCTCATTAGTATGCAGATTTGCTTATGTCCTAACAGTAAATTTATATGCACAGCAATGCACTGTCATAAAATTTCATTAGACTTTTATCAGTAATGTTTGATCTGTGTACCTGTCTTATGTATCTCTGTTCTTGGAATCTTATAAAAGTTTTGCAAAGAAAAAGGTTTTGAGTAAAAATTGTTTAAGAAATCCTGACTTAGACAATAATAGCAGTCCAGAGACCCTGCCAGACAGTGTGTGGCTAGAGTCTGGAGCCTCGCTTCATGACAGTGAGAAGTTTGGAAATGTTTATGGACTCAGTTTCCTCATCTGTCAAATGGGAGTGTTTACCTAGCTATAGATAATTTCCAGAGTTTGTCTCAACTTAAAAATGTACAGCTTTCTTACCAGTGGTGGCCCAAAGACTAAACTATATACTGAGCTCTGCTCTGAGTCTTATAGAGATCATTATTTGAACCAAATGTGGAAACATTGAGAGCTGAGTAGCAGAGAGGTGTGTGTGTGGATGGGTGCTGAATCTTTTGTAAGAGAGTTTTCTAGAGAAGAGAACAAAAGTGCCTTTCTTGAATGAAAATCTCTCTTGGATATAATGAACGGATGGTCTCTTTTTCAAATCGGAACGTCACTCCTTCCTGTGGGAAGATGCAGCTTCTGCCAGGATGCTCTGCTTAGTGAAGGATGCTCTCGCTATTGTGGAGGTTACCACCTGCACAACCCATCCCAAGATCAGTGTGATGGCCATCACAGTCATAACTGCAATCCTTCCAAAGCTTGCACAGTATCTACTCAGGAGCCCAGCTCCTGTACATCAGGGCCGCTGTGAGCAAAGATTGCTTACTGCAACACATAGACTTCTCTATTCACAGAAAACAAACTAACAAACAAACAACATTTTAATAGGTGTAGATGGAATAGTGTCTTAGCCACAATTTGCTCAGAAGACAAAGCACAAGAAGAGAGTGTGAATTCTGGGCTTTATTTTAGGAAATACAAGCACCAGGGGTAGGAAACTGAGAGACAGTAAAGGAGAAAATGCCAACCCAATGTGCTTTATTGAGCTGTTCCATACTGAATGTAAATAGAACTTCATATTGCTTAGCCCTCTGAAGAGCCTTAAGGACTATTTCAGGATTGCTAGCAATGGCAAGAGAGAGGAATATGTCCTGTCATCTGGATCCCAACTCTTGGCACCAATTGTCCTCAAGCATCCTCTGCAAATATGTCAGAATAGTTATGTTGCTAGCACTGGCCGAGGCACAGAATCAAGAAAGGCAAACCCATACCCAAATGAGTGTCAGTGAGGAAGAATGATTCACACATCCTCACGAACAGAAAGCATTTAAGGTAAAAAGGCTACCAGCCATTTGGCTTTCTTAAGAGCTATATGCTCTACAGAGGACTCCGTGAAAGGCAGACATTTGGCACAGCAGTTGCCAGGCTGGGCTTGGTGAGACAGCATTGATACTGTTAGTGTCATGCCCGTGCCTTTATCCCTGCCTCATCTCCTAGATGCAGTATGTATCCTGAAGCATCTGGGGAGATAGACTACATAGTAGGAATGAAGTAGAAACTCCTAATTTCTTTGCAGAGTTAGTTATATCAAACGATGTTGTCTTGCTAAAGCAGACACGTGAAAGGATGCTTTGATATAGCAAACATATGGAAGGACTTGTGAAGAAGTATAAATATGTCCCCACAGGCAGTTGGAGATGAGCAGTGAGCATTGGTTTGGTTTGCTCTGCCTCACTATTCTTCGATAACAACAGGTATGTATTTGTTTACCTTACATTAGCATTGTTGAGCTCAACTTGTGGTAATGCTGCCATTGAGAGAAGCTTGCCCAAGAACTGCTTGTGAGGTTCCTGAGGCAGCTTGCCACGTCTGTGGCCTTACCTCAGGCCAGTTGGTGAGTCTCGAAGTTTCTTCAGGATTAAACTACAGCTGTTGGTTTGTGCCTGGTGTCTGCTTGTCAAAAGGACTGAACCGTAGTTGCCGGTTTGTGTGTGGTATCTGCCTGCCTAGAGGACTGGTCTGGAGCTTCTGAGCATTTGGTGTTTGCTACAGGACTTAACTGCTGAGAAAGAAGATGGAGCTCACCTCCAAGGAACTATTGCTAAACAGGTCTACCTCCCTCATATCCTAGTATTTCCCTTCCACTATCTCTGCTGGGTGGTGGGCTAGGGGAGAGGTTTAACCCTTATTAAAAGTAGGTTGCAAAAAAAAATGTATGCCTACATAGGACATTCTGTTGTCTAGTTGTTCAGTGCCACACTTGCAATGGAGCGTCTTGAAGTGAACCAGACAGCCACTCTGTGAGATGTGTCCTGTGACATAGGTCCATCTACCTTGACATGACTAAGATATTACTCTAAGTTTGTTTCTTTGGGTTGTTCACCTATACAGTAAGACATTTTCCACCAAGAATGGTTCCAAGTATACCCTTAAGTTATGTAAATTCTCTCTCTTACAAATGGTTTGAGCTAATAAATTGTTCACTAGGAGGAGTGACCATTACCACCCTTAAAGGTATCTCTTTTATTTTTTTTTTCATGGTTTAAGAGCTTTTTATAGAAATGCAGGGGAAAGAGAGAAGGAGAGAGAAAGAGAGAGAGAGAGAGAGAGAGAGAGAGAGAGAGAGAGAGAGAGAGAGAGAGAGAGAGGCTCAGAGAGAAAGAGAAAGGAGAGAAGAGAGGACAAAGAGAAAGAAAAGAGGAGAGAGAAGTGAGGGAAGTGGGAGGTAAAGGAACAAAGGCTAAAGGTATCTCTTAATGGTCTATAGTCTGGTGGTAGCCAGTTTTCCCATTACTCATCTATTCACGTCTTGCCAAAGCAACAGATTTATAAGATATGGTCCGTTAACTTCCTCCTTGGCTGGTTACAAGGCCTTGGATGTGAACTTAGCTAGGAAATGCAGGAATCTGAGGATGAGTGGACTAGTTGTGCCATTTGATCAATCTCTGTAGACGTTTCCACAGTTGAATGGGTTATTGTGGTACCTGCCCAGCATTGTGGCTATCACTGTGGATCTGATACTATCTGGCTATAATGGGCAGCTCTAGCTGGTTGGTTAGTCAGTGCCCCATGATAAGAAAACACATCTCTGTTAGGACTGAGAAAGGAGTTAAGTCAGGCACAACTCCAGAACCACAGGATCTAGTGCTGACCTTTCCTTATATAGGGTGCTACAGTGATTCCATACACACGTCACCTTCATTGGCAACTGATGGCACTGCTTAATCTATTAGTCACATAGATGGGTGACAGTCCTTCTGTGCCATAACTCAGCTTTGCTGCCAATCTCAGAAACTCAAAGCTAGCAGACTTCACAATCGTCTAATCAATGGGTCAGCACAATTTCCCTAGAGGAACACACACTATTTTGAATTTTTGAAGATTTTTTTTGTGTGGTTTTAAAATAGTCCAAAAATCTTTGACACTCCTTTCATCAGGAGGATGCCTCATCTCCTAGAATCTGATTATGCATTATATTACATTTTCTGGTGACCTTACAAGATCCCAAATGGTTTTGAGTTATTCTCAGTCATTTGAGGTTTACAACCTTAGGCTCTAGTAAGGTTTTCTGAAAAGGAGATCTTCATCTGAGCCACAGAAGACAGAAAGTGACCCAAATGACTGTTTTCTCAGTCCTTCCAATATCTTACACTAATACCATTTTAGATGCCCAGAAGAGAAATTCATTCATTCTGCTTGTAGGGCTTATGGCATTAGGGCTAAATTCTCTCATGAACACCCAGTCTAGGAAAACCGAATGTAATCACAGTAGAGATGTTATGCTTACTCAAACATCCTTTATAGGTCCTTCAGTATGGTAATACGGTAGTATTTTGCCATCAATCCATTTTGGGTAGGATTTCAATAGAAAACTTGGAAAAGACACAAGATCCAACATCTTGTTCTTTGCCTCAAAGATGTTGTACAAGCATGCCCAAGGTCATGGGACTCCTTAAAGGGTCACTATAGGGGTGAATTGGGAATACTTATGTGGCTTTATTCTTACCTTCTGACAATAGAGGCATCACTTCTGTTTACTGTGTTAAATTTGATAATAATGATGTCCCCACCAATTCCATTGCTTCTGGAATAGTAAGGCAATTAAGATTTCTTCCAACTCTTTTTGTGACATTGCACAAGAGGCTTCACATAGCCCTTGGCAAGACTATCAGTGCTAGCTGACATCCTTACCACTGAAAGGAGACCTGCTTTTGATCCTGTTTATTGATGAGGGTTGAAAAGAACATATTCATCAGATCAATAGCAACATACTGAGTGCCAGAGGCTGTGTTGGTCTGTTTTAGTAAAGACATCACATCTAGCTTAGCAGCTGAAACTGGGACTATCACTTAGTTAAGATTGTAGCCCACTGCCATCCATCATGATCTGTCAGTTTATTCTTTGAACAGGCTAGATGTGAATTATATAGGACTATGCCAGGGTGCACCATTCCCATATACTTCAAGTCTGATATCGACAGCGATTCTCTTTCACAACATGAGGCTGTCTCAGCTACATTCTTGTGGCTAATGGGGTCATGGTTGGATAGTTTTAGAGGATCCTACTTGGCCCTTTTACCCTAGAGACTCTTATTCAATTGACCAGAGAGCCAACAGGAAGCTTATGCTAGCCACTGTGTCCAAATCACATACTTGTGGAATCAGGAAATGACAACATAGTGATTCTGTGGCCTGTTGAACTCTTTTAAAGGTGTATTTGCATCAGTGTTCTCTGTCTCTCCCTCTCCCCCTCCCTCCTCCTCCTCCTTCTCTTGACAGTGTTTTTCTGTGTATCTATGGCTGTTCCAGAACTTACTCCGTAGACCAGGCTGTTCTCTAACTCAGAGATCTTCCTGCTTCTGCCTCTCAAGTGCTGGGATTAAAAGTGTGCACCATCATTTCGTGGGCAGCTCTCACTGTTTTTTCAATTCTACAAATAAAAATTGAAATGATTTTCTGTACCATTATTGGGAATGTCCCAATCCTCATGGCAGATGCCTAAGCACCAAGAAATCACCCAACTTTTTTTTTTTTGTTATAATAATCACATATACTTTGCTCTAGTTGCTTAAGTGTGCCTTGCCTCTTATCATCCTTATTATTGTGAAGGCTTCTCTATGGCAGCATACCATATATTCAACCTTGGTTTTCAAGGGATAATCAGTATTTGAGTTCTAAGAGCAGGAAATCTGTGTCCTCTTCCAGTTTATTTCTTGCTGCTTCATTCAAAAGACTATCTTAGAAACTTCCCGGGGAGCAGTAACAGATGGAGAGCTGTTTGATCTCACAATATAATAAATAATAAATCCCATTTTGACATTTCTTTTCCCTTTAACCTTTCTTTGATACGTTGCCAAGGTCATTTCAGAAGCACAACCTTGCTCTCCGTTGTCCATCATTGTGTCCAGCCTCCCACAAGCCATCCACTAATGTGCTCAGATCATATCCATATGTCTGCACCAAAATATTGTCATGAGTCAGAGAAGAAGGCTGTGTATCTATCTGTCTTTGCATTAACTCCTTCTGTACATGTCACCAGCAGGTACTCTACAAGTGTGTTTTTGATATCTGAACTATTTGACAGGATTTGTAAGCCTTTGTGTACTGAAGGAGTAGGCATTGTGCTTCCTGGATCACATTGCACTGAGGTCTGACTGTAGTAATTAGAAGAGAAAAGAGAGCAAAGTCGTGTCTCATAGAGTACAAGCACTATCATTGAAAGCATTTGACTCAGATGAGATTGCACAGTGCTCTCATGCAAGGAGTTTGTTTTCCTCTAGAGTGGGAGGGCATTTTTCTGTTGGACTCTGCAGGACTCCAAGTTCTTGAGGATTTATCATTTTCAGTCATGTTTACCCACATGGTCTCCTTACTGGGTCTCAGGATTCTAGCCTTCCCAATCAAGAGTTTCAATCTTGGCAAAGGTTTGTTGAGGTAGTTTTGCTGTCCTTCCACCCTTAAAATGAAGTTGTCCCAGAGCTGTAGAAGTTTGAGTTACCCTTATAACATTGCAGGCAGACTTGATAAACTGCTGTTTGGTTGACATGAGCCTGCCTGACAAATGATGCTGTGAGACAAGTGGGGGAGAGATGATGGACCACAGGCTGGGAAGCCATGGAAGCCTCAGGAAGGAAAAGCCAGGAGGAGGTGGAGCAAATGACAAGATCACAAATCAGTCCTCTAGGAAGTCTGAGCATGACATGTATTGTAATTTGAATAATTTTATAGTAATCTCCATTAACTGAAGTATTCTTGCATACCAAAAGAAACCCCTCATCTCATTTGAATATTTTCAATTTTTGCTTAAGATATTACTGAAAGAATTTGCTTTAAGCACTATGTTCCAAAGCTTATTTGAAGGAGGGTACTTTCTTCCAGGCTAATACTGTTTCATCAGTTACTTAGAATCCCTGCAGTGGCTTCTCCATGCTGGGGTCTGGCTGCAGGTTCGTCCTTTCTTGCTCTAATTTGTTCTATGGTCTGATTAGATGCATTTGCATCCCAACTTTTTGTACATTGTGGTTTTCTTCCATGCTAAAGATTAGAACAAGAATTGAAAATCAGCCAGGTCAGGAAC
Organism: Mus caroli; assembly: GCF_978045245.1. Lineage (NCBI taxonomy): Eukaryota > Metazoa > Chordata > Mammalia > Rodentia > Muridae > Mus > Mus caroli. The sequence continues at coordinate 13,883,857 of NW_028227270.1, forward strand.
AGTGCTTACAGAATGGCTCCCACAGGGCAGGACCATGAATACTCCCTGAGACTTTCTGTGTAGCATCTCTCTGTAGCAGCCTTGAGTGTCAACTATTTAAGGAATCTGCTCTCTAAATCTTGGTTATTTGATTCTATTATGATTCTGTATAGTCACAAGTTTAATGTGACGAAAAGGGGGAAAAAAAAGAAAAGAAAAAGGAGAAGTCGTCTAAGGGTCATACACTGCCACAGAAGCAAAACCAGGAATGGAACTTTACCTGCTCCACAGGAAAAGCCTGGCCACCGTGGACTGGGCAGGAGAGCCTTGGCTGTATATCACTGAGAAAGACTTGGGGGTTTTAGTTGGTCATAGATTTGATATAAGCTCAAAAAGTGGCACATTTCCTAAAGATTTAATAAGATTTGTATTAAACAAATTCTAAGAAGTATTTAGATACTAGACGGCTGTTGTTCAGCCATGGACCACATTGATCCAGCTACACTTTGTGTATGCCAGTGGATTCAGCCACTTGTCAGGGAGCTGTGACAAGCCCATACCCCCAATACTTCATGTAGCGGGGGAAGCAACTGAGTCCAGGGAACAGCTGAGGCAGATGCTCAGAGGAATGAGAGAGTTGTCTATTTAGGAAAGAGAAGGTGAGGATGTAGGGTGCAAGGGGAGAAAGAATACTCATGATGGGGTGAATCTCCAGCAGGATCTTTTCAGACTAGGTGAGGATTTGGATTTTATCTTGTAAGAAGGGGAACCTCACTGGAGAAGTAGTTTGGTGGGAATATGGAGAGAGGTGTAGCTCTGGACAAGTCTGGAGGAAAGCCAATCAGGAAGCAGCTTTAATGGTACACTGCAGAAATGATGAGACCCAAAGTTGGCGGCAGTCATGGGGAAAGGAGGATGGGTGGGACAAATGGTTAAGATGAAGCAACAACTCAAAGATACACTATCCGGCCTTTCCTGGCTACAGTGTCTAATGCTTCATCCAACCTCCTCATTTCCTGTTCCCACCAGACCTTCCCACCATCCAATATATTCCATATTTCATTGATTTGTCTTGCTTATTATCCGTTTGTCTCTCTAGAATATATATCAACCCCATCTTGTTTTGTTTCAGATGGAAAATTTTACCTAGCAAAATATTTAATGGTGAAAAGCTGTGTTTTTTCCCCCCTCTAAGATCAAGAACAAGCCAAGGATGGTCTTTTTAGTGCTAATGTTGTAAACAGTACATTAAGATGATTATAATGACTAATCTTCATCCCTCAGGTGAGGAACTGTCTCCATTAGGTTGGCTGTAGTCACATCTGTGGGGAGAATTTCTTGAGTATTAATTGATGTGGGAGAGCTTAGCCTACTTTGGGTGGTACCATCTCTAGGCCTGGGCCTGGGCTGTGTAATGAACCCAACAGAGCAAGCCTGATGGGAGAATCCAGAAAGCAACAACATTCCTAAGTGGTCTTTGCTTTCAGTTCCTGCCTCCAGATTCCTACTTTAGGTTTCTGCCCTGACTTCCCTCAGTGATGGATTGGGACCTGGAAATACGAGAGAAAAAAAAGATCTTTCCTCCTCAAGTTGCTTCAGGTTGTGTAGGATGTTTATCATAGCAATAAAGAGCAAACTAGGAGGACAAGAAGAAGGGAGAAAAAGGCACTCAAAGAAGAAAGGAAAACCTCTATGTGTGCAGATGATCTATGTGGCGAATTCTACAGATTACAGGATAGCCACAGAAATAACTGAGCTTAACGGTAGTGCCAAGCAAAGGCCAGTATCACCTATTGTATTTCTTTTTACTAACGACAGAGAATTGGAGATTAAAATTTAAAGCACAAGCCCAGCATGGTGCCTTATGTGTGTAATTCCAGCATGCAGGAGGCTAAGACATGAGGACTACAGTAAGCTTGAGGTCAGTTTAGGTTACACATGAGTTCCAGGCCAGCCTGGGCTGGAGTGTGAGACCCTGCCTCAAAAAACAGCTAAATGAAACTGAAATATAATTCACAATAATATCAGAAATTTGAAACATTTAAGAATAAATCTGACAAAGAAGTCCAAGATCTGTGCAATAAAAAATTTAAAATATTGCTAATAGAAGAAATTTAAATTTAAAGAAAGTAAATAAATAGGTGCATTGAATTTGTGGTTAGAAAACTATCACCAAACAATCAGTTCTCCCTGAAAGTGGATTTCTTTTATTTTTAAAAAATTTTTGAGACTATAATATAATTACAATATTTCTCTCTTTCCTTTTCTCCCTCTAAACCCTCAACATTTCCTCCCTGTTCTCCTTTAAGTCTATGGCCCCTTTCAAAGTGTATTTCTTATAGGTAACATATAGTTGGGTTTATTTATATTTAATCTGTCAACTTCTGTCTATTAATTTTGCTATTTAACTCACTCAAATACCAGTATGGTTAAATTTAGGTCACTACCTTGCTATTTGCATTTTATCTTGTTTTCTCTCTATTTTTTCTTATCTTCTCTTAGATTATTTTATGATTCCATTTTATGTCCCTTTTTCTTTTCTTTTCTTAACCAAACCCTTTGTTTTACTGTTCTTCAATGCAGCTTAGGAGACTTAAAATAGTTATATACTAGATTATAAAATAGAATAGATCCTATTCATTTTGTCTGAAAATTGTACTATTTTGGTAGTTCACTAGAATGATTATGTAATTTTGGAGAGAAGTGAGTAAAATACGCAATACACTCACACACATATATACTTGGGGAAAATGAATGTGATATATATATATATATATATATATATATATATATATATATGTGTGTGTGTGTGTGTATAATTATATTGTAATCTCAGAAATAAAAATTATATATAATATATACATACATAATATATGCATATATTACATATAATACACACACACATATATTATATATATATATATATATATATATATATATATATATATATATATGACTTTGAAATATCTTTCCCATTTGTATTTTTCTCTAGTTGACCACAAGCAATACTGACAGTAATTGCTAAAGTGTCCTATGTGAATCCTGCCTTGGTTTGGACTGGATGGTATTTCTGCTCCTTATTGGTTCTATTTTTTGCCTCTGCATATCTGGTCATTTCTTACAGAAAATAATATTTTCTAAATTTTCCTTTGTTGAGTACTGGCTATTTTTATGCTCCCATAAATATTACTGAGTTTTGTTCTGGGGTGCAGTTAAGTTGCTTGTGAACAGTTTGCTTTCTCTGGGTCTTGTTTTTTAAGATTTATTTCATGGAACTCAGAGTGTGTTTAGTCTAGGGTGAATAATTTTTCATTACCAGTAACAGAGCATACTGGGGCCTCTACCCAATGACCTAAACATTATGAGATTTTTCAGTCCAGTGGAAGTGAGCTTTATTTGTAGTGGGTTTTTTTCCCCTTCTGATTTGGAGGTGTGTTGTGTTCCACCCAGTTTTCTAACATACTCCATTGTCTGCTACTTTGTTGCCTATGCAGAGTTTCAAGGAGGAGGCTCTACAGTTTTGCATCCTTTTGAGGGGGACAGCTACCCACTTTCAGTCTTGTAAACTCAGGCTTTTTTGGTCTCCAGAAATCTTTCTGTATTTCCTCAGGTGGTGTACAGGACTCCCCACCTCAAGATTCGATCTCTGAATGGGCTCTATAAAGCCTTTTCAGGCAGTGAGGTATCCGAGGGTCTGTGTTTTAGAGGACACCACTTGTTTACTGATTCAGGAATCTCTGTAGCTTTTTCCCCCCTGATACCCTCTGCCTTGAAAAACCATTGCTTTGTATTTTGCTCATTATTTTAGTAGCTCCAGGATGAGAAGGTTAATTCTGGGCCCCGTTGCTCCACATTAGCAGTGGAAGAATATTTACCTTAAAAAAAAAATCCTTGTACTACATTTGGCCTTTCACCTACATAACGTGTCTTCTGTATACAGCTCTGTAATGGTCTAGGGTGAAAGCACCTCTTTGAGTGTGTCTGTGGAGCCCAGGTGACTTATGGTACCAAGGGCTTGGTGAATAGCAGGTCAATTGAATTGTAGTAGGTCAAGTGGGTGGAATTTTTACAAAGGGGTATTTCCTTTGCCTTATGCAAGAAAGAAACATCTAACTGAGAGTCAGGAAAGGAATGTTGAATAAAAAGGGGGGCTGAGGGAGAATGTTCCTTGTTGGGACAGTCTCATCAGTATGTGGTGTGGAGAAAGCCTCAGTCAGGGACCCATTTTCTTTTAATACCCCTTCATATTACTTCTTGCCAAATGTGAGATATTATAAAAATAATTACTAAGGACTTGAGATTATTAATTATGAATGATTCTGTCTCTAAGTTAATTACATCAAGGATATTCATTTGAAATCTTTTCTACAGCTGTATTCTTTATCGTCCGCAAAACACCAGGCAGTAAAGAAGTCTGGAAGCTGGTATCCCTTGCTGGCTGATTGAGACCCAAACATATACATAGGGTCAGGAGACTTCTTTTAAATGTCCTATGACTTCAGACCCAATGCCAAAGCACAGTCCCTTGGCTCAGGGTAACATCCTTTCCATTGGCTCTAATGTCTTGGGCCTCCATGGATTTCAACAGTTTGGCTGATGTTTTTCTAATGTGGGTTCTGGGAAGAAGGAAGGCATGAAAATAGTCAGACAACTCAGCTTGCCTGGCTGTGCTTACATAGAAGAACAGCAACTGAGTCCATTGTAAGTCAGGCCTAGCAATAAGAAAACAGTGTCAGGATCCTCAGGCCAGTCAGCGGTTCTCAACCTTCCTAATGCCCATTAATACAGTTCCCCATTCTGTGGTAACCTCAAACCATACAATTTATTTTCATTGCTACCTTAACTGTAGTAATTTTGTTCGTTATGAATTGTAATATAAAAATCTGTGTTTTCCAATGGTCATAGGTGACCCCATGACAGAATTGTTTGACCCCGAAAGGGATTATGGCCCACAGGTTGAGAACTCCTGTTCCAGGCCCTGATGATTAAAACAGTCTAGGTAAGCCTTCTTGCGTTAAAGCAGAGAAGCAGAAATTCTACTGAGAAATGTAGATTTCAAAGTAAAGCAAGTCAGCCATAAAACCTGAGTTTAGAGGGCAGGGGTAGGGGGCGTGTCTCTGAATAAGGGAGTTTTAGATAATTGAGACTTTCTAGCATAAACAAGCACAGAGTCACTGTGAGTGGTAGGAGCTGAAGGAGAGGGTTTTGTTTGTTTGTTTGTTTTTAGTTTTTCAAGACAGGGCTTCTCTGTATAGTCCTGGCTGTCCTGGAACTCACTCTGTAGACCAGGCTGACCTCGAACTCAGAAATCTGCCTGCCTCTGCCTCCCAAGTGCTGGGATTAAAGGTGTGCACCACCACCGCCCGGCTGAAGGAGAGTTTTAAGTACAAGGAAGTGCAGTATCTGAACCCACACTCTATGGCTTTGGATGCTTGAATTTTTCAACCTCAGCCAGGTAAGACTGTATTCACATAGAAAGGGTTGGATGATTAAATAAGCTGCCTCGCCTGCATCATCAAATGGCAAAATACAAGGAAGTTAGAATGGGGCCTCCTTTTTAGAGGGCCGAGGAAGGTATGGCCAAGAGATTTCATTAGGTGTGTGGGAATTGCCCATTAGATTCATAAAGAACAATAGACCTCAGAAGGACAATGTAGAACCAGCTTTGATTGCTGAGCATGAATCCACAGTGCCTGTGAAGAGCCGCCGGCCATGGCTACCTTCTCCTTTTCCTTACCTGCTCTGGTTTGGACATGTATTGTTTTTCCAAATGCTCCTTTATTAAAGGCAGGCCACTGGGCTTAGGTGCTACTGGGACATGGGCAAACCTTGAAGGGGTAGGTCCTTGAACACTGGCTCTGTAAGGGGATATTGGGGCTCTAGTTCCTTCTCTGAGTCTTTGTTGTCTCCAGGTGAGCAGTTTTTCCTCTACCACACATTCCCTACCCTGATGCTCCATCTCCACTCTGTCCAAAATCAATGGGGCCAACTGACCGTAGAGACTGAAATCGTGAAACCCTGGGTCCAAAGAAATCTTTCCCCCTAAATTATTCACGTTGAGGTATTTTATTACAGGGACACGGAGCTAATTACTTTATTAACACCACTCTGTTTTCTACTCTCAAGACCCCACCCCGCCCCTCCATGCATGCTCGCATGCAGGCTGAGAACTTCAGAGCTTGAGACCCAGTGGTATAAAGGGAAAGCTCTGGTGACTGGGCAGGGAAGGAGATTAAAGGGTCAAAGATAGATGGAGAAGAAGGAGACAGTAAGGTCATCTTGGACAAAGGAGAAAGGAGAAGGTTGAACACAGGCTGAGGATCTGTTTCTGACATCTTTTATGACTTCTGTAATGAGGTGTTTCTCCCATGAGCTAAAGGCAGTGGGAACATAAAATATTTTTTATAAGAAAAGCATTATACTTTTATGGCCTTTCCATATTCTAAATAAATCCAGAGAGAGACTCACTTGTGCCGATTTTCCTTTACTGGCTTTCAGACATTCCCTATTTTCTGCCCTTTTTCCTTAACAAAAAGTAGTTCTGGTAGCCTTCTGTGGTTAGTTAGAATCCTTTCCTCTCCCCTTCTTTCTCCCCTCTCCCTTTTCTTCCCCCTCCCGTCCCCCTCCTCCTTCTTCGCCTCCTCCCTTCCCATCTCCTCTCCTTTCTTTTCCTCTCTTCTTGTCCCCCCCCTCTCTCCCCTGTGTGTGTGTGCTGGCATATGCACACATGTGGGTGACAGAGGTTGAATATGTCATGTATCTTATCTCAATCACTTCTCTGCTTTTTTTTTTTCTTAATTAAAAAAACTTACACCTTGGGCTAGAACGATGGCTCAGATAAGAGTGCTTGCTCTTGCAGAAAGACCCAGGTTCAATTCCAAGCACAAACATGGTGGCTCACAATAATCTACAACTCCACTTCCAGGGTTTCTGACACCCTTTTCTGGCCATTGGAGGTACCAAGCATACATATGATACATACACAGGCACGTAAACAAAACACTAATACACTTCAAATGAAATAAATCTAATTAAAAAAAAATAACATCTTGGGGGATGGAGAGATGGCTCAGTGGGTAAGAGCACTGGCTGCTCTTCCAGAGGTCCTGATTTCAATTCCCAGCAACCATATGGTAGCTTACAACCTTCTGTAATGAGATCCGATTCCCTCTTCTGGTATGTCAGACAGCTACAGTGTACTCATTTACATAAAATAAACACATAAATCTGTAAACAAATTTACATCTTGTTTTTCATGTGTGCATGTGTGCACATACATATGTGTATAGGTTTACCTGCCATAATCTGCATGTTGGGGGTCAGTGGACAACTTGCGTGGCTCTATCTGAGCCTCGGAAACCAAACTTGGGTCATCATCCTTGGTTGCAAGTGTCTTTAACATCCTGAAACATCTTGCCAGGGATATAAGTGAACATGATACTCACCAATAGGATTTGGATCGATGACTGGCCAATAAGCCCAGGGATTCTCTAGTCTCTACACTTCCAGCCCTGGGACTGAAGGCATTTACTGCCATGCCCAGGTTTTTAGTGGATGCTGGGGATCTGAACTCGGGTTCTCATCCTTTTAATGCAAACACTATTCACTAAGCTATCTCTTTAATTCCCCTGGTATTAATTTGTTCTGTTGGGGGTTGGTCTTGTGCACTGTATATTTAGATGCTGATATTTCTGTGTCCAGAAATCTGGTTACAGTAGATGCCAGCATTGCCATGATTATTGAACCATCTCCGTAGTGAATGTTATATGAAGAATGCTCCTCAATTATCTCTGATTGGCTAATAAAGAGCTGATCAACCTACAGGTAGGCAGAGGAGATAGGAAGGTTAGACTTCTGATCCCAGCCAGGGGTCCCATGGAGAGAGAAAAAAGAGGTCCGGGAGGAAGGAGGTTAGAGAGACCACTTGGAAAGAGCAAGAGGTGGCCATGAGGCAGAGAGTCCAGGAGTTGTGATGAAGTTGCCAAGAGTTTCCACACATGGAGCAGAGCAAACAAGGGCAAACCAGTCTCGTGACTGGGAGATAGACAGCTTAGAGGATTCGAACAGAGGAATATCTATCTGCCCAGCCTAATCTTTTACAGCTTGTTAATAAATGTAATAGGTCTTTGAGTCAATTATTTCGGAGATAGAACAGAATCAAATAAAATCTTCTGCCATAAATTACAGTTTACACTGTACTGACCAAAAAAAAATGGTCTTTTAAAAAATGCTTTAAATCTATAGTAGCTACCGATTTCTTTAAAATAAAACTTGAAAACAATTGAAAAGAATTGATGGTATTAACATGCAAGCTGATTTGAGATCGTCTCAAACAAAGTTCCACAATGACCTAAATGTCAAGAAGACAACAGGATGCTGTGGTTCAAATAACCCCATATTTGGGACTCAGGAACTTGTGGAATTTGTGTGGGGCTAGTGTCATGATGCCTTTGTTTTCAATTTTATTAATTAAAGTTACATGGCTGTCAGCGAGACGTCTGCATGAAACACTAAGTTTTCTTTTTTTTTTTTTTGATTTTTAATATTTTTATTACATATTTTCCTCAATTACATTTCCAATGCTATCCCAAAAGTCCCCCATAGCGCCCCCCACTTCCCTACCCACCCATTCCCATTCTTTTGGCCCTGGCATTCCCCTATATTGGGGCATATAAAGTTTGCAAGTCCAATGGGCCTCTCTTTCCATTGATGGCCGACTAGGCCATCTTTCGATACATATGCAGCTAGAGACAAGAGCTCCGGGGTTCTGGTTAGTACATCATGTTGTTCCAACAATAGGGTTGCAGATCCCTTTAGCTCCTTGGGTACTTTCTCTAGCTTCTCCATTGGGAGCCCTGTGATACATCCAATAGCTGACTGTGAACATCCACTCCTGTGTTTGCTAGGCCCCGGCATCGTCTCACAAGAGACAGCTATATTTGGGTCCTTTCAGCAAAATCTTGCTAGTGTATGCAATGGTGTCAGCGTTTAGAAGCTGCTTATGGGATGGATCCCTGGATACGGCAGTCTCTAAATGGTCCATCCTTTCATCACAGCTACGAACTTTGTCTCTGTAACTCCTTCCCTGGGTGTTTTGTTCCCAATTCTAAGAAGGGTCACAGTGTCCACACTTTGGTCTTCATTCTTCTTGAGTTTCATGCGTTTAGCAAATTGTATCTTATATCTTGGGTATCCTAAGTTTTGGGCTAATATCCACTTATCAGTGAATACATATTGTGTGAGTTCTTTTGTGATTGTGTTACTTCACTCAAGATGATGCCCTCCAGGTCCATCCATTTGGCTAGGAATTTCATAAATTCATTCTTTTTAATAGCTGAGTAGTACTCCATTGTGTAAATGTACCATAATTTCTGTATCCATTCCTCTGTTGAGGGACATCTGGGTTCTTTCCAGCTTCTGGCTATTATAAATAGGGCTGCTATGAACATAGTGGAGCATGTGTCCTTTTTACCGGTTGGGACATCTTCTGGATATATGCCCAGGAGAGGTATTGCTGGATCCTCCGGTAGTACTATGTTCAATTTTCTGAGGAACTGCCAGACTGATTTCCAGAGTGGTTGTACAAGCTTGCAATCCCACCAACAATGGAGGAGTGTTCCTCTTTCTCCACATCCTCGCCAGCATCTGCTGTCACCTGAATTTTTGATCTTAGCCATTCTGACTGGTGTGAGGTGGAATCTCAGGGTTGTTTTGATTTGCATTTCCCTGATGATTAAGGATGTTGCACATTTTTTCAGGTGTTTCTCTGCCATTCGGTATTCCTCAGGTGAGAATTCTTTGTTCAGTTCTGAGCCCCATTTTTTAATGGGGTTATTTGACTTTCTGGAGTCCACCTTCTTGAGTTCTTTATATATATTGGATATTAGTCCCTTATCTGATTTAGGATAGGTGAAGATCCTTTCCCAATCTGTTGGTGGTTTTTTTGTCTTATTGATGGTGTCTTTAGCCTTGCAGAAGCTTTGTAGTTTCATGAGGTCCCACTTGTCAATTCTCGATCTTACAGCACAAGCCATTACTGTTCTATTCAGGAATTTTTCCCCTGTGCCCATATCTTCAAGGCTTTTCCCCACTTTCTCCTCTATAAGTTTCAGTGTCTCTGGTTTTATGTGAAGTTCCTTGATCCACTTAGACTTGACCTTAGTACAAGGAGATAGGAATGGATCGATTCACATTCTTCTACATGTTAACAACCAGTTGTGCCAGCACCATTTGTTGAAGATGCTGTCTTTCTTCCACTGGATGTTTTTAGCTCCCTTGTCGAAGATCAAGTGACCGTAGGTGTGTGGTTTCATTTCTGGGTCTTCAATTCTATTCCATTGGTCTATTTCTCTGTCACTATACCAGTACCATGCAGTTTTTATCACAATTGCTCTGTAGTAGAGCTTTAGGTCCGGCATGGTGATTCCACCAGAGGTTCTTTTATCCTTGAGAAGAGTTTTTGCTATCCTAGGTTTTTTGTTATTCCAGATGAATTTGCAGATTGCACTTTCTAATTCGTTGAAGAATTGAGTTGGAATTTTGATGGGGATTGCATTGAATCTGTAGATTGCTTTTGGCAAGATAGCCATTTTTACAATGTTGATCCTGCCAATCCATGAGCATGGGAGATCTTTCCATCTTCTGAGATCTTCTATAATTTCTTTCTTCAGAGACTTGAAGTTCTTATTATACAGATCTTTCACTTCCTTAGTTAGAGTCACGCCAAGATATTTTATATTATTTGTGACTATTGAGAAGGGTGTTGTTTCCCGAATTTCTTTCTCAGCCTGTTTATTCTTTGTGTAGAGAAAGGCCATTGATTTGTTTGAGTTAATTTTATATCCAGCTACTTCACCGAAGCTATTTATCAGGCTTAGGAGTTCTCTGGTGGAATTTTTAGGGTCACTTATATATACTATCATATCATCTGCAAAAAGTGATATTTTGACTTCATCTTTTCCAATTTGTATCCCTTTGATCTCCTTTTGTTGTCGAATTGCTCTGGCTAGGACTTCAAGTACAATGTTGAATAGGTATGGAGAAAGTGGACAGCCTTGTCTAGTCCCTGATTTTAGAGGGATTGCTTCAAGCTTCTCACCATTTACTTTGATGTTGGCTACTGGTTTGCTGTAGATTGCTTTTATCATGTTTAGGTATGGGCCTTGAATTCCTGATCTTTCCAAGACTTTTATCATGAATGGGTGTTGGATCTTGTCAAATGCTTTTTCCGCATCTAACGAGATGACCATGTGGTTTTTGTCTTTGAGTTTGTTTATATACTGGATTACGTTGATGGATTTCCGTATATTGAACCATCCCTGCATCCCTGGGATGAAACCTACTTGGTCAGGATGGATGATTGTTTTGATGTGTTCTTGGATTCGGTTAGCAAGAACTTTATTGAGGATTTTTGCATCAATATTCATAAGGGATATTGGTCTGAAGTTTTCTATCTTTGTTGGTTCTTTTTGTGGTTTAGGTATCAGAGTAATTGTGGCTTCATAGAATGAGTTGGGTAGAGTACCTTCTGTTTCTATTTTGTGGAATAGTTTGTGAAGAACTGGGATTAGATCTTCTTTGAAGGTCTGATAGAACTCTGCACTAAACCCATCTGGTCCTGGGCTTTTTTTAGTTGGGAGACTATTAATGACTGCTTCTATTTCTTTGGGGGATATAGGGCTGTTTAGATCATTAACCTGATCTTGATTCAACTTTGGTACCTGGTATCTGTCTAGGAACTTGTCCATTTCATCCAGGTTCTCCAGTTTTGTTGAGTATAGCCTTTGGTAGAAGGATCTGATGGTGTTTTGGATGTCTTCAGGATCTGTTGTTATGTCTCCTTTTTCATTTCCGATTTTGTTAATTAGGATGCTTTCCCTGTGCCCTCCAGTGAGTCTGGCTAAGGGTTTATCTATCTTGTTGATTTTCTCAAAGAACCAGCTCCTTGATTGGTTGATTTTTTGAATAGTTCTTCTTGTTTCCACTTGGTTGATTTCGCCCCTGAGTTTGATTATTTCCTGCTGTCTACTCCTCTTGGGTGAATTTGCTTCCTTTTGTTCTAGTGCTTTTAGGTATGTTGTCAAGCTGCTAATGTGTGCTCTCTCTAGTTTCCTTTTGGAGGCACTCAGAGCTATGAGTTTTCCTCTTAGAAATGCTTTCATTGCGTCCCATAAGTTTGGGTATGTTGTGGCTTCATTTTCATTGAACTCTAAAAAGTCCTTAATTTCTTTCTTTATTCCTTCCTTGACCAAGGTATCATTGAGAAGAGTGTTGTTCAGTTTCCACATGAAGGTTGGCTTTCTATTATTTATTTTGTTATTGAAGATCAGCCTTAGTCCATGGTGATCTGATAGGATGCATGGGACAATTTCAATATTTTTGTATCTGTTGAGGCCTGTTTTGTGACCAATTATGTGGTCAATTTTGGAGAAGGTAGCATGAGGTGCTGAAAAGAAGGTATATCCTTTTGTTTTAGGATAGAATGTTCTGTAGATATCTGCCAGATCCATTTGATTCATAATTTCTGTTAGTTTCACTGTGTCCCTGTTTAGTTTCTGTTTCCATGATCTGTCCATTGGTGAAAGTGGTGTGTTGAAGTCTCCCACTATTATTGTATGAGGTGCAATGTGTGCTTTGAGATTTACTAAAGTTTCTTTAATGAATGTGGCTGCCTTTGTATTTGGAGCATAGATATTCAGGATTGATAGTTCCTCTTGGAGGATTTACCTTTGATGAGTATGAAGTGTCCCTCCCTGTCTTTTTTAATGACTTTGGGTTGGAAGTCAATCTTATCAGATATTAGAATGGCTACTCCAGCTTGTTTCTTCATACCATTTGCTTGGAAAATTGTTTTCCAGCCTTTCATTCTGACGTAGTGTCTATCTTTTTCTCTGAGATGAGTTTCCTGTAAGCAGCAAAATGTTGGGTCTTGTTTGTGTAGCCAGTTTGTTAGTCTATGTCTTTTTATCGGGGAGTTGAGTCCATTGATATTAAGAGATATTAAGGAAAAGTAATTGTTGTTTCCTGTTATTTTTGTTGTTAAAGTTGTCATTCTGTTCTTGTGGCTGTCTTCTTTTAGGTTTGTTGAGGGATTACCTTCTTTTTGTTTCTAGGGCGTGGTTCCTGTCCTTGTATTGGTTTTTTTCTGTTATTATCCTTTGAAGGGCTGGATTCGTGGAGAGATAATGTGTGAATTTGGTTTTGTCGTGGAATACTTTGGTTTCTCCATCTATGTTAATTGAGAGTTTGGCTGGGTATAGTAGCCTGGGCTGGAATTTGTGTTCTTTTAGTGTCTGTATAACATCCGTCCAGGATCTTCTGGCTTTCATAGTCTCTGGTGAAAAATCTGGTGTAATTCTGATAGGCTTGCCTTTATATGTTACTTGGCCTTTTTCTCTTACTGCTTTTAGTATTCTATCTTTATTTAGAGCATTTGTTGTTCTGATTATTATGTGTCGGGAGGTATTTCTTTTCTGGTCCAGTCTATTTGGAGTTCTGTAGGCTTCTTGTATGTTCATGGGCATCTCTTTCTTTAGATTTGGGAAGTTTTCTTCTATAATTTTGTTGAAGATGTTTGCTGGTCCTTTGAGTTGAAAATCTTCATTCTCATCCACTCCTATTATCCGTAGGTTTGGTCTTCTCATTGTGTCCTGTATTTCTTGGATGTTTTGAGTTAGGATCTTTTTGCATTTTACATTTTCCTTGATTGTTGTGCCGATGTTCTCTATGGAATCTTCTGCACCTGAGATTCTCTCTTCCATCTCTTGTATTCTGTTGCTGATGCTGGTATCTATGGTTCCAGATTTCTTTCCTAGGGTTTCTATCTCCAGTGTTGCCTCACTTTGGGTTTTCTTTATTGTGTCTACTTCCCTTTTTAGGTCTAGTATGGTTTTGTTCATTTCCATCATCTGTTTGGATGTGTTTTCCTGTTTTTCATTAAGGACTTCTACCTGTTTGATTAGGTTATCCTGTTTTTCTTTAAGGATTTGTAACTCTTTAGCAGTGTTCTCCTACAATTCTTTAAGGGATTTTTGTGCTTCCTCTTTACTGTCTTCTACCTGTTTACCAGTGTTCCTTTGTATTTCTTTAAGTGTGTTATTAAAGTCCTTCTTGCAGTCCTCTACCATCATCAGGAGATATGCTTTTAGATCCGTGTCTAGCTTTTCCGGTGTGTTGGGGTGCCCTGGACTGGGCGAAGTGGGAGTGCTGGGTTCTGATGATGGTGAGTGGTCTTGGTTTCTGTTAGTAAGATTATTACGTTTACCTTTCGCCATCTGGTAATCTCTGGGGTTAGTTGTTGTCGTTGTCACTGTTTAAAGATTGGAGCAGAAGCTGTGTTCCACTCACCAGCAGTCTCAAAATCCTGTGGCGGGGGTCGTGGGTGGCTGGCAGTACCCCGTGCTGGTCCAGCCGGAAGAGGTCTGTGGTCCTACTCAGGCCGGTTTTCTGCTTCCCTAACTAATGCAGTCTCTGGTCCCGCGCGCAATGGCGCGCAATTGGATTGGAGCAGAAGCTGTGTTCCACTCACCAGAAGTCTTAAGATCCTGTGGCTGGTGTTGTGGGTAGCTGGCGAGTGTCAGCCGACCCTGCGCCCTAGCTGCCCTGGTGCTTTTCTGACCGGAAGAGGCTTGTGGCCCTATGTAGGCCGGATTTTTCCCTCCCCAACCAAAGCAGTCTCAGGTCCCGCGTGATTGGACTGGAGCAGAAGCTGTGTTCCACTCACCAGCAGTCTCAAAATCCTGTGGCGGGGGTCGTGGGTAGCTGGCGGGTGTCAGCCGACCCTGTGCTCTAGCTACCCCGGTGCTGATCCGGCCGGATGAGGCCTGTGGCCCTGAAACGCTAAGTTTTCATCTCTTAAGATATGGCAAGTTCTAGTTAGAGTAAAGAAGTATGATTTTATCTTATTTTTACTTTATTTTTTTACTTTATATTTTTTTAAAATTCAAGCCAACTTAATACACATAGGAGCTCAGAAATGTTGAGGGGCTCTGTGAAGGCCCCCATCATTAAAGGGTCTCTTGGATGCCAACCATTGACTAGAATATTTTTCCAAGGAACCTCACAATTTTAAAACCCTCTGCCAAACGTTCAGGCTTCGAAGAAAAGCAATGAACTGACAGAAAAGAGCAATCATGGACCATCTCATTAAAATCTCATTTTCTTTATCTCTACCTTGCCTGCTAAATAGGTAGCTTTGGGTGAATCAACTTGAAATGGAGATCAGGTAGCAAACATAACCATTTTCCATCTGACCTAAGTTCCCACCGCCCGAGAAACATTTCCTCATCAAAAGTTTTAGCTTACTTTTTACCTTTAAAGGTCAGAGAAGTTGAGGTCTTAAATCAGATGAGATGAGAGAGAACACACTGGCTGGTTTACATGGGCCTACCTGTGGCCTTGTGGGAAGGCACTTCATCTCCTACCCGCAGAGCTTTTCCTGGGTGCCTTGCTCAGTTACCTCTCTGTAGAATCCCCCACAGAACACCACTTCTCTGCATTCCTGGGAAAACAGGAGAGGTTAGGGCCTGAGCTTGAGAGACTGACAACCTGGGTTCAAAATGGAACTCCCTCAGGGATCTTCTATGTTTTATTGAAATCTCACATTTATCTAGGACAATGACTCAGTGAGGCTGGTTCAGTATCAGGGCAGCTGTGGTTACACTCAACCCTTTGGGGTAACTAGAAAAGCACATGCCTCCTTCACCCAACCAAATGACATCATGTGTGCTCTGAACCCATGTAGCATAAACAAACATTGTCCCCAGAGCCAGAGCAGTGTCTCACCTTGGGAGGCCGGCAAGCATGGGAAGAGATTTAAGTACTAAGTTGTGGGGAGATAGTTACAGGGATAGCTGAACAACTACCTGCATTGAGCTACATACACACCCCAAACAAAAGTCTCTCTGCCCTAATAACCCCTAGGAATGGCCCAGTAACTCACTTTTGTGATCAAACATATCCTGGAACTAGAAGCCATGCTCCAATCTAGCCTGGATTGGTTTTGGGTACGTGCAAATAAGGCAAGAAATCTTATAAGTGAAATTTTAGGGAAAAAAAAAACCTTAATTACTGTCTTATGTTTATACATGATTGGGCATGTATATGATTAAAATCAGAAGTATCATAAGCAAAGATGTGCTTAGTTAATTAATACATAACTCAAACCCATCAATCAAAAGAGAAAAGCATCCATACTGTACCCCTAGGAACTAGCTCCTCATCTTCCTGGATGACAAAGGAAGGCCCAGAAGTAAGTGGGTGCTCTTGGGCAAGTTTTGCTCAGGGCCTGTGATTTCCTTGCTGTTCTCTACAGCTTTCCCTCCCCTCACCTCCCCTCCTCTCCCCTCCCCTCCCCTCCCCCTCCCCTCCCCCTCCCCTCCCCTCCCCCTCCCCTCCCCTCCCCCTCCCCTCCCCTCCCCCTCCCCTCCCCCTCCTCTCTCTTTCTTTCTTTCAGCTTTTCGAGACAGGGCTTCTCTGTGTAGCCCTGGCTGTCCTGGAACTCAATCTGTAGACCAGGCTGGCCTCGAACTCAGAAATCTGCTTTGCTTTTCAATAACACCCTTCACTACTTTGTTGCTTCTGTGTGCTTTCTAACATGGCAAGAACCTGACAGCACTAGTCTAGAGAGAGACCACTGGTCCCAACTGGTCCCTGCATTGGGTGCTTTTGTGAAGGGCTCACACTGCCATCCTAGATTACAGCCCTGAGAGTTCCCACTATTTCACAGTCAGGGCAGGTCCAGTGTTTTGTGTTTTGAGATTATTGCACTGGCTGTCTGGCAGAAAAGGATTGGAAGGTGATGGGGCTGGATAGAGAGTTATTAGAAGACTGTAATAACTGTCCAGAGTAGGGGATGATGGGTATTCTGGTACACAAGGTAGCAGTGTGGATGGAGAGAATTGGCAGACTCCAGGGATGTTAAGGAATAGAGTTGACAGGTCTGGCAAACTCTATGAAGACTCAAGAGGTACTATCATTTCTGTGTGTTTTTTTTTTCTGAAATATGAGAGAGCATAAGAGCCCACAGTAGGTCTTTTCAGGACACTAGCATAAAAGCTATGGAACAGCCAGTGTTTTAATTCCCTCTGTTAAGGGCCTACTTGGTAGGAATGCACAGTGACAGATGAGTTTGCAGTAGAACAACATGAAGGCAGTAGTTTCCTTGGTCACTAAACCCCTCTTTAACTTCTAAAGCCTATGTGGACTCTACCACTCAGCTGGTCTAGATGGGGTTCAGTCTGTGTATCCTTATTTTGACAACTAGCCCAAATAACCATAGTTAAAAGGCACTGATTTTAAATATGTCTTTCAAATCTGGCAACTTGATATGGAAGCATAGTTTTTGTTCTTGATGGCATGGTCTTCCTTGGCTAAGTCCCAGATTTCCTATCTGTAGGAGACCTTGAAATCCCACCTCTTCGAGGTTCTATGAGGGTTGTATTCCATGTTGCCTCTGGTTCATCTCTGCTAATATCTTGCTTGGTGTGGTAGATGGCCTCTATGGGCTCAGTCAATGCGACTGTGATGACTCAGGGATTAGGAAGCCCAGAAACCTGACCGGGTCACAGGTCAGTCTAGCCCTGAGGTCTCTGTAAATGTCACCTGACTTAGTTCTTACCTACGTTATGCTTTTTCTTTTCCACATAGTGAAATCCAGGCCCAAGGAAGAAACCATTTACCTAAAGGCAGGGCAAAAGCAGGGAGCTGGGAGCTCAGTCTTTTTTTACATACCATAGATTCAGGCCATGGATTATTCTAGAGAAAGACTCGTTACCAAGTTGGTGGCACCTGAGGGGACAGCCCTTGCCTATTCTGCTTCAAACTTCTGGGCTGAACTTGCTGTACAGTGGAAAGCAGAGGAGAGTTAGCAGCCAGCGAGGGTAGATATCAAGCAAGAGGTTAATAGGTTAGTAATGCCTGAGAACAAGGACAGGACAATGGGGAGAGGAGGCAGCTCAGAAGCCAGGAGCAGAAGGGAAAGGGCGAGAGAGTTGATGATGTCATGTTGGGGGGTGAATATAGAATCACACATCCAGGATATGGCTGGGGTCTGAACAAGCTGACATATATCAGCTGGCACAGTAAGCTGGCAGACAACAAGGACTGAGTAAAACAGGATGGTAAATGTCTATTACCTTTCTCCTCGTTTAAAGATGGCCCTTACTCCTAAGGGAAGGATGGGAAGCCATCTTCTTCTGTAGGGCCTCTGTGTGGATCCATCCCCCCTTTCTGGGACTCCCCCATCCATCTGTACATTTATAGAGTTAGCAGGGTTTATAGAATGTCACCTCAGGTCTTTGGGGGGATACAGAAGGGCTAGCTATCAGAGAAAACTAGTCCCTCTGGCCTGGAAGATTTTGATTTTTATGCTTTTTTTTTTTTTTCTAGACAGGGTTTCTCTGTGTAGCCCTGGCTGTCCTGGAACTCACTCTGTAGACCAGGCTGGCCTCGAACTCAGAAATTCACCTGCCTCTGCCTCCCAAGTGCTGTGATTAAAGGCATGCGCCACCATGCCTGGCTGATTTTTATGCTTTTTATGTGTATTTGCTTGTATCAAAGTAAGGGATTTGCTACTGTGCAGCTACCACTGCGTTCAGATACTATGTTGAGGCCCAAGGATGTCCCAAACCACTGCTGGGAAATGCCTTTTTTTTTTTAAATAAAAAATTAGAAATTAGCTCGAGCAGCTTGCCTGCTAACTGAAAAAAAATTACATAATTTCTTCTGTATGGCTGCATGAAGCAGAGGTTTTCTTTCTTTCTCTTTCCCCCCCCCCCTGAATGTACAGTAAATCCCAAGTGGTTTATGTCATGGCACCTCTCCTTGAACACAATATAACATTGCTACCAAATTTAAATAAAAAATAAATGATGTGTTGTGCTAGGAGATTCTCCTGCCAACAGCTCTCGCACAATTAACACACTGGCAGAATGTGTTGCTAATTCCATGCCACTGGCGTGTTTTCTGCTTCAGAATATAGCAATGAAATCGGGTCAGAGATCCAATAATAACGAGAGTTCGTTAAAATATACAGCTCTGTGTGGTAGATATATTGTAGGCATGGGCGGGAAGTAGAAAGACCCACAGTGATGCATTAAAGAGCTCACTCCCCCAAATAGAACTGGAAGAATTTGTCTTCAAGCTTCAGCAGAGAGGGGGGGAACAGCAGGGAGAGAGAGAAAGAGAGAGAGAGAGAGAGAGAGAGAGAGAGAGAGAGAGAGAGAGAGAGAGAGAGGAAAAAGAGTTCATCCCAAGTCCAGGGTTCCATGTTGTAAGAAAGGGCTTCATTATCAAGATCTGGCCACATACAAGGGAGGCAAGGAAACAAGGAAAACATAAACTCAACCAATCATGCAGAATTGTGATTCTGCAGGTTTCTCCAAGACAGTTTCTCTCTCTTCTCTTAGCCTCCTCACATAGGTTCTGTTCTTTTCCACAACAAAAACAGTGATGATGAAAATATTTTGGCAGTGTTCAGGGCCTTTCACACCCATGACCCTGACCTCCAAATCAATTTTCTTTATTCTTAACCTGACCTTGGCTTCCATTCTCCCTGGTGTTCAATATTAGTTACAAAATCTTGAACTCTTTGAGACCTTCTTCCCCTCCCCCAATAACCCTGGCAGACCACACTTGTGAAGCCCCAGAGAGGAAAGAGAACGGCTGCTTGACAAAGAGAAATAATAAGGAGATAAACAAGCCCAGTGTGTTCTCCAGGAGTCTCATTTGCACCAAATGCCATTAGCACCGTTATTTTTGCAGAGGACGGTGGAAGCTGCCTTGGCTCCCTGCTTGTGTCAGGCGCTTTGGATAACACCATACATCACCAGGCGGCCCAATCGCTTCACTTAAATAGTGATATGTAAGGGAGAGCATGTTACATTCCATCCATCAGCCATGGACTGGCTGAGTGCAGAAGCTGGAAAAATCACTCACATTTCTCCATTGCTGCCTGCATTAATACCCGAAAGGGAGCGAACTGAGAAAGGAAAGTGCCAATTTTGGCACACATGTTAAAAAGAGAAGCAAAGAATAGGAGGGAAAGAAACCATCTTCCAAACAAGGTGCCAAGGGGGCTGAGGGAGGCTTTTAATGGAGAAGACTGCTTTTCAAGACTGAGGCATTGACGAGGAGAATGAGGACTCGCTGAGACAAGAGTTCCAGGGTCAGCAGCACGCTTTCCGGAGAAGAAGTTAGCTGGCAGGGGCTATTTTTCTGCAAATTAGGTTTCTATCAAGAGTAACCGTGGAGGAGGAGTGGAGGGAAATGAATTGGAGTCTCTTGAATAATCAGGTATTGTTGGACTGTTGGAATGACCTATACGCTGATGTGTGCAAAGACTGTTCCCATCCCTCCTTTCATAGGATGGGAAGCCTCCCACAGCTGTTGACAAAGTGTCCTAATAGGACAGCTTTGGGGATGACAGTGCGGGCCCCATGAAACAATGGTCCATAGAGTGTGGGCTCCACATGGCCAGAAAGGCATGGTCTTTCTGACCACTGCAGGCATGACAGGGCTGCGGGGGACAATGGGAGAGGCAGAATCCAAACTCTGAACAGGTTATGGAGAATTATGACAAGAAGGGACAGAACCAGCTTTCCTTGGAGGTGATAGAGGCAGTTCTTGAACTGACAGTTTAGCAGCGCTCAGTACCATATTCAGTTCAAAGGAACATCTGCCTGTGTCCAGTTCAGTTTCTGCTGAGAAGGCTCCCTGCACCCTCTTGCGGCTCCAGTTCTATCCTCCCGACTTAGATATTTGCAAATATGACTGAGACCCATGCTTGTCCATGTAGTCCAGATGCAGGTGAACTCTCAGTCAAAGTTCAGGGCTCCAAGGTGAAGCCCACAGAGATACGTCACAAGGAAGACACTCCTTATTATGCTTGTTTATCTTCTAAAACAAATGTCCTCCAAGCTGATACATTATGTAGTGACACAAAATAGTTAACATGGCAGGTGAGATTTATAGGCCCTTGAAGTTTCTCAATTCCTTACTGTTCTAAGGTGCAACCCAATCTACATCAGAAAATAAGAAGACAGCCATCCATTTAACACACACTTTATAAGGATCTATCTCAGATATCCAAAGTTAAAATTTAAAGAGGAAAAATAGCTCATATGTTAGAGAAATAGAGTAATAGCAATCAAGAGAAATGAAGATTTAGGAATGACAGCCAGTCCAGTTGGTGACTCGAGGTACAGGAGGGTGAAAGGTGAACAGGAGAAAGCTATGGGACAGTGACAAAAGCTGATGTCCCTGGCTAGAACCACCCTGTAATGAAATGGCATGCCATGTTCATCCTGGCAACTGTCAAAGCATAGCATAGCACCAAACACAGAGCAGGTGCTCCGTGAATATTTGCTGAATTGCGAGTCTGTGGTAACTGTCTGTCTCAGCTCCGGTTTCTATTACTATGATAAACATCATGATCAAAGGTCACGTGAAGAGGAAAAGACTTTATTTGGCTTATGCTTCCTCATTAAAGTTTACCATTGAAGGAAGCAAAGGCGGGAACCCAAGTAGGGCAGGAACCTGGAGGCAGGAACCGAAGTAATAGCACCTCTATGAGAGGGTAAAGCACACCAGGCACGTGGGAACTTCCGGGGCATTTAGACTGTAGGCTTACTGTGTCTCTCAGACACTGACTAGTTGACGATCTCAGACCTGACCTTCTCTGGGCCTTTCTCTTTCTCTCCCTCCCCTACTGCTTTGGCAGAAGAATGCGTTAAGTGTCACCTTTCAAAGACTGAGGTAAAACTTCAGAGTTCCGTTGTATCCATGTTTATGCTTAGAGAATTTCATCTCTCCCCAATCTCTGTGGAATGCTGTTACTGGAAGGCTGGATCTGTGGCAGGATGACGATAGAGTTAAGATAGTCTCTTCATGACACAGTACCTTACCCCTTGGAAGAAGAGAGAAGACCCACCTAGTGTCCAGAGATGCATACTCTGCAATACTTGGTCTTGTTCTGGGAAGAATATCTTAGAGCAGAAGACGTGGTGGAAAGTATTATGACAATGACGGCCAGATACCTTATTAAGAACCCAACTGAAACATAATCACAAAGCAGACCACAGTAACCCAGCTCCACACTCTCTACCACCCTCTCTAGGGGCCACTCTCTAGAGCATAGCTTACCCGGCACTTAGTAGTAAGCCTGTGGTCTGAGGAAGTAGAATCACATTTTTTTGTTGCTAATTATTAAAGTGATCCAGATTTTAGAGTCAAATCAACAGGCATAGGAAATGAAGTCATCTGTGACTTCAGATTTTAAACATGGAGCAGAAACTTTTATGTCGTTTAGTAGAGAAGAAGTTGGTGTGCCTTTTAAAAAAATTTTTGCAATGAAAAGATGATTACATCATTCTCCTCCTTTGCTTTCTTCCCTCCAACTCTTGTCCTTTGCTTTTTATCTCTGATTCATGGCCTCTATTTATTTAATCTGTGTGTGTGTGTGTGTGTGTGTGTGTGTATGCACATGTGCTCTCATACTATCAAAATAGATAGTAGTTATATTTTTAATAAGTGTTTTTTTTTTTTTTGAGATGGGGGTCTCACCAAACTCTCCAGGCTGATCCTAAACTCCCAGGTTCAAGCAACTATGTCATACCTGGACATGTTTTAAATTTTGTATTCTACACAGTGATCCTCAGAGTAATTTTAGCTTCCTAGGAGAGTCCACAATATTATTGACTCCACAGGCCTCACAAAGCCCACTTATCACTTGTAAAAATCACACATAAGACATCGTGTGGCACTTGTGCTTACGATTCCTTACCTGGAGCTTGGAAGCTTTGGTCCTGTAACATCCTTACTCATTCACGTATTCATCCAACAACGACTGATCGACACCTATTCCTGAGGAAATATTTGGATTTCCTGGTGCTTTTTTACCTTTTCTTTTCCACAGCTCCCATCCTGTCTTATTCCAGGGGCTGGGAGAAATACAGGTCTGTGTGCTGGAGAAGGGGTTAAAGGTTGATAATTAGTGCTTTCAAGAAAAACATAGACAATCATGACAAACATTCAGAACAACCTTTGAGTCAGAAGTCAAGAAAGTCTAACTCAGGGACACTAGCTTTGTGTTAAAACATATTCAGGTCCCCAGCTACTCTAAAGATGGAATCAGGAGGATTGCTTCATTCCATGAGTTCAAGGTTAGCCTTGACTATCTGGTTCTCACTCTATGTTCTTTGGACCAATGGTTTTGTCTTGAGTTTGTTGGAAATGGAAATCCCTGGACCCAAACTCCTAGCTCTGACCTACTGAACCAGAATTTCTAGGCCTAGGCTTCAAGGAATAGTGTGTTTTTTAAAAAATGATTTTTACACACATTAATGTATGAAAACCACTGCCCTCCTGTTAACCAGGCTTTGTCTGAGCAAAGCCTCTTCTCTCTCTCTCTCTCTCTCTCTCTCTCTCTCTCTCTCACACACACACACACACACACACACACACACACACACACACACACACAGAGCAACCAAGTCATTTATGCAGTTTCAACTCAGGGAGGGAAAAAAATAGCAAGTTCCCAGCAATAATCAAAAGGGAAAATATTTGGACAGGTAATTTGGGGAACTGGCTATGGATCACTATGTACAATAATGAAGTTGAGCAATTAGGTTTGGAAAGCCACAGCACAGAAAATAATTAACCCACAAAGTAATCATCTTGGAAGTCTCAAAGCTCATGATTAAAATAAACCTGAAACAAATGATTGTTTAACTTTTAAGCTGTGCTTGTTTTAGCCACCGTCGACTTCAGGTGTGAACTCCGGGGAGTTCTACCTACCTGGTGAGACTGGATCTAGGATGAGAGAGCACGCGTCCATTCTTCTGTGTTCCTTTCTCTGGGGGAAGATTGCTTAGACTATCAAAGAACACCACTCCAGTTTGCGTGGCGAGGTGGCCCGAGCTGCTCTGTCTGGCTCATCGAGGAGGAGGTACGTCACACCTTGGCAGTCCATTTGCAGATGTGACGGGCTTCAGCCATACTGGATCCTATGTAACCTTGGAGGCTAAGATGCATGCTTCGTTTTCATGCAGCTAGCTTGCACTTTTGTTGGTGGTTGCTTATTGCGAAGCATGGTGCTCCCCTCCCCCCACCCTCCTCTCCACCCAAAGGAGTGAATTAATAACTAGAAAATGAGACAGAAACGAGATCTAGAAGACTCTGGGCTTCTGGATGTCACTGTGAGCGAACGGCAGTGGAGAGAGAAGGTTCCTTTCCATCTTTATGTGCAGGATGCAGGATTGCCTGTGTATTGACTTGTTTCCTGACACATGAGCCATGGCTTGAAAGGAATTCAGGCCCCAGCAAATTTTGCATTGCGCTTCAATGTGGCCTCTGGGATTGAATAAGGGCAAATCTATTATACTGTTGCCATGGAGACCCCAGCACAACTGCTGATAAAGAGTGTCTGATGTTTGGTAGGCCTTGTAGAATGGTACATACCATTTAAAGAACTGTGTGTGTGTGTGTGTGTGTGTGTGTGTGTGTGTGTGTTGCATGTGTGAATCTACAAGAGAGCAAGTGTGCCCACGTGGGGAGTGGGGGTGGAGGGAGAGAAGTGGGGAGCACGGTGCAGTGGAAGACGAAAGAAGTGAGACTAGCTTGGCAGATCGTGAAGGAATGTTCTGTGTTTTTATAACGGATTTCTACTTTCTTGCCTCTAAAAATGAATCCTGCCTTCTAAGAATCCGCACACTAGACAGATGGGGGCAGCAGGAGATGTGCAGCTCACCCTTTGGTCTAGCAAAATCAGTCTTTAATTCCATCTGAAAGAGAATTAAGCTAATACAATAAAAGTGAAAATGTGCTCTTTGCACCCTGTGATGAATGCCGCTTCCCTTCAGCTGTCTGCCTGAGGATCAATAGTGGGCCTGTAAGGATCGCCAGCCTTTGCCAGAATGGGCTAGCAAGATGATGGATTTTAATCATTACAATCATTTTATAACCCACCGAACAAAGAAGGCTGATCTACCTTCACGTGCACAATCTCACTTTGGATGCTTTTGCTTCGGCGGGTCCTAAATTCACTTCTTGTCTGGAAGGCAAAGCTCACAGTCATCAGATCCCGTTTCACACGCGTGCCTCTAAGTGGTCAATATGGGCAGCTTGTACTTGCTGACTGGTGCCCATCAGCCCCAGTCCTAGAGTGGGTTGGCCCTGTGAAGCTTGGAGCCAGCCAAGAGGCTGGCGTTGCTGGAGACAGGCAGTTCTGGTGCAATCACCTACAGTCAGCAGGCTTCAGAGCGAGCAGCTCTAACAATGGGAGGCTGGGCAATCCGAGACAGCTGATAGGATTATTATTATTACCGGCCGCAAAAAGCTGCTGCCTTCTTCTGTGCTGCTTTGCAGACCTCATAAGGCCTCTCTGTGATTTCTGCATAGTTAATTTGTCAGTTTATAAATTACCACATTATGTTAACGCTGAATGCTTCAAAACACAAATATATGCACAGAGGGCTTGAATATTTGAAGTGTTTTAGTACTATGGGGAAATAATTTTGTTGTCAAGCTGTGGCAGCTATAGAACAGCTAAGGGATACATGGCCATTTCATCAGGACTGTGTCGATGATGGCCTGTGAACATCCAAGGGGGAAAATCATCTTTTATCACTATTGTGTACCGTGCCGGTCCAGATGGGGGATAAAACATGCATGAGTTGCCCGCAGCTCTGAAAATAATTATACTCATTTGCCAGAAATGTAGAAAGTGCATCCAACCAAGTTACCACCCATCATAGTGACACTCCGTTTGCATACTGATGAAGTTTAAAGCCAGAGACAATGGTGTTGGTATCAATAGCGAAGAGGGGGCTGGGTACCATGAGTGCCGAAGGATTAATAGCACCATCATTTTATATTATGCAGCATTTCACTTATGCTGCATATCAAAGACTCCTGCCTCTGAGGTTCACCTCACTGTTTATAAGATTACAGTTTGCTTTAAGACTCCAAACATTAGCACGGATTCTTTGCAGGTTCCACAGAAGAATGCAAAATTTTCTGTGTTGTGGAAAGTGCCTAGAATATAATTATGGATAAATATGTTCAGACGCCATTCTAAGTGCTGTCTGTATATATGTGTGTGTTTGTGGATGTGGGTGGATGCCTATATACCCACATGCACATGGGTGCATTTGGAAGACTGCAATGGGATATGAGGAGATAATATGCGCATGCTAAATACTAGTGCAACTGCAGAGTCATTGATGAATGTTTTTTTATTCTAATGTAGAAGAAAAAGAATGAATATAAGCAGGACCCAGGAGAATAATTCTTTATATTGCAATCAGCTCAGCCTATATGTATTTGCTTTAATTATAGAAATAACCAACAAAGTGCTTTCACATAGATATGAGTATTTAATCCTTATTGAATAAAACAGAATACAAAATACTATAAAATATTAAATGATTTTGATATACTTCACATTTCAGACCACTGTGGAAAAATTGTTGTTATTAGCCAGGAGACTGGTAGATTCCTTTAAAAATTTGAAATCAGCAAGCTTACATGTGTGCATGAAGAGATACTGTCTTATGGAACCTTGAATTCTCATAGGTGTTCTACACTTTTCAAAATAGCTTATTCGCGATGTCAGAATGTTTATTTTTAAGTAATGATTTTAATTACATCCTCAAAAGGAAACCATTCTACACTCAGCCTGCATGGTCTGCAGTCTAATGATTTTAGTCCAACACAGCCTCCCATTTGACTATGCTGTCATGGGGGCAAGGGTAAGATTTTCCATCTCATTGCACTACAAGATGCAGGCTTCACTCTCCACAAGTCTTTTCGTTGTAATCAAAGGAAGGCTCAAACACTGTGGAACTACAATAAAATCACCGAGAGAAAAGGAATCGTTTCAACAAAAGTGGTTCAATAATAGAAGGCAGGATGCCACAGAATATTTTTAGATGGCAACAGATGTAGATTCCCCAATAAACTCTTTGTGGATCTTCCAGTTCTCCTCCTGAAATACAGAGGCAACAGGGATTCCCCAGTGCTTGGTAATAATTGGTTGGGTGCGGAGAGGTGAGCCTGCTGAGGTGAGCCTGCTGAGGTGAGCCTGCTGAGGTGAGCATGCTGAAGCAGGAGGATTTTCACAGGAGTGAAGCAGGATGTGCTCTGGGTAAACCGAGTGTAGAATGGGGCAGATTTTCAGAACTGATGCCTCTGCCTTCCTTTGTTGGGGATAAAGAGAAAACCATCAGGATAGCACCAAGGACCCGAGAGCTATCTGGAAACCGAAGAGAAATCCTTTAGGGAAATCTAGTTCAACTGTCGAGTCAATGATTTTGAAAACAGAAAAGTTGATGAACTTATTTAAGGTTCAGTAACAAATTAGCTCCTCAGACCCATTGTTATTGGAGACTGATGACGTCAGAAGTTTTGGCCAGCTGTAAGTTCTCACACATGGCCTTTGATTTCAAAGGAAAAGAATAAAAAGATAATCTGACAGGTGAGTGGAACATAGAATCTCGTCTAGAGCTTTGCCAATGACTTAGTTTTAGGGTTCTATTTCTGTGAAGAGACACAGAGAAGAGACACTCTGGCAACTCTTATAAAGAAAATCATTTAATTGGGACTGGCTTACCGTTTCAGAGGATTAATCCACTATCATCATGGTGAAAAACACGGTTGTAAAGGAGATGAGAGTTCTACATCTTGACCCACAGGCAGCAGAAGGAGACACGTTGGTCAGACTTGAGATTCTGAGAACTTCAAAGCCCACCTCCCCACACTGACATACTCTCTCCAACAAGGCCACACCTACTCCAACAAGGCCCCACCTACTCCAACAAGGCCACACCCACTCCAACAAGGCAATATCTCCCATAATGCTGCTCCCTATGGACTAAGTATTCAAGTATATGGGGGCCATTCCTATTCAAACCACCATCACAACCAAGCAGTGGTAGGAATGGACATTTAAAGAACACTTTATTACGTTAATTACATTATATATACATATGTATATGATTAATCTTACATAATTGTAATTAATAACTCTTACAGTAAATATCACTACCCATTTTAAAGTTAAAGAAACTGAGGCATATCAATGCATCTTAAGTTGTCCAAATTCATAGAGCAAATAAATCAGAATGATTTAAAAGCGAGTCTGGTTCTAAGCTTACACTGATCATGTAGTATACAAAATGTGCCAGCCTTTCTATAATATATAAAAAATACACAAGGAAATAAATATCACAGACAGAGAAGGTAAAGCCTTTGCACTGAGGAAATAAGGTAAAAAATCAATGCAATGATCTTGACAATTATAATATTGAATATTTGATTGAAGAAACTAGAGGTTTTGGTGGCAATATACTTTGTTGATAAATATAGACAAGTTTTTCTTTATAAATATAAATATAGATATAATTCTTCTTTGTAGATTATAAGTAAAGAAATGAGTCATCGATGGGATGATGCAGACGTTCCCTTCTGTTAATTTTGTCCTGAATTCTTTAAGTAGTAAAGATTGGCATCTATTCTAAAAAGAGAGTAGAAACCATGGTGGGAAAGGCATGAGACCGCAGTAGACTGAAGCTTGTATGGAGAGCTGCAGGGCCGCTTGATAGAATGTGTCGGACGGAGCCTAGGCATGGCAACATTCGTGCAAGTGCAGGGGATTGGAGCTGTGCGGAGAGTGAGAGCACAAACACATTGAGGAAATTGTCAATGGAAAGTGTGGCGTTGTGCATCAGAGTCTAAGCAAAAGATCAAGGGCATCCACAGTGAAGGTGACCCAGCCTGGGATGTCAGAGCCCCTTAGGATTTAGAGGTGACCAAGCTGAGATAATGTAGCATGACATGGTCCATATAGAGAATCAATGGTAGTAGAAATAAGAGTCTGGCTTGATGCATTAGAATTGATCAACTAAATAAACATATTAAAGGTACTGAAAACTAGATTATTCAAGGCTAGAGGAAGGAGTTACAAAAATACAGCATTTTAAAATAACCTTCATAGTGTTGGTTTGGAATTCAAGATACCAGCGTGACTATGGTTCTGTGACAAATGAGGAGATGCAGAAACAAATACATATGGAGCTGGAGAGATGGCTCAGCAGTTAAGAACACTGGCTGCTCTTCCAGAGGTCCTGAGTTCAATTCCCAGCAACCACATAGTGACTCACAACCATCTGGAATGGGATCTGATGTCATCTTCTGGCATGCAGAGGTGTCCATGCAGATAGAGCACTCATGCACCTAAAATAAAGAAGTAAATCTTTAACATTAAAAAAAGAAAAGAAAAGGAAAAAGAATCCAACATGTATGCAGTGAACATTTCTACTCTGCTGTTTTGAAGGCTTAGAAGCAGCAACTATCCAAATGGAATGGGGTACCCAGTGTTTAATCTTGGCTGTTCATACCTTTCCCACTAAACAGATCCAAGCCTCTTTGGAGATAATGGCTGACTCCTGGTTTGGAGTAAAGCCAATGTAAGGTAAGATGGAGCCTCTCCTTCTGTAGAAAGGATAACTGAGACACACAGAGGTTAGGCAACTTGCTTTGGTCACAAGTCAGATAGGATGCATGATATAACCCCAGGGAAACAGATGAAAGTCAGAGCAGCTCTGTCTTCCTCCTGGTTGACAAGCCCTTGGGATTAGAGCGCCATGTTGGTCCTGGATGTGATTCTTGTGCATCAGAGCCGGGTAGGAGGACGGGTTGCTTCACTCCTTTAGAAGCTTGCACGGCACCTTCCGGTACCGTGAAAGCCATCCTAAGGGAGGAGCCATTCAGGTCAGGGGCCTCCGGACTCTCTGTCTGAAGTGCATGGTGTCTCAAGCAACAGAAACTTATCTACCACCTCAAGGGACAGCCAAGGGCAACAGCCATAGTCTGTAACGTTTGGGAGTCTGTTGGACAACCCTCACCAACAACTCTAAAGGACCTTCTCATACCTGATATTGGGGTTTTTGTTAGATGGGTCTTTGGCTCTTGGAGGAAGCGTTGTAAACCTCTATGAAAAAAAATTTCATTTAAACATATGTGTATAGCTATACACAGATTTATATGTATGATCGGTTATTTTTTTAGGTAGATAGTTAATAGTGTGATTCCTTATGACTTTCCTCCTCCTCCTTCTTTCTTTCCCCCCTCCACAGCCCTTCTTCTTTTTCTGTATTTATCTCCTTTATCCCTAGTTAGACTCTCCCCTCCTCATTTCTATGATCAGATAAAATCTGTTTTAGGAAAGGTTGTATCAGATGCAGTAGATGTATTTATGAAGTAGAAATATAAGTAGAAAGACAAAGAGATGTAACAAGGCTTCTTTACCCTGGTCCACTACAAGGACTAGGACTGTGAATACACATAGTGTCCAAATGATGTTGTCTAACTACTTTCTACTAAAAGGGCCCGAGAATGAAGAAATAGCTGAATCTAAGGCGTAAACAGGGAAGACACAAGAAAAGCCCAAGTCATCTTGAGTGCCAAAAACAAGGGAAATAATCTAGTCTGAAGGGCATTGTACTGAAAAATCTGTACTTTAAAAGATGATAGCCTACCAATGAAATCTTAAAGAAGAACATAAAGATGGAGGTTGAAAGACTGGTGAGGACCAGTGTGAGAACATACTTTCAAAGTTCTTTCTCACAGGATAGGCAGATCGGGCCAGCAGGGACAAAACCTGCCGCCAAGCCTGACAGCAGGATTTCAATACCCTGGGACTCATACAGTGGAAGAAGAAAATCGACTCCCACCAGCTGTCTTTTGACCAGCACATGCCTGTTGTGGCATGAATCCTTGTTCATGTGCCCACACCCATAAAAACAGACACGAATTGCCACTAACCCTGGGGGTAAAACAGTAGCTGTATAGGAAGTGTTGAGATTATTTAGATGATCTGAATGAGGAAGTGGGTATCTTCCATGGTGAGACTAAAAAAACATGCTCAGACACTGATCCAAGCACGGAAAGGAACACAGCGTCAGTTAGATGATGTAGCTCAGTAAAAGAATGAGGGATCATTGGACAGGCTAAAGAACATCATACAAAATAGCTAGCCTGCTGTCATCAGAGTTGTCAATGTTATGAGTATCAGGAAGAGATGGAGATGACTTCTGGGTTGGAGAAGCTGAAGAAGCACGGCCATTAGTTGCTCTGTGATTTTAACAGGGTCCTTTTACTACAAAAGATGGTGTGGGTCTGTTGTTAACATTGGAGCAGGGTCTGAATGCTAGACAACAGTAATAACCTGAGGTGCAGAAGGTCCTTGTTTGTAGGAAATACAGATCCTAGTCCCAGGACCCCATGTATGCATTACCCTCTGGCAGAGACGTTGTAGACAGGGTTAGTGTTTTCAGTGGACATCATAATGGGTTTCCAGATACAGTCATGGGGATCCTTTTAGATGACACAGGGAAGTAGAAGAGAGAGACAGAGAGACAGAGACAGAGAGACAGAGACAGAGACAAAGAGACAGACAGAAACACAGACAGAAACAGGCAGAGGCAGACAGAGAGTCAGAATAGGAGGCCAAATCATGGAAACCAAGTTTGAAATGTTATGGTTACTGGAAAGGGGACATGAGTTGTAGGGGTGTGAATAGCCTCTAGAAGCTGCAAAAAGCAGGAATAATTTCTTCCCTGCAAGCCCTTGAAGGAATGTAACCCTCCTGACATCTTAACCTGAGTTTGTAAGACCCATTTTGGAACAGTGCAATTTGTTATAGCAGCAGTAAGAAGCTAATTCAACAGACACAATGGTTTAAAGCAGTATCCGGCCCACCAAGTTCCTTTTCTGTTGTTGTTGTTGATGTTGCTACTCAGTCTTTTTGAAGCATTCAAGTTCACTTTCTGGGAAAACTCTGCATTTGTATTTAGGGTGTGTGGATGACTAGAAACACTTGATGACACCAATATCCACAGGGCAGACAACACAACATGAGTATGAATAAGTACCGTGACCTCCATTCCTGCCGGCTCACTACAGCCAGAGGCTGACTATACAAACCACATAATGGGCTTTCCTTACACGTTGTTGGTTGTTGATCTGGTTTTGACATCTCTTCCTGCAGAGGAGGTGTGAACTTTGGCCCTGCCCTGATGGGGCGCCACTAGGAGTGGTGATGGATATTAACAATGTGCCCTCTGTGGATACTTCTTGCTGACACCTGGCTATGGCTTAGGTATCTGACTTGTGGCCAGGTGTTTCTTTTACAGGAAGCTTATTTAAACTGGCAGATGCATTTATAGAGTCCTCAGTGAAGCTGTGGCCTGTTTATTTCTGCCAAGCTAGCCACTCCATATGAGAACACTCAGCAATAAGGTAGGTTCATATACATAGGTCAGGTGATACACAGATACAGAAGCACAAGAAAATATATGAAACCACAGAACAAGCTCTACTGTCAATCAGAGGGAGGGGAAGAGAAGAAAGCAGAAATGGGGGAAGGGAGAAGTGGAAGGAAGGTAACAGAGACCGACTTACAGGCTTAAGGCCTTAGGATCTGGGATATTAACTGAGCAGGCTTCCTTCGGGAAAGTCTACTTGGTGGGTTTACAGCAAACAGCCCTGTGGAGTCATACTGTGAGTGACAGGTGATTACTGTGGCATGTCACTGTGAGTGAGGGTCAGTGAGGCAAGTCAAGTGGGTTGTCTCCAGATGTCCTGTAGGGAAGTGCCATCAGGAGACACCACATAAGGCAGGTGATCAGGACTGACCACATCGAGCTACAGAGAGGAGGTGGAAAATGGAAACCACGTCAAAGGTGACTCAGTGTTGTTTCTGGCACTGAAATGTTAAAGCTACATTCCAAATAGATGCTGAGGTAGAATAGAATAAGGGCTCAAGGCACCCTCTGACTGCAGGTGTCTTCTGTAAAGGGGCTGGGAAGAAGACTGAGAGGGAGTAGGAAGAGTGAAGTTAGAGCGTTTGTTCCCCTTGACTCTTGCATCAATGGCCAGTCAGTCAGGAAGGGCCATATGTCTATTCTGAAGGCCAAGTTTCTGTTGGGATGCCTCTTTGAGAATGCCTGGATTTTTTTTGGCAACCTCTCTTCATTCTTATGCCTTCAGACCTCAAGATAGCTTTTTGATTCTACTAGCCCCTGATGTTTCATCGTCTTCTATAGACAATGCTATTGTGAACTCACTGAGCCCATTGTGTGTACTGTCCTGGGTGCCATGATTGATACACACCCATACATTCCCACAGCCAGAAGGCCTTACAGCTCCAAGTGGCTGGCACAACTTAGGTATGGAGGAAGAATAAGATGCTGGTGACCCTTGTCAATATCCTCCAACTGAATAGCACCACATGCACACCTATAGTCATGCCAATTTGGTACATTACCTGTCTCAGCAGGGAAGCAGGGGTACCATGGAAACAATATTGGCATCTTAGTGAGACAGGATTAGGAGAGACTGATGGCAGGATTTGGGCTTGTGATCCAACAGACTTAGAAAAGGTTTTTGTATCAGGTCTTTGAGCTGCATAGTATGAGGAAGTAGGGGCGATTGTATAGGCTTGAATATTAATAAATATTATCTGTACAGAGGTCAGTTACAGTAAGGCTAGACTTGTGCTTAGTAAAATAGTTTTAATTACTCCAATTTTCTGAGAAAGGATTATCATTGTGACAGACACCAGATTTTAGAGTGAAGTCACAACCCTAGGTTTGTAAACGAGTGTCCGGACACGCTAAATTCTCAGTGTTTCAATTCTGGGCCTTAGTTGTTTTTGAGCCTTAATTCAGTGGGAGTCAGCCTTCAAAGTTGACAAGACTGAATGTGCTTACACACTGTGCACTGGATTCAGAAAAACCACAACTAGGAGGTCAACTTGAATGACAGGAGAGAATGCTCTGTTCGTCTATTACCATAAATTAATAGTAAGACACCAACAGAAAGAGAGAGAGAGAGAGAGAGAGAGAGAGAGAGAGAGAGAGAGAGAGAGAGGGAGAGGGAGAGGGGAAGAGGGGGAGAGGGAGAGGGAGAGAGGAGGAGGGGGAGAGAGAGGGAGAGAGAGAGAGAGAGAGAGAGAGAGAGAGAGAGAGAGAGAGAGAGAGAGAGAGAGAGAGAGAAGAGAGAGAGAGAACAGGGAACAATGAGAAATTGCTTCTATTCCAGACTTAGTGAGAACATTTGTGAGTACAGAGCAAAGCTGTAGAGACGGAGCTTTTCAAACACGCACGACTGAAATCTCATTTCACGAGACAAACCGCAGATCAGAGCTGGAAGGCTGTAATGGCTGGGTGTCTGGTGAAGTCACTCTGGCTGAAAACACAAGCATTGCTTTTTTTTTTTTTTTCCTTCAACGGGAAACCATCAAGAAGAAGTGAAAGGAAAGCAGAAACGAAGAAGTTAATTTATTCTGAAACCACAATTAGGAAGATATTTGGTATTTTCAAACGTCAGAGAAGTAGCACCAGAAGGTATAATTAAGACAGACCCTAGTAATGAACTGGATGGTCAACCTGATTGTGAGGGATTATTGAGAGACTCAGCTCTTCGTGACAAGAAGGAACATTCACTGCCAAGTGTAGATTAAGATTGTTGGTTGAGTTTTCCTATGCTTCCGATATGGAAGAATTGAGTTCACGGTATGCAGACAACCCCAGCAAAGCTTTCCTAACAGGAATGTCCTCACTGCTCAAAGCCTGAGTAATGCCTTGTGCCTCACAGCCTCTTGTCTCTCCAAACTCCACAGGCAGAAGCATCTCTAGCTCATTACCGTCATTCTGATGATAATGTTACGTCTCATCAATTACTTGAGAGCAAGGTCAAATTTAGCAGTCAATTCTCCCCGTTAGCAAGGCCATCAAGAGCCTATCTATCAGCACTTCTCCCAAGGCTGCTCCCCTGCGAAAGCCTCTGTGTGCGCGCTTTCCCTCTCTCCCATCTTGGTCTTTCTCTCTCTCTCCATTTTCTCTCACAACCCTCCTCAGCCTTATCTCAATGTTACCAGCTATAAAGCCCCGCCTGATTTTTAAACCCTGTTCATTTATTTGACTTCACTTTTATTTGTAAAGGACAAGGGGAAGAGCCAGCATTCCCCAAAGAAGATATCATTTCACTTGGTAAATAGATTCTGACAACTAGAGTTGGGAGGTTCTCTTAGAATACTAATCCAAGGGAAGATCTTTTTGATTGAGACTGTGCTTGTATAAACCATGCCAGTGAGATTTATTTTCATTAAAGGAAAAAAAAAAAAAAAACAAAACCTCCCAGCCAAGCAAAAGCAAAACAGAAACAAACAAAGAGACAGCACCGCCCATGAAAAGTATCATCCTTATTTCCAGCCCTTGGCTCTGTTGTAGGGCTGCCAGCCAATCCACATTTCTGAAAAATAATTTCTATTTAATAGGGAGCCCACCTAGAATGTCCACCATGGTGCATGAGTGTTTGACGACAGGTTTGTGTTTCCTTACAAAAAGTTCAGCTCAATTCCATAAATCACTTACTGAATCCACTTCCTAGAATCAGTAAGCAAAACTTCAGCTTCATAAACACAGCTGCACTTGGCAAACAAACCTAACAAGACAAAAAAAAGATCTATTTATTCACTTTCCAGAATATATTTATAAATTAACCTTGCATTTGAATAATTAGGATTAAATTGACCCAACAACCACTGTCTTAAACTTGGGCCTCCTTTCCCTGAGGTAGCAAACCTTATAAAAAGACAAAATCTTATAGGAGATACAGTTCTGAGGCAGGTTGCCCTGAATTCCATATAGTTTTATGGTGATAAGTGTGCACGTATTTAAGGTCATACATCTTCCTAGGAAACACTTTCCTAAATTACCATTTTTATTTGTTCTTAAAATTGTGATTTTTTTTAAAAGACCAAATTGTTTGATAAAAATAATATAATGACTTTTTCTTTTCAGGAAGAAATTGCCTGATAAATTGTCTTTTAACTCTGAGTCTTTCATGCCGTTCTGTTTTTCATATACTTGTTTTTACAACTGGATTGTCTGAGTATCTCTGAATTTTGATTGTTACGTTTAGTCCATTTAGTTTCCTATAATTTTATACACTTGCCTTTATTTCCTTCATCTCATTTTCTGCTTTTAATATTTCATATTTCCTTTTTGGTTGTTTTCCAGCCCATACCATTGTTGAAGTGTTCATTTGAAGAAGTAAATATTTCATATGATACACACACACATACACACACACACACACTGAATCTTCACTCTCTACCTGTCAAGCTTCTTAACTGCTTTCCAAGTTTTGCCAATTTTTATCTTAGTACCACTTAAAATAACCCCACTTACAAAATTTATTTTTCCTGTTATGGCAACTTGAAAAGAAGTTTAATTAGATGTTCTAATGCTCAGAGTGCGAGGCTGCTCCTGGGGGTGGGGTAATAACCATCCCATTTTACTTTAAATTATGGCTGCACCATGTTTTACAAGAGTGTATCTCAAGAGGCTAGCAGCCAGGAAAAAGCATGCCTTACTTGCAGAGATAGTTTATACTTCAGGAGAAGATACAGCTGGTGCTAGTACTGGTCCCCAGTGAAGAAAAAAAAAGTATATTTCACACTCAAATGGACCAGTGGCACACGTCTTGAGACTCTGATGCCAATTTTTAGTGGCTAAGTATAGTCAGTACAGTCTTAGAAGGGCAAAGTGACAGAGAGCCTATGTCGTCAAAGTTTTCCTCACCAAACCTGTTGAGATAATAGTGATTAGGAAGAGATCTAGAATGGATAACAGCGATGGGAAGTGTCGTGCCTGTGAAGCTACTTGCAACATGAACGACTGCCAATGTTCTCCAGTAAGTATATTTACCCAAGGTTGCTAAGGGTTAAGAAAAAACAGAACTCCGAAGATACATTCTTTTGAGACAGAACAAAATACAATGTGCAGAAGTAAACGAATCCATTTAAGTTAAGGGCGCAGGCTGTAGTGGGCGCTGTTCAGTGCGGCTCCGAGCCCCCACAGTCCATCTACTTTGATAAGAACAAAAGCGTTAGCTTCTTTTCACACAACGGTTGCCGGTGCCTTACTTTTAGATCTCTCTCAAAACTGTCTTTGGCCAAAGAGAGCCAATTTCTCCAGATTTATGGCTTCTTCCCAGGGCAGTTTGTACTAATGCCTAGCTGATATTAGGAAATACAGGCCTAGCTTAATTCTTCCAATTTGTGATAATGCTTAAGGGCCCTCTCCAGACACTGGGGTCCCTGCAGGATTAGCCGAGGCCTCTGTTGCAGTTGGATTACTGTATCATTTCCTCATCAAGTCTACTTTTTTCATGTCCCTCATGGTGTTCCACAGAGCATTCTCCAGACACCTCCTGCCTGTAAATCTCCATCTCAGACTTGGCTTTCAGGGGATCCTCCTTAGGGTACCATCTTTTCCTAATGATACTTCTAATATGAAAGATTATTGCATTCTTATCTTGCTTGTGTGCCTATGTCTTGGGCTACAGGACCATCCCTTAGGGGTAACCTACCTATGAAAACCCGGTGTGGCCCAGGATGCAGATGTATCCCTCTGTAATCATTTTCTGGTCAGTGTTCTGGGTACTCCAGTGACATCATTGTCCCAGGATTAATTTCTATGTAAATTTCTCATCTTGACAGTTTCCACACTACTATAGACATATACACTTCAACAAGCAAATGAAACAGAAGCCTATAATTTTAATTCCTCTGGGAGTCTCTCATATGTATATGTATATATATATATATATATATATATATATATATATATTCCCCCTTTGTAGCCTAAACCATCCAATTTCATTGTTTCCTTGTTAAGGTGGGTGGATCTTTCCCCCCAATGCCTCTAATTACTCAGGCTCTATCCCTTTGAGCATTACAGCTTCATGAAGGGGTATTAGTTTCTAATTCAGTGTCTCATAAGACCCACGGCCTCATATCTGGCCTGATTGTATATTAAAACCCAAACTACTAGCTATTACTGAATTTGATAAGCACCCATGGGGAAGCTTTGGGATCAGATTCTATGCTTATAGCACTTAATTTTGGGCTCCTTGAGATTTCCATTTATTTCTTGCAGGTTGATATGCATTAATATCATTTTTAACATATTGCTAGGATCTAAAATTACCACAAAGTAGCAGAGTGTTTCCTGCAGTTAGATTTTACCAAGAAATGAAACTCATGAGGGCAATGACCTTGGAATAGGAGGCAAGGACAGAGTAGAGAAAAAAAATAAAGTTGAAAAGTATCCTTTCACCTCCAGATTGGCTAGGAATTGTTATGATGAAAACTTGTCTGAAACCCATGTTGGGTTTGCTCTTTCCCCACATGGGACTCTGAGGTCTTTGAGAGAAGATCACTCTTGTTTGTTGTTTGAGTCTTTTGAATTGGCAGAATCACATTACATGTTTAGTGGATACTTCTTGACTAAATGATTCTTTAATAAAGCAATGCTGCATCAAATATCCCTAAATTTAAAAAATGAGAAGCAATGATATTGTCTACTATGTAAAAACTAGTCTATGGAGGATGATAAAAAGTCACAGAAAATGAAATGTGAACGGACTTTGCATATTCATTTATTCTAAATTTTTTTTCCCTACAGATTCTTATTGTCTATTATTTAATCTGGCACTGTGCCTGCCATTAAAAACGTGACAATGAGACATGGTCTATGTCCATGTTCAGAAGTAGAGAAATTTAAATGAATGAGCTCATAGCTAGCAAACAGAAATTACAACGTAGTTTAAAGAAAGGACAGTCAAACATTTTACTATCCCAGGACAATTTCTGCTTATATTTACTGTTTGGTGTAATTATCAATAGCACCCAAGTCACTTTTAGAGGCACTTTTGAGTCTTTTGAATTGCCAGAATCACATTACATGTTTAGTGGATACTTCTTGACTAAATGGCTGATCATCCTGACTACGGCTGAGAGGTCCATGATATTTGTAAAGGCTATGGTAGGAGAAGCTATCTGTTTAGTGAGTTCAGAGAAGGCTTCCTTAGGAAAGTCAAGATTGAGCTGAGGCATGAAAGGTGGAAACATAGAGGCCAAATCTGCTAGATTTATGGAACAGCACAAAGCAAGGCACAGTCAAACAGTCAATAGGCCTGTCTTGTATCAAAGTATCAAAGGCAAGATGTGTCAAGTGGTGGAAGGCATAGACTCTACAAACCCGGAAACATTAAGAATTTTGAGGTTCATCTTTCAGCCTAAGGTAGAGATTGGGGAAGTAGGGAATTTGGCATTTTGAGAGATTTTTCTTGGACTTGAAGTGTACAAGACAGATTTAAGAGAATTCAGGAAACTGATTAGAAGTTTGAGATAGTGGTCTACTTAAGAGAGGATAGAACTTGAAATTGAATGGGGAAGAAGACAAAATGAAGTGGCTTTGGAGCAAATCTAGAATGGAAAATTAATAGAATTTGAAGATGGATTGGTTAAGGGAAGGAGAAATGGGAAGGTATGTAGAAGCAAGTGATGACACACACCTGGGAGGAGAGTGGTCCATATCTCTGTATTGAGATGTAGCACATCTTTTTTTTAATTTTTTTAAAATATTTTTTATTACATATTTTCCTCAATTACATTTCCAATGCTATCCCAAAAGTCCCTCATACCCTCCTGCCTACTTCCCTACCCACCCATTCCCATTTTTTTTTTGACCCTGGCGTTCCCCTGTACTGGGACATATAAAGTTTGGGTGTCCAATGGGCCTCTCTTTCCAGTGATGGCCGACTAGGCCATCTTTTGATACATATGCAGCTAGAGTCAAGAGCTCCGGGGTACTGGTTAGTTCATAATGTTGTTCTACCTATAGGGTTGCAGATCCCTTTAGCTCCTTGGGTGCTTTCTCTAGCTCCTCCATTGGGAGCCCTGTGATCCATCCACTAGCTGACTGTGAGCATCCACTTCTGTGTTTGCTAGGCCCCGGCCATGTCTCACAAGAGACAGCTATATCAGGGTCCTTTCAGCAAAAATCTTGCTAGTGTATGCAATGGTGTCAGCGTTTGGAGGCTGAATATGGGAAGGATCCCTGGATATGGCAGTCTCTAGATGGTCCATCCTTTCATCTCAGCTCCAAACTTTGTCTCTGTAACTCCTTCCATGGGTGTTTTGTTTCCAATTCAAAGAAGGGACAAAGTGTCCACACTTTGCTCTTCGTTCTTCTTGAGTTTCATGTGTTTCACAAATTGTATCTTATAACTTGGGTATTCTAAGTATCTGGGCTAATATCCACTTCTCAGTGAGTACATATCATGTGAGTTCTTTTGTGATTAGGTTACCTCACTCAGGTTGATGCCCTCCAGGTCCATCCATTTGCCTAGGAATTTCATAAATTCATTCTTTTTAATAGCTGAATAGTACTTTTTATCCATGCATGCTTTTGTTTCTTTAGGAATCCATCATTCATTGACACCTGGCGCACAGCAAGTACTGTGGGTAACAACAAACATGAGGAGAATAAGCACACAGATGTGTATGTTTATCAGTTATACTCTCAGCAACAAGCAATGAGTGTTCTGAAGTAGAGCACTCCAGCTGGGCTGGTTCATGACTCCATGATGCCAATGGGATATATGCCTTGGGTCTTTCTGTCTTCTTTGTCTTTCTGTTTGTTGTCATTTCATTGACAAGTACCTTTGATGGCTGTTAACTTCAAATACACGTGAATATTATAGTGGCCAGCAACTGGATCACCCTTTGCCCCACGTATTTTTATGTCGTAATCCTCCCAATGGAGTCCTCCTCCTATCTTAGCACACAACCCAGTATCATAGGTCTATACCTGAGAAAAGGTTAGACAGAATAGCAGAATCTCCATGGTTTGTATATGGCTGGGCAAAAGAATCTGAGTTGCCAAATAAACTTACGGTTTGGTTTTTTGTAAGGAAAGGGGGTGGAATTAGTACTGAATAAGTAAGCAGGGAGCCAGCCCTCTCTGTGGGACAAGGAAGTCTGCAGTA
The DNA here is from genome assembly GCF_978045245.1 of Mus caroli. Taxonomy (NCBI): domain Eukaryota; kingdom Metazoa; phylum Chordata; class Mammalia; order Rodentia; family Muridae; genus Mus; species Mus caroli. Next base: position 13,924,738 of record NW_028227270.1, read on the forward strand.
TAGTCTCAGGAGTGGACAGTGCAGTTCAGAGGGTTAGAGTAGAAGTCACCTTGAAGTTTTGAGAAGAAAAGATGTTTTGAAGGCTGAGAAAAAGTTATTAAGTTTATGTCTCTCTGAAAGTAAACCTGGAGTCTAAGATTATAGCACTTAAGAGAACACAAGATAAATCCATATTTATCCACTGACTCTCTTGATTTCAGGTGTCCTTGCGGCCCCTATGAATTTTCCAAAGTCATATAAATGCCACCTCTTGCTGTTTCTAAGCTTCATTGCACTGCAAGAAAAATGGCTGAAGAGTGTTTTGCATATAATACCAGACATATTTGTGACCTAGCTCTGGCTGAGTTCGAGCCTGACCTGTTTCTATCATTGCCATTGGAATAGGTACCTAGTTTTTGCCAGATTTTGAGTTGTCAAGATAACAATTTATCTATCTTGTTGTCAGGGTGACAGCTATTTTGCCCAACTCGAGGGGAATCTAAATGACTCTCCCTGCTCATGGTATGCGACTCAGATTCCAAATGCATTCAATTCCAGTCACCCGCTCCCTGCCACAACCTGTAGCTAAAGATTGCAAGCCACCAGTGTCAGACACTGTCTGCTGATGTGGGTTCCCTTCTCAAACGCCACCTCCCTTCTAGTTTCCTCTAAATGATCACTGAAATGGCTGGCCATAGTTACCACATCAGTTACCCAGGTCTCTCTCGGGCTCAGAGCTTTCCCACATTTTCCCATGTCTCCCGTCATCATGTTTGCAGCCCTCCATTCACAAATCACTCTTCCACAGAACCTCAGTTGCCCAGTGTGAACCGTAACCTCTCGGCTTTGTAAGAGGTCAGTCGTGAAGGTTCTTGCTTTTAAGGCAAATCTCTAGCCTTGTTTCACAAGAGCAACCAGAAATGATTCTGTGTACTTCATAACTCATTCCCTTTGGCTTTCTTCCCCCTCACAATAGATCCTTTTCAAGGTCTTAACCACAAGCACTAAATGACCCCCTGCATCCTTTCCCTCTTCTTCCAAGGAGTGCTTGGAGAGGAACCCAATGGTGGGCAGATGTTCTCCAAAAGCATTTTGTGTCAAATAACAAAACAAGGTTGTCGTTTAAATACAAATACTAGTAGTGATTTCCATGAGAAGCCGGAGTAGTAATTGCCACCTTGGAAAGCATATCGTAATGACTTCTTGCAGTGCCATTGAGGCTGTGTTCTCTTCTCATCCTCCAGGCACCGCCCTAACTGCACTACCCCCATGAAAACGCACTGAGACAAAACAGTAACATACAGAGCAGAGGTAAACCCTGGTGACCACTGGCAGCCAGATGGAGCAGGGGTGACCCAGCTCAGTCACCCCTGGATGTCAGGTTCCTCCTGTCTTCCTTTTCACCCTCAAAACCATAGACACAGCTGCTAGTCAGTCTACCAAAATATGTTCACCAAACATCCATCACGAATTGAGGATCATTATCTAAAAGCCTGATACTTTGTTTGTATTTGCTACTAGGTTCAAAGAGACTTACTGTAGAACCAAGTAACTTAAACTGGACTCTTCTCTGTTTTCTACTGATCCAGCGGAGAAGAAGCTCCTGGCCACCAGCAGCCACAGACTGGGAGCCAACATACGTCTGTCCATCCTTTAAACTGTGTATGTCAGCTACTTTGCCATAGCAATGAAGAATCTGATCAATACAGCACCTCCTCCATTATGTCTTAGATCTTTCAACAGCTAGCACTCTGTCACCACTGCTACTGTTCTTATGGCGATATGTGTGTTCAATATATAAAATTATACATATAACATAGACACACATATACACCTTATATGCAGAATTTTATATATTATATATTATGTAATATTTATAATTATATAACTATAAGTACATCTTTGTATAATATAAATATATTCTATAAATTTATAAAATATAAAATATGTTAGATAATGAAATATAGTATATAGTATATAAATAAATATACAAATATATGTAATATTCATAAAACATAGACATTTCATATATATATAATTCTTTTTTCAGATGGAATTTAGCTGGGTAGAGACTATCATTCGTCACCATGCAAGTACTTAATAAACATCTTTTTATGAATGAATGAGCAACACAAGTCAAGGGTTTTCATCTGTGGTACTTTCCTCTGTGACTTGATCTGAGTGAAATATGATAACCAATTTCCTCCTTCACGGAGTGAAAATAATAACCTCTGGTTTTCACAAGATGGCGTTTGAAAGAGGTGCCATCGTGAAAGAGGTTTTAGGTGTACAAGAGCAGGCTGAAGCTGAGGCTGGCTCACAGGCTCGTGAGGGATGGTAGAGATAGCTGTCACAGGATAGAGGTCAGCTGACACTATACTATGTCTTCCTCCTTGAGAGACAGTCAGCATCCCCATCACTGTCAGCACACACATGCCCTCTGTACCCATGACCCCTTTCAGCATGGTTTGTGGAAGCCCTGGGTAGGGAGAAAGACCCACACTCTGGGGATGGAAAAGCTTAAATGTGAGGTATTGTTCTCAGAACTCTCAGCTCTCTTGATCTTTCAGTTACCCTGGTTTGTGCTTTGTCGTGGGACTGGAATCCCAGCACTCAGGAGGCAGAAACAGGTGTATCATAGCAAGTTCGAAGCCAGCCTGGTTTATATCGAGTATTCCAGGCCACAGAGGCCTTATAGTAAGATCCTGCCTCAAAAGTAAAATGGAACAAATAGAAATTAAACTAAGGAAACATCTCTCTTTCGATGGTTGTCACATCGCTCCCCCACATCGCTCCCCCATCATTCTAATAGAAGCCACTAGTGTGGTCCCAACCAGTAAAACCCATGGCCTTTTGAAAATATCACACGCATAGGTTCTCACAGTGTGTCACCAGCAGAGATTAGCTGTCACTTAACTTGTCTTTGAGGCTTATCTGAGTGTTTCTTTTTTATAAAAGTAATATTCTTTTGTAAGGATATATTCTGTTTACTTGCCTATCCGATAGCTTACATTTGAAGTGAGATTGCTGATACACATGCTGCATGGGTGTGTAATCTTGTGAAAAACAGCCAGGCTGTTTTCCAGAGGGGCTGTGATATTACACACACACACACACACACACACACACACACACACGCACACACGCACACACGCACACGCACACACATACACCCTTCCTCTTTGTGCACACTCTGGCCATATTTTATCCATCCTTACCAACAGGCTGTGCATGCTTTGTCTCAGTTTCAGAGCGCGTTTCCTCCAAAGGTCTTCTGTCTGTTGACGGTGCACCCACTCTGAAGCTGTTTTTCAATTATTGGTTTGCTGTTGAACTTTAAGAATCACTTAAGTACTCTGGATACACATCCCATCAGACATGTTATCTGAAAATGCTTCCACGCAATGGCAGCATGCCGTCTCAATATAATTTTGTTAAATTTGGATGAAGTGGTTTGTTCATTTTTAAATTTAATTGGTTGTACTTTTGATAAGATGCCTAGGAATTATTTGCTTAACCATGATTTATGGCCTTTCTTTTAACATCTTAATATTTTGATATTTTTAAGTTTAGACCTATGATCAGTTCTATATTGATTTTTAATCATGTGTGAGGTTGTGAGGTTTACAGCAAAGGGTCTTTTTTTATTTTAACTTTTTTAATATGGTTACCCAATAGTTTCAGTGTCCCTCATGAAAGTAGTATCCTTGTTCATCGAATTACTTGTATATTTGCCAACAATCGTATTTATAGGTGGTTGCGTTTCTGTGGCTCTATCCTGGACATCTAGCTATGTGTTCAACTCTTTTCCATGCTCACATATGACGACTCCAGCTTCCTAGCCACTTCACAACCAGCCAGTGTTGCTCTCCTATTTGCTTTCTTTTTCAAATTTATTTTGGCTTTTCTGGCTCCCTTGTCTTTCCACACAAATGTTAAAATCATCTTTCTCTATGAAACCCCTGCTAGAATTCTGACAGAAACTGTATAATATTTGTAGATCCATTTAGGGAGGCCTGACATGTTAACTACTATGTGTCTTCCAATCCATGAACGTAGTATGGAATTCTAACCATTTAGATCCGCTTTCATCCATCAGAAATTTGTAGTTTTGACCACACAGATCCTGAAAATGTTTTGTTAAATTTAAACCCAAGTTTTCTTTATTATTGGGGAGACATTATAATTTATATTACCTTTGAAATTTCGACTTCTAGTTGTATATTACAACATACAGAATATAATTTTTGTATGTTGCACTCCTAGTTTTTCATGCTGTGTAATCTGGTTTGCTTTCGTTTTTGCCTGTGGCAATCTTATACCGTCTGCCTGGTTTTTATGAATGTAATGTCAGCCCTATAAAATAAGCTGGAAATTGTATGAATTTTCTATTTCCTGAAGTGCACTGTCTAGAATTTGTGTTATATGATTTTCTTCATATGCTTGTGAAGCCATTTAGGTTGGGAGACTGGGCGGAGCTTTTAACTATAAGTCTAACTTCTTTAGTAGCTGAAAGACAGTCGAGGTTATCTGTTTCATTTGTGTGAATTTGGTACTCTGAGGTTGCTAGGTTCATGGTCTGCTCCATTTCAGTTGGTCATTCTTCTCTCATCTTGAGGTTTTGCCATGATGTCTTCCTCTTGTTCCTGACATTGGCCGGTTGTACATCCTGGCCTTTTCCTTTGCCAGTATGCTAAAGATTAATGAATTTTATTGATCTGCCAAAGATCCAGCTTTTAGTTCCATTGATTTTTCTCATTTTCAGTTTTATTGATTTCAGCTTTCATCTTTACTATAATATTTCTTCTGTATGCTTTGTTTCATTTTTCTCTTGTTTTCTAATTGCGTCAATTGTCAGATTAAATATCGATTTGCACTCTTTCTTCTTTTCAAACACTACCATTTATTGTCATCGATATGTTCCTAGACCCTGTTTTATTTCATCCACAAATTTTGCCATTCTGTATTTTTGTGCACATCTAGTTTAAAGTACTGAAAAATTAAGTGTCATATGAAACAATATAGTAGAAGCTTACTAAAATGACACATATATGAAGGCAAGACAAATGAAATCACCAAGTAATGGAGAAGACAATGTCCCAACTGGATATCTCTTGTCACCAAATGGAGCTTCCAGTTCTGGAAATTGGTTACATCTCATTGAAGTTTTGGCCAAAGACACCCAAACAACCCAGGCCATTGTCACAGCTATTGATTACTCCCTCCAAAATGATGGTAAGAGCCTCCCTATTGCTGAAGACAACATGCACACAACTCATTGAAAGTGGAAAAATCAGGCTGGCACCTACTTAGAGCCTTTCATCCCACAGATGATACTGAAAGAACTGTGCTCACTACCAAACTCAAAAGTTGAACACCAACCCAGCTACAAAACCTTTAATCTACAATGGTATCTGCCTGCAAGATGTGCTTTGCAATTGTGACACAGAACTTGTGGGAGTTACCAACCAATCTCTGATTGGATTTCAGGCCCACTCCGTAAGATGGAGCCTAACCCCTATACTCCTCTGGTGGCCAAGAACCTGAGACTAGATAGGCCAGGAGCTGGGGGGGGGGGGACAAAACAGTACTATCCTGCTAAAGGATGTAACAATAGGATAATTCCTGATGACATTTTTGCTATACCCAGATCAGTGCCTTACTTGGCCATTATCAGAAAAGCTTCCTTCTGCTAAAGATGGAAATAAATACAGAGGGAGCTCTGTATTTGAGAGATGATGTTGAGAGGGTGAGAGACTTTTAAACAGCGAGCCCTAAATGGAATGTCTCCATGAACTCTTGGGGCTTAGAGAACACTGGGGAAGAGGAGGTGGAGAGATTGTAAGAGCTAGATGGGACAGAGGACTCCAAGGAGAGAAGGCCTTCTAAACACAGCAAAGCTATAGACATATGAACTCAGAGACTGGCAGCATGCATCGGGCCTGTATGAGGCTATGCAGGATGAGGTCCTGCCACTGAGAGGAGTGGCCACAAGGCCCCATCCCTAACACAGAAGGTATTTCCATCTGACAACCACTAACAAATGAAAACTAGAGTCTCCCTTGGGATAAGAACTACCCTTAAGGGCTTGTCCATGCCCAGCAGCAGATGGCCAACACAAAACAAGTTCAGTGGCATCATGGGAGTTTCTGTTCTCCATGATGTTTTCTACCTTACAGAAGCTTTGCATATTTGTGACTTCCAGTTTTTATGGGATTCCTGTGGATGTAAAAGCGTGTCTCTGTGTCTGTGTTTGTTGCACTTTTTCCTTTGACTACATTTCTTCTTCTTTTTTGTTTTGTTCTATTCTGATTTGTTCATTTTATCTTATTTTCTTCTTATTCTTTAGATGCCTGTTGATTTTCCGAGGAGAGACAGAAAGGGTGTGGATGTGGACGGGATCAGAGGTGAGGAGGAGCTGGGGGAGAGAAAACTTTAATCAGAATGTTATGAAAAATAATCCATTTTCAATAAAAGAAAAATTAGGAAAAAAATGTCTCAGGTGGGTCCCCTTTGAACCATAAACCATTTGAGATACATGGTTTAATTTCTGAGTGTAAAAAAAATGTCCTTGTCTTCTTTGGTTGTTGGTTTTTATTCAAATTCAATGATTGTCCGTGGGAATAGTTTTAAGGACTTCAAATTTTTAAAAAATGTGTTAATGTTTGTATTATGGGCCAGGTATGACCTATCTTGGTGAACCTTTTCATGTCTTCACAGGAAGATACAAATTTCCTGCTTTTAGTAGGGTGGTCTGCAAATGTTGATCAGACGAAGTTGATGGTGCTGGTTAATGCTTAAGCCTGGCTTATTAAATGCAGCTCCCACTAATACTGATGAAAGAAACGTTCTAGTTCTCAAATGTAATTGGAATCCATCTATGTTTTTTTCTTCTCTCTGTCACTTTTGTTTAATGTATTTTGTAATTAGATAAGCACATTTATTAAAATGCTATTCCTTCTTGGTGAGATGGTCCTTGTACAGTATTCCTCTCACCCATGCTAATTTTCGTTCATATGCAATCTACTTTGCTCTACATTAATACAGCCCCTCAAACTTCCTTTGGAGTAGGTTTTTGTGTGTTTTTTCTATCTTTTTTCTTTTACTATACCTTTATTATTAATACCTTTCACAATATATGAACATATCATAATTTACATTTACCACACCTTTATCATTGTGAAGTAAATTATGGACGGAATATAGTTGCATCATTTTCTTAGTGTAGCCTTTTATTTGGTGTCTAAAGATCATTTACATATAATGTTATGTTTCATATGATTTACTTTGCTCATATTTACCATTTATTCTTCATTTCATTTCCTGAGTTTTACCCTAATTTTCAATATTTGAACATGGCTTATCCCGTGTATTCCAGTTTAAATTATCTACTGTACTGCTTCCTGTGTCTTTGTGTGGGATTCTTTTTAGTTGCTTTGGTGAATAGCATACATATTTAGCCTCCTGCGGCCTACTTAAAGTCGAAATTTTACCACTTCAAATGGCAAACCAACCAACTGATCAAACAGAACTTTTAACACTGGGTGTTGTAGCACATTACCTGCATTCCCAGAATCGGAAAAGAAAAGCCAGGTGGACCCTGAGCTCAAGGCTAGCCTGGTCTACAAATAAAGTTCTAGAATAGTCAGGGATACACAGAGAAGCCCTGTCTTGAAAACAAACAAATAACCAATCAAAAGACAAAAGACAAAATAAAACAAAATCTTTACCACTCTGTATTGGTCCTTAGGCCTCATAGTGTCAGATGTGTGTTATGTTAGCATATAGTGAAACCTTCTCTCTCTCTCTCTCTCTCTCTCTCTCTCTCTCTCTCTGTGTGTGTGTGTGTGTGTGTGTGTGTGTGCATGTGCGTGCATGTGTGTGTGTGTAATTACATTTGTGTTCAGTTATTTTTGAACCTCTGTGTAAGCATGTGAGTATGGGGGCAGATGCAATGTATATTCTTCAATCACTTTCTCTGTTTGTTTTTTTTTTTAATAATTCTTTACATTGGTATTCTGCCTTCCATTCACATATGCCTGTGTGAGGGTGTCATGGCCTCTTGAACTGGAATTACAGACAGTTGCAAACTGCCATGTGGGTGCTAGGATTTGAACCTGGGTGTTCGGAAGAACAGTCAGTGGTCTTAACTGCTGATCCATCTCTCATTGAACGTGGAGCTCATTGGTTTGCCTGGAATGGTTGGCCAGTAAACTCTAGGGACGCTCCTGCCTCCATGCCCCACCCCTACTTTAAGTGTTGGAATTGGAGGTGTGCACCACCCTGCTTGATTTTTTGTTGTTGTTTACATGGGTGCTGGAGATATGAACTCAATTTCTCATGTTTATGTGGCAACCATCTTACCAATATGGTAGTATCTCGAGTCACTAATATAATAAATGTTCATATAATATCATTTGCCGCCTTTTCTCTGAAAAAATTTTTTTCTAAGCAATTCCTTTGGAGTAGGCCAATTAGCAACACCGTCTTTTAGTTCCCCTTCTGGGAGGATACCTTTATTTCCCTTACCCCCCAAGCATATTTTCTCTGGGTGGAAATTCTCTCCTTGAGATGTATTTCTTTCAGTGCCTGGAAAAACTGTACCATTTTCATCTGGCCTTCCTACTTTAGACAGGATGCCCAGCTACCAGGGTGGGTTTTCTCTGTCGTTGTTTGTTTCCAGTAGTTTGATTATGATATTTCTGGGCATATATTTTTTTTTATTATTCTACTCGAGAATGCATAGTTCCTTGAATGTAGATTATGCTTTTCACTAAATTGGTACATTCTCAGGCATCATTTCTTCAAATATTGTTATTTTTTAGCCACAATCTTTATTCTCTCCCCAGAGACTCGTATGACAGGAATATTATGCCTCTTGATACACCACAATCCTGGTGGCTATCCTTTTTTATATCATTACTATTCCATCTTTTCCCCCATTACTGTATTAAGGTCATTTCTATTAGTCCCTCTTCTGTTTCATTGGCTCTCTCCTCCTTCGTTTTCAATCTGCTCTTGAGCCCACCAAGTGGGTTTTTAACCTGTAGCTGTTCCTTCTGTGAAAATGTCCATGAGGTGTATTTTTATTTCTTTACTGAGAATATAATTCTATTAATTTAGCAGATTTTTTTGCCCTTCCCTGAGGGAGTATTTTTACAATAGTTGCTTCCATTCTTGATTTTGTCATTGTCGACATCGATTGATTGACATCCTATGAGTTGAGTGAGTCTGTTTGCTTTTTTTTTTTTTAGGCTTTTGTATGCTGATTAATTTGGATCATGTTCTGGATATTTTAAATTTACTGTGATGAACGCTGGGTCTTTTTTAAAATCCTATGGAGAACAGTGATAATTTTGTGTTAGAGAATTTTAATGGTTTGGCTTTAGGCAACACAGGACAAATGGTTTTGTGTGAGTTCAGCTTCCAACTTCAGTTTTGATTCTGTAAACCCTGTGCTGCCGTTTCGATTGGTCCCGTATGTATGCTAACTTGCTGGCTAAGCAGAAACCTAGGTGGCAGTTTGTCTCACGATTCACTCTCTCAGAACATGGTATGCTCTTCAGGGTGAAGTGGACAAGTTGTAAAAGACTTGCAATCACTCCAGTGCTTTCCACTGACCAGGTTCCTGCTTTAACTCCATTAGACGTGCAGAGATTGATATACCCTACTCTTGTGTGCACTCCCTGCAGCTGTGACCAGGTCCAGATGTGGAAATAAACACAGCAGGATCTTGCCACAGATCCGCTGTTCAGAGAGAGGGCTAATCCTTCTGTAGATTTAGTCCCATGAGATTCTGAGCTGATACCCATATGACATGTTGCTTTGCAGGGTCTGAGACAATGTAAAGAACCAAAAACGTAGAGGAAATATCTTCCTATCCAAGCACTAGGAGAGATTTTCCTGCTGTTCAAGCTAGAACAAGTTGGCTGGGCCATGCACAGATTTGCCAGGTATTGGGCAACATGGAATCCAATCAAAGAATAAGACCAGGAAAGATGAATGTGCTTCAAACTCTCGTCTCTATATTTTTTAGAGTCCTCTGTGGATTCTGCAGGTTTCCAGCCGAAAGAGACGAAGTTTGGTTCCCACAACTTCTAGGTACAAATCTTAGCTCTCTGTTTCCTCAGAACTTTGTCTTTTGTACTCTGTGAGGGTTAAACACGGAACTTATCAACCCTGTACCACCTCTAAGCCTGGTGTGGTGCCTTGAATGTGATTTTGTGTCTAGAATTATTAGGACATATGGGCAGGATTCATATCTGCCTCATCAAGTTTGAAGCCTCAACAGAAACGGCTAACATGGCTGGACACACCAAGGGAGGCTTAGCCTATCCCTTGATCCTAACTTCTGGCTACTTCTCAGATTTCTCTGTTTTGCTTCATTGGCTATGCTCTGACCCGGACTGTCTAAAATGGTTTCTGTATTCCTACGTCTGGAACCTGACCTACTCGGAACAGTGAGGGCTGACAGTTCACTCGCCACAGGTACTTCTGGATTACACAGCAAGGAAATTTCACAGGAGTCAAGTTTCTTAGACAGGAACTGGATTCCCCAAAGAATCTTCCTCTCTCATGTTTTAGCTTCATTCGACTTTGTGATGCATATGCATTCAGCAAGCTACCTTAAACCCTCTTCAGAGCAAGACAGAATAGAAACATGTAAATCAAGTGGAATAGAAACATGTAAATCAGGTATCAAGGGACAAAAAAGAGGTGCACAATAGAAGCTGGAGAGAGAGAAACAGAGAGCAAACTCAGTTGATAGCTACTTGCTGGAAAAGCCTGGGGACCTGATCTCACCCCCCAAAACCCACACAAGGAAAGTTGGGTGTGGTGGTGCGTGACTGTAATCCTAGTACTGGGAAAACGGAGACAGGCAGATCAGTGGGGCATGCTGAAAAGACAGCCTACCCATGCTAGTGAGAGACAGTGGGTCAACAAACAAGATGGGTGGTACCTGGGAGGACTGACAATTGTATTGTTCTTTAACCTCACACAGGGGCACAAAATGCAAGGCACCCCCAACACACACAGACACATGTATACATGCTTACACACACTGACACACATACACATGCATATGTACACACATACACATGCACACATACACACACACAGGACACAGTGGTTTCCCTAAAGGAATTTTAGTTAGTCTTTAACAGTACCCACGGTTTCCTAAAGGTTATGTCCACATGAAGTGTTGCATTTATTTAAAGGAAGAAGTAGACACATCAGACCTCCTTAAAAATAGATTTGAGTTTATTGTTTTACTTAATTTCTAAAGAAGATAATATTTAGACCACTTAAAAGGATTAAAGAGATTTTTTTTTAAATGGTGTGGTTTGCTAAAAGGTAGATGTGTTAGAAATCAAGGCATATTTTGGGCTGGAAATCCTGTGCAGTGCCATTCTGGGTAGTAGACTTCTTTTTGCCTCATCAAAGTGTCCATTCACCTTGTAACTGTACCTTGGTTTCCTTCAGATCACCATCGTTTACCAAGTCCCAGATGAGAAGCCGAGCAGGAGTCTAAGCAACTGGTTAATGGGAGAATGAAATGGTCTAGGGATGGAGACATGAGTCTCTGCCACCAAGGAACCTTGCTGGATCTTTCTATTGAGTGAGAAGCTGAGCTATAGAGAGACCTGGCATACTCATTCTGTCTCTTCCCTACTGTACCAAGCCTGAGGCTTCACTGCTACAAACAGATGGAGGGAATAGTGTGCAGATAGAGAATGCTTGGGTCCTGCATCTAGCCATACCTCAATATTCAGAGTGCTGTTCCAGATTCTCAGAGACCGGGGTTTGAACCGGGTGTTAGAGAAGGGTGGGGGAAACAGTGCTTAACTAGAAAAAGCTGAACATCATTGCAAGTGTGAGTGGCTTTTAGTAATTTAATACTAAGCCATCTTTCTACCTTTGTCTCCCATGCAGCTCTGACTTTATTCTTTGCTCTACCCACTGGATTTACCACATTCCATTTTTGTATGAATTTATTTTTTATTTATTATTTTTGAGCATGCAAGTTTGTGCCTGTGGTATGTATGTATGTATGTATGTATGTATGTATGTATGTATGCATGTATGTATTTATGTGCAGATACTCAATGAAGCCAGAGGTGTTAGATCGCCCATGGAACTGGAGTTGCAGGCAATTGAGAGCCATTAGACCTGGGTGCTAGGAACCAAACTCTATTCCCCTGAGAGAGCAGTACATACTCTATCCTCTGAGCCTGCTCTCTAGCCTCCACATTCCATTTTTAAGCATTTACTAGCCTTTCATTCCTTTATGTATTTGCTAATGCTGATGTCAATCCAAAACTGCTTTTTTCTTCCTTTTGTATAGGGAAGATCTTCATAACTAAGAGCTCACCCGGGTAGACCTCCCTTTGTGCAATCTTTTATAAACAGCGTCCCTTGTATACAATCCTACTGCTACAGAATTTATTGCTTTATGTCTTATTATTCTATTTTAAGACAGTGTCTTGGGTATCTCAGGCTAACCTAGAACTCACTGTATAGCTGAAAATTCCCTTGAACTTCTCATTGTTCTGCTTCCACCTCCCTAGTGCTAGGATTTATAGACAGGTATGTGCCACCACACCTGGTTTTATATGCTGTGCAAGAAATCAAAGCCAGGGCTTTGTACATGCTAAGCAAGTACTCTCCAAACAGAGATATACCCCAGCCTATTTGTTATTGTTTCTTCTATTGTTTTGTGAACTCCTTGAGCTAGAGATCAGCTTTTATGTGCTTCAAATCTCCTTTAAGCATTTACACAGTATCTGATCTACAGTAAAAGCTGAACATGGGTTAGGGAAATGGCTCAAGAGCTAAGAGTACTTGCTGAGGAGCTGGGTTTGGGTTCAGCACACACACAGTGGACTCAGGCAGATGTAACTGAGTTGCGGAGGATCTGATGTCTTCTTCTCATCTCTGTAGGCATGTGGTCCACATACACACACACTCAGGCATGCACATAAAATAAGCTAACAAATAAATATAGAAAGGGAGTTTAAGGAATGTTTGTGAATGAAAGGTGCATGAATGAACTAGAAATCATAGGTAATAAACCAAAGGAGAGCCTCCAGCTCCCACTGGCCTTTTCCACACCTGCTCCCAGAGCATCTTCATTGTGTTCTGAAGATTGCTTGGGATTTCTCATTCGTCCATCATGATTTGTTTCTTCTGGGTTTTCATTTCCTTTGTGGTTAGGTGTGCCTATATGACTAGCTTCATTGCAGTGGGCATTGCACTTCTAGGTCTGGACTTCCCAAGTCCCATCCTCCACCTTTTCTTTTCTACTGGCTGGGGAGTGCCTCAGTGACCTTGGAAGCCAGGGTTGCAGGCAACCAGGGTTCTGCCATCCCGAATACTTAAGTGACTGTAAGAAGCAATTATCTACCATATCCCATCAAAAGCCAACTGAGGACTTCCATTGAGTTCCTAGAAGAGGGAGAAATGAACTTTGTCTGTGTCAAGTCACCCACATTGAGGGGTTGACCAACTGAATTGTTTGTTGTAACGCACATTGCCCTGAAGTGAGAGGAAGTAGAATGCTCTCGGTCCAAACTGGGTCCTGAGTACCGTGACAACTGTAGATGGACAAGAGCTCTTCTACTCTAAAAAGCCTTCCTCTCGTCAGGCATTCTATGCTTTGGGAAAAGGTCATTCACAAAGGTTAACGGGCGACTCTGTGGCATGTTGTGGTGAGAAGCATAGATTCTTTTCCTAGATCTGCCCCCCCCAACCCCCACCACTGGATTTGGGTAATCAGCTAAGGAAAACTACAGCATCCCTACTCAAGCAACCCACTTGTAAGGAAGAGACATGAAAGCTAAAACAACCGCCCCAGCAGAAATGCAGGTGACAGCAGTTTCTGCAGGAGTGGTCCTCTTCTGGCTGGGCTCTTGTATGCTTTGGCAGCCGGGATGCACGGTGCCTTCTAATCTTCCAAAATCTGCTTACTGATTCCAAGACTGGCCAGCAAGAGGAGCATTGTGACCTTTCTTTGATGCCGGCAGACTGCAAATGCACCAATCAAGATGTCTCCATCCTTGTCCCAGTCAACTTTTCTAGCCATAGGATGAATATGAAATATACTTAGTCACAATGCAAGCAATTTTTAAAGCCCCCAAAGGTGTAGCGTATTACTAGCACAGACCACTCAGTGTTCAGAGCTACAGACTAGAACCTGCCCATCAATGTTCACAGCTGCACGCCGTTTAGTCCTTGCCAGCGGATGCTCACAGCTACACAACGTTCCTATCTATCTACCCAGTCTTGTCCATATCCCCTCAGTAAGCATCTTGAAGGCCACTGCTCATTCGGAAGTAGAGTGGGTTTTACATTTAAGCAGACTTTTCTGTGTTCTTATCTATAGGGGCGAAGAGTCACAGCTTCTGTTCTTGAGATCAAAGTTTTCTCAGAGCCATAGATTCCTAACTTCCCACACCAGGGACTGATTGGTGTTTTTTCACCCTTCCCATCAGTACCTGCAACTTTGAGAAGCTCCTTTTGTGTCCCTAGGGCTGTTGGTCCATTATTTGACTCTTGTCCCTGATATTATGCCCCCACTGATATTAAGGTGCCCAGTAGACATCAGAATTAGTTTGTGAATATCTTGTATACAAGTGTAGGCATGTGGGGTTCATTCTTTGAGATTCCAGCTCAGCAAATATAAGAGGAAGACAAGAACCTGTAATTTTAATTGGCACTTTATGTGAATCTGACACTGGTGTAGCTGAGATGTTATATTTGAGAGCATCCTTTCCTCTTATCTGTGAGAGATCTTTCTATAACACGAAGGGCTCACAATGTACTCTTTAAGCATTTCTTTAGTGCTCTTCCATTGCTGAGAAGACTGGGTCCCAATATAATAGGTGGCAAATTAGGTCTCATTAGAAACTGGCCTGCATTTATGTTCCAGCCCAAGCTTATACCCTATAACCTCAACTTTCATTTTCCTGATTTTCATTTTTTCTGAAGTTTGAGAGAGGGGTTGCGTGTGTCCACTGTGTTTCCAGTCACTGACTTGTAAGTATTCTTCAGCCGGAAGCCATTCCCTTTACTCCACAGCCTGTACTCGGTCAGCTAGTTTATAGTGAGCCAAGACCCCTTCACCCCCTCAATTCTCTGTGAGGAAGCCTCATCATAAGTTCCTGGGAATGTGTCCTTCTCTTGGTGCTGAGAGCTTTCCTGAGTCCCTCACTGGGGACACTTTACCTGTGATTTGTTCTTGCTTCCCCTGTGGTTGTCCCCACCAGAGCTAGAGCCTCTTCTGGCCAGACTCACACACTTTTCCCCAAGCCTCCAGGGAATGAGGTTAGGGACAAGGACTGGATTGTAGGCAGCTGTGGCCTGGAAAAGCTACTGCCCAATGATCTGGTCAATAAGAAGAACCAAATATCACTGAAAAAACAAACAAAAAAAAAAACAAACAGAGAACAGCTTCTGATCCCATCAAAGTCGACATCTAAAGAAGAAATAAGATATCCCCATTGGTGCCAACCCATCACCGGTCAAGTATCTTTGAATAAGAAAATAATGTTCTAAAATGCCCTACACTGATATTTCTTATAATAAGCAGAACTGTACTTAAGATGGCAGAATACCAGGGCACAAAAGAAGGGGAGAAAGCCACTAGGCTACCCTTTTCTGAGAGACAAGGGGTGTGGGGAATTCATAGGTCATATGCAATTGAGCCTCTTTGTTAAAGAATTCATCTTTCACCGTAACTGATATGGGATGTGTTATGCCTCCTAAGCAAACTTGTTAGAAGGAGAGGCATGTCTTGCTCCAACTGCCTTCTTTCAAGGAAAGCTCTGTGGAGGCTTTGACTCTGAGGAGGCAGGACAGGTTGAGCCCTGCCACTTTGTGCATGTGCCAATTAGGCTGCATGGTTAACCCTCAAGCCACAGCCCCTCTCCTTACTGCCTCTGAGAAAACAAACAAAATGAGGGAAAGGGAGAGCAAGTGATGGTGGGAGTAAGAAGCATTTCTCCCTTTGAGAGTACAGAATTTGGGTGCCCACCATCAATTAGTACCAGAGAGAGGACAGGAAGTCCCAGTTAAGTTAAGTCCCACTGGGGGCGGGGGGAGTGGCAGTATCGCTTGCAGGCTTGGTTTACCTTCTTGCAGACACCACTACTACATTTGTCTCCAATAGCTCTTTGCCTTCCTGCATGCAGCAGACCTTCGCATTTCCTGACTTCCCAAGAGCCTGCAAAGAAGACACTCACCCATCCCATTCTTGAAATGGGAAAACAGAGGCTCAGGGGCTCAGTGATTTATTTAAAGTGCAGCATAAGCAAGCAAAGAAGCCAGCAGGAGATAAGAGTTTGCCTAACTCCCCAGTCAATTTTCAGTTCCCCAGATAACACAGAGCCTAAATAAACCTACATCAACACCATATGGTACCAGCAAAGCAGGCGGATGCTGGGCACTTGTACTAAAATGGGCTATAAAGGAAAGATAGTTTGTACGTGAGAGTAATCAGAGAACACGCTATCCTTCTGATAATGGCCTTCGTTCTTAGTCCACTAACCCAGGATGACATAAGCTTTAAGGAGTGGGATGGTTTTAAGTCCCATATCTAGTCCCTAAAAACACAAATTATAAGAAAAAGACATTGTTTTGAGCACGTGATAGATGACAATTAAGAATCCTTAGAGTTCTGTCTTATCAAGCATTCCTCTTAGTTAAAACTCTTGAGGTATTTTGAAAGGGCTTTCTAGGAATTTTGAACTGAGAACACAGTCTGTGCTCTTTGGGGATAAGTGGTTTCAGAATTCTCTTCAAACTACACTGCAGACCTGCTAACACACACCAGCAACGGACTGATGCAAGGAGCAGCCCCCTGCACGCAGTGGTGTATCCCACTAGGCTGCCAGAAGGGGCAAATACAATTTGTCTATAGAATTAGGCTACGCAGTTAGAGTCCCTGCTTTGGGTGTGCGATATCCTGTGGACTGCAAACAGATTTAGTGTCCCCAAACAGATGGGTTTTCCCTTTATGGGCCACTCTTAAGTTTTCTAGGCAAACCACAGCTGTGCTAATGTCCCTTTGTGTAAAGAACTGTTTAAGTTGCACCTCTTGGTTTTTTGTTTGTTTGTTTGTTTTGTTTTTTGTTTTTTTTTAACCTGATATGTGTCCAGAGTTTTGAGCAGGGGACAACAGGATGCAGCAACATCTGTAGGAATAGAGAACTCTTTTCTTTGTGCTTTTCAGCAAGGGCCGTGACAGGCAGGAAAAGCTTTTATGACTCTCAGCGAAGCAGGAAGTACAGCTTGGTAATGAATTGTTTTGGTAGCCCAAGAAATTTCTAGATGGGCACAGAATCAAGCTTGGCATGGGTGGAGTTAGGAAGGGTCTTCTGGGCACACCACTGAACTGATCCATGAAGCAGGTGTCATCATTCCCTCCAGCAAATGGGCTACCATGGCTGGGCTACCATGGCTAGAATCTCAGGCCCCGATGCTTCAGATAACTTAATGAGTTTCCGCCTCCCTTACTAAACTACTTTCTTCCTGGCTTCAGTTTTATGACACAGTCTTGCAAAATGAAATCTCATGTGGCACATCTGGTCACCCGGCTCTTCTCCGGCTGAGAGAAAGCAAATTCCCAACCTGCACCCTGAGCAGCTGAAAGTCCTTTCCAACAGCGAAGAGAGAGAATGGCGACATGCGTAGCACCCACCTCTTAGCTGCTCACTCAGTCTTCCTGTCAGCTTCTTCTATACTAAAGTCCAGAACAACACACAAACCAGTGCCACTGCCTAATATCCTGCAGTAATTCTTTTCATGACTAAGAAATATGCACACCCTCTCCTCCAAGGGGATGGATTGGAGCCTCTCAGTTTGTGCCTTGAGATCTGAGCTCAGGCATCGGCGGATGGATGTGAACCTTATTCAGTTTAGTCGTTCCATCCTGATGGTCCACGAGCCAGGCTCTATCTGTCCCTACCCACAAAGTTTTGTAGAAATAAGAGGAAATTTTTTAAAAAGAAGGGGAGGAAGAGTAGCTAACACAGCCATGTACCTACTTCAAGAAGTAAAAATGCACGCAGACATACAGCTATGGAAGGATTTTTATGACGTTCTTCCTCGGAATTATGCCATGTTTATCAACATCAACAGCAAAACCTCTTTAGAACTATCAGGCAAGGGCCCTTTATCTGATGAAGAGACTCTTTCAACCTTCATTTGGGGTAGGGGGTGCCTCTAGGTGATCCTTCTGACATATTTTTGCTATAGACTTCTATTGAATTCTACACCCAGACACAGCAATGTGTGGAGGTACCCAGAGGACCCCTGGGGTTCCAGAAACATTCTTTGTACAGATTTTTACACTCTATGCTAGGTACAGTATGATAGAACTCTCTGTTTTGCTATCTCAGTAAAAAAACCAATTGCCTAGGCAACATTGAAAACCTATTGTGTTGCCTGATTTTACAGGGCCATGAGAGGTCCAAACAAAAACTTTAGCATGAAGGAGTATCACTTTCCAACCCAAGGGTAGTGGCCTCTTTCTTGGTAGAACCATTCTTCCCTTGGGCATTCAGTCCTTTATGCTGGAGGATCCCAGAACTATAGAGATTGAAAGGAGAGTGTCCGTAGGAGAGTTGTTAGAGGCACTGTGCCTTTTCAGCATCTGCTCTTTGATTCCAAACCCATGGGTTGTATGGTAGAAGAGATCAAAGAGCCCCAGGAATGTATCATGGGTCTGAAGATGTCTTATGTGCTACATAGACTAGCCCAAGCTTGTAATGTGCTATTGTGTAGCCAACACCATCACTGACATCTCAGTGGACACCCCACCTTTCTGCAAGTCCAGTTGCTATTTTTTTTTTTTGATAGACTCAATGCTTAGAACCACCAGGGTTCTTAGAATCATTGGAAGATTTTTACATGCCCTTAAATTAAATTCCCCAGGCCACTTTCTTCTCCATCAGTTATTTCCTAACTCCTACAAGAAAGACTTGATAAGGCTATGATTTTCCATTAGCATTGTAATTTGGCTACCACATCAGGATCAAATTTGAGCTCTGTTGCTGCACCTAAAAGGGATAGTCTAGTTTAATACTGAGAAGTCCCTTTCTTAGGATCATGTCCTGAGTATGGGAATTAAACTCTTTGGTGCAATTTGATGTATTTTTGAGGAATTAACATCATCCATACACTTAAATTCCTTCATTGCAACCTAACCAAGGCCCACTTTCAGATGTTAATCTCCTTAGAGAACATTAAGAAGTTTCTCCTGATACCTAGCCTTTAATGCCATTTGAGGTTTTTACTAGAAAATCCATACTAGGCACTCATTTCTTTATATGTTTAGCAGCCTAAAATCACTCTTGAGATTACTGTATTGGTCAAAGGGTTCTTGAAGTTGCTATAGTCTTCTATTGAGAAATATGTGGAAGTACCCAGAGGATCTCTTAACTTCCAGAAACATTCTGTACAGAACAGTATAACTCTGTATTTTGCTGTGTCAATAAGAACCAATCAGTATATGAGCTATGGCATGCAGATATAGGATGTATTAATCATATTAATCAGTTCACAAAGAGCCAAAAAGTAATTATAAAGATCATGGAATCATTAGCAATGCTCATAGAATGCCACAATCGTGCTCCAGTGGAGAGCCCCTACCCACTCCATTGCTGCTGCTAACAGTATGTGGCTCATGTTTGGCACAGGATGCTTGCCCTAGGACATCATAGCTCTTCTGAAAGATGGCTGGCTGCCTGCCTCTCCACTGCTCTCCACCACAGAGATCATTCAGTGTTTCTCTCTTCACACTACATCTCAAGATCTTATAAAGTGTGTTTGATTTTAGGTCCTGCTAATATGCTTGTGCTCTGGATTGCAGAAGTTAGACACAGGACAATTCCAGTGAGCACCTTTCATTCTGTGCTCAGCATCTATGCCCCCATCCTTTTCTTTTAGTTAAGTATATTTCATCTCCCTGGGATGAGAAGGCATCCTCCTCCCAACAGTCTATATGGGATTATCTGTCCCTTTCTACCCTCAGCCATGAATGTATTCACAGTAAAGCACTTCTCCCTGGTT
This sequence comes from Mus caroli, assembly GCF_978045245.1. Classification (NCBI taxonomy): domain Eukaryota; kingdom Metazoa; phylum Chordata; class Mammalia; order Rodentia; family Muridae; genus Mus; species Mus caroli. Next base: position 13,944,787 of record NW_028227270.1, read on the forward strand.
TGTTTCTCTTGGGATGGTAGGTTGAAGCTGCCAGGCATGAGCCTGAAGCCAAGGGAGATCACTATACAGAGAGAATGGCCTGGGAATAAAATCAATACAGAGAAAGGCAGGGCTAAACAGGCCTGGGTGTGGTGGACATGCTTAAGCCTCTGGATCCAGTCCAGCCAACCCCAGGAATTTTAACTGCTTGGGCCTCTCGGACTGTTTTGGTTTGGTGTGCCATCACTTTTTGTGACTTTTCTGACATCTGCAAGTGTCGGAAGTGTGACCTGAAACATTTAAGGACACTTCTGCCTGAACCATGGGCAGATGTTTAGACTCCAAGATACAGAGGAGGAGGGTCTTGGAGGTTTTTTAGTATAACTTCCTCCCTGTGGTACTTGCAGTTCCTACACGGGGCTGTCAAAGAAACAAGCCGGAGGTAAGTCACTCTCACAGGTATATCAGCTTGCTTTACATTCCATACAGAAGTTTGGCTTGCTGCTTTATTGAAGCAATAAAAGGAAATGGGGATATTCCATACCCAGTTCCACAGACTGATCAGAAGAAATCCCCCTCAAGTCCTTGGAATTTACACCGCAAAGGAAGAATAACTTGATAAGAATTAATCCTTCCCCCCCACCCCCCCAAAAACAAAACCAAGACCTTCTCTGTCTCTCTGTCTCCCTCCCTCCCTCCCTCTCTCCCTCCCTTCCTACTAAAAACCAATAAGGCTAGGGAGCCTATCTGCATAGTTCTGTGAATGTCTCAGAACAAAGCAACACACAGAAGCCAATGCTCACATCCTGTGTAAGATACAAATCTTGTCACATCATGGACCATCGTGGAGCATGAAGCTATTTCTAGTGTGGTGGGGAAATGTTTCTAGCAGAAGAGCAAGACATGGTCCTGGTGCATGAAAGGAGCCTAAGAAAGTTGAAGAGTGAAAGCTGCACGTGTGTGAGTATCTAGTTGAACATCTAGAAAATGCACACCAACCTCCAGCAGCAGAAAACAGGTCAGCACTTGCTGGGACCAGGGCAGAGGGAAGGAAGCGTTGCAAAAGGACATAGGCCGCTGTGGGTGGGAACAGAGCTATCTGATGCTTCGCCTTTGGGAGTATGTATGTGTGCATGTATATATGTGTTTCCAAACACATCCAGTTGTACACTTTAAATATGTAAAGTTTATTGTACGTACAGTCTACCTCCAGAAAGCCATAAAAGAAAAAAAAAAAAAAGAATGTTGTACCAAACTAAGCAAATGAAGCATGAAATGAAAAGCCAGTTGAGCTGGGAGGTATAAAGAACTGAAAGGAAGCAGCTACCATCCCTGGTAACCCCATCAATCCGGAGAAGCGTCTCAGAGTTACACTGTGCTCTGTCGGGTAAGATATCTTAAAAGCCCCCACACGCTCCCAAGTTCCTCCTTTGCCCGTGTCTAGTGGTACCTGACACCCTCACCAGGGTTATCACTCCTGCAGGGACCCTGGAGACAGGGATATTTAAACTGAGTGTGTGCATCGGATTAGCTCATTAGCTAAAGCCTTGCTTGATTTACACCACTGGCTTCCAACCTTCCCCTCAGGAACCCAAAATTATACCCCAGGGAGATCCTGGGACTCTAAGGTTCAGAGGTAGCTCATATTTTTAAAAGTGATGAGTGTTTCATGTCAATATAATTACTAAAATTCCCAAGTAGCTTTTAAGCCTCAGGCTGCACCTTCTCTTTCTTTCCCTGATTTCTCTGTTCCTAAACCCTCAAGAGTGAAAACAAAGGCCCAGCAGTCCTGAGAGGTGAGAGGTGCTTTTGACCTGGCAGGGTGTCAGGGGCAATTGCACAGCTGTCTTCTCCTTTCTATCACTCCTTTTCCCTTCCCCAGTAATCTGTGGCCTTTATTCTACTTTTGACTTTTTTGGTTCCAAAACTAATGGCACTTAAATAACTCCTATAATATTCTCCTTAAACCTTCAGGAATGAATGCTATTTTCCAGCAGGGTATTGTGGTTCGTGCGAACGAGGAGGTGGAGACAAGACGATCAAGGTGGTCAAGGCTTCAACTACATACCAACTTCTGTCTTAGTTAGGGTTTTACTGCTGTGAACAGATACCATGGCCAACGCAAGTCTTATAAAAAAACAACATTTAATTGGGGCTGGCTTACAGGGTCAGAGGTTCAGTCCATTATCATCAAGGTGGGAGCATGGCAGGATCCAGGCAGGCATGGCGCAGAAGGAGCTGAGAGTTCTATGTCTTCATCCAAAGGCTGCTAGTGGAAGACCCTACCAGACAGACAGACAGACAGACAGAGAGAAAGAGAGACAGACAGAGAGAGAGAGACAGAGAGAGAGACAGAGACACAGAGACAGACACACACACATATATATACACACACACACACATACAGAGAGAGAGAAAGAGAGAGGAGAGAGAGAGAGAAGAGAGAGAGAAAAACAGAAAACACTTTCATTTTGGCCTTGAACCACAAACCACTAAGATGAGTAGTACTACAAAGTGATTCCTTATTTGAACCCGTGTCTATCAGTCTGAGACATTGGGAATATACATAGGGCTGGTAAACCCAGAGTGAGGAAAGACATGCTAGGAGGAAGGGCACCAGGTCCTGGTGAAGCTATGACTGATGGAGTGTGGAGTGTTAGAGGAGGACATATGGGGACATGGTCCACCTGCTAGAGCTGCCACTTCTCTTGTTCTCTCTCCAGTGGCTCTGAGACGTAGCCTTCAGGCTGGGTAGTCCCCTTCTGTGTGAGCTATCCCCCTGGGAGTCTAGAATTCGCACACAGTCTTGTTTCCACACAGAAGAAGCAATTCAAATTTAAGTTGGGGGTTTTAACTTAACAATTCGCTAATCTATGCATCTTGAAGGAGGACGAAGTGGAGGCTTCACTTTGCTCTTTGTGTCTATGTCCTCACACATTCGCACGCACAAGCCTCATTTGTGGAGATGTCTTTGAAATGTATTCACTGGAGATAATTATAGAGGTCTAACACTTCTGCTCTTCAATTAATGCTATAAAATTAATGGTCCTTCATTTTTACATCCTATGCAAATGATGGTGTCATCTCCAACTGTAAGCCTCTCCGCTCACACACTGAATATGATTAGTGTCCCTTTAAGCTGAATTAGAGCATGTGACCTTCTGGGGTATGACAGGAGCAAAACCTCTGTGCGCTTACTTCCAAGATTTCATTATGAAATGTTCGTAAAAAGCAGAATTTCAGAGTTGACACCAAAACAGGTTTCAGTGACTGAGTTTTCAGGGTTGTGGCCTTAGGAGAGGGCAGACAAGAACTGGAGGACAGCTCATAAATCTACTATTTTCACTCAAATGTAAGTTGTAATAGCCTTTACGGTATGCACACTTCCAAACAAAGGACATACAGATTCTGTTAAGATAACGACGTGGGTACGTAGGAAATGCAGAGCAACTCAAATATTACAGCCATTAGAATACCCTTTGCAGACAAACCCAGGGGATGCATGATTCGACTGTAGGTGTGTAGCAAAAGCGACCAACTCCATGGCTTAGAAAGGAGGAAATTAAGATGTTGTGTGACTTTAATTTCAAAGACTTAGTGCCAGGAGCTTGAGACTTCCCAGGAGCCTGTAGGCATCTTGCCGGAATGGTTACATGCACACACGTATTCCACGAGGTGTGTTAGGCATTTTGGATGAGTTGAGAACACTGCATAGCTCAAGTGCCGTCACACCCATCGTCAATATTCTCACTTGTATAGAGAGCTTTCCTCTGACGGTGAACTAGCAGCTAGTGTTTGAGTCCTCTGGAGATGAGCACATTTAAAATGGCTGGAAGCTGAGGGAAGTGACAGAGGAGTGTGGGGGAAGGGAGACATAAAGACCCCCAGCCAGGCCCAGGAAGATAGCACCCTCAGTAAACTGCTTGCTGCACAAGCATGAAGGCCCAAGTGCTGTTGGCAGGGTCTACATAAAAAGCTCAACTCACTGGTGTGGCATGTGCCTGTAATCCCAGTACCGGAGTGATGGAGAGGGAAAGAGCAGGATCTAGCCAGTCAGTAAGCCCCAGGTTCAGTTTCAGATCCTTTCTTTAAAAAGAAGATAAGAGAAGGGATTGAGAAAGAGACCTGATGTCTACTCCTGATCTACACACTTGCATAAGCTCCAACACATGAACATGTCCAAGCCCATCTCTCTCTCTCCCTCTCTCTCTCTCCTCTCTCTCTCTCTCTCTCTCTCTCTGTCTCTCTCTTTCTCTCTCTGTCTCTGTCTCTCTCTTTCTCTGTCTCTGTCTCTCTGTCTCTCTCTTTCTCTCTCTCTGTCTCTCTCTTTCTCTGTCTCTGTCTCTCTGTCTCTCTGTCTCTCTGTCTCTGTCTCTGTCTCTCTCTGTCTCTGTCTCTCTCTGTCTCTGTCTCTGTCTCTGTCTCTGTCTCTCTCTCTCTCTCTCTCTCTCACACACACACACACACCTGTAAACATAACCTGCTCTAGGAGAAAGACAAGGGATTATAAGCAGATTCAAGATACCGTGACCCAGAATTGAGTCTCACAGTGATGGATTCTGCAGTTCCTGGCAGCCAGGAACAAAAGTGGAGCACAACTTTTGGGAGACACAGCTCTCCTTCTACTATTCATTTTGGGACTTGAACTCGGGTCCTCAGGTTTGTACAGCAAGTACCTTTTTTTCTACCATCTCACTGGCTCTCCTCCTGGTACTAAAAGTGACAAAGCTCGCAGAATGCACAATGACCATTGTGACAGTTCGAGAAATCCACTGAAGGAGCTGAGGTTTGTGTCCAGGTGACATGTATGAGTCAGGCAGTTCCCATGACCACAGGGCTATGGAGTCCATGAGGAAACTGATCCTGGAAGACTCAAAGAAAGGGTGGGGGTCCTTGAGCAGCAGTGGAGCTGGCTTTGAGAAGAGTTATCTTAAAGATGGGTGGAGAAGGCCTCTAAAACCCAGGCCATGTGTGCATAAACAGAAATAGGGAAACGTGTCCATTACTTGTGTGTTTTGAATTAGATATGTTACCTACGATGAGAGGAAACATTTTAGACTCTACTCCAATGACACAGACATGGAGAAGCTAGAGAAAAAGTTACGTTAATTCTCTCTGTGGTAAGGCCGGCCACTCACCAGGTCAAAGTGCAGCCATCAAGGCTAAAATATATGCAATTCTACAGAGGGTCACTCATTAGAAGATGAATTTATTTTGATAGTTGGGACCATTCCCAAGTAAACAACAAATAAAACCTCAACCTTACAGGACAAGCTAAGTAGATGACGCTGGAAAATACCATTTTTTCCACAACAAACAGTCTACTAACAACCAACTGCAGTAATGATCTTGTCTAGACGCCTGCTTCATGCACTCAATTATAATTTTTTTGAGATGAGGAAAATCTGAATTAAGATTAAAATGTGAAATTAGCACTCATTTTTAAGGCACGGGAATGGCATTCTTGTCATATAAGTTAGTGTTAGTGTTTTAATAGTCTCCTAATATTTATATTGAAGAGGACTGGAATAACATGACAGAGTCACTAGGATTTGTGTTAAAAGAGAAAAAAAAGGCAAAAAGAAGGATAGCTGGAACAAGAGTCTGAGAATCACAGTTGTTGAATCCAGTCCAGGAATATAGGCAGCTAGCTATACTATTCTCTCCATTGAAAGCATGGGTGGAACAATTTAAAAAACAGTTCCGCCAAAATAAAACTAGTTTCTTACCATTTGCAGTTCCTGAAACATCTCTAGGTGGAAAGCTCTCATCTCTTGTTAATTCTTCCTTCAAGCTAATGCGTAAGAGACAGCCTCCATCTGTGTACCATGGATACATCACCTGCTCTTTCTGACATATTACAGCTGCGTCAGGAAAGTGATAGGTGTGTCTAAAGTGTGTCCTCTGCACTCATGTTAAGGACCCAACCTCAGTGCCTCAGAAAGTGTATCTGTAAAAATATCACTGAGGTAAAAGGACCTTATGTGGGAGCTATGGAGCTTTGTGCTTGGGATATAGAGTTGTCTGGGAAGCTGATTAGGTTAGATTGAGACAGTGGGTAGACATTAGCATAGCTGGTGTCTTTGTGATAAAGAGAAACACCAAGGCACAAAGACAGCAACCATAGAGACAGCTAGAGCTGACTATCTACTGGCCAGGCACTGAGGCTTCAGAGGGGACCAGTCCCACTGGCACCTTGATCCTGAACTTCAGCCTTCAAAGCAGAAAGATGGAAGTTTGTATGTTTGAACCTTTAGCCTGTGGCCCAGGTATACTGGTCCAGGATTGGATGGAGGTGGGGGCCCTGCATTCATTAGCTGCTGGAGGGCACCCCAGGCTGGTCTCCCTCTCCCCAACAAGCACTTCACTCCTTGCTAGGATCTCCCCTCTTGTTCTCTTTGTTTCCTTAGTACAGACTGAAACCATGGCTCTGGTTGTCTTGCATCAGCCAAATCGCTGCCTGAACCCCGGATTGTAACTTCTCCTTCCAGAACTTTCCATATCTCATTCACACACAAATTACCCCTGGGAGATTATAGAAATTTAAAAATAAATAAATAAACTTCTTGAGGGATTACAATACAATAGTAGCCTATAATTCTTCTTTCATTGCTACTGAAAGAGAAACGGTGCCCAATACGTAAAGCCTTTATTATATCTTAGAAGAAAGAAAGCGCTTATTTCTGGTTCAGAGATTCAACATCATGGCATTTATAATTATATTCTGGAGTCAACATTGTTAAAAATTTGGGCTTTCATGCTAAAAAGTGATTTTTTTTTTAAAAAAAATAATTACCTACTAATTCTTCCCAAATGGTATGACTTGCCTTTTTTTTTTTTTTGAATCATAACTCATCTTAAACAATCTATTTTTTTTTCTTTTTAGAGGAAGTCTAAAATAACACATGGGTGTCTCGGCCTTGGCACAGCTAAACCCTGGAACATTGAACTGAAGTCATAACAATGGGTAATATTTTAATATAATGAAAAATTATCATTAACTTTTCTCGACAGGAAGGAAATGAATTTTCCTCATTGTACACATTCTGAGAAAAATGAGGCTAAGACTATTTCAAAGGATGTTCTACCTAATTCGAATGGGCTTTAAGTGCCATCTTCACAATAGCCCCAGAGTCTGGTGTCAGCAAACTGAACAAATAGAGCTACAGGGAGAGAATGGGGCTGGGTGCCTCTCCAAAACATATGCAGATGAACTTGAGATTTCAGAGGACGGTTAATCCTACACAGCAGTCAAGTGCCTTCCCAGGGGTCTGTCTCAGATCTCAGGTAAATCGCTATCTTTATCTCATTCCTTTCCCCCTGACTCGGAGCGAATCTCCCATTAAGCCTTCATAAGCCCTTTTCAACTTAAAATGGGACATAGTAATATTAAAAATGTGCATTTATTAAATACTCTATGAAAGTCACAAAAATCTTCAAAATATTTTCCTTAGGCACCTGGGACAGGAGCTGAGCTTCAGAAGCCAGGATTCTCAAAAGTTTCCTTTGCTACAATTTCAATTACAGCCCCTCCCACCCCTCAGTGAGCCTGCCTGTTCCACTCTCTAGTCACCTCCCCCCCCCCATCACTATATTCTTTTGGTATCAAAAATATAAACAGTTGTACAATAAGACACACATTCCAGGACTCCCATCCAAACACTGGCTGCCACATCAAACCAAAGGGGACGAGAGATCAGACTCACCTCATACACCAGTTAAGAAAGCAGGCCAGTATTTATTTAAGCAGGTAAGTTATTTAAGCAGTTAAGAAAGCAGGCCAGTATTTAAGCAATCAAGGGGAAGTGATCAGCCAACTCTGCTTTCTTTCCTTTCTCTTGGATCATTTATAGAACTTGTGGCCGTGGCCACCACATTGAGAAGCCCTTGGTCTCTCCTTGGACTCACTATAGCAGGTAACTATTACAGTACAGGGGAGAGTGCTGTGTTCTTTCTGCAGGTCACTGCTTCATAGATTTGGAGTGAGTTACCCTTGCTACCCATCCCCAACACACACACACACACACAGCTACTTTGCACACTGGCCTTATGGGACTGAATGTGTCCCCCTCAGTCAAGGTGTACCCCTCCCAGCGAGGCTGGCCATCTACAACAGCAACATTTTGGTGTCACTGAGCTGACTGTCATTTGTAGCTGGTGAGGCTAACTGCAATTTACAGCATTGATTACAACTTTGTCACAGATCAAGGTTCGGGCCACCTCCCTTATCCCATTCTCTGATGAAACTCCGGGGAGGGGATTTCTGCCTGAACAACTCCTTGTGACGCTGGCAAAGCCTGACATGGGCCCACCCTCCCCTGGGGAGAAAAGACAATCCAGAATGCAGCAGCACTCTGAGCCTTATTCCTGCCTTCCTACCAATTGTGTGGATGGTGTCTGTGCTTGTCTTCCCGCTGGCCTGGGGTACCACAGTCTGGCAACAGAGCAATGTTTGTGCCCACATAATGTCCTGTGATTGAAAGAAAAAAAAATTAATCACTACCTCTCAAATAGCCAAAACAAACAAACAAAAGTCTAAGCTTTTACAAATGGAAATCAGGCTTGTATCTTGAATGTTAGGATTCTGAAGGAGCCTGTACAAAATGATTGCTCATGAGATTAACTTAATTGACGATAAATCCTGCCCTCTCTCTCCATCTTCCTCTCTCTCATCAAGAGCTTCATGAAAAGAGGCAAAATTGGGTCAGAGTTGGAGAAGACTGAGAATGAATAGAAAAGCCGATAAAATTAAAACTTTAAATGTTTTCACATCCTTTCTTCCTCCTCAGTCCATAAACTCTTCCCCTACACATATGAAGCAGGTCAACAGTTCATACAGCTTCCTCTTTGAAATGAGGTCAGTATGCCACACTGGATTCTCTCTCTCTCTCTCTCTCTCTCTCTCTCTCTCTCTCTCTCTCTCTCTCTCTCTCTCTCTGTCTCCATCTCCCTCTGTCTCTCTGACTCTCCCTTTCTCTTTCTGTGTGTGTGTCTGTCTGTATGTCTGTCTCCCTCCGCTCCCTCCTTCCTCCCTCCCTCCCTCCTCCCCTCCCGTCTCTCCCATACTTTTCTCCGTAGTGTAGTAAACATGGAGACACAGAGAAGTAGGACACACTAAGAGGAAGACTAGGCAGGAGATAGTGCAGGTGATGGGCACTACAGAAGGAGACAGCGGAAATCCTTGGCCATGCAAAGCCTGAGCTTCCGTCCAGGAAATCACTGGCAAACCGCGCCAACTCCCACGCGGGAGCACAGCACTGCTGACTCGCAGTCATGAGAACAAGAGGGACAAACCCAACATGCTGGCTGCTGCTGCTGTTCATTCGCTCTTCACTTCCGCTCACAGAGCATCCTGGCAGGCATCCACTGTGCCATATGCTTTCGGGAAGTGGGGAGCTGAATGTGGTGGCTGTGGGGAATTGAGCCTTATTGCTTCATAAGATTCCTGGTGGTAGAACTATTCTGAACAAGAACACGTCCGTCCCCATAGGTGTGCTCCAAGAATCACAGAATAAGAAGGGACTTCAGAGAGAGCCTCACACAGTTGGGCAATGGGAGCCCAGAGAGGCAAGGAAGGCTCCTTGCCCAAAGTCTTGTACAACTGAATCTGCAACTCCTAACTATTTTTGAGTCTTATGCTCCAGGCTAAAACGTGTGACTTTAAGTGTGATGTTCTGGGTGATAATTAATCTAGGATGTTTCTGTTGTTCTCTTAATGTCAAAGAATTAATATCAAAAGGAAAGGAAGGAAGAAATGTAGAAATAAAGGAAGGAGGAAAGGAAGGAAGGAGGAAAGGAAGGAAGGAAAATATAGGCTTAGGGTAAAAATAAGTTTCTACTCAACACTGACAAAGGTACAGGTTTTGGACCTTGGTTTCCTAATCTGTAAATGAGAAATAGTCATCACATTGCTGTACTGGCTGGTTTTGTGTGTCAACTTGACACAAGCTGGAGTTATCACAGAGAAAGGAAAGAATATGCCTCCATGAGATCTAGCTGTAAATGGATTAGTGATCAAGAGTGGGAGGGCCCAGTGTGGGTGGTGCCATCCCTGGACTGGTGGTCCTGGGTTCTATAAGAAAGCAAGCTGAGCAAGCCAGAGAAGCAAGCCAGTAAGTAACATCCCTCCATGGCTCTGCATCAGCTCCTGTTTCCTGCTCTGTGTGAGTCCCAGTCCTGACTTCCTTTGGTGACAAACAGCAATGTGATAGTGTAAGCTGAATAAACCCTTTCCTCCCCAACTTGCTTCTTGGTCATGATGTTTTGTGCAAGAACATAAACCCTGACTAACACAATCACTATTCATCTCTTACAGAGCATACATGGATCAAACATACCAGATACATGGTAACTGCAAGATTTAAAAAATGCCCTCCAAAATTTCAGAGCAAGCTCTGTGTGTGAGGAGCTGTTAGTGGGTCTGAGTAAGACCTGGGTCCTTCTGGCGAAGCATCCTGCCTTACTGAGACTCGCTCAGCTGCCCTTAGCCCGAGACTGAAATACTCAGATTGAGACCACTTGTGTGTGGGCACACATGTGCTCAAATCACAGTGTATTGAGTTGACTTCCCAAAACTATCTAAGAAAATCAGTTTCTAAGGTGGTGTTTTGTTACAGGCCCCCAACCAACGCCATGATGGGAGTCCCATTCAGGCCTTGGAACAGAGCAGGAAAGCAGCACCACCTGCCAAAACAAAAGGAAAGGGCTAACCCATCAAACCCATGGTTTGGGGAAAGCTCCTAATTGTGCTAACCTGGCTTTTTGGCTTTTGCAGTTCTATTTCTGGTTAACTGTTTGTTGTTGTTGTTGTTGTTGCTAACTGTACTGTGTCAATACAGAGTGTGGCTTTTGTGCTTTAAAGCTCACCCTGAGAAAGGCTTGAGACTTGACACAGGTCTCAGAAACCCACAGTAGTTACTGTCCATCTAACAGAGACTTGAACCCGTATCTGAAGGATCCTCCTGGTGGCTCCCTCATGACGGTTTCAAGGGAGGAAATGACTGTGGAACAAATATTGGAGTCCTGTGGGGATTCTTGATGAAACAGAAAGAGAGAAAACAGTTGTAGACAAAACATGGTATTTAAATGTCAGCTCGGGGCCCAGGATGGTGACTTCACTGGTAAAATGCTTACCTGGCAAACATGGGAACCTGAGTTTGATCCCCAGAAACTACACAAAAATCCCAGATGTGGAGCAGTGGTGAGAACTGTGTAGCTGAGACATACAGATCTCTGGAGCTCGATGACCAGAGAGCCAGCCAAGCTGACTGGACAGGCTCCTGACCTAGGAACAATAACTGGAATTGGCCTCCAGCCTCACATGCATGTACCACATAGACACACATCTGAATTCATGCACATGCACACATGTGGCTCCGAAGGGACAAATACTATGGTCATAAGAAGCAAGTTTAAGTCCCTAGTTCGCCCTTCCCACTCCTATGGGATTTTGTCACAGCAACAAGACAAAAAAGTAACACAGGGAACAGAGGAAATTGCTCCTTTGTGAGCACTGAGAGCAGACAGCCTTAGCTTAATTTGCTTGTCATTCTGGATGGGCCTTGGATAAAGGCAGAGAGCCTTGTTGCTGCCATCTCTGGGAGGGGACTGCACAGATGCATGCAGGAGCACAGGCTCACAGGCACACATGTGCATCATCACACTGTGGCCTTCCAGGCTTTGCTGATCAGGGCTCTTCTTATACACACCCCACAGCCAGCCAAATGTGAGCTCCGTTTTCACGGCGTCTCTTAAGAAGGCTTTTCATTTTGGAACTGGCCAGATAAAGAGGGCCACCTCACCAGCATTGCAACGGGCTCATTTCTTTATTAAATGACTCGAGCTGTACCCTTTGTGATCCCATCACCCTGAGATTCAAAGACAGGAGGAAAAGCAAGTAATTAAAATGCATAAAGCTGAAGGGTAATTACTGTCATGTACCCGATCAATAAAACAACAATGTTTAAGGCAAGCGTTTGCCATAGTAGACTAGCAAATAGAAGCTCTGCTGTGTTTGGGCCAGGCAAAAAGTTCCTAAATGTGTACCACAAAGACCAGCCACACCTTTCAGAGGCCTTGGCAACACGGTAGAACGGATTCAGAAATGTAAACCAAAGCCCTCCATTTGTTCTCTGTTTCGGAGACATCTCAGCGAGAGGTCATATTAAAGGCAGGATTGTCAGTCCTTTTCTCCCCCAAACACATGTAAATACGGGGTTCACAAGCCAAATATACTTCAAGAAAACATGGATTAAAAAAAAAAGCCAGAAAGCTTTCTTTATGAAAATTAGTAGCTGCCAACATGAATTCTCTCGCTCTGCTGGGCCAGGCCAACTGGGTAAGCTGCCTCTTACCCGCTTCTACCCAGGATTCTGAAGCCAACACCAAGCGATGAAGACATTCTAAGCAGAGAAGAGGAGAAAAAGTGAGTCAGTGCTCTAGACTGAGTGTTGGACCTCTTCAAAACTGACATGAAAATGGAATTTTTGTGGGGAGGGCAAGACGACCAAGAGTAGGAGTTAACGGGCCAACCAGAAGTTGTCCTTTGATGACCACACACATGTGTCCAAGGTAGGTACATACATGTACACACACACACACACACACACACACACAAATAAATAAAACATCAATATCCCGAGCTTTTGTCCCCGCCGGCAAGAACACACTCAGGACAACCGGAATCTTCTGCAGCAAAGCTTTATTGCTTACTTCTCAGGAAGATCTCGACCCCAGAAAATGGAGTCCCTTATATAGCACTCAGTCATGACGTTTCAGCACCTGATGTGGCGTGACAGCTCTTGATTCGTTGCTCGCTCATCACACCACTATTACACCCCGAGAATGGGCAGTGACTAGGAGTGAGTTCACTCTCGCACTTGCGCACAAGGCTTGTTTACTAGTTTGTCACAGCGGAGGCCAGCGCCATCTTATAATGGTGATTGCTCGCGGCACGCGCACGGCTCTCCACAGCGATTGCTCGCTGCACGCTGCACGCTGCACGGCTTTCCACATCTCCCCCTTTTTATTTTATTAAATTGAGGCTGGACTAGGTCTGTGTAATTATGCCCATCCGCTGTGGCTCCTGTCTTAGGTCGTTCCTCCAATGTCACAGCCTTTTCCTGTCATAGGGTAACCCTATCGCCACTGGGCCCCGTGTCTTAGGATGATCTGTGCATGAGGAAAGTTGCCCGTCCCTGGATACCGCAGTGCTATGTGACAGTAACTACTAAATGACCTAGGGCGAACTCTACAAAAGAGGCCAGCCACCAATGTCAACTAATTTTTGAGCATAGATAGCCAGATTTCGGGGGAGGCGCCTTGCTCAATGGCAGCAAGTGCTTGAGCTATCACAACCTTGTCACGTGTTTGTTGGGTTCTGAGCTTGCAAACCAACCAGAGCATGAACACAAGTCCACAGCAGGTGGCAACGCCAAATAAACCCACCCCCACCCATTCCTTAAAATAAGAAAATGCAGATGAAATCCAGGAGGAGAGGCCCTCTGTCAATGACAGGTCCACTCGCGTTGAGTTGATCTTTAAAACTGCCACCCTCAGGGCCTCAAGAGTCTCATCGAATCCCTCAGACCAATTTCCTGCAAGATACAAGGAAAGCTGTCTAGACAGATTAGCTGCATAAGTAAAATTTTCATATTGGACACTGGTAATACACAGGGCTTCCAGTTTTCTTTCACAACCCAACTGGGCCATCTGGTATAGAACTCCTATCTGTTCTTCTGCCAAGTCAAGGCGCTGATTCAATATCATCAGCCCTCCCTTTAACTTGGTACTAGCAGAAGTTTGGACAGTGATGGCATCAGCCAGATCTGCTGAAAGCTGATTTAATTTTGTGCCTGATTGAACCGTACTAACCATAGCATACCCTGCAGCTGTAGCAGCAGCTGCACTGGCTGAAATTGCTATGATCACGGCAGCAGTAATTCCAAAATCTCTTTTTTGTCGAAACAGGGATAAGGTGGAGGGTGTTTCCACCGGAACCGGGATCCAACGTGGGATCCGTGCTACCATGGCACGGGTGTTCTTTGTTATGTCCCAACATTGAGAAATCCAACAAGAATCATTGGAACAGACTTCAAATGAATCATTTGAAAGAATAAACAAGAAAGGGGGGTAAACACAGACTGGGGTAGATGGATAATTAATCTGGTTTACCAAAGTTTTATTGAACCCAGTGATCTCTACACTGGTATTAGTATATCCATAAGAATCCTGGGAGGCAGCATGTATTCCCCAATACTAAGCAAATCTTGAGATGCCATTATAAGAAGCTTTTCCAACTGCTCCTCCCTGGATAAAGATCAAAGGATTGAGTTCTGTACAACTGCCATTGACTCCACAAAGCACCCACTTGTGAAAGGGATGCATTCTAAAGTCCTGTATGAAAAGTCCCTTTTTCATAACAAATTCCTTCTCTGGATCATCTATCATGTTGGGAGAAAAGGAAAAGGTTTTACTCTGATCTGCCCAACGAGTGATGGAGGATTGACAATCAGACCAAGGCAATATCAGCCCTTCATCTTCCAAGCTACAATGAGGGGCTATTTTTGGTTGGTGGGGACGTTCTTTGTCTGAAAAGTTAGGTGGTAGAAATGTACCATTAACCCAAATTGCCTCCTGCCAAAAGGTCCGATTTGTAAAGGTTATATCTGCATTGGAAGTATCTTGGGTTGTGCTTACCCAACCTCCTCGGTGCTCATTAAACTTCCCCAAAGCTCGAGCTGTGAGGTTGATACATTTTCCTGGTCCATTCATTTGAAAACATAAAGAACCCTGTTCTAATAAAGAGCGATTTTCCCCTAATGGTGCTCGGGTGGGATCATAGGGTAGATATGGCAAATCTAATGTTTTATTAGTAGTAAAGAATTTTGGAAAAACTATAGCATTATGGCGAACTGGCATTGGTTTAGGGAAAGTCGAGAGAATGGCCCATCTCTGTTCGCCCCTCATACTAGGAACCTGAGACAAGTTCAGCATTGTCAGGATCAGGAGCAGTCCTCGGGAGGTCTGCATCTTCTGCACTATCCTTGATGAATATCTTGCGGGTGAGTCGTTCCGGCAGCCAAAATGGGTTGTCTTCACTCTGTGGAAAAACACAAACAGCTCCCCTGGATCTTATCAAAATAGGATCCGGGCCTTTCCACAGACCAGTTAAGACATCCTTCCATTTGACCATTTCTTTTGGTCTATCAGGGTCTGAGCTATATCGATCAGCTGCAGAGCGACCTTGCTCGTCAAGATTCAAAAAATTGAGTGTAAAGAGTGCCATAGATACAGCTACTCTTGGCACTGAGGGCAGAGTCTCATCAACTCCCCTTTTTTGTTTTATGAGATAAGACTTAAGTGTACGGTGAGCACGTTCCACAATGCCTTGTCCTTGAGGATTATAAGGAAGGCCAGTCAAGTGAGTGACATCCATTTGATGACAAAATTGCTGAAATTTAGTAGAGGTATATGCTGGCCCATTATCAGTTTTAAGAATTGTGGGCTTGCCCCAAGCACTCCATGCTTCTAAACAGTGCTGTATAACATGAGAGGCTTTCTCACCTGTTAAAGGTGTAGCAAACATAACACCAGAGCAGGTGTCAATGGAAACATGTAAATATTGATTTCTTCCAAAGGAGGAAATATGAGTGACATCCATTTGCCAGACCTGTAATGGTCTGATGCCTCGGGGGTTTACCCCTACATGAGGAGTAGGCAGAAATTGACAACAGTTTTGACATTGGGTGACAATGTCACGAGCTTCTTTCCTAGTTAAAGTGAAACGGCGGCGTAATGTTTCAGCCGTCACGTGGAAGCGTTTATGAAACTCCCTTGCAGCCTCTGACTGCGAGGACAGAGCAGCAGCCACTATTCTAGTAGCTTTGTCTGCCAAGTCATTTCCATGAGACATGGGGCCAGGAAGGCCAGAATGAGCCCTAACATGAGTAATATACACAAGATGTCTTCTATGTAACAAGGCTGACTGAATTTGCTGAAAAATGTGAGCAAGCTTGCTAGAGGGTCTAATTAAGCCAGCAACTTCAAGCATATTAACTGCATTGACCACATATGAAGAGTCAGATACAATATTGAGCGGTCCCGGAAAAGTTTCAAGGACTTCTAGAACTATCAAACACTCTACAATCTGGGGTGATGTCTCATTATATTGTTTAGATGTTACTTGGGCATTTACTACATATGCACCTATGCCAGATTTGGATCCATCTGTATACACTACTACCCCATCCGGAAGTGGGTGTTTGGCTGTTATTACTGGAAACACTATGGCTTGGCTTAAGGCAAATTGTAAAATTGGATGTTTTGGATAATGATTATCAATTTGTCCTGAATAAGAGGCAACCAAGACTGCCCAATCGTTTGTTGTTGCTGCCAGGGTTTGAACTTGAGCAGAAGTATAAGGTACGATTAGCATATGAGGTTCTTTCCCAAAATAAGTAATAGCTGCTTTTATCCCCCTAAGTGCAAGTTGAGCAATTGCATTAGGATACCACTCAATGATTTTTGCAGGGGAAGCATTAGGATGGACCCACAATAAGGGTCCTTTTTGCCATAAGACTGCTGTTGGTAACTGTGCAGTTTTTAATATGCACAATTCAAATGACTTTGACTCCTCAATGCGTTGTAATTGAGCATCTTGTAAGGCCTTTTCTATCGTTTGTAAAGCTTGACATGCAGCTGGGGTAAGTGCTCTGTGGGAGGAGATGTGGGTATCTCCCTCTAATATGTCAAATAAGGGCTTTAATTCTGCTGATGGAATTTTCAAAAATGGTCTTAGCCAATTGATATCTCCTAGCAATTTTTGGAAATCATTCAAGGTATGTAGTTGATCTTTGCGAATCTTTAATTTTTGAGGAACAATTTTGTCAGGATAAATGAGTGACCCTAGGAAGGCTCCCATTCGAGCAACTTGCACCTTTTCAGTGGCCACCTGCAATCCCCATTGCCCTAACGTTTTTATTAATATAGGGTATGCATCTTGCAATAACTGTGAATTTTTATGGCAAATCAAAATGTCATCCATATAAATTATCACCTGTAATGATGGAAAATGCTCTCTAACTGACTTAAGTGCCAATTGCACATACAGTTGACACATGGTGGGACTATTCGCCATCCCCTGAGGTAGGACCTTCCATTGGTATCTTTGATCCGGTTCTAAATGATTAATGGCTGGGATGGTAAATGCAAATCTTTGCCTATCTTGAGGGCATAAAGGTATAGAGAAAAAGCAATCTTTAATATCTATAATTATAATTTCCCAATTTTTGGGTAAGGCAGAAAGCAATGGTAGCCCTCGCTGAACTGGTCCAAATAGACGCATTTGTGCATTAATGGCTCTAAGATCATGTAATAAGCGCCATTTGCCAGATTTTTTCTTAATTACGAAAATAGGTGTATTCCAGGGTGAGGTAGAGGGCTCTAAATGACCCAAGCGTAGCTGTTCAGAAATTAGTTTTGTAGCTGCTTCTAACTTTTCAGAGGAGAGAGGCCATTGAGGAACCCATACAACTTCCTCTGTAAGCCATGGTATGGGCATGGAGCCCTCAACGGCCCCTAGAAAAAACCCAAACCTTGTCTCCCATTATTACCTTTTTGAGGGATAGGTTCAAGTTTACCCTGCTCTCCTTTCCCTAATCCCCTTCCTTCTTTATAGCCCATTTTCTTCATTATTTGAACAGCTTGTGGCGAGTATGCATTAGTCAAGGTCAGTCCTAGTGCCTGTAAAATGTCTCTTCCCCAGAGATTTACTGGGAGTGGTAAAACATAGGGAGTGAATTGTCCTGTTTGACCTTCAGGAGCTGTCCAGCTCAAAGAACGGGAACTAATAGTGGGACAGGACTGATAACCTAAACCTTGCAAAGAACGTGATGACTGAGTAACGGGCCAAGTTTTTGGCCACCATTGGGAAGACAGGATACTTTTATCTGCTCCTGTGTCTAAAATCCCTTTAAATTGTTTTCCTTCTATAACTAATTCTAAGAATGGCCTGGAGTCAAGAGGCATCACTAAGTAAGCAGAATCATTTCCAGTAGAACCAATCCCTCTGGTAGCTCGAGGGACACCAGAGGAAGGAAAACAGCCATGTAGGCTTGGCAAAATTATTAACTGAGCTATTCTATCCCCTTGTGAAATAGAAAAGACACCCTGAGGACAGGAACAGAGAACTTGAAGTTCCCCTTCATAGTCTTGATCTACGACTCCAGGGTGAACAATAAGACCTTGTAAGGTAAGGGAGGCCCGGCCCAATATTAGGCCAACACTCCCGGATGGCAGAGGTCCTTTATAGTCAGTAGGAATAGGCTGTACCCCCATTTGGGGCATTAGCATGAATCGGGTGGTGGTACGGAGGTCCAACCCAGCTGATCCTTCTGTTGCCCTGCGGACTGTGGGGTCCACCTTTTGCCTGTCGAGGTCCCATATGTTTTCGGGCCCTGAGACCTGAGGGCCCTGTACTGGTTTTTTGGAATGGTCTCATTATCTACTGCTTGAGGGAATCCTGGCTGCAGGGGCCTGCCTCGAATGTCCCTGACTGAACGACAATCTCTAGCCCAATGATATCCTTTTCCACACTTAGTACACAGTCCTGGTGCTCTCCTTTTGACAAGGGCTCTACAGTCCTTTTTTAAGTGTCCTGGTTTGCCACAATTATAGCAGAGTTTGAGCTCAGCCATGTCAGGGTGTTTTTGCCCTTGTAGAATGGCAGCTGCTAAACCTGCATTAGTGAGTGGCCCTCCAAGCTCACGGCAAACCTTCAACCAATCCTGCAGTCCCTTGCTCTTTCTAGGTGTAATAGCCGCCCTGCATTCCTGGGTAGCCTGTTCATAGATCAACTGTTCAATTAAAGGCATAGCTGTTTCTGGATCCCCAAAAATTCTCCCTGCCGCTTCTGTCATTCTAGCCACAAAATCTGAGAATGACTCCTGTGCGCCCTGGGTGATCTTGGTCAAATGCCCACTTGCCTCTCCCTTCTTAGAGAGTGCCTTCCATGCCTTAACTGCAGCAGCTGAGATCTGAGCATAAGCTCCCCAATGGTAATTTGTCTGGTTATTAGCGTGTTGTCCCTGACCTGTAAGCAACTCAAAAGTCCATGTTCCTTGGTCCCCTTCAACATTGGCATTGGCCCTTGCCTGTGCTTGGCAGGAGTCTTGCCACAAAGCTTTCCATTCTAAATACATTCCCATGTTAGGAGATGCGGCTTTTACTACGGTCATCCAATCGCCGGGGGTCATTGCCAGAGTCGCAAGCCTTTCGACTTGGGCTACAGTAAAGTTGGCATTGACTCCATAGTTACGAACTGACTCTGCTAATTCTTTAATCTGTATATACTCCACTGGGGCATGAATGCGACCACCCTCTGCGCCTTCGAAGACTGGGAACGCTTGCTGCACTTTTCTCTGTTCCTCTTTTGAAATGAATGAGTCTGATTGATACCCCTGCACGTAGGGCGGAGGTGTACTAGGACCCAGAGGTTGCAGATCTGAAGATCGCATAGTGATTTGACATTTGTCTCTAGCTACTTTTGCTTTCTTTATGTTATTCTGTAACTGATTAGCTCGTCTTTCATCTGGCTGGTATCTTTCTTCCTCTAAGTCTGTCTCCTCAGAGGAGCTAAGTTCCTTATCCAATTCTGAGCTACTGACAGCTAGTGCCTTAAACTCATCTAATGGCGGGTAGAGGCTCCTTTCCTTATGTGCCTCTCCAGTTCTTTCTCTCTTCTTCTCTCCCTTTCCATCCCTTTTTCTAATCTCTCCCAAGGCATTCTTTCCTTTGTATCTCTTTTCCTCGGGCTCAAGGCCCGTGGAAAGGCCTAAATTCTTCGGTGCACCTTGTTTCGTCCCAACTTTCAATCTCTCTCCCCACTCTGCCTCTGATAGACTGTCTTGAATTTCGTCCAAAATCTTCTGCCCTGCTTCTACCATCTGCTCACAATCCTCATCTGTTAAGCACGATCTCACCAATTTCCATAACGGCATGACCCCTGCTTTAAGTTTGCCGTTCTTCTGTTCCCTAACTAGATCTCCTTTCAGTTTATCCCAAGAAGTGACAGTTAACGAACCTGAGCAAGCATACCATGGTGCCACACGGTCTACCTCCCTGACAAATGCCTCTATACTCTTAGTGGCGATTTTTAGGCCACACTGCTTCAGGACCGACCTTAACGCCACTACTACAGAGTGAGAAATTCCCATACTGCCGCTATCCAGTCCTGACCGTGACTGAAACTAATCACTGTCCAGGCACTGTCCAGGTGCTGTCCGAGCCTGACTGCGACTGGGAACCAGTCAGCAGTTCCAGCGGTGGAAACAAAACGAAACTGAAAGGGAAAGTGCGATCGCCGTGCAAACAATCATAAGGGCATCTAACTCTGGAGAAATTTCAAGACAATACTTACCTTGCAGAGCTGTAGTGTCCCGCAGTTCTGATTCCGCCCCGCGAACGAGGGATCTTCCTTGCGCCGGTGTGATGGTAGTTCCCGGGTCTTCGGCGCCACTTATCCCGAGCTTTTGTCCCCGCCGGCAAGAACACACTCAGGACAACCGGAATCTTCTGCAGCAAAGCTTTATTGCTTACTTCTCAGGAAGATCTCGACCCCAGAAAATGGAGTCCCTTATATAGCACTCAGTCATGACGTTTCAGCACCTGATGTGGCGTGACAGCTCTTGATTCGTTGCTCGCTCATCACACCACTATTACACCCCGAGAATGGGCAGTGACTAGGAGTGAGTTCACTCTCGCACTTGCGCACAAGGCTTGTTTACTAGTTTGTCACAGCGGAGGCCAGCGCCATCTTATAATGGTGATTGCTCGCGGCACGCGCACGGCTCTCCACAGCGATTGCTCGCTGCACGCTGCACGCTGCACGGCTTTCCACACATCAAAGAAAGAGAAATTTAATTATTAATAGTAATAGAGTCCTGGCTTTTAGGATGAGGTGCTGAGACCATAGGAACTCCATCTTAATGGATACATTTAATGCCTTAATAACATGGCTTATGTGGCTAGAGAGATGGCTCCAGGGCTCAAGCACTTATTGCTTTTGCAAAAGACCCAGGTTCAATTCCTAGTACCACATTCCTAGTTCTCCTACAGCCATCTGTCACATACATGCATGCAGGCAAAAATCCATACATGTAAAATAAAAATAAAGTAGATCTATAAAAGATTAAAAAAAAATCAACAATAGCATGGCTTTCCTCTCTAGCTTTCCCGCCATGTGAGGTATTCTGCTCCTCCAGGGGATGCAGTAATGCTCCCTCGGCAGTGGAGACCATGCCTCACTAGACACCAAAGCATCCAGTGGACCTTGGACTTCTCAGTGTCTGGAAGTGTGTGAAGTGCAGTGTTGCTCATTATAACTTACCTAGTTTTTCCTGTACTGTTGCAGTCGCCTGTGTGGCCTACAGCAGATACGCAGAGGCAATCTTAAATCTGCCCAACATCTTAGAGTCAAATTTGTCATTTAAGAATATACTAGGAAGGCACTAGAAACAAGCTTTTTGTCGTGGATTGCCTATGGAGTTGAGATTGAAGCAACCATTTTAAAATGGAAGCTTCTCACTGCACCCAAGGGTGGCACCTGTGTGATATGTTTTGGAAGTTCAGGACCAGTATCTCCATTTACCTCCATAGGGTCTTCTTGTAAATCTACTCAACATTTTGAGCCATCCTTTCAAAGAAAGGGAGCCTTGGGTTTGATTTGTGATGTCTGGGACCATTGGCCATTCACCCATTAGCATGGCGGGTCCACAATGAGCAGAGCCTTGTGCCGACTGTGCTGAAAGGGGAGTGACAAATAGGAGCAGAGGCCTGATTTCTATCTTTCAAGTGCTGATAATCTACTAGGATACACAGGGTAAGTACAAGAGAGACTGGAAGACTATGCCCATCTGAGAAAGTACTGCCCCCAACTCTGTCTCCTTCTGTGTGTGTCTCTGAACCTCTCCAGCTTTGCAGAATCTTGGTATTTCAGCAAGTTCCCAGGCCACGCTTGCTTCATTTCAGACAGGATCAGAGAAAACCCAAACACAAATAATGTAGTACATATGGCGTCTAACTGTGAGACAAAACGAAACAGTCAATTAAATGAATTTTGGTAGAAAGAACGAGGTTAATTTGGCAGTGAACTAGGGGGAGGGGAGGAAATGAGATTCTGTAATGGAGGAAAAAGACACAGGGATAGAAATGGCTGAATTCACAAGGGACGGCAACGTGAAGATAGCTTGAACAAATGGTGTCTGTCTTGGGGATCTCCAGTTTTAGATGTGGCATATTTTTGGGAACCCGTGTGAGCAGGCAGATTCATGTCTGGACTCTTGCTGTAAAAAAAAAAAAAAAAAAAAAAAAAAAAAAAAAGACACCCTCTCTCTTCTCCCGTGTGTGTGTATTGGCCAAAGGGAAGGAAGAAAGTTCTGTTGGGCAACGTGAAATGCTGGAATGTTCTGAGCTCCACCTGGAAGGAACAATGCCATCTGACACAGGACTGTGGTTAGCAGAGGTTCAGTGGGTGGAGGGGAGGACTGGAATAACTTCTAGGAATGTTTTCACTGGGTGATGGCTTGCCATCTGAAAGCAGAATGACATTAGATAGTGTTTATAGATGTGACCTAACCTCTTAGGACTATGAAGCAAGTATAAGGAGAAAATCATTAAGAATGATATATACTTAGACAAAATAAAGCAAGAGCCTAGCTTGGTTCATTGCTATTGTTTGGATACAATGTTTGGATACAATGTGTCTCCAAAGGCTCAGATACTAAAGGCTTCCTCTCACAACAGTGTTCTGGGATAGCTAGATCTTGAGGAAGGTGGTGAGGGCATGCGTTTAAAAGATATATCTTATCCCCAGCCCCATCCACTCCACCCACCTCATCTCTGCTTCCGGGATAGGAGAAGCTGAACAGCTTGCTTCATCAATGCTCTAACATGATGTTGCAGGTTCACCCCAGGTCCACAGTAATGGAACCAGCTGGCCATGGACTGGAATCACGAGTAGAACGACATCTTCCCTTTTGCAGGTTGCTTCTATAACATAGGTTGCCACAGTGACAAGGAGCTAACTAGCAGCATCCACATTTTCAGGCAGTTTGAAGCCCTTCTTCTATTTTGAATTTACTCTTGCAGTGCATAAGGTTATGGGTGTGGCCGAGGCTTCCAGCTGTTGGTGGGGCTTTTTCACTATGAGGGCACCAAATCCCTGCTAAAGAATCAAATGGATCCCACCCAACTATGGTCTGGAAGAGAAGCCTGATGGGAGAAAAAAGAAGCAACTTCCATAATGTAACTGTTTCCCAGGTATCCCACACATACGAATCTTGCCAACATTTTTTAAATTTTTAAGGTGTTGGGACTTAAGACTAAAAGAAAATGAGCCTAAATCCCACCCTTGCAGATGTCAGGGGCTGTTTCCTTCAGCGCCAGTCCTCCACATTGTTAACATGGAATATTTGCTTCCAGAAAGTAGGGCTTGCAAAAAACATCTGGTTCCACTGGATTTTTGGAGACAACCTAATGCAATTTGTTTGTAATAGGATTTGATCTGTACTCAATTTGAATGTCTGTGTTATTTCAACGAATTTAATGGAATTTTGTTGTTGAGCTACATGTAATGTTGTGGCTGTTTTCTGTGGACCGACTCCCAGGTGGCAGTGATGAGTCAGGCTAATAATAAGACCACGATTTATAAGGAGGCATTCATTAATTTATCAGAGAGTTCACATATGATCTCATTAACATTTTACCTTTGGGAAAGCTGAAGGGAGGGGGGCTGTTATAAGAACCCCATATATATAAGATCAGTCATGCTACAGGACCAGCTTCACTAATACATGTCTGCAATAATTTTCAAAGACGGCCCCTGCACTGAATCCCACCTCCCATCATTCATCCATTACGTAGTTTCTGTGAGCTAGAAGGTCCTATGGCTTGCTGTTGACCACACATGACACGGGTTTTCTTTCTAGGACACCCTCTCTTTGGAATGAGCTGCCAATAGTAAAAAGCCCAAACCACCCAATGAAAACATACACAGTAATTCCAGCTGGCAGCTGGCACCAGTGAACATCCTTGGACTTCCAGCTCTGTTGAGTCTTCAGGTGACTCCAGCTCCACCTACCGTCTCACCACAGCGGGATGCTACAGCTTGAGTGAACACAAGTCAGGTGACCACAGAAAAGACCACAGAACTGTCAGACATACTGATAAATGATCTAAAGCTTTCGAGCTTTGTGGTGGGTGATGGCATAGCCATGGCTAAACAGAACACCCTTCCAGTGCTTCCCTAGATGCTACTTGGTGACTTGATTACTGAGTATTCATACAAGCAGCATCTCAGAGGAACACATTCATGTCACCCCCAGCAACCTATAACTAAGATCAATTCAAAAGGTTCTATTACCTCTTACATTGCCACCTTGAGGACCAAGCTCTTAATATTTAAAACTTGGGGAATACTCAAGGTATGGCAAAACTACAGTATGGTGTATTAATTTTTTTTAATGCTTTTTTTGCTTATATCTGACTTGAATTCTTCAATAATGGGAAACAGGTTATCCCAGGCACGTTTTAAAGATTTGTTTATTTTGCAGCACTGAGGATCAAACCTAGGGTCTTTGCATCCTCAAACCTCCATCTTCACTTACTATTTGTAGCTAAGGGAGATTTGCCTGCCTGCCTGGTGGGTACTGCTTAGGTGGGGCATGGCGTTTTGGTCAATGTGTATAAAGAGACGAGAGGACAGTTGAGCTCTGAAAATACATGGACACTAGAATAGTAAACGTGCTTCTGATCAGCTAGATGCCAGAGGGGAGGAGACCAAAGAAGGTTGAAGCTGAAACTATTTTGTCAATCCCTTAAAGTTTTGTAGGTCTTATGTTCTATGATCAGGGCTCTCTCTCCTTTGTGTGTTACCATGGGATCTGAGTAGGTTCAACCTGATGTTCAAGGCTCTCCAGAGAACCTGAAAAGAAAAGGATTTCTTTAATATATATTAAATATATACATACATATATATTAAATATATACATACATATATGAACTGTCTTCAGACGCACCAGAAGAGAGCCTCAGATCCCATTACAGATGGTTGTGAGCCACCATGTGATTGCTGGGATTTGAACTCAGGACTGCTGGAAAAACAGTCAGTGCTCTTAACCACTGAGCCATCTCTCTAGCCCAGAAAAGATTTTTTTGTTTGTTTGTGTTTTTGTTTTTTTGAGACAGGGTTTCTCTGTGTAGTCTTGGCTGTCTTGGAACTCACTCTGTAGACCAGGCTGGCCTCGAACTAGAAACCCGCCTGCCTCTGCCTCCCAAGTGCTGGGATTAAAGGTGTGTGTCACCACCACCTGGCTCAGAAAAAGATTTCTTAAACATCCCCTTCCACTAGCCATAATGAGTCACCATTCTAGTTTTCTGTGGCTCCATTCTATGCCTCTCCAGAAGAAAGCAGGCTAGAGGACACCTCTGAAATGCACCATGTCTGTGTTGCTAACATATCTAGTAGATAGGAAGAAAGAAGAAGAAAAAAAAAAGGCTTCTTCAAATGAAATTCCAAGGACTTAACCCAGAAGATCCTGGAGTCTCCATCCCTACTGGAGATAAATAGAGAGGACACCCAAAGGTCCAGTGATGACTTTCCACATTCTAAGACCTTGGTGGAAGACTTTGACCTGGTCACTGTTGCTTCGTGATACAGTGGCCTCTGCTGGGTCAGGTCCTTCCCCTTAGGTCTTGCAGGCTTTGTTGAATACACTGGTACATATGAAAGGAGAAGCAAGCATAGAAAATAACTGTCTCTGTAGAAACCATGAGTTATACCTTATTCTCCTATTCCCTACTGATATTTCCCAAGAACAGAAGGGACACACACAACCTCATCTACTTCAGCCTCCTCCTCCGCAGCCACTTACTGTCTCAGCTCCTGTCTACTCTTACTCTCCATGGCAGCAACATGGCTTGGATGTGAATAGAAAGAGTACAGGAGCCTCTTCTGAGAGGGGCTCAGGGTGCCTGCATCTGCCCAGGGCTTAGTACTTCCAGCCCTTCACACAAAGGGCCCATGCAGGCCACCAGGCAGTGGCTCTGGCCTTCTGTTAGTTTTACAGGTTGCCCTTGTTGACCTGTCCTGCCCAGCTGTTGGTCATGCCCATGTATCAGCAGCACTGGTGACAGGGAAGGGGACTTCCCATTTACTCTGACAAGGGACTGGGCACTGCCAGCTCATCCTGTGATTTCATTTCCACTCTGGGTCTGTGAGTCAGAGCGGGGCAATTACTTAGAGCCTGTGTGTATTGTCCAGGATAGCGCTGAGCACAGGGAGCTAACCATGTATAAGAACTGAGTGGGCTTGCTCACAAAGCCATTTCCTTGCCTTGAAATCAAACTTAATTAAAAACATGTTAGCCCCATTCTTCCCAGGGCCAGCACTGCCCAGTGCAATGTGTGATCTGCCTCTAAGGGCACCAGTGTGAGGACTCCTCAGGAGTCGTATGGTGCCCTACCACACTAAAAAAGAAAAAGGAAATTTGCCCAGATAAACAATTTTATGTTGGAAGCAGGCTGAGATTAGTTTTCCTAGGGAATCAGGTAGTGTCTCATGCCTGTAATTCTCAACACATGGGGGTTTGAAACAGAGGGACTGCCCTGAGTTTAAGGCCACAGCTGCATAATGAATTTTAGGTCGGTCTAGGCTACAGAATGAGACTTTGTCCCCACAGCAAAACAAAACAAAACAACCCCTCCAGAAATAATTAAAATAAATAAAATAAATAAAAATAGAACTTTAAAGCAGCTATCACAAGCACAGCTTTGTGAGTTTTCAGTGTTCTTACTTGGTTGAGCAGAAACTCCAGTTTGCAAGTCATTGTGGCTTATTAGCTGATGTGGTACCTCATCTGCTTCCAGGGAGTTTATGGCAGGCAATTTATAACACCTACCTTAAAACCAGAAGGAGCCAAGCACTGCCTTCAGGGAGTTGAACTTGCAGTGTGAGAGACTTCTCAGCTACATGGGGGCCTAAAGAGCTTTTCCCTCCAGCAAAAAAAAAAAAAAAAAAGTACCAAGAAAATGAGGTCTAGGTAGGCATCTCTAGGCTCCTTTCAGAGCATCTTCCAAGTTCTGGCGGTACAGCCCAGGTCTCTAGAGGGAGGGGCCTGACTCTTCCCAGGTATCTGACACACCCTGCAGGCTAGCCTGGGGAACCAGTGCTGTTAGCCTCCCAGATGAAATCCCTGGGGAGCCGGGAGAGGCCTAATCAGAAGAGGCGGGGAGTGAGGTTCAGTGAGGCAAGGCAGCCGCCTGTGTGCGAGTTGAGCTTTATCTCTGAAAGGAGAGCAGGATGTGCCAGGCAGGGTTTTTAATATTCAGGTTGAAAAGGGTTTTAAATGCGACTTGGCATCATCGGCAATAATCTAGTTTAATTTAATTTGCTGCAAAAAGATGCCACTTGTGCCTCTTATGCTGATGCGTGAGAAAATGTCCCCCACTCCCTCCCACACACACTTTCATCCCGCTCTTTGCTAAATTCCTTGGCTACATTCCTGTGGCCAGAAGGCTCCCAGGGCAGGACACTGGAGCTACTGGCTCAGCTGGGGCTCACTCTCTTTATCCACATGGCCCAGGTCACTGGACTCAGCTCTGCTGTTTTCTCGGAAGGTCAGTGTCTCATGGGGGAACGACTGATAGCCCAGCCACTACTGTGAGTTGTCCTCTGCTTCATTTCTCCTCCTGATACCTGTCAGGCACCGAGATAAAGAGGGCTCGCAGGCATCCTCAGTTGTCACCAACCGCAGCCAGGCAGTCTAGGCTCAGTCGCCTAGCCTCTCCCTATTTCCCATTTCTAAATGCACTGCATTGATTTGCACGTAGCACGTGCAGCCTCCGAATAATTGACAAACCTCCCTCCTCAGCATAGCCAATGGGATCAGATGAACAACTGGAATTTCAGCCGCTCCACCCCCCTTATTCCATGGAGACTAAGAAAAAAAAATTGCACATCTAGGAACAATATGTGCAAGCGTGGTCTCCTGGCAATTTGCAGCCAATTACAAGTGTACATTGCTTTGCACAATGGATGTGCTGCAGAAAAGGTTATATGCAAATCGAATTTTTGTAAATTGAATTATATTTAACATGCACCAAGGGAGTGGGCTATTTTAGGGAGACCAAAGTTGAATTCATTTTATGGGGCAAGGAACCGTTTTTTTTAAAAAGCAAGTTACCATCCATGTGTGTGTGTGTGCGTGTGTGTGTGTGTGTGTGTGTTTGTGTGTTTGTGTGTATGATAAGATCGGTATTTATTATGTTGGACTTTTCTAAGCTACAGCATACCTACCACATTTAAGTCATAAGAATAAGATAGGGAGAGTGCCCTCTGAGGTTTAGAGGTAAGAGAAGAAAGGTGAAAACTGAGGGCTCTGCTCCCATGGAGGAAGATGAAGGAGACAAAGGGAGACTTGCCAGCATCAGTCTGTGAGCTTCCCTACTGTGCCATTGTCTTTGGGGTCTAAGTGCAAGCTACTCACCTCAGTCAGAGTGCCAGTCACACTCTTCTCACCTGTGACAGGCACACTCTCCCCTTCCCCCATGACATTATATAACAGTGGCCAGCCCAGTCAGGGCCCTGTTCACCTTTAGATGGGCTCAGCCCAGGACTCAGGGCCTTTCTGCTCTGTAAGGTCTCGGCAAACGTCTGGGACCTGAAAGAGCACACAGGGAAAGTGCAAATCAAAATTAACAAACCCCGAGGTAAAGAGCGGCAAACTGTAACACTGTGTCAATTTCATTAACTGTCAAGTCTAGTATTCATAAAAATTTAATTACCTAAGTATTAGAACAAAAGAAACACAACCACCATTACTCATGACTACTCTAATGGCACACACACACACATACTTTCTCTCTCTCTCTCTCTCTCTCTCTCTCTATATATATATATATATGTGTGTGTGTTCTGAGAATCTATAGACAAACTATATTAGTCAATAGATTATATATATATCAATTATATATATTTACACACATAAATATGTATAATTAATACATATTATATATGTTATAATTATGCATACTATATATGTTTTATATATGTTATATATATTTTTTTTTCCAAAAGAATCTATGGAACAACTGTATTGGTCAACAAAGGCTGGGTTATCCTGCGGAACATCTAACCTGAAATGTGGGTAGATCAATACAAAGACAGTTTCTTTTTTTCTCATGGGTGGGTTTTGAGTGACTGCCATGCTGTGTGTGATTCATCGGTTCAGATCCACCACCTGATCGACGGCATCCAAGTCTGCTGTAGAATCTCCCCGGAGCTTCCCAGTGTCTTTGCCCAGAAGAGGTATCATTGCTTCTCTTGTTCTACGGGCTGCAACTGGTTACACGAGCATGGGCAGGCTTGCTTCTTACCTGTTCAGAAAGACCTGGTCCTGTTTATGATATATAGTACTAAGACCTATAAGAACTCATTAAGATGATAGACATTGTGAAAGGGTTACATTCCTGGTGTAGCTGAAGACTTAAACAGATATAACTCCACAAAAGCCATTGGGCACTGTTGGATAAAATTAACATGAAATCTGCAAGTGTTTTGTACACACAGAACTTTACTGAAGGATAGAAAGGAGAATGACCCTCTTCCAGATGTTTATGTTGAATACAACTGTAACTGAAACAGGAAACTTTTGACAGTGGTAAATGGATCCTATCAAGTGGTCAAAAATAAAAACTAGAAAGAAGAGCAACTTCACAGAAGAAGGTGACTGCGGGTGGTAGGAAGCATACTGAGAGCAAGCAAGGTGGTAGTATTCTTTCTGGTGTAGATAAATAGACAAGGGTTAGGTAGCTTGCATATGTGGAACATGCTATTGGACAAAGCATTGGACAATATTAGTCAGTGCAAAGAGAGGCCAACCAGTCTTTGGGACCACTGGGTATTTATTTTTAAGAGACCATACAGGCTGAGGCAAGAGGGTTCCCATGAGTTTGAAGCCAGCTTACTTAAATAGTGAGTTTGAGGCCATTCTGGACTATAAGAACGTGTCTCAAAAAGATAACACTAATAACAGTAAAATCACATATTATAAATGATCATGATATTTGAAGTAAAATAATTTCAAAACACAAAGGTATAACAGACATCTTTCCTTAAGAGAGGAGGGAGGTTAATGGAGGGACATCAGGGGAGCACAGCACGTATGAGATGAACAATGATGTATATGTATGAACATATTATAAGGAATATAAAACTTAAAAAGAAAGTAAAAGATTTCCTCCCGTTTTCTTTACAGTACCAATAGTATTTTTACAGTACACTATGGGTGTGTTTTAATACGTTTCATGGGATTTCAGATGGGGCTGGAAAGCCCCAAAAGGCTTCACCACTGTTCTATTCCACCACTGCATTGTCTGTTTGCTGTCCACTGAGTGCTAAGACAGCAGGGTTTGAACCCTTCAGCAATGATGGCAATGTGAGGCGCCTCCAGGGCGCCAGACAGCTCACTTCAGCTTGCCTTGTGTTTGGAGCAGGATGGAGAGTGGCCGTGATGTCCTGTGGTGAGAAAAGCTGTACAGGTCCCTTACAAGCTGCATGGGTCCCTGTTAGAGAAGGTTTGGTTTGCCACTCTGTGGCAAAGGACTGACTGATTGAGGAGGGCTTTCAGAAAGGACAGAGGAACTCCCTGAAAGGAAACTCCCTGGTTTTCAAGGAAGAAAATCAAGGACAGTCGCCTCGTCCAAAGACTGAGTCCCAGGAAGAAGGAAGTGATTTTGGACCTCTCATCCACAGTGCTTACATCTGCTTTCTTTTTAAAATGAATTTGCTCAGAATAAAACAGAGTACTGCCTTGTCTTTTCCTTTCCGTCTCCACTCACTTCTAGCCCCTTGGCTCCGCCTACTGCGCTGCTTCCTCCTGCCCCAGATGTCACACTATTTAGCTGCACGACCTCTACACTTTTCCCTGTGTCCTACTTTACTTATTTATCACCAATCAGTGGCCAAAAAAATTCACTATTCCAGTGTAAGCGGCCAACTTTCCCCCAAGCAGACTGGAGCTAACCACAAGATAAGGCTGTCTTTGAAAGACAGAGAAGGACACAGGAAAAGGAGGATTCTAGAAAATAAGACTATGGAAATCAATAGAACTCTTGCTTATCTTCTTCCTGACACTGTTGGAGCCACCTATCTGCAAGAAGGAAAACCCACAAGCAGTGGAGAGGTTGGCTGGCCCCTGTGAGTGTCTTGCTTACATTGGGTGTCACTTTGATACAATCTCAAATCTGCTTGGCAGCATGTCTCTGAGCATGCCTGTGAGAGAGTTTGCAGACTGACTAATTGAGGTGTGAAGATCCACACTTAGCTTGGGTGGCACCATCCCCTAGGCTGGGGTTGCCAGATTGAAGCCCAAGAAAACTGAAGAGCAGAAGACAGTCATGTGCTTCTCTTTGTTCTTGACAGTGGATGCAATGTGACTGTGTGCTCTGTGTCCCTGCTGCCATGCTTTTCCCCACCCTGATGGGTCATAGCCTCAAACTGAGAACCAACATAAATTCCTCTGCTTTTAAATGGCCTTGTGCAAGGTATTTTGTCACAGCAAAGAGAAAAGGAACCAATAGATGAACTGCGGCTAACCAAATGTCCTGCTTATTGGGGCCCCTGAACCACATGGTCATGAGAACTAAGCAACTTACCCAGCAGCCTGTACCTGGGAGATACTTTCTAAACTCCATTTGAGAAGGTCAGAAATACTGTCAGGGCCCTTTTAGCAATGACATAAGGAGACAGATAGCTCCTGAGGGCTTAGTATTGAAGGAGACGTTGAGAGACAATTCAGTAACTGGTCCAGTTTCCCAGGATGATATGTAAACATTCAGTTGTATCATATATAAACAACCAACTGTATTGATGATAACATATAACTGGTTTGACATGGCCTCATTAAGATGGTGCTACAGAACTAGGAAAAACAATAGGAGACCCAATTGGATGCCATTTAAGTATCTTTGATTCAATGTTTTAATGAGGAATCCAGGGGGTATGTACCACAAAATGCAGTAGTAAGGAGACAAACTGAATTCAAAGATGTGGTAAAGAAAATGTACTGATAGAGATCCCAAAAGTCTAATATTAGGGAGTGACCTGACACACTTGAGTATTGACAGAGCAACCATAAACAGGAGAGGCTTTGTGTATCTCCTCAGAATCACAGGTACAAATCCAGTTAGTATCCTGGCAACCAAGCCCTCAAATGCTACCCTCAAAACTTCTTAGGACGGTTTCTACAACTTATGTTTGAATTACATATTTCCCTTATATCTAAATGTATATGTATACACACTAATGCATTTATATATCTAAAATGCATTTATATTTTTTCTAAGAAAATTTAGGGAACAAGGAAGAGAATTTGGTAGTAAATTTGTACGTATCTATTAATTTCAGAGAACTTGTACAAATTAACCGAATTTAGCCTATCGGGATGAAAATTTCAATATAAATGAGCAGACTTGATACTTGTGTGTGTTTTGTTTATGTACGTGTGTTAAATGTGTGTGGGTATGCATAATTGCGTGCACACATGCCAAGTCCCACAACACATGACTAAAAGTCAAATTTTGGAAGCTAACCTGAATACACAAGAGTTCATGTTAGATACAGTATCATCCTGACAACCTCTATTGAGCACAACATCTTCTATCAGAGACAGCAAAAACTCATATCTATCTTTTAAAAATACCAAACGCTCCATATTAGGAAATACTGTCCTTTAAAACAGTCACTCTGGAGGCCCTCGGTGCTTTCTTTGATGGCTCAAAACTCCCTTCAAACTCACCTGAGATTATTTTTCAGTGCTAGGATATCCATTTCCCTCTGTCAGTCATGTTCCAAAGTCTGAGTTGAAAACTGGATGACAAAATTATCTAACGTAAAACTGAACATGTCACACTCCTCTAAGTGCCTGCAGTTTGATGCAGGCACCCAAGGGAAGCACTTTGGGCCTGGCAGAAGACTCCCTGCCCCTCGTGAATCATACTCCCAGGGTCTTTTTCTCTTTTCCTGGAGAGTAAGGGGGAAGATTTCCTATCCAAAGGCTCAGTGTAGGCACAGACTGGGGAAGTCTCCTAAAACTAAAATGTATTGAGTTTTGAAGTGTAGGCCTTTGGTCTGAGGATACTGATGGAAGTGGGGATGCTCAGAGTGCACATCTTGTTTGGGGCCTGGGGTCCTCAGGGTTTGGTGACGTGATTCTAGAGTACCGAGCCAATGTGTTCAGAGACAGAAACAAACCCACCCTAAAAATACAGAGACTCAGAGCACCAGGTCCTTGGGAGGCTGGTGACAATTACTTCTGGACATGTTTATAATTCGGTTATTTGGGTGTAAGCAATCTAAATTCCAAAGGGGGTGGAGTAGGATAGAAAAGATGAGGGGAAAAGCAGATTATAGAGGGGAAAACTGCAAAACAAAACAAAACAAAACACAAAACACCCTGTATTTGACTTGGGACCTTAAAGCACACTAACTTAGTAAGTATATTTATTATTTCTTTTTATTCATTTGTTTGTGAAACTGAAAACCTCACACACATCGTGTTTCCTCAAGTCTGAATATTTGCCAGTTCCTAGCTATATAAATCCTCTCAATTTTATTTAAATAAATTTATACAAAGAATGGGTTGTGGGATAGAGATGTCTCCTCCTGAATAATTAAAACATTTTTTTTTCCCTTAAAAACAATAGATCTGCACTTGGTTTTCTTTTTGTTCTCCACCAAATCAATGACAGCGAGCAAAGTGACTCCTTCATATTTGCTCTGAAGTCAATTGCTTTTAATGCTTGTCAGGTAATCCTAAAAACAAATTCTACCAAGCTTCAAGGGGAATCTCAGATGTGTGCTCTGCATGACCGGTAAAGGATGCTTCACAAAGGGCTGGGAACCCTGCTTCTGCATCTTCTACCTTTTGAGCAGGCCCAGGTGCTGTTTATCCACCTCCCAAATGAGTCTGCATCAGCAGGCATGATCTGAGAGTGTCAGAGAAGCCTCAGGAACCTCTCAGAACAATTCCTTCCTCCCTCCCTCCCTCCCTCCCTCCCTCCCTTCCTCCCTTCCTTCTTTCCTTCCTTCCTTCCTTCCTTCCTTCCTTCCTTCCTTCCTTCCTTCCTTCCTTCCTTCACTCATTCACTCAAGGGAAATCTTTGCTGAGCACTTGGCACACACAGGACACAGGCTAAGCTCTGGACTCAGGTCTGTAAAGTTGTGCGAACTGATTTCTTTCTATGAAGTCCTATCAAGGACACAACCTCTCAGGGGGGGACTGCTCCACTTAGCATTGGAAATTACAGTGTGGCTCAGCAGGCAAAGTGGATTACTAACAATTAATAATGATTACTACAGTCTAAGGGGTTCTAAGTTCTCATTTATTCCAGAATGGTCCTGGGACCTCAGTTGGGATATATGGATAATGGAGGAAATGCCTTCTCTCCTGAGGACAATCACTGCAGAAATCTAGCAAGATCGGAGGGTAAAGAGTGGGCAGGGAAAGTAGCAAAGGTAGTGGAGGGTACACAGGAGCCTGGGGTTCCTAAGGCAGTTTTCATAGGAGCCATGGTATGCATGGGGAAGCAGGCACCCAACTTTACGGGGTCTCAGTTTGCTCATTTTTAAAAGAGAGGAAACCCTGTCTTCCAGGTTAGGGGGGAGATCAAGGGAGACGGGATGAAAGAGGTGCTCTGTGTAACGTCAGGATGCGGTGAGGCCCAGAACAGCACTTAATGAACAAGTGGGTGATTAGAAAAGCAACTTGTGCAGGAGCGAGAGAAAAGCATGAGCACAAGAAAACTGATGTCCCAGCCCCCTCACTTGCCTCCTTTCACTGGGGCTTGGGCTGATATGGGAAGCCCCCCGTGCTGATGTGTTGGCTGCTGGTCGTTTTCCTGCATTGGTAGAGCTTACTCTAATAAGATCGCTCTGTGTCCGCAGAAACTCCCCCAGTTTCGGATACTCTTCCTTAAGGACTTGTATGCATGCGGAAGCAATTGCCTCACACTGAGGTTTGGATATTACGGTTACTGTTCACTGGGCTCTCTTTAGGAAACTAGGCCATGAAGACTTCTTCCAGCTACCCTGTGAGTTCGTCTATTCATACTGTCACCTACTTTCCTGTCCCAGGCGATGGTAGGGGACTAGAGCGGGAGGGAGAGCATAAGGGCATGAGCTCTGTGCTCCCCACTCCACAGGGAGCTTGAGATCTGGTACGAGTCATTCAGAGGGCAATGATCTGGGGGCTTTCCTCTTTCCTCATAATTGCACGTGCTCAGTTATCCAGCTGCTTTGGGAAAGTGCCACAGGTAAAGATGTGGGCATCTACAAAACCTTCAAATACCATAGTTGTCTTTAAGATGATCTCAGGGGTGTGGGTGAGGTGGCTCAGTAGATAAAAGTCAACAATGCTGGAAACCTGAGTTTGATTCCAAAACCTACATTAAAAAGCCAGATGAGGTGGTGCAGCAATATCTTACTCTCTGTAAACTCAGCACCCCATAGAGATGGGAGGCAATGACAGAATTGTCCAGAAGGTTGACACAAACAAGAGACCCTGCCTCAACATGGGGGAAGAAGAGAATCAACTCCTGGAAGTTATCCTCTGACTTCTACATGTGTATTGGGCTGTTCATGCACTTGTATACACACACACACACACACACACACACACATACACACAAACATCTGCATACACATACTTTATTTAAACATTTTAAAAAAATGATTTTAAGCTAATTCCTTAGCCAATACACTGTGGCTTACTGATTAATAAAATGGAACATATTACCTTTGGATGAGGAAACATGACAATGTTAGGGAAAGGCTTATTACAAACTATAAGTCAAAAAATGCTAATTTTGGTCAAGTGTCGTGGTGCAAGCCTATAATCCTAGCACATTGGAGGTAGAGATAAGAGTTCTGGAGTTTAAGAATAGCCTGGACTATATAGGGAAGCCCTGTTTCTTAAAGCCAACAATCCAACAAATAACAAATGCTAATCTCGATCCCCACAGTATTCTGTGTAACTCTTTGCTATTGTTGTTGTTTGGTTTGGTTTGCTTATATTTTTACCAGCATAAGGCAAGCTAAAACAGAGACTGTGTCACTGCTGTGCAACACACAGGAGCACATATAGCCTTCAGTGTGATACGTAGGAGTGTCCAGGAGCTGTAGACAGTGATGTAACCTAAGTTGTCCTTTTTGGCTGCCCCTGGGATATCAGTCCCTACAAAGATATCGTCTCCCACCTCCATGGAGAGGTTCCCTTGTGGGTCAGCCAGGTAGGCCATTTTCTTCTTTCTTGACAACAGTCACTGCCACCAGGCCTTGGGCACTGTCCTTCCCAGCTCTCCACAGGAGAGGTGTGGATGACTCTTATCATAGTCATTCATTCCCCCCTGACCCGTGGGCCTATCCCCAGCCGAATTGGCATGATAGAGAGTCCAGATTTACACTCTGAACCTATTTTAGAGCATAGACTTGAATATCTCTACAAAGAACCATGAAAACTTGTAATTGGAAAGCTGTATTTCAGCCCCTTCAGTGGGGAACTAAGATGCAAGAAATATGAACCAAGACCTTAAACATCTCACCCTGGGCTGGGAGGGCACAGCTGAGAAACACTCTTTCCATTTCCCAATTCCTTCTGTCCTGAGGTCTACTTCTATTCCCATCAAGTGGTCAGGGTGTTGTTTTCTCCAACCATCCCCAAAGATGAGGACCTGGGAGTTATTAAGAACGGAAGCTCAATTGTCCCCCTGGCTTATCGTCACTAAACAGGCAAAGGAGAGCTTTAGCCTGCCATTGATTTAGATTAGTCTGTCTGCTTCAATATTATTAATTAGCCAAGTTAGCATACCACATGTAAACATCTAAGGCTGACTTCTTCTGAATTAACTGTTTCATTTGCAGTTTCTTTCCCACGGTTGTACCTGCGTTCTTTCTTGCCTCCCGGTCCCACACGAAGTGCCTGGCAGATATTGCTTTGACTATTGTCACGAAAAGTTATTAGGCCGGGGATCAACACAGGTCATTCCTTTCATGGGAGGCCACCAGGCTAATCCTTTGAAGTGACATTTCCATAACAAGTTAGCATTTGCCAAAGTTCTCCGTTGCATCTGTGCAAAGTAAACACAAGGGTTAATTTAGTTCTCTGATCTCTTGTTATAAGCCTAATTATTTTACATGTCTTCATTTCATTAATGAATTGCAGCTTTTTATATGCAGCTCCTTCCCCATTGCTTTTGTTTAAACCTCCTGGTGGGAAGGGATAGATTAATTTTGTTGTGCCTTAATGAAACTGTATGCTACATTAGATTTAACCATTTGGCATGCACTGCCAACATTACCATTATGCATAATGAATTATTTTTTGTGAGTCCCAAACTACTGTAGACCTTCAGTGTTCTCCTTCAGACACTGTGACAAAGCAACTGGCAGGCACACACACACAGCGAGCTCAGTCATTGCCCCTGGTGTCTACAGAAACAGCCCTGTCGCTTTTCACTATCTGTCAGCCGCATGGAGACATCTAGGTTTCTTGCCATAAGGAACCCAGATAGGTGGTAGATTTCCAGGGAACATCTCAAACGAAATGAGCAAATTAGTTCTAAGGTTGTAAGGGCAGAGCAGTGAGCTAGGCACCTGGAGGCAGGCCTGAAAGTTGTTTGGTCTTGTCTCCCCATCTAAAGAAGATGTCACTCATCACTGCTTCTAAAGTGGGGGGCCATCTGTAGTTGGGCTGGTCTAGCCTGGGTTTGGCTGGCAGCTTGGATGCAGGGTACACTGGCTGGCGAATCTCATGTCTCCATTTATGTTCTGGGGCCATCAAACTAACCAAAGTGATGGCTGAAGCTTACCAGGCCAGAGCCAAAGGCAGACTTATAGCCTTATAAAATGCTTGCTTGGGACATGATTGTGCTCACTTAGTTATCGCACACCAAAGTGTATTACTAAGCCCAAATTCAAGAGGTTGGGAAGTTGCCTCTGTGAAGGGGCATGGCATAGGTATGGCATAGGAAATGGCAAATGATTTAGACCAACAACCAAATTGTTGATATAGTTCTGGAGGTTTTGTGGGTTCTAGGCTGTAGCCACTACCAAATTCTCAAACTGAGCCATTTGCTGTGATTAGGGTGAGCCCTAGCCTGAACTTATCCTTAGGCAGAGTACCAAGAATGTGAGGTTGGCAACACTGACTTATCACTGACTGACTTATCAACACTGACTTAACACTGACTGAGATGAACCTGACCTTGGGTTAGAACGAGTCTCTTCTGAGTTGCATGCATCCTCGGGACTCCTTGTGCCTAGAAGTTGGATTCCCAGCAGCTCTCCTAATGTTGTTTAAAGCCACCTCGATGTTTACCTAAACTTCCTGTTTCCAGACCTTTTCTGAACTGACCTGGGATACATTTCGGTTTTAGAATCATTACTACTTGTTTCTTGCCTGGCTGCGTCTGCATGACACAGACCCTTCCAGGAGGATCTCCATACTTAAGGTTTTGAACAGCTTCCCTTCCCCCTTTAAGCTGGAATTTGGCTTCTTTCTCCTGGAAACCATCAGCTTGACCTTACAGCCTGGGCCTCTCCCCTACTCCCAAACCTGGCTCCTAGACTGAAAATCCAGCTAGAAATTGGGTACCCAATGTCAGAGGTCAGTGTTGTCTTGCATCCTTCTGAGTGCTCCCTGCAATTCTTTTGATTTTAAAATTGTACTTTTGTAGTCTAGGGATTGAACTTCCGGGCATTTGTGCACGCCAGGCAAACACTCTGTCACCAAGCTACATCTCCAGTCTTTACTTCTAGAGAGGGTCTTGTCAAGCTGCCTTGAACTTGCTTGGTAACCCAAGCAGGTCTTGAACTGAGCATGCTCCCACTGCAGGTTCCAAAGTAGCTAGGATTGCAATCCTGCAGGTTAGGAGAAAGCTGCATGCTCAGGGTTAGGACAGGCTGGGGACAAATTGATTGAATGCAGAAAGGGTGAGGAACTCAAGAGGAGAGACATACTGGGCAAGATGATAATTTAAAATTGTGTTATATGTTCTGGGTTAAGTGGCAGATGCTACAGCTACAGGCAACAATCTCCGGACTCCAGTTACTTCGTATGGACAATATGACTCTTCCCTGCTCACAACATTTGTCTTCACAACCCCCT
The DNA here is from genome assembly GCF_978045245.1 of Mus caroli. NCBI lineage: Eukaryota > Metazoa > Chordata > Mammalia > Rodentia > Muridae > Mus > Mus caroli. The sequence goes on from NW_028227270.1 coordinate 13,983,984, forward strand.
TCACTGAAGTTATTTCCCCATGATACTTCCATCTCTTGTTCAAACCCAACACACCTGCTTACAAATGACCATGACTGCACCTGTGTCTTTCCTGACCTCCCAGTTGTCATTGCTTCTTACTCCTCCTCCCCTCCCAGGGGTCCCCATCCCTACCCATCACCCTACTTGGCTTTTTAGCCACCTTACACACTGGACAGTTTCCTTTTTGCCTTGTTGGTTGCTTCCTTCCTGTAGCGTAGATGCTTCTTCACCATCTGTTCTGATTTATAAGCCTCTTTGCTTCTAGAATGTATAGTAAGCACTCAAACAATAGCTGCTGAATGCAGGAAGAAAGGAATGTCAGAAAGGGTAGGTAGAGCGGATCCAGAACTCCAAGAGTCGGGTGCTCAAAAGGTATTGTTGATGTTCAGCACCCACCTCTGCGGGCTCCTCAACTAGAGTCAATCAAACTGAATTGATTTCTTTGCCATCACTTAATGATCACCCTTCTGACTCCAACTCCTACATGCCTGGGCTAGTTGCTGATGCAGCATCCACTCCTGACTCAGCTTGACCGCTCAGCATCCTGCCTTTCAGAGATGTCTTGATTTCATGTGTTTCTCACTCTCCAGTGAAGTAGAAACTTCAGTTATGTCAGATAATGTTTTGCTGGGGCACCCAGGTGAAAGGATGTTTTGCTATAGCAGACATGTGAAAGGATGCATGATGTCTAGATGGAAGATAAACATGACCCCACAGATAGTGGGGGCTCGAGCATTGGTTTGCTTTGCTCTGCCTTGTTCGTTCGCTAATCTTCACTAAGGACACACATGTATTGTTCGCCTTACATCATTGTGTTGCTGAGCTTGGCTTCATAGAGAGAAACTCGACAAAGAACTTCTCATGAGATTCCTTCCACGGACTCAGGCCAGTCAGCAAGCCTTGCGGTTTCTTCTGGATTGAACTGCACTTGCTGATTCATCATGGACTGGTCTGCAGCTGCTGGTTCGCGTGGGATATTTGCTAGGGGGCTGGACTGAGAGCAATGAAGACTGGAGTCACCTCAAAGAACTATTTCTAAACAGGCCCACTCTCCTTAATAATCTTTCTTTTCTTCTACCTCTGGTGGTTGGTAGACTAGAAAGGAATTTGAACCCTTATTAAAATAAATTGTGAAAAATATATGCCTACATTCCATTATCATTATTCCTATCATCTCTTAACAGGCAACACCATCTCAATCAGCTCTCTGTTTTAAATACTTCAGTTATCAAACAACTACATTCTCTCACCTCTGGGACAAAGTCCAAACTTAACAACACATCATATGAAACCCTATGCTCTTACCACCCATTCTAGCCTCATCTTTCCTCCTGCATCAAGGTTACTCTCCACAGCCCTCGAGCCCCCGAAGGCTCCTGCCAGTCACGATGCAGCTTGTGTTGTAATTTGCCCATATTTAATCGCACAGGTTCTTGAATCTGTTCACATTTTGAAGATTTATCTCTCTAATCAACAGTGTCCAGGAAATAATTGGCATATAATTTTTCTTATTATATATAAATATATAGCAATTAAAATGAAAAGAATCCATGGATGTTCCCCATAGGATCACATTATATGCTACAGTCACTACCCTGCCCCAACCCCTGCCTCCAAGTCACTGATTAAAAATGATTGAGCTGGATCAGGGGTGTGGTTACAGAAGCTTTGATCCCAGTACTTGAAAGGCTGAGGTAGGAAGATTGGCTGTTTCCTAGATTGTGGACACTATTTCATACGCCCTAGGCATATTTATTCATTTAAGGCTCATAAGAACCCCCATGAGATGGAGCTAAAGTGATTTTCATCTTGCAGAAAAGTTGTTGTGCCCAGTGTCACATGGATTATAAGCCTGGCATTCAGGCTTGACCATTGGCTAGTCCACATCCTTACCTGACTCACGTGTCATCTCCACGGGTCTTACTGCTGTAGAAACCTTCAACATTTTGCTTCTGTGACAATGGAGCTTGTTCTGATGGGAAGGTAGATCAGCTGCTAAGGGGGATGGTAGAATACCCAGAACAGGGGACCTTGCAGAAAGCAACATCCTAGCTGTCTGGGATTTCCTGTTTGCTTTAAACATCTCCCAAGGACGCCCATCAAGTTGGCATTGTTCTGACAGAATCTCGGACTTCTGGCTTTTTCTACTGTCCTGTACATTTTGGGTCCCTAGAGATGCTCTGACCTTTCCAGCTCTGAGCAAAAAAGCGATGGGACCAGATCACCCGATTTCTGCCTGAACCTCAGACTCCCAGCCCGTTTGCACACGGCAGAGGCCCGTCTGCTACAGAAGAACCTCAAGGTCACGCGCCAAGGCTTCATGCTATCTGTGCTTTACCTTTAAAAAGAACATCTCAACTCATCTCCTGTCCTTGGGTGCTTCATGGAATCCGTGCATGTTAATAGCCATCCCTGTCAAATGCCTGTCACCATTGCTGTGAGACTGTGTGTCACAGCGTTTGAGATGATGCAGCCAGATACTATCGACCAGCTCAGCATCTCTCTGAGAAACCCATGTTCAACTACATCCCTGTGGGTAATAAACAGGATGGATGCCCTCATCCCATGATAGAGCGTTATCTACAAATATATAACTCAAAAGGAATTACCACCAATATTCTTTTAATTGGAAATATCCTTCTTCCGCCTAAGCAGATACGTGCAAGCCCCTCTCTTACTGAAGCCATCCACAGCAGAGGAACATGTGTGTGAATGACAGCCTTTTAATCTTCCCCCGTAATCAGCTCCCCAAGCCCGGATGCTGAGTCTGTGAAACTGGCAAGGCCAGCCTGTTTCTCAGCTACCTCCTGCCGCAGGCTCCGGTGGGTCTGCCCTGCCCTTCTCCCTAACTTTAGCACTGGGACTCTTTAGAAAGCCAGAATATTTTTCACCCTGGGCTTGATCCTCCATTAAAACCAGCCGACCTAGAAAAATGAAGCTTAGGCGAGGCGGCTTTTCTGATCCCATTATCGATAAGCTCTTAGAGTTCATCAATGAAAATTAGAAGTTGTTAATCCTGTACATTTCCCCCCATCCCTTGATTTTTAATTACAGAAGAGAGAAGTAATGGATAACGTCTGGGGTTGCAGAGACACTGAAGCTGTCAAGAGAAAATTAAATTTACAGTCAGAGAGTTTTGTTTTCTCAAGTGTCCTTATAAAATGCGAAAGAGGCTCCTGGCATCACCAAGGCAATTCAACTGGTTTCCTAAACTGGCAGGATTTTCTTCGAAGAAGCCCTCCTTCCTTTGCCAAGAGAGTGTCTTAATGACAAGGACTGGACCTAAAGGGAACTCATTCAGAAGAAAACTGCATTAAAAGAACATTAAGGGCGATGTTTTAAAGTCTGATTTAAACTCATGAAAGCAAGGAGATTTATTGTTGAAGCCAAATCGCCGAGCTGACGCGCCCTGCCTGGTAATACATTCTGATTGGAGCACAGGGGATTGAATCTGTGCAGAGACATCGCTCACTGTGGCCTCAGCATTCCAGCTGCTGAGCCAGGAGATAGTGATGGGGAGCGGGGAGGGGGGCCACACAGGCTGGGGACAGCCACATTTCTAAAAGCAGATGGGCTAACATTCCCATGGGGAACAACTCACCAGGGAAGTAGGAGAAGGGCGCTGCCAGCTGAGGTCAGCCTTGACATTAGCCGACAGCTCAGCAGCCTCGAAGCAGCTCCCAACACAAACAGTCATGAGTGGAGTGGGGGCTGGGAGCGGGGGGGGGGGGGGTTGCGGGGAGGGGTTCCCTGGAGAATCGGAGGCTCAGCAGGAAGTTCCAGCCCTCCCTGGCCCCACCCCACCCAGGGGGTGGGGCGGGATCGTCTCTTGGGCAGCCCCTTCTACATTCAAAGGGACCCATAACAGAGTGAACCCCAAACTCAACCTGCTGCTCTATTTTCCTTGGCAAGTTTCTACTTGTGCTGCAGACCTGGCTGCTAGCCAAAGGGCCAGCTGCTTGCCACCTTGCAAGTCAGGATCTGATTTCTAGATTAGCAGGGTTTGTGCCAATGTTGGAAAGGTACATTGAAGTCACCTGGAAAAAAATCAAAGAACACAGCCTTGAGCTCCTGCCCCCTGCTTCCCTCCCAGTTCAAGGTCATGTGTCCCAATGATAGCTTCTATATTTCAGTTGGGGATGGCATTGCATTCTATTCCAAATAACAATGGTCTCCAGAGTAAGCCTTGGGGCTTTTTCCTCTTGACTTTCAAACTGATCCATCCCCCTTTGTGCCATTTTTAGTGTCCCAGTGCCTGTACAGATGTCTATTTCTTGGACTGTCTTTTGCTTCCCCATGCATGGATATAGGGCTGTCTATTCAAGTAGTCACATTTGGATAGCCAAGAGATAGTAAAGATGTGCCAACAGGCCAGTCTGTGAAAACTAGAGGACCACAGAGTGTCACTTGAGCAGGGACCCAAAAGTGTGTGTGTTGTGTGTGTGTGTGTGTGGGGTGTGTGGTGGTGGTGGTTGTTGTTGTTGTTGTTGTTGGTGGTGGTGGTGGTGGTGATGGTGGTGATGGTGGGTTGTTTGGTTTTCTGAGTTTGGTTGTTTGTTGACAACAGGTTCTCACTCTAGCCTAGGATGCCCTGGAATTCATTCAGAAGCCCAGACCAGTCTCAAATCGTGGTGATGACACCTTCTACTTTCCATCTCTTGAGTGCTGGAATTACAGGCATGAGTTGCTACTCTTGGATCAAAAAGTCTTTGGTGAAAGTGAAGTCAGGTGTTTGAGACCAGGCAAGCCTTCTTCAGGAAACAGAATCAGGAACCGACCTGGAGGGCTCAGGTGACTAGGTGGGATGTGAGATCTTTCTGTTATATATTTATCTAGTAATTTGTATGTTGAGTGCTTCTCAACATCACAGAGCATGAAGCTGTGCAAACACATAGGTGGAGTAAATTCGGCAAGTAATGCCATTAATGAATGTTCACAGTAGAGACAGAAAGAGCTGTGGGGAGCGTTAGAAGGATGCTCCACGGCAAGTGGAGCTTGAAGAAAATAGAAACCGCTCAAAAGTAAGGAGTAAGAAGTGTGGAGGGCAGAGTCCATGAAGCTCAGAGTGGGAATTTAGCCTAGGGGACCCATGACAGTGGAAGAGAGACTGGCTGCACAGTGGAGAATGGTTACAAAGGCTGTGTGCCCTTCTAGTCCTCTCTGGTAGCTAATAAAAAGCCAATTAATGGCATTAAAAGCGTCTGAATTATCATCAGCCTAAGGCAGCTGAAAACTCAAACTTCATCACATAATTGCCCTATTTGGAATAACGAGGATGATCCTGAAGGGAGTCAATATTCGTTTGGATGGTATGAAGCTCTGAAGAAGATCCACAGGTATCCCAGGCCCCAAGAAAATTGTTCATACATTGAAAGTTTTGTGAATGATTTTGTGTGCTCCCTAAAGCCAACCCATAACATCTATATGTCTTATATCTATAGATAGTTTTCTCTAAAGAGAGCCATGGCAAAGAATTTGCTCTTCAAGGGGAATTTCATACACCTTAAGAAATGGTGTGTCACAATGTCTGTTTTTGCTTTCAAATGGTTCACAACATTTTAAAAGTGCGTGTGCTCACATGCATTTCCAGAGAAAGAAGCAACCTAGTGTTGCTTATGGTAGATGAAGCTGGGGAGGGTGGTGGTGGTATATGGGTGTTCATTATAATTTCTTTCAACTTTCTGTACATTTGAAATAAAAAAAAGCCAAAGAAAGCCCCAGCTGAAGATGGAAGTAACAGGAATGAATATAAAGTAATGAGCCTTATTCATTTATATTCCTTTACCATATTCTGTCTGAACACAGGCTGTAGTGGTTCAATATTTAGTTGGAATAATCAATAGGATGTAGTGTCTGATGAAAGGCACAGTGGCAGAGCTTGAAGTGGCCCGTGTGAATGATGGGCAGCTCACTGAACAGGGCAACCAGAAGGCATAGGGCAGCAAAGGGGAGGGAGGGTGAGTCAAATTTATTCCGAGGGCAGCGTTTTTAAAGGTGTGGGGGATGCCCTGGAGATGAGTATGATTAAAGGGACTGTGAGTGCAGGCGACCTGGGCCAAGGACAGGAAGACTCTTGTAAGGAGGCAAGGCTTAGGAAGTGACATTTGTAGCGGTTGCCTGGAGACCTGTAAAACGTGTACAAAGTAGCGACTTCACTTCTTGTAGCCTAACAGGGCTGTGTGGGCAAGGTGGTTGCACACCTTAGCTTGGGCTTCACATTGTTCCAGTTGCTCTGCTAGATTACATCCACACCCACCAAGCAAGAGTTGAAGAAAAGGAAACCCTCAAGGAGACCCCAGTGCAGTATGGGAAAGACACATCTAAACAGCTACCTCTAGGAGCCAATGCTAGGCAGAGGAAAAAAATAGAGACATTCCATTTCATATAAAATGTATCAATGTACAGATGCTTAGGTGGTCTGAAAACCATGGCTAGGCACAGATCATGGACCATATGACTAATTTGTGTAAGTCCCAGCTAAGTGGAAATGCATGTCCCAGTTAGTACTAAATGCCAAAGTTCCCTCTTTATAACACACAGGTATTGTAGCTGGGGAAGACAGACCTTCTACAGAGTGATTTGAATTTTCTCCTAAAGAATAATAATTTTACAAAGAGGGAGGGAGGGAGGGAAGAAGGGAAGGAAAGAAATAACGGCATTCCAGAATGGACAAGGTAGCAGAATATAAACAGACATAGTCCCATTTCAGGGAAATGGGATTAAGGTCTAAAGGAAAATTCTGTAAAACAGAACATAATTCTATTTTACATAGCAGGGCTCTGAATTTGCCTCCCTGGTTGAGGAGCTGTGCAGCTGATCTCAGGATACGGTCCAGGAATTCCCCTCCTCTGTGTCTGAACGCAGGTACCTGAAAGGCTTTTGCTGGAAGACCCCATTCTTAGTTGCTTTCTGCTGTTTTCTCTGCTCCAACTAAGCAGAGAAAGACCCATGTATTCTGTCCTCTGAAAACAATGGCCACGTCCCTCCATCTCTTTTCAGAGGAAATGCAGAAATTTAAAAAGTACTAAATAGACAGGGAGACTATCACATCTTTGACATACTTTTCTTCACGACATCTCCTAGGTTAATGTTTCCTGAGAGATTTCTATGTGCCAAGCATCCAGTGGGCTCTTTACATGCATTTTATCCTCATAATTGCTCTATAGAAAAGGTATTATTATTATTAATTCCTTTACCTGGATGGAAAAGGGGGCCAGGGACAGAGTGGGAAGGCAACTTGTCTAAAGTCAGAATGCCAGGCTATGATAGAATAGATTCTAAGACTATGTGGGAAGACCCTGGAACCCAAGCTCTTAAAAATTCTCATGAGGAGCTATACTGTCTCATTCTGGGGTGTATAAACCCATGCATAAAAACAACACAATAAACACAGAAATAGTGACATTGTGTTTTAGACTTTAGTCTAAGAACAGCATCTATCATTTTCATTATCATAGGCATAATCCTTCAGCAAATGCTGGGACCTATTTTTCCTTAACAATGCATTTTATTTTTTCTTTCTTTTAAAAAACTAATCATTCCATTTGTTTACATCTCAGATGATATCCCTCTTCCTGGTTACCCCTCCACAAACCCCCCATCCCACATCTGCCCTTTCCTCTCTCCCCTTTGCCTCTATGAGGGTGCTACCCCACCCACCCATCCTCTCCTGCCCCATCGCTCCAGCATCCCCCCTACACTGGGGCATCAAACCTCCACAAGACCAAGGGCCTCCCCTCCCACTGATGTCAGACAAGACCATCCTCTACAACATATGTATCAGGAGCCATGGATCCCTCTCTGTACACTCCTTGGTTGATGGTCTAGTCCCTAGATACACTGGGTGGTCTGGCTAGCCGACCATTGTTCTTCCTATGCGATTGCAGTCCCTCTCCTCTCCTCCAGTCCTTCTACCAGCTCCTCCACCAGGGTCCCTGAGATCAGTGTGATGGTTGGCTCCAAGCATCTACATTTGCATTGGTCAGGCTCTGGCACAGCCTCTCATAGAACAGCCACACCAGGCTCCTGTTAGCAAGCACCTCTTGGCAACAGCAACAGTGTCGGGTATGGTGACTGCAGACAGGATGGATTGCTGGGACCTATTTTTAACCCCACTCCCCACTTGTCTCTGTGGTGGTATGGGTACATGGGGTATGAGTGCATGTGTGGTTTTGGTGAGAATGTTCGTCGTGTACTTGTGCATATATAGAGAGAGGTTGATGGACAACTTTTGCTATCATTCTCAGAAACGCAGTCCACCTTTGAGGTGTTAGTGGCCACTCTCAATAGCTAAGAGCTCTCCAGTGATACTAGGCTAACTGCCCAGCAAGCCCCATGCATCCTCCTGTCTCTGCTGTCCCAAGTTACAGCACTGGGATTATAAGTGTATGCCACCACACCTGAAATTGTTCTGTGGGTGCCCGGGGGTTGAACTTGAGATCTTGTCCTTGCAAGCAAGTGCTTTGCTGAGCTGCCTTCCCAGACCATTGTTACCTATTTTATTAGCTAATCAATGCAAAGAGAGGTTGGGACACTTGCCTAAGGTGCAGTTTTTGACAGGTAGTTTGGTTATTTGTCATGCTAGGGCACAGTACCTGAAGAACAGCTAGACATGACATGACATGTACGGCCTACAGGAAGGGTCTTTCCACGACTACTGTACACCTGGGATGGTCTCAGGAATGCCCTGTGTAGCCATCTCCTCACAGCGTAACAGGATCTGCACACCAGTCAGGTGCGCATTCTTTTTAATTGTCCTTCTCTCTGGAATCTCCCACTGTTAGAGAGAAATTGGGGATACCTTCAAAACTGTAGGAAGGGATTCATTTTCAAGTGTTAATAATGTGAAACTCCTGAGAAATACGTTCACTCTGGGAGAATCCTGCTAGAGATTAAACACTTTTTGGTCAAATTAACATAATTATCCCCAAAGTTAGAAGAGAAAAAAAAATTCCTCGCTGTTGGCATTCATTAATAGTGCGTCTCACACTAAATGTGAAATATTTTCATACATTTATGTTTGGGTTGTTATCAATGAAAAGGGGGATTACTGGTTTGATATAAAGGGGAAGGGAAAGCCGGGTGTAGTGGCTCCTGCCTATAATCTTAGCACTCTGGAGGCAGAAGCTGAAGAATTGTCAAGAATTCGAGGACTACATAATAAGTTCTAAGCTAGCATGGAAAAAGACTCCTTGTCTCAAAACAACACTCTAGAAACAAAACAACAACAAAAGCTAGAGTGAAAGAGGGATGGACAGAGGGACAGATAGAAGGCAAACGAAGTGCTTTTCCTTAGAATGAATCATTAGGGACCGAAATAAAATGTCTGCAGTCAATTGGCAGCATTTTGGGGCTTGTTGATGACCATTCCATTTTGTCACACCAATCATTCTGCCCTTTACAGGTTATACATTGACTTCAGATCACCATGGGAGACTTCCTGCGGTCTGAGAGGGGTGTGTTCCAGGATATCATTCAAAATCTGACGACATTTGAGGTTGATGAAGTGGCTCAGGGGATGAAGGGGCTTGCCCCAAAGCCCGATGACCTCAGTTCGAGACCCAGGACCCCCATGGTGGAAGGAGCACACCAGCTCCCGGGAGTTGTCCTCTGGTTGCTACATGGATGCTGTGACATGTTGACCTATCCCGTAACCCCACACACAAAGGAATAAACACATGTAATGCATTATTTAAATCTTGGAGTAAGCTTACCACCACCATCTCTAATTTTTCTTTCGAGACATTTTACTATCACCCAGACCAGTCAGGGCAGCTGCTCTCTGGTATGTAGCATACGTGTGAATTCCCAAATGAAGTTGCTCTAGAGTTTTAAAGGAGGAAAGTGGGAAAATTATATATATATATATATATATATATATATATATACATATATATATACACACACACACATATATATATATATATATATATATATATATATATATATATATATATATATTTGGCAGTGGCTTTGACTGCCAAATCACCCTATGTGTTTGCCTGTATCCACTGGTCAGACTGAAATCTGCAAATGGAGAAGGACCAGGGAGGAGAGGGAGAAGAGGTAGGTGGGCAGGGGAAAGAACAAATTCCAATCACTGCAGAGGATCCAGAATCTGTAGTCAGGGGTGCAGAGACTGACTGTCACAAACACTTCAATCAACATCCCAGAGGACAAAGTGCCATGGCACTTACACATACTGACCACTTTGGGCCAACAGAAACAGGAATTATGTTTCGGATGAAAAACAAACACAAAAGAATGCAGTGACCATAAAGACTTTATATATCAACATTCTAGAAGAAAGTTCTAGACCAACCTTGGAACAATAGCTTGTGTCTTAGGTAGGGTTTCTATTGTCGTGATAAAATACCAAAAGCAACTTGTGGAGGGAAGTGTTTATTTAATCTTACATTTCCAGGTAACAACAGTCGCTAACCAAGGGAAGTCGGGACAGGAACCTAGAGGCAGGAACTTATGCAGAGGTCCTGGACGGGTGCTGCTTCCTGGCTTGCTCCTCATGGATTGTCCAGCTTGCTTTCTCATACAGCTCAGGACCATCTGCTAACAAATGGTACCACCCACAGCAGGCTGCCTCTCCTGCATCGGTCACTAACTGAGCCCTCACAGTCTTGCCTGCAGGCCTAACTTAGGCAGATATTTTCATAACTGAAGTGCCTTTCTCTCAGACGACTCTAGCTTGTGTCAAGTTGACAAAATACTAGCCAGCATGGCTTGCTGGGTACAACATGCAGCACAGGTTACTATATTAAATTGGCAGGAGAAAAAAAAAAACAGTTAAGATCAAAGGCTCTGAGGTGTGAGACCTCATCTCTCATCATGGATGCTGTGGGGGCCTCTGATGGAGTCTCCCGATTCATAATGTCATCTTGACAGGTTGGGATGCTTTCATGTAGGACACGGCTAAGGAGTTGAGGTCTATGTACCAGCAGGCTGGGTGCTGATCCAATCTGGGATTCTTACAAAGTCCCAGGTATTTGAAGGTATTAGATGAAATGATAAGGAAGTAAGGTTCTGATTTTGAGGATTTGAACTAACTATCCTGATTACCTGAGACACCAAGGAACCCAAGAGAACCTAACCTCTTCATGGATGTATTTTAATGACTAATTGTTGCTAAGTACCTATCAAGCAATATGCATCATGTAAAATCTATTCCATCCATTTAATCCTTAAACCAGTTCTGGGGAGGTAGGAGGGATTTTTATAGGGAGAAAACTGACTCTCAGAAAGGCTAGTGACCTTGTCCCAAAGTAAAAGTAACATAGTCAATAAATAAATAAATAAATAAATAAGGTAGGCATTATAAATCGTTCAGGTTATCAAGCCCTAGGTTAATTGTCATGTGGCAGAGAAACATTCTATTTCCGGCTCTCCCTTCCCTCAAAAAGTTGTGTGTCTGTCTTCAGCTTGTCAAGTCACTGAACCTTGACAACAACGAAGGGGAATTTTAATGTTCCAAGAAGATTTCGATAGATCTGGCCCTGTTTCTGCGAGAAAATTGGAGATGCAGGTTTAACGTGGTATGGGAAGAACTGTATCTTATAGATGAAGGCATTTGCAGTGTATCCGTATTCGGAGCCGTTTCCTTCTGCACTAGAGCTATTCTGCCAAAGATAAAGAATGAGTGATCGGGAGTTCGCAGGACTCGCATCTGCAGGAGTATTTATTCCTGCTTCCTCAGAATCAATATGAGGCTGTGCCGACAATTACACTCCGTGAGCAAGGATGTTAAAATCTTCCTCGTCTTGCCTCTCACACCGTGTATAATAACGCCGTCTGATGGTCTGATGTTTGTCCTAGGCTACGTGTTTAAAGCTCTCTTGTTATTTTCACAGAGGACAACTTTGAGGAACGCATGTTTTTCCTATCAGCCCAGGAGCACCAAATCACCTCACAGGCTCACTTCCCCCTCCCCCCACATGTGGTAAATTCCTTGTATTTAAATGCAAGAAAGACATTGGCACCTTCACTTTAAAATGAGAGAACGCTACAGAATGCCAAACAGAGCCACAGTTTTCTGACTTCTGACCCTGTGGGGTTTTTCTTTTTTTTTCTCTCTCTTCCTTTCTTTATTTCCCTCTGCATGACTCAGACAGGCGCTTGGAAACCTAGAGATAAAAGGCCCTGTTACACGTGCAAAATATGACTATTATTGCCTCCTTTAATAAGGCTTCTTGCCAATTTTTCAAATGACTAGAGTCTGTTTGCTAATTATGACTCCATCGTCTCTGCATTCATTTTCTTTCCCTGAAGGAGACTAGTCTGAACGAAGAGGGAAAGCGCTAGAAAGTGTGTTTGCTGCCATCTATGGGAGGTCTCTGGGCTACCACCTCAGAGGATCAGGAAGGAGGTCTCTGGGCTACCACCTCGGAGGATCAGGAAACTTCAATTTAGAAGCCGCTCCTATACACAGCGCCAATGCACTGAAGCCAGGGATCCAATTGAGCCTTAGAACTGAACCACAGCGTTCGCACGCGACACACACACACACCACATGAGAGAGAGAGAGAGAGAGAGAGAGAGAGAGAGAGAGAGAGAGAGAGAGAGAGAGAGAGAGAACACTCGTGTACTGCAGCAGTAGACTTGAACCGAGTCCCCATGTAAAAACACCACTGTATAACCACTGCTTGAAGTTTACACAAATATTAATTGATATTTCCACTTCATGGATGGAGAGAACACATTTTTTTTGTGTGTTTGGGCTCTCCTAATAATTAGGGGCTTCCAAGAGCACCTTTAAACAGTCTGCTAGAGAGCTAAGAATTTATTTGAGTACTCTGAAAATTCCAAAGTCAAGAACCAAGAAATTGTGACCATTCCTGAGTAATAATAATAATAATAATAATAAATAATAATAATAATAATAATAATAAATAATAATATAATGACCAACAAAGTATTTTCATGAAGTTGGCTCATGACTCAAACTTCCTAGAATTTTATAGCAAACTCTATTGCTTTAGCATCAGAAACTCTTATTATCAGAAGCAGCAAATTGCAAAGGGAGCCAGAGGTTTGACAAGATGCATGCACAGGGCGTTCCACATGTTAACTTAAGTTTGTGAGAAGGACCCTTGTCTGCACTGAAGTTGGTTGATTAGAAGTGCAATGGTTGTTGTATGGCTGGAATGTCCAGAGCCAAATTATCTTGGGTTATCTTAGCTCCCTAAAAAGCCACTTATTGACCACCTCTGTGTGTGACCTAATATCTGTGAATATTAGGTAAATACTTTTGTAATATATGAGCAGGCCCTTAGCTCCCACCACCCCAAAAGGTCAGGATGTCACCAGATAGCATCTGAGGCCTGAAGCAAACAGGCTTATCACTCTTTTATAATTCAAAGTGTGCTGATTTGTGGCTGTCTTTGTTGTGCCCATGAAAACCCGCATAAAACCATTACCATGTTAGAACATGGAGTCCAGGGAAACCTAAATCTATGTATCTGGGCCATGCTCACTCATATGTAGATCCAGAATAAACTGCCTCTTGTTCCCTAGGGAAAGAGCTGCATTTTTATGTCAACACACCTCATTCATGAAACAAAACAAAACAAAACAACAACAGAAAAAGAAACTACAAATCAAACATGAATGAGTTAAGGAAAAGTTATTGGGAAAAAATATTTGCAAAACATACAGTGTGTGAAGGACTTGTGTCCAATGCATAAGTCATTCTTAAGTGAAATAATAAGAAAATGAACAACCAAGCTGAAAGTTCAGGGAGAGATCTGAAGAGATTCTACTCTGTGCTGGCTTCAATAAGAACGGCTCTTAGTCTTTTGTATTTGAAATGCGTGGTCACCTGATAGTGGAACTGTTTGAAAAGATTAGGAGGACCAGGAGGCGTGGCCATGTTGGAGAGAGTGCATTTCTGGGTCTGGGCTTTGAGGTTTCAAAAGCCCACACCATAGGCAGTGTCTGTTTCTCTCTGCCTGTGTTTCAGGATGTAGCTCTCAATGATTTCTACAGTACCATGCCTGCTGCCATGCTCCCTCACCATGATGATAAGTCTCTGAAACTGCAAGCCAACCTCCAATTAAAATAATTACAGCGTTGTTGTGGTCATGGTGTCTCTTCACAGCAATAGAACAATGACTAAAGGCACAATCCAAGGTCACGGGTAACAAAGAAATGTAAAGGACGATCAGTGTTTTCAGGAAAATTTAAAGGATTAATGAGATGCTGTGTTTGTATCAGGAGGACTAAAATCCAACACACTGACAGCACCAAGTTCTGGCGAGAGCAAGGCAGCAGGGGCTCTCACTCAGTGGTTGTTTGGAAATCAAAATGGTACAGCCACTTTCCTAAAACAGCCTGGCAGTTTCTTAGAAAGCTAAACTGTATGATCCAGCAAACATGTTCTTAGGTTTTTAGTCCAAATGAGCTGAAAGCTTACATCCACCATGAATACTGCTAGCACGTGAATGTTTATAGCAGTTTAATTCGTAATTGCTCCTAATTGGAAGCAGCCAAAGCATGCTTCGCTAGGTGTATGCCTAAACAAACCATGGTACATCCTCACAAAGGAATATTATTCAGCACTAAAAAGAAATGCACTCTCAAGCCAAGAGAAGGCATGGAGCCATGAAAATGTGTAACCACGAAGTGAAGGAAGCCAGTTTGAAAAGGTTCCAGACTGCATGAGTCCAATTACATGATGTTCTGGAAAAGGCGAAAGTCTAGAGAGAGCACATAGATAAGTAGTTGCCAGGAATTCAGAGGGAACACGCTGGGAGGGAACACGCTGGGGAGGGACAATGCTGGGGAGGGACAAGCTGGGGAGGGAACCCGCTGGGGAGGGACAAGCTGATAGAGTTTGGGGGACTTTCGAGGGTAGGGGAAACACTCTACGAGCATACAGTCATGGAACATGCTGTTGCATAGTTATCCAAAGTCAGAAAATGTACAGCACCAGAGAGTAGCTTATTGTGAGTCATGAACTTTAATATTGACATATAATGGCTCCCCATTGATAAGGCTCATTTAAGATGCAAATAATCTGATGAGAAATATAAGAAAGGTGGGACCCGGGGATCCTCTCCACCTGTGCTTGATCTTTCTGCACATCTAAATGTGGAACATTTTCAAAGGTGGAGTAGGTAAAGGTTTATAAGAAAAATTAGAAACAAGGAAGCAAATACCACAATAAGACACGGTGAAAAACCAAGCAGAAATAGGTGAGAAGATACAAAGACAGACACTTCACAAAGGCCACATTCTCCAATGAAAATATACTTTTAAAATTTGAATGCTCTTGTAATCTTTCCTTACCAAGTGACAAAAAAAAATTTAAAAGTTTGTTTATGTGGGAGCTGCTCTGTGTTCTACCTGCTAGTCCTCTCAGATGGCAAAGACAGAGGAGAACCACTCCTCAAAAGCCCTGTGTGAGTGATGTGGTAGTGGTTATTAAAATGGCTAATGGGCACATCCTCTCCTCAAGCCAAAAAGTCCCCTCAAAAATTACAGATTATTTCATAAAGGCATAAGACAGCAACTGACTGTTGCCTACCAGTAGAAGGCTGTTTTATTAATAGGCACTGTTGCAATGGAATTTAGGAGGCTGGTCTTCATATAGTGTTGAAGGACAGTAACCACGATTTCAGTTTTTTAAAAGTGAGGGGTGGGGTGGTATCTTGGCATGCTGCCCTATAGCACCTATGCACAGACCATGGCAGGAACTATGAACTGATAGTGTTAGAGCTGCTGGCTTCTGTTAGAAATGGGGAAGTGGGAGACTGGGGTGTCAAGGCAAGAAGATAATGTTCACTCTCTGCCCTTTTCTTCCTGTCCTGCGTGGGGAGGGATATTATAAGAAATAAGGTTAATATAAAGAAGGAAAGGGGTATGTAACACATTTGGAGAGGTTTCTCTTTACTCTTTAAAGTGTTGACCGTTGAAATGAGAGTTGGCTCGCATCACCTGGATGCTTTAACCACAGGGCACAGCTCATCTCCTGATGATGGTGGGTGAATACACCATGGCTCTACTTTGTTGATTTACTCCTGGTTACAAAACTAATAGCACGGCCACAGCACTGAAGAGACTTGGATTTAGAGAAAGGGCAAGGGCGCTGGTCATCAGGGACATAAGGCAAAGAAGAGGGGACCAAAGGGGAAGTTGGTCCTTCTTTCGTCGATGGAGCAATGAGGTCTCGTGGACACTGTGAGCCGGGTGAGAGCTGTCCTTTGTGTTTCAAAGGTAAGGTGTCTGTCAGCTAAACAGAGCAAGGAGCTGCTGGCTTCATCCAAAGCTGACCGATAAGAACAGAGTCAGCAACCGAGAGCTGCTACGGGGGACAAGGTTCCATTTCTGCTCTCTGGGTTTTGAAGCCAGATGCTAGCTAGCTACAGGGACAGCACTGGACTTGAGACTGCAAGTATGGCTGCCACATTAAGTACTCAGCTGCTGAGCAATTCCTTAGAACAAATAAACTGACCACCAGTCTGACTGATAAAAGATTATTATAGAAATATGTCTCCCGAGTGTCTTTAAAAAATACAGGTGTTTCACCAGATAGTGATATTTTTAGCATCTCTTTGAAAGCTGGAAAAATCTAACAACAGGGAGCCTGCTTTTTTTTTTTTTTTTGCATGATAACAATCCAGTGTAGCTGAGTGGAGGGACTGTCTCCTACCTGTGTGGGGGACAGTAATAGCCTAGGGTTATGGAAGAAGGGCAGAGGACAGCAGGGGTTGGCTACTCCTTATTCCCAACCTGGCTCCCTTAAGCCTGCTCCCCCATCATCTAACCTCACAGGAATTTATTATCCTGACAGTTATCAGGCTTTACTCTTTGACCTTATAAGGTTTCTCCCCCCACCCCCACCCCCAGACTCTTCAGTCCCTAAGCTCATAGATGAAGTACCCTCTAACACCCCTGCCCTGGCCAATGGTAAGCAGTCACATAAACCTTGTTATGGAGTCCCTGCCCACCTCCGAGGGAGCATAAATACTACCCAGGCCCTCCAATAAATGAACCAGTTCCCTGATGCTGTTTCCTGATCTGTTCATTGACAGTGCACTTGGTCCTAGATCCTGTGCTGCACCCACCCACGCCTGGTTAAACTTCCCTCCCTCCAGCCCAGATTGTTGGTCAACTGGCTTTGCTACCCCGAAGGGGAAGTGGACACAGGGCAGCCCCTGTGATCTAATACACAGTCCTTTTATCTCTGCAGACATTTCAGGATGCAAAAATCCATATTTACTTAAGAAAGGACTAGTTTAGAGAACTCTCTTTCAAGTGGGAGATGCTGGAACACATTTCAGCTGTCAGAGCATGCATGGTACCCCAATGAGCTGGTACTGCAAGGCATTTTAGAGTAAAGTCCCTAAAAGATCACAGTATTTCCCTTTGACTGAAAATAGACGTCATGTCTCAGGCATGCTTCGGAAAATGTAGTGAGCAAGGTGCTAGCCATCCAGCAAATATCAACTGGACTTCTGTGCTATGACAGGCCTGTTATAAGAGCACCTTAGTGGACAAGCTAATGGCTGCCCGCCTCTCGGTGCTCACAGAGGTGGACAGTGGGTGAGAAAACAAATGATCACATGCAGATTTACCATAAAAGAGTGGGTGGAGTGTTGTCTTGAGAATGACAGAGAAGGTGGACAGGAAAGGTGACAGAGAAGCTGAGTGGTGACAATGGCCAGCCAGACGAGGAAGAAGATCAACAAGACCTTGGGTGCAAGGAACAGCAGAGGCCCTGGAGTGGAAGAACTTGGAATAGTCCAGGGACTATGATGACTGTGTCTGTCACACAGTGAGTGAAAGGGAGGATGCTTTGAGGCTGCTGCTGCTGGGGAAGGCGTGTCAGGCCATTGTCTCTGAGTAAAAAGTTTGAGCTGTGAACCCTGAGAAGAAGCTATAGGAAGAGATACAGATGATAAAATTCACTGTAAAGGTCTAAGACAGTGAGTGGTTCTCAATTCTCTGAATGCTGAGCCCTTTTAATACACTTCTTCATGTTGTAGTGAACCCCCCAACCATAATATTATCTCAGTTGCTACTTCATAACTAAACTTGCTGCTGGTATGAATCATATTATAAATATATGATATGCAGGATATCAGATATGCAACCACCAGTTGAGAACTACTAGTGTAAGAGATCCGGTCAAACTACGCAGGAAAAGACACAGCAGAACAGCACAGTATCAGTCAGAGACAGTGGAAGAGAGTGATATGATGAAGTTGTGTCAGCCATGGGACCTCACCTGGCAGGCACCCCGTCTCTCCTTCCATCCAGTTACAGTACCATCTCTTATTCCCTTCATCTCTACATGTCTAGTCTAAGAATATGTAGTAAAGAGTTTGACTTTACTTCTTTCTTCCTCACACACACAGTGACTTCAGACAGCCCTGCAGTTGGGGATGGTAGGGCAGGGGCAAAGGGGGAGTTGGAGGAGCTTTGGCTGCTGGAATGTGGTGGTCATTAGAGGTTCAGTGAGGATGCGGTCAGTCTAGTAAAGCAGGGATACATGGTGGTGGGCTTTGAAACCGTAGACTAGAGAAGGCTAAATATGATTTGGGAGCCAACCAGGAGGCTTTATGGGTGTGAGGAGAGGAGAGTAGTGTGAGCTAAGTCATGCTGGAGGGAGGTAATTCTTGATAATGTGGGTCTGTGTGTTCAATAGATGGCGGTAGATCCAGGCTGGAAGGAGAGTTGCTAGTTGGGAGCTAAGAGTCCAGGTGTGAAGTTCTATGGCTCCACTGACCAGTACTGCGGAAAGAAGGAAGGCAGAGGTGTAATGTGGAATTTCAAATGCCTCTGGCTGTGTGTTGGAGCAGATGTAGTGCCAAGTTGAGATGAATAAGAAACTGGGGACAGGCTTGACAAGAACTTGGGACTATAGAAAGGTTGAGGGCCTTGAGATTGGAAGTCTAAAGCTAGGAAGGCAGGGTGGGTTAAACATAAGAGTTGTCAGAGAAGCATTTATTAGTCAACTCAAACATCACTCCCATTAAAACCATGCCAAACCCCGCCCATCTTGGATGGTCAGAACCTTTCCCTGCTGGGTTTTTGTTTGGTTTTGGTTTGTTTGTTTGTTTGTTTTGCTTCTATTCTTCTGCTGTGTGTGCACCATGTATTGTTATTCTTCATTGCCTGCCTCTGGTGGTTTTCATAGCTATAGCCCCCATAGACTCATGTGTTTGAATGCTTGGCCCACAGTCATTGAAAACTATTAGGAGATGTGGCCTTGTTGGAGTAGGTGTGACCTCGTTGGAGGAAGTGTGACTGTGGGGGGGCTGGCTTTGAAATCTCATATACTGAAGCTACACCCAATGTGGCACACAGTCTCCTTCTGCTGCCTGTGGATTAAGATGTAGAACTCTCAGCTCCTCCTCTAGCACCACATCTACCTGTGTGTCACCATGCTTCCCACTATGACAATAATGGGCTAAACCTCTGAAACTGTAAGCCAACCCCAATTAAATGTTTTCCTTTATAAGAGTTGCTTTGGTCATGAGGTCTCTTCACAGCAATAGAAACCCTAATTAAGACAATGCCTATGTGTGCTGGTGGTGATTTATAAGCCCCCGAGAACAGAGTCGCTCATCTACTCCCTTCGTATTCCCAGGGCTTAGCTGAGTCAGTACTCTTAGCACGTTAGTGAATGGATATGCTGCTATAAACCCCAGGCACTGAACAATATTGTAAGCTTCAGAAATGTGTAGCAGCTTATGGTTGTTTTAGTGAGAACTTTCCCTCATAGGCTCAGGTATATAGTCAGTGGGGCTGTTTGCGGGTTATGGAACCTTTAGGAAGTATAGCCTTGTTGGAGAAAGTCCATCACTGGGATGGGCTTTATTCATTTACAGCTTTGTCTGACTTTGAGTTCTCTCAGTCTCTCTCTCTCTCTCTCTCTCTCTCTCTCTCTCTCTCTCTCTCTCTCTCTCTCTCTCTCTGTCTCTCTCTCTCTCTCCTTCCTTTTTGCAGTTGAGATGTGTTCTCTCAGCTTCCTGCTCCGGCTGACTGCTATCATGCCTTTCTTGTTACAAGTTCCTCCTCTGGAACCACATGTCTTCTTCCATAAGTTGCTTTTAGTCCTGGCATTTGGTCACAGTAACAGAAAATAACTGATACAGCACTTAGGTTACTAGGAGATTTGAGGTTGTTGCTTTCAAGAGTCTAGTCATATTGTATCTTAGAGGAATTTGAAAGAATTCAGAACTAGAAAAGCAGTTTGAATGATACAAGTAAAGCTAAATGGGCCATTCTATAGGATCCGAAATGATGGTGATACGGAGAGTAATACCTCTGTGCTGGGATGGCCCCACCTCATGAGGTTTCAGAAGGAAGCAAGGACTTTAACAGCAACTGGGATAAGAGCTCAGTCCTGGGATGTTTTGGTCAAGAATTTTGTCTCCATCTTTCTTTGTTCTAAGAAGTTGCCTGAGACTATATTTAAAAAGTAATGGGATACTTTCTTTGATGGAGAAAAATCTCAAAACAGTGTTGAGACCGTTAAAGACAATGGGGGGAATTTTAAAGGTTGGATGATGACATTTTGCATTGCCACTTGACCATGAATCTTTGGGGGCCGAGGAGTAGAATGTGCTAGTTTGAATAAGTAATGTTCCTGTAGGTTCAGATATATGAATCCCTGGTCCCCAGTTAGTGGAACTGTTTGGAGAGGTAATGAACCCTTCAGGAAGTATAGCCTTGTTGAAGGAAGTATGTCACTGGGGGTGGCTTTTGAGAGTCTATAGCCTCATCCTACTTCACTGTCCGCCTTGTATTTGCAGGTGAGATGTGCTCACTAAGCTAGTGCTTATTAACACGTTACTTTGAAACTTGGTATGCTGAAATGGAAAACAATATCTCAAGATTTCTGTGGGTCAGAAATCTGAAAGCTGTTTGGTTGTTTGGCTCAGAGACTTTAGTCACCAGACTACAGTGTCCTGAGGGTTTGATTGGGACTAGAAGATATGCTCTTAAGATGGCATACACATGGCTTCTGGTGGGAGGCTTCAGGCCACATGCATCTCCCAGCAGAGACAACAAAGAGCCCTGACAACGTGGCATCTGGCTTTCCCCTGGCTGAGTGATTAGAGGAGATCCAGGAGGGAACCCGACTCACATCCAACGTTTTCTGTTTGTTAGAAGCAAGTCATTAATACTAGCTCATTCAAGGGGAGGGTAATTAATTTCTACAAGTTGAAGGGAGAAGTTCTGGAAAATGTTGGAACAGAAATGGAAAACAATTCAGCTATCATTTACTTAAGTGTAAAGATGATCTTGATGGCCAGGAGGCATGTATTTGGGAGACTAGGGACTTTGAAACTATTACCCTTCAAGGGATGCACTGTCTGTGGGAGAATCCGACTCAGGGAGAGCATTTGTCTTCCTGGGCATTAGC
Organism: Mus caroli; assembly: GCF_978045245.1. Lineage (NCBI taxonomy): Eukaryota > Metazoa > Chordata > Mammalia > Rodentia > Muridae > Mus > Mus caroli. Next base: position 14,005,390 of record NW_028227270.1, read on the forward strand.
TTTGAGAATCTGTACTCAAATGCACACTACCACATAGACTAAAACCTCCAAATGAAGAGTGCAGCAAAGTAATGTCTCTCCGAAGAGCACAGTCATTAAATAATTACTAAATTTCAAGGAACTTGAGACAATAATCAGAAATCACTGTTACAAAATCAGCAAAGTCAGCCAAGATGGCTAAGAGACAAGAAGACAACTAGAAATGCTAAGCTGACTCCACAGTTTCATCCACTGGGATGACATTGACCTGGGATTTCTAGACAACACTGTTACAATAAATAAATGTGTGTGTTTCAGATGGTCCTTTAGCAAGACCTTGGTGTGAGTCTGGAGAAAGTAGCTATCGGTTTAGCATCTGGACTGTAGACAAAAGCCCAAGAGCTACTTCAGGAAAGCACGAGATGAGGGAGCACAGAGAGTGAAAGGGTAAAGGGCAGTGTATCTGTCCTTCAAGAAGCCATAAAACAAGCCACGGAAGAGTCGTGTTATGCTTCCTTTGGCTGTTACAATGGCCAGCCATGGTTTTGTTCATGTCCAAGGACCCATGCTACTGCCCTTTATCAGCCATTGTGACAAACAGCAAAGGAGGTAGAAGTGAACTTTAGCCTGTGACTTTCTACAATGTAACTGCAAAAATTCAAATTCTGGGTTCAAACTGAGCTTTATTTATCATGCTTGTTTGTTTGTTTTTAGGCAGGTTCTCATTACAGCCCTAGCTTGCCTGGAACTCACTACATAGACCGGATTGGTCTCAAAAAAAAAAAAAATCACAGAAATCTACTTGTCTCTGCCTTCAAACTGCTGGAATTAAAGGCATGCACTTCCAGGGCCAGATAGGTTATTTATTTAGTGAGAATTACTATGCTGATGATATTAAAGGGGAAGGGATGATCTTGGGAAGCAGTATAGTTTAATTTCTGATTTTCAATTTTAAAATTGTGTTTGTGTTTGGGGGAGGAGAGTGGGGCGTGCTGAAACAGTGGTGTGGATATGGAATTTAGAGAACAGCCTGTAGGAGTTGATTCTCTCTTTCTACCACGTAGGTCCCAGGGTTCAATCTCAGACCATCAGGCTTGGTGGCAAGAACTTTTACTTGTGGAACCATCTCTCCCCTCCCCCCACCCCCAGTTTCCTAATTTCAAAGTCCTAGTAAACCAGGACCTATAATAAGAAGCACTGGAACTAGACCCAGTGCCATGCTGAAAATTTCCCCTGTGAGGTAGAGGAGAGCTAGGCAGTCACCTAAAAGCATTATCCCAGCCACGGTCTTCCCACGTGGAGTTTTGCAAATCTGATGGCCCAAGCAGCTCACCCTCTTGGTTAGAAAACCATGGTCAGCCAGGACTATCATTAGACAGACCTGTATACTCAGGGGTCTGTAGGCTCGTTGAGGGACTTGGATCTGATATTTTTCGTTAGTTTGGGGAGTTGACCACATAAATAGATATTTATTGAGCATGCTCAGTATGTCTATCTGATCTAATATTGACATTGGTTTGCTAGCTGTACTGTCCAACGAGAGCAGGCTATTGCTAGGACATTGCGTGTGCATAGTTCCAAAGTATTTGCCCAGACTTGGCTATCTCTCTATTTTAAATGATCATGCTTTCTTTACCTGAAATTGAAAAATGGTGAGGGTAATGCATTAGTAACTCGTCTTATTACTGTGACAAAATATCCAAAGAAAGCAACTTAAAGAGGGAAGGGTTTCTTCCGTCCCACAGTTTGAGTGTAGAGTCCATCAAGACGGGGAAGTCCTAGGGGCCAATAAAGTAACTAATCGTTGCGTCTAGTCAGGAAGCAGGGCGAGATCAATGCTGAATCTCAGCACAGTCTCTCATTTCTACTCAGCCTTGGGATGGTGATGCTACAGTTAGGGCGGGTCTTCCCAACTCAACCCAATTAAAAACCAAAACAACAACAACAACAACAGCAACAAAAACCTCTTTCACAGACATTCTTAGAGGTTGGTCACTCAAGCGATTCTCAATCTTGTCAACTTGGCAGTCAGTGCTAACCATCACAATGTGCATGCCTTTTGCCTGTGTGCCTTTTGGGTTTCATCCCAGAGTGTGCTTTGAGAATGCTGAGTGTAGTGAGATCATTTGGTATGCTTCATGCTCCCTGCTTTTGCCTACTCCCAGTCCTGGGAAGTATAAGACAGCTTTTCATTAGGAACTGGGTCCTGCCAGCTGGAAAGCCTGGTGAGCAGGTTACATAATGCCAATTACCTCATTAGTCTCCCGTGTTGTTTCTGGAACTTCCTCTTACGTAGAAGCCTCATCTCATCTCAGGCAGCTTGCAACTAACTAGACAACAGTTTCGTTTTGTAAGTGGTGACCTGGACCTTGCTTTCTTGGCATTTATGCCTAGGGTACAGCATGGAGTCAGAGTGGAATTTTCCCAGCCTCTTGTTTTCTTCCAAGTGCCGATGCCTTGGCTGAGGACTGCAGAAAATTTGGATGCGACAGGAAATGCTGTGTGGAGGGACGGCGTGCACAGTCTAAGAGAATGTGCTGTATTGGAACCAAAACACGTTGAGCATAAGGTGCTCCGTGCCCTCGCTGGCAGCTCTTGAACTGCTCGTCCCATTCCTCCAATCCTGTCCTTTCTGTCCCTCTGGCAAGGACGTTCTGCTGTGTTCTCCTAGTAGCAAGGCAAAGTTCCTTTTACTCTACATGTATTTTGCCTGGTTAAAAAAACAAAAGCCCCAGTGAGTATACTGGGATAGACTTTCTGAAGGGAAACTGGCATTATATCAAAAATCAGTTCTATTTAGGTACATTTATACAAAAGAAATAATCACATTCATTCACAGAGGGTTAAGAACAGGGATGCTCATCGTGGGGCTGTTCAGATAAAACTAACAGGATTCCAAAGTTTAATGAACAGGACCAAGCAATATCTATCCTCCCATACTCCTGGTTTAGAGGAGGTTAACACCAGGCTGACGAGGGAGCTGAAGAGCTCCCTTGAAGATGAAGTATCTGAAAGCCTTATTCTTTCATTCATCTTTAAGTGTGTTATGTGTTTGCATGTGTGTGTGCATAAGTGCACAGGCCAGTGGCTAATACCTGTTTCTGTCTCAGTCACTCTATATTAACTTTTCAAGACAAGGTCTTTCATTGAACCTGGAGTTCATCAACTCAACTGGACTAGCTGACCTGTCCAATAGGTTCTGGAAAGCCGGCACTGGGAGGATAGGCACACACTGTGCCTGTGATTGGAAAAATTCCTAAGGATGGGGGACTTTCAGTGCTGATGCCACAAATGTTCCAAGAAACTGAGATGGTTGGTCATCCTACCCTTGACTCTGGATGTGTGGGCAGATCTTCACCGAAAAAAAAATTATGTAAGAATCACCAGCATGTGTAACTCAATATTGGGCATAAAGGACTTTGAGAAATTTTCTATGGGACTCGACCTGAGGACAAAGAGGAATAGGCTTTCCTTTTCATTCCAAAGGGCGGTGAGAGCTATAGAAACTGCTGGATTTGAAGGCCATTGATGGCATTGTGGTTCTATTAATGTTTAGAACAGATTTTCCAGAGCCTTGTGACACAGGTACAATAGGAGCAGAAGCTCAGCCCACAGTACTTCCAGGGGAACTGCCAGCCTTGGGGACATGTGGCTTCTCAGGGAACATGCAGGAGCCAGGACCTATCCCTGGGCACAGGCAAGGACTCCTGGGAATACAAATATCTAAGAGAAGGAATAAAAATGGGAGCTGGGTCTATAGAGACATTAAAACTTGAGACTCAAGATGGCCTGATTTGTACTTATTGACAAGTAAGACATGAGACAACCAGGTCATATTTATGAGTAATAAATACAATATAATAGAAGATACGTATGGTATTTAAGGTCATTTGGAATGAGTTTGAGAGAGGAAGTGTGTGTGTGTGTGTGTGTGTGTGTGTGTGTCTGTCTGTCTGTCTGTCTGTCCTAGGACTCAAGCTTAGGTCTTCAGGCTTGGCAGCACGCACCTTTACCTGCTGAGCCATCTCAACAGCCCACTTCTTTTTTAAAAAAATTTTATTTTTTTTTCACTACACTAAATCAGTAACTATTACTCCCATTTTTAAAGGTAGAAAAACTGAGACTCCTAGAAGCGTAATAATTACCACGCTGAATCTGTGGTGCCATGCAGCAGTATTTGTTATCTTAGATTTCCCAGCCTTTTGTGTTCCTGGTTCAGAATGAGAGTACTCACGCAGACATTCTGGGAGAATACATACATGCTGGCACAGTGTATTAGCATGCTATTCCACTGCTGGCTGATGGCTCAGACAGTGGCAATGAGAAGACAGAGAAGCCCCTCTGCTTGTCAGTGGCAGCCTTCACTGTTGATGAGAAGGCTTCTCGAGCCTGGAACTGTGTACTTAACAGAAGCCCATCCAAGTCTCTGTGGCCTGGGTAATGGACCAAAAATCAAGCTCTTCCTGGGAGTTTCTAGTTCAATCAAGTCAAATTACATGAATCTCCACGTTCAGAAATGCATTTATTTTACAGTGTGATTGAAGGAATACTGTTGGTCCTGAGTTTTTTTTTACCAGCTATCCTACATTTCTCGATTCCTCACAATATTCACAGAAATTTACCTGATAAGACTTAATTGCAGTCAAGCTGTGTAAGGTACTTGTTCCATCAGGGGAACATCAGAATTCAGATTGATGTCGCTCCATAGAAGCACAGAGAATGTCTATGTAACATGGTGCCCGAGGAATTCTTCAACATATGACACTACGTTGTATGAACTACAAATCAGGACACAGCAGTTCCAAAAGAAAAGACTTGTGCCCTTTCCCCAAACTAGGATGGAGGAGAAAGGAAGGAGAAAGGGAGGAAGGGAGGAAGGGAAGAAAGAGAGAGAAAAGGGAGGGAGAGATGGAGGGGAATGAGGGAGGGAGGAAAGAGAGGGGGAGGGACAGAGGGAAGGAAGGAAGGAGAGGGAGGGAGGGAGAAAGAGAGAAAGGACACTGAGAGCGTAGCCATCCACGTCCGGCATAGCAGCTCTCACAGCTGTGGGTCACTTTCCTCCCTACAAGGTACCAATTATATGTCAAAATTTCTGTTCTGATATATATATATATATATATATACACATATATATATATTCATATATATATACACATACATATATATATATATGAAGGAGACCTGAGAGGCATGCAAACCAAAGAGGATATCATGTATTAACATAAATTCTTTCAGTGATGATGCTTTCTGGAGACAGAATCCTCTTTCAGAAGTCTAGGCCTAAAGTTTTGAGAATCCTCAGTGGGAGAGTTGCAGGGACAGATCAGTGGGTAAAGTGCTTGCTATGTAAGCATGAGGACCTGAGCTTGAATCCCAGCACCCACTTCAAAGCTGCGCAGGGTAGAATAGATTTGTAACCTCAGTGCTGGAGAGAAAGGGGGGAGTGGGAGAAGACAATGAATGACCCTACCCCCCCAAAATAAGGTATCGAGCAATATAGGAAGAATCTTGATATCAACTTCTCTTCTTTAACATATGCAAACACACACAGACATATACACACACACACACTCACACACACACACACACACACACACACACACATGACCCTGTCCCCCCAAATAAGATATCTAACAATCCTTTCCCCCCAAAATAAGATATCCAGCAATATAGGAAGATGCTTAATATTAACTTCTGGTCTCTACGTAGGCAAACACTCTCTCTCTGTCTCTGTCTCTGTCTTCTTCTCCGTCTCTCCTTTAAAAGTGATTGATAAAAACCCAGAGTTCTCTATGGAAGTCTCTTTGAGATAACCTAGACAACTACAGCAACTCCAAGACTTAGCACCTTGGAAGCCATGAACTTCTACATTTAGGTAGCTGTTTAGGGTTTCTTCCTAATGCTCAAGCTGGCTTTGAACTTCTAGATTTGAGTCATCTTTCCATCTCTGCCTCTGGGGGTAGCTGTGACGGGAGTGGGTAACTTTCTCTTCTCCCCAGTTCCTGTTCCACTCCTCTCCCTCTTACTTACCTCTTGGAAATACAGCCTGATCTTCCTATCAAGTTCTTCAAGGATTTCAGAAGATTAGAATGAATAGCAAACTCAGCAATGAGCTATTCCAACTCCCTCACTGTACAAGGGAGGCAGCTGGACTCATAGTAATTGTGAGATGTTTCTGTGGTACTGAAAGGACTATCTCCAAAATAAAACCAGCATGGATTGGGGAAATGGCAAGGTTCTGAAGTTACAGAGTTTGAACAGGAGTCCTGGCCCCATCCTTTGCCCTGTGTCCTGGGGCTTAATTGCATAACTGCACTGTCTATAATGCCATCTATAAATGGAAGCTAATAAAACATACATTAGGGTTATGTGAACTAAATGGGAGCTAAAAGAATGGTTGGCCGAGTAGGATGGACATTCAATAAACTCAATTTCCTGTCTCTAAAAGACAAGCTATAAAAATAAGTTAAATATCTAGGAACTTTCCCTCAATTTATTTCAGGACACATGTAAATGAGACAGCACTTCAGTTCTGAATTGATTTCTGCATCTTTTTTTTTACTTGTAAAAACCCTGTATATCTTCAGGAAATCTCCCCAAAGAGAATTTCCAGTAATAAGATGATCCAGGATTCTCAGGCTTCCCTCTGGGTATCTGGGAAGTGTTGGGGGAGAGCAAAGACCTCTTTGACGTGGGCCCTCAGAAGGGAGTTGAGGATCCCGAGGATAGGCCTCATAATTGGTAAGAGTTGCATTGTAATCACTGAGATGCAGATGGAGTGCCTGGCCTGGAATTTGGGGAACTCTCTACCATAGTAAAATGTTGTGACTATGAGCCACAGCCCGATCTGGGACCTGAGAAAGAGGAAAGAGGAGATCCTGCCATGATATAAACGTCACTGCAATCACAATAATATGCATTTGCATGTGTGTATGCACATACATCCCTAAGCACAGGAAAGAGATGTTGTCTAAACCAGTAAATGACTTGGACTTCAAGGAAACAAACCATTCCAATAGGGTCCCCCTCCCTAGAGTTATGAATAGATGAAGGAGAAATTCAGGAGCTGTAACAATATGTCTCATCCTGATAAAGATTTGATACAGCTTGGAAATTTTTATTTGTGAAATTAGCTATGGAAATCACAAAGAGACAGTGCTGATAGACTAGGGAGTATTCTGCAGAGAGTGAATATAGGGTTTGTTCTATGGATCAAGATGGGGGTGAATTAGTCTCTGTGTTCATGAAAACTTGCACCTCGTACTAAATCAGGACAGTGCAGGAACATTCATCAGCCAATGTCAGACACAAAATGGCACAAAGAAGACAGAAGCCAACCAAGCGAAGCTACAGCTTTGCATCTATTTTGACTTCCCTTTTTGCACAGTGACTTGAGTGACAATTTAATAGCAAATCAGGGCTTCACAGATTTGGTGAAAAATATGGAAAGTAGTATTTGCTAGGGCACTATCATCTGCCAAGTTCTGCACTTGATAGTCACTGTAAGTTAGGTGCACAGAGGAAGCTAAGAGATGTAAGACTCTTAAAACAGTAAAAGAAGACCCACAATCCATCCATTGTGGATTTCCAGGAACTTGCTTCTAGACTAGCACATCATTCTCCCAGTACCTTCATACAGAGATGAATCCGTACACAAACTGTCCAGGCAAACATAACTTCATTCAGTCTAGGAGATGAGCACTGGAGAGATGAAGAAAGGTTCGAATGAACCATGTCAAGTAACTCAAGGGAAGGCTAGGGAAAGGTGTTTACGAAAACATATTTCATGGCACTTTGGGAATCATGTCTGGGGACTCTACTTGAAGACTGATGACATCATGCTGGGCTAGAGTCCTGCAGGACTCTGCAAAGCATCCAACTAAAGGCAGGTTTGTTTGCAGTGGTACCTGTAACTTAATTGCATTATACCTAGCTCTGTCTAGCTTCCAAATGAATGAGACTCAGCCTATGACTTATTTAACTTTGAACAATTCCCAGGGGATTATGTTCTATTTTTTTTATAGATATACATTAGACTGGCTACTTCCTAGATACGCTCCCCAAATACTTGCTGTTTGAGTCTTTCTGGGTTATTTCTGCTCCACCAGCCTGTCCTCAGTTTCCTCTACAGGCACGTGCTCTTGGTCCAACATATCTAATCGAGACCTCCTATTCTATCCATCATCTTCCTCACTCCTCCTTTCTGCTCGCTTTCTCTTAATGGTCCTTACCTGACTCCAGTCTGGTAATGCAAACTCCACCTCTCCCTCTTCACCCCAGTAATAAACTGTAGCTATTTTTTTTATGTAACTAATAGTTTTAAATTGGGGAATTTAATAGTTTTAAGTTTGTACAACAAAAGCTGGTATACATGAGAATTCACTCATCTTGGGGCAACCATATCTTGGGGTATAAAACTTAGCATTTGAATACATAGTGTCAGCAGACCAAGCCCCAACAGGTGCCAGACAAGAGAACTAGATGCAGAGAGTATCAGCTTTTGATGCTGTTAAGCCATGTCAGAGAGGTCACTTCTCACCCTAAGCATCCTCCCTGTAGGGCTGAGGAGTCAGACTGACTTGGGATTCACAAGCTCCAATTCCTTCTGCATCCTGATGAATAATGGCTGCTCAGCCACCTCTTCTTATCAACCTCTCCAGGGCTGTCATTCATGTCATTCTGAGCACAGAATGAAGAAAAATCCTTCCTGCCCTAGTTCCTGCGCTAAGACGGTCATAAAACACTAGCTTATGGTTTATTTTAGTAACTCACATTGTATAAGGAGTTTCTATAGGTGGTTTTGTGGGGACAGGACCTGTCTCCTATTGAAGGCATTCAAACCCTCTGTTACTCCAAGGAAACACTCAGCTGGGTTCCGTTATCACTCCTTCTGTTGCTGGATTCTTGAGGAGTAGGGAAGAGAAAACAGGAGAGATGATTAATGAGGGAAGCAGTGTCCATAATTCAAGAAGCAACCACAGGACCCAATTTCAGTGTATTCTGAAGAATCCTGGCTCGTCATCTTGAAGATTCAGAGCTGGCTAGTCACTTCAGAATCTTTCCATGAATGATGTCCCATGGAAACGCAATATGAGCCTCAACAAACATATTAAAAATTTCAAAAGGAACGACAAAACTAGACACATTTTACTTCACTCAATATGTTAAAGGTGTAATTTCAAGCATAATCAATATAAATCTATAACATATTTTAGCTTCTTTTGTCCCCAAGACTTTGGAATCTGATCCATATTTTACACATACAGCATGTCTCTGTTTGTGTCAGTCACAACTTAGGTGACAGACACTCTTACATAGCTAATGGCTATAGTATTAGTGAAGTTCTAAACTGAACAGGTGAGAGAAAGAGAAGAAATGACTAGGAGACAAATAAAACATCCATGATGTGGAACACGGGTGTCGGACAAGCATAAGAGAACTCGATGGGCGCTACACGACTCTTTTATTTCAAAATTTATTTTTAAGCTTACAGATAGTAAAATCCAATCTTCGTGGCACACCAATCTAAGGGTTTTGACAAATGCAGTGTTGTATGGAAGATAGGAGATCAAAGATAAAGGATACCAAAGACTCAGAACAGCCTCCTAACAGCAACATACTGACTCCCTCTGCAGCTCCTAACACCTGCTGAGGACTGGTCTGTTCTGCAAGGCACAGCTGCTGTCTCAGATTGTCACAGTTTTCATTCAGCAGCATACATTTGTGATTCATCTGTGTCACTGTGTTTTTTGTTTGCCATTGCTGAGTTGTCTTCCATTATATAGTTGGACCCATTTATCTAAAGATGACCAAGTTTTCCAGATTGTAAAAAACAAAGTCCTTTAACCAATATGTTCACTTACATTCTTTTGTTATTGTTTTTAGGCATTTGGGCATAACGCGTGGTAATGAAAACTTTTCTTCTCTCCTCATTTATAAGATAAGCCTGGATTTTATAAGGTCAGCTTGTTCTCTGTTTTCTTTCATGTGTATAGAAACCAGCACTATTTCCAGAGAAGACATACTCTCATTCCTCCTTAAGTTACCACATATGGATATATGGGTGGCATCTTTCTGTTGATGTGTGTGTGTGGGTGTGTGTGTTCATGTATGCATGCACCTGTGGTTTGTGTGTGCAAAGAGCAGTGAACAATCTCATCTGTCATTCTTCAGGCACTAGCCACCATTAGGGATAAACAACCAAACAGAGTTTCCCCGTCCCTGGAACTCACCAACTAGGCTAGGCTGGCTGGAAAGTGAGCCCCAGAGATCCACGTGTGTCTGTCTTCAAGGCTATGAGAATATCAGTGTGTTCCACCATTCCTGATGTTTTTAAAATGGACTCTGGGGGGAGTCAAACTTGGGTCCCCATTCCTGCATAGCCAGCATTTTACTAACCGAGCCATTCCCTCAATCCCTGGCCCCGATTCTGGAATCTTTGCTCTGTTCCATTGATCTGTGGACATCTGAACAGAAACTTGCTGCCTGTGTTGTTACAACCGCTCAGGAAGATTTGAAATCAAGTAGACTTTATTCTGTTACTTCATTCTTTTTTCTAAATTCTTTGGGTATCTTATCCTTTCCCTATTGTATATAAATGTTACAAATGACTCATAAATATTAATAGAAGATCCTTTTGGATTTTTATAGGGGTTTCTTTGACTCTCTAGATGAATTTGGAAAGAATTACCATGTTAACAATTAGTCGATCCATGAACATAGTAATCTCTCTGGTTTTGTTGTTATATTTGTAAAGTCAGATGGTTTATTTTTTTTTTTAATTTTTAAGATACTAAATCTGTACTTGATAGTATTGTTTTTAAATATCAATTATAACATTTTTAGAAGGCCACGACTAAGTTTTTTATATTTACCATGTATCTTGCATCCTTACAGAGCTGACCCAGTTCTATGGTCGCTTGTGTATCCTTGGAGATTCTGGGTAATAGACAGACAGTTCTGTTATCCATGATTAGAGGTTATTATGTCTTTTTCAACCTGTGCACTCTTCATTTCTTTTCATTGCTCACGTCTCAGACACTAGGACATTTAATGTGATACAGAATATGCATGAGAGGAAGGACGCTGCCTGCTGCCTGCATTTTAGGTAGGGGAGGCATGCGACTTTCACCAGTGTTGCCAGCTGTACTTTCCTTCAAGTTGCCTCTTGTATTTGAAGGACATGAATTTAGTTGAGAATAGGTGTTAAATTTTATTTTTAAAAGTCTCAGTATTAATTCTGATAATTAATTATTATTTTTCTTCTAGGTACTCTATTACATTTTAGAAATTTAAAGGAAAAAATCGCTCCATGTCAGAACACTTAGTTTTGTATAAATCTAAGTTTTTGTCTTATGCCCTATTCCTTCTGCCTAAGCCCTTTGGTAACTTTTTATACAGGGTACATATACTGGCAATAGGTAGTATGTTTTTTTCCTTATTATTAAAAATATTTATTTTTCCTTCATCCTTTAAAGATATTTCTCCAAGGATAGCATTTGGGCTACCGTTTTCTGTTCTTTGAATTATTATTATTCTAATAAATATTTGTTTTCAAATATTATTTTCCAATAAATATTAGTTTCCAAAATAAATCTGGTGTAATTCATATCTTTGTCAATATGTAAGGTTATTTTCTCTCAGCTACTTTTAGATCTTTCCCTTATTTTGGATTCTAGCATTTTAAATGTGATGTTATATAGGGGAGTATATTTACATTTTTTTGGCTTTTTTGAACTTTAAAATACCTAGTGATAAAGATATAGATGTAGATGATAGATATAGGTGATACAGAAGATATGGGTATAGAGATAGATAAGTAGATATAATATAGAGATGAGTAGATAGATAGTTATAGATAGGTGGATAGAGATTATATAGAGATAGAGATAGGTAGGTAGATAGAGATATGATATAGAGATAGATAAATAGATATAGATATAAATATATAGATGATATATATAGAGAGATAGAGACAGAGACAGAGATAAAGATGGTCTTAACTATGTGGCCTGCATCTCACTATGTAGCCCTGATTAATCTCTAACCAGAGAGCCTATAATTACCCCCATTCCATGTTTTTCCCTCAATGGGTTTTCACAGCATCTGAGGGGAATAGTGTTTGCTGCCCTTATTTGATAAGTTTAAGACTTTTGTTCTTGGGTAAATCGGTAGGCGTCAAGCTGATGGAAAGACCACTTTCCCACAGTCTTGCCATCCAGTTCCTGAAAACACAGCGTTTGGTGCAGGCTTTCTCAAAACCCAACATTATATCTGTATGTGAGAACACATGGTGAGGTTAATGGGAAGGAATATACAAGTGTGTGAAATTCAAAAGATTCTATATTTCTGTATTATATACATTATAACTTATACTCCGGTTCTTTATTTTTTACCATTTTGTTAATGATTTTAGGTAAATTCTTTTTTAAAGTATTTATTCTGTATATGTGTGTATATATGTGCCCATGTGTGCACACATGAATATGTATATGATGTATATGATGTATATGATGTATATGATGTATATGATGTATATGATGTATATGATGTATATGTATATGTACTGTGTGTGTGAGGTATCTAAGGAAACCAGAAGATAGCATCAGATCCCCTTGAACTGGGGTTATAGGCAGCTGTGAGTGCTCAATATAGGTTCTTGACCCAAACTTGGATTCTCTGCAAGAGGTTAAGAGCACTTGCAAGCACTGAACCATCTCTCCAGTCTCCAAGTAAGACTTTATCTGGTTCAGTTTCATCTGTTTAGGTGAGAAAATGTTTGGAATTCTAATATTTTTGCAAACAAACTCTGCTATCTCTAATAGATCTCTAATAGGGCAAATAACAGCCGAGAACTTATTATTTGGTGTCTGAGTCTCTTTGCATGTGCATGTGCGTGTGCATGTGTGTGTGTGTGTTGTGTGTTGTATGTTGTCATTGTCATTGATTGTTGCTGTTCTCATGAAGCTAAGAGCCATGTTCTTCCAGCTCATGCTTCTCTGGACAATGTAAGAAAGCCCCTCTGTGAGCCTGACGTCATAAATCTGATGTGTGTTTGAGGCTAGGCTTCATTTGGTCCTTCCACATGTCAGTCCGTCTTGTCCTTGGTAGGATTTCCACAGACTTGTAATAATAGGTCCTGATGAAGAACAGGCAAGCCTATTCCTCTCAAAGGTAAATACATTGCACCATCTGCGCTGATTTTCATCCTTAGATGTATGCTACAAAGTCCTTTATGCTTTCCTATTGTTCTCATTATCAAGTAAATAAAACCTCCAGAATTTTCTTAGATTGAAAGAGGATATGAATCCTATCACTATGAATTTGTTTAGCCTTCTAATGTTTTGCAGACGCTTTCTCTAAACCACATTTCCCATTTCAAAAAAGTACAAAGCCAGTAGGCTATTCGGTTATTTCACAAAAGAAATCCTTCAATTAGTGGTATGTCAGATGAAAGGGACACTTTGAATCGTGGCATCGTTCTGAATATAAGAAAACAAAGTCTGCACCTGTCATAACTGGGAGATGAGGCTTGAATATTCTATACATTTCTGATTAATCAAAATCCTTGCGAAAATATCAGTCAGATCAGAGGAGTCAGAATTGATTAAACCACGTTTAGCTTATCTGTATTGTTCCAGTATCTCACAGATTAGAATAGAAGCCACTCTGATACTGTAGGAACAAAAGACTTGTCAACCTGACACTATTTTAAACACGGAAAACAAATGGAATCTTGCAAACCAATTCTGATGAACTAAACCTGACTCTACCTTGAAAGGCATAATGGTATTTTTATGATTTTAATATGGTTATCAGCACAACCCTTCTCTCCTGGGGTCTCTCGACACAATCTTCATGCATCGAAAAATAAGATCTTCAATTTTTTTTAAAAGGATGGCCTGTGTATTCCAGCCACATACTGGAAACCATGGGGCATACTTGTTTCTGGGGGTGATTAAAACCTCACTTGAAAAGACTACTTTGCATGTGGAACTTTCCTGGGCAAAGGATAGAAGGCTTCTTTGTCTTCAAAGAGCTTCAAAGGATATACAGAGTGGGAAATCCTGCAAAGAACAGGGGCTCAGATGTGTGAGGTAGGGCTTGTATCAGCATGTTATATTCAGTTGGTAACCAGGGTCTCAGACCCTTTCTCCTTGTCTTCTCTCCCAAATGGTTGGGTAGAAAGGGGGAGGAGCCAATGCCAACTTGACCTCTTCCCTTTCATCGGTGCTAGGGAGACCAGAGACTTAACTTGGTCATGACTGAGGATGTAGAAATGGAGGCAGCTGCAGGAGCTCTCCCGAGCCTGGATACAGGAGATGTTGTAGTGGGTAGATGCCTAGAATGCCCTGTGGAAGTGGCTGTCATGCTGTGCCTGGTACTGGTCTGTTTCTCACCTGAGGTTTCGGCCTCAGGATCTAGGAGAAGCAGGAAGAAAAGCCAAGCATCCATAATCATGCCCCTGATGCTCTTTGTTTCCTCTCTTCTGAAATTCATTCCCGTTCGACCCCTACAGCCCATTCCTCAGAGAACTTGGCAGCCTCCCTGCCCTGGGGATGCCCATCAGCGTTTCCGGTGGAAGCACCTGTAGGTGCCCCCTCAGTTAGCAGAAGGCTCTTTCAGTAGGGTTGTGTGTGTTTTAGATCCCATTTCTGCCGAAAGCTATTAGTGCGTTCATTAAAGCCCATTCTCGCTTTTGTTTTTAAGATGATAATGGCTTTGGGGGCAACACAAATTTCAAAGTCCACAATTTTCTCTATTCCAAACCAATTAGCAATCAGAGCCTCTCTTCGACCAGACCATTTTGTCAGCCTCACAACAGCTCTCCCCAATTGGAGTCAATTTAAACTAATCTCACTTCCTCTCTCACCCCCTTCTGCTTTTAGATAACTCAACCCTACTCCATGTCATATTTACTTAATATTCACAAACATTCACAGACAGCTCACAGGAGTAAGAGTATGGAATTACAGCCTGTGTGCAGTGAGAGCCAATGTCTCAAATCCAAAGCATGTTCAACCTTTGCCTATTTGAGTTGGTGTGAAATTCCATTTAAATAAACCCACTGGGAGGAGGAGAAGAAAGCTAAAGCATTTTAGAACCCGGCTCATCTCAAATTCTCCAGAGAAGAGATCCATTTTGAAAAGAATTTCTCTCAGTGTGGCTCTTTTATGCCCTGCACTCATTACTCACAGCCATAGCATGCAGATGAGACGTTGTTATAGGACTTTAGGCTTCTGGTTTGGTGTATAAGAAGCTTGGAAGACTTTATTCCATGTGAACATCAAGGCAACAGCAGAGGCAACTGAAAGATCAAAACGTTTCTAAGAGTAGTGAAAGCAAACTATTGCCTCCCAAACCAGAGAGATAGACAGGCAGACAGACCTCTTCATGAAACCACTAGAACATCTAAACTGGAAGTGGCAAGTTAATGAAGGAATTATGTGCACACATTTCATCTTTAAAAACCCCATGTGTCTGGTGGCACATGCCTTTAATCCCAACACTGAGAAGGCAGAAACAGGCAGATCTATGATTTCTGGGGCCAGCCTGGTCTACAGAGGGAATTCAGAAAAGCCAGGACTACACAGAGAAACCTTGTTTCGAAAGCAAAGAAAGAAACAAAACAAAACAAAAAAAACCCAAACAAACAAACAACCCCCACCCCCAGAAGAAACCAAGCCATCAGAAAACCCCAAAGCTGTGTGAGCTGTGTCTCTTAAAGCTGCATCTGGCTCTCATAGTGACTATCAGTGAAAGGTCCTGTTAGAGTTCAGCAGTGAAAGGAAAAGAGCATTTTTTGAAACATGCTATAGTGTTTTGTTCCTCTTATCCAGGTAAGAAGAACTCAGGAGAAGCTATTCAGAACTGAACTATTAACATCTTTAAGAAGCCCAATGGACCGAACTTGCCTACTATCTACTAGTAAGGCTCTTCCCCACCAATTAGTAATCTACAAAGCCTTGCACTTCCTTATTTAGGCATGGTGGCACACACCTAGAATGCCACTACTTGAAAAGTGGAATCAAGGGGATCAGGAATTCAACCCCAGGGTACATAGAGAGCTCAAGGTTAGCTTAGTATTTGACAGACACAGCCTCAAAATAAACAGGCAAGTAAACAAATGAACCAAAGAAGGAAAATTTGTAATCTGGCATCTTTTAGCAACACCTAACTGGTGTGTACTAGAGAGACTGAGATGTATTTGTGAACTTCAGAGTCCAGAGGCACAATCTTGCTAAAAGGTCAGTACCTAAACCATATGACTCCATAGTCTACTATAGACCAAAAGAGCAATACTTAAACCATAGGACAGAACACTTGTCTCTTCAACATCTACTACCCCATTAACAAAGGACTACTCACAGCAGACTTTTTCCAAAATTGTTGTGTCTAGTTATCAAAGGAGAAAATGCAAGTCATACAAACACATAACAAGACAAAACAAGCAAACAAACAAACAAACAGAATTGTATTCAGATATGCTAGGCATATTGACCTTATCAGACTTGGAGTTTTAAAATAGCTATGATTAATATGCAAGGGGCTGTAATAGACAGGAAAAAGGAGATGGGAAAGCTAGGTAGAGATAAAATCCTAAGTGACGGGGAGAGAGGGAAGGAAAAACCATTGTGGAAGAAATAGCAATGTTTCTAGAGGATGTACAGGTAGACCAGGCATGGCTTTGTCACTGACCTTGAAAATATTACAGTAGAAACTCATGAAAAATGAGTAGACTTCTAATAATTTTTAAACGTCTATAACATAGTCTTAGGCGGTGCAGTGGAAATACGTGAAACACTAGGAGGTAGAGAAAGCCAAAGGGGAGCAGAAGACATACTTTGAAGTGTGATGGAGAATTTTCTTATAGAGGAGTCTAATTTTCCTCCTAGCACTTATATTGGGTATTAAGTGATATCTGGAAAATATCTAAAACCACTATAAGGATAAATATAAGAAACACTATAAGCAGGATAAATATAAGAAAAATGCCCATGGCATATCTCTTCTGAAGCACAGAAAATACAATAGGGGAAAGATCCCAAAAGAACACACAGGGAGAAAAAAAAATACATTACTAAAAATAAGCATTTCATCTGATTTCTTAGAAACCATACACACAAAAAGGGGAATAGTAAAATATTAAAAGTTCTGACAGAAAAATGTCCCACCACCTTAATACTATTCTGGGTGAATTTGTCCTTTAGGAGTTAAGGGGGCAGAGTTTGGAGAAATGGCTCAGTTGATTAAGAACACATACATTCTTATAGAGGAGTCTAATTTGCCTCCTAGCACATATATCCAGTGGCTTACAACAGCCTGTACATGCAGATCCAGGAAATCTGCCCTATTTCATCCTCTGTAGTACTTTCATACATGTGTGCCTGCCTACACACACACACACACACACACACACACACACACACACACACACACACAGGCTTTTAGAAAAAGGGAAACTGAGTTGTGGGTAAGATGGAGGATCAGAGTCTGCCTCAGTGAGAGCTGCTAAAGGAGGAAGTCAGAATAAGAAAATAGACAAGTTATTTCAAACAGAGATATGCAGGTGGAAAGAGCAAGAAAATAAAAAGATGTGTAGCACACAGGACCACCTGTCTAAGGGTGGCACTAGAGTGAGCTAGGCTCTTCCCCACCAATTAGTAATCAAGAAAATGCTCTACATACATTCTTACAGGGCCACCTGATGGAAGCTATTCCTCAATTAAGATTTCTTCCTCCCTGGTGTGTCAAGCTGACAGGACTAGCTGTCATAAGTCTACCACTTCTCAACCTGGGCCATAAATTTATTACTTCAAGATGTACCCTTTCTTTCTTGTTTGTTCTCATGATCTCACATTAATATGATACTAGAGTATACAGCACATCGTGAAAAGTCCCGCAGAGAAGGAAGCAGAGCACAGTGGTTGGTGCAGACATCAGATCCAAAAGCGATTTTGTAATGGACCTAATGGGAACTGAGCCTCCACGAGAGGGACCCTCAATATGAAAACTCCCTCCTCCAGAAGAAAAAAGAGAGAGAGAAAAAAAAGAAGAGATATTCAACCCAAAGAATTCCCAGGACACAACACTGGTAACAAGACAATGAAAAAGTAAGACAACACGTCTCTTCCAAGATATAAACCCTTCAGCTACTGAAGTCAAAGATATTAAAATGGGGAAAATGTCATATGAAGATTTCAAAAGCATCTTGGTAAAAGTGATGAATGACCTGAAGGTCATTGAGAGTTTTTTAAAAACCTACCAACAACAATGGAAAGAAATGTTGAAAATGAAAAAAGCTCAATGAATTGCAATTCTTTAAAAGAAGTCGAAAGCTTCACCGATACACTTCTTCAAGCAGAAGAAAACCCATCAAGGGTGGAGAGCGGGATGATGAAATCCAGTGTACTAGTTTGCTTCTTTGTTGCTGTGACAAGACCCCTATCAACCAATAGCAGATTAGGGGCAAAAAGGTCTATTTCACATTATAGGTTATAGTCCGTTTTTGAGGGAAGGGAAGGCAGGAAACTGAAGGTAGGCACGGAACAGAACAAATGTAGGAACGTTGCTTATTACTTTACTTCTTACTTCTCAGAAAGCTGGCTAGGTTTCTGGTACCAAGAATAATTTCCCTTCTGTTGAGTGAGCCCTAATTCCAATTAGAGAGCTGTTGGTTGCCACTCACAACTCACATGTGGGTGTCACTTCTTGCACCTTTATGCATATCTTGCCATGCTGGCAATTGTCATAGTTCATGGATGTAAGATCTAGGTAAGACTGTTGAATTGTTTCTCTCTCTCTCTCTCTCTCTCTCTCTCTCTCTCTCTCTCTCTCTCTCTCTCTCTCTCTCTCTCTCTCTCTCTGCAGCTTGTAGAGTATTCTCTAGAACCATGGAAGCTGGATCACAGCAAAGAGGGTTTTGGGTCAGAGCCAATCATCCAAGTCATGTGTTTTAAATGTGTGATGTCTTCAGCAATATGGACCTACACTTAACAGTTGAAAGACAACAAGGGCTACAGAGATCATTTCTATAGTTTTGGAAATCACTTGGCTTACCCTGACCAACCTTCTGAAGTTTCTCATGTCTGGCACTGGAACTCTCTTAGTCATTCTTATGAGGAACATTGTCAGCTTAAAGTGGTAAAGTCATCTTTTAACATTAATAAATGCATTTCAAGACAAGCACAAATTAAGATAGTTCATGCCTACCAAGCAAGCATTGCAGAAGATCCTTACATAAATACCACGGATGGAGAGAGGATAAGGATGACCTCAACATCTATAACACAAGAAAAATAAGACTTTTGAGAGGAGTGGCTGGACAAAGGAGATGTAATAAGAAATCCTCTATATCCAACACAGTAAATGGGCAAACTTCTGATAGTAACAGGGGAATCAAATAAATAACGATTATTTGATTAAAGAGAAAAGAAACAAAAAATTACAGTAATTCATAAATATCTTCCCAAAATAACATTAAATATAAATGTATTTGAATCATCAATAAAAGACATAGAGTGACAAACTAAACAAAACTAGAGTCAACTATGTGTTGTCTTCCAAAACCATTCTCACAAACACACCCAGAGATTGAGAATCAAATGATTGAAAGCAATCTCTTAAATAGAAACTGAAAACAAGTTAGCAAAGTGATTCTTCTTTCTGATAAAGTACATTTAAAGCAAAATTAGTCAGATGAGATAATAAAAGACTGTTGCATATTACTAAAAGGAACAATTCATCCAGAACATATAAAAAAAGAAACCAGAGATGCATCAAGTATTGGGGTTCCCAATTTCATAAAACAAACACAAATGAACATAAAATTTCAGATATGTCCTGATATTATAATCATGAATTATTTTAATATACCACTCTTTTCTTTATATGCTATCTGAACAAAGAATCCTCAGATTTCAGTTGAACCATAGATAAAGTGATATTCCATCTCACAGACATAGAATCCATAATCTTCTTAGCAGCCTAGCGAACTAATGTAGAATGAGCTATATCCTAGGCCTCAAATTAAGCCTTGCTAAATACAGAGGAGTTGAAATAATCTTTTGTATCTTATTAAATTACAGTGCAATAAAAGTAGAAATCGTTGGAAGGAAAAGCTACAAAAAGTACACATACGTGAAAATTGATCAAGACACACTTGAAAGGAGAGTGGGTCATTGAAAAAAAAAAGAAAGAAAATTAAATTGTTTCTAGAATTAGATTAAGATGAGAACACAATTTATAAGAACCTTTGGGACACAACAGCTCTATGAGGAAAGTATAAGCATATAAATTTACCTTTTAAAAAATCAGAAAAATCTCAAATAAATAATCTAATGATGCACCTCAAGGTTCTAAAAAAACGAGAACAACACAAAGCTAACCATAGGAGATGGCAATAAGTAATAAAAATCAGGAAAGATGTTGATGAAATGTGGACTAAAAGCACAATACACAAAATAAATCAATGAATTATATAAACAAGATGGAGAAGCCCCTAGCCAAATCAACCAAAAGAGGGAGAAAGGAAGGGAGGAAGGAAGGGGAAAGGGAGGGGAGGGGAGGGGAAGGAGGGGAGGGGAGGGGAAGGGAGGGGAGGGGGGTAGGAGAGGGGAGGGGAAGGGAGGAGAGGGGAGGGGAGGGGAAGGGAAGGAAGAAGGGAAGGAAAGAAAGAGAGAAAGGAAAAAAGACAGAAATGAATAAATGAATGTAGGTAGGTATACAAATATGAAAGGAAGAAATTAATTTGTCTCTATTTGCAGACCATATGATCCTGTACTTAAAAGACCCTAAAGTCTCCATCAAAAAATTCTTAGACCTGAGAATGGTTTCAGCAAAGTAGCAGAATATAAAATTCAGTGTATAGATATCAATATCTTTCCTGAATGCCAATAATAAACCTACCCAGAAAAAAAGAAATTACTGGGTCTGGTGAGATGGTTTACTGGGGAAAATCACTTGTTGTCAAGCCCAGTGACCCATGTTTGATTACTAAAACTCACACACGGAAGGAGAGAACTGACTCTCATAATTTTTTCTCTGACCTCCACATCTGTAGTGTGTAACATGTATGTGCCTCATATAAACAAATAAATGTTAAAAAGAAAAATCAGAAAGAAATCCTGGGGAAAATATTCACAATCACTTCAGAAAAAAAAATAAACAAACTAGGAACTAATGTATCCAAGGGCATGAAAGACTTTTACAATGAAATGTTTAAGATGGCGCTGGAGAGATGGCTCAGCTGTTAAGAGCACTGACTGTTGTTCCAGAGGTCCTGAGTTCAATTCCCAACAATCACATGGTGGCTCACAACCATCTGTAATGGGATCTGATGCCCTCTTCTGGTGTGTCTGAAGACAGAGACAGTGTGCTCATATACATGAAGTAAATAAATCTTAAAAAAAAAAAGTTTAAGACATTGAATAATTAAATGAAAAAGAAACAAAATGGAAAGATTTCTTACATTCATGGTCTAGCAGAATTAAGAGTGAGAAAATGACTACATTATTGAAAGTGATTTTCTATAGAGTAAATGAAGTCTCCATCAAAAATCTAATAATGTTCTTTACAGAACTAGGAAAAACCTCTAAAATCTTTATGGAAATACAAAAGACCAAATTCTGACAAGAAAGAACACCTCAAATTACACTATAGAGTATAGTTACAAAAACAGCAGGGTACTAATACCCAAACCAAAACCAATATGTAGAACAGTGGAATAAAATAGAGGATCCCCAAATGAAACCTGTACAGTTGCAGCCACCTAATATCTGACAGATCTTTCAAAACATACGTTGGGAAAATAGAAGAAAGCGTCATTAACTAGTACTGCTAGGGAAAGTATATTTCATATATAGAAATGAAACTAGATCTACATCTCTCACCCTACACAAAAATCAATCAAAATGGATCAAAGATCTTGATGTTGAGCTTAATAAAATTGCTAAATGAAAACAGAAAAATATTTAAGGTCTCCAACAATACTTAAAATAATCTAAAGGATAAACAAATGAGATCTTAGGAACTTTTAAAGCTTTTAGGACAAAAAATGAAAAGACAGCCTATAAAATGGGGGAAAGGGTTGTAACCAGCCATGCAGCAGAAAATTATTAATACTTAGGATATACAAAGAACTGTATACACAGAGAGAGAGAGAGAGACAGAGACAGAGACAGAGACAGAGACAGAGACAGAGACAGACAGAGAGAGAGTTATCCATGGGTTAATGGGATGACTAGTTCTCTGAGAAAAAAACAGAAATGTCAGAAAACACTTGAAAACATGTTCAATATCCACACCCATTATTGAAGACAGATATCCATAGACTACTTTATCCATTGACAGCAGAGTACATTCAGGGCCAAAAGCCATAGCTTCAAAAGCTTAAAGACTACAAATCATACAATATCTACTCTCAGAACACAACAAAATCGAACATAAGCAAAATCAATAGCAGAAAGATAACTGGAAATTCAAATGTTCAGATTAATCAACACACTTCTAAACAACAAATAGGTCAAAGAAGAATTTACAAGAAATTTTTAAAACTTGAACTGAATGAAAATGAGAGCATAACTTACCAAAATTTATGGAGTACAGGAAAAGCAGGGAAGTTTATAGCAATCAATACATACTAAAAGAAATACATAACAATCAATCATGTAAAAAAAAAAACTAAGAGGGAAAATTAAATACAAAGTACATAGAAAAGGAACAATAAAAACTAGCTCCAAAATAAGTAATATTAAAAGTAGAAAATAACTGCAGGTAATCAATTAAACTATAAGTTGCTTCTTTGAAAAGATCAATAAAATTGATAAGGCTTTAGATAGGCTAACCCAGAAGAAAAAGTCAGGTTATAAATTAGAAATGTCAGAAATGAAAAAGGGGGCATAATTACAGACGACAAACATCAACAGGATAATGAAAGGTTGCTCTGAACAACTTGGCTCACAAACTTCATGACCTGGGTGAAATGTAACAATGCTTAAAGGACATGGTTTGTCGAAATGCACACAAGTAGGTCATCCACACGTGCCTTTTCTACTGCAGTAAAGAGTCTGTGAACTACAAATAGTAGGAAGAGTTTATTGGGAGCTATAGTTTCACAGGCTTAGAATCCACGATCTTCACAACAGGGAGCAGAGCAGCAGGCAGGCAGGCATGGTTGTGACGTTTACATCCGTATCATAAAGAAGGAGGCAGAGAAACCTAAGAAAGGTGTGTGAGCTCTTGAAACCTCCAAACCCATCCTCAGAGACACACCTCCTCCAAGGCAATACCTCCTAGTCCTTCCCAGATGCTCCACCAAATAGAGACCAAGAATTCAAATATAAGAGCCTGTGAAGAAGACAATTCTTATTAAATCCATCGCATTCCACTCCCTAACCCACATAGGTTTGCAGCCATGTCAATGCAAAATGCATTTAGTCAAACTCCAAAAGTCCCCATTGTCTTTGATAGACTCAATTCAATTTAGCAGTCCAAAGTCTCTTTTAAGACTCAAGGCAACTCTCAATTGTAATCACCTATAAAATCGGAATCAAGCTATATACTTCCAACAAAAATGGCATACATTAACATTCCAACGGGAGGAAAAAGAGAATAATGAGAAACCGCAGCAGGGCAGATTCCAATCCTGTGGCCTTCTGTCCAATGTCCAAGGACTTAGATAACTTTTCCCTTCCAGATTTACTGATGCAACACATTTTTCTTCCTTGGGCTGGTCCCACTTTCTATGTGCAGCTATACTTGGCAGGTATCCTGTGGCTACAGCAACTCCAATATTTTGGAGACTCCCACACAATCCAGACTTCACACAATGGCCTGTATAGGCATCCATACTCGATCTAATAGGGAGTATCTATACTGCTAACATCCCCCTGAAAATCACATCATATTTATTTCTGAAAAACTTAAGCTTTCCCATGAAGATTAGGAAAAGACAAGATATTACCTCTCACCACTGTTTTTCAATATTGTATCAGAAGTTCAAGTTAATACAATAAAATGAGAAGAAAAAATAAAAGATTTATTAAATGGCAAGATGAAATAAGACTGCATTTGTTCAAAGACGGTGTGCTTATTATGCAGAAAACCCAAAGGAATTGCCAAAGCTTCTGGAAATAATAAATTATAGCAGCATGTATAACTAGTACAAAAAGTAAGATGTTTTCTACATGTTATATCCACAACTAAGTAAAATGTAAAATATACTATCATTTATATTAGCACTCAGTAAATTGGAATATAAATTTTATGATAATGAAATGAGTGAGATAATATATTATATATTTATATATTATAAATACATATATAATGAAAGTGTAAAACTATGAAGAGATCAATGAAAAGCTAAATAAATCAAGCAATATTCCATGTTTATTGATAGAAATACTAATTATTACAAAGATATTAGTTCTTCTCAATTTTATTTATTTATTTATATTATTTATTTATATATTTATTTATTTTGTTTTTTCAAGACAGGGTTTCTCTGTGTAGCCCTGGCTGTCCTGGAACTCACTCTGTAGACCAGGCTGACCTCAAACTCAGAAATCTGCCTGCCTCTGCCTCCCAAGTGCTGGGTTTAAAGGCGTGCACCACCACTGCCCGGCTCAATTTGATTTATAAACTCAAAGCAATCCCAATAAAATTTCCCCAAAAGTTACTTTGTAGCTGTTGGCAAACTGAATCTAAAGTTGATATGGAACACAGTAGATCTAAAATAGTTGATGTGATGCTGAAGGAAAACAAAGATGGAGGGCTGATTTGACACAATTCTGGAATCTCCTATGAATTTAAATTAATCAAGACAGAGTGACATTGGGAAGAAAAAAATGACCTTTTATTTCAGTCTTGAGAAACATGTAAAACAGTAAATCCAGACCCAGACCTCAGATATTTCACAAACATTAACGGAAACAAAACAAAATAACAAACGCAAAGGAGTGAAGAACCAAAAGGTGAGTCATAGACCAGAGATCTCCTAGAAGAAAATGAAGAGGAAATCTATTATGCCTTATGACAATCAAAGGCATAATATAGGAAATAAATAATTGTTGATCTGAACTTCATTAATATTATAATTTCTGCAAGCTGAAAAAGAATTGTCTAAAATATACAAACTTAAGAATAAGGGTCTCGGGAGATGGTTTAGTGGGTAAGGTGCTTGCCTTGCTAGCACAAGGATATGAGGTCAGTTCTCAGAACCCAGGTGAAGAAGCCTGGTGTTGTGCGAATTTGTAATCCCTGCACTGGGAAAGAGGAGACAAAAGAAGCTCAGGAGGTCCTTAGCTGCCCAGCCTAGCTTGCTGTGTGAGCTCCAGACAAAATTAAGGTGCTATGTCTCAAAACAGGGTGGATGAGTGCCTGAGGAGTGGAGTCTACATGCAGAAATACAAGAAGCTAGTGTTTAAATAGATGTTGACTATCATGTGTATCAGTATGTGCTTAAAGATTATTTAGACGTAGATTGTGTGTGTGTGTGTTGTGTGTGTGCACGAAGCACCCTTTTTTGTTTGTTTGTTTTGTTTTGTTTTTCGAGACAGGGTTTCTCTGTATAGCCCTGGCTATTCTGGAAATCACTTTGTAGACAAGGCTGTCCTGGAACTCCTGTTTCTGCCTCCCAAGTGCTGGGATTAAAGGTGTGTGCCACCACACCGGGCGAACGAAGCACCATTTCAATGAAAAAAAAAAAAAAAGGACATGAATTTGAAAGGAATCAAAGTGGATATATGAGTTTGGAGGGAGGGAAGGAAGGGGAAAATGATGTAATTGTACTATAATCTCAAAACCAATGACAGCATAGTACAGATGGTAGAAATGCAAACTGGCACAGCTACTTTGAAAGGCAACTTGGTAGTGACTTACAAAGCTAAACAAAATATATTCTATGCATGCATGTTGGCAAATGCCTGTAAATCAAGTGCTTTAGAGGTACAAGGAGAATCATAAGTTCAAGGCCATCCTGGGCTACATTGTAAGTTGAGAGTCAGCTTGGGCTGTATAGCAAGACCTTGACGAAGGAAGGAAAGAAAATGGGGGGGGGGGGAGGACAGAGGGAGGGAGGAAAGAAGAGAAAATTAAAATAAAATCCACCAAAAATCAAATGAATCTGAACATACTCATCATGCAATCCAATAACAAAACCTTAGATAGCTACCTGGATGAATTAAAAACATGTTCATTCAAAAACCTACCCATGAATATTTATAGCAGTTTTGTTCATAATTGCTGAAAGTCAGAAGCAGCAAAGATGTCCTTCAGTGGGTGAACAGATAAATACACTGTGGCACTCGTCTATCCAGGATAGAATATATTTTAGCACTAAAAAGAAATGAGCTGTCTGTCAAACCATGAAAAGACATGGAGGGCGCTTAAATGCCTATTATCAGGCAGAAAGCCAATCTAAAAAGATTCCAGCTGTCTGTCACTCTTGGATAGACAGAACCATGCAGACAGTGTCTTTGTTACTTTTCCTGTTGCTGGGATAAAATACTTTGACAAAAGCAGCTTAAGAGAGAAGGGCTTTGTTTTGGCTCACAGTTCTGGGGTACAGCCCATCATCCATGGAGTCGTGGCAGCAGGAGCACAGAGGAGTGAGTCCCATTGTGTCCACAGACAGGAAGCAGAGGGCAATGAACCCTGAACGCATGCTCCTGCTCAGCTTTCATATAGTCCACAATCCCAGCTGAGAAACAGTGTTACCTGCAGTGCTTGGATCTTCCAACTTTAATTAATAAAATCAAGATAACACTCTAAGCTAATGCCCTGGCAAGTATGTCCAGATTCCCATCTCTCAGGGGTTCCATATTCTGTTAAGCTGACAAATAAAATTATCACAGACACTAAAACGATCAATGGCTACCCAAGATTAGAGGATCGATGGATGAATAAATCAAGAACAGAGATTTTGAGGACAGTGAAGCTACTCTCAAACTACTATAATGGTGGATACATGGCGGTCGATGTTTTTTTCTCGAACCAAGAACAGGTGTAACACCAAGACTAAACACCTCTGCAAACTGTGGATCCCAGATGATTATAATTAATAAAGCTTCATCATTTCTCAAAACTGAATGGTAATTCAGGTGTGTGTGTGGAGCGGTGGTAGTTGGGGTGGTTACAGATGTGAGGGCAGGAATATGCTCAATTGTACTGTCAAACATACTCTAAAAAGCAAAGTTCATTTAAAAATGTATATTGCAATAACTTGCAGTAAATCTGTTCTTGTGCACGTGCTAGAATATGCTTTATTCTAAGGGGGGTCAATTAATGAGTAGATAGTGATTAAATTTACGTAGTTTAAAAGGCCAATAATTTGTAATTTAAAAAAATCCATATCTTAACTGGTTTCTTAATTATCCAACCAAAGTTAATTAGGCAGGAACCTCTTTAAAGTAAGAAATTTGAAGCTGAAGGGATGGCTCAGCAGTTAAACGTGCTTAAGGCTCTTGTAGAGTTCCTGGATTCTGCTGCAAGCACACACATTAGGCAACTCACATACACCTGGAACTCCAGTTCCAGGGAATGCAATGACTTCTTCTGGCATCTGCAGGCACTGTACACAGATGGTACACACAAACTCATGAAGGCACACACACACACACACACACACACACACACACACACACACTCACACACACACACAGAGAGAGAGAGAGTGAGAGAGAGAGACATACAGACATACACACATGCACACATACACATATACAACATACACACATACACACATGCACACATACACATACACACCTCACACATACATGAATCCACACATAAATATAAATATAAAGGAAGACATGTAAGTAAGGCATAGGAAACAACGTGGCTGGCTCATTGCAGGGAGCTGCTGAAGAGGGAGGGAGAGTAGGAAGAAGAGAACGTGATAATGGAGGTTGTGACACAAAGAATTGGAATGACATTTTGTATAATATGCAAGGGGTGGCAATGACACTAGGTGAATACAAAATTTATTTTCCATGACTGAGCTGGCACAAGCCTTGAGTGAGGTCAGCAACATAAACCAGTTTTGTGACTAAGCCAGAATAGGTTTCAGTGCTGTGGCAAGAAACCATCTTTGTTTAGTGAGTAAAAACTCTGTAGCCTGTGAACTCACTTCCACACAGAAGTTAAGCATTTGTGTGTTTCCATTCAGGTCTGGCAGGCCTTGCTGATGGCATCCCAGGATCCCTTTCTGTTTTTGCCTTCCCAGCATACTCAATACTCTTCAATACTCTTCGAGTCCTGCCTCAGATCCTTACACAGCTGACTCGAGAAAGGATGCAGTTACCACCTCTTCCCATACCAGTGGATCTGATGGGTGGGGTTACCCTATTCCTGACATCAGTTAGGCTTCTCTTAGACATCAGACTGCACATAGGTTAGGCTCTGTGATTACAGGGTCTCCCTTCCAGCTATCATGCCACTGTGGTGTAAATACAACTATGACCACAACACACAACAAAACACACATGTGAGTGAGCATGGCTCAGTTCAAAAACATTGTATTTATAGGCACTAAAATTTGAATTTCGTATAACCTAGATTAGCATGGTCTAGTAGCATTTTCTGGGATGGTGGAAGTATTCTTTATACCTGCCAAACACAATTATTATATACTTGAAATATGTCCAGTGTACCTGAAGATTAAATAGAATTTCCAAATTGCATTTAGTCTTTGTTAATTAATATAAGCAACCACTTTTGGCAAGCATAACAAGTAGTCTCACTCTCTATTTTAATGTTTTTGGTAGGGATTTTTTTTATATGTATGGATGTTTTGCCTGCAGGTGTATGTGTTCATCATGTGCAAGCAGTGTCCCCAGAGGCCAGAAGAGGGCATCAGATCCCCTGGAACTGGAGTTAATGTTGATTGTGATCCACTGTGTAGGGCCTGGCAGCCGAACCTTGGTTTTTTGCAAGAGCAGTCAGTGCAGTAAGCCATATCTCTGGACCCCATTTTTCAATTTCTAATTGCATTTATTTATCTGAGTATACATGGGGGGGTGCTTATAGGTGTACGTGGTGGTCAGAGTACAATTTGTAAGAGTCCGTTTTGTTCTTTCAGCATGTGGCTCTCAGGGATCAAGCCCAGGTCATCATGATTGGAAGCTAGTGTCTTTGCCTTCTGAGTCACTCCCATGACTATCACTCTATTTTTTTCCCAAATGTTTGACTGCTGTTGGCTTTAAGATAAAGCCTTCTCTTTTTGCCTCTTTGCAAGACAGCAAAGATGGCTGAATGCTCTCTCCATGGTACTGAAGGGAGATTTACATCGTGTAAGTCCTTGCCAGCTCTGAGGACTCCTGCTCTGCTCTTCAGTAATGAAAAGGAAAACAAGGTAGTTTCCTTCTCTTGCTCTTTTAAACCATTGTAGACACAATGACAGGCTCACTCTGTTGCTCCAGAGACCTTTTGGAAGTTATAAAGCTTTTTAGACCAGATGAGAGAGCCACTACTGCATCTGGCAACGCAGATCTCAACAGCAAGTTTTCTAAGGAAGGGCTCTGATCCAATTTGGAGATGGACAGTTCAGAATATAATAGGGAGTCTTCTAGGGACATCTAGGGAATTTTTATCACAATTTAAAAATATATAACTATTTGTCTTTGATATGAACACAGGACTCTGTAGCTCATTCCTTGTTGGATTCTGCATTGTATCTACTAAGAAACTGATTGTATGATAGGAGAGAGGTCCTTAGTGATAATACTGAGCTACAACATCAGCTTCTTCCTAAAGACAGACATTTCTTTCAGCTACCAGGTGTGTAAGATGTAAGTGAACATTTGTGAATCTCCCCCTAACTTCTGTCCTGACCCCTTGTCTTTTCCTACCCTTCCCCCATCAGTTTTTTTTTGAGCCAAGATCTCAGTACAAACTATCCTGGAACTCACCATGACCCCAGATATATGCTTGAACTTTCAGTGTTCCTTTTGCGTTACCCTCCTGAGTACCGAGATAAAAGTTATCACACCCACCTAAGCCAACGTATTTCTTTTTTTTCCTTTGATTTAAGTTTTATTGCATTATGATGACAAAAGATACATAATTTCAATTTATCCAAATTTGTTAACATTTAAAGACATATTTTGAGGAAATAGACTTACATCACATTCTTCTTTCCTGTTTGTACCCCAAATGCTTCCAGAGAGCCCCCTTCAAAACCTGCAATACCTTTCATTTTTCATCATATTCTTTAAATTTTATAAAATATTGAAACTATAGAATGAATATTCAAAAAGTTGTTTGATATAAAACAACAATCAATTGAACAGTCTTGTGTAGATGTTTGTCTACAGCAATACTGAAAACATATATTTTTCTCAATATAATTTTTAAATAACTCCAAATATATTAACTGTATGATATTTTAAAATAATATATCACCATTAGTTTTTTAATGAACATAAATAGGTGAAGTCTTTTTGCTTGTTGGTTTGTTTTTAGTAGGGCTTAAAATCTTGGCTCTTACTGAGGTACAAACACAAAATAAGAACAGTTTTTGAATATTGGAGTTCATTGTAATAAGGCTGTACTTGAATGTCCTTCACATCACCAAAGGATTTTACCTCCATAGTAGATAAGCTAAGAGTTGACAGTTCTACTGCACCAAGGAATGAGTTGTAAGCACGATTTTTGAATACAGATTTCCTGCTACGGTCAAAGCTATTTGACTTGAGTGATTGTCGTCATTCTCAGCCCACAGTGAAGAGGTTACATTCATTTAAGAAATGGTGTGTGTATTAAGATGGTCTATCCAATGAAGTCATTCATCAGCTGTTTCAATGAACAACGGTTCTGCTTGGAGGGTGGCACAGATGTTAAGTGAGGGTAAGGTTCTTTTCGGGTATTCATTGGCTGTGATGATTTTGAAAAGCATTCATCTCAGAATAAGAGTAACTTATAAAGTCCTCCTCTTCAAAATTGATACAATGATTATAAATATCAAGCAAAGCTTTCAGTCTCACTCTTTGCTGTTCTCTTACACGCCACCTCCCAAATTAATTGTCTACATTTCTTTTGGCTGTATTAATAATTTTGAAATATGTATGCTGTCCTGAAAACCATAGTATAGTGTGAAAACATCAAATAAACAACCCTACTAATAGAGAGGCTGAGATAGGAGAAGCATGATTTCAAGACCATTACGTGGCACACAGCAAGACCCTGTTACATACAAGCAAGCAGAAAGTGTATATGTTGTACAGTATTAGACCTATTTCTTCCATTACCAAATTAGAGAGACTATGGTTGACAGCTGACAAATTTCTAATTACTCATATTTTTTAATTTCAATCGATTAGGATATGTTGGTAACATTAATTTTCATATTAAGAGATATTAAGGAAAAGTGACTGTTACTTCCTGTTAATTTTCTTGTTAGAAGTGGAATTATGTCTGCAAGGGTTTGTTGAAAGATTGCTTTCTTGATTTTTTCTAGAGTGTAGTTTCACTCTTTGTGTTGGAGTTTTCCATCTATTATCCTTTGTAGGGCTGGATTTATAGAAAGATATTGTGTAAATTTGGTTTTGTCATGGAATATCTTGTTTTCTTCATCTATGGTGATTGAGAGTTTTGTTGGGTATAGTCTCCTGGGCTGGCATTTGTGTTCTCTCAGGGTCTGTATGACATCTGCCCAGGATCTTCTAGCTTTCATAGTCTCTGGTGAGAAGTCTGGCGTAATTCTGACAGGTCTGCCTTTATATGTTACTTGACCTTTTTCCTTTGCTGCTTTTAAAATTCTCTTTGTTTAGTGCATTTGGTGTTTTGATTATTATGTGATGGGAGGAATTTCTTTTCTGGTCCAGTCTATTTGGAGTTCTGTAGGCTTCTTGTATGTTCATGGGCATCTCTTTCTTTAGGTTAGGGAAGTTTTCTTCTATAATTTTGTTGAAGATATTTACTGGTCCTTTAAGTTGGGAATCTTCACTCTCTTCTATACCTACTATCTTTAGGTTTCATCTTCTCATTGTGTCCTGGATTTCCTGGATGTTTTGGGTTAGGAGCTTTTTGCTTTTTTGCATTTTCTTTGACTGTTGTGTCAATGTTTCCTATGGTATCTTCTGCACCTGAGATTCGCTCTTCTATCTCTTGTATTCTGTTGGTGATGCTTGCATCTATGACTCCTGATCTCTTTCCTAGGTTTTCTAACTACAGGGTTGTCTCCTCTTGTGATTTCTTTATTGTTTCTATTTCCATTTTTCTATCCTGGATGTTTTTGTTCCTTTCCTTCACCTGTTTGATTGTGTTTTCCTGTAATTCTTTAAGGGATTTTTTGTGTTTCCTCTTTAAGTGCTTCTAGCTGTTTACCTGTGTTCTCCTGTATTTCTTTAAGGGAGTTATTTATGTCCTTCTTAAAGTCCTCTATCATTATCATGAGAAGTGACTTTAGATCTATATCTTGCTTTTCTGGTGTGCTGGTATATCCAGGACTTGCTATGGTGGGAGAATTGGGTTCTGATGATGCCAAGTAAATTTAGTTTCTGTTGCTTATGTTCTTACACTTGCCTCCCACCATCTGGTTATCTCTAGTGATACCTGCCCTGGCTTTTGTCTGACTGGAGCCTGTCCTTCCTGTGATCCTGGTTGTATCAGAACTCCTCCAAGTCAAGCTGTCTCTGTGATCCTGTGATTCTGTGATCCTGTGATCCTGTGATCTTGAGATCTTGGGTGTCTCAGAGCTCCTGGGAGTCAAGCTGCCTTTGTGACCCTGAGATACTGGTGTGACCAACCTCCTGGGATGATGTGATCCTCTGATCCTGGGTGTGTTAGAGTGCCTGGGAGTGGAGCTGCCTCTGGGTGTTGTGGGACCAGCTGCAGAGTTTGCACCCAAGATCTGCTCAGGGCTCTGCCCCAGACAGACCAGAAGGAACTGGTGCCATTGGTCTGGCAGAGTTCTTGCATGCCTGGGTCCTGCTGGTCCCAGTTCCTCCCAGTGTTGGGGACAGATGTTGTGTCCTCCTCACCTCTGATCCTCTGATTCTGGACGTGTTGCAGCACCTGGGAGTGGAGCTGCCTCTGGGTGTTGTGGGGCTGGCGGTGGAGTTTGCACCCAAGCAACATATTTCTGAATAATGTTTCTATTAATTGCAGTCCATAGCATTCTAATATACTCTTAGTCTGGTTTCTGTTAGTGTGATAAAACATTGATGGATGGAGAAGGAACTGAAGCAGAAAAGCCATGGAGAAATCCTGCTTACCGGCTCAATCTCTGTGTCTGGCAAGATAACCATGGACCACCTTCGCAGGGGTGGCCTCACCCACAGTGGTCTAGGTTCTCCTTCATCAATCATTAGTCAAGAAAATGTCCCACAGAGTAGCCTATAGATCAATCTGATAGAGGCAACTGAAGTTCCCTAGTCTGAGTATTCTAATTAGTGTCAAACTGTCAAAACAAAATAAAACATGCAAACAGAAAGCAACAAACAAACAACAAAAACATAAAGAGCCTTTTTCCTAATCTACTCCATTTTATTTTTAAATGCACATATTCCCTTCTCCTAATCGTTGGAAAGCAGCACAAACCTTTGAAGACTATATAATTTATCTGGTAGAATCCTTCCTTTCTCATCTTAGGGGCACAAAAATAATGGCATGTCTTATCTCATTTTCAACTTGCCTTTTGACATAATTTCTGGATGATCTCCTGCCTGGAAAACTGTGCCCTTATCAATATTCTTAGCTCCGCACCCTTCCACCTGCCATAAACTTTAGTTGCTCAGTTATATCTAGTCCCAGCTAACCAGCCCCAGC
Organism: Mus caroli; assembly: GCF_978045245.1. Classification (NCBI taxonomy): domain Eukaryota; kingdom Metazoa; phylum Chordata; class Mammalia; order Rodentia; family Muridae; genus Mus; species Mus caroli. The sequence continues at coordinate 14,039,134 of NW_028227270.1, forward strand.
TACCTGCCTGTAGAAACGGCCTGTGTGGTCACTGTTCCAGATCTCATATGGCTGATCACCTTTCCCCCTCAGAAGTATGGCAAACTCTGTCTCTCCTCTCCTTGTATCTGTCTGCTTACTTCCTGGGACCCGGAAACCCTGCCTATCCCTTTCACTCAGCAATTGGTCCATGGCTTCTCTACTGACAGATCAAGAACCTTGGGGAACAGGACCTTAGCATCAGACCCACCCCTACAATCATCCAGAATTGGAAAGATCATCTGGGGACATTAACTAGGTTAAAGAATATTGTCAAGTATTCTGATAACACCTGGCTCCTGGTGCACCACCCAAAGCTAAGACAAAAAGAGGTGTATTCACTTAACTGTGTGCTCACTGCTCCCCACTGTCCCCAGCTACTAATGGGCAACTAAGATATGTATTACATTTCTGATACTGTGAGTGTTTAAACATTTTTCATTTTATTACAAAAATGCAGCATAATATAAACTTATTGTTATAGATTTTAAGTCAAGAGATATTAAACAGGGCTAGGAAGATAACCCAGCAAACTGATTGCTAAGTTAGCATGTGGACCTTCAGTACCTACATAAAAATAAGAGCACAACTGTGCACATCTATAATCCTAGTGCTTGGGTTGTGGGTAAGACAGGAGGATCTCTGGAGCTTGATGGCCAGTCTGTCTAGATGGCCTGATGAGCTCCAGGGACAGTGACAGTCCCTGTATCACAAAAAAATAGTGAACAGGGATTGATGAAGACATCCAGTGTTGACCTCTGGCCAACACACTTATAGTATACCTGACCATGTATACATACCTGTACATAAATGTACATACAACCATGAACCCATAAAAGTCCCCAATCCCCAACACACACAGTTTCTATATACTCACACACAAAGCCACCAAACAAACTGCAATTTCCCCATACCTTTTATCAATTACTAAGAAAATGCCCTACAGGCTTGTCTACAGTCTGATCTTATAGAAACCTTTTCTCATTTGAAGCTCTCTCCTCTCAGATAACTCTAGCTGTGTCAAGTTGACACAAAACCAGCCAGTATAAGAGTATATGGACTCTCCCTGCATACTAAAAAAGTTAGAACTATATATAAGAATCCTTGACTAAATTGATGTAAAATTTTTGCTTTTGAAAGTGCTGACAAATTCATAAAATCTTCATTTAAAAACCTAAGAGAGAGGAAAAGAAGGGAGTACAACAAAGGGTTCTTAAAGAGATGGGGCAAAAATAATCAAGAACATATTAAACGTAAAGAATAATGAACGGGACCTTTCCCTCTTGGTTAATGTAATTCAGTTACTAGAGCAGTGTGCATGAAGGACGTAGCAGGCTCAATGCAATGGATTTGGTGTCATAGACATCGACCCCAAACTGAGTATGTGTTAATTAAAGGTGGTGTTGAAAATCAGTGAGAACAGTGTGATTATGGAATGAGTGATATGGAGCAGGTTGATACTATTTGGAAAAAAAACAAAGTTAAACTATCATTCTCTAAAATAAATTGCAGTAGGTGACCTTTAACACGTTTAAAACGAGAGGTAAACGTTGACTGGGAGATATCATCTTCAAGCAGAAATAGCAAAGGAAGGTTTTAGCTCAGTGAAGATGAAGTATCTGTCTTCCCCCTTCCCCCTTTGTAGAAGTGAGAAGAAAGAGGAGTTTAGAAAAAATTGAATCTGTTAGAAAACAAAGTAAGCATAGCCAGTGTACCAATGTTGGTGAATCCAGGAATACGGGACTTGGAGTAGAGACAGGGTTGGGGAGGATACAGCTAAAGCTAAAAAGAAATGAGGCATTCCACAGGTAAGATTTGATCTTCCCTGTAGGGCTCTGCAGCCACAGCTTCTCAGCCAGTAGCACCTGGGAACTTGTCTAAATGACAGAGTATTGAATTCCACTCCAGATCTATTGAATACAATCCTGGAACCCAATGCACTTCTTTCACAGGAGTCTAATGCCCATAGGGTCTTCGCTCCTTGCTTATACTCATGCCAAATGGGTCTTAGGATGGTCAGTTGAGCATGTCTCCATTCCAAGCATCTGGGAGAAGAGGTCTCCACTTCACTGTCCTAAACGTGGACCAAGGATGAGTCAGGGCCTTTACTTTCAGGGTAAAGTCTTAAGAATGACTTTCAAAACACAAGCTCTTTCTCTGTAGAGGGAGTTCCACCTTATTGATCGCTAAGGCTGAAGTGTTGGAGAGCAGAGCCAGAGAAATCCCTAGTCTCTTGGTACTAGCAGACTGAAGGAACGAAGAGTCTCATTTCCTTCCCAGAATGATTTACAAACACATGGCTCTCTGAAGAAATCGTTTTAACAAAGGGATCACCATTATTTTCTTGGAGCTGAAGAGTTTAACCCATGGGTATGTTTCAGATGATGCCCAGCAGGTAGGAACTGAGTCTCCTCATTTGGAAGTTAAAAGATTCACCTTGACATCTGTATTAGTAACTTATGCACCTGTGGCCATAATACCTGACAGAAATAACTTGAGCGAGAAGAGATTTATTTGGTCCCATGATTGCAAAGAGTTTCAGTTTGTTGATCTGTCATGCTGGGAAAGGCATAGTAAAAGAGGTCAATGTGTGGCCAGTCATGTGTGGCAGAAACTGTTTGTATTACTGTGGGCCAGGAAGCAGAGAGCAATACAGGAAGAGGGTGAGGATAATATACCCTCCGTGAACTGTCCCAATGATTCACTTCCTCTAGCTAAGCCCTGGCTTCTAGGAGCTTCACACTAACCCACAGTAGCTCAGTAGCTGGGGAACAAGCATTCAAAGGAGAGGCTGTGGGAGGTATTTAGATTTCACTTATGAGAGAATTTCCCCCATATTGCCCACTATGCTATCTGTATTCAGAGCTCTTCTTCACTAGCATGCAAATAAGTAAGCTATAAAGCAAGGTATCCATAGAAACTTTTTCTATTGGACCATGAAAAGAAATGCGCTCTGTTTAGAGCAACTCTAGTTTTCTGTGAAGAATCAGAGTAAGTATGTTTGGCTTTGTACAGTTCTTTGTTGGACTATTCAGTTCCATCACTGAAGACACAAAAGCAACTGTAGATAAGTCTCTAGAGACAAGGCATAGTGGAAAGGGGGCTGGTGTGCCCTGAGAAATCCATCTCCAAGTGGTGGATGAGCTGATTTTAACCTATGGACCATAGCCTGCCAGTCTTGGCTGAGAGTAGAATTACAAACTCCAAAGTGAGCAGATGGCCCACTGAGGTGGCTCAGTGGGTAAAGATGTCTGTTGCCAAGCCTCACTGGGACCCACATGGTGGAAGGACAGAACTGGCTCTCACAAGTTGTCCTCTGACTTCTACTCATGAACTACAGCATGTGTGCATGAGCACACACACACACATTAAATGTAATTTTAAAAGTGAGTTAACAACTAAGATACAAACATTTGAGAAAACCTCTAATGACTACCCTGACTCATTTGTGTGGAAATAGTTACTAGAAGAAAAGAAGGGAAAAAAAGCCAGAGAGCTTTTGATCCCCAGGAAATAGTTGTGAGAGCATTGCTCCCACAAAAGAGCAATTAGCATAAAACCAGCAGGACTCTTGAAATTTATATGAAAGATTAACATACAATACCAGTGGCTGAGCTGAATCACTGAATGAGGTGAGTCAGAAGATGGAAGTTACAGAGCACAACTGAGAGACAGAGAGGGAAACACTTAGACAAAGGCTGATGATGAGGCAACACCCAAAGCCAACATCCCTCGGAGTAAAAGATCTAGGAAACAGAGGACATAACATAAAACATGCTGATTGACTAGACTTCACCAGAATATAAATCACTTGCCCTTCAAAACCCACAGTAACACAACCCATCGAGTTGTAAAGTGTGAGCTAATGAGGAGTTAGCTGTCACAGGACACAAAAGACCCATATAAAGTATTTAGTAGTCCAAGCAGAAAATGGGCAAAACATGAAATTAAGTGATTTTAAAATGGAGATATGTGACTCTCTAGATAACTTCTGAAAGATACCATGATCAAAAGCCAAGCTATCTCATGGTTTGATCATGTGGGGATATATAACAGGTTTGCAGATTCCTGGTTCTGATCCACTTCCTGAAAGCCTCCAAGTACCCAGTAATAAGTCAATGGCTTCATCTTTTCATCTTTGGCATATATCTCGGAAAGAAGGCACTCAGGTTCAATGGCAGAGGTCAGTGGTTCTCATACTCTCATTGGATCCTCATCACCTGAAGGGCACCCCATCATCTGAAGGGCATCCCCATCATCCGAAGGGCTCTTAAAATCGGAATTACTGGGCTGGGGAGATGTCTCAGTGAGTAAAGTGTTCCACAAACATGAGGAGCTGAATTTAGAGTGCCAGGACCCACATAGAAAGCTGAGTGCAGTAGAGGATTTTAATCCCTGAGTGGTAGTGGGGAAAGGCAAGACATTCAAAGTCAGTCTTGTATACATGCACACACACACACCAGGCAAGTACACTCACCCATACATACATGTGCACACGAAAGCATATACCACATACACAGTTACATATACACACACATTCACAGTGATATATATATATATATATTCAGTAATATATATATTACTGAAAATGTCGACCAGAGGATACAAACTGTTAGTCATATGACTAGCAAGTTATTGGGAGCTAAGGTATAATGTGAATTGTAATGGATGTGAATTTTATTTTAAGAATCATCATAAAAATGTATGTCCTCGGGGTCTCTGATTCTGTTGCCTGCCATTGGATTACCTTCCCCTATTTGGACTGCCTGGTTGGGCCTCAGTGGGAGATGTTTAGTTTCGTTTGAACTATATGTCCCAGGGTGGGGCAGTACCCAAGGGAAGCTTCCCCTACTCTCAGGAGAAGGAAAGGGATTTGCAAGGACAGGGCTGGGAAGAAAAGAGGGAGGGGGCTGGGACTGGGATGTAATATGAATAAGAAAAATTATATGAAAAAAAGGAAAAAAAAACCCAAAACCAAAAAACACGTGTGCACTTGTCAAATCAGTATAATGTATGCCTTGATCTTTAAACTTTGAGTATGAACTTTAAAATTGGATCCTTAAAATTAGAGTATGGACTGTCAGCTATATGATGAGCAAGATTTGGGGCTCTTGGTGTTTGGCAAAATTGGCAATGAACATTAATCACCCTAATTACAATGACAATTATACAATGCACACACATATCAAATAATCATAATATAAATAAATATATATGATTTTTGTCAATTTAATATATTTTAATAAAAATGTTTAAACACTCAGAATACTGGATTCTGCCCTCTGAGTTTCTGACTCCCTATCCCTAGTGTGGGGTCTGGGACTGTCAAATCCCAACAAGTTCCCAAGTGACATTTTTGGTGTCTTTCCAGGAAACCATATTCTGAGAATATGAAGGTCAGGCATTGGTAAGCTTCTTCTATAAAAAAGTAAATATTTCAGGCTTTATGAGCCACAGAGTCTCGGATATGACTATCCTGCTGCTGAAATTGGTTACAGCCACATCACAGGCAGCATGCGACACTATGGGCTTATATTCCAATAAAGCTCTGTTGATATAAAAAGGCAGCCAGCCATGTTTGGCCCCCACAAAATCGCTTGCCAACGCCTCCTATAGGTAAAGAGGGTCCAGGCAGAAGCACACACATTATAGACAGATGAAGTTTAAGCCGTAGATTCCAAATCTGAAAATAGACTTACTAATCATTTGGATCGCCGTGTCCCAAATGGGCTTGTGGTGACAGTACCTTTAGAATGGCTTTCATCGGGAGTGAGTTATGAAATACAGGAAGTCAAGAAGGCAGGAAGGAGACAAGGAACCTCACTCACTGTGTCCGAGAGGGAGATTATCAAAGCTGCAGAAGACAGTTCAGTGTTGGCTGAGGAGGCAGTTAGCTAAACGGTTCTCATGGAAACCAAATGTACCAGTTGCATGAGAAATAGCTGACGGGATGGGAAAGGGGGCTGCTTGATCCTGTCAGGTAGCTGCTAATTAGCAATCAAAACCTAATTGAGATTAACAGCTGTTTTTCTAATACAGCTACTAACGGGGATGCAGAAATGGCATGAAGACCATCCAAGCTCTACAAGCTGGCATTTTAACATCAGAAAACAGGAAGAGCAGAGCAACACACCAAGCAACAGGAAGATGAAAGTGAGCTGTGTACACAGAGCTGAGCTGACAGGCCAAAGAGGGCTGGATCCAGAGGACCAATTAGGACATACACACCAGGGCTGGAGGCAGATAAAGGGGCCAGATACAAACAATTCCTGAGCATCTATTCACTGGCTGCTGGGGCCGAGCCAGAGCCTGGCTGCTGTGGAGAGAAGGGCATGTTGGTGCAGCTCTCCTAGCTGTCAACAGAGCCCCTGGATTAGACTGGAAATCCTTTCAAATGCTCTGTCTGAGTACCATCCGAGCATCACCTCTGCATGTAGAAATATCTGTGTCGCCCCACGGGACTGAACCTGTGACATTTCTACTAGGTGAAGCTTATCAAACGGTTAATTTCTCTTTGACACACTTTCAGTGGCTTTTCTTTTGCCAAGGCAGTGTGTAGCTCTGAATGAGCTTCCTTAATTAGCAACACTAGCAGAACCAGTGGCTGCTATCAGAAGTACAGGCTGGGACTAGAGGGAGCTTGAACACAGAACAAAAAATCTAACCAACATGGTTCAAGACTGGTAGACCAGCTGTCCCAGACAAAGGAATCTACAGACACCTTAAGAAACACGCAACACCTCCTATGTGCTGGGTGCTAGACTAAGTACATGGCATACACATAATTGTCACAACACTGCTGGGGAGTGCCTTCATCATACAGAGGAGAAAGCAGAGTGGTTAAGATGTGCCCCTGGTTTACACAGCTTTAAGTAATGGAGATGGATTTGAACCTGGGCTGCTTAACACCATGGGTGAAGTCCAACAATAGTGTCTGGTTTGGAATCTTAGTGGACATGCCAAAGTTCAGACCTGACCTCTTGGGTTAGGATCTGCATCAGACCAGACCTCTGTCCTTCCTGTGCCTATCATGTTTTAAGAACCCTTGGTTTTTCTCTATCCCCTCATACAGATAGATGCCACACAGATATACTAATAACTCACCAATATTAAGAGGAGAGGTCATCTTGCAATAACAAGGATATGCTGCCGTTGACTAGCGGGAGGCATGAGATGGGGAAATGGCCTCAGTTCAATACTCTTTCCTCTTTAGTCATCGATTCTGTTTTCTGCTGTTGGCTTATTTACAAAAAGAAGCCTTGTTTATTTTTCTTCCAACTCTTTCTGCCACAGGCCATTTTCACAGCCTTAATGCTTTTTATTTCATCACACACTCACTGCTGTTTTTAAGTGATAATTGCTCCTTTTACAGCATTCCCCCGCCCCCATCCCACTCTTCCTTCAAGGATCTGACTTCTGGATTTGTCTCCATTAAAGCAGCCTGGTTGTTTCCAGGCCAGTGGATGCTGCTGCATCTTCTCCCTCTGCTCTTCTCCCTGTCTCCTTTTGTGGTTGTCCTTGAAAGTTATTTACTATGCACACATTTAGCACCTAGAACTCAATTCTCACATGCTGCAGGTGGAAGTACAGATTGAAAAGCAGTTTGGTAATTTGATGCAAACTTAAGCATATAATTTCTTTATGATCAATTGTCCCATTCCATAAAGAAAGAAAAGTATACATTGACATGAAAACCTGTGTGCAAAATGTTTATAGCAGTTCTATTAAAATTGCAAGAACGAAGAGCGACTGAGATGTCCTTTAAATAAGTGTCAGTATACAACAGAGTATAGCTCAGCAGTCAAAAGGGAGCAAGATAGGACACAAAGCTGAACTCAGCACATTAAAGCTATTTTTTCTAGTTTCAACTCCAGCATTATTTTTCTTTTCTTTTCTTTTCTTTTTCTTTTTTTCGAGACAGGGTTTCTCTGTGTAACCCTGGCTGTCCTGGAACTCACTCTGTAGACCAGGTTGCCCTTGAACTCAGAAATCCACCTGCCTTTGCCTCCTGAGTGCTGGGATTAAAGGTGTGTGCCACCACCACCCGGCAAGATTTTCTTTTGGTAGATAAGTGAGTAAAAATAATTGATTGTGGTTGTATAAAACCCTAGTCGAAAATTCATTGTTTCAGAAATGCCATTCTAACTAACCATAAAGAAATTGACTGAAATGTGTAGAGTTTGGGACTGGGCAAAGGTTTGAGTGGCTTCTCAAACTAGCTGTGTGATGATTTTATTTGTGAATTAATTATATTAAGTGTTTTAGTTTCAAACAAACAAACAAAAAAACAAATAAATGAACAAAACAAAAAAAAAGATTGAGATATTAAGACACTCAACAAAAAGCTCTCAAAAGCATTACGCTAAGTGAAAAAGCCAGACACAAAAGACAACTTCATGTATAGTTCCATTTAAATGAAGCTCTAGAAAGAAAAACCTGTAGTGATAAAAAGCCAGTCAGTGGTTGCCAGGAGAAAAAGCAGGTGGATGATTTCATGGGGCACAAGTGAACATTTTGATGGAAATGTTACATCATGTTTGTAGTGGTGGTTACACTATTTTAAGTATTTGTTAAATTTCATCATATTTATTCTTAGTGACTTTGATTGCATATAAATAGCATTTTAATAATATTAATAAAAAGTACAAGTATTTGGTTTTCATTGTGTGTTGGCATAAGGAAGAAGAGAAGGACATTAGCTCCACTGTAGCAGATGGTCACCCGCACCACTGTCAAATGATAGGGAAGAAGCAGACAGACAAACACCTCACACTGGTGGCGGGCAAGACACTACTCTGGATACTCTTACAATTCTGTACTGAAACAAAACACGTTCTAAACATGTTTCCAGTGTCCTGAGGCTCTGTAGTCAGAAATGAGCTCCGTATAGATGCCACAAATACATCATAATTAAAGAGATGATAAATGTCACTTGTATCAGAGCTGAGAAGAGAGAAATTCAATGTCAGCATCTAAAGCCATCAGGAGTTGATTTCTCTTGATTAAAACTTCAGTCTTGATGGAATCAGGCTCCCATTTCACTAGAGGAAACCCCTTTTCTGCAGAGTTCTCTTTCAAGGAGCATTTATAAAAAGTTTTGTCACCTTATCTTGATAATTCTAGGCAAGCATCAGTATGCTTTGAAGTCAAAGTTCTGTTGTAGTTATTTTTTTTGGGGGGGGGGGAGGGGTCGTTTCGAGACAGGGTTTCTCTGTGTAGCCCTGGCTGTCCTGGAACTCACTCTGTGGACCAGGCTGGCCTCGAACTCAGAAATCCACCTGCCTCTGCCTCCCGAGTGTTGGGATTAAAGGTGTGCCCCACCACGCCCGGCTGTAGTTCTTTAAAATTAAGAAGAAAACCATTTCCATCACTTATGGATTCCTTCACACAATTGGTTGAGCATCCTTAGAAAATGTCTGTGAGGCCTCTTCTCTCTGGCACAGGGCTGGTACAGATAACTTTCATGGAGAACTATGGCAGCTAGCTATGGGTTGGGCTCTGCTGTCAAGCTGATGGGCTGGGCCACACCTTCAGTCCTGTTCATCCTGAGTCCATCACCTCCACTCTGAAACCCCTGTCCCAATGGGGCTATTTTGGTCCACCTCTTATCTATACATTCCCGAACCATAATTACAGGCAGAGTTTGCTCAAAGAGTTTGCAGAGTGGCCATGAGCAGGTGCCAAACACACAAGTGCCAAAAACACTGGGTTTCAACTTTTGTGTAGCCACGAGCATATTATACAGAGAGAAATTAAATCTAAATACAATTTATTTTATCAGAAACGTCTTTTTAAATCTGTGAACTATATTCTAGAACTCAGAACACAGATGAACACTAGTTTTTCTTTCTGACAAATGTGAGAACCGGAAAAGTCTCTGAGGTTCTGAGTGGGATAAGGAAGAAATAGCCACATTTCAAACACAATGGCCAGGGACAAGAAATACCATGATGAACAACGCTAACCATTGACTGCTATTCTCAAACCATAGAAATGATGCTAGACTTGCTCAAGTATTATTATATACCTACTAGAGTTCAGACCTTGAATGCTTGTGTTACAATCTTGATTCCCAGTGTAGTACCATGAGGAAGTTGTAGAAACATTAAGAAAGAACTCCCAGTTGGAAGTCTGGGATTGTGAAGGACAGGCCCTTGAGAGAAATGGGGTTACAGAGTTGGCAGCCTCTTCCCTAATCTACTTTTCCTTCTTGGTCACCAGGGCAACACATTTGTTCTACCATATTCTCCTATGGTGATATAGTGCTTCAACAAAAAGAGTAGGGACTGCTGGAATAAAACCCTTGAAACTGAGAGCCAAATGAACTCTTTTCTTTTAATTAGCTAATTTGGAGTTTTATGTTATAATGGTGGTAGAATACTGACTGATACAATGAAGCACTTGTATGGCACATCAAATGTGGATGCAAATTCTTTGTAGCTTTTCACGTCAAGAGTTTTTGGCATACCTTAATTCTAGGCTGGTTATAACTTATCTGCACAAGATGTGGTGAAGGCTATTACATGACTCCTACCTTTAGTCCTCTGAGAAAAGCTCCCTAATATCCTCTCTCAAGTTCCTGGAGTGATGCCGCTTTGTGAACAAGGCCATTCTGTCTTCCTTGTGGGTAGGAAAGTTCACGAGAAAGACCTTAGAGAAAGGCAGAGGTCCAGGTTTCAAAGCCGAGGCCCTGGATCCATGAGTGAGGATAGCTGGAACCAGCAAGCCCAGTTGAAAATCAGCTGGCCAAAAAGATGCATGAGAACAGCCCACATCTGGATCAGAGATGAATTAACCAACAAGAGCCCTGCTCAAATGTAGTCACAAACCATAAGCAAATGAATAGCTATGGCAATAAAGCCACGAGGTTTGATGGCATCTGCTGTCCAGTGATCAAAACCCCAAACAGCCCAATATAATCAATTCTTCTGATACATGCATAAATAATAATGCATAAATAAAAATCTGTAATAAAGAGTTTGAAGACTAAACCTGCACTTGAAGACTGCTTGGAGGTAGTGATGAAGGCACAGTCTAGGCCTGGCTGTGTCACTTGCATGAGGCTTGGGAAGCAGGACTTACATAGCTGATGTCCCACTGTGTCTACGGTCAAATGGCATGGAGGACTCCAGCTCTTATTGTGGCAGTGACTGAGAGCTCCAGGTCTATGACTGTCTGGAAAGTATGATGCGAAAGAGCATGGAACCTCCACTCAGTCACAGCAGAAGCTGCATGGCTCTCTGGAGGTGGGAGCACAGGTGGAGGTGGCCGCTACAGCTACAGCAGCAGCAGCAGCAACCAGATCTAGCACCCCCTGAAGCGGATTCTCTCTTCTATAGAAATTGAAGAGACTGAAGTTCTCTGGGTGACCACGTTCTGCCAAGCAGTGCTCCACTGAAAGTCTTTGGGAGAATGGCTAAAGTACTGAATACTTTTAAAATCAATTTATTTTTAGATAATTTCTTACATAATACTATGTATTTAGACCATACTCTCCTCCAGTTCCTCGGTGTGCTGTGACCGTTACAAGCAACAACAATGACTGGCCCCATAGGATGTGTATGTCAATAAGACAAGTCCTGGCTCTCCGCTGACCCCAAATAGCCTAGAAAGTACCTTGAATCACTAGGCAAGCTAGTCAGCAGGGAGCTTCCAGGTCAGTAGTAGCTTGAATTCTCCATCTTCTGTCATCAAAGTGTGTGATATCTTCAAGCAATAGGGGTTGTGCCAAATACAGAGTATCCCCACAGAATTGTTGATCAGAGGGTTCCCAGAGACCGCCCCCCCAAAACAATATAGGCTATTGTCATTGCTCCTGGTTACCCACTAAAGTATCTGACACATTGTATAAATTATACTTTCCAAAAAAAAATTGACAGACTCTCACACATACAAAAAAGTTGCAATACAACTCAGAATTGATTTTTTTTCCTTCTACTATATGAGATTGTTGCCTACATATGTTCAGCATTTCAGCTCCCCTGATTTAATATATAGTTCTGCAGACAGGAGCATGCATGGCCACATGGCAGTGTCTATTTAGTCTGTTAGTCTGGGCTAGATTTTTTTTTCATCTTTCTCAGATTTCATGACTTGTTTGAAGGCTTAGGAATGACTATGTTTCAGACAGAATATTTGGTAGAGTTCTTCTCCACATTTGGTGTCCACATTTTTGTTGAATGGTTAGAGTCCAGCTCAGCACCTTCTGTGGAACTTCTGCAGAGTGAGTCTTGGATATTGAGACCTGTCAGGTGACCTACAATGTCCACTTGACCTGCTGCTGCTGATGTTCTCTTAGATTATGTGACTGAAGTGGCATCACCCCCAGGCTTCTTTTCAAGAAGTTGCTCTTGATTCTTTTGAAGTTAATAAATATCTTGTGGGAGTGGCCATGAGATGATATTATACCTTTCTCTTCACTCACAGCTATCAATTTATCTCTCTATTTTTGTAGAACATGATTTTAATATTTTCAACTGTTAATATTCAATTAACAAGCGGAATAATTGTTTTAGAGATATTTCATTGTTATGTCTCCCTTTTCGTTTCTGATTTTATTAATTTGGATACTCTCCCTGTGCCCTCTGGTTACTCTGGCACAGACTGGTTTATCTATCTTGTTGATTTTCTCAAAGAACCCGCTCCTGGTTTTGTTGATTCTTTGTATAGTTCTCTTTGTTTCTATTTGGTTGATTTCAGCCCTGAGTTTGTTTATTTCCTGCCATCTACTCCTCTTGGGTGTATTTGCTTCTTTTTGTTCTAGAGCTTTCAGGTGTGCTGTCAAGCTGTTAGTGTAAGCTCTCTTCAGTTTCTTTTAGGAGGCACTTAGAGCTATGAGATTTCCTCTTACTACTGATTTCATTGTGTCCCATAAATTTTAGTATGATGTGTCCTCATTTTCATTAAATGCTAAAAAGCCTTTAATTTCTTTATTTCTTCCTTGTCCAAGTTATCATTGAGTAGAGTATTGTTCAACTTCCATGTATATGTGTGCTTTCAGTTGGCTTTGTTGGTATTTAAGACCAGCCTTAGTCTGTGGAGACCAGATGGGGTGCACAGGATTATTTCAATCTTTTTTATCTGTAGAGGCCTGGTTTTTGACCAATTATATGGTCAGTTTTGGAGAAGATACTGTGAGGTGCTGAGAAGAAGGTATATCCTTTTGCTTTAGGATGAAATGTTTTATAAATATCTGTTAGATTCATTTGGTTCATAACTTCGGTTAGTTTCACTGTTTAGTTTCTGTTTCCATGATCTGTCCATTGCTGAGAGTGGGGTGTTGAAGTCTCCCACTATTATTATGTGGGGTGCTTTGAGCTTTAGTTAAGTTTCTTTTATGAATGTGGGTGCCCTTGCATTTGGAGCATAGATGTTCAGAATTAAGAGTTCATCTCAGTAGATTTTTCCTTTAACTAGTATGAAGTGTTCTTCCTTATCTTTTTGGATAACTTTTGGTCAAAATTTTATTGTATTTGATATTAGAATGGCTACTCCAGCTCGTTTTTTGGGACCATTTGCTTGGAAAAATGTTTTCCAACCTTTTATTCTGAGGTAGTGTCTGCCTTTGTCACTGAGGTGCGTTTCCTGTGCAGCAAAATGCTGGGTCCTGATTGTGTATCCAGTTTGTTAGCCTATGGTTTTTTGGGGGGAATTGAGTTCAATGATGTTAAGAGATATTAAGGAAAAGTGATTGTTACTTCCTGTTATTTTTGTTGTTAGAGGTGAAATTACATTTGTGTGGCTATATTCTTTTGGGTTTATTGAAAGATTACTTTCTTGCTTTTTCTAGGGTGTAGTTTCCCTCCTTGTGTTGGTGTTTTCCATCTATTATCCTTTGTAGTGGTGGATTTATGGAAACATATTGTGTAAATTTGGTTTTGTCATGGAATTTTGCTGGGTATAGTAGCCTGGGCTGGTATTTGTGTTCTCTCAGGGTTTGTATGACATCTGCCCAGGATCTTCCAGCTTTTATAGTCTTTGGTGAGAAGTTTGGTGTAATTCTGATATGTCTGCCTTTATATGTTACTTGACCTTTTTCCCTTACTGCTTTTAAAATTCTGTCTTTGTTTAGTACATTTGGTGTTTTGATTATTATGTGATGGCTGGAATTTCTTTTCTGGTGCAGTCTATTTGGAGTTCTGTAGGCTTCCTGTATGTTCATGGGCATCTCTTTCTTTAGGTTAGAGACATTTTCTGCTATAATTTTGTTGAAGATATTTACTGACCCTCTAAGTTGGGAATCTTCACTCTCTTCTATACCTATTATCCTTAGGTTTCATCTTCTCATTATGTCCTGGATTTCCTGGATGTTTTGGGTTAGGAGCTTTTGTCTTTTTGCATTTTCTTTGGCAGTTGTGTCAATGTTTTCTATGGTATCTTCTGCACCTGAGATTCTCTCTTCTATCTCTTGTATTCTATTGGTGATGCTTGCATCTATGACTCCTGATCTCTTTCCTAGGTTTTCTAACTCCAGGGTTGTCTTCCTTTGTAATTTCTTTATTGTCTCTATTTCCAATTTTAGATCTTGAATGGCTTTATTTATTTCCTTCATCTGCTTAATTGTATTTTCCTGAAATTCTTTAAGGGATTTTTGTGTTTCCTCTTTAAGGTCTTCTAGCTGTTTATCTCTGTTCTTTTGTATTTCTTTAAAGGAGTTATTTATGTCCTTCTTAAAGTCCTCTATCATCATCATGAGAAGTGATTTTAGATCCGAATCTTGCTTTTATGATGTTTTGGAGTATCCAGGACTTGCTATGGTGGGAGAATTGGGTTCTGATGATGCCAAGTAAACTTGGTTTCTGTTGCTTATGATCTTATGCTTGCCTCCCATGATCTGGTTATCTCTAGTGCAACCTGCCCTTAATATATCTGATTGGGGCCTGTTTCCTGTGATCCTGGTTGTGTCAGAACTCCTCCAAGTCAAGCTGTCTCTGTGATCCTGTGATTCTGGGACCCTGAGAACCTGGTGTGATGAAAACTCCTGGGATCTTGGAATCCTAGGATCCTGTGGTTCTAGGCGTGTTAGAACTCCTGGGAGTGGAGCTTCCTCTGGGTGTTGTGGGAGTGGCTCTGGTCCTATGATTCTGGGAGTGTTGGAGCCATTGGTTGGGCAGAGTTCCTGGGTGCCTCTATCTCTCTATTCCTATGAGTGAATGATTTCTTATTTTTAAATAGGTATAATATTTTATTAGCATTTATTAGCATTATGTTGATCTGAATTTGTCATTTTTTTCTAGTAGAAGGTACTTCTGGGTGGCCTCTGGGCCCTTTAACGTGAGTCCTTTGAGCATTTCCTCCATCTCTGGCACAATGGCAGAAGCCTGTTTGCTATTTTCCTATCTATAATCCTTGGTTTCTTTTCATAAATTGTGTAATTTTAAAGTCAACTTTTTACTAGATGTGTTCACTACAGTGAAGAATCTTTGCATCCCTTCTCCCTTCAGGAGACAGAGGACAGATAATACATGTATGGAACTATGTATTCCATCCATTCACCCATCCATCTATCATCTATCTATCTATCTATCTATCTATCTATCTATCTATCCATCTATCTATCATCTCCATCTCTCTCTAGCTGTTTGATTCTTCTCATCTATATTGAAATCCACACCATCACATTCACATCTTTAATTTTATTCCCAAATCAGAAATTTTATTCTAATGTTCCTTTATTTATGAAACCCCATGTCAGCAGCGAGTAAAGCAGCTCTCTTAATCCTAGTGCATTTACTTACTTGAGCCATCTCCCCAAATGGGAAAAGCGTAATCTCCCCATGCTGTGACTATCTACCTAATTGTAACTACCCTCCTTACATCATGGATAGCTGTCCCTGCCTGACACAGTGTGTGGAATGGAGAGAAGATGGGGGAGGAAACCAACCGTATTCTTAGTTTTGATACTAAGCTGAAGGACTGTCTTCCTTACCAGGGCAGATGGCCCTCGGAACTCTCCCTCTGTGCCTCGACTCTTCACCTTTCTTGCATCTTCAAATCACCTCACACAACTATCCCCAATGTTCTCACTCTAGGCCGGTTCAGCATTAAAGTTCTCACAAGAGCCTCTCTGGTCCTTTCTACAGTCATCTGGCATCTGCTTCTAACACCTGCTCACAGTGTCCTCCCCCAAGACACAGAAGACCTGTGAAAGGCTACCCCTTGTGGCTGCTGTGTAGAATTTGCCTCCTCTTTCAGATACTATAGATAATGTCTCCACTCAGGAAGATTTCCGCTGTTCCTTGTGCCGTGGCTCCCTCTGACTACCACTACCACCCACTTTCTTTCCTTTTAAAAATATTTATTTCATGAGCATCAGGGTCTACCCTATGTGTATGTCTATATGAGGGTATGAGTTATAAACAATTTGAGCTGCCATGCGGATGCTGGGAATTGAACCAGGGTCCTCTGGGAGAACAACCAGTGCTTTTAATCACTGAACTGTCCCTCCACCTCCTTTCTTTACCCTCTGTCTTTCTCTGCCACTTCAACCAGCAGCTCAAACTCTGCTCCCAGGGATGGGTGTCCCCAGGGACCTGTCACTGGGATTCTGCTCTTTTGGGTCCATATTTGTTCCTTCTGAAGTTGTATTTTGTCAAGTTCTTTCAACTTCCAAGCTGACACAAGTTTGATTCCTCTTCTGGGCTATAAGAGAGTTCTCCATGGTTAGCACAATCTAATTCCCTGGCCCCGCAGGTACCACAAGTTCAAATTTTATTCAGTGCCTCGAATGACAGCTTCTGCTAGATGTTGCCAATACATAGATCAATGAAGCAAACTTTGTACCAAAAAAGCGGTGGGGTGGGGGTAATTGTTCAAGCTAGAAGTCGCAGAGACCGACAGTGTCTTTCTTTCTCTGCCTCCTCCCAGTTGTCACTGTCACATGAAGCTTCCTGAAGCACCTTTAAAAAAATCATATTACTTCCATCCCAGAAGATTCTGGTCTTCTTGTTGTGTATGATAAAAAGATGCAGCACTGGCAATATGGTCATCTCTTGCCACAATTTGCCCTTCCTTTTTTCCAGACAATGAGATTTCTTCCCAGAACACAAAGATATGTTTGGATGCTGTCAAGCCTCTGTCATTGTGTTCTCTCAACAAAAAATGTTCTTCCTTTTCCACTTATCAGATTCTTACTTCTCCCAAGATGGAGGAGGGGGGCTTTCACTAAGTAACCCTGGTTGGCTTAGCATTCACTATGTAGCCTAGACAGGCCTCAAGCTCAAAGAGATTTGCCTGCCTCTGCTTCTTGAGTGCTGGTGTTCATAGAGTGTGCCACCATACCTGGCTTAACCCTTACCCCTTTTAGAAGACTAAAATCAACAGCCCCTTAACTTTCTCTTTTCTGATTCTCAAAATGTTCTAGATGTTTGAATTTCTTTTATTCATGTATGTTCACATTTCCCATTGACTCTCTGAGCAATTCAGAGGTGGGAATAGAGTCCTATTGAAGTTACTTCCTCATTAGAATACTATTTTCAGGCATTTTCACTGTTGGCTCATTCTCTTAACATGCTAGCCAATCTTTTTATTGTGCCCACAGATTAAAAAGAAATCACCTACTGGTTCCATTAATATAATAGTTTGCCTAAATCAATAATATACCCTAGCAAGTTCATAGATTTACTTAAAAACATACAAATTAAAGAGCAAATAGTATATTGGTTGTTTTCTTAGCCTCACTAATGTAGCAATGGGCCATGTGTGCTTGTTAGACACCACGCTACTTAGATCCTAACTCTTCACATCATTTCCTGATCCAGCTGACTTCCTAACAGTACTTCCTATTGTTAGAACAAATGCCAAAACCCAGCTTCCCAAACTACTGTGAACTGCAGTTCTCATGTGGTCTGACATCTGTCACTGTGCTTTCCCAAAGAATGTAAGTGTCCTGCGGTGTCCCTGTGGGCTCTCATTATGATCTTAGGCTGTCTCAGCACAGTTTGGGAGCTGTGATTCAAGAACTGGGCACAATGCACACTGCACTCAGAGCCTCCATGAATTGACTTAGGTCTAATTGCACATACAGATCACCAGAGAGTGATATCACTGTTGAAACCAGCAGAGAGTTTTTATAAAGAATACAAATTTCTTTCTTTCTCTTCTTATTTTTTTTGTTTGTTTGTTTTTTGAGACCAGGTCTCACTATGTACCCAGGTTGGCCACAAACACACAATTTGTTTCAGTCTTCCAGACTGGGACTGCAGATGTTTGCCACTACTCGTGGGTAGAAGACAAATTTCTTTAATGAGCCAGCAGTGCTACAAGAATTATTATTATCATAATGTCAGGCTTAACTAAGGACCAAATAACACTGGATTGATACAGTCTTAATGGCCATGTCTGTACTCACTTCACTAACTGAGTTAAGTTTGCTTGAGTTGCTACAAGAGCAGGGGATGGAAGTGTTCGCATGAATTTATTTCTTTCTTCCTTCCTTCTTTTCTCTCTCTCTCTCTCTCTCCCTTCCTTCCTTCCTTTCTTTCTTTTGAGAACAGTGTACATTATGTTCATTAGATCCTCAAAGAGGTCTTTAACTAAAGCAATAGAATTTTGTCTATAGAATTAAATAAAGCATGATGTTTACCGTCAGCCTCAGATGTCACTCCTGGCCCCGGAGGATGATGTTTACCAACACTGGCCTGTTCATACAGCCTGCTTTTAACTTTCTGTGCCAGAACGAAGCAGAAAGGGGCCATTGCTTTATCCTTCCTCATTGTTCTTCCGTTCACTTT
Source organism: Mus caroli (assembly GCF_978045245.1). Taxonomy (NCBI): domain Eukaryota; kingdom Metazoa; phylum Chordata; class Mammalia; order Rodentia; family Muridae; genus Mus; species Mus caroli. The sequence goes on from NW_028227270.1 coordinate 14,057,883, forward strand.
TCCTGCTTTCTAAAGATTTCCCTCCTCACTAGAAATACTTTAGAATTTTGTTAGGCCACTTGAAAATAAACAAAATGTTCTTTCATCTTCAATTTTACAGGCAACCTTAATTTTTCTAGTCCTAACCTTAAACAACAACAAAAAATTATTAGAAAATAAAATTTTCCAAAATCCATATCCTTAACTAATTTATCATCTGCCTTGGAGATCCTGGATAAATTGATGGCGCTTAATATTCTCTCATTCTTGAATGGAGATTGAGAATCTTAATATGAAAAGTAAACCAGATACTGAAGCTGTTATTATAGGATCTCAGACTTCAGAATTAAAAAAAAAAACTTGTAATTTATCAGGTTATTACAAAATACTCAGTGTTTACCATAGTATAGTCCTAACATCTAAATAATTGCTTTAATGGATGCAGTAGTCAAGGATTAAATAACTGCTGTTAATAATAGGGATAACAGCTGAGTGTGGTTAACTTTACTGTGTTCACTGTGCTCAGCAATGATGCTCTTATCTTGCATTTCCCAAGTTCTTGTCATCCTTGCTTCCTCAGCTCAAAACAACACCTACCTCAGCTAAGTTACTCTAAACTTCTCAATACTTACTAGAAGAAAGACTAGAAAGAGTTCCCCTCTGCTGCTCCTTAATTCCACATGTCCCTTTCTTAAACCATACTTCCATCTGGGGAGATGGTTCAGTGTGTAAGAGCACTTGCTGCACAAAACAAGGGCCTGATTTGGGATTCCTTGCATCCCCGTAAAAGCTAGGTATGGCTTCATGTGCCTGCAACCCGTGGGCAGAGGTAAGTGGATCCCATGAGCTCCCTGACAATTGAACCTAGCAAGATATGGAACATCAGATTCAGTGAGAGCTTGCCACAAAGGAGTAAGGCAGAGGGGTAACAGAGCAAGATACTTGGAAGTTATCCTCTGGTCTCCACACCTGCATACAGACATACACCCCTACACACACACACATTCCCCAGCAAATTACTTCATTCTCAGCCTCAATTTTAGATTTTTATGCTATTTCTCCTACACTGATATTCTATATGTGTCCAATACTCAAGCAGAGAAGAGTTTGTATTTCAAAAAAATATAAAAACTAGAGTACTTTAATACTTATTTTTATATATTCTTAGCATAACATTTCCATATATGTACATAAATAGATTTATAAATATAGATATAGATAGATAAATATTATATTTTATTCATATTTTCTGTGCCCTCATTGATATTCTACCTCCAAAATTTACTCTAGTTATATATTTCAGAAGTTTCCTTTGTCTCCTGTCCCATTGTTCATTTTAGATCAACTCCCTCCTTAATTAATATCCCTACCTCCACTTTCTTCTTCCAATCTGCTTAACATACTTTGCAGCTCATTCTGAATCAGAACACTCCATTGAACTGTCTGTGCTTTAAAAGTTCTTTGAGGTTCCCAATACTTAAGGAAGCCACCCTTTCTACCAGTTCCCTGTAGACTCTGTTCCTATATTTATCCCTTGAGAGATCTTGCAATATCTTCTCTGCCCTACATTTGGCCATTTTATGCCTGATAGTGTAGCTCTATAGACTTGTCCTATCAATAAGGCCCCTTATAAACATTTACACACAGTAAAATTCACCCAGTCATCCATCCATCCATCATCCATATATTCATTCATTCATTCATTCATTTACTCATCCATTCACAGTTTATTATTTAACTGTGGATTATTTATCAACCAAAGGTGGAAAGGATCTGGTTCTATCACTCTCTGTCTTACGTCCTCAAGACAGAGTCTTTTGCAAATTCGAGGCTGGCCATCTTGGCCCTGCTGGCTGGCCTACCTAAGCTGGGCCATTGTCAAAAGGTATTTGCTGCATTGTGTTTGTTTTCATTCATGTATATGTAAACATTTTTAATTTGAATGAGACCTCACTTTCTGTCCTTTCTTATATGTCTTAACTACGCTAATCTTATCTCTGTAAAAATAGAGAAACTGTCTTTCTTGTCCTTGGGGCTCCCAGGTTATGCTGGTAGATGGGCAATGAATGTTCTAAGACCAATTAACTTCTGTTGAATAGCTGAATGCTTCGTTTTCTTCTAATAATAATAAACCTTAGTTACCTGTGAGGAGCCGCCCTCACATTCGCCATTATAAGATGGCGCTGACACCCGTATTCTAAGTAGTACACAAGCAAGCTGCGCATGTGCTGGGGTAGTTTTCCACTCCATGTGCTCTGCCTTCCCTGTGACGACAACTCCGGTCGATGGGCTACAGCCAATCAGGGAGCTACACGTCCGAGGCGGAGGACAATCCTGCATAAAAGGGATAGGGCTCCGCCATTTCTCTCTCTCTGTCTCTCTTCTCCACTGGCTCCTGAAGAAGTGAGCAATAAAGCTTTTGCCGCAGAAGATTCCAGTTGCCCTGAGTGTGTTCTTACCAGGGGGGACAAAAGCGCGGGCAATAGTTACCCCTTCCCTAAGGGTTCAGACTGGGACTAACTAGTTGTTTATAACAGAGTGAAATGGGTTGGAAATTTGTACTGAAAATTTAGTAAGAATTTACCTAAACAGTCCTAAATTGTTATCATGTTTTAATTAAATTTATTAAAAGGCCATTACAATTACTTTCCAGCAGTACCCACAGAACAAGGCAAAGGAGAAGAAAACCACATTAAGGTAGTTGCCCTAGTCGTCTATCTTTTGCCAGGGCAAAACACTATTCCTAAGGCAACTTATAAAAGAAAAATTTCATTTAGGGTTCATAGTTCCAGAGGGTTAGTCTATAGCCATCATGGAAGGGACCATGGCAACAGGTAGGCAGGCAGGCATGGCACTGGAGCAGTAACTGTGAACTCACATCTGATCCACAAGCAGAAAGCTAAAATGTGCCAATCAGAAGAGGCATGGGCCCACCTGCAGTGGCTGACACATCTCTTTCAACCAGACCATACCTCCTAATCCTTCCCAAACAGTTTCACCAACGGGAGACTACGCATTTAAATATATGAATCTATGGAGGCCATTCTCATTCAAACCACCATATTCTACTCCATGGCTCACACAGACTTGCAGTTATATCATAATATAATGTGTATTTAGGCCAACTCCAAAAGTCCCCATAGTCTTTCACAATGTCAATACTGTTTAAAAGTTCAAGATCTTTTCTGAGACTCAAGGCAATCTTTTAATTGTAACCCTCTGTAAAATCAGAAAGAAAAATGATATATTTTCAACATACACCAGCACAGATTACACACTACCCTTTCAAAAGGAGAGAAAGGGTGCACAGTGGAGGAATAGTGGACCAAAGCAAGACTGAAACCCAGCAGGGCAGCCTCCAAAATCTTATAACTCTTTGTCTGATATAAAAGGGCTTAGATGGCTCTGCCATTCCAGCTTTTCTGACCTCAGCACACTCCTCTCATAGGCTGATTCCTCTGTGCAGCTCTCCTTGGCCATTATCCCATGGTTCTTGCATCTCTAACAGTTTAGGATCTCAAACACAATCAAGGCTTCACTTCACAGCTTCATGAAATGGGCCTCCATGCAGGGACTCCCCAGCCTCACCCTGCATCAGTGGCTTGACTTAACTACAGAGGAAAATTCCAGAACCCTTTTATTCCTGCATCCTTCTTGATTGTAAAGCAAGAATCATGTGGCTGATGCTGTTATGCTCTGCTGCTCGCTTGGAATGAAACCTGGCCACCTCCTAGGAATACATTTGCACAAGTCTTGGTTTGTTGTTGCTCTTTAGTACCAAAGAATTTCTTAGGCCTTTTCACAAGATGAACTGGATAGGGTCTTGCCCTGAAGACACCATTCTCTTCATTGCATTTTTTTTCTTACCTCTTTCAACACAAACCATGGTTCCATCATTAAATTTTCTGGTGCTCTTTTTCTCCTCAAACCGTATGCTTTATATTTCTTTTTTGGCTGGCTGGGTCTTTTCACTGTAGAACTGAATAAGAGTAATCACTAATAACCACATGCCATAGTTAATTTGAGGCTGACTTGAAATCTCCCCTTTCAAAGAAATTTGTCCAAAAGTAGTTCAGTTTAGTCTCAAACAGATTCTTAGGACTAAGGCCAAAGGTAGCCACATTCTTTTGCCAAAATATCACAAGAATCATCTCTAGCTCAATAGTCAATATTGATCCCCTCTGAAGCATTTTCCACTGGGCATCCATAGTCCACATTGTCCTCAACACTGTTGTCTTCCGAGATACTACTAGCTTGGCTCTTAGCCCCTCCCCCTCCTTAGAGTGAGTGGTCAATTAGTCCAAAATCCTAAAATCTTCTACATTCCTCAAAAAACCCTGACTACACCTGTCACTACTAATTTCTGTCTTACTTTTCTATTGCTGTGACAAAATACCATGACCAAAACAACTTATAAAAGAAAACATTTAATTTGGGGCTCATGGTTCTGAATAGTCTATGATAGTTCTGACAGTCTATGACTATCATTGCACGGAGCATGGCAGCAGGCAGATGGGCATTGCATTGGAGCAGTACCTGAGAGCTTACATCTGACCCCTAAGCACAAGGCAGAGAAAAAGGCACTCACTGGGGATGGCATAGGCTTTTCAAACCTCCAACATCACCAGTGACACATCCTTCCAACAAGGCCACACCTTCTATTTGGGAAACTGTTTGGGAAGGATTAGGAGGGGTGGACGGGTTGAAAGAGCTGTATCACTGCAGGTGGGCTTCCCAAAGAGTTCCACCAACTGGGAACCAAGCATTCAAATATATGAGCCTAATAAATATTAAATATTGTGGAAATAGTAAAACACCTAATAGTTAAGATAAGGCTAAAAGAAAAACTGAATTATCAGTAATCGTTTCTGTGGAAAATGTGAAGCTCCGAGCAAGAATACTACACACAGAATAAACATGTGATAGTGTGACCAATATCACACTGAAGCTAAAGTACCTACTGAACATGCCAGTCATTTTAAATTATAGATAATTGTAGTATACTAAAAAGAAGGAGGAAGAGGACGAGGACAAGGAGGAGGACTTCAAAAACCCAGGATGGCTGACAATCCTGAAAGTTGGTGTGGCCTTTGGATGAGGCATACTGGGAACTCTTCCATGCTGTGCCAGTAAGGAAGGTGCAATGAAGAGGCAGAAGCCTAAGCTGGGGCTGGTGAGGATGGAAACTTGACCCCAAGAGCTGGCACTGCCCCTGATCTACTCTGCCAGGAAATTGCCCAGCTGGGTGGAGATAGCCAGGAAGTTGCTTGGCCAGTCCTCAGAGGAAAGAAAGGTGGGTGGTGCCAGCAATGGCTGTCACCAACATCTCTACCTGACCAATGAGCCAAATGTGAAAAGGACTTAGGTAAATGCCAGAGGGGAGGATAGAATGAGGCTCCCTCACCACAGAGGCCTTCCCAGCAGCAAGAACACACCATGCCAGACACTCAACTGCTGTGTTAGAATTTAAAAAAAGGGGGTACAATTTGCTTTTGGATTAAAACTGTAGAAGTTGAATGTTTTGACTTATTGAAGTAAGAAGAATTAGCTGTACAGTCTCATGACATTTTACTGGCAAATTCCGTTTGAGCTGGTTTGTAGCTGATTGTAATCATTGGGTAAGCTGAACCTTGGCTGGAACTTAAACAGAGCTTCCTGGTTTTGTGGAAAACAAATGTAGTCAGAGAATGGCCAAGGGTTGCCTCAGGTTAACAGTGGGTCTCACGGTGGCTTCTCTTCCAAACCTGGAGTCTCTGAAAGCAGCTGGCTTGGGATCCTGAACCTGTGCTGGTGAAGCACAGAGACCACCATCAATCCAGATAACTGTCCCTTGGTTTTAACAAGAAGCTTTTAGGGAGTAGATGCCATTTCTGTTTTATGTACACGCATAGTCGACACACCGATGAGATTTGTCTAACATTCTCTCATCATATAACCTCACCCACTTTATTATGTGTGTATGTTGTATTATTATTTTATTGTTTTAGATGATGAAACAGACTCATAAATTTACATGAGTCCATTACAGAACCAAGCTGCCTTCTTCCCAAGCCCAAGGTGTTCATCAGTCATGTGCTTTGGTGACTGTGTATGATGGGAGGATGAACCTGGCTATGACCTGTGCTCTGGATGGACAATGTGGGTCATGACTGTTGTTACCTCCTTAGGGAACTTGGAAGGTACTGAGGGCCCTGGAGATGCTGTTGTTAAGCTAAGAATGGGCTTAGTCTAGTGGTGGCTAGGCTGCCAGAATTCTGAAACTGGTAAAACTGGTATAAAATTTCTCTGACTCCTTTTGTTCCATGTTAATGACTTTAATATTCAAACATAACTTTAGAGTTACATAAATATTATAAAAGCTATAACTCCCAAATGGCGCCGTCTTCTACTAGTCAACACTATATATCCACAGTCTCTGTTGATGAACCAATAGTGATATATTTTCGTAACTAGGGTTAATGCTTCATTTCAATTTTCTTGTTTGTTTTTCCTGTTAGAGGGTAACACATTGCATTAAAACCTACCTAAAGCTGTTTCTCATACTTTATTTGCCTATTGATGTCCTTGACAGTTTTGACCAAATTAGATATTTGCAGGATGTTGGTCTGTCTGCCCTTTTCCTCATGATGAGAATGATATTATGCAGTTTGGGAGAAAGACCTTATTTTCATCCTGTTGTTCCAAATCGTATGTGCTCGGCTCCTCTTGTTGATCTTCAGTTATGTTGCTACACTGACCTCGGTCACCTGATAGGGGTAGTGTTCGGCCGGCAACTTCACCATGAATGTATTCAGTTTCCCCTCCTTGTCCCATGGACACTTTGCAGCCCAGACTTGTGAGAACTCAACGGTCTACGCAACTCATTCTTCTGCAGGGGAGAGTTGGGTTTTCTCCATTCATTTGTAAACTCACAATAAAAACCAAGGCTATTTCTTTGCTTTGAGTTATAACAGCACTTCTAGGCTGTTGTGTTTTAAATGACTCTAGCTTTGATTGTCAGGAACCCTTACAAGTCAGTTCCTGAATCACTTTGACATTTCCCACATCAACACAGATTCAACTACGTGTGTGTGTGTGTAAATATATTCTATATAAATATTTCTTTCTATATAAAATATTTTATATATTACATAAATAAGTTTATATATAAATATGTACTTATATTTGATAAATTTATATTTTAATTTATATATTTTAATTCTATATAGTATTTATATGAATTTAATTTTAATTTATATAAAATTATCTTTATATATAAGAATATATAAATAAAATATTTGTTTATATGTTTATTTGTGTTATATATATGATATATAATACATGTATTTATGAATATATGTATAATATATACATTTGTTTTTGCATTTCCTTACTTTCTATTACTACCAGGCATTCTTGGTTCTCATCACGTATCTCCCCAGTCCTAGAGCCAGCTATTTCTGCAAGATCTCTCAGCTACTTTAGGATAGAAAATGAAAAGAATCTTGAGGATAAAGGGATGTCATGAAGGATATTAGGCCAGAAAGTCTGATTAGATATTCATTTTAGAATGATAACTTTTGTCTTGGTAAAACTGAAGGTCAGGGTAAGACAAGAAAGGCTACTGTGGAGATCTGCACAGTGGTGACAAGGTGGAGAGGAAGTGGCAAAGAGAAGGGTGACTGCTTTCAACTATGAGAGCAACGATGTGGAACAGATGCCTGGGGCCAGGTCTTACATTCCCAAAGAAGTCCAGTGCATACTCAGTCCTGGGATTCATTCTACCCTCACACATAGAGACTTTCTAAATGAAGAAGAGAAATCACATTAAAGCTAATAGTTCTTGGGCACGTGGTATACTCTAGCTAGTTCTTTAGACACTTAGCATGGTCTGGTTTTGAGATGGTTTTGCCATGCCCTGTCTGGCCTCAAAGACAACATCTCCCACCGGAGCTTCCAAAGTGTCAGGATTATAGATATGTCCCTACTAACACTGAACACGTAGAACCCATTCAGTTCTCACAACGTTTATGCCAAGTACTAAATATCCTAACTGTTCAAATAAGGAAATAAGCACTGAGACTAGCAGTGAGTGGCCAGCTTCCCAGTTAGGAAGTAACAGGAGCATAAGCTCAAGAATGCCAACTATGATCAGGTGTGTGCTAAAAGCTGCCTGCAAATTTCACTACACCGTTGATTCTAATGGCCGAGTAATACTCCATTGTGTAGATGGACCACATTTTCTTTATCCATTCTTCAGTTGAGGGACATCTAGGTGGTACCCAGTTTCTGGATATTATGAATAAAGCTGCTCAGATCATAGTTGAGCAAGTTGTGAGATGTTGGAGTACCTTTTGGGTATATACCCATGAATGGTGAAGCATGGAGTAGAACTATTCTCAATTTTCTGAGAAATCACCAAAATAATTTCCAAAGTGGTTGTACCAGTTTGCAATCCCACGAGCGATGGAAGAGTGTTACCCTTGCTCCACATCCTCACCAGCATCTGCTGTCACTTGAGGCTTTGATCTAATAGGTATAAGATGGAATATCAGAGTCATTTTGGCTTGTATTTCCTTGATGACTAAGGATGTTGAACATGTCTTTAAGTGTTTCTTGGCCATTAGATATTCCTCTGTTGAATGAACTACCAATCAAAGAGCATGCCGGGGCAAGACCTAAGCTCCCTGTACATTTGTGCCAGATGTGCATCTTGATCTTCATGTGGGTTCCCAACAATTGGAGCAGAGGCTGTCTCTGACTTGATTGCCTGCCATTGGACCCCTTTCTCCTAACTGACCTACCTAGTTGGGCCTCAGTGGGAGAGGATGTGCTTAGGCCTATGGTGAATAGATGTTCCAGATTAGGGTGGTACCCAAGGGGGACTCTTTCTGAAGAGAAGAGGAGGAGGTAGTAAGGGGGAGGGATTTGTAAGGGTGGGACTGGAAGGAAGAGAAGGATTGGGCACCATGATTGGGATATAAAGTGAATAAGTACTTAAAAATAAATTCATATTATGAAAGTGGTTTTTAATTTGTAAGACATAAATAAAAATTTAATGAATAATTTCTCAAAAATTCTCTGCTTAACTCTTTTCCTCATTTTTAATTGTGTTTTCTGGTTTGTTGGTGTTTAATTTCTTAAGTTCTTAAAATTTTTTGGATATTAGTCCTCTGTCAGATGTAGGGTTGGTGAAGATCTTTTTCCATTCTATAGGCTGCCATTTTGTCTTATTGATGGTATCCTTAGCCTTGCAAAGGCCTTTGAACTACCCACCAAAGAGCATGCAGGGACTGGACCTAGGCCCCCCACCCATTTATAGCAGATGTGCAGTTTGGTCTTCATGTGGGTTCCCTAACAATTGTAGCAGGGGCTGTCTCTGACTCTGTTGCCTGCCAAGGGATCCCCTTCCACCAGCTGGACTACCTGCATGGGCTTCAGTTGGAGAAGACTGCTTAGTCCTCCTGCAACTGGATATCCCAGGGTGGGGTGGTACCCAAGGGGGCTTCCCTTCTTCTGAGGAAAAGGGAAGGAGGTAATGGTGAGAAGAATTTGTAAAGGTGGGACTGGGAGGAAAGGAGGGAGAGGGTCTATGATCAGGATGTAAAGTGAATGACTTAAAAAATAAAAAGATTGCTTCTACATTGATCACTGTGCAAGTGAACCACATTTGGATCAGACTCAAACAGTTATAGCTTTTGAATAGCACAAAATTCTTTCCAACATCTCCAACCCACTGGTTCCTTGCTTGTCCCCAAAGCCAGCCCAAACTGACCAATGTCATGCCTAACTTGACAAGTGCAGTCCAGTTCACCATTTGGCTGATTTCATCAACTTCAAAAGCACTTACTCTCATTTCCCGACAGTATCTATGTGTTGAGGATAAAGAGGAGTAAGAGGCACTTCCACCCTTAAGGTATTGTTCATGTTCTCATGCATGCACATGTGTGCACACATGTGTAAGGGGTGGGAGGGAGAGAGAGAGAGAATGCAATGTAGAGCCACCTGCTTACTCTGTACTTCCCATGGTGCCTCTGCCTCTGCTGCTGGCCTCTTCACATTACATTAGACCATCCTCTGCTTCAAACTCTCAGGTGTCTGGTCAGGCCCTGCCCTTCCTGTGTCTCTAGAGACCGTTTTCTTCCTGGCCATTACTCCCACCTGTCTATACCTCCATCTCTGTGAGTGATGGGGACAGCTTCCTCCCCCTCTGCTGTTAATGGGGTCAGGCTGGGTATGGTGTATAGCCTGCCTACTTCCTTCCTACTCTGCTTGAAGAACAGACCTCAGAACTTTTTTGTTTTAATTCACAGAACTCTCAGAGCCCCCACACACATACTTTTCCCTCAGAAGATAGCAGGAAGAACTTAGAAATGACTACCAGTCGTTTCTTCTACCATGTCTCTCAGGTCTGTCTATGTTTCTTCATCTGATTCTTTTCTGGTTTGCACCTGAATCATTCTATCACCAAATAGTGAAACTACTGCACGATGCCGCACTCTTCATCTGAGGTTTACATTTTAAAATCTAACTTATACTCTTACTATAGTCCCTAGTTGGTTTAGAATAACATCTCGTGATACAATCTAGAGGAACTATTGTGATTAGCGTAGAGGGAAGTTGTTGTGAAACCTCACAACAAGAATGTCAACATTCCTTTCTCCACCCTCTCTCAAGACTCCAAAAATATTGGAGTTAGATTATAGGACACACTGTTCTGGTCAACGGCGCACTTAAGACTCATTGTTTTCTTCAACATTTTCTTTTCTTGACTCTTAAGACATCATGGAGTTCTATTTAGTGAGTTGAAAGAAAAAAAAAAAAAGCACTTTCTCTGGCCTCTCTAGAAGAGCAGTTAGAGATCAAAGATTATGGGTGAGTGTGGAAAGGAAGAAAAACACAAGTTCTATCTCACAGGCTTTTTACATTATAACTCTCCCATTTACCCCTAGTCTGTCACTCACTCTGAGATAGTTTTCTTATTCATACTCATAACCCACCTCAAACATTGCCTCCCATACATTCTGTAGAAGGTAGCTACCTCAGTTGGGAATAATTTAACCTCAATTCATGAGAATTGATTCAATGATGAACCTAAATATTGGCACTCTCTTTTCTTGTCAATTGGCTTTCCTGAGAAGGAGAGAGTTTCTATGTTCACAGTAACTGTGCCTACCATATCACCATGTTTCATCACGTGTCTCCCCATGGACATAGAACAGAGGACCATAGATCAGGGTACAATTTTTGTTTTGTTATTGTTTTGTTTTCTGATTTTAAGAGAGAGATTCAGTTTGCAGCCAAAGTTGGCCATACCTCACCTAGAGTTCAAACTGGCTTCAAGCTTATGGAAATCATCCTGCCACAGCCTATTAACTGTTGGGATAACAGGCATGGCCATTACTTTGGGCTCTTAGGGCATCCTTTCCAAAGAGAGGTACATTCACTCCTACAGGATGAGAGCTTCCTGGTGTTCTTGTGGAATCTCTTGGCAGCCATGAAACAGAAAAAGCCCTAACTCCAGACAGAGACTGCATTGTCATAGTTTTCCAAAGGAGTAGAACCATTAAGATATGAGTGTGTGTGTGTGTGTGTGTGTGTGTGTGGCAATTATTTTTACTTATTTCATTTTGTTGTTTGAGAAATTTATGTATAAATACAAGGTATTTTGATGAAAATCCATTCCCAGTCCTCCTCTCCAATTCCTCCCTATCTCTCAAATCACATTGCTCTCCCCTCCTAAGATGTCTGTTTTTCTGTCTGTCTGTCTGCCCCCTCTCAAAAAAGCCTATATGCTGCCTATATACATAGGTGTAGGGCTATCTGCTGAAGCATGGATAGCCATTTGCATGCTACATCCCTGAAGAAAACTTACTTCCTTCACACGTCCACTCCAGAAGTCATCAATTGTCAATAGCTCCCAGCTCAGGTGTCCATGCTGGGATTTGGCTGGCTTGATCCCGCAAATGTCTTGTGTGTGCACGTAGTCATCAACACCGTGAGTCCATGTGTTTAACAGTCTTGTACGTCCAGTAAATAATGTTTTGTTGCAAGCATCTACTATGTCAGGCTATTAACATCTTTCTGTTGCTTATTCTGCAATGATCCCTAAACCTTGCAGGGGGGAGATGTGCTATCGATGTTCCATTTAAGCTGTGAAGTCAATAGTCTCATCTTCTCTGCATGTTTCCCAGTTCTCTGGATTAATCACCACCCATGTGAAATGAAGCTTCTCTACTGAAGACTAAGAAATGAGCTAATCCATGGGAATAAAGAGAAGAACTATGTCCATTTAACAGAATAATAGTATTATGTTTTTCCCTTAAGCCTATGACCTAACCAGGAGCAAGCTTTGGGACCAGTTAACAGCACCACGCATGAGTTCTGTGAGTGGAGTAGGCTTTAAATTCAATCAGAAATGGCTGGTTACTCCAATAACATTTATGCCTGTAGTATACAAGTGGGCCTGTTTTCCCAGACCAGTCATTAATGTAGTTCACGGGGTCCTCAACTGGATAACACTGTTGATGACTCTTCTACCCTAGTAAAGCAAACAACTCAGCACCATGAAAGCTAGCCAGTAGGGATGAAGCTTCCAGTCAGTACTACTTGGATTTCTCCATGTCCCATGACTCAAGTATGTGGTACCTTCAGCAATGGGGTCTCACTATCAAGTTCTGGAGGATACCCAAGAGCAATGGTAATGTTTGGGGTGAGGGCTATGAGATCCAATGGACCAACAATTCAAAAAGAGGTCACCCATACCTGATATTGAGCTTCCTACTGTTATGTTGTCTGTTAAAAGCATTGCTTCCCTACTGTAGGGTAACACCATTTAAACTTCACATGTATGAGTACATGTACATGTGCATAAACATATACATGTGCATGTACACATGTACAGGTACATATATAGATATATATGTATACTATAAGAAGCGTTTATTATAGTAGGTTGCTATATGGCCTTGAAGGACTTCAGTATTAGTTATCCCTCCCAATATTCCCTATAACACATACATAATAAGAGGATACTTTTTAGATCACGCTACACAACTGAAAGCCTCATCATCCCATAGTGGTCATCTGCAAGCTGGGGAACTGAAAAACCTACTGCTACTCTAATAAGCTAGGTGCCTCCGAATGAAAGGGAGAGGTAAGAAAACCTCACCTAAGACTGAAGGCCTAGAGGCCTCTGGGAGGATTACTGATGCAAGTTCACACCAAGCAAGCCGGAGCCTGATGTCCATTCACCATAGCAACAGCAAAAGATATATCTGTTCAAGAAGATGCGAGCACATGTGTGAGTCTCCTCGACCTTTCTTCCTTTCTGTTTCTTCTAGGTTCACTGTCTGCTAGCTAGGGCTTCCCACATTCAAGTTGAGTCTACCCAACTCTACTTACTGATACATATTAACAATGTTTCTGTAAAAATGGCTATACTCAGAAGTATGCTTGACTAGTTTTCTATATGCCTCCCAATCCAGTCAGACCAACTACCATGATTAATCATCAGAGAAGCCCACATCCACATCTCCGGTTTCCGGTAGAATTCCTGGTATTTGCTTCCGGTAGTTTCTCTTTACCCTCAATCCTCACCAAAAACCTCTCAACACCATTGTAAGGCTAGAACAAGCCGGCTGTGCAGTGGGCAATGAGTGGACAATGCTGCTGGACCAGTCTCCTTGCTTATTGTCTCTATAGAAAACACTCAAGCATGTCCCCACTCCAGTGGCTGGGAATGAATGGCTGAGTGTGGGGAGGAGCTGGAGACCCGCTCATCTGCCTTCAATGTGTCAAGAAGCAGGAGTAAGGAGAAGAGCCTGTTCTTGCTGGGGACACGGGTCAGGGCGACCATAGCCCTTAGGGACTGGAAACCACCTTGTAAAGGTCTGTTTTAAGCAGTGGAGGGATGAGGCAGTGAGAGCGTCGTGTTTGTTGCTTGTTTTCTTCCCTTTGCTTTCTGAAGGGGAACCACACCACCTGTTCTCACTCTCTCGCCAGATGGATATTTCCAAGAGTCTTCTCAGTAAAGACTAAGCGTCCACCCAGAAAGCTGAGAGCAGAGAGAGAGGCTAGGGAGGACAAGAGAAGGAGAAGGTTTGGGCAACTACTTTGCCTCTGTGCTGTCATTCTGCTGTTAGCCACAGGAGACCCACAGTCAAGCAAATTCTGTCATTAGTTCCTGTCTCTGTTGCAGAAATCAATACGAGGCGGTTCTTCTTGTGCACCTTGTACACCGCAGGCACGTCTGTCAACGGTGCTCTGTGCTCCCTGAGAGAGGCCATCAGAGGGTCTCCCTTAGGGCTCAGGAAGGGATCGGAAGCCAGTTCTTCTATCTTGCCTGCATTTTTATTTTAAGTACACTTTCAAACAGTTTGAAAAGGCTTCCGGCTGCTGCTGGGCTCTGTCTCTGGCTGGTTGTGCATGATCCACTAGATAATCATTGCCTCTAGCAGGAATCAAGTTGTGTGTTCTGAAGCATGAAGTCGTTGCTTAAGGAGTTGACAGGGTGGCAGAACCAGCCCAAGGACAAAAGAGTTCTGATGACCACGTATCTGTGAGATATGATTCAAGACCCGCTCCCACCGCCCCACCCTTCCCTTCCCCCAACCCCGCCAGTACTTTAGTCTGTGGAAATAATGTACCTAGCTTCCTGAATGTAGCTTACCCATTAGCACGGATGAAATAATAATGATAATAAACTTATGCTTTGAAATTAAAATAAAATACGTTTATGGCATTGCATTTTTTTGTAGGCTGGTCCCTGCTGAGTCAAGCTCCAAATGAAACTGCATAGATATGTCTGAGGAGGGGAAAGCCCTCATCACCATTGTTGTGCCCTGTTCCCCTGAGTGGTACATAGTAAAGAGTCCATAGAGAAAAAGTATTCCCTATCAAAGGCTATGAAAGGAAAGGAGGATGCATAATAAAGGCTATGGTGTTAGAGAAGCCCTGGCCAGTTCTTGGTCCAGCTCCATAAACTGAGGATGGAGAGATGTATGGGGGAGAGGGGGTCTCTGAAAGCTGTTCTCAGTGGTTGAGAGTGGGGACTGAAGCAATGTTCTTCATCTCCTAGTAATTTGGAAGATAGGAGCACAGTGGGGAAGAATGAAAGCAGAGGTAGACAGATCATGCTCAAATGTTAAGAAATGCTAGCACAGGCAACTTGTAAGTCATGTGTGGTTACATTAGTCTAAGACTCACAAGTCACCTCTAATTGACTACAAAAATAAATAAGAGCTGAGGTCATACGGTTCAGTGAGCCTAGCCAGACCACAGAATGGTGGATCTAGAACATGGGGCTACGGCTTCCACTTGCAGGTACAGCACCCTTTCAGCTTTTGTATAACATCTTGCAAGCCACCCAGCGTTGTATACTAGAAAAAGGGAAACTTGACTTGCATTTCTGAGGATGAACCAGGCTATCAGGGTGGGCTACCAGATGCAATTCAAACTATGGCAACTGAAGTATACCACAAGCTCACAAAGAGTTTGTGGCAAAAGGGGCTCACTTAGGTAACTTTGTAAAATGGTTGTTTTGGCTGAATCCTGAGGACCAAAGACAAAAGCACGGCAAAGAGATGTTGACTTGCAGATGGTAGATTATCTCAAAGATGTTAAGCTAGGAATCCCAAAGCTACTCTACATGTCTGCTATAGGCGAACAAATAACTCGGTGAATTCTAGTCAATGGGAGACAGGTTCTCAAAGTCAGAGAAGGAAGTCAGGATGGAAAGAGAACAGCCAGGATGAACCCTGGAGAGTCAGATATGTCAGTAAGAGGGTATGCACACATATACATACGTTCATCATATAGACACATGTGCATACATGCATATAGACATATATGTATGTATATATGAAATATGTGGGAGAGTATGCATACATGTATTGCATAGCTCTAATTATTGATCTAGAGGTCGTCATTAGCAACATGTAAATTCAGCACCTCAATCTTTGGTTTCTTTGCTGATGTCCTATAGAATGAACCAGGACCTTGAAAAATCGGTTGATCATAGTAGGGCTTTAAAAAGGAAAGTTCTAGGCATGCCTGCGACATCTGATAATAACGGAAATTAAGTAGGAAAGATGGAACAGGGGAAGAAAGAGACAGGAAGGGAAGAGCAAAATGAGACCTGAATTCCAAAAAAGACACAACACAAAGTCCCAAAGACTTCCTAGGAGCCAAATCTGCAACAATTGGAGCAACAACATTATCTCTACAAGAACATTATAACATATAGCGTTAAATAATTATCACTATGTTGTAGAGTTAAATTGTTAAACTGCTCTAAACTCCCTGGTGGGTGTGCATACCTCCTCTACACCCACCCAATTGTTTAGGGTTCACGAATGAAACACACACACACACATGCAGCCTTACTTTTAATATGCCTTAACAGGACAATGGTTGGGCCACTCCCTAACTCTACCTGGTTAGCACATACCTCCCTCCGATATTCCTGAGTTAATACTAAATCTATATTTCATCTTTGCTGCCATGGACCCTATTGGGTAGCCTTCCTGGGACCTTTTTCCCCTTGTACCTATATTTTTTCTGTCTCTCTCTCCTGCACCTTTCTGGCGTGGTCTGTCTCCTACGCCCTCATCATGGTGAAATCACCTCTTCCTCCTTCCTCAGTCTGTTCCTGGGAATGCTAAAAGGCCTGCCTCTGTCTCCCTACCCAAGCCACTGGTCGCTGATAACTTTATTGGCCAGTCAAACAGCAACTGTGGACAGGCTTCCTTCAGTCCTATGTGTGGGACACTGCAAACAGGTTTTTGGGTAGCATAACTAACATGAGGACACATCCGCTACACTAAGTCCCTATTGGAACAAATGACTGATAAATGGAAGACAAGGAACAAGTCTGACAGAGAGTAGGTAATTGATGTGGATCAACCCACCTTTATGTGGACAGGGTTAATTTCATAACAACACAGTGTGGAAGAGTGGAATCTGGGAAATGTAGTTCACATCTGTAGTGATGAGTTTTGATGAACAGAGTTCCTTGGTATGAGGTGATGAGCTGGCGCCTTTACACTGTTTTATTTCTTAAATTCCATAACTCTCGTAGGCTTAAGTCAGACAAACATGAATCAAGAGACATTTGACAAAGTTGCTGACACATAGGAAGGTTATGAAAAACAGGACAAGAATGAGAAGCTGTCCCAGTTTCTCCTTGGAGGAGACCAAGGAATCATGAGGCCTAAACGTGTGCTTTCCAGGACATTAGGCAGAAACACTACTGACATCAGAACAAAATCGGCACTCGAGTTAGTGTATTTTACCAATGTTCACTTCCTTGTTTTGACAGGTGTGATCTGGTTGTGTAAGATGTCAATGTTCAGGGAAGCTGGATGAAGACTATACACAAACATTTTGTTTTAACTTCTCGATGTTTCTGTAAAGCTAAATGAAAAGTTTAAAACAAACAAACAAAAAACAAAACAAAACAAAAAACCTTTTAAGAAACAACCGAGGTACCAAAGCACAAAGAGAACTGGATAACCATGTAGATGAAATAAGCAGAGAAACATGGGAAGTTGGATGAGAGACATGGCAGTTTTCAAAGGATTTTCCTTCTCCGGACAGTTGTGTGGGTCATCTAGATCATGAAAACTCTCCCACAGAGAAAGACAGAAGTCTGTGGGTGTAGGCACATCAGAGACTACCCTCCAAAGTTTGAGTTTGCGAATCTATCTACTAAGGAGTAAATAATCTTAAGTGGGGGAAGATTTTAAAATAGGTTAATGATGCTTATTTGTTATTTATCCTCTTCTCCTCTAAGAGTAATGTTTTGCTATTACAAAGCTTGAGTCTCCTGTTTATTGAAAGTGATATGCTTTCAGTTTTTGCCGTTAGTATAGAAAAGGCTAGGGACCTTCTCAGTCCTTTTCAAAGTGTGATACCTATTCATGACTTCCTTTGAAGCATGTGCAGATGGTAGCCTGAAAGACAACTCAGGATATCGTCTAGATGGATGGAACCCTAGGATATCCTTGGTTAGTTTCCTTTTTGTATTAAGCACATCTCTTGCCAGTTTCTATTATCTCCCCTATGTGTCACGGTGTGAGCACAGCGGGCACCACAGGCTGGATTCCCTAGGAAACAGACTAAGAGTCTCTCAGGTTAGTATCCAAAGATTTTTCTGGGCAAGTGTTCTTGGGATTAACCTGGGTAGTGAGACAAGTGTAAAACAGTGTAAGAAGTCAAACTATAACACAGTTGCAACAGAGACCTCAGACTCCTGCAGGCCATGCTGGAGCTGAGATGGCTCTGTACAAATAGGTTAAGGAGACATAATTGGGTTCTACTCCACAGCTACTCAGTGGATAGATGCTGGACAGAAAGTAAACTTAATCAAGCAGCTCTGTTAAACAGATGAACACTACTGGGGAAGTATTGACATGGAGTTGTTAACAACCAAAGCCAGGCAGCTGACAGCATGGGCCACGCGTCCCCAGTCCCCACCGTTGCATCCCATCTCAACGCTTCCGTTGCATCCCATCTCAACGCTTCCGTTGCATCCCATCTCAACGCTTAGGCTTTGACTGGTTTCTTTCCCCAAAGAAACACTTCTATTGTTTTGATTGGATTGTCATAGAGTAACAGATCTCTTTCGGCATTTTCATAATCCGTTGTGTGGGGTTGGTCCTCCTCCCCTGCATTTCCCATATCTCCTTGCCTGATTCTAGTCTGTAATTTTATCCCTTGACCCTAGTTTCTCTCCTTCATGTCACTTGTGTTCTTTTATGCTATCCACCCCTTCTCTAAAACCTCTTTTATTTCTTTTGGTACCCTTTCTATTATCCTGGCCTCTATTCATGTGTGTGTGTGTGTGTGTGTGTGTGTGTGTGTATGAAGTCTGTATATATATATGCATATATATAGTCTGTCTGTAAATATATATGAAATGTATATATATATATATGTATATATTCATCTATACACTGCTGCCCCTCTTTTGTAAAAAAGGAGTTTCCTAATCTAATGTGCAATCCTGTGTTTGTAAATCAGACACTGTAACACAAACCCATCCTTAGAAAGCATGCCAGTCTTGATAAAGATAAATACTTGGCTCTTTCAGAATAGAAGCAGACCAACATAATCAACTGTAGCATATAGCTGATCAGTCTCTTCATGGCAGAGAATTGGGGTTCTACAGCACTATCTTTAATGCTCCAGCCTGCCCTTCAAGCAATAGCATACTATTCCATATCTACTACAAATGTCTTTCCACAATATGCTTTCCCCTTCTTATTGCTTGTACTATTGTTGTTATACACTTAACAGACACACACACACACACACTCCAAATTTTCAAATTTCCTACCAAATTTAGGAAAATTGCCTTCTAACATGGTTTTACTTTTGCTTTAGCCTCTTTACATTTCCACTAAGGCAGGTCTGGGGGCAGGCGGAATGAATGAATTCATCTTTTGTTCATCTCCCTAATCTTTATCTCACCTTCATTTCAAAGATGCTTTGGTTGAGTCATGGATTCCAGACTTAAAGTTGTTAACGTTTGCCCCCTCCCCCCCCCGCATTTTAATGTGGTTAAAATGCTGCTCCATTGTCTTCTTGTTGGCATTGTTGCTAGTGAGGAATTCACTATCCAGACTGTCTTTGTTCCTCTGTATGCGTCTCTTTTTTCCACTGTCTGCTTTTAAATTTCTCTCTTCCTTTCTCTATCTTTCTAGAAGTCATGATATTTATGGTAGGACCTCTGGCTATCTGGAAAATTCTGTATATTCTTGCATTTCCCAGTAATATCTGTGCTCATCTGTGCTGACCTCTCAGGGGACGAAGCCATGTATCTCAGCTCCATGAAGGAGATTAGCACACAGTTGAGCAGAGTTCCCACTGATGGTGTGGTGACATGATGAAGACCACAGTCCAGAAAGGCAAACCAGAGCTAAGAAGAAGTAACATAACAACAAAAGTCATGCCAGAGGAGAAACAGTGTATTTTGTGTGTGTGTGTGCTGATGATGATTCAGGGGTCACAGGAAAGAATGATAATATGAATGATTCTGCTATCCCAGGACACTTGCAGAGGGCCATACGTACTTATTACACAGAAAATTATCATGTGTCTCCCTGAGTATTTGTTTTAAATTTTAACAATTTTCCCATCAAAATAAAATAAATTGATTAAACAATTTTCTTAATCACTAGTTTCAACCAACCTGATTATAACGTGCCCTGGAGAATTTCTATTTGGGTTTTGTTTTTACTGCTGTTAGTTTGCTTGGAGTCTGTTGAGATTCATGTGTCTGTGGTCTTATACATCAAATCTGTAAGTTTTATTGGCCATTACTTGTTGAAAATTGTTTCCATATACCTTTCTTACTCCTACGGCAACATCAATGTACCATGAAGTCTCTGCCACTGTGGAGGTATCGTTTTGTTCTCTCTGTATCTTCGACATCTCTATTGGCATAGTCTTTTCTATTGGCACAGACAGTCTTCACTCTGGTATCTGCTAGATCCTATCTCATCTTCACTTGCTGCTCTACCACCACCAGCCTTTAGTCCTTGATGTACAATATCTTTAAAAATCGTTTCAATTGTTTCTTCTTGGTTGTCATTTTTTTTTCAGATAAGACAGCAAGTCTGGTCCTTGTTATAATATTTCTTGGCAATGAGTTGGAATTCCAACTGGACTCCTTTTAAAACTTCAGTCTTCTATAGATGTAATTTTTGTGGAAATCTTTGGCACTTTAAAACAGATATTTATGGTTACCCATATATAATTAGATGCCATTTTCCCCTGCTACATAGCCTCAATGTTATTAGAATATAAATATCCTGAGCCTCAGAAATATAATTGTTCCCTCCAAGCTATTGGAAAAGTCAGTGCTACCAAGGTGCAGACATGTAACACAATGTGTTTGGGAATTTAGAGAAAGTAGGTTCTCCCAGATAAAGCAAAGGGCTGGAGAAGGGGCAGGGCTTTGTGCTGTCATCCCTGCCCCTCCCCCATCTTCTACATTCTATTTGATCTGGCAGTCAGTCTTCACTATGGCATCTGCTAGGTCCCACATCTCATTTGCTCTTGCTTCTTGGAAATCCCCAGACGTTTCTCCTTGATGTCCAATATCTTTAAAAATCATTGTTTCAACCATTTCTTCTGGGTTATTATATTTAAGAGAGGATTTGATGCCTACATCTGTATCAAGAAGCTTGCATCTCTGTGGTAACAATCAAGAATAATGTCTAATGCATAATATAAGCAAGAAAATCAAAAGCTGATTCTCATATTGAGAGTCATTTGGGGCTCACCTTTTTTTCATAAATTATATGATATATGTATATTGATAGATAGATAGATAGATAGATAGATAGATAGATAGATAGATAGATAGACAGTATTTAACCCACTGCTTTTCAGTGACTTATAGTCAAATACAGCTGTTAATATCTGCTTCTTTCATGGCTCATTTTCTTCTTCTTTTTAAATATTTATTTATTTATTTATCGATCCATCCATCCATTCATTCATTCATTCATTCATTGCATTTAGGTGTTTTGTTTGCACACCAGAGGAGGGTGTGGGACCCCATGGAACTAGGTTATTGACAGTGTGAGCCATTATTTGGGTTCTGGGAAGTAAGCCAGTGCTCTTAACCACTGCATGTTTCATTTTCTTAAGTTTGCCTGTTTGCATCCTTCTAGAGCAGCAAAGATAGTGTTCTGAAAGTGAGAGCTGCCATCAGAGGAAGTAGAATCCCAAATTGCTTACACCATGATTTTTTTTTTAAAGAAATTTCACTATCTAGTCCTGATTGCAGGCAGAGAAACCAAGATGATTTGTCTCTTACTGTTAGTGATCATAAACAGACCTAGGTTATGATCAAGATGTGCTCTTCGAGAATCTGGTGTCAGTGTCCTCAAAAAGAGAGGACTGCATTGTTATTAAGTAGAATACTCACTTCCTGTGACTGTGATCCACAGGGACAAAAGCTGGAGCCAAAGCTACTTGAAATAATACTTACTAATATAGGTCCATCATAAATAATACATACTATTAATATGACTCTAAATAATTTATAATGTTATATTTACATTATAAATAACACATAAATATGTAATCATTCCATGAAGTCATGCAAAATTAGTAATCATGAAGGAAACTTAACCTATTAACATTCTATGGGATGGAAAGGCTTACAAGTGACTCAGGCTGTAATCCCTATTGGCTTGTGTTATCTCTGCCAAGAGAAATACCACCCTTCTATAAAGTATCTGTTTTATACCTCATATTACTGCAGAAACAGACTTTACTGTGCGTAGTCAAGAAAAAGTTTATATTGGTTTATCGTGGTGCACTGATTTTCTAAATGTCTCTACTCCATCAATAATTGAGGGACTACAGAAGAGTTAACTTACTAAAAAAATTAAGCAATGCCAGCCATTGCCATTGACAGCCCTCTGTGTCTCTCTCTGGGGGGTTGTTCTTATTATGTTATCTAGTCTTCCTGGGAGCCCTTTGTGGCAGACGTAATTACCCCCATTCTCTAGCTCAGTGATGTGAGTGGGAAAAGTGAGAGCAATGGTTCCTAACCTGTTGGTCATGGCCTGCTTAGGGCGTCAAACATCCCTGTCATAGGGGTGGCCTAAGACCATCAGAAAAATCAGGTAAACAGTAACAAAATCACAGTTATGAAGTAGCAAGAAAAATAATTTTATGGTTGGTTGGGGGTCACTACAACATGAGGGACTGTATTAAAGGGTCACAGCGATAGGAAGGTTGAAGATGACAAAACTGAAGGGCCTTCTCTGCTCTCCACACTGAGCTAGGCCCTTCTCCCATAGGTAAGATCATTTGTCCTGTGCAATAAACTTATCGGACATTTTTATCCTCATTGTACAGAGTAGAAAACAGAGGCCCACGGGGAAAAAAATGAAAAAGCTTGCCCGAAGTCTCAGTGCAGGGCAAGCTGAGTACTGGGACTCAAAATGAGAATTATCTCACAGGTCTCATCTCTGACAAAGGGGAAGTTTTGTTTTGGTGTTTGTGATTGGCTTTTACTTCCTGTTACCACCTTTTGTCCCATTTCCACACCCACTCATCCCCTTAGTGACATCCTGTGAGTTTGGCTAGGGTGGCTTAAAAGAGCACGGGTTAAGGGTTATTTACAGAACCGTGGGTATCTTACCAGGACTGCATCACTGAAGATGTCTCTCCCTTCCCAACTAACTGCATATAAGTCCTCAGAGAGGAGCAGGGCCTTGTGCGGATCTCCCAAGGGGAGATGTTAGTAGCAGGCTCTGGGTCTTCCTTAGGGAGCAAGCCCCTTTAGAGGGCTGTTCTCTGACCAGAATATGAATGACTTCCTCCTAGGTAGGAAAGGCAGTGTTCTAGGAGTGGTGCTTGTTGTCAAGAGATTTGAAGACAAAATTTTCTATTTCCTAAGTTTTCAGTGGGCTGGGGCTGTGAGCAGACTCCAGAGCATCAGTAGCCAGGCCACTCCAGGCTCTTTAATAAACACTCATGAGCCCAAGCTTCCCTGCTCTCCTCTCCATAAATAGAGTTGGCTTAACATCCCTGTTCCTCAGAGAATAACGCGTGGAGAAATTGTACTTTGAGATCAGCCCTTCAGGGAGAGGTACAACCTGCTGAAGAGGTACTGAGAAAGGCTGAAACCATAAATGTTGATCCTACCCAGGAGAGTAAATATAAACAGCCTGCCTCTTGCAGGCTGAATCACAGCTTATCAGGCACACATTAAACCTCTAAGCTCTTTTTTTTTTCTCTCTTAAGTAAGAATAACTCTAAGTTGACTAGTCTGGCATGTGTATTTGTTTTTCCTACGCCGTCTATAAACCATGTCCAAGGTGAGTACTTATAAGCCCAAACAAAAACTGGCAAATTTCTGAGGATAACTGACAACTATAACAGTTCATGACAAGACAGTCACAACAAAGGAAATGCTGTGCATGAAGTGATTTTCCTCTGCAAATCCTTTATACGTATGTCAAGCTGTGTACCAGCAGAGGGAAAGAGAATAAATCAAAGGCAATACCCACAGAAGAAAGGGGTTTTAGGCAAATGTTATCCTCTACGCATAAATCAAATAAATAGTGATTGAAAGCACAGCACAGATTTCTATGGAGTTTTAGCAATAAAGTTATTTTTCATGAATTGCACCACAGTTTACATTGATGAACCACTTTACAATTATTTGCTTGCAAGATCTCAGGCCAGCCTGGCATGTAGGTCAATATCATTAGTTAATTCATTTTTAGCCAAAGTAACTGAAGCAGAGTGTTGTTAAATAACTTTCCCAAGGTCTCAAAGCCAGATGTGAGCTGCGTAAGGCCTTCTTCAGAATTTCTGTTTCCATAGTCCTGAGCTAGAGTCTCCGTTAACAGGGCTTCTAGCTGCATCTTAGTTACATCCTCTCAGGGTAGCCAACAGAGGCAAAGCCTCCTGATAGTAACTCTAGAAGTGCTGCTGGTTGGCCCTGGTGTTAGCCTTTCAGGGGAAATGTGGTTCAGCATGTCTGTGCATGTCTACGAGATGCCAGCACACCTCTGTGGTAGGGCCTCCAGCATAATAATTAAGGCACTAAACCCTGAACTCAGGTTCTCCATCCAAGCTGAATACCTAGCCTGTGCCCCAGAGCCAATTAAGCCCAAATGTCTGAGATTACAGCTTAGCAGGAATATTGCTTTAAAAGAAGAAGAAGAAGAAAAAAAAGAGTAAACAGAGATCTAAATTTTATTGCTATGATGCTAGGATTGAGACCCCAGAGTACATGAGAATCCTTCCAGAATTTCTGGGAGTTGTTAAGTTGTGCACCACACAAGAACACCTAACCGAAGAGGCCAATGAGAGCTGAAAACCAGCCCACACATAATGGGCCAGGGAGAGCTGGCTCTAAAGAAGCAATCATTACTTCTTTAGGTGATTTAGATGGTCTTGGCCATTCTGCTATTCTTCCATAGGCATTGTTACATGTATGCATTCACTAAAAGTTACATTTAGCATCTACATATGCTGGTACGTGATATACACTGACCATAGAACAGCATAGTAACCGCTGTTTCTATACTATTGGATTCCCCCTTCCCAGTCTATTGACTCGGGCAAGAGATTATGCAGGAAGTTAGTTAAGGCAATATAGGAAGTGCTCTGATGGGATGGGTACAGGAAGCTGGGTGGACAGGGATGGTACAATTCCTTTTCATCCAGTCCTATGGCTCTGAGGGACCACATCTTGGAAATGGTACAGATGCTGAGACTAGAAGACACAGTGAAAAGGTAAAGGGAATGACGTTCAAGATGGAGTGTCGGCATTATTAAACTAGTGGGACTCCAGCACAAGAGCTGTCATTCCTGATTGTCTTTCATTTTGCTCATCATTGGCGATAGTTTGTTCATGGTTTCCACTTTTTCGCTTAAAGGTATCATGCTTTTGGCTGTCTTCTGAAAGGCTCCATCCAGCAGCTGACTCAGGCAGATACAAATACACCCACAGCCAAATAGTGGATGGAGCTTGGGGACTCTTATGGAAGAACAAGAGGAAGGATTACAGGCTCTGATGGGGATAGGAACTTCACAGCAAGACCAACAGAGTCAACTAACCTGGATTCTTGGGGTCTCTCAGAGACGGAACCACCAACCAAAGAGCATACACAGGCTGGACCTAGGCCTCCCTACACATATGTAGCAGATGTGCAGCTTGGTCTTCTTGTGGGTCCCAAACAACTGGAGCGTGAGCTATCCCCAAAGCTGTTGCCTGCACATGGCATATGTTCTTCTAGCTGGGCTGCCTTGACTGGCCTCAGTAGGAGAGGAAGCACCTAACCTTGCAGAGACTTGAAGTGCCAGGGTAGGGGACACACAGGTGGGCCACCTTCTCAGAGGGGAAGGGGAAGCAGATGGGGGAAAGACTGTGAGAGGTGGCAATCAGGAGGGGGCAGTGAGTGGGATGTACAGTGAATAAGGAAAAATAAAAATAATAATAAATAAATAATAAAAATTTTAAAAAGTTATGCTTTGGTTTGGCTCATAGGCTATTTTAACAAACCAAATTTATGAGTCTATTGGAACTGTAATTTGACTGATCAAAGTTCACTTTGTTTAGGGGTTAGAGTATTATACAAAGTACCCACCCATCCCCCTTTCAACCCATCCCCATCCAATTCTAATAATTGGCTTTCTTTCCTTTCCTTCTGGATCAGCCCCTGTACTGATTAGTTTTGTGTCAACTTGACATAGCTGGAGTTATCACAGAGAAAGGACCTTCAGTTGAGGAAATGCCTCCATGAGACCCAACTGTAAGGCATTTTCTCAATTAGTGATTAAGGGGGAAAGGCCCCTTGTGGGTGGGACCATCTCTGGGCTGGTAGTCTTGGGTTCTATAAGAGAGCAGGCTGAACAAGCCAGGGGAAGCAAGCAAGCCAGTAAAGAACATCCCTCCATGGCCTCTGCATCAGCTCCTGCTCCCTGACCTGCTTGAGTTCCAGTCCTGACTTCCTTTGGTGATGAACAGCAGCATGGAAGTGTAAGCCAAATAAACCCTTTCCTCCCCAACTTGCTTCTTGGTCATGATGTTTGTGCAGGAATAGAAACCCTGACTAAGACAGCCCCCAACATTCATGTCTTTGTGGAACAAGAGAGTATTTCTCCATTTAGGGTTGAAAGACTTCAATGTGAATAAAAGAAAATAAATATTCAGCACCTGATCAACTTCAACCACTGTACCTCCCAGACTCTTCCATCCCTTTTCATGTGGTAGCCTGGATAACTACTGAGTCTCTAGGTCTCTATTTATTGGTACATGAGATATTAGCCTTGTTGTCTATTTGCCTTATTCCTACCTGAAGCGGAGTCCTTAAGACACAGTTTACATGTTTGCCAAGAAACATGACCTCTGATGGGCAGCATGGGGCCCTGCCCATACATCTACCACCGATGGGTATTATGTGCTCTGCAAACTCATCTATCCATGCACCTTGCCATAGAAATGACTCCCTAAGACTGAGCCAAGATGATGTTTTCTAATCCCTCAGTATTTTGTGTTCTGTTATATAAATGAGTAGTTTCTTTATGTTAAAAGTTAAACCCAATTTCCTAACCTAGAATGAATTCATTTAGAAATGTTCTATTTCAACACAATATGTATTCACTGATAAGTGGATATTAGCCCAAAACTTAGGATACCCAAGATATAAGATACAATTTGCTAAATGCATGAAACTCAAGAAGAATGAAGACCAAAATGTGGACACTGTGCCCCTTCTTAGAATTGGGAACAAAACACCCAGGGAAGGAGTTACAGAGACAAAGTTCGGAGCTGTGATGAAAGGATGGACCATCTAGAGACTGCCGTATCCAGGGATCCATCCCATAATCAGCTTCTAAACGCTGACACCATTGCATACACTAGCAAGATTTTGCTGAAAGGACCCAAAGATAGCTGTCTCTTGTGAGACTATGCAGGGGTCTAGCAAACACAGGAGTGGATGCTCACAGTCAGCTATTGGATGTATCACAGGGCTCCCAATGGAGAAGCTAGAGAAAGTACCCAAGGAGCTAAAGGGATCTGCAACCCTATAGTTGGAACAGCATGATGAACTAACCAGTACCCCGGAGCTCTTGTCTCTAGCTGCATATGTATCGAAAGATGGCCTAGTCGGCCATCAATGGAAAGAGAGGCCCATTGGACTTGCAAACTTTATATGCCCCAATATAGGGGAATGCCAGGGCCAAAAGAATGGGAATGGGAGGGTAGGGAAGTGGGGGGCGGTATGGGGGACTTTTGGGATAGCATTGGAAATGTAATTGAGGAAAATATGTAATAAAAAAAAACTGAAAAAAAAAAAAAGAATAAATAAGGTGCACATTCAGGTCCTGCAGCCTGCTCATGGGGCTCCATTCCACGCATGCTTGGTTAGCTTCTACTTCTCACATGGGAGCCCGGCTTCTTGAGGCTGAAGAGTTTGATGGGAACATGGTCATTCTGCCCCAACACCCACTTCAGTAAAATCATTGTGACTCAGTCACTTCAGTTTAGTACTTGACAAAAATCAAACAACTAACTTACTGATGAAGGATTTCTGTTTTCAACCCTTTTCAATAGCTTCAGAGAGATACAGAAGACGTTGGTATGGCCATTGTTTAGTCACAAATGCCAATTAATTTTACCTCTGTTAAGTTGACTCGAAGAGGCACCAGGGAGGGAAGAGCATTCTCAACAGCCTCACAATGAGAAGGACAGTTCTCCACACTGTGTGGATTTTCTTTTTCTTTTTCTTTTTTTCCTTCAGGACATAGAGGAAAAGAATGTGAGCTACTAAGTGCCCACTAAAGAGAAACACCTTAATTAACTGACCAGAGTAAGCAGACTGTGCCCTGCCATCTACTCTTGAGGAGTTTCTAGATTACACAAGTATTCAGCTCTTCATTTGCTCTCTCTGGCATAAATCCCACGGATATGACAGAGTTGAGCTTGTGCGGATGCCAAATCTACACTTGTGACTCTCTTGTAACCTTCTCAGGCCAAATCTTAAAACAAGAAATGCATAGCATTGAGTTTGAAACCTTATATGTCCTTGATAAGCTTGAAAGAAAGGTCTGAAGAAACCCCATGCCTCTTCTCATCTCCCACCTCGCCAGTTTTCCATGCCCACCAGCCTCCAGGTAAGCCCTAGGTGTGGGTTAGTTAGAAATTGGCTTTGCTCCCTCTTGACCATTCACTGTAGTTCCTTAGGAAACTGAGGCCAAGCCCCTCACAGGGTTGCTGTAGCCTCCAGGGAGCTCACTCTTTAAAACTCCTCTGACCTGGGCTGACCCAGGGCTGGCTGCTCAGTAAACCCCAGGTAGCCCATCCGTCAAGTCAAGTTGCCCATGTTAACACACACTGCCCCTCTGGAATTCTGTAGACACTCCTCCTGCCTTTGTCACTGTCCTGACTGCCCCTCAAGTCCTGAGCCGTGTCTCTGTCTCAAGGCACCTTCTCTCATTAAACAGTCAATCAATGTTGACGGACTGGCTGGCTGCCCAACAGGCTGAGCTGGCATCTTTGCAACAAGGGCAAGTGTCCTCTGATGCCTTTATTTATTGCTTAATGTCAAATGGTGCCACCAGCATGATAGCATTTTCCTGAAATGCATACCAGGATTAATGAGAGTTTAAGAAGTCAAAATTATTGGAGAGTATTAACAGTTGTTACTATTTTTTCACCAGTGCCAGAGTGTGAGTAATGCCTCACAGGTGCAGAAACCTTTGAGTTTAATCATGCAAATCTAACCCTGGTTACATCTAACTGTCCTCTGTCAGTCGTTATAATGACTTTTACACGCATATGGAGGAATTTGCAAGACTGTGGTGTAGCTTCTGTTAATCTAGTGCAAAAAGTCAAAAGGTAGATTTATGAGCCAATTTTATGGTTTTTAATAAACAATTAGAATAAACTGACCAACGCATACCCCGCCCCATATGAATATCTGCTTTCTTTTT
This sequence comes from Mus caroli, assembly GCF_978045245.1. Taxonomy (NCBI): domain Eukaryota; kingdom Metazoa; phylum Chordata; class Mammalia; order Rodentia; family Muridae; genus Mus; species Mus caroli. The sequence goes on from NW_028227270.1 coordinate 14,087,319, forward strand.
GGCAAATGGTTAATAAGCCTTGGAATCAAAATGAAGGCTTCTCTATCCCAAACTACATACACCACTATTCTTTTTTTTTTTTTAATACAGTCCAGTCATTATCCTCCACTCTGTCCACCCTCCAACAGTTCCTCATTCCTTCCCAGTCTCCAAGAGAATGTCCCCACCCTCCCACCTCACCCCACCCCACCAGGCTTCCCCATTCCATGGGCTTCAAGTCACTCCATGGTTAGGCACATCTTCTCTCACTAGGCAAGACCAGGCAATTTTCTGATATATATGTGCCAGGGGCCTCATATCAGCTGGAGTATGCTGCCTGGTTGGTGGCTCAATGTCTGAGAGATCCCAGGGGCCCAGGTTAGCTGACTGTTGGTCTTCCTATAGGGTCACCCTCCTCCTCAACTTCTTCCAGTCTTTCCCTAATTCAACCACAGGGGTTCCTAACTTCAGACCATTGGTTGGCTGTAAGTATCTGCATCTGACTCTTTCAGTACTTGTTGGGCCTCTTTGAGGGCAGCCATGCTAGACTCCTGTCTGTAAGCACACCATAGCACCAGTAATATTGTCAGCCTTGGAGCCTCTCCTTGAGATGGATCCCAATTTGGGCCATCACTGGACCTCCTTTCCCTCAGTCTCTTCGCCATTTTTGTCTCTGTAGGTTTTTTTAGACAGGAACAATTCTTGGTCACAGTTTTTGACTGTGGGATGGCAACCCCATCCCTCCACTTGATGCCCTGTCTTTCTACTGGAGGTGGACTCTGCAAGTTCCCTCTCCTCACTGTTGAGCATTTCATCTAAGGTTCTTCCCTTTGAGTCCTGAGATTTACTCAACTCCCAGGTCTCTGGTACATTCTAGAGGGTTCCCCCACCTCCCACCCCCTACCCCCACCCCCCACCTCCAGAGGTTGCCTGTTTCTGTTCATTTTGCTGGCCCTCAGGGCTTCACTCCTGCCCCTCCCCACTACCTGATCATGTTTCCCTTTTCTGCTCCCCCTCCCCTCTCCTACCCAGCACACATCTCTATTCTTCCCTGCATGATTTGTAAGAAGATGGGGAAGAAATATATTTACATTCTATCAGGCCTTTGGGCAGCTTTTACCTTAGCAAAATATCAAATGAATACACACATACAAACACATACATCACGAATATAGTAAATCTAGTTTTATGAGGCTTAGGAAATTATGAAAGGGTTTTGAGTTTTCAAACAGCCCACCCATTTGTCAGTTGTCCCTGCTTGCCATTAAAAAAAAAAATCTCCATCACTATTTCTTTCTAAATACTCCCTTAGTACTGTCATTGGGTTATCATGGCCTTGCACTTTTGTTCTTTGGGGATAAAGTCTTTGAGGGTAGCAATATTATTGAACTCATTTCTGCTTAGGTCTCAAGTTTCCATAGCTGCTCTATTACCAAGTGGCAGTGAACCCCATAGGCACAATAAATAAATAATACAACACTGAAGCTATAACAAATCACAAAAATGCATTATTAAAAAATTAAGAAATAAATATCCCCCCTCTTACTTAAATAGAGATTGATTTTATCATGTGGGATGCTGAGGAGAGCTGCCCTGAGCTATATTAAAGCCCAGGGACATGCAGAATGCTCGGGAATGGGCTTTTTGCTCCCTCAGCTGGAGGGGAAAAGCTCTTTCCCTGAATGGATGTATTTGTGAAATGGTACTTGCTATTCTCTGTTTGTCCACAAGCCAGGTCTGATGCACTGCTGGCTTCATCATGTGTGCGGGCAGTAGGACCTCCGGGACGAATCTGTCTTTCCTAAGCACAAACCATTAGTCTGGGTGAAAGTGATGAAGACAAATCCTTTTCAAAAATTGAAGTTTGGAGAGGTACCATTTCTCCACTTTAACTTTAAATCTCAACGATGGCTTCCAAAAAGATGTTCTCAGCCCAGGATTTTGCCAAGCAAAAGATATTATTGGATCAGTCTACAAAATGGACATTTCAAGAGAGAAGATTAAGCGGGATCTGATCTCCAAAGATTTGCAAATTTTCTCTAGAAGACGTAGCATATGGAGTCCCTAAGCTTTCAGGATGTTGCCCTTGAGAGTCACAAGGGACCCAGCGACTGGGTGCTCTAGCACCAGTCATGTAGATGCTAACTATGGTCTCCATTCTTACTCCACCCTAGAAGAGTGTGGAATTTCCCTGTCCTGACCTTACATGTTCTGGGACTTAGTCAATCTTGTCGACTTCCCTGCTTTCTGAAAAGACACTCAACACCTTAACATAAGGAAAAAAAAACGAAGACTAAGAAATAATCCCATCTTCTCCTGGTCCCAGAGTTATGCAACAATTTTATTCTTGTAACATGTGGAAAGAGCCACATCATTTCCTGGGCGCACTCCTCTCAGAGCCGAGAGACTTCCTACCTAAGGTATGGTTTATTAAAGACCATCAGAAATGGCTTATTTACAATGAGTAGGTCTGTTGGCAACAAGGCAGCAAAGAAGCCCTTTGATTACAAAGATTCTTAGAAGCACCGCTTGCCAAACACAAGACTTTTGGGTACGTATTTTGCACGATTATGCACCTTGTCTATCTTCCGTAAGCACATAAGGAAATACAGGCAAGAATCCTGGTTATAACTATTTGATGGCAACTCTTATGGTTTGAAAGGGAAATGTTCCCATAGGCTCACATCTTTGAACATTCATTTCCCAGCTGATGGTGGATTTGGAGGTGAAGCATTCTTAAAGGAAGTCGGCACTGTGGGTGAGACTGGAGGGCTCATCACCTTCCCCACTTCCGGTCCTTGCTGTCTCTGCTTCCTGTGTCAAGACTCAGCGATCCTTCATATTCTGCCACTTTTGCACACTCCCTGCCTTTAAGGACATGTAGCCCTCTGGAATCCTAAGGTAAAGTAAACCCTTTTTAAGGTTGCTTTTGATCATGGCATTTTATCGCAGCCACAGAAAAACAACTAATACAGAGATTTTCTGATTTATATCCAAAGTTCCTTGAAGCGTGGTGGTACCTGCAAGTTCTGGTCTCCATGGATACAGACATCTTCATGTCAGCCTGTCAGATAGATCCTTGTGATTAACAGTAGTTGGTAAGTGAGTAAGAGAAGGTAGAAGGACCCAGGGAAGACTTTTTACTTTGTCATAAAGTGTGTTATTTTCATTTATGTCCCACTGGCTAGGAACAGTTGTGTGAACATACCTATATTCCAGCAGGGCTGGGGAATGTCTGTCCTAGTTAATTCTGAGGAATGCAACAATAAAGCCAAATGGTTATAGGGAGGATTAGGTGACATTCCTGAGACATTTACAACTCTGTGTGCGCGCACGCGTGCGTGCACCCTCACGCATAAACTAATTCCTAACCCATGGGTACAACAAAATCTAACCAAACACTTGTGAACTCCTGAAGATTTTAATTCTGGAAGTGACCCAGTTTTCAGAGCCCCATGCCTGCCCGTCATCTCCACTCTGCAGTGAGTCAGTGCGAATACAAAAAGCAACTTGTGCTCAACTTTAAATGACAGTATACTCACATCCACAAAGTCCTACAAAGCTCAAGTGAATAAACCAGATTGTACCGGAGCTTATAGATCTGGGGATTTACGGTTGACTCCCAAAGCACAAAGCAAACAACCCCAATCCACACTAATCCTCACTCTTGATACTTTCTCTATGACACCTCCAAGAAACATTCATGTTCTTGAGCCCTCGCTGGCCTGCTGGTTTCCTCTCTCTTTCCCCTTCTTTATTTTTCCTTCTCTCTCTGGTCTGGAACAGAGCACGTGGTCTCTCTCAGTTTGTACAGGCACAATCTCAAGCCCATGGCCATGTATCAGAGTGTTTCTCTGAAAGGTCTAAGAATGTATTCACCTCGGTTGCATTGGATAATTGTCAGGATATGTTTACCTTCCTAAAGCACTATCAAAGCTGTTCCATTCATTTATTCAATAGCAGTGTCAGGGCATACTTGGTACTGAAGAATACCTACATCTTCTGCCTTCATGGAGATGGGTAAAAATATCACATGTTATGTTACTATTACAGCAAAAGTATATGAAAGATGACAAAAAAGATAATAATGGAATGTGGAGTCCAAGAACCTAGAGTTCTCATTAAGTTTTGCTCAAAGGACCGGAGTGATGTCATTTAAATTGAGATGTGTACGATGTGAAGGGGCTTACTATGCAGAGCAAGCACTTCATACAAAAGGAAAAGAAGCCCCTCCCTCAAAGAAGGAGTGTATGTGCCATGCTCATAAAGCCTAGGAAAAAGAAGTTTGGAGATGGGAGTTTCCTCTCCGCCAGAGCCCTCCTTTCACAAGCAGCAGAGAGTACGAACCCAGGTTTCATTTTACAGTCATTCTTTCTACTGTTCATAATGCATCAGAAATAAACATGTGGAGGCAGAGAGGCAATTGTCTCCTAGTACAATCCCGTGGAATAAAGAAGATGTAAGTGAGAGAGTTGATTTTCTCAACACAAAAACAAAACTGTCACCTCAAAGACAATAAGAAATAGCTTATTCTGGAGCCAAATCTGTGTGGCCCAGAGACATGGATTTAGATTACCCCAAACCCACATTACAGTGTGGAAGCAGTTTTCATGGTAACAGAACAGAGAAAGCTATAAATCAAGGTGGAAACATCAGAGAGTCAGGTTTACCAGACTGAAGAATCACAACTATAGGCCTTACATGTTACTTGAGAGCATCTTTAGCTTTTTAATTGGTGCAAAATAGGGGTTTGTTAATTTAGTGCATTCCAAAAGGTTTTCATTTGTAGTCAGGATGTTAGGTCCCACAGAGGTAGGCAAGAAATGACTGTTTTGGAGGCCAAAGATCATCCACGATAAATTGTCTCTATAGCAGTTACATTCCAGATTCTACAGTCATTGAAGTTTTCATTGGCCTTTGTAGACAAATTTCTCATTTACAATTTTGTATACCAGGGCTACAGAGCCTTTGTGCCTAGTAATGTGACTGACATTATTATGGATGTCTCTGTGAGAGTGGTCAAGGATGAGATCAACATTGAAATCGATGGACTCTGAGTAGAGCAGATTGCCTTCCACAGTGTGGGTGGCCTCCATCCAATCCTCTGAAAGCCCGAGTATCACAAAAGACCACAAGCAAGAGTGAATTATGGAGCAGATGGCCTCTAAACTTAAATTGCAACAGAGGTTTGAGTCTCCAGTCTGCTGACCTGCTCTGTGGATGAGGAATGTGGCACCCTATAACCATGAACTGGTAAATGAGCCACTGAGCTCCACTCTGTGTCCCAGGCACTCGGGTAAGATGTTTTATGCACACTGTCTCACCCAGTCATCTGACTAAGAGACAGTGAGATCCATTTTTAAAATGAAGAGCCGAAAACTCAGAGAGTTAAGTCAATTACCCAAGGTCACATGCTGAATAAATGGCACAATTGCCTGATGAATTTGTCAGGGATTTATTTTATTCAAGCGATTGAATGGGGGAAAGAAACAAAACAAAACAAAAATTAGATTCAGAGATTCAAATCTGAACCTCCATCTTGCTGATGGTCAAAGGAAATTCATTAAGCCTAGTGTGTTAAAATAACATTTGCAATCTGTGAGGGGGCTTTCTTTTTGCTTAGGCGTGGCAATTATGTCTTTCTACTGCAGAAAGCTGGTTTTTAGCTTCCCTATTTGTCTCCATATGCATACTTTTACAGCCAATTGTTAACAGATTAACAACTTTGGGCAAAATCCATCAGCCTGCTTTGCCTCTGTGGCAGGGGCTGGGAGAGTCTGTTGACAGATCTGAGCACAGAGGAGCTGGCTTCGAGGTGAACAGGAAAAATACAGCCCTGGCTTCCTTGATGAGCATTCGAGCCACCTCTCCTCAGCTCCTCCTCATTGTGCCATGTGCCTGCAGAACCAGCCTTCTGCAGCCGAAAGGAACTCTTCAGGTTCCCTGGAGTTCCAGGATTCAAAGAAGATTTCACCAGGAAATGAACATATCTAAACAACAAAATACTAAACAACAAAATAGTATCAGAGATTCATTATATTGACATCCAAAACATATTCCATTCATATATCTATCCATCCATCCACTTATTTCTCACAACAGTTTCTGATTACTGATACTTCAATGTCTGTATTTTAGGATAATCAGTAAAATGTTAACATCTAAAGCCTAATATCTCTTGAGCTTCTTTTCTGGGACCCACATCTATGGAGCAAGTCACTCAAGAGCAGACATCATTTAAATGTGAGAGTCAATCATGGCCAGACTTCCACCTTTGGTTCCCAACTACACCCTAGCTTTTAAGGATCTGGAGCTCAGAAAAACTTGGGATACTTTTGTCCCAAGTGGAAAGGATGCCTGGGGAAGTCCAAGTATTCGGGCAGGTCCAATTTTTATTCTTATATTTAAATAGATAATATATTTTATTTATTCTTTGAGAATTTCATACATGTGTGTCATGTATTTTAATCATAGATGCCTCCACTCCCTTCCTCAACTCCTCTCATAGCCCTCTCAAGTTCTCCTTGCAACTTCAGGTTTCCTCCCAAGATTCCTCCCAAGTTCTTGCTATCTCAAGTTCTCTCTCTCTCTCTCTCTCTCTCTCTCTCTCTCTCTCTCTCTCTCTCTTTCTCAAGTTCTTGCTACTTCAAGTTCCCTCTCCCTCCCTCTCCCTCCCCCCTCTCTCTGAGAGAGTGCAATTAGCACTGTTCATATACACACAGATGTGAGGTCATCCACTGGAGCATGGTCAACTTATCAGGGATGATCTGAGAGTATCCTGCTAAAAGACTACACTTCACAGCTTCCCTTGCAGCTAGACAAGGCCATGGAGATACTGAGAGAAAGAGAATATTGAAAGGAAACTTGGACTATGTGCTACATGGGCTACATGGACTTTATGCAGCAAGAATTTCTACCCGTCACCCTCATAGCCATCTTTTTTCTTAAGCAGACAGTTCCTGGGGAGGAGAGACCCAGCCCCCTTTATATGTATGCCAACAAACAGGGTCCCATCTGTAGAAGGTCAGCCTCCTGTCTCCTTCTTTGCCTTATGTCCTTTTAAAGATGTCTCTGAAATCTAACAACACCCCTAAAAAAAAAAAAAAAAAAAAAACTGACTCTCTCTCTCTCATAGCAGGCAATGACAATTATCAATAACTCTTCAGCTAGGAATGAGAGCTCAGATGACCTATACCCATCATATTGGTCTGTTGATTAGCTTGATCGCATGCAGCTCTTGTGACAGCAGCCATAGCAGCTGTGAGTTCATAAGTACAATCAGTTCTGTAATGTCCAGAAGACATTATACACTGGCCAGTAGTCCCTGACCTCTGGCTCTCACAGTTTTTCTGCCCCCTGTTCTTCAACAATACTGATAGAATATGCTAAGGGAAGTAAGACCCAAGGACAAGCTCTGACTTGCCTATTTCAGTGTTAACTGCCTAATACCAGTTACTAATACTCTTCCGGCAATAGCAAATGTTTCCCTTGTAACATAGACAAGTCGCTGTCATCACATACACGACTATATGAAAGGGTTAAATAACAACAGCCTGCAAAGACAGAAAATGGCTCAAGTTCAAGGGCAGCTGCAGAAGCCAAGTGAGACTGGAACATGCAGAAGGCCTCAGACTGGGCTGTGGGAGTCGGCTGCAGACAAGTGTGCTTTGCATAATCTGGAAGGGAGAAATGCTACTTTGCTTGTCCATAAAATTCTTCATTCTGCTCTCTGTGGCCAGAGCACTGAAGGAGAAAGTACTCACAGACAGTGACATTTTGAAAGAAGTATTTTGCCCCAGGAATCAGCAGAATCCATTTGTCATCCGAAAGCAGCATGTGGAGAGCTCCGCTCTCAGCTCTGCACTGTCGGGAAGCCTCATGCAGTCACCAAAGGAACAGAAGAAGCCAGAAGGGAAAATTAAAAGGAAAGAGAGTCTGTCGGTACACGGTTGAAGGGAACTATTTATTCCAAGACTCAACTTCTAGAATTATACACATGGAGCCTCAAATTGCCCAGGACTGTGCATCTTCCTTAGTAGAGGAAGTGGCATTTCATGACGGACCTCGTATGGGGCCTCACAGTGTGAGCCAGCAGGCAGAAGTAGATTCTAGGGCAGTAGAGAACCAAGCAGATGAAGGAGTCGGAAGGCTCGAGGACAGCCAGCATCAGGTGGAGCATCATTCTTCCCTAGATCCTGAAGCACAAGCAGGAAGGAGTTCACCAGGCTGCTGGGAGAAGGGAGGAAGGAAACACTCCAAGTAGAAACAGGGGAAAGACAGAAAAAAGAAACAGCCTGGGTCATTCATCTGCGGCTACAAATAAAGGCAGCAGCTCCATTTATTCAATTCTTTCTTTTACATTCTTTCCATATACCTAGTATACCCACGAAATGAGAGCTAGAGCTACCCCTGGGCCAGCATCCACACCCAGTGCCACACCCTACCACATACTTGTTGAGTCTGCAAATAAAACATTTGTGCTTAACATCATTGTGTATATTTAATAAGCCCCTTCAGCATAGCAATGTGCCCCAGCTACCACTTCTAGACTTTCCTTTTGACATCCAAACTTCCCGTGAGAACTCTTGACACTGATTCCATTTCCTTCTACCCTTTTCTACTTTTACCTCCCTTCAGCCTTTTGCCATCTTAGCTTCTGCCCACCACATCCTCAGAGCTATCCTGGCCTTGGCAGGAACAGCCTGTGTTCCATGTGGCATATTGAACACTTTGTGGCTCTTATCTGATTCCAGGCCATTGAGGTCTCCGCTTTACTTTCATTGATTCCATGGCTCATTTTTCTTCTCTTTCTCTGTTGGCTGCTTAGGTTGGATGTTCAGAAGACCCGCTTTTCTTAGGCTGTCTTCACAAGAGGAAGTCTGTGCACACCTGAGCTTCAGAGACCATGCACTGATGCCAAGAGAGGAACTCTGACTTTCCTACTGCAGTGCTTTCTGTCTAATTCCAACTACCCTTCTTCTGGTAATAGCACATGCTTCTCTCATGCTGCATGTCCGTCCTCAGCTGTTATTCTCAGCAAAGTGAGAAGACTGACTTAGAGGAGAGGGTACCATGTGATGCTGGCCTGCTCCATTCTACTCATCCCAGCGTACTCTCTTTGATCCAGGAATGGCACCAGGGATGCACATGAGGCCAGCTGGTTCAGGTCTTTTATTCCACTGTTAAAGAGACAGGAACTCCCTTTGTTCTGTGACTGGGACCAGAAAAATAGCTTGGATTTACCACATTCTACCACCATGAGGAGCAAGTGGAGTCAACAAAGAAAAGAGAAACCAGGAGAAAAAGAGACCTTTATGCCTCATTAGAATCTCTACTTACTCATGCCTTCCTCCTGCTCACTCCAGTCTGATAGTTACTGGCTATGTTACAGTGAATACTTTATACACTTCAATATAGTTTATACTTATATAGAAGTCAAACAGGCCAACGAGGTGGTTCAGTAAGGAAGGCGACTTCACTTTAAAGTCTGCCCTGGAACCGACAGAAAGGTGGAGGGAGAAAACCAACTCTGCAACTCCAGTGATCCCCACATGAGTGTCTGGCACACATGTAACCTCTCTTCCCTCTTCAAATGCACACAATAATAAGAAAGAACTTAAAAACAAAGCATACGAATAGATAGCAGGTAAAATAAATAACAGGAATCGAGGTAAATAAACCATTATTGCTAAAAGTAGTTTCATTTTCTTAACTTATTTAAGGTGGCCAGAAATCTTGAAGCTGTATCAGCATATTTTTTACTGGACTATCCTCCTCTAGACTTTTCTATTACACAACTTAACAGGGTAGGGAGTGGCAGCTTTAGGCCTACACCTACCAACTGTAAACAGAGGCAAACAACTGATCACAGCTATTACATTCTTTTTTAAATAAGTGTTAAATACTCTTTATTTGATATCATACAGAAACCACAGTAAATGCCTTTCAGTGGTAAAAGGCAGCATCCTTGATGTAGGGAATTCTAACTAAAAGAGCATTGTCAAGAATAGACAGTTGCCTCCTGGTGGTCAGCCATTGTCTGAAAGAGGCCAGTGAACACAAGTGAAACACAGGTGAGTCTTCTTGTTTCTGAGACAGTGATAGAATTTTCCCAGTGTTTAAACATATTCAGATACCCAGTTATATAAATCTAAGCATAAAACCATTTAATAGGTTTGAGGCAACATGCCCGTATTTATGGAAAGTAAAACATTCCTAATTAAGTCCAATCCTATCTTGAGAAATGGAGAGCAGTGGTAGCGTGTATACAACTGGAATTGTTGCTTTAAAAAAGATCGTACACATTTTACGACAAGTCAGTTTTACTTAAATCAGGACTGCCCGACAAAAACATTGTTAGCCATTCATGATCTGAATTTGGTGTATGAATTAAATTATGGTATACATGAAAAGCCATGAGACATTTGTTTTGTAATAAGTAAGGCAGTAGTAGCCTTTTTAAGATAAGCTATTAGGTCTGCCCTTTCTCCCTTCTTCTTAATTGCAGCGAAGATCATTCTTGTTCCAGGGATGTACTTGGAATTCTACAAACACTCCACCAGGGTATCCTCTCCCCAGGTGATGCCTTTCTTCTTGTTGGCATCTGTGTAAGAGAATTCAGCGGCCTTGACCTGTCTTCCACCCAAACAGATAATGGAGATTTGGTCCAGTCTTATGCTTGCCACCCTTTTCCACAGTTTGGCACTGGGCACACTTCTGAACAAAAATCTTCTTGCCTTTTTCAACATCACCATTTTTCATTCTCTCCAGGTTGGTCAACACCACAAATGTCTGGACTGAAAGACAGACATCCAGCTCTCCATGATATTCTTATAATGTGATAAGCAAATATACATTATTCTCTCTCTCTCTCTCTCTCTCTCTCTCTCTCTCTCTCTCTCTCTCTCTCTCTCTCTCTCTCTCAGATACCAGCTCTAATGCAACCAGTTACATGGTAGGAAAGACAGCTATTTTAAAACTAGTAAGTTATCCTTTAAAAGTTGTAAGCAATTGTCTATTCTTACTGTTGTATACATCAATCCATCTTTTAGAAAAACTTCCTTTGTTTCAGGAAAATAATTGGAAGAAGATCCTTTCTTTGACCTAAAAGTAAAGCAAATGTATGCTCATTATTTTTGAAGTAGATTGTCACCCAATAACCTAGATGCAAATACTTCAAACCAACATGATATAGATTTTATTTATCATTGCAAATGCATTTATTTTTAGCAAGCATGTGTCCTTGGAGATATATCTAAAGCCAAATTTGATTTTTTAAAACTCAACTGACTGTGCATTTTTCTTTCCCCCTGGTATGTATGCATATGTGTACATGTGGACATGCACACACATGTGGGTTCCATCTTAAAATTAGCCATCTGAGATCTGCAGCCAAAACCAGATGAAGAGGAGATGGACAGGAAGGCACATCTCGGCCTCTTACTGGGGAGGGGGATGTGTGGATTGAAAAGGAACCAGATGGCAGACACTAAAGTTTAGCCTGGTTTGAAAACTCACATGAGATGTTATTTCAGGTGGTATAATCCAGACTTTGGGAAATCCACTGTCAAATTGTGTGACTGCCCTGTCTGGGCACTAAGAGCCAGACCACACAGTGTGGTGAGAGTTGCTGACCCTTAAAGAAAATGCCTCTGAGGCTAAGGGAGAGAAATCATCCTTATCTCTGAAAGGCAGTAGCAAATCCAACCTCTAGAGAAGAGGACCTTGAAAGTCACTACAGATGGGGCAGCATGCTGAGGAGACCGAGAGCAAGACCACAGCCAGAAGGAAACTGTCATAAGGGGCACAACCCAGAAACAGAAATGTAGCTGGCATTTTAGGGCTCCTCCCCTGGCTGGTGATTCCCTTTTAGCATTGCTAAGCTGCCTGGCAAATTGTCTTAGCGCTCAGACTTTGTGTGGGCACTGTGAGGTTAAGGGCACTAGATGTGTCTCTCCTGGAATGAAGCAGAAAGAGGAGTCCAGGGAAGTCAGATATGACCTGGCAGGAGCTGCGCATCTCTCAGGACTCCAGAAATCATCCAAACAGCCAGGCGGTGGTGGCGCACGCCTTTAATCCCAGTACTTGGGAGGCAGGGGCAGGTGGATTTCTGAGTTCGAGGCCAGCCTGGTCTACAAAGTGAGTTCCAGGACAGCCAGGGCTATACAGAGAAACCCTGTCTCAAAAAAACAAAAACAAAAGCAAAACAAAACAAAAAAAGAAATCATCCAAACAAAGGATGGCTGGAAGAGGTGACCAGTGACATCCAGGACAGATGGGTGTGAAATATGATCATGACTGAAGTAACTGAGAGGTTCTCTGAAATTACTTTGAAGGGGAGAACACAGAAGGAAAATGAAATCCTAGTAGAATTCTGTTGAGTGTGGGTAGAGAGTTTATCATCTCAAGAACCTAGGACCTGGTGCATGGTACCAAAATGATTGACTACTGAGTGTTACACCCTCAGTCCTGTTACCCCTGTGTGAAATTAGCTCATCTTTAGGTATTAGAAATGTTCACTCTTATCATCTACCCTGAGTATCTCTCCATATTTCCTAGTATCTTATACCTAATACTGTGGAGGAGGGTACAGGAAAGAACAAAGAACGCCTACACCATTCTGTGTTCCCTTCTCACCATGGCAATCTAAAAGGTGACATACTCCAGAAGACATAGGCAAAACATTGAAGAACTGCCATCTTCCTGGGCCCTAGTGTGTGGACCAGAGGTTGTCATCAGTCTGTTTAAGTATGTAATATAAATGAAAAATAAACATTAGTGTCCATTGAATCACTGGGAACTTTTAAAATTACAGGACAACCTAGTCTTTTTTTTTCCTTCATAACTATACCATGTAATATGATTAGCACAGAAACAGAAATAAATAGATGGGAACATCAGCTATTGTGCAGGTCTATGCCCTGCTTGTATTCAGATCTCTTCCAATCCATCTCTATATTTTGAGGTGCATCACAAAAGGACTGGCTGTTTCTAGGGCTCCTGGATTACAGCTGTCAGCCAGTAAGAGGAGCTACAGGAGATGGGTATGAAGCAGGGAGCCAGGGTGCCTCCTTCTCCTTTGCATGTTGGTGGAAAGCTCTAGCAGAAAGTGGATTTGTAGCTAGAGTGGTGGGGCACACTTATAACCACAGCTGAGGAGGGTAAGATAAGAAGAGAGTTGCAACTTTGAGACCAGCCTGGGCTACAGAATGTACCCTGTCTTTTTTTAAAAAAAAAAAAAGGAAACAGAAGGCTGGTGAAATGGTTCAAGGTTAAGAGTACATGCTGCTCTTCCATATTACCCAAGTTTGGTCTCCAGCACCTACGTAAGGAGGGTCTTAACTGTCTATAACTTCGGCTCCAGGGGATCTGCTGTCCTCTCTGGCATCCATGGGTACCTGCACACATAGGCCAGAGAGACAGACACAAATGCGCAAATAAATAAAAATAAAAGAAGTTCTTTAAAATAAATTTAAAAATTGGACCTTTAAAATGTTAAAAAGAAGTAATAAATGGGCAAGAATGAAATAGTCAACAAAGATATCTGTAGAAGATAAATAAATACATATTTAATCCCCAAACAAAAACAAATAAATGAAAATACAAACAACAAAACCCTTGCAGACTTTATCATCAGACCCATGCTAAAAGAAATACTGAAGGGATGTCTTCGTGACCTCAAATGAAGGCGTTGAAATAAAGGAGGGGCTAAGGACCAGAAATGGTAACAACATGACTGAATCAGATGAACGTTGACTGAGCAAGACTAAAACTGTCTCATGTGATAAAAATACTCAGGAGTAAAAGTTTTATAAAGTCTTCAAACTGTCATTTGTTGGAAAAGTACTAATTTCAAGAGATTTTTAAAAAGTCAAGGATGTTCCCTCAGGATCTTTGGATAACTGTTAAAAGAATAATAAAACATGTATAATTGAAGAGGGGAGGGTGGCTTAAAAACTATCTGATTAGCCCTGATTGATATGTCAACAAAGGGAACTGAAAGAACCTGAAAACAGATGGAACAGAATAGGAAAATGGTAAATTTAAGCCAAATATATCAAGATAAATTAAATGTGAGTGATTAAACATTCAAATAAAAAGTAAGTATTATATTATGGAACTAGTCTAGATACCCACGAATGGATAAATAAAATACAGTGTATGAATAATGGAATTTTTAGCTCAACTACAAAGAAAATTAAATTACATTTTTTTTTTGCAAGAAAATGGATGAAACTGGATCGTCACATTAAGCAAACTAAACCAGATTCACAACTCACAATGGTAGGGACTGAAGGTGTAACTCGGTTGGTAAGAGCCTTACCCAGCATGTATAAAACCATGGGCTCAATCCTGAGTACCACATAATCACGTAGCACATAGCTATATTCTCAGCACTTTGGTGAGTATGTATGTGCCCAAGGTTATCCTTGACTACACAGTGAGTTGGAAGCCTGGGCTGTATGACAATATATCTCAGAAAGAAAGGAAGGAAGGAAGGAAGAGAGGAAGGAAGAGAGGAAGGAAGAGAGGAAGGAAGGAAGGAAGATTGCAGTACATGTTTTCAACTTAGAATATATGTATACATAGGTATACATATACACATATATACATGAATCTCTTGAGCAGTTACCCATTACCCTTGCCCATTGACCTCAGTCCTTGCCTACCTTAATCTACCTTTTCTCTTCTTCTCTACTTCATGCCTGTGGCTCCTTGTTAGCCCCCTCCTTAGGTTTCAGCCACAACAAGAGTCTTTCAGCTCATCAACCAAACCAAACACTCCCTTTGGCTCCTTGGAACTCCGTAGCCAACCACCATTTGGTTTCACACTGGGCCAAACCCCTGTTCATCCACCTAATTCTCATCCCTCCTCATCTGCCTGTCTTAGCAGGAACTGAACACAGCTCCTATGGCCCCTGGCATGGCTGACACAGACCAAGGCTTGGAAAACACGTCATACCAAGGTCGTTCGTCTTCTCTCTTCTTTGTGATTTGAAATTCTGAGATGGGAGGAGAAACCTATTCTGCCTTACTAAAGGATTGGAAAGTGTATAGAGTCAAGACTGGCCATCAAACTGAGACTCACACTGACTAGAGCATTCCAGGCCATTACCAGGCCAGCTGCTCTTCACTGACAGAGCCACAGCCAACATCCTATCTTCCCCAACCTGGAAAGGAGTAGGGTAAACTGGAGGTGGTTTTAAAAGACAAAGTTTTGAAACACTGTTTACATTACACAAAATTAATAATGACCAATAGAGAACAACTTGTTTTTATGCGAACTCCTAGAGAAAAAGAATCTTATAACTATCATGACAATTCTTTAAAAAAAACAAACAAACAAACAAACTAATCATCACAATGGAAATTTTAAAAGAACATTATTTTGAAGTAAGTGTACCAAAAAACCCCTGACATCCACATATGAGTCCATAACCAACATTGTTACTTTATTAATTATTCCATACTTAATTAGGAGATGGTTTTCTTTGGAGCACCGGGCTACCATTCTCTTAACACTTGCAACTCTAACAATTCAGGCTCTCTACTACTCTACGGATGGAAGGATGATCTACCTCAGGTATGCAGGTACTATCTCTCTAAGATCACCACTAGCTCATTCCTAAGCAATTCTCTTGTTTATTTAAACCACCAATGTGTAGGATAAAGGCACCCACAGAGACAATAACCTGCCTGCCACTGAATTTTGTATATAGTCTATATTGAGTGTGATGTCAGGAGTGGGTTACTGTTTTAGCTCAGATCACCTGGGTGGTTAACTGATACAAGTGAGGCCTTTTCCAATTAATTTCAGAGCTATTCTGAGGGTATCAGTTGGCCTTGCTTGTGTATATTTGATACAGGGACATTATTATTACAAAAGAGCAACTCTTGAATGCTCAGTTGGCTTTCTACCCCAATAAGAATGAAGTTACTGACACAATGGTGACCTGGCCTCCTCCCCAACACATGCCCGTGGTGCTGGCAGTCCAGCCTTTCCCTTCTCTTCCTGAAGAAGCTTACTTGCATGCAGTCACACCAAGTCACAATCGGTACTTGCTTTTGCAAAGGGCAAAATGTGGCTAAGAAGCCCACAGCCATGAATCAGCTTATTAGAGAACAGGTAACTCACTTCTTTTGGTCAACCCATAGGGAAAGAAACAGAACACAGTAACACTGCCAATTTTAAAAATGAATCCAACTAGGTTCATAAGGAAATATGTGACTCCAGAAATTCTGTATAATCATTTGAAGGGGCAAGGCATCTATCTTTACAGGTGTCTCTTTTCTTTCCTTAAAGGTGACAGACAATTCAGGGCTGTGGCAGAGAGAACTGACTCAGGTGCTGCCGGCTTGTCAGCTGTGACTGTGTCTACATCTTCTGTTTCTAGGACAGCGAATTCTGCTCCTATTTCAAGGACCTTTCCATGTTGACAATACTTGGTCCCCTGAACTACATGGCACCTTGGCCCTAAGTTAGTGGATCTGCTCATTTGTCTTTTACTGTAATTTCCTGGCAATCAGCAAGTTCTAGCCCCTGTTCTAATAATGGCTGTTTTTTTTTTTTTTAATTTGCCAGGTTGTGAATATTATTATTATCATTGTTGTTGTTATTATCATTGTGCTTGATTTTAAGTGAGTGATCCCTAAGTGCTAACTCCCCCCATTTACCACTCAGATCACTTTAGAAGATGACTATTTACGAGGCAATATACCTGTTGGCTGGCCGCGGATGTTACAGGCAGTGACAGCTTGCTTCAAGTGCCCCATGGTTACCACATCCCTTTCGACACAAGTCATCAGAAAGTGAAATAAGTAAAAAAATGAATTTTCTGATCTGTAGCTTTTCAGGTCTGGGGGCTGTTTTAGTGGGGCTTTTACCTACCTATCAGTTTTCGGGCAAACTCTGAACTCCTAAGTTCCCTAGGCAGCAATCGCTAATTCTTCCTGAGTCCAAACAACAGAATGAAAAGCATTTGGGGAGGGCTCCTAAGACAGATGAAGTGTCTACTGGGGACATATTCAAATACAGAGAGCAAATTTCAGTGCTGTAAAAATAAACATTTATAAGATTTTTCAAATACTGCCTTTTCCCCCCCAAATATAATTTGCATCTACTAAGTTTGTATGTGTATGTGTATGTTTTTAAACGTCTTGACATTTGAATCTCATGAGAGTCTATTAGGTATTCCTTAATAAATTATTCGAAATCTCATTAATTTCTTATCTTCAAGGTGCTTCTTTTTTAACGAAAGAGCATTGA
Source organism: Mus caroli (assembly GCF_978045245.1). Taxonomy (NCBI): domain Eukaryota; kingdom Metazoa; phylum Chordata; class Mammalia; order Rodentia; family Muridae; genus Mus; species Mus caroli. Next base: position 14,104,564 of record NW_028227270.1, read on the forward strand.
ATTGTAAATCCTTTTTAAGGCATTTATTAGTAGACATTCCCTGTGACCTTTATGGCTATTATTTTGGCAGAACCATTACAAAAATAAACTTAGTTCCTGGAGTGTTTAAACAAAAAGAATGTACTTGGGCTAACTTTCCATCTAAAAATCATGCAAAAATACTCCAAGGATACAGAAGAGCCATTTTGCTTAGAAAGCCAATCTTTTTAATTCTGTTTCTCTCTCTCTCTTTTTTTTTTTCCCTGTGTAGACTAAACAAATAAGTCACCACAGGCACTGCACATTTTTTTCTATTCCTTTCTCTTGGGATGAAATATGAAATAATCTACAAAGTAATTTGATCCAGCAATTAAAAACAAGGACATGAATTACACTAACAACTGTCACATAGGAAGAATTAATTCCCTCATAACGCCGCTTGATGTTACAGACCCTGGGTGATTACGAACAGATTGTAATTGGAAAAGAGCCAAACCAATTCAGGTATCTCCGAAACACAGGGGTAAGCCTCAACCTGCAAACAGACAGTATTTTTACTACACACAGGAGTATCTTTTTGCAATCTGCATTCGGATGTTTACCCAGCAATTACCCAAGGCACCTAGCAATGCAGCCGTCCAAGGGACAGCCCGTGGCAAGGCCACAGATTCTTGCTGTGCAGAGAAGCATTAGCATGCCGTGGATGAAAGACAGACTTTCTGGAGTCTGTTTCTAGAAAGCCCATCCCCTGAGGATGGAGTGTTGGTTGCTTTTTGGTTCATTGTATAGTTTGTCGGTCTAGGTTAATGCCCAATAGCTGATTGGTGTGGCATCAGTCAACAAGCAAAGGTCATTGGTGTACTGGCTACTGGCAGATGCTAATTTTGTTTGTTTGTTTGTTTGTTTCTAGTGGTGTGCAGATTTTAAGGTGCTTTTCTGATACTTAATCCTTTCTAGTTTAAGGTAAGGTAGTGAAAGTCCTTACTGAGGAAAACTGTTGTTCATCTATGAGGTAAGAAGCGCTCAATCCGAGGAGTGAGATGATCCACAGTAGCCTCAAATACATTTACAAAAGCAGCATACAGTCATTGTTTTAAACAACAGCAAAACTAACGCATGACAAAGAAAGAAACAAAATGCCTCCATAATTAATCTACCCAGGACACCAAGCATCAACATGGTGATGTTTTGATCTCCTAGCGTCTAGTGTGGTCTTTGAGGTCAGGAACGGTCCTCTTACACATTTTGCATCCTGTTTTGTTTTACTCTGTTTGCTTAGAATTTGTCAGATATATTTTAGCATGTCATCAAAAATCCTTCTGACATAATTCACAGCAGCTGCACTGCAGCCTATCTCTTGGATGGTCCAGAATTTACTTAAACAATTCCCTGGTGCTGTCTTCGTTTTTTTAACCACAACACGTCAACATGTTTTCTTTTCCCTTTGAGTGATTTTTCTAAACAGGGAACTAGCAGGTCAAAGGATATGAACAGATTTTACAAGTTTTTCTTTTTAAAGATAAAATTATTACCTTCCCTGATTGCAATATTAGGAGCTCTGTAAACGAACTACCGTGACATTCAGTGAATGAAACAAACTGCTGCTGTTTGTCTTTGTGCACACGAACACTTAACTTTTCTTCCGTTTTCTTGCACCATTCATTCCTTCCCTTCTGTCCAAGAAAAAAAATGGAATTATATCGCAAAAAACAAAAACAAAACCAAACTGGTTTGCAATTTGCTTTTTGCAGCTAGAAATGCGCAGTGGGCATGGCAGACATAACAATTTTAAGGATCATGGAGTGGTTAGGATCATGGTGGTTGGCCAACTGATTCCCAGAAAGGCCACCCCTCTTAATAGGCTGTGAAATACCACCTCCTCATGCCACCACCCATGCCACCAAATTCTGCCTTTACCATAGTCTTTGCTCTGTGGGTATTTATGTGTCTGTGATGTTCAGCGCTGCTTCTTTTCACAGTCTTCCTTGCAGCTTGTCTGTTTTGTTTGCTGTTATCTTCTTTGTATATTGATTTTTTTAGGGGCCCTGTACATTATAAGTAGCTTGGGTTTTTTTTTTCATTATTATAAAAAAAATATTTTTCTTGTTTTGTGCCTGCCTTTTAGTTTTATGTATTTTTAAATTTGATGTAAAAATATTATTTAAACTTATTTTCTGTCCTCAAGTTATTTCTCTATTGTTTTCAAGTGCATGGAGACCAGGACTTCATTTTCCTTTTGTGATTTTATTTCACACTGCCTTGTCCAGTCTGTGGAACAGAGGGAAGGTCGGGATTCACACTAGATCCTCAGAGAGCATTGTTACACATGCAAAGATGGCTTTCTGAGGGTGCCTTCCCTTCTAAGTTGTAAGTTTCACCTAGCAGGCAAATCAACTGTTGTTATATTGGGCCTATCACCTACCACACTCTCTCTTCAACCTACAGAAACCCAGGGAAGTGAACGAGAGCAGGCCTCACTCGGGGAAACAGAAAGCCAGCCCATGCCAAACTCACCAGAAATTTGTTCTCCTGTTCCTACAATGCTGCAGATATGAATAAAATATTATAAACTGTGCCTGAAAGACAAAGGGATAGACAGAAATGTCAAATCCATGACATGCGATTGTGTATGGGAAGAAAGGAGTCTGTCTGAAATCTGATTGAATTCTAGTTTTGTGGTGCTTTCCTAATGAATAACCATGGCCCTTTAATTTTATGTTAAGTGCTTAATCATAGGGCTTTAATTCTCCTTATTATGTTTTAAAAGGAAAATGCAAATGTTGCCTGTGCTGGCCTGCAAACAGCAGGAAAGAGATCTTTCAGGTTAAATTTCTCCTGAAAGGAAGGCTAGCCGTTTGGTTTGCTCCTAGATTTCCTAGGAACAAGCTCAGAAGTGCTGTGTCCTTATAGATTTTGGGTTCTCAGCACAGCCTATAGGGCAACTGTGGGGTTTTCACCCTCTGAGTACCAGATCTTTTAAGGACACTTTGAAGGGGCTGCCTTAGTATTGCTTGAATCTGAGAAGTGAGGAGGCACAAACATCTCCATTTCCAAAGCACTTCTATAATGAAAACACTGACCTTGTGGGAGGGAGGTAAGGTGAGCGTCCGACCCATGAAAACCAGCCACACACTGCCAGGTTAGCTTTACAGAAGTTACATCAAAGAATGGTCACAGCCGATCACCTAAGCAGAGGAAGAGGACTACAGTCCTGGGCTACAGTGTCATTTGGAGTTAACACATCCGGGTAATTCACAATTCACTCTTGCTTATTATCATAGAGTTAGCAGATTGCATCTGAACTCACAGGCAGCCGCAATAACACAGTGCTGCTAATGCCACACGCTGATGTTATTAAAAACTCTGATTCATAACGCAGATAACCTAGCCGTGCCCAGAACGGGTAGCATTAAGGCAGAGAGGGAGAAACTTGGGCCCACATTTCCTGCATCAGAAACATTCAAAACAAGAGCAATATTGCTGCCAATCAAGCCCAAAAAGCCAATCGGACTGAAAGATCAGATTTCCTGATTAGACATTTGCAATCAGTTCAGATTTTGGAAGACGCAAAGCTCTGTGGGACAAGCATTATTAAGCGTTTCAATGTAATATAGTCACTTGAGGCCTTCCAGCACGGATTCAGGATCCAGCCTTTTTGATGCATCTGCAGCCATGTGTCTCCTTGGTTATTATTTGGCATATCTGCCTTTATGGAACAGCACAAAGCCTCTAAAAGTATGCATCTGAGTGACAGGGCAAGTACACACTGCACAGATTAACTCTCTCCTTGGTCCCATACCGGGCCTATTAATAACTATATTTATAATATGAATGAAAAGATAATCCCATTCCAGATACCTAATTTGACCATTACCCCTTTGAACAACAGCAGAAAAAAAAAGGGGGGAGGAGTGGGGATGTTCGACCTTTTAAAAAATGTTAATGCTTAAGTAGCAATGGCAAAAACCAGCAAGTAATTCTTTGCACGTTGCAGATATAAAGGATTTTCTCCCCCAAAGAACAAATTCTTCTTTTCAAACCATAACGGCTCTAAGTTTTCCTTAGAGCATCAGACTTACGGGGAATCTGCTGCAGGAGGAAATGCCTCAGTGTAAGTTCTCAGTAATAAAATTCTTCCTGATATCTAACTTGAATCTCCTCTGTGCCTGCCAGGTAGTACATTCATCACTTCCCAGGGCTGTTCTGTGTCCAGAGCACAGTGGCAGTGCTCCCAGAGACGAGAATATGGCCTGGCTTTATCTTTAGAGCATCTTTAAAATATAGATTACAAGAGAGCCCTGACTACAAAGCGCTGCGCAGCGGTATTTCAAGCGCTCCATGCTCTGCAGACAGAAGCCTGCCGCCACATTAATTCATCTCGCCCCGTTCTCTGTTCTCATTATAATTTTATCTTAGGAATTAATACATTCTGCCATCTTCTATTCTGGTTGCCATCTAGAGAAATCCGTGAGGCTGAATACATTTTGTACCACTTTGTTCTGCTTATAATGTTAAGATGTTTTCAAGAATGGATTAGTTCAATGACACTCTCCCTGCTTTATCTTGAGAATGAGAACTCAAAACAGTTAGAAAACTCCATCCAGCATTGGCGCAAATGTGTCTCTAGCACAGAGTCTGTAAAAGAAGAGAAAGGATGGAGATGGTTTCACTTGCCTTTGTTTTTTAATACTCTTGGATAAGGGAACATGCAGAGGGCATCCGTAAATAGCCTTAGCTCCTGACAGTTCTCAGCAGCAGCTGACTCTTTCCCCAAATGAAACAATTAGAGGTTCCATAACAATTCCACATTAAAAAAATAATAATAAAATATAGCCACTGGGAACAGACAGGAATTCTATAAAGATTCAAATTCAGAATCTTGGGAACTCTCCCAGTGCTGCGGTCACCAGGGTAGACTTGTTACCAAAATAAAAACTGATAAAAGCCAATTTTTTAAAATCATGAGATCAGGAGGAAATGGCCTTCAAAATAATGGTAAATTTGCAACAATGTTACAAAATGTAACAAAGCCTCCCCCTTTGTTAGATTGTGGGACCAGTTATTAATTGGACAGAAAGTCACACCACAGAAATGGCTACAGTCGAAAACTGGTTCCCCGGCAGAAGTGCAGGATAAGCTTGTGATTAGCCAGAAGGAAGGATGTTCATCCACTCTCCATCCCTTACCTGGAAATTCTTCCCCCTCACAAATGCCGTAGATCTTTCTACAGTTTCTTATCTGCTTCCCTGTCTTATTCCATAGCACACATTGATGACATAAACGAGGGTCACATTTTATATCTAGAAAATAAGTAAAGGTAATTGGCTATAGTGTCTCTAGTTAAATTAGTTCATCGAGCCACAGATACACTGCTCCAGTAAAGCCCCTCCTTCCTTGTACCCAGTCAGTGCCTTCTCCACTTCCCTAGTACCTGCTACAAACCTAATTAACATTTATTTTCTTATTTATGTTCACCCCTCCTCTCGTGTGTGTGTGTGTGTGTGTGTGTGTGTGTAAGTGAGTAGACAACTTGGATGAGTCTGTTTTCTTCTTCAACTCTAGGAGTCTGTACTGGATAGTTTTATGTCAACTTGACACAAACTAGAGTCATTAGAGAGGAGAGAACCTCAACTGAAAAAAAATATCACCATGAGATGGACTATAGGCAAGCCTGTGTGAGGGGACTGTGGTCATTCAGAGATTCACCAGTCTTACCATGAATATGTTTTGACAAATAAGAGGCTTTATAAAATAATAGCCAGGATGTGGATACTTGCCTGGTCCATACCTGAGACTCATGCTTATAGTATGGGGTTGAATCATATTAGTCAGGGGCTAATATGATTATAAAGGCAAAATTCACAAGCCTTCCCACCTTCATGTAATCAAGGCAAGCACACATCCTGACATACTTCCTGCCTGTGTAGAATCAACCACGCATCCTGTGTACGCCAAGCTTGTTTACAGAAGCAAACACACATGGATGTGTTATTTTACATGGGCAATAGCCTGCAATATTCCAGGGAGTTATCTATCCTTGAGCAAGTGGGGCTTACAAGTAAGAAGTCTCTTAAGCACAGTAATTAAAACTTAAAGCAGAACGTTAGCCATCACACCTGTAGGGCATTTTCTTAATTAGTGATTGATGGGGGAGGGCCCAGCCTACTGTGGTGGTTCTGTGTTCTATAAGAGAGTAGACTGAGCAAGGCACATGGAACAAGTCAGTAAGCAGCAGACTCCATGGCCTCTGCATCAGCTCCTGCCTCCTGGTTCCTGGTTCCTGCCCTGTGTAAGTTCCTGCCTTAACTTCCTTCAGTGATGGACTATGGTGTGGAAATGTAAGCTAAATAAACCCTTTCTTCCCCAAGTTGCTTTTGTTCACGGCGTTTTATCACAGCCCTAGTAGTCCTAACTAGGACAGAGTACCAGAATAGAACTCGAATCATCAGGCTTGCTAGCAAGCACCCGTACCCACAGAACCACCTCACCAGCCTATTGGCTTGTTTAGTTGTTTTGTTTGGTTTGATTTTAAACCAGTTACAGGTTTTGCTCACCTTAAAAATATGTTTCAGTTTTAGTTTCTTCTTAATTCTCTGATGAAACGATAACTTCTTTTTTGGAAATAAAAGTCACCATAAAAAGTCTTTCTCCAGTACCTTCCCCATAACTGTATTTAAATCCAGATCTCTCTTCCTCCTATCCAGTTAGGCACTGGGGTAGGTGTTCCTTCTTGCTCTTGGGGGTTCACAGTCCAACCAACCACAGTCTCACCACTCCCGGGGCCCATTCCTTCAGTCCCAGACACCCTACACATTCACCTTCTACTTGCACAGGGTTGACTGTAAATACCACCTTAATTCTTTAAAATATACACAAAACTGGGAGGATTTTTAGCCCCAAACATTGCCCCTATTACCTTACCTTCTTTTTAGTAGTCTTTTATTTTGCCACCCAGCTAAGCTTTTTCTCCCCTGCTGTTTTGTAGCTTCCCAGTGTAGCTCCCGCCAGGGAAGCCACCAAGCTGCTCTCACAACTCCAGACACAGTAATGACCCCAGTGTTGACCTATCTAACGAACACGGCTTCATCTACATCTTACTTCTCCACAGTGTTGGCTCTCAGACCACTCTTCCTGCCTGATGCTCAGTGTCTTTGCTTAGGGATGTGACATTTCTTTACGGTCTTTGCCTTCTTAGAGCTGGTCCTCAGCTTTCTTTATTCACCCCTCTGTAGCTCCCTGTTCCTCTGCCTCAGGGCTCTACTGCCAACTGCTTCACCTTCCATCCCACCCCCAGGGATGACCTTGCTGGGTTCCATGGCTTTTCTAGACCTCATTCTCTACAGCTCAGATTTCATCTTTTGCCTGGGCCTTGAGTGATGAAGCCTGACTCATCATCTCTCGTGTTTCTGAGTAACTTGGTGTTGACAGTTGATTTTATGTGTCAACCTGATTGAGATATGGATATGGGATACCTTGTTGGTGGGTAGAACATAATTTTTATGTTTTCCCATGAGGCCATTTTTGGATGACATTTGCATTTGGATCAGTAGCCTGAGTCAAGGCCCTCACCTATATAGTGGACATCAGCCTAATCTACCAAGGCACCAAACAGAATAAAATGAAAGGCTTGCTTTCTCGCTTTTTGAGCAACAACATCCTTTTTTCCTACATAGAAATCAGTCCTCTTGGGTTTTGGATCTTATGATTCCAGAGCCTATACCACAGGCCTTCAGACCCTCAGAATCAGACTGAGTAAGACTGTAGGTCTAGGAGATCTCCAGGTAGCAACTGGCAGATCAGCCTCCAAAATCATGTAGGCCAGTTCCTCTAACCAATCCCTTCTTAAATATCTCTCTCTATCCTATTGATTTTTGATCCTCTGAAGGACCCTGACTAATATAGTTGAGATCAGCATGACTTTTTCTTCAATATCACTTGCCTGTAAAATTCCAGACACTCCCACACTGTGGCCATGTTGGGTGAAGATACAGTAGCTCATAATATTTGTGGGAAACCCTCCAAGTAATAATACAGTTTTTACAACTGGCCAGCTTCAAAACAAATACCAGAATGATTCTGTTTCTAAACTTTCTCAAGCCCCCTATCAGAGTGTTGTTGGAATTTACCCCATCGCGCCAGGCTGTCATACAAATCACCAAACAATGTATGCAATTATCCATCATGACCAACCATCACAGAAGCCCACTCACTCCATCCACCCCAACTTCCTGGGCACCTTCCAATTCAAGGTCTCTGGCTCTTGGATTGTGAACATAGGCAGAATTTCCCATTGGATGGGGTTCACCTGTATTTCTGAAACAAGAACAAGAGACTCAATCAGGACACAGTTCGAAGATCAGGAAGTGGGTAACAGCAGTAAGCCTTCTTTAGAAATTTTCCAGTGAGGCCCATTTTGCTCAGGAAAGTAGGGAAGTTAACATCTTCAAATGACCTCTCAAGACACTGAACATCCATTTTATACTCAGGGAAGTCTTCAATGAGCTACAAGTATGTAATTTAAATTTTCAACTTACTTAGCAGTGTGACTATGGAGAAGGTAATTGCATGTCACCAATTTAGAAATGTCAATTGGAAGAGAAGTTGTCCACATCCCTATGGCATTTCATAGGGAGCCATTAGATAGTAGGAAACTTCTTTATAAATATGTAAAGAGACGAGACTAGGGCTATTTCACAACACCGTTTATATTTAGTTGCCTCTTTTATTCTAAAAAAAAAAAAAAAAAGAGGTATCATTGTTGCTGTTTAGAGCTTAAATACAGTCTCCAGTGAATGAGGAGGAAGTGAACAAGCCATACCTCTAAAATGACCAACTAAAGTCAATTTTTAAAGCTCTTCAAATAATGCTCTTTTAAAGGACCAGCAGTGACTTTTGTTGCCAGAACAAGCCGTAGTTAAAATATTCTCTCAAGTTAGTTCTAGCTGTCCACAGAGATGCTGGATTCTCCTTAGAAATGGAAGGGTTCAATCAAGTATGGAAATAGAATGACTGATTTTACCTTGACCTTGCTCATGGCCCCAACACAGACGGGAATTTTAATAAAATATAGTTCGAATGGCAACTGTTATTAAAACATTAATCTGTATGGAAAGAAAGTCTCCGTAACTGAACTAATGAGTAGACATTTTCAGGTCTTACATTCATTTCCTCTAAATTTCAAAGGGGACATCAGCCTTGGCAGAGGCAGCCTTTGGCTCCTCAAGGGCTACCTTGTATGGTGCACTTGAAGTGATTTCAGTCTGCCTTCTCATCCAATCCTGGTTTCCACAGCACTAGTGACAATTAGCTGTGATTGCAATGGCAGCCATGCTGATGGAGACTCTGGGCTGTTTGGGGTTGGAGCTGAAATGACTATACTCGTTTCTCCAAAGACCATGGACCTTCAGCGGGTAATGGCTTTTTATCATTAGATTCTGAGCTGAAATTCAGCTGATAAACTAAAGGTGAACTGTTCTATTCCCCATTACCCTGAAGCCCAGCATGGTAGTTCTTATTTGTGCCATGATCACTTCCAATACATTCTTTATTAAATTTATTACCACTTGAAGCTTAGAGGACTTCCTCAGTGCCAGCAACAGTTTTTTAAAAGCCGAAGTAAGGTGTGTGTGCCTGTGTACATATGTGTGTGGTATGTTTATATGAATGCACCACATGTACGTGAGGGTGCATATGCACATGTGCTCATGCATATGGAAGCCGTAGGCTGATTTCTCAATCATTCTACACCTTAGGTTTTAAGACAAGCTATCTCACTGAACTCAGGGTTTACTGTTTGACTACACTGACTGGTCAGCGAGTTCTACAGATTCATCCCTGCTGCAGAAGGGTTATAAACATGTGCCATCATTCCTGGGCTTTTATTTAAGAGTTCAGGGGATCCCACCTCCGGTTCTCATGCTTGTACAAAAGATGTTTTTAACCAAATGAGCTATCTCCTCATTTTAGGAGCAAATTTTGAAAATGAAAAGAAAAACTATAGAGAGGGTTATAACTTTAATTTTTTTCAAAGCCTACTTTTAATGATGGTTCTTAATTGCTTTAACCTCCTTTCTAGCCAACCACCCACCGGGGTAGTGGAAAAGAAAGTTATTAGGATATGGGCGAAGTGGACCTGTTTAGAAATAGTTCTTTGGAGCAGATCCCATCTGTGGTGGCAGGAAATCAGCAGTTCAGTTCACAGGTCAGCAGTGGCAGCTCGATCCACTTGCAGACACTTCATGGACCAGTTCAGTAGTGTTAGGATAGCAGCAGTGGTGGTATGACCTAGCAAGAACAGGCAGGCCTCAGCTGAATCTGCATGAGTCAGCAGGAGACATTGGGACCATCAGGAACACCAGAAGTTCTCTGCCATGCCTCTCTCAACGAAGTAAAGATCAGTGAAGATGAGAGACCAAGAAGCATTGTACAGCAAGATCTACCAATAAGCCTCTCTCACAGTCCCTTGAGTCCCATTTATAATCCCTCCAAGCACCATGTGTCCTTAATGGGTCTTTCCTCATCACATGTCTTGCCTCAGCATGTGTGTCTGTCTTAGCAAAACTCCAAGAGAGTCTGTCTCAGCTGACATCACTTTGCCACTTGGCCCAAGTCCAAGGAAGCAGCAAGATGCTGCAAGCATACCACCAGTTTTGTTTTTGTGCGTTTCTCTCTATGGAGTCCCAACAAATGGAGCTCAACTATGCAATGTAAGGCGGACCGATACATGCCTGTTGTTATCAAAGAATTCTTCATCATGTGTCTTTTCATGTGCTTGCTTTAGAAGAACATCCTTTCACCTGTTTCTACTTCAGGAAAGCACACCTTCACGTTTGCCCTAGCAGAACATTATCCAACACAACTGACTCTCCAAAGAACCCTTAAGTTTCCACTTGAGAGGGTACATTTGATTATACTGTGTGTGTGTGTGTGTGTGTTTAACTGAGAAAGATAAAATTATGTATATGTCAGTTATAGCCAAAAAAAAAAAAGTCAGGCATCTTAGCACAATATTTTCCACTATAGTACAGTTTATATAACTAAGAAGATTATAAAACTTTTATTTTGCATCTCAGCCACTTTTCAGCAGTATATGTAAAGTAGAAGCATAAATATATTGTTTATTTAAACTAAGCCTTTGATTGTAGTTCAGAAGTTCAAAGATTACTATAGAAAGTTGGTAAGTGGATCCCTGGGGCAATAGGAAACAGGTTTTTAAAATTTATTTATTTTATTTTTTGGATCCCATAAGACTCATTTCCAAACCCTGTGGGGTTTTATCAAGCTGAGCTTTGAGTATTCTGATCTTTTCAGACTCCAATTAACTTATGCTGTTCTTTGGGTTTTAACTCTGCCCTGCCTTGCTCATCTCCAGCGAGAAGAAAACTAACATTGGAAACATGGTTTAAGCGAAGTGGTGACTGGGAAATTGTTTTTTTCAAAGAGGAGAAATGGGTTCCCAATAGAGAGAACAAACATCCTAAGCTACTTGGACTACTACAAACAGAATCTGTGATAATGTCAAGAAGCAGAATATGGGTCAACAAGAAAGGAGGACACCTACCCAAAGAAGCAGGGGCAGCGTCTGGCCGGCCCACTGAAAGTGAGCACATTTATAGCTCTGGGAAGAGCTGGCTAAGATAGCTTTCCTTTCCTGTCCCTCAGCCTTTCTGCCCGGGTCCACAGCTTTGCTGCACTCATTCTGTTCCTGTCAGCCAATTCTGAAGCCATTGAAAGATGATTGGTTTTTGTTCCTGGCAGCCCGTAGCCACAACCAGCAAATTTAAACTCCTGGCTAGCTTCAAAGAGCAAGAGAGAACAGGGGTATCCTGCTTCCATGTGGGAGGGAGGTGACTCTGAAGTTTTTATAGAGAAGATAACCATTGCATGTGGGCAGGCCAAACGGGCCTTGGAAAAAGGCCCTAGACTTGAGTCAACCATGAGTAAGAGTCTATGAGCACAGTGACTACAGCTAGTCACACACTTAGCAAGGCTTAGACTAAACATTGTGGCCTGTGTGCTTTCTCTGGTGTTTATTATATCCCATTTGTAGAAGTATCCATAACATTTTTAGAATTTTTCTGTTCATGCAAGTTTATAACATTTCATTTCTATGCATGCAAATGGCCAGTGTGAATCAGTGCTTACCCCAATACCCATCACTGGACCAAGCACTTGTCTTCTCTTGGTTTAATTTTACAATTGTAGAAGAAAATGTCTCATTCCAATGCTTATTTGTTGAAATAGTGTAGAGTTCTGTTATTCAGCTGATGTGAAAACCAAGGATAACTTGCCTCGGGGGTTATGCAACTAATAAACTATGGCATAATTCCACTCAGAGGTATTTTTAGGTCCCAAAGCCACGTTCTAAATCCTTACCCAGTAGAACTCTGAGAGCAAAGTTTCAAGTCTAACTCTGCTAAGCCTCAGACTCCACAGTTGGTTTAATGAGAGGTTAGGATGCTATGACTGGCCAGTTCTGGGATGGTATGGTCTCTTAAATCAAAGCCTGCTAACTTGGCAGAAAAAAAAGGAGTGTTCCTGGGCCTCCTCCACCCTGGCAGCTCTGCTTAAAGACACAGGGCATGTAAGGTAGTTTTGCTCTTGATAAAATGAGCCCGAGATCTATAAGCTGCTCTCAGCCTTTTGGTGAAAACTCTGAATATATGGTAACGTATATCTATATTTTTCTTCAGATACAGTGAGCCTTAGAATGTCTACCTTCTTAGAAAAGAGTCCCTCTCTAGAGTTCACATACCAGCAACTACCTCTTTTTTCTTTTCCTATTTTTGTTTTTGGTTCTGTGGCGGGGGCTTTTTGCCTTTTCTTAAAACAATAATTCTCATAAGAGTTGTAAATACTCTTTTCCCTCAATAATCTTGAGGCATGGGTTCCAGAAAGCTCGTGAATACCAAAACTCATGGATGCACATGTCCCTTAAGACATATCTGCATATAATCTACAAACATCATCCTATGTGCTTAAAACTATCTCTAGATTGCTGCTAATATAGATAGTTTGTATATGATTTTCTTTAGGAAGTAATGACAATGATGAAAAGGGCCTGGATATGGTTCATCTAGACCTTTTTTTCTCAATATCTTTAGTCTGTGCTTAATGGGCTACGCAGGTACAAAACCTGTAAATACAGAGGACCACATCTGCATGCTGCTACCATTTCCTCATTTCTGTGTGTGTGTGAGAGAGAGGGGGGGGGGTATGTCACACATGTGAGAGTAGCATTCATGTGAAGACCAAGAGTTGACATTGAGCATCCCCCTCAGTCGTTCTCTCCTTCATTCACTGAGGCAGAAACTCTCATTAAACCAGAAACTTGGGATTTGACTGGTCTAGCTACACCTCTAGCCAGCATATCTTGGGGAATCTCCTGACTTCTCCTGAGATAGGGATTATAGGCAGATCACCATGCATGCCTAGGTTTTTTAAAAATCATATGTATTGAGGAATACATGACATGTGTAGGTGTGGGAGTCACAGGTTGACCTGCAGGAGCCCATTCCTTTCCTTCAACCAACGATGTGGATGCCAGGGATCAAATACAGGCCTTCGGCTTTAGTGGCAAGCACCTTTACTCCTGAGAGAACTTGCCACCTGACCTATACAGCTTTTATATAGGTTTTGATGATCCAAACCCTTGTGTTCATGTTGTACAGCAAACACTCTATGTATTGAGTCATCTCTCCAGCCACATGCCTCCCAGTATTCTTTTTCAATCTGCTCCAACTAGGTTTCCACTGTCAGTCAACAGAAACCTCTCTTGTCAAGCTCTCTATCACCCTCCAAAACATTCTTCATCTGGCCTCTCAAGATGTGAAACTTTAGTGGTAGGAAATGGAGAAATATAAAACAACTAATGAGTACCTAAAGACAAAAAAAAATACATACTTATGGAAGATCTTTATTGGAACTCAATAGCTGAATGTTAAAAGTATAAGTATGTATTTTTTCATGAAGTCTCTTACTCTTCCAAAAGTCTCTTTTTATGGCACTGCTATTTGCTGCATTAAAAAAATGGCAGTTACTTAGTGTATATTTTACTTCAATAAATATACCTTCCCGTTTTACTACTGCTCTATATAATTAGAATATACACCAAGAGTATGTGAAAATGTTTAAAACTACCTAGACCAAAGGGAATCACAATGGTTTCTAGCTGCAGGAGTTCATCTGAATTGCCTTTTCCATATTCAGATAGGAAGACAGGTTAGAGAGTTAATAATGTCTGCACTGACACATAGCTGCTAAGTGGACTTGGGACTAGAAGTCATTCCTCAAAATTTGAACCCAGAGTCATCCCATTATAGCATGCTTCTTTGGTATATCTCAAAAGGTTAAAAGACTTGACACAATCACTGTTCCTCTGACTAGTCAATGCATGGTACTGACAAAACTCACTAATCTCTCTTCTTTAATCGGTATGTTCCTAACCTGCTATGGGTGTGTTACTAGGCATTTGGCAAGTGGTCCCACATCATACTCTAGGTATGTCAGTTATAGTAATTGGGACTAAAAATGTTTTACCTTTTTAAAGATTAGATCATACTTAAAGTTACACTAACAATAACACTATTTTTATTCATTTGTAACACGCTGAGTAGCATGTACTATGGGAAATGGACTTAAATTTGGTAGGCTTGGCCTAATGGCCTTGTATTTCAACCCATCATCCATATTTTCCCACAAACATGGAATGTCCACATTTAACTGTCACCTTCATGTTCAGCAAACCAATGCCTTCGGGATGATTAAGACACCTAGGAGACACTTTCATATTGCTTGGGTCATCTGGTTATTAAACATACTAAGGGAAAAGCAGAGATTTCTTGAGAAAAGGAAACATTAGGGATTTTCCTAATGCTCTTGGTGGGAGGACCAGTAGAGGACAAGATTTTTCATTCCACCTGGCCAAGAGCCAGCTGAGCTACCTACTAGGGGGACAGCATCACTGTGAAGTAAAAAAGTTACCCCCCTGAAAAAGCAGAGGTTGGGCCCAAAAGAGACACAAACCTCCAATCATTTCTCAAAACATGGTACCACACTGAAAATTATGATAGGTTGTCTCTATATTCGTAGCCAATTTTTTCCACTATGAAATTAGCATTAACAAGGGAGTTGAGGGAGGCGCTACCACCTCCACCTTCCTGCAGGCCACAACAGCAGGTGTGCTGATTTTCAAAGGAAAGTGAAATATTTGCCAAATCATTTGGCACACTCAAACTCAAAATGTGCCAAATTACCTGTCAAACTTAAATGGCCTTTTAAAAAGAAAGACAAATGGCCTGCCCACCTTCATCTGCATGGACCCACACTGCCATCCAGTGGCTCACTGTGTCAGTCACAATGGGGCTCCATTGTCTTCCAGGGTTTGGATCCAAGCTGAACACCCTGTCCGTGGCATTGGCTCCTTCTCTACTCAGAGCCTTTGGGGCTGAAAAAGATGCAATGAGTTGTATATAAGTTGGATTAGAATAGAGTTGGTGGCAAGGCTTGGATGTTTTGCCTATGGCATCTAAAAAGGGTGTAAGCTGTCTGTAGAATTTTCCAACCAACAGATATTCAAGTGTCTTTCTTCCACATAATCACTGACAAAAAAAAAAAAAGAAAGAAAGGAAGGAAGAAAGGAAGAAAGAAGAGAGAGAGAGAGAGAGAGAGAGAGAGAGAGAGAGAGAGAGAGAAAGAGAAGAAACCCATTATCATACACAGGTGTCTGTGTTTAGCCCTATAAGCACCTTTCCCTCATGGATAACTAGGCCAAGCAGCACATGGCGATCCATTTTATTTCCACAGTGCTTATCTGTAAGTCCTTACTTGTCTAAGTTCTCCTTTAAAATACCCATTTTAATGAGTTGAACTTGTCTCTGCAGTGAAGGTAAGGAGTTCCAGCCATATGAGCTTGTGGGACATATATAAAGAAGAAAGTTCATAGAGGAGGGAGAAGAATGATATAGAGAGGCAGACTCTGTAGGCTTAGATTTTTCCAAAACCTACTTTAATAAGGGTTCTTAAATGCTTTAACCTCCCTTCTAGCCCTCCACTCACCAGAGGTAGTGGAAAGGAAAGGTTAATATAGCAAAGGAGGATGTGGACCTGTTTAGAAATAGTTCTTTTGGGTGATTCAAATCTTCATTGTCAGGATATCAGCAGTTCAGTTGACAGCAGCAGTAGCTTGATTCACTTGCAAACACCATTCACGAATCAGCAATGTATGTTTGATCCAAAGGAAACCATGAGGCTCTGCCAATCTGCCCAAGTCCACAGAAGGGGCAAGAAGCCCCCAGAAAATCATGAGAAGTTCTTTGGTGTACTTTTCTCTACAAAGTCATGACAAACAATGATCAGTGAAGAAGCGAAGGTAAACCACAACATCACATCAGTAAAACCCAATGAAGAACAGCCAAGAGTGGCAAGGTAAACCAATGCCAGAATGTCATCCACTGTCAAGAGAGTTATATCTGTACCCTTTCCAGACATCACATGTCCTCTCAAGTGTCCACTCCAGCAAAACACCACAAGCCCCTTTTCTAGGCAGCTTCCAGACAAACACCACATGTTTGTTCTCAGCAAAACATTCTCCCATGTGTCAGCTTCAGCAAAGCATCCTCTCATACAACAGTCTCCAGAAAAGCATCACATGACACAACGGAGTCTCCAAAGAAACCAGAAACTTCCACTTCAGGATGTCATTCTCTTCTGTGTGCACAACTGTAGGTTAAGGTGTGCCACCTTCCTAACAATTGGTTTCAATAATAAACTGTACTGTGAGCAGAGCTTCTGAAAGGAATATAGATGGTATGGTGACCGCCAAAGCTAAGAGTTGGGTTCCTTTTCAGCTAAAGGTTGTAAAATGTTTATGAGCTAAGCCGATCAAAGCTGAAATGAGAGTGAATGGCCACTAGGTTGGCTCTGAAGAGAATCATAAACAAAGATACGAACAGAAACCACAGACTGCTAAAATGTCAGCTCGGACATTAGTGTGAATTAGTGTGTGGACATCACGGTTCACCTCAGGTTCAGTTAGATCAGATCTAGGCAAGCCACTGTGCCATTTCTTCACCCATTTAAAAAGAGCCATTAAAGAAATCCCTTTGCTTCCTAAGGAAATTACATCCATCTGGTTCTAATTAGACCCTCTAGCTGAGGTTATGCCTACCCCCATTTTTCTTTTTCTATTCAGTCTTATTCACTTTCAACATATTGTATATAATAATCAGAAATAAAGGAAACATATATTGTCAGCTAGACTTACATCTCCATTTTGCAGACATGGAAATTGAGACCCATTTCCCCATCTACATTTTCTAAATGAATCCAAATTTTTCTTAAAACAGAAGACATAACAGGAAAGGTGAGATACTTTTATACTTTTCATAATAAAGAAATATTCCTGATCTGCCCCTGCCATCATCCCTCCATTCTAAATTCTTAGTTTAATACCCACAATGAGGATAGCTTTCACCTCTCACCAAATAAGTTTCTCTTTGCAACAGATGGAGATCACTACATAAAACCACAACTGGCCAAAATTCTTCAATGTGTACATCTACAACACAACTTCTGCACCTAAAGCTTAGGTAATATAGAAGAAGAGGGGGTGGAAAGATTCTAAGAGCCAAAGGACCAGGAAATTTGCTGTAAAATTGTGTCTCTGAGAAATGACAGAGAAGCTGTTCCCATGATATCTAAACAATATGGCTGCCTAAGCAAGACCTGAACAAGGACATCAAGAACAAGGACAGCTCAGGCTCCTCCTGGACAAGGAACTACAAGCAACTAAGGAATGCTGGATGTGGGAGAAAGAGTTTTACCCAGGAATGACTCCTTCCCCCTACTGGCTATCTAATACCAAGTGGTTAGATCTGAAATAATATACATACAAGCAACCTAAACAGACTCGTGTGTGTGTGTGTGTGTGTGTGTGTGTGTGTGTGTGTGTGTGTGATTAACAAGTCAAGAAACAGAAGCCATGAATTTGAAAGGGAGCTAGTGGAGAAGAATGGGAGAAGTTGGAGAGAGAAAAAGGAAGGAGGAAAACAATATAATTTTACTATAATTACAAATTATTTTTAAGAAATTGGGAAAACAATCTCATCTACAATAGCCTCAAAATGTATCCTGGAAAAAATTGTGAACAAAATTATTAATACCTCCTTGTTGGGAATTATTCTCTATTACTATTTTAATAATTTATACCTTTAACCATTCTGTTAGATTCTCAAGACATACCATATTAGCATCTTGAAGAGTCAATGTAGGGTTAAATAAGGTTCATGTTAGGGTTAAATAAGTCAATAAGGAAGGGTTAAATCAAATGGCCACTGAAGAGGGCAAGCTTTAAAAATAGGGAGGGGGAGGAAATATACCCAAACTTCTTATCAATAAGTAACATAATCTAAGAATTTGGCAGACCAAAAAGATGGTATAATTATACTACCTTCCCCCTGCCTCTATTTGGGGATGAGGGTGGGCAGGAAACATTCAGAGACACACCTATTTGTGCTTAGGAACTAGAAATTTTAAGTCGTCCAACTCTGGTGTCACTAATATAGACAAGCTGACTGATTTGGATTTTGAAGACTTTCTACTGGAGGAATTGTGGTTTTCTGGATTGTTCCACTTAAAATAAAGGCTTAACAAAGCGGTTTAATAAACACTGTATTTAAGACTAGGAGAATGGTAGTACATCAATGATTGATTGTCTGATGTGAAGAAATGCAATTGATAAGTCATGTGTGAAAAATCATTTAAAAGAGCCATTCTTGCACTACAGAATGTCTTGTTAGGTAGAATACAAATGTTTCCCCATCGGAAGTGGAGCTTTCTAAGTCATTGGGCATCGGATGAAGCAATACAGTTTGCTCAGCTAAGATTTAAGGAAGAGGTCCTCACACCAAAATCTGAGCTGTGGATTCTTGCTTTGACACTCTGGTCACATCTATTTAAGATTCTAGCTCCTTTGATAACAACAGACAAATACACAGTCTACTCAGCTCAAATGAAAGAGGAAAATACATACCAGTTAACAGTAAACCTTAGCAGCTGTAGACTACTGTCACAGACAGCTGCAGACTACAGTCACAGACAGCTAAGCGCAGCGAGTCTTCATGGGAGCCAAAATTTAGCAATCCTTTTTTTTTTTTTTTTTTTTTAAGTGTCTCAATAAGGCAAAACAAGAGAAATTTTATTCTTGATTAAGCACACAAGGCCAAGAAGTATTGTTGGTTTTTTTTTTTATTTTTAATATTTTTATTACATATTTTCCTCAATTACATTTCCAATGCTATCCCAAAAGTCCCCCATAGCGCCCCCCACTTCCCTACCCACCCATTCCCATTCTTTTGGCCCTGGCATTCCCCTATATTGGGGCATATAAAGTTTGCAAGTCCAATGGGCCTCTCTTTCCAGTGATGGCCGACTAGGCCATCTTTCGATACATATGCAGCTAGAGACAAGAGCTCCGGGGTTCTGGTTAGTACATCATGTTGTTCCAACAATAGGGTTGCAGATCCCTTTAGCTCCTTGGGTACTTTCTCTAGCTTCTCCATTGGGAGCCCTGTGATACATCCAATGGCTGACTGTGAACAACCACTCCTGTGTTGCTAGGCCCCGGCATCGTCTCACAAGAGACAGCTATATTTGGGTCCTTTCAGCAAAATCTTGCTAGTGTATGCAATGGTGTCAGCATTTAGAAGCTGATTATGGGATGGATCCCTGGATACGGCAGTCTCTAAATGGTCCATCCTTTCATCACAGCTACGAACTTTGTCTCTGTAACTCCTTCCCTGGGTGTTTTGTACCCAATTCTAAGAAGGTGCACAGTGTCCACACTTTGGTCTTCATTCTTCTTGAGTTTCATGCATTTAGCAAATTGTATCTTATATCTTGGGTATCCTAAGTTTTGGGCTAATATCCACTTATCAGTGAATACATATTGTGTGAGTTCTTTTGTGATTGTGTTACTTCACTCAAGATGATGCCCTCCAGGTCCATCCATTTGGCTAGGAATTTCATAAATTCATTCTTTTTAATAGCTGAGTAGTACTCCATTGTGTAAATGTACCATAATTTCTGTATCCATTCCTCTGTTGAGGGACATCTGGGTTCTTTCCAGCTTCTGGCTATTATAAATAGGGCTGCTATGAACATAGTGGAGCATGTGTCCTTTTTACCAGTTGGGACATCTTCTGGATATATGCCCAGGAGAGGTATTGCTGGATCCTCCGGTAGTACTATGTCCAATTTTCTGAGGAATCGCCAGACTGATTTCCAGAGTGGTTGTACAAGCTTACAATCCCACCAACAATGGAGGAGTGTTCCTCTTTCTCCACATTCTCGCCAGCATCTGCTGTCACCTGAATTTTTGATCTTACTCATTCTGACTGGTGTGAGGTGGAATCTCAGGGTTGTTTTGATTTGCATTTCCCTGATGATTAAGGATGTTGAACATTTTTTCAGGTGTTTCTCTGCCATTCGGTATTCCTCAGGTGAGAATTCTTTGTTCAGTTCTGAGCCCCATTTTTAATGGGGTTATTTGACTTTCTGGAGTCCACCTTCTTGAGTTCTTTATATATATTGGATATTAGTCCCTTATCTGATTTAGGATAGGTGAAGATCCTTTCCCAATCTGTTGGTGGTTTTTTTGTCTTATTGATGGTGTCTTTAGCCTTGCAGAAGAAGCTTTGTAGTTTCATGAGGTCCCACTTGTCAATTCTCGATCTTACAGCACAAGCCATTACTGTTCTATTCAGGAATTTTTCCCCTGTGCCCATATCTTCAAGGCTTTTCCCCACTTTCTCCTCTATAAGTTTCAGTGTCTCTGGTTTTATGTGAAGTTCCTTGATCCACTTAGACTTGACCTTAGTACAAGGAGATAGAAATGGATCGATTCGCATTCTCCTACATGTTAACAACCAGTTGTGCCAGCACCATTTGTTGAAGATGCTGTCTTTCTTCCACTGGATGTTTTTAGCTCCCTTGTCGAAGATCAAGTGACTGTAGGTGTGTGGGTTCATTTCTGGGTCTTCAATTCTATTCCATTGGTCTATTTGTCTGTCACTATACCAGTACCATGCAGTTTTTATCACAATTGCTCTGTAGTAGAGCTTTAGGTCCGGCATGGTGATTCCACCAGAGGTTCTTTTATCCTTGAGAAGAGTTTTTGCTATCCTAGGTTTTTTGTTATTCCAGATGAATTTGCAGATTGCACTTTCTAATTAGTTGAAGAATTGATTTGGAATTTTGATGGAAAATTTAGCAATCCTAAGGCATCTTTCTCTTTCTCCTTTCCCATCAGTACATATTTATTGACACCTCAGTCAAAACACAAAACAAACAACTCTCCTGTTGTTCAGAGCCTCACAATCTAGCTTCTCTCTATTTCTTATCCTCATTTCGATGTCCTGATACCACCTGCCAATTACTCCATTCTTCTCTTTACAAATTCGCTTCCCTGGCCTCCTCTTACTGTCAGGCCCTTGTTGTCCACATCCTTTCAGCTTTAGAATACATCAACTAAACACAACCAGTCATTCCAGCCACTGGGTAGCCTTGGGTAAGAACCATCCCTGATTCAGGTTACAGGTTATAAACATGCTTGTCTAGGCTGAACTAAGCTAGTCTAAACAGTCAAAAATGAGACTTTTTTTTTTGAGGTAAGTATCACAAA
This sequence comes from Mus caroli, assembly GCF_978045245.1. Lineage (NCBI taxonomy): Eukaryota > Metazoa > Chordata > Mammalia > Rodentia > Muridae > Mus > Mus caroli. The sequence goes on from NW_028227270.1 coordinate 14,126,222, forward strand.
TACATCTTTTATTATATATTTTATTTGTCAAGATTCATAGAAATTTTGCTCAGTTTTATGATAAGTTCCTGACTACTTTAAGATGGAATCTGTGTCTGTCAAAGGTTCTGTCACTTGTAGATCATGGCCCAGTTCCACCTGGTGGGTCAGCACTTGGAGTCAGATAACAAAGTTCTCCCATGGATTCTTTAAGCCTGTAAGTTATGAAATTATCAACAGAGCAAGTCAGCAATTTGCCAGGTGCTCTGCTTTTTTGCAGAATAACGTTCCTAGCATCTTTCTAAAGTGAGTAATGAGGCATTTCAGCCTCTGTGCTTCTGTGTGGACGTTGAGAAAGCAACATGCACAGATTCATCAGATTCTATAAGTCTGTGCCTACTGCTTAGGCTGTGGTAGTTGTATGTAACAAGCAAATTCTTACTTTAGTTTCCTTTTGCTTTTTGTACTCTGTCAATAGTTCCTTTCCAGGTCTTATCCTTAGGCTTTTCACATCTTTATCCCGTTACTTAGTAGAACAGCCCAATGCCAACATCATTTGCAATGTCTAACCATTTAGGAACAAGGTAACTAAGAAATCCAATGTGATAAGGGGTCAGAGGAGATTTTCTGCTCCTATTGAGATCAACTACTTTAAGAGACCTTACCAGGGCTTGCTATGAACCATGCAAAATCCTTCCTAAAGTCTTCTGCTTCAGAAAACTCACAGCTAATCTTGAAGAATGGTTCAAATTCTGCTTTGCAATTCTTTAGTGGCACTGGGAGAAAAAAAAATTCTGATAGATTGATGTTCAATTTTGCATGAATGCATGCAGAAGGGTTAGCAGATGTAGCCTGTAGATTCTGTGTTCAGGAGAAGCCTATGCAAGCATCAGGAGTGTGAGCATCTTGGTAGTGGTGTGGAAAATACACTGGATCATTCTGAAATGAAATGGAGAACACTCCTGGCGAACAGACACACAGACAACTGACATGACACCATACAATATCAGGGTCTCCAATTTTGGCTTCACAAATGCAGATCTACAGACATCCACCATGACAATCAACTTGTCAGATGGCAGAACAACTGTTATACATCTGCCCAGCTCCTGGCAGGATAATTTCCTTCATCTAATTTACCCAAATGGGAAATCTGTCTGCAGCTGATGACAGCAAGAATTTTCCTTTGCAACTCGAATGGCAGCATCATAGGAAGGTTACTAGCAATCTAGGCAGGCTCAGGGCCTAGGTAACAAAGGATTTCTCCTCCTGATCCTATTGCTTTGGAACAGGTAACATCCTCGAACACCAAACTGAGAAGTTTCTTATCTGAAATATCACTCTCTAGGCATCTGTTCTCACTAAGTCAGATATACTTTATTTTGCCTGTAGTTGTGACTATAAACTACAGCAGTTTTAAAACAATACATGTTGCTCAAACAGCTCCTACTACAAACATGCCCCCCCATAATAACCCTGTGAGATAGAACACTTTCTGTTTGCCCCTTTTCCATAGAAGAAGATTCCAAAAGACTTGAAAGATTGTATGATTTGTTCAAAGACTTGAGAAATGACATACCATTCTCAAATCATCTGCCTTGTTAGTGAGCAAGTTATCCAGATCCTCTCTCATAATCTGACGCCACATCTCCATTTTCTATTCTGCACATTGAACAAATCTGATCTCTACTCTTTGGGGGATAAAGCAGCTGCTCTGTCTCCTGTTTTCACAACTTCATGTCAGACACAAAAGATAAAGCCACAAGATGTGAGATATCGGTTTCACTTCTGCTGGTTAATATTTAGCTCCATAACCTATAAAGTATGGGCTTATGAACTTTTTTATTTTATGAACAATCACGTGCCATACTAAAATTCAAGGAGGATTTCTTTCTAAAAGAAGGAACAAATTTGAGCAGACATGTAAGTGTGCACCCACTCCGGAGAGAGTACCAGATAGCAACAGCCCCTTCGTGAATCTTAGAAATGTCAAAGCAATTTCTCCTAGGCTTCCAGTGTGACTTTTGAAAAATGCCTCCCAGGCTGTCCTGAAGCAAATGCCTTCCTGGATCACCCAGATCCCAACAAATATTTGGACAGGAAAATTGACCACAGTTGTCTTCCATTTTGGAATTTGTGAAATGTCCTAATTAAATCTCATAAGGTTTTATGCAGAGTACACGGCCCATGTTCAATAGATATTGAACAGACTCACAGTAAAATGGCGGGGTGGGGACATTTCCAGGAGCGCATGCTCTTTCTGAATCTCATTCCAAAGTGCAATAAAGGGAGCATCTGAGTTCTCGAGCGTTTCTTCATCCCTCTAATTTCATGGCTCCCAGCAAAGATTTGAGTTGGTGCCTTTGGTCATGACTCTTAGTGTTAAACAGGAGCCACTCCAGTGTCTTCAACTTACAAAAGACAAAAATGTCATATAGTGAAAGACACTGAGTGCCATATAAAGGTGGGCACTCAGGAAAATAGTGTATCATGGATAAGCCCAACAGAAGCCTGGTGATGCTCAGCCAGTGACGCCAAATGATGTTGATAGTGTTAAATATCTCTTTCCTCAGCCACCTTCACCCCAAAATGGTCATTTTTGTTTCTGTCAGTTCCATCTGCATATATTCTCCTTACTTGATGATTTCCATCTTTTCAATGTATTTTCAATCATCTTACCTCGTAGCTGTTCACTATGACTGTATCCCAGTAGCCCTTTATGGGAATCATGTGTGTGCATATAGGAAGAAAAATTCTGTAGTGACATGATTAGAAGATAGCGGGGGTCTTCCCATCAGTCAAAGGCACTGTTTCTCTTTGGTAGTTTCTCTGGAATATTCCTTGATGAAGCAGAGAGAGTGATGGGTGGAAGAAGACTCCTTCGCTTAATCCCAGAAATCCTCATCTCCCCACTTCACAAGACATTGCTTTTTTCATTAGTAGAGGAAAGCCATCGCCCCCATGGCAACCATCCTTCAAAGCTCCATGTGCAAGGCAGCCTGGGCTCTTTCAACTTGCCACATATCTCGGATGATTATCCTAAATACAGTTAAACTTGCTACCTTGAAACAACACCCAACAACAACAAAGGTCAGCTGGCTGCTCCCAATTGTACATTCGGTCCTCATGCAGTAATGTTTGGTGTGCTACTCAGATGCCAGACAGGACTGAGTGTTTCGCCTCAGCCCTGTCCTTCTCTCTGTAGAACTCTGATGTTTTGTTTTCTATTGTGTTCGCCCAGATGAATCATCCTTTGTGTCAGTCTTCTGTCTTGCAGTCTTCTGTTCCTCCAGGAATAACGCTTCGGGAAGTACATGCCTGTGCTCCTCGGGATGCCTTCTACATCCCTTCGATATTCCTGATGCCTCAGGTGCATCACAGATTCCAATGAGCCCCTACTTCTTCTATGTAAGCTTAAAATTAAGGCTCTGCCTCAATGGCCTGGAACCCTTGCCTAGCATGTCAGCTGCCTTCTGATGCTATCCTCTAATGAGGTTTCCTTTAACAAAATACCTTGAGATGGTACAGAGTCCTGAAGGATCTCTGGGTGCTTGGTGTATTCTGGAATCTTGGTTCCTCTCAAACTCCCACTGCAGTGGTAGAGCACTAGGAACAGCTCTCCAGTGTGGAACCTTCTTACTTTGACAGTTTCTCACCATATCCACCAGTGCTGTGAGATGAGACCATTCATTATTGACTACATCCCCTGTCCCCAAACACCCTTGGCAGGAAACCAAGAGGTTGTTGTCTCCTTCCTGCAAATCTTGTTCCCAGAAGACTCTTGCCAATGTTCCACATGTGCTTGTTTACTTTTATACAGCCCTGTTGGCTCAAAGTCATGATCTTCCTGCCTCAGCCTTTCCCTATGCTGGAATAACAGGTCTGTGTCAGCATACACAGCCATTGCAATCTTGGCAATTAAGCCTAAACTGCAAAAAAAAAAAAAAAAAAGGTAAAAAAGAAAGAGAGATGGAAAGAAAGAGAGAGAGAGAGAGAAAGGAAGGAAGGAAGGAAGGAAGGAAGGAAGGAAGGAAGGAAGGAAGGAAGGAAATGGCCAGGATTTGCTGGCTGCACTTGCAGCCCCTATGTTAGACTAGGATTTTTTTCATTAGTAGCAGGGAATCAGCTACACATGGGATACCATCTTTACTCCAACTCTTTTTAAAAACTACACAAAGAGAAACATTGTGGTCAGTAGGTACAACCCTCCATCTCTGAAAGACTCTGAAGATTTAAAAGAGGTATACGGCACCAGCAAGGAAGGCCTGCAGCCAAGCTCTCTCTCCTTATAACTCCTGATCAGAAGGCCTGGACAAATCTGAAGGAAAGATGTTCTTGAGGTATTTATTCGTCTCTCTACATTGCAGCTGCTTTGGACCCAGTTGTTCTCTGGCTTCTCTAAGCCAATGCCTCTCATGCAGCCTACCTGAAATGCCACTCACTCCTCAGGCCAACCTCATCACAGCACCTCCCGGGGTTGCTGAACACTAGATGACCTTCTTGCTCCTTTTGCATTTGCATCCAGACAAAATCCAGCTCAAAGAAATGGTGGCGAAAAAGAAAAGCCAAGAGAATTCTGCAAGAAGGCAAGCAGGTCCTATGGGAGCTGGCAGAAGCAAGGAATTGATTTCTGCTTTAGGAGGCATTAGCTTGCTTCAAGGTACTCTATGGCTAGCTATCCCTCCTCTCCTCCATAAGGGCTCGGTGCATAGGCACCTTCTTCCATAGGCTCCTCCAGAGGCTGGAAAACACCTCTCTCCCTTCCTTTAGAGTGCTTCTACTTATATGCTTTGCTATCACTTGCCACTTCTAAACTGTCAGCTCCTTTGGGGCAGGGTCACTTGAAAAAACAGCATATAACTTTTTTAATTAAATTTATTTTATTTTATTTATATGAGTACACTGTAGCTGTCTTCAGACACACCAGAAGAATGCATTGGATCCCATTACAGTTGGTTGTGAGCCACCAAGTTGTTCCTGGGAATTGAACTCAGGGCCTCTGGAAGAGGAGTCGGTGCTCTTAACCACTGAGCCATCTCTCCAGCTCCAGCATATAACTTATATAGCCAAATGTAAGTTTCTAAATACATGTGCTCACCTTGCATGGTTCCTGTGACACAGCAGGTCACAGCAGACCCTTTTGACAAAGGAAAGAATACAAACATAAATCACAAATTCATTAAATCCAATTCTGATCCTTTTACCATTTTTTTTACACATCAACTTTTTTTTTAACAAGAAAATTTAATAAAAAGAAAAAAGTAAAGAAGGGACAGAAGAAAAGGCTCAGCAGTACAGATCTCTTGTTGCTCTTGCAGAAGTTCTGGGTTTGGTTCCCAGAACCCTATGGCTTCTCACAAGCATCCATAACTCCAATTCCAGGGGATCTGATGTCTATTATGAACTCTGTGGGCACTGGACATGTATGTGGTGCACATACATATATGCAAGAAAATCATACATATACACAAAATACAAATAAATGCATCTTTTAAATAGAAAAAGGTGTCAAACAGGAATGTCCAACCCATGGCCTGTGGGGCTCATCAGCACAAGGATGACTTTGAATGAAGCTCAATACAAAAATCATAAGCTTACTAAAAAACACATTCCGTGTGTGTACCAGCACCAGGGTAGCTAGAGCGCAGGGTCGGCTGACACCCGCCAGCTACCCACGACCCCCGCCACAGGATTTTGAGACTGCGGGTGAGTGGAACACAGCTTCTGCTCCAATCTTTAAACAGTGACAACGACAACAACTAACCCCAGAGATTACCAGATGGCGAAAGGTAAACGTAATAATCTTACTAACAGAAACCAAGACCACTCACCATCATCAGAACCCAGCACTCCCACTTCGCCCAGTCCAGGGCACCCCAACACACCGGAAAAGCTAGACACGGACCTAAAAGCATATCTCATGATGATGGTAGAGGACTTCAAGAAGGACTTTAATAACACACTTAAAGAAATACAAAGGAACACTGGTAAACAGGTAGAAGACAGTAAAGAGGAAGCACAAAAATCCCTTAAAGAATTGCAGGAAGAATTTAAATCCCTTAAAGAGTTACAAATCCTTAAAGAAAAACAGGATAACCTAATCAAACGGGTAGAAGTCCTTACAGAAAAATAGGAAAACACATCCAAACAGATGATGGAAATGAACAAAACCATACTAGACCTAAAAAGGGAAGTAGACACAATAAAGAAAACCAAAAATGAGGCAACACTGGAGATAGAAACCCTAGGAAAGAAATCTGGAACCATAGATACCAGCATCAGCAACAGAATACAAGAGATGGAAGAGAGAATCTCAGGTGCAGAAGATTCCATAGAGAACATCGGCACAACAATCAAGGAAAATGTAAAATGCAAAAAGATCCTAACTCAAAACATCCAAGAAATACAGGACACAATGAGAAGACCAAACCTACGGATAATAGGAGTGGATGAGAATGAAGATTTTCAACTCAAAGGACCAGCAAACATCTTCAACAAAATTATAGAAGAAAACTTCCCAAATCTAAAGAAAGAGATGCCCATGAACATACAAGAAGCCTACAGAACTCCAAATAGACTGGACCAGAAAAGAAATACCTCAGAACAACAAATGCTCTAAATAAAGACAGAATACTAAAAGCAGTAAGAGAAAAAGGCCAAGTAACATATACAGGCAAGCCTATCAGAATTACACCAGATTTCTCACCAGAGACTATGAAAGCCAGAAGATCCTGGACGGATGTTATACAGACACTAAAAGAACACAAACTCCAGCCCAGGCTACTATACCCAGCCAAACTCTCAATTAACATAGATGGAGAAACCAAAGTATTCCACGACAAAACCAAATTCACACATTATCTCTCCACGAATCCAGCCCTTCAAAGGATAATAACAGAAAAAAACCAATACAAGGACAGGAACAACGCCCTAGAAACAACAAGAAGGTAATCCCTCAACAAACCTAAAAGAAGACAGCCACAAGAACAGAATGCCAACTTTAACAACAAAAATAACAGGAAACAACAATTACTTTTCCTTAATATCTCTTAATATCAATGGACTCAACTCCCCGATAAAAAGACATAGACTAACAAACTGGCTACACAAACAAGACCCAACATTTTGCTGCTTACAGGAAACTCATCTCAGAGAAAAAGATAGACACTACCTCAGAATGAAAGGCTGGAAAACAATTTTCCAAGCAAATGGTATGAAGAAACAAGCTGGAGTAGCCATTCTAATATCTGATAAGATTGACTTCCAACCCAAAGTCATTAAAAAAGACAGGGAGGGACACTTCATACACATCAAAGGTAAAATCCTCCAAGAGGAACTATCAATCCTGAATATCTATGCTCCAAATACAAAGGCAGCCACATTCATTAAAGAAACTTTAGTAAATCTCAAAGCACACATTGCACCTCATACAATAATAGTGGGAGACTTCAACACACCACTTTCACCAATGGACAGATCATGGAAACAGAAACTAAACAGGGACACAGTGAAACTAACAGAAATTATGAATCAAATGGATCTGGCAGATATCTACAGAACATTCTATCCTAAAACAAAAGGATATACCTTCTTTTCAGCACCTCATGGTACCTTCTCCAAAATTGACCACATAATTGGTCACAAAACAGGCCTCAACAGATACAAAAATATTGAAATTGTCTCATGCATCCTATCAGATCACCATGGACTAAGGCTGATCTTCAATAACAAAATAAATAATAGAAAGCCAACCTTCACGTGGAAACTGAACAACACTCTTCTCAATGATACCTTGGTCAAGGAAGGAATAAAGAAAGAAATTAAGGACTTTTTAGAGTTCAATGAAAATGAAGCCACAACATACCCAAACTTATGGGACGCAATGAAAGCATTTCTAAGAGGAAAACTCATAGCTCTGAGTGCCTCCAAAAGGAAACTAGAGAGAGCACACATTAGCAGCTTGACAACATACCTAAAAGCACTAGAACAAAAGGAAGCAAATTCACCCAAGAGGAGTAGACGGCAGGAAATAATCAAACTCAGGGGCGAAATCAACCAAGTGGAAACAAGAAGAACTATTCAAAGAATCAACCAATCAAGGAGCTGGTTCTTTGAGAAAATCAACAAGATAGATAAACCCTTAGCCAGACTCATTAGAGGGCACAGGGAAAGCATCCTAATTAACAAAATCAGAAATGAAAAAGGAGACATAACAACAGATCCTGAAGACATCCAAAACACCATCAGATCCTTCTACCAAAGGCTATACTCAACAAAACTGGAGAACCTGGATGAAATGGAGAAGTTCCTAGACAGATACCAGGTACCAAAGTTGAATCAAGATCAGGTTAATGATCTAAACAGCCCTATATCCCCCAAAGAAATAGAAGCAGTCATTAATAGTCTCCCAACTAAAAAAAGCCCAGGACCAGATGGGTTTAGTGCAGAGTTCTATCAGACCTTCAAAGAAGATCTAATCCCAGTTCTTCACAAACTATTCCACAAAATAGAAACAGAAGGTACTCTACCCAACTCATTCTATGAAGCCACAATTACTCTGATACCTAAACCACAAAAAGACCCAACAAAGATAGAAAACTTCAGACCAATATCCCTTATGAATATTGATGCAAAAATCCTCAATAAAGTTCTTGCTAACCGAATTAAAGAACACATCAAAACAATCATCCATCCTGACCAAGTAGCTTTCATCCCAGGGATGCAGGGATGGTTCAATATACGGAAATCCATCAACGTAATCCAGTATATAAACAAACTCAAAGACAAAAACCACATGGTCATCTCGTTAGATGCAGAAAAAGCATTTGACAAGATCCAACACCCATTCATGATAAAAGTCTTGGAAAGATCAGGAATTCAAGGCCCATACCTAAATATGATAAAAGCAATCTACAGCAAACCAGTAGCCAACATCAAAGTAAATGGTGAGAAGCTTGAAGCAATCCCTCTAAAATCAGGGACTAGACAAGGCTGTCCACTTTCTCCATACCTATTCAACATTAAACTTGAAGTCCTAGCCAGAGCAATTCGACAACAAAAGGAGATCAAAGGGATACAAATTGGATAAGATGAAGGCAAAATATCACTTTTTGCAGATGATATGATAGTATATATAAGTGACCCTAAAAATTCCACCAGAGAACTCCTAAGCCTGATAAACAGCTTCGGTGAAGTAGCTGGATATAAAATTAACTCCAACAAATCAATGGCCTTTCTCTACACAAAGAATAAACAGGCTGAGAAAGAAATTAGGGAAACAACACCCTTCTCAATAGTCACAAATAATATAAAATATCTTGGCGTGACTCTAACTAAGGAAGTGAAAGATCTGTATAATAAAAACTTCAAGTCTCTGAAGAAAGAAATTATAGAAGATCTCAGAAGATGGAAAGATCTCCCATGCTCATGGATTGGCAGGATCAACATTGTAAAAATGGCTATCTTGTCAAAAGCAATCTACAGATTCAATGCAATCCCCATCAAAATTCCAACTCAATTCTTCAACGAATTAGAAAGTGCAATCTGCAAATTCATCTGGAATAACAAAAAACCTAGGATAGCAAAAACTCTTCTCAAGGATAAAAGAACCTCTGGTGGAATCACCATGCCGGACCTAAAGCTTTACTACAGAGCAATTGTGATAAAAACTGCATGGTACTGGTATAGTGACAGACAAATAGACCAATGGAATAGAATTGAAGACCCAGAAATGATCCCACACACCTACGGTCACTTGATCTTCGACAAGGGAGCTAAAAACATCCAGTGGAAGAAAGACAGCATCTTCAACAAATGGTGCTAGCACAACTGGTTGTTAACATGTAGAAGAATGCGAATCGATCCATTCCTATCTCCTTGTACTAAGGTCAAGTCTAAGTGGATCAAGGAACTTCACATAAAACCAGAGACACTGAAACTTATAGAGGAGAAAGTGGGGAAAAGCCTTGAAGATATGGGCACAGGGGAAAAATTCCTGAATAGAACAGTAATGGCTTGTGCTGTAAGATCGAGAATTGACAAGTGGGACCTCATGAAACTGCAAAGCTTCTGCAAGGCAAAAGACACCATCAATAAGACAAAAAAACCACCAACAGATTGGGAAAGGATCTTCACCTATCCTAAATCAGATAAAGGACTAATATCCAATATATATAAGGAACTCAAGAAGGTGGACTCCAGAAAGTCAAATAACCCCATTAAAAAATGGGGCTCAGAACTGAACAAAGAATTCTCACCTGAGGAATACCGAATGGCAGAGAAGCACCTGAAAAAATGTTCAACATCCTTAATCATCAGGGAAATGCAAATCAAAACAACCCTGAGATTCCACCTCACACCAGTCAGAATGGCTAAGATCAAAAATTCAGGTGACAGCAGATGCTGGCGAGGATGTGGAGAAAGAGGAACACTCCTCCATTGTTGGTGGGATTGCAAGCTTGTACAACCACTCTGGAAATTAGTCTGGCGGTTCCTCAGAAAATTGGACATAGTACTACCGGAGGATCCAGCAATACCTCTCCTGGGCATATATCCAGAAGATGTCCCAACCGGTAAAAAGGACACATGCTCCACTATGTTCATAGCAGCCCTATTTATAATAGCCAGAAGCTGGAAAGAACCCAGATGTCCCTCAACAGAGGAATGGATACAGAAATTATGGTACATTTACACAATGGAGTACTACTCAGCTATTAAAAAGAATGAATTTATGAAATTCCTAGCCAAATGGATGGACCTGGAGGGCATAATCTTGAGTGAAGTAACACAATCACAAAAGAACTCACACAATATGTATTCACTGATAAGTGGATATTAGCCCAAAACTTAGGATACCCAAGATATAAGATACAATTTACTAAACGCATGAAACTCAAGAAGAATGAAGACCAAAGTGTGGACACTGTGCCCCTTCTTAGAATTGGGAACAAAACACCCAGGGAAGGAGTTACAGAGACAAAGTTCGTAGCTGTGATGAAAGGATGGACCATTTAGAGACTGCCGTATCCAGGGATCCATCCCATAAGCAGCTTCTAAACGCTGACACCATTGCATACACTAGCAAGATTTTGCTGAAAGGACCCAAATATAGCTGTCTCTTATGAGACGATGCCGGGGCCTAGCAAACACAGGAGTGGATGTTCACAGTCAGCTATTGGATGTATCACAGGGCTCCCAATGGAGAAGCTAGAGAAAGTACCCAAGGAGCTAAAGGGATCTGCAACCCTATTGTTGGAACAACATGATGTACTAACCAGAACCCCGGAGTTCTTGTCTCTAGCTGCATATGTATCGAAAGATGGCCTAGTCGGCCATCACTGGAAAGAGAGGCCCATTGGACTTGCAAACTTTATATGCCCCAATATAGGGGAATGCCAGGGCCAAAAGAATGGGAATGGGTGGGTAGGGAAGTGGGGGGCGCTATGCGGGACTTTGGGGATAGCATTGGAAATGTAACTGAGGAAAATATGTAATAAAAATATTAAAAATTTAAAAAAAAAAAAAAGAAATGCACACATTCCAGACCAGGCCAGGTGGTTGGCCTCATGGACACTTTTTTTTTCTCTTCCTCCTCTGCTTCCCTATTGCTTTTCAGAAAGGCAAATACAAAATGCCTAGGGAGCGAGAGGCTCACCTCTCTCTCCCCTGCATGCTCTGTGCAGCAATTTCCTTCTTGCAAGGGTCTCTTAGCTGGCTGATGAGAAATGCAAAACGCCTGGCCTTGTTGCTGAGCTGGCTGTACAGAACTGTGGTGGCTGACAGGACAAGTCAGCTGTGGCTGTGCAGCTGGAGGCTGTGGAGAGAAGGGCTGGGCTCTCACGCTGCCTCCCGAGCATCCCTGGGCACACAATCTGGTAGATTATTGACACCACTGAATGATGTGGATGGCATTTATTAGTTTTCAATAGCTTCTATAAAAATGAACCTCGCGCCATCTGCGGAATTAGGATTCAGAAGAAGCTCTGGTTATAAAATATTTGCGGCTGCTTCTGCTATTATATAAGATTTTACATTTTATAGCCACCCCGTGGGACTTGACATGTAAATTAAGGTACGTATTTAGAAGCAGTAAATAAACTTAGGAGAGCAGCAGTACAATTAATGAACGGACAGAAAATTGCACATGGGAGGAGAGAGAGCTTTTCTATATAGAAAGTTGGCCATGAAATGAGGTTTAAACAGTCTCCTGTCACTATCATTAAGACATTAATAGTAAACATAACACCCTGGAATTCACAAGGAAGATATCTCAGAGAAGTGAATAAACGCTCTCTATAAAGGGGAAATCCAGTGGGTATGACTTCCCCTCTCTTATCATCTCACTGGATTGGGAAACTTGTCTAATTATTCAAAAGCTTTCTTCAATCTTACCTCTGGCAGAATAAATGTTTTGATTTAAAAGAAGAAGAAGAAGAAGAAGAAGAAGAAGAAGAAGAAGAAGAAGAAGAAGAAGAAGAAGAAGAAGAGAGGAGGAGGAGGAGGAGGAGGAGGAGGAGGAGGAGGAGGAGGAGGAGGAGGAGGAGGAGGAGGAGGAGGAGGAGGAGGAGGAGGAGGAAGAAGAAGAAGAAGAAGAAGAAGAAGAAGAAGAAGAAGAAGAAGAAGAAGAAGAAGAAGAAGAGGAAGAAGAAGAAGAAGAAGAAGAAGAAGAAGGAGAAGAAGAAGAAGAAGAAGAAGAAGAAGAAGAAGAAGAAGAAGAAGAAGAAGAAGAAGAAGAAGAAGAAGAAGAAGAAGAAGAAGAAGAGGAAGAGGAAGAAGAAGAAGAAGAAGAAGAAGAAGAAGAAGAAGAAGAAGAAGAAGAAGAAGAAGAAGAAGAAGAAGAAGAAGAAGAAGAAGAAGAAGAAGAAGAAGAAGAAGAAGAAGAAGAAGAAAAAGAAAGAAAAATCCATGGAAAGCATTCAAGGCCTTGTTCTACCACCACCCAATTTTCCAAAATCACCACCCAATTTTGTCACTTTCTCCTGCCTCTTTGTCCCTCATGACATCATCCCAGTGTGCTTCAGAAATGCCAGAGCCAATCGGGGTCAACCCTGGGAGCTCACATTCCCTAAGCAGATTAGGTTGCCCTTGAGCCCTCTTCCAGAGCAGGACCCACTCTTTAAAATGACTGGTATATACAGTGGTATTGAACTGGCTCTGATATTTCAAAGCAAACCACAATTCTTATAGAACTGAGAAGTTCTTTCTCATGTCCCTCTTTCTATATATGCTTAGCCATAGTTTAGGGAAAGCTGTCCCCTAATCTCTAAGAATGCTACATTGTACCAATGAATGTTTATTTTTATCACTGGCAGTGGTTTTGGTGATGGTGGTGGTGGTGGTAGCGGTGGTGGGATTTGGTGGGACAAAGTATCAATATCTAGCCCAGAACTCATTATTTAGGCAAGGCTAACCTTGAACTCTCCATGTTTAGTTTTTATTCCTGTCATTTGGTTTTGCAGAACGTATGGCAATGTAGTCCTGTGTGATGGTATAAAGTCTGGGGACTCCACCTCTCCCCGAGGCTATACCACTAAGACTGGGAGACCCACCAACAGGATGAGAGGAAACTGGTGGTTATAAAAAAAAAAAAAAAAAACCGACTCTTTTCACATGCTGGCCAGCCAGGATGAGGCCACCACCCAGGTTTCCATTCTCTTCCCTGAATCTACCTCTTTCAGCTTCATACCCAGCAAGCCTCAGCCTGGAATGCTGGCCCCTCTTGATCTGTCTTGAAAGGCTGCTTGTACTAATGGCGTTTAGAGCCTTAGGAGCCAGTCCCTGAAGCATCACAGAACTGAAAGATAATCCACAGATAGAAAGGGCTTCTGGCCCACCACTTTATATTAGAACAAAAATAATCATGGTAATAGCTTGCATTCTCCTTGATACCTTTCACTCAATAATGTCAAGTAATTTGTACGCAAGCAATTAAGAAAACACTCCTTTGTGGTAAGTTACTAATTTAGCTCCCATTTTAAAGAGAGACAGAAAGAGCCTTAATGATTTTCTCTAGGGAACAGCAGAGCAGGGAACAGAAGCGGTGGGTATGTGGTGATTTGTGGAGTAAGATCTCTCATGTTCGGCTCTAATCCCCAATATTGGGCTCACAAAATTGCTTCGGCGTGGGAGTTGGTCTCAAATCTCTTGGGCGGTGTTGCTGCTGTAGTCAAGAGCTGCCTGGTTTTTGCTGTGGAGCAGGCTGCATTTTGTAACTGCACAAATTTTTGTGCTCTCTTTCTGTTGTATAATCTATAGCACTCCCCTCTCTGGTATTTCCAATCCCCACGAGCTGCAGAACCTTGGAATGAATTGGAACACTGTAATTTTCCCTCCTTATTGATTTGGGAGGAGGATGGGCAATGGGGAAAGAAATGGGTAAAGTCGAAATCTCCCAACTACATCACAGATCCATTTCTTGGTCCTCGGGACTGCTAATTCAAGATCCCTTTGGTCCCCATTCTTTGTGCCTCAGCTCCCATCCTCTGAGAGCCAGCTGTAGCATCATGTGACCTGAGTGTCCAGGGCATGGTGCTCTGGCCTCTACCTATGCTTTGTTGCTACCTTATAGGCTTATACAATTTGTTCCTCCTTATAGGCTATACAATTTGCGGTTTTAGATGAAAGACTGTGAATTCAGTGGATAAAGTATTTGACACGTGGGCACAAAGCTCTGAGTCTGAGTCCCCGGCAGTTATATTAAAAACAGGGCTGACCATGTGTTTCAGTCTTAGCATGTGGGAGGCAGGGGCAGAAGGATGCCTGGGGCTGGCTGGTCAGCAAGCATAGCCATTGTGAGCTCTAGGTTCAGTAAGAGACCCTGTCTTAAGGAGTGAGTGGAAAATCATAAAGAAAGAAGACTGACATCAACATCTGACCTCCACATGCATGTGAATATATGTATGTGCATCCATCCATACACACACACACACGTACACGTACACATACACGCATACATACACATACACATGAAACACACAAATTTTAGATGATTATTGGGAAATGACACTCAATAACAAGACAGCCTTCTTTGACAGTGATGTCATTACTTGCAATTATCCTTTTCATGGTAGAAGGCTGTGTATTTTGAAGCTGTTTTTATGAGATACGACATTCAATTTCTATCATAGTCACATGAAATTTAAGCTGACAAAGGGGGAAAGACAATTACTAAATTGCTTTTAAATGTATTTTTTTCACTCTTAGGCAGAGCAAGAACTTTGGGAATACTGGAGTGAGGTATAAAATTTCTTTGTGAAACAGGCTGATTATAGAAAGGGAAGATAAAATTTATTGTTGTTATTAAAATAGTTGGTAGTGCTCTTGAAGGTAACTATGAGTTGTAGTCTTATATAACTTAAGTAATTATAGCAGTAATTAGCACAGGTAGGCATATAGGAAAGTATAAACATGGAAGTGGATAAATATACTGGCAACTACATCAATAAAGCATTCTACAAACATAAACTGCTCTATAAATGCTAATTAATTACATAAGTAGGCATACAGGATGGAATAGTTATTCGTATTACTGCAAAGATAAACAATTCACACGAACACACAGTACACACATTTGTAAGCAGGATTTTCTACATCTCCCATATGCAGTCGCCTGAGATCCCAAGCAAACTGTCCAGAAGGCTGAAGGCTCTATTTCTGCCATTCAGCTCAACAACCAGTGACCACATGCCTAGTGGGCACTTCAAGTGTTGCCGCCCCCAAAGGATTGTGCTAAGAGTGAAAAGCAGACATCAGGTTTCTCATGCCTGGTTTTAGTGTCTTGTTTATACCTTATATTGACTAAAAAGATGAATAACAGCATTTTGAATATTTTGGGTTAACAAAGAATGCTATTAAAGCTGATTTTCCCTGTTTTCTTTTTCACTGTGGCTGCTGGTGCTGTTCTTAACTATCAAACCTGAGTTTGTGGAATCAATAGGGGAGTCTGAGGTGAGGCGTGCTCCCGGGCTCTCAGGCTGGGCTCTGCCTCTATGCTCCACCTGTCTGCAGAGCTGTAGAGTAGGATAAACCAAAGTAGTTTCTCTGTGCTCTGATGGACCGTGGTGAGCAAAAGGACCAGGCAATCCCACTCACCTGGAAAAGACAACCTTTGGTGCCAGACACACCGAATCAAGGGGCTCAAAGCACGCTAGGATAATTGAGCTACTCCTCTGCAAAGCTCAAACAAGTCAAACTGTAAACTTTCTGGCTACTAGACATGCCAGCTAGTTATTTATGAGGGCAGGAGAGGGGTGGGCAGAAAAGAGCAAGTAGGAGATGAGATAACTTTGGGGTCAGTTTGTTTTTGAATGTATCCGACTTGCTGATCACCTACATGTCCAGACTATTTGCAAGAATTCATTGAGGTGATAAATTATATGGTAATTGTTATTGTTCAATAACAATACATAGATGAAAATTACTACATTGTTAGTATAAAATGAGTTTGACGATTGTGACATGAACTCCAGTTAGGGTGCTAGTTACAAACACAACTGGAGTTCTGATATTTAGTCCTGTTTGAGTGAATTGCTTAAAACACTTGAATTCTTATTTGCATATTGTTTTCGAAATATGCACTCAATGAGTCCAGAAGGCTGCAATATCAAGAAAGCAAGATTAACTCCATTAAAATAGTTACTGTAGTACCCTACAATTGTGTAAGAATGTAATATGCCATTGTCACTGGACTTGAAGAACGTAACAGATTACCAGCCATTCAGGGCTGGGGAGTATGCACGTTGCATAGAATGAGCAGCATGCATTCTCCTTCTCATACCATGGCTCCTGTGGGTCACCAAGCACAGGAGAGTCTTAATTTTCCCTCTTTTCCCATGAGGCTTATCTTCTAGAGCTAACTAGAAGATAACTAACTCACCTTCGCCATCTTCTTGAGTGACTTAGGAGACATTTAAGACTTGAAGGAAAACAAGTCTTCAAGATGATAAAGCACTCAAGGATTGCCCAGGACAAGAAAATACCCCTGTTCATGTACTCTTTCTCTACTGTTGATGCAGGGGCTGAATGAAGCTCTGTATCATAGGACTGGCCCTCAAAATGTCACAGGTATAACTAGTAAACACCCTCCTTAGACCAGAGGAGTAACTTCCTAGCAAGGCAGCTAGCTAACTTCAATGTCAGAAAACTTGTATTTCTCCAGGTTCCCAGAATGCATTGCAGAATAATGTACAAGTTCTGGAGTGATACATGCAGATGCTCTTGTAGAGTTACATGCAGAAGAGTGTCAGATTTGAGGCTTCTAGCCCATGACCAGGACAGGCTTCAGACCCAGAATTTAAGGGAGTTCACCTCCTGCTGATTCCTAGCTGTAGGTAGGTATCTTTCCTGCATTGTCGCACAGCCTAGTACAATGTATATACAATTCTATTTCACCTCAAGAACAACTATTACTCAGGACAAGGAAGGGTCCTGGGTCTCAGGAAATAACAAAGGAGCATTGAGGATCTCCTTTCTTTAATTTGTATACACACACACACACAAACACACACACACACACACACACACACACACACACACACACACACACACACACACCTGGACAACCCTATAGACACAGGCAGGAATCCGCGATGAGGCATGGTAATCACTCTCTTTTCTTTCATTTGTTTGTTTGTTTGTTTGTTTGTTTGTAGTCACTAGAACAGTACTGATTTGCACGTTGTTTTCATAAATTTGCATAGTGCATTTAAGAGGCTCTGTCTCTCCAGCAACTCTCACTGCCATGGAGATGTGGCTGCTAAGCACACAAAGGAAGTCTTTATTTCTGCATACATCAATTCAATGAAGCTTTTAAATGCTACAGAACATAGACGGATTTTCTTTTAATTAAAGTACCAGTGTGAGAACTTTTCATAAAGCCTTCCCATTCTTATTGTGGTCATTGGGCAGCTTGGAAGCCTGACAATGAGCGGCCATGGGAGGCTCTGAGAATCCTTCCTTATGAACATTGTGATCAATCTGGGACAGCCTCTGATATCATTGCAGTCACTCTGTCCTCAGCCTCTGGAATCATACTGTCCTGCTGCTTCCCAAAGCAGCACTCCCACAGTCCACTGCCAGCCATGCTGGGGACCCCTCCCTGCCCATCTGGCTTGGCTCGGGACTCCCCCATCCATAAGTGAGGCTCAGCAAGCTGTGGGAAGTGTTTGTGCACCTGTTTAGGTTTCATTTAGGAACAAGGATGGCACTGTGCAAGACAGACCATCTGATTCTACTCATGCAGAAGAATTAAGAAAACATCTTTTTTCTCAGCCCCCCTCATGAATGTGATAGTATGACTCTTGTTGGAAATTAGACTGTATGTGCACAGCCCTCGTTTCTTATACAACAGGCTTGACTGTATGCAGTCCCTCCTTTCCTCTATCTAAAGAAATCACCCATTTACCTTTACCATGGTCTTTAAAAAAAATCCCTCAACACTGAGCCCTTCACAGAAGGAAGAGGCAAGAGAAGATGTTAGAGTGGGGTGTTTTCCAGCCATTGCACAAGAAATGACCATAAATGAATGAAAGAAATGAAAGCTCCCCCCCATGGGAAGAGTGGGGAGGGAAAGGAGAAGAGAAACTCAAAGAGAACAGCTTTCCCCAAGCCATGTTCTGCAAGCTGATGCGAATCGGGTAGCACCAAGCTCTCTTTCTCTGCTGTGGAGTGGCAAGTCCCTGGGCTGAGAACACTGGCCTGCTGGGTCTGAAAACTCTAGATTCTGACTCATAAAAGCTGTGTCCCCTTGGCCGATTGTATTAATTCTCAAAACTGAAATAATAACACTGTAATGTCCCTACATCATAGAATAATAGGATTAAACTATATATTATTCTATTTTTTGTTTGTTGTTTTGAGACCAGTCTTGTTATATATACAACCTAGGCTAGCCTCAAACTCTTGATCCTCCTGCCTCAGCTCTCTCTCTCTCTCTCTCTCTCTCTCTCTCTCTCTCTCTCTCTCTCTCTCTCTCTCTCTCTCTCTCTCTCTGTGTGTGTGTGTGTGTCTGTCTGTCTGTCTGTCTTTGTGTGTGTGTCTGTCTGTCTGTCTTTGTGTGTGTGTGTGTGTGTGAGAGAGAGAGAGAGACAGAGAGAGAGAGAGAGAGAGAGAGAGAGAGAGAGAGAGAGAGAGAGAATGAGAATGCATATGTGTGTGCACATGCCAAGACTCTCATGTGGTGGTCAGGGAATAACCCTCAGGAGTCTCCTTCCATTATGAGTGTCCCAGGGATTGAACTCAGGAGGACAGGATGGCAGGAGGAAGGCAAGTGCCTTAACCCACTTAGTCATCTTGTTAGCCCATTCACTACAATATTTTTAGAGGAGTTCACATTGAACATTTGCCTCTCACAAGTTAACCTACAAACATTCCTGAACATTCTACTGTGTCTTCAACCTGCATCATGCATATATACCATCATACCATGTGGTGTTGAGACCATAGAATTAATTTCAACTTGACAGTTGTGTAGACCTCTATAAAATATTTACACTGTTTTTGTAAATCATATTGTTTACCATGCAGCCTTTAGGTTATTTACCTGGGATTTTTTTTTTTTTTTTACAAATGCTATCCTCTATCTCGTATGTCTCTATGTCTGCACACTGGGCTAACAGTCATATATATATATATATATATATATATATATACCACTGCCCTGTCCACTTCAAACCTCTGCAGTTCCAGTAATCCTCCACTGTGGGTTAAGATCCCATCAAGCTGTGGCTGAGACCACTATAGTAAGAATGGAAAAATAGATTGTTAGGGTCCAATGTGGCAGTATGTACCTTTAATCTCAGCACTCAGGAGGCAATAAGATCTCTACAAGTTTGAAGCTAGTCTTTAAGAGTAAATATATTAGTCTTTCTGAGGCTGGCTGAATTTACTTAGTATGGTCACCTCCAAGTAGTACCTGCCTTCCTACAAGAAAAAAAAATCATCATTCTGAATGGTTGAAAATAATTACACTATAATATATGTCACATACTCTTTATCCATAATTTTCTTCTAGGACACCAACATTGATTTCACAATTTATATTTATATGTGAGCAGTGCTGCAATAAATGTTGTGCAACTGACTCTGATGTGCTGACTTGGAAGCCCCTGGTAGCAGGTAGCCACTGGTAACCAACTGCCCATGGTACAGTTGTAAAGCCCACATTATAAGCCATGACATGGGCCATAACTGCTTACATTCCAGACTCTCTTCACTTGTTACAGTTCAGGAGCCTTACTCCTCTCTAGATGGAAAGATAGGGTCTTCTTCCCATCTGCACTGAGCAGGAGGCTCTTTGTCTATTAAGACAGTGTAGAGCTAAGAAATTGCTCTAACCTGAGGGCTGCAGGTCTCCTGTCTACTAGAAGGGAAGCATATATTGTACATGGCTATAAGGGATCTTAGGTGGTCCACAGTCCCACTTTACAGTTTTAAGCATTAGAATAATCAGAGGAGCAAATGGTCTTGTCCAAGATCACAGAGTTTCATATCAAAATGCAAAAAAGGAATCCACACTTCCTATTAGCCCAGTGTGCAGTGATAGAGACCTACCTAATAGGTAGAGTACAGCATCTATACAGAAATTTCCTAGGTAGTTAACTTAAATGCTATATAGTAAACAATATGATTTATAAAACAGCTTAAATATTTTATAGAAGTCTACACAACTGTCAAGTTGAGATTAATTCTATGGTCTCAAAATGTCATAGACTTGAATGATGTGCCACAACACACTGGGGTCTGGGCAGCCATCCCTAGCTTATGTCTGTATTTTTTCTCCTGTGACAGAGCTCATAGTGAGTATGCAGCTCACACTTCCATTCACAGCTACAGAGGAGTGCTATCCACAGAAATAGCTGAGCTCTGTGATTATACATCTCCATTAGAGGAGACTGCTTCCAGCAAGTAAAGTTCTGGCCATCATAAAAGACCCAAACTGGAAAGGCAGAGACATCTGGCCCTTTGGGACCACTCAAGGCCACTGTGATCTCAGCCTGACCAGCCAAGTCATATGTCAACTCAGGGTGAAGGGGAGATCACACAGTAACACTGGAGGATGGGGCCCTGGGCTTTCTCCAACCTCAGAACCACTAACAGAATTCTGACTCAGGGCATTTTTTTTCCTCAAGTTTCCTCCTCTAAGATCTTCTTTCTAGTGGTCACTTCTCTGTGAATTATAAGAGGTCAGTGGCCACCAAGAACAATGACAAAGTCACTAACTAGTTCATTGCATAGACCATAGCCAGTGGATCATAGCCACCATCTTCTTTACATAGCCCTACTTAGCTGGCTCCACAGGGGAGTTCTGGCATCCTCCCAACAAACAACTTCCTCAGGTACTATATATATGATCTCCCAATGAGGGCTGCAGTCTAGGCACTCCCTCTTAGAAATCTGATCCCAGAACTTTCTAGGTTGTCTTTGCAGTGGTGCCACAGTAAAAACAAACAACCAAGAACAAAACGACTAAAACCTAATGGCCTCTAGGAGAAGTACATGTTAGCTTTATAAGGAAGGGCGTGTGTTCCCAAAGCATCTCACTCCAGCTCATAGAGGTTGCTAGATGTATCTATTGTTATCCAATAGCATATTGCTGTCATTAAATTTTTGCCTATCAAATTACTTTATGTCTTCTGCATCCTAATTGCACTCTGATAGATAGGAAATTGGTTCTGGAAGTAATCCTAAGAGGCAAGATTTGGGGATTCGTGTTGTCAGGTTTGGGGGGGGGGTGTTAATGCAATATTAATCTCCTGTCCAAGGGAAATGGGATGCTTGCAAGCCATCTGCAGTCAAGGTAACACTTATAGTTGGATGGACTAGAGGGCTAACTGAAAGAAGTCCGAAGCATAGAGGACTGCTGCAATTGGCTGTAGAGACAGTGAGGATAAACTCTGAGGGCTGTGGTGTGAGATCACATTCAGTATGCTTGAAGACCTACAGAGAGTGAACAAGCTCAGAGTCTTTGGTCCTGGCTAAAGCCACAATCCAAAAATCAAAACCTTCATGGCATCATCATTGAAGCCAAGGGTCTAATGAGGTCAGATCGACAGTTTCACTGCTCAGGTTTACTGAATTATAGCATTAGTTGAGTCTGCTGAGCATCATAGGAAGGTCTGGTCTTTCTACACTCTTGCTCACTCCTCTCAGCCTACAGCGGGAACTACCAACAAATAATTTATCAGGTTTTGGTTAGAAATATGATGTTGATATGACATTGGTTTCTTTTGTCTCAGCATTCCATTCTTTACCTTGGAATACTTTGAAATAAATGATAACAGAGTCACTTCTTATTTTTATGTATCAATGTAATTAAATATGGTGGACAATTCATACTTCTTGTGATTCAGAAATCACTCACAGACACGGTGGTTCTGTGCACAAACGTTCCTTTTGCAGGGGTGACTAGACCATCTATGGGTCTTTCATGGGTCAACACTATCTTCTATTCTCAAGACCTGCTCTCTTTCACGGGCCACTATATCTCCTTCTTCTAATAAAGTTCATTCCTTTTCTTGATCTGTGAAATATAACCAACTTCGGGTACTTTTTCAGGATTGATGAGCATAAAGACTATCTGTAAGGAAAATAATATATACTTAGTAAATTCATGAAAAGACAATAACAATTTAAACTCACAACTCATTTTAGAAGAAGCTAACTTGAAACTACCCACAGAAGGTGCAGGGCTACTTCTACCCCAGCCAGTTGTAAGTGTGCCATCTGCTGATTTACCATGTTTCCATCCCATCTAGTGAGAAAAGAAAGAAGGTTCGACTATTGGAATTCTGGTAGTTCTCGTCCTTGATAAACTTGAATCCCTGCAAATCTCTTTCTTTTAACTTTTGTAGTAGCTGGGAGGAATGGTATTTGGCTTGGGTCCGTCCAGCTTTTTATTCATTAAAGAGAAAGAGGAAGTTACAATATACCAGGAAAATCTCACTCTTAGAAAATTCCAGGAGTTTTCAGTTCAGTGAAGGAACATTAAGAGAGTAACCTTGCAGAGACTGAGGCGGGGGGGCACATAAAGAATGGGAAAGAAAATCCACCCAAAGAGCTAACATTAAGAAGGTGGGTAATTTAACTTTAGAGCTGCGTGGCTTGACTGTGATGCATGTGATCTGGGATGTGGGACACCAAGGAATGACAGCCTGGTGAGGTGGCCTGACAGAGAGAAGCTGACTGATTGCAGCTGTGTAGGGTAGAAGCCGCTTTCAAAAAACACAGACACACCGGGGCCACACTTTATCACCTAGACCATCTGCTGGACAGTTTAGAAAGCAGAGGACCGTTTGCTAAGTGACAAGCCGATGTCACTTTATTCTAATGTTTAACAAAAGAAGAACTCTGCCAGGCAACGCGCAATAACAACAGAGTATTTTGTCACTTTACATCAAGCAATTTGTGTGATGTTTTGAGTCCCTTAAGTATTATCTTTGCATTATGTTTATACTTTGATAGCATCTGTAGAACAGGAAATGTGTCCCTAAATATTGGATGTCATTTTGAGAAAATTGTTTTTCATTAAACCTACTGTAGACACTGTTTTGCCTGGATTTGTTTTAGCTGCCACGGGATTCTTCCTAAATCATTTCATCTCTCCTGCTCTTCCTGTCTCGTGCACATTAACACAGACTCCTGTTGCCCACAGGTCATGTCACCATGCTGACCATGGTTTGGACATCACACTGAAGCTGGACTGCCTGGAGCTCCAGACACACATGGTCTGCCTATCTGAAAGAAGACGTCAAGTGCTTCAAAATCCCACAGGCATGCTTTTATCTCTGTGCTGATGAAGTGTGTGTGTGTGTGTGTGCGCGCGCACTTGGATGGGGGTGGTACTTGACGAGAGGCTAGCTGTTCCCTAGTGCTCTGATTGATAACCCTGTTGACTACATGCAGCGACACATACATAGATAATAATTCCTTATACAGGGTGCTTTGGCAATACTTCCTATACAATTCGCCATGGTCTCTGTCTCTGAGACATCTACATGTGACTTGAAACTCCAGGTTTACAAGTGACTTGAGGATAAAACTGGCATTTTTAAAAATCGAATTGGGGGATGGTGTACATGCTGCAGCCCAAGTGAAGAGTGAGTGCTCTTCTTCCCCCAGGTCGGTTCTAAGAATCAAATCAAGATCATCAGGCCTGGCAGCAAGCACCCTTTTCCACTGAGTCATCTTGTTGGCCCTAAACTGTTGGGTTTTTTTTTTTTAACCAAATGTTCAAGCTAGCATTCTTCTTCGCTCATTTCTTCTTAACACTTGGATTTATAGTTATTGGTACAATGGTTAGCTCATGTGTATTTTAACACAATGGATGAGTTGCTGCTGCTGAAAGCTATTCAAATCTTAACCTACTTTGGACTGCATTCTTGGCTATGGGTACAGCCCTGACCCTTCTGCTGTTTCTGGAGAACTCATGCTGAGCCACACTGAGCTTGAACATCATCGTCACCCATGGTATCATCATGACATCATGTGAAGATGTCAGGATGGGCCTAGAGAGAAATCCTACAGAAAGGAGGCTCAAAGTCAACTCTCACAGAGTACAGATCCCTCACTCTAAGACTCCCCACAGAGGTTATTCATCTTCAAGGTGCCCTGTCATGAGCTGCTGAGAGAACAGCTCCTACAACACAAAACCACTTGATTTGTGCATGCTCCAGATTCTTGGCATAGGTGTTCTGTTCATGCCTTCCTGGTGAATTGTGAAAAGCCTACTTTTTCGTAACATCCCTTCTCTGATGTAGGCAACACGTTATACCTTTTCATCTTAAGGCTTCTAAAACCTGCCAAGCCAGACCCACAACAGGCTGCAAACAGTTTTGTGAATATTTTTATGTTCTGCCAACTGTTCATTGGTCTGTGCGTGCCTTGAGTTCAAGACAGTGTCTTCCTCTTGTTCAGACAATGCTGTAGTATTTGCTATATAGTAGATTCTCTAGAAGTGTTTGTACAAGTTAATGTCAACCTCTGTGCAAGAATTATATACGTGAGCATTGTGGCTAGTAATTATGCCAGAAGCTTTGATTCGTTTTTTGTGGCAACAACTCAGTAATATGTCAATTTCACTTCAGCCAATGTTTGTTATTTTTAAATGTACTGTCTTGGTCCCTGGGTTAAAATGTGACTAAATTCTTCTCCTAAAAGCTGTTCCCATGTGAGGAACACACACCAAATCCCTGCATTAAGTAGGGAGTCTTGAACACAGTAAGCTTTGGGAGAAAGAGGAGAGGCACCAAGCTCATGAGGCTATGCCAACCCATTCTAAGCTGCCAGAACCCCAGAAACTGATTGGCATACAGGGGAGGTCTGTTCAGTTCTTCCAGGGCCTGGACAACCCTCCTGGGACACAGTGTATGGCTATGAGGCATGCTGGAGGTGGGAGGGTTTCCTGGTCCCCTCTGCTTGTGAAAAATCCCACTGCAGAGGTGACATCCTGGACAGCAGAGAGCAAGCAACAGTTGGTAGTAAGATGAAATGTCCTTCCCTAATCCCTGCAGTCACTATCCTCCATGACAGTGTGAATTGCAAGGCTGTCATCTGCCAGACTAAGTCTTCATGAACCACAGATGCTTTTTAATGAGGCTCTTTGCGAAAGCTCCCCATACAGTTTGCCAAGACATAATCCCCACCCTGGTGATAGCAATTAGCAATAAATGTTCTCTCTCATTCCTTTAAAACAATTGTTTGAAAGTGGTGTGTGAGTTACACATTAGTTATCTTCCGAGAGAGAGAGAGGGAGAGAGAGGAGAAAGAAAGAGCAGAGGTCCATCAGCAAACATGGGCCTGAGATTGCCCATCCCATCCCATTGCAACTGGGTTCCTATTCAATTTGAAGGTTTCTTGTTTGCTTGCTCTTTAAGGCTTCTTGTTTTTTCCCTCCTGAATCAGTGCGTCCTTCCCTAATAGCATTTTAATATCACTTTCTCTGGATAGCCACCGTCCTCCCCTCTGCAAATACGCAGGAGGGGATTGTAGTGCAGAAGAATGTTCTAGCTGAAGTTAGGAGCATGCAAGCCATGCTAGGAAATGCCACCAGAGCACATGCCACTCGCTCAGAAGAAAGCTCAGGTCTTAGGAGAACTGAGGCTCACGAGAGTGAGCCCAGGGCAGCAAAAGTGTCCCTGTTCTTTTTTTTTTTTTTTTTTTTTAGTCACCTATTTTGGAAGATCTCAAGTGGCAGTTTGCCTTTGCTCTAGGTATCTTAAGCCAGGAGGAAGTGTGAGGAGAGAGGCTATATAGCATTCTGAGAGGAAGTGTCAGGGCATCATGAGGGAAAGTGACAGTATCATGAGGGCAGCCTCGCAGCTCCATGAGGGTGGCTTATGTCATATCATATCTATGCCACGACACAACCATGCAGTCAGTGCATTGGTTATTTGCTTCAGGGAGACGTGCTATGTCTGTTCACTTGATTCCACCAGCCAGGCCCTATCTTGTTCCATTTAAGCACAGATCTTGAGAGTAATTCTCATTTAAGCACAAATCTTGATGAAGGATTCTGATATAGATGCTTCCCTGCATATTCCAAGGAGATTGGCTGTTACTATCCAGTCAGAGTATTGTACATGCTCTTACTGTCTACTTAACTTGCATAAGTTGGGGGAGGATGGCAACCCTGGAGTTAACTCCCTCTCTGCCCACCTCCCTTCCCTCACTTGTGGTCTTAGATGTCTTATTTTGTCCCTGACATGTGAGCGAAAGCAGCAAAACATAACAAAATCAATGATTTTATTCCATTCTATTATTATTCCACATTCTATATACCAGCAGCAGATGAAACAATCCCTTGACCACATCAGAGTCTTCTGTAAGTTCTATCCAAACAAAGACTGCCCCGCACCCCCAGGTTCCAGATTTGGTGGATATGGGTCAAATAATATGTCATGTTTCTAGCTAGTCCCCCGGAGATGTTAGTGACATTAGTCAATAGATGTCTTAGCCAAAAAAGCACAGCCCACATGTTTTGTGGAGGAAGGGGGAGCTGCAGCTTCATTAGGGTCAGAGAAGAAGCAAAAGAACTGAAGTCATAGATGCTCAGACTCTCTGTTCCCAGCGACTTAACACTGTTCTCACTACATACCTGAGTAACAAGTCAGGAGGACTGGAGTGATCTCAACTAATGCCATGTCTGCAAACACTTGCCGCCATTGTCCATCAGTGTTCCAGTACCCAGCTTTTCTGTCCTGTGGTGCAGTCTATCCACAGTCCACTACAAAAGATGAAATGGCAAAAACCTGAGGCTAATCATGTGTTTAACCCCTAGTATCTTTGCTACTGTCCTAATAATATTCTAATTCCACTCCTTTTAAAGCCTAAATCTTAAAAGGGCAGTTTTAATTGAGAACAAAAAAGCAACGAGCCTCACCCACAATCTTTCCCAGTTGCCTGGGAAGAGAATACCATGTATTTAATGGTTTCTAGTTGAGTTCTTGGATTATTTATGCAAAAGAATAATTACAAGGAGACATAATCCTGACTCGTTTAAAGGCAGCTCTTCCTTAGCCGCAATTTCTTTCAACTTTGTCCCTCAAGTACAGCTAACACAATTAAACAGGCACCAATTGCTGCTCCCCACAGCTATTTCATTTCAATCCTTGTCTGACTTCCTCTGCTGCTAGAGAGCTTGTCAAGCAATCTTATCTGAATTTGAGTGCCCCTCTCTTCACTTACGCCCCTTCAGGGAGAAATTGAATTTTTTCTGGAGCGGGTTTGTTGGTTATTTAGAAAGATACAGGTAAGGCAAAGGCAATTGCACGTTTATCCCTGAACTTTAAAGGGACCATAGATTTGAAAAGAAGAGATATTTTTAATCCCTTTACAGCTATTCTTCCTTTTAATAAATAACTGACATTTGAGGGAGACCATTATTGAACATGCCTTCCGAGCCCCTTTGTAATTGTTACAAAGAACTTCTCAGAAGATGAGTCCCATTGTGAGTATTTAAGAAGAAGTCATATTTAGTCAAAATAGACAATTATGTTTATGTCTTCCTGAGTTTTGTTCGCCAAAAGAGAGCATAACACAAAGCTGAAATGCATGTGTGCCAGAACCACAGGCGCGCACAGACTTCAAGCACTCATGTCAGACTCCATGTGATAGGGAAAGCATCAACTGGAGGTACCAACTGGTACCACGTGCCAGTGTGTAGGTGAGCAGGGGATGTAGTCTGGAGGTCTCAACACCCACCTTTACAAGGTCTAGTTAGTTGGTATCAAGATGAAAAATTCTGCAAGTAGCAAAACTAACACAAGACTAAATAAGCAAGTAACAGGGAAACATAAATGATCCCCAAAGCAATACAAATCTACCTCAAGAAAGCCATAAATGTGTAATGCAAAAATACAGTTCTTACCTCAAAAAAGAGAAGAGATAGTTTATCATGAAGCCAATATGATAGACCAATGACCCAGGAATATGGCTTTAGGTCACTCCAAATTCTATGTTCCAGATTAGCTTGAGTCTCATGATGTTTGTACGGTACCAGAAGTCATAAATCAAGACATTTCTCAAATGCATTGGTGGAGAGAGTAGGGTAGGTATTTAAAGCTATGTGGAGAAATCTCAGCTATAGTCCTCAGATGCTATCAAGAGATACGATACTCTGAGCTTTTTGGTTGGTGGGAATTGATGTTACTACATTACAAAAGGTTTTAACTGTCAGTCATAGGATGCTAAGTAACCACACAGAGGTGGACAAGAAATGGCTATTTATAGAGTTAAGTACAGCAGAAGATAAACTATAACTAGACTTTGGACCTGCAACATCTCAACCCCTCCATTATCAATGAAGTGCTAATGAGACAATCAGCCTTGCAAAAGGGTCAGTGAGGGGTGCAGCTGCTTTCTCGTCCCAAAAATTTACAGAAGGTATAAACAATGACTATAACTGTCTTAGGATTTACATTGCTGTGGAAAACAACATTTGGCTGGAGCTGGCTTACAGGTTCAGAGGTTCAGTCCACTATCATCAAGGCAGGAAGCACAGCAGCATCCTGGTGGGCGCTGGAGGACCTGAGGGTTCAACATCTTGATCAGAAGGCACCAGGAGAAGTATGGATCCTCAGGCAGCTAGGAGGAGGCTCTCTTAAAGCCCACCCCAACAGTGAAACACTTCCTCCAACAAGGCCACACCTACTCCAACAAGGACACACCTCCTAATAATGTCACTCACTCCCTTGGTCAAGCATATTCAAACATTCACAATAATACTGAAACAAATTCATAATATTTCAAACTAGAGAGACAAAACAGGTCTTTTTTTTTCTTAATATATTTAAGTATATTTCTGTAATTCTAATTTTTAAAAATGAGATTGGCAAAGTACTCAGAGAGGGGGAATTTGATAAATACACATACACACACACACACACACACATACATTCACATACATACAGATACACACACACAGAGCCTTGGGGGACAAGAGGATCTCAAGTTCAAGGCCAGCCTGGGCTGTGGAACAAGAGTGTATATTTAAAAACAATAGTGGTAACCCCAGAAATTATTGTTTTTAATGCACAAGAGTGATTGTAGAGAAACAGCTGAGAGCTTCTAAAAATGGAGGACACGCTAATCTAATACCAATTCTGTTAGTGATGTCACAACAGTCAAGGCCACGGGGTTGACATTAGACACAGAAGAAACCATGGAATAGAACAGAGAAAGATCAATAGAGTAAACTTTTAACAATGGTGTGAGAATTTTCAATTTAAAAACAATAAAGTTTTCTTCAAATAACAGAATAAATTTCAGTTATGATATCATTAAAAAGAAAAATATATGTAATTGTTGTCTGACAAAATGGGGACTTTCAATGTAACATATAAAAATAAAAACTGTTGATTGGAAAGATGGCTCATGGCTAAGAGCAGAGTTCAGTTTCTATCACTCACATCAGGCTGCTGGGAACCTCCTATAACTCCAGCTCCGGGGGATCTGATACCTTTGTCTGGTCTCCAAAGGTAGCTACTCGAAACCCACATAGGCACACACACACACACACACACACACACACACACACACACACACACACACACACACAAATAAAAAATAAAATAAAAGTGTTAAGTTATTTCTCACTCCCAAGCCATGGAACCTAAGATTCAGCTTTGTTTTCAAACTAGGTATCAAGATGCAAGAACCTGATTGTCTCATGTTAAAATGAAAATCCTCAGTAGTTACAGTTGATGGTTTGTATATGCTTGGCCCAGGGAGTGTCACTATTTGGAGGTGTGTCCTTGTTAGAGTAAGTGTGTCACTGTGAGTGTGGCTTTAATACCCTAGTCCTAGGTGCCTGGAAGCAGTATTCTGCTAGCAGTCTTCAGATAAAGATGTAGAACTCTCAGCTCCTTCTCACCGTGCCTGCCCAGACGCTGCCATGCTCTACCTCAATGATAATGGACTGAACCTCTGAACCTGTAAGCCAGCCCCAATTAAATGTTGTTCTTTATAAGAGTTGCCTTGGTCATGGTGTCTCTTCACAGCAGTAAAACTCCAACTAAGACAGCACCTATAAACACATGAAGTTTTTCAACCTTGGTTCACAGACAGCAACTGTTCTGTGATCCTCCCCATCCCCAGTGCACTCACACACCAATCCCTCCCCAAGATCATTCCTGATCACTTCAACATCCAGACGTGAGGCTTCACCATATCTTTTGTGATTTATCAGTGTCTGCACCAAGACAAATACATCGTAAAGAGTCCTCACGAACTGTCAAAGTTTGGTTGTTATAGGAATAGCAACATGGAAAAGCAGGGACCTTTGAGCATGGATGAAGGCCGAGCCACTTTGATGGAAACAAAGAGACAGGGCAGGTCTCTGTCTGCTCACTACCAGGACTCACCTGACACTGAAAGAGCAACCGGGTGGCTTCTAACCTCTAGAGGTTGCATTAGCCAGCAGCCTATTGAAAGGATGAGCCATGGCCTGCAGAAGAATCCTGAGATTAAGCCTCTAGACTCCACCAGCTAAGCAGGAAGCTGGGCTGAGTCAATCTTACCTCCAGCAACTCAGTATTGCACTGAGATATCAGTCTTCCATGGGAACGGAATGAATCAGATCAGAAACAGACATGAGGAGTGTTAAATGCGTGTCTTGCTTTGTACAAGATAGGTTAGTAAAAGGAAAACAGTGCCCACCCCCCACCTCCCCCCACCTCTTCCCCCCCACCGCCAATATAGCTAGCACCCTGCTGGGTAGCGCCAAACCAGGAGGATAGTCCATATTGTGCTGCTTTTCTGGATCTGGAGAGTTCAGTAGTTGGCTGTTGCTGCGAAACTTGGGTACAAGCTCTTCTTTAATACAAAATATTAGAGTTTGAAAAGTTGGGGGTTTGAAGTCATAGCACTTTGAAAATAAAAAAGATTTTCTTCGGTGTTAAAAGAAAAAAGATTCTAATAATGACATTTTGTGCCTGGAGTCATTAGAACAAAGTACCCGCCTGAAGCAAAATTTTATAGCCAAGTTATGAACCTGCAAACAGAACCTTAACTGCCATGATAGGAGCTGACTGTGGTAATAAAAAATGAATTTGTTAAATAAAATATGTTTATAATTCACTGGGCTCGAAATCAGGGAGGTAGAAAGAAACCTCCAGTGAGTCATTAGGATTTTGCAAAACAGTCCAAAGAGCAGTTCACTCTGTAGGCAGATGGAGGAGTCAGTGCCCTATTGTCGTGATTACAGTGTGTGATTTCATTTATTCATGGGGTGCCAGGGATACAGGGCCTCTTTGAGCTGATAAAACACAGTGGACAAAAGCAAGGGAATGCAATCAAATCTTGGCCTTAAAGAGACTGCAACAGAAATGTCTGAACTAGTCCGGTTTGGCTGGTGACAGGAAATACTTGAAGAACATTAATGCAATGAGCTTTTTCAGCTCCTGGTGGGCTTAAGCCATGATTCTGATGAAAGGAAAGGAAAGGAAAGGAAAGGAAAGGAAAGGAAAGGAAAGGAAAGGAAAGGAAAGGAAAGGAAAGGAAAGGAAAGGAAAGGAAAGCTATGGATTCACTTGGAAGTTATTCAAGGCAATGTGAAAAATATAAGCCTAGCCAGAAAGTAAGAATCTCACTGGAGTGTAAAGATAAGATGTAATAAAACAAAAAGCTGGGGCTGAGCGGTGCGGAGCAAGTGACGCAGAAGCTCTTCCGCTATGGGAAAAAGAAAAATCTCACCTAGCGTAGAAAAAAGAAATAGTCTAGCCTTCCTCACAAATAATTGGCCCATGTAATTAGTAGGAAATATGGATCAAACCCAAGGAGTGGAGCCATGGAGAAAGAAATCAAAATTTAGAGAAGCATATATTCCCACCCTAGCTTAGCCATTTCTAGTTTCAGCGTGTTTATTACCAAAGCAGGCATAAGAGGAATGTGAAACTTACAGGCTGATTTTCTCACCCTCCTACCCCTTTATATATTGAAGCCTCAATTCCCACTACCTCAGAATATATTTGGAAAGAAAACCTTCAAAGAGGTGAGTTGGTTAAAATGAAGCCTTTAGATGGGTCCTGAGTATCCTTAGGAGAAGAGGAAATAAGATCATGCAGAGATGCCAGGAGATAAGACTATGCCAAGACACAGCAAGGACAGAGTCCTGGCAGTGGCTAACCCTGCTGGCACCTTGATCGTTGATTGTGAGAGAATAATACATTTCTATTTTTCAAGCCACCCAGAACATGGTATGTTGGTATAGCATCAGACTGAAAGAGAGAAAGATAAGAGAAAGCAAGAGGTCCAAGTAGGCTCTCTTGGGACTTAGAAATGACACAGAAACCAAATTTTATGCCTGTGATGGCTAATCTTGGTTGTCACCCTAACTGCATCTGGAATCAACTGAAGCACACATGAGCTGCTGGGCACTCCTGTGAGGAATTTTCTTGATGAGAGTATTAGAAGGAGAAAGACTCAAGCTAACTGTAAATGGTGCCGTCTCATAGGAACCTGGATAAAGAGACATGGAAGAAAGAAGATCTGGTTTTTACCTGCTTGCTCCTGTTCTAGAAACTTCATTATTCTGCTGCTACAACATTCCTTCACCAGTATCAGAACCAATTTCTTCAGGATTCCAATATAGACCAAGACCAGCAGTTGTCCAGGGATACTCAAGACCTTCTATACCACATTGGGGCTACCCAGACACCCAGCCTTGTGGACCAAACAAACACAAAATTCTTGGCCTCTCTAGGGTGAAACAGCCATTATTGGGCTACTGAGACCACATCCTGTAAGCCAGCCTAACAAATCATAAATAATGTATATTATTAATAATATGTGACATGTATAACATGGATATTGTATATTATTTCTATAATATATGTGATAATGTATACTATGAATATATAGTATATATTTTATTCTATGGGTTCTGTTCCTTTAGAGAACTCTGATTAATACAATGACTTCAGAAATTATTTTATAGAGAGGAAACGGCTGTACAGTCATAATCAGTTGTCAGGGCACCAATGTCAGAACCAGGATCCCAAATTCTCTTTTTTCACCTTCACAGCCTGCACCTCAGTCTAGAGTTGACCAGGCAGACTGGCAGCTTCTTCCCCTCATCATCTCCCTCTATGCTCCTGTGGTAACTAGAGCAGTCTTTCTGAAACCCAAGTGCTCTAGTTTCCTGTCTGGAACTGTGATGAAATGCTTTGCTGGAAAGCAGCTTGGGGAGAAAGTGTGTTTACGTCTGGCTTACGTTTCCAGGTCACCATCCACGCCCGTGTATCTGGACACCATCATCTCAGTCTCCCATGTAAGGCTGTGTCCACCAACCCCTTGTCTCCATCAACCCCTCTTGGTGCTGCCCTTCTTCCTAGAGCACTTCCCACCCTGCCTTGGACCTTACTCTCTGTGTGACAAGCTCCTATCTCCTTTCTGGCCATTAGATCCCCTTCAAAGGTCACCTGTTTGACTTGGTTCTAAATTAGTGGCTGAATTTCCCCCAATGAATGCTCATCATATATTGTATTTGGGATTCCTATAATCAGCATGACAGACAAAGACAAAATCCAAGTTTTGCTTTGTAAGTATAAATTGAGGCATTATTATTAGTTGCATTTTGGAAATGGTTACATTTGCCCTGCTTCAGATTCCATCAGACATCATTCATCTGACTAGTCCATTGTATCCATGGAACAGAGTGATAAATACAAGTGGAATGAATGAGAAAATGAGCACCTCAGTCAGTGTTGTGCTGTGAAGAGACACCTTGACTGTGGCAACCCTTAATTGGAGCTGGCTTAGTGTTTCAGAGGTTTAGTCCATTATCAACATGGTGGGAAGCATGGCAGCATGCAGGCAGACGCAATGCTGGAGAAGACGTTGAGAGGTATACATCCAGATCTACAAGCAAGAGGAAGGAAGGAAGGAAGGAAGGAAGGAAGGAAGGAAGGAAGGAAGGAAGGAAGGAAGGAAGGAAGGAAGGAAGGAAGGAAGGAAGGAAGGGGACATTGGGCCTGGCTTGAACATTTAAACCCCAAAGCCCACCCTCATTGACACACTTCCTCCCAGAACCTACTCCACACCTACTCCAACAAGACCACACCTCCTAAACCCTGTCAAGTAGCACCACTCCCTATTGAGCAAGCATTCAGATATATGAGGCAGTGGGAGCCTTTCCTATTCAAACCATCACAATGAGTTAACACAATATGTATTATCTAGGGATGGGAGCAAGGGTGTACATTACATTTGCACTCACTTTATCCTTTCTATCTGTGACTTTTATGTTGCTGTGATAAAATATCATGACCAAAAGCAACTTATAGGTGAAAAGGGTTTCTTTTAACTTAGAGTTCCAGAGGGGATACATACAGCCCATTGTAGCAAGGAAGGCATACTAGCTGAAATCAGAGGACAGCCTAGCACAGAGATCACATTTCATACACACACACACACACACACACACACACACACACACACTCGATGGAAGGAGGGAGGGAAGGAGGGAGAGAGAGAGAGAGACAGAGACACAGAGAGAGAGACAGAGAGAGAGAGCAGAAAAAGAGACACAGAGAGAGACAGAGACAGAGGCTATAAACCCTCCAAGCTTATCTGTACTTCCTCCAACAAGACTCCATAACCTTCCCAAGCAATGATCAGTTGAGGACCAAGTGTTCAAGTACATGGGCCTGTGAGAGGTAATTTCTCATGCCAACCACCACACTCATCCGAATGAAAAGAAAGAAATAAAAGGAGGACATGACAGCTCCTAGGTATGGTGGAGGAGAAGGGTTATCATCAATAACTTGGAAATCACAGCCAGAGGCATTTGGAAGAGTCCAGAGTGAACACAGCCATACTGAACCTGGTCTTGTGAAGAGGGGGGTGGAGGAAGAGCAAAAGAGGAGACACCAATAAAGAAGGGGTGGCCTGGGCCATGATGCCAAAAGGGGTTAAAAGGATCTGCATGGCCAACATGGCTGTGTTACAAAGGGAAGAGCAGCTTGAGGGATGGGCAGCCCAGCCACTGGGCTAAAGAGTTCAGTGTAGGAGATGGAGTATGCCAGCCAGGAGGATCCTGTAACTGGGAGATGCTGGGTAAACCTGGAGGCCAGTGTCAATATTGATGTGCTCTTAGGCATCTCATCCTTTTGTTCCTGATTTCGGACCTAACACCATCCTCATCCCCAAACCTCTGAGGCCACACATCATAGGAAGATGAAGATCTCTGGAGTCATCTAAGAAGCAGGCCTGTTGCAAAGTGCCTTGACTATCCAGAGGGGACAGAAGGAGAAGCAAAGTCAGGCCCTGGAACAGGTGTTCCTAGGAGTGGCCTAGATTTCAGGCCATGATAATAATGTCCCATGCACTTCAGGAAAAAAGATGGCAGAGGTAGGGGCGCCTATTAGTTGAAAATGGTTCAAATCCAGCCAAAGCCCCAAGGCATGGAGAGGTGATGTGGCTCAGAGAAGATAGAGAAATGTGCTCACAAAGTGGGAAGGTGAGTAGTAGTGGAGTCTGAACCTGGATCCTGGTTCCTGGACACATCCTGCTGCTATGGACACAGTGGGATGGACTTTCTGAGTGCTCACTGCTGCTGAGACATGGCTGTTGAAGACTGTAAGTTCCCACTTCCTCACTGGAGATGCTGGACCCTTGCTTGGCCTTCTTGCACATCAGATCTTTCAGAATGGTCCAGCAGCAAGGCCCTTTTCAAAGGAAAGACTTTTCTGTTTGCAGGTCTGGAGTCTTGCAACTGGAATGTCACCAGTCAGAATAGGCAGGTGGTAAATCTAAGCAATTAGCGGAAACTGGGACTCACCGTCTTGAAAATAATTAATGTTGTCTTCTAATCTCTTTTCTCTGGGGGAAACTTTGCATATTGCTTAAAAGAAATGTCATCTACACCTCACTGTTTCCAGAACCTGACTGTGAAGAACAGCATGTTTCTTTCAGAGCACTGCAAAAGCATCATTTAAGGGGTCTTTCTCTTTCTTCCCAACCAAGTCCACACATTTCCCTGCAGATAGGGCACCGGGTCTACCAACACAATGTAAAATAGCCAGGAATGGTCAAAGAGATGACTTCAAGATGACAAGAACCCTCCTGGCTCCCATCACCATTGTTTTCCCACTGCCAGTAGGCCCCCAAAGGACAGTGATGGGGACCAAAGGTGGATGAGAGCACAAACCTTCTTGTAATGGTGTCTATCACTTGGCATACAGTCAAGGTGGAATATTCACAGAATAAAGTAAGGTAGTGTCAGTGGATTTGAATGAGAAAACAGAAATAGGGAACAGACAGGGAGTGTCAACTTGTTGTGTGTGTAGGGTTGCTTTGGGTTCTGCTGCTCTGAATAAATCTTGGAACCTGCCATACAGGCATGGAGTCATCACAAAGAATTAGGGGATCCAGGCATTGGGAACGGTTGTCTGGCACTGAGTCTGCTGAGGACACAGCAGACAGAGAGACAGAGCTCCACTTTAGGGGAACCTGGGAGAAAGTCTAAAGCATAGATAACAGATCCTGTGAGAGCCTCTCCCCCAACTCAGGAAGGTACACCTGAGTCTGCTCCAGGAGTACAACGAACAGAACAGCAGGTTGCAGGAGAGGGGTGTAAATACCATCACCCACCGGGGTTCCCTGTGAGACAGTGGACGGGGTAACAAAATAAAATACCTTATTGCAGTACTAAAGGAAGATGTACATATTTCCCCAAAGATTCCCATAGCCACCTCCTTACACCAAGGCAGAAAGTTGAACTTGGGGCTTACAGTGTCCCTGACCATGCCTTTTTCAGCATGGTCTCCTGTGGGAGATTGGAGGATTCTCCAACCTATATTGTGCTGACAGTTGGCAATGCCACAAAAATAGTTGGGTCTCTACCCTGTCATCCTGGATAAGTTACCACTTATAAATCCCATACTGATAACCAGGCTTCTGATCAATATAGTTCCTTGTTCTAAAAGGTAAAACACATAAAAGTTCTTTGATGTTTAAGGTCTTGTGACTTTTCTTATGAAACTCAAGATAGGAAGAAAAGGAATGTTCACTATCAGTGTCAGTGGGATATACAAGACAGTTGCATGTTCATAAAATGAATCAGGATATTCAGAAGTCTAAGAATAAGAGTTTTTGAAATTAAAAATGTTACATGGCACACTATAAATCTATAGGGAGAAGCCAAGTGTGTTGGCATACAGCTGTAATTCCAGCACTTTCTAGGTGAGGCAGGATAATCATGAATTTGAGACCCTATCTCAAAACAAAACCCAAAATAAATGTATTTGTAGAAGACATATTTGAAAAAATATCCAGAAGAATAGTTTTAAAGTAGACCTTTATTTAAAAAAAAAGATGAGGCAAGATATAGAAAATCAGTAAAACAAAACAAGAAAACAAATTAATCTAGGGCTGGGGAGATGGCTCAGTGCTTGTTAGTCAAACATGTCTACCTGAATTCAGATCCTGAGATCCTGAGTTAAGAGAAGGAGAAGAAAGGAAAGGAGAAAAGGGAGAAAAGGAAGGATGAGGGGAGGTGGGAATGAGAAGAAAGAAGGAGGAGGGGAGGAAGAGCTAGAAAGGAGGAAAAGGAAGAGGAGGAGGAAGAGGAGGAGAGAGAGGAGGAGGAGGAGGAAGAGGAGGAAGAGAAAGAGGAGGAAGAAAAGGAGGAGGAAGAGGAAGAGGAGGAAGAGAAGGATGAGGCAGACAAGGAGGAAGAGGGAACTGCAGCTGCTACAGCTGTAACCTCAGCACTGGTGGGCAGAGGGAGGCATGTGGCAGGGGTTGAATGTCTCAAAAAATAAGGTAGAGAAGTGATTGAGGATACTTCAGTTTCAATATCTGACACCCACAGAGGGAAAGCACACCCACATATCTCTCTCTCTCTCTCACACACACACACAGAGAGAGAGAGAGAGAGAGAGACAGACAGAGACAGAGACAGAGAGACAGAGAGACAGAGAGACAGAGAGACAGAGAGACAGAGACAGACAGAGACAGACAGAGACAGACAGAGACAGACAGAGACAGACAGAGACAGACAGAGACAGACAGAGACAGAGGATTACCCAAT
Organism: Mus caroli; assembly: GCF_978045245.1. Taxonomy (NCBI): domain Eukaryota; kingdom Metazoa; phylum Chordata; class Mammalia; order Rodentia; family Muridae; genus Mus; species Mus caroli. The sequence continues at coordinate 14,164,725 of NW_028227270.1, forward strand.
CAAGTCCAGGACCTTCATTGTCACTGTCTTGTCCCCAAACTCTCCCATAGCTGCCCCCTTTACAAGTTTAAAAGCACAATGTCCTCTTTGATCGAGGGCCTGTCACCTTTCTCATCTCACCCGCTTTCCAGGATACTGTCCTAACTGTATCCTCTGCTTAGAAGACTCTAAACGGCCAGAAAGGATGAGGATGGCTTGTGAATCCAGCATTGCTTGCGTGTCGAGGAGGCCATGATGACTGCATGTCCAGGCTGGTGCCCTGGCTGCAGAGCAATAATCATAGTCATCTGATAGGATTCGCCTACGGGGACCAAAGACTACCAACCTTCCCACCTGAGAATGCACAGGTAAGCTGCAACCGGATGCACAACACAGGACCAAAAGTGGGCTTAACTCAAACAGAACAAAGAGCAAATGGCCCTGCCTCCTGTCTTTTAACCTTAATGTGAATACCTTCTTAAAAGGGAAGGCAAAAAATTGCTTTCTATCATGTTTAAGTGTGGGAAAGAAAACATGGAAGTGGGAAGACGTCTACTTGGGAGAGAAGAGGAGCTGGAGCTAGGGGCAACGGAAAGGAACAGGGAAGACTGGGGTTATAAATATGATTAAAGTATATGTATACATGTGTGAAAAATAACATGACAAAACCCACTAGTGCAAGCAAATAATATACACTGATAATTTAAACAAAGTAGCAAGCATCAGTAGCTGATCTTTACTCAAAGGAAGCATAAGGAATTCCTCTGTCTAGCACCTGTCTCTCCTCGGAGACTCGCCTCCTTCAGTCCCTGCTTCCCTGACAACACCCCTGACTTGCACCTGAGTTCCTGCTTGCTGAGCATCCTCTGACACCTGTGTCTTCCTTCCTTCCTTCCTTCCTTCCTTCCTTCCTTCCTTCCTTCCTTCCTTCCTTCCTTCCTTTCTTCCTTCCTTCCTCCCTTGGCTCAGCCAAGTTCATCATCTTTGAATTCAATCCTGCATTCATGGTTAGGGTCCCTGGTCTCACTAAACAGCTGTTACTTCCCCCTCCTCTACTTTCGTTCAGCATCCCCTTTTGGGATTTGCTACTCCTCCCCTGACCTGTTAGCTTTATCTGCCTTGTCTATCCCCCCTCCCCACCCCCAGCCCGCCCACCCACCCAGCAGACTGAATGCTCTCCAACAACAATGGAAGTGTAGCTTAGGCCATCAGCTACTGCAGAATGATTCTCAACGCTCTGCCTCAGTTGGCAATTGAAAATTCCTGGAATGAGGTTCTTATTTTCTGGGACAGTCTCCAAACATACTTTGCCTTCCTGTCTATTTAGAGCTTCATCCATTCACTGTGAATGTAGCACCTGTGTAACACACACTAAGCAGAAATAGCAGTTAAAAATCAGACTGTCTCCTTTCAACACCCAGATTCCCACTCTTCCTCAGAATACTTAGAAGTCTAATAACACCAGACATTCTCTCTCGGTGACCATCAAAAATGGCCAATTCAGCACTGTCCTCTTTGGATGTGGCCTGCCTGCCACTGACCCCACCCGACAATTCTCTTCTACTGCCTCTTTTACTTATGTTACCCACTGGGCCCTCCAGGTATTGAGTTTGCAATCCCAGGTCTAAATCAAGTTTAGCCTTTGCCATTTCAAAAGAAGCTATATTTGATGTCTCTCGGAACAAAAGCCCTGTACTTGAAGCCTTGCAAGTCATCTTTTCACAAATCCACTCCTCTAAACGCCAGCCCTGAGAATCCTGAATGATTTCCCAATGTACTTCTTCCTTCTGAATAGGTGTCTCTAAGCACCTTTAGAAACTGTAAATCAGCAGCACACAAAGGCCACATGAAAGTCACTTCAATGAATATAAAAATAAAACAAAATTGTAACATGTGAAAATGTCAAAGCCTCATTAAAATACTAGAAATGTCATTGAATAAAAGCAGCTTGGAGATTCGCACTGTTAAGCCTATACTGAGGAACTGCTTGCACAGATTTTTAACATATAATCAAAAAGTGTGGGGGGAGGGATGGAACTGAGAACTGTAAAAAAAGTGATTTTTGCCATATGTACCCCAAAACGTTGTAAATAAACAATGAGTAGAGATATGTTTTTATTCTTTGCATATAACAGCAGGTCCCCAGAGTTCTGCTACAAGTTGACAATTTGTATTATATGGAGAAAAAGAACTCACTTTATTAAGTATCAAGAGAAAAAAACCTTTCACAAATGTCTGTTCTAATAGAAATCAGCTTCACTACTAATTTGGAGTTAGGAGCAATAGCCTCTTCTTAAACTGTTTACAAACAGCATTTTATACGTTGGAATACATCATCATAAATCAAGCACAGACTATTGCATTAGCCACAGATAGACTGGGGTAGAGAACCTCAACAGAGATTCTTAAAGGCCCTTCCTGCCAATTGTACCCATAATTCCTTGCAGTGCAACTTAATTTTCATGCTGAGTCTTTTATAAAAGATCTATCTTGACTAACTCAAATAACACTGTTAAGAAATTTAAATGGAAAAATCATAGCAAGGGGAAAAATTAATAGGGAGAGTCAAGAGACTCTCAGCACATCTTCAAGGAAAAACAGAAAGTATATGGAAAGTCAATAAAGAAATGAAACAGAAAAGGAGGTTTAAGTTACATAGCTAATGAGCTTCCAACAGTGGTGTCTCCTGGCTTGAACAAGCACAAGAGAATTATAAATTAACACACACACACACACACACACACACACACACACACACACACACACACATCTTTGCCCAAAGGGAGTAGGAGATATTTGAGAGCAAATGGATATAAAATTAACTCAAACAAGTCAATGGCCTTTCTCTACACAAAGAATAAACAGGCTGAGAAAGAAATTAGGGAAACAACACCCTTCTCAATAGTCACAAATAATATAAAATACCTTCGTTTGACTCTAACTAAGGAAGTGAAAGATCTGTATGATAAGAACTTCAAGTCTCTGAAGAAAGAAATTAAAGAAGATCTCAGAAGATGGAAAGATCTCCCATGCTCATGGATTGGCAGGATTAATATAGTAAAAATGGCTGTCTTGCCAAAAGCAATCTACAGATTCAATGCAATCCCCATCAAAATTCCAACTCAATTCTTCAACGAATTAGAAAGAGCAATCTGCAAATTCATCTGGAATAACAAAAAACCTAGGATAGCAAAAACTCTTCTCAAGGATAAAAGAACCTCTGGAGGAATCACCATGCCTGACCTAAAGCTGTACTACAGAGCAATTGTGATAAAAACTGCATGGTACTGGTATAGAGACACACAAGTAGACCAATGGAACAGAATTGAAGACCCAGAGATGAACCCACATACCTAGGATCACTTGATCTTTGACAAGGGAGCTAAAACCATCCAGTGGAAAAAAGACAGTATTTTCAACAAATGGTGCTGGCACAACTGGCGGTCATCATGTAGAAGAATGCGAATTGATCCATTCCTATCTCCTTGTACTGAGGTCAAATCTAAGTGGATTAAGGAACTCCACATAAAACCAGAGACATTGAAACTTATAGAGAAGAAAGTAGGGAAAAGCCTCAAAGATATAGGTACAGGGGAAAAATTCCTGAATAGAACAGCAATGGCTTGTGCTGTAAGATCGAGAATCAATAAATGGAACCTCATAAAATTGCAAAGTTTCTGCAAGGCAAAAGACACCGTCAATAAGACAAAAAGGCCACCAACAGATTGGGAAAGGATCTTTACCTATCCTAAATCAGATAGGGGACTAATATCCAATATATATAAAGAACTCAAGAAGGTGTACTCCAGAAAATCAAATAACCCCATTAAAAAATGGGGCTCAGAGCTAAACAAAGAATGCTCACCTGAGGAATACCGAATGGCTGAGAAGCACCTGAAAAAATGTTCAACATCCTTAATCATCAGGAAAATGCAAATCAAAAAACTCCTGAGTTTCCATCTCACACCAGTCAGAATGGCTAAGATCAAAAATTCAGGTGACAGCAGATGCTGGCGAGGATGTGGAGAAAGAGGAACACTCCTTCATTGTTGGTGGGATTTCAAGCTTGTACAACCACTCTGGAAATCAGTCTGGCGGTTCCTCAGAAAATTGGACATAGTACTACCGGAGGATCCCACAATACCTCTCCTGGGCATATATCCAGAAGATATTCCAACTGGTAAGAAAGACACATGCTCCACTATGTTCATAGCAGCCTTATTTATAATAGCCAGAAGCTGGAAAGAACCCAGATGCCCCTCAACAGAGGAATAGATAAAAAAAAAATGTGGTACATTTACACAATGGAGTACTACTCAGCTATTAAAAAGAATGAATTTATGAAATTCCTAGGCAAATGGATGGACCTGGAGGGCATTATCCTGAGTGAGGTAACCCAATCACAAAAGAACTCACACAATATGTACTCACTGATAAGTGGATATTAGCCCAGAAACTTAGAATACCCAAGATATAAGATACAATTTGCAAAACACATGAAACTCAAGAACAACGAAGACCAAAGTGTGGACACTTTGCCCCTTCTTAGAATTGGGAACAAAACACCCATGGAAGGAGTTACAGAGACAAAGATTGGAGCTGAGACGAAAGGATGGACCATCTAGAAACTGCCATATCCAGGGATCCATCCCATAATCAGCCTCCAAATGCTGACACCATTGCATACACTAACAAGATTTTGCTGAAAGGACCCTGATATAGTTGTCTCTTGTGAGACTATGCCGGGGCCTAGCAAACACAGAAGAGGATGTTCACAGTCAGCTATTGGTTAGATCACAGGGCCCCCAATGGAGGAGCTAGAGAAAGTACCCAAGGAGTTAAAGGGATCTGCAACCCTATAGTTGGAACAACGTGATGAACTAACCAGTACCCCCAGAGCTCGTGTCTCTAGCTGCATATGTATCAAAAGATGGCCTAGTCGGCCATCAGTGGAAAGAGAGGCCCATTGGTCGTGCGAACTTTATATGCCTCAGTACAGGGGAATGCCAGGGCCAAGAAGTGGGAGTGGGTGGGTAGGGGAGTGGGGTGGAGGGTATGGGGGACTTTTGGGATAGCATTGGAAATGTAAATGAGTAAAATACCTAATAAAAAAAAAAAGATCGATGGTGTTCCAAGATGTCCCCTTTGCACAGAGCTACTCAAGTTGCTGCAAGCTCGACTGATGAGTGGCTGGGACGGAGGTACAAAGGCACACACCTTATGTTTCAAATCAGGATACCCATGAAAGCCATGCCAGCTCCACAGTGTTCGCCAGCACCGGCTGAACCCGAGTCACAGTGGCAGTCACAGGAGCTTTCCCCCTACCAACCCTAACTGAAGAATCCTACAATTCTCTGTCTCAAAGATTCGTTTCCATGGAACCCAATCTACAACAACAGACACCAGCTATGCAGACACATGTCATATGACATACATTTAGCACAAAAAATAGCACAAGCTCCTAAAGTTTGCATATGTGTCTACAAATGTCCCATATTTCAAAGGCCTGGTCACCAGCCAATGATGCAACTAGGTGATGGAAGCTGGGACCTGGTTCCTGGTAGGAGGAAATCAGGTCATTGATGGTTTACTTTTAAGGAGGATATTAGAAATCCAGTCTATTCTCATTTCTCTCCGCTTCTTGAATGCCATGAAGTTGTCAGTTTCCTCTGCTATGTTCTCCCCACCATGATGATTTGCCCAGACACAGGCCCGAACGCCCAAATGCCCATGGACTGAAATGACAACTAAAATACCCCCTTTCTCAGGACTGGAGGGATGGCTCAGCGGTTAAGAACACTTGCTGCCCTTGCCGAAGACCCAGCACCCACATCAAGCTGCTCAAAACCACCTGTAACTCCAGCTCTGGGAGATTTGATGACTTCTTCTGGCCTCTGTGGGCACTTCACTCACATACATACACATACACATAATTAAAAATAATTTAAAAAAATAAAGCAGAAGAAACCCTCATTTTAAGTTGTTTGTTTCAGGTATTTTAACCCACTGACAGAAAGCTAACACACCAGTGGTACATCCATTATTCACCAGCTACTGGCCAATTAGACAGGAGATCGAGAAACAGAATTAACCTATAAGAATGGTTCCCCATAGCAATCTTGGCATTAAAAGAAAAAAAGTCCCAGAAACTCCCAGAGTTCTTCCATTCCCCCGTGGACAAGAATAGACAACAAAACCAGGGCAAAGTTGCTACCTAGAAATATTTTATGATTTCTCATGTTGCTATGTAATTGGGATGTTTTCTCATTAAATATAGAATAGCATAATCTTACTGAATCCAAACAATTTCAAGAATATTATTCCCTCAAAAACTCAGCATGCAAACTTTATGTAAAGCAGTGGCTAGCTGGGATTTAATGGCTATCTTGGGGCTTGGTAAAACGGTGTGGTGTTATTTGGATGATTTTGTCCAGGAATAATTGTTTCATTCATATTGAACACCAGGAAGGCTGGAAGAATTTAATAATTTATATTGAATTAAGTTAAATAATCTAGCCAGCACACCTAATGAATCATCAACTGCATCCTGATTGGTGGAGATGAGGCATTATCCCCTAGAGAGTAGCTGCTTTCTCAACATAACCAACCAGGCATACTACAGAGAAATTTGCAAGTTAGCCAATATAGTTGCACAAAGATGAACCAAATATATGAGACAGATATGGAATTCCCCAGAGCATGAGCTGACCAGTGCAGGCTTGGTGGTGAATACTAAGCAATTATTACAGAAACAATTTAAAGTTAACCCTCAAATTTATTAAATCAATGCAAGTTATGTTGCCTGAGAAATTAACCATGTTCCTCATTGTAGGGTTGCTAATTACTGCTAGCATAAGCATGCCTCTTGGGCAAGTGCAAGAATGTTAGACTGGCTTTTGTAAAAATGCTGACCATCTATAAAGAGAGAAGACACGGTCATGAAGGAGAGCAGAGAGGCATCTCTGAAACATGGACGGACCTTCACCATCCACTTACCTCAGCCATTTTATTACGGCACTCTGTAACATCAGGAAACACTGGGGCGATTAGTGTGTGCTCTAGAAACAGGCCACTTCATAGTGTACGTGAGCTCTGTGCCCTGTGAAAACGGAGACTTGACTGTTGACGTCGCTTTGTAAAGAGGGATCACAAGTGATTCGATGTCTTCTTGAGGGTTGTTTTTGCCTAGGAAAATAATCACAGCCGGGTCTGTGGCTAGATAGTTCAGCTGTACCTTCCTTAACAACAAAATGCACCACGTATTGGGAACCATTTGCCTTCTTACATCATTCTTCACCTTGCCCCCATGAAATTGAAATTATTAATAAAATATAACATTTACTAATCACTATGTCTGCTAAATGTATATACACACACACACATTCTTAGACATTATCACTGTCCACATTTTAGGATGCCTAAAAGGAAGCCCTAGCCAGGGTGCCGCACCTGCGCAGAGGAAAAGAGGAACTCCGGTCCTGGTAGCAACTGAAGAACTGCTGGAGACAATCTTTCTGGACTCCGCGCTGACAGAGGGAGTGCTTGCACAGGGTTGGCCTGGTGCAGTTTGCATCATGGGATGCTGCTACATGTGGAAGCTTTGAGCCAGAAGAAAAGATGTTTGGTTTTCACAAGCCAAAGATGTACCGAAGTACAGAGGACTGCTGTAGATGCAGAGCCAAGCCCTCCAGCTCGTGGTTCACGGACAGTAAACGTTACAAAAAGGATTTCCAGAGCTGTTTTGGGTTACATGAGACTCGCGCGGGAGACATCTGCAACACCTGTATGCTGCTTGTGAAAGGATGGAAGGAGCTGCCGGCAGGATCCAAACAACAAACAAACAAACAAACAAACAAAACTGAAATCATGTGGTAGATGCAAGAGCAGGCCCCAGTCTAAAGACAACATCAAAATCAAAGAAAGTGAAAACTCTATCTGGAAATAGGATAAAAGGCAACCAGATCAGTAAACTGCAGAAGGAATTTAAACTCCACAATTCTGATGCTCACGGCACCTCAAAGGCCTCTCCAGCCGAGTCTCCATGCTACAGTAACCAGTAGAACTCCGCTTTTTTTTCCTTCTTAGATCTTACCTACTGGAAAAGACAGAAAATATGTTGTGGGATCATCTACAAGGGCCGTTTTGGGGACGTCCTCATCGACATTCATCTCTTCAAGCCTTGCTGCAGCAGTAAGAAAGCAGCTGCCTCTGGATACGTGCTATTCTGCCAAAAGACATTTTCTAGAATACTTTTTGATGGGTTACCCTCCTTACCCTTCATCCAACAAACTCTGAAGCCAGCTTACTGCAAGAAAAAGAAGTATACATAATATTTACGATGCTGAGCATTTTGTAGGAAAGCTGAATGCTGCTGTAAAGTGCTCTTTAAGTCTTTTTTTTCTTTTTTAAAATCCCCTCTAATGAATGAAATTAGGGGAATTTCAGCAGACAGACATGGGATTTGTTGTGTATTGAACCATATGTAGTTTAGTCTTTCTGTGGAGAGGCAGTGGTTGGGGCATTTTTAAATGGCTGGTTACCTTGTTTTCCCTCGTGATAATTTTTTATAACTCAGTAGCATGTCCTGCCCCTAGAAGGTAGTTAAACTTTTTTAAATGCTAAGGTGTTGCCAAAGTTCTGATGGTTCAGACCTGTACTACTGATTATTAAGCAGGACAGACTGAGCTTTCTGCCACCAGCTTGAAGGAGGAAGCAATTTCTGAACACACAAGTAGCACCGTGTCGCCTCCCTTTATCTTCATATTGATAAAAGACTTTATGTGGATCTTGTAAAACAGAACCAGATCTCCTTCTGGGGAAGGCCTTGCCTCTAGGATGGGCAAGGTCGACTAGGGATAGTACCAAAGCATCACCACAAAGTAGAGAGCACGTGCTTAGAAACTACTTAATCAGAATGTGTAAGTCCTGGGGATGCACGGGGCACAGTTGATGCTGCTTGGGACACGTTTCTTAGAGGGCTTACAGTATGTAAATAATTGACATTGGTGTTAACATGACTGTCTGGGATTCACTGAAATCCACACGGTTCAGTTCTAGCTCTGGGTTACCTCAGTTGAGCTTTGTGGGGGTTTTATCGACAGAGAAGTTCTTTGCCTTGTCATAGACCTTATTAGGGCTTGGGGCTTTGTTCTTTCGTTGTTTTCCTCTCACTATTTAAAGCTGACTAGAAGAGAAGAGTTGTGTGTTGAGGCTAAGTTGGTTGGCCAGGTTGGCTTCTTGACATCAAGATAGCTGAATGGAGCTCCACACCTCTAGATCTCAATGATTCGGTTGGCTTCTCGGTGGAACCCAACTGAAGTTGTCTAATTGCCTCTTCTCAGAGTTCAGGAAAAACAGTAGTGCCACTTGAGACCTCGTAGAGGAGGTGTACGTGGCTGCCTTAGTATTCTGTTCCTCATGATTATTTTAGAAACTGGATTTTAAAAAGTCTTTTAGAGTTTCACAACAAGGAGAAGCCACCTCTTGTGGTATCCTATAGTTTTACATTGTGTATTTCTTCCTCTTGGGAAAAACCTACCTAGTACAAGCTACCACATGCACAGACAGCCCAATGAGTGGGCCATTTCTCCACAACCCTGGTGTAGAACAGAGCCCAGCCATTACCATTCTCCTGCGTTACTTTGACATGGGATTTTTTTTTGTACATTTTGGCTGCAGTATTGGTGGTAGAATATACTTTGATGGATCATCTCTACTTCTGTATTTATTTATTTATTACTAGACCTCAACCACAGCCTTCTCCCCCTCCACTCTCTGCCTGTAGGATGTACTGTTTGTACTTATGCACTTTGTATTACTATATTACAAATCTACAGATCTGTTTTGTACTTTTTTTTTCCAAAGAAGACCCATTAGCCATAGGAGGCAGACCCCAGGTCAACTTTTTTTTTTCTTAAAGATTTATTTATTTATTATATATAAGTACACTGTAGCTGTCTTCAGACACTCCAGAAGAGGGCGCCAGATCTCGTTACGGATGGTTGTGAGCCACCATGTGGTTGCCGGGAGTTGAACTCTGGACCTTCGGAAGAGCAGTCGGGTGCTCTTACCCACTGAGCCATCTCACCAGCCCCTGTTTTGTACTTTTTATACTGTTGGATACTTATAATCAAAACTTTACTCTAGGGTATTGAATAAATTTAGTCTTATTAGAAAATAACAGAAAGAAAGAAAGAAAGAAAGAAAGAAAGAAAGAAAGAAAGAAAGAAAGAAAGAAAGAAAAGAAAAAAAAGAAAAGAAAAGAAAAGAAAAGAAAAGAAAAGAAAAGAAAAGAAAAGAAAAGAAAACCTGTTGCTTAGTTTTTGTTTTCTTTGGTAGAAAGCTCCACCCACTTCTTTGCCATTTATCCACAGAATGACTCCAATTATCCTTCCAAATGCCTAGCCCAAAACACCTAGCTATTTCATCTTTAAGTATATCTGCAGCTGTTTTTTTTTTTTTTTTTGGTTTGGTTGTTTTGTTTTTTTGTTTTTTTTTTTTTTTTTTTTTTTTTGCCAAACTGCTTCCTAATTTCAAAGAGAAGCTACATTTATAAGAAGTTAGCTGTGAGAGATGTATTGCCACAGGGGAACAAAAACGGAGGATGTTTCTGAAAATTGCACTCAAGAAATCAGAAAAGCATTTGACATTATTTACTCAGAAATACATCCTGATAATGACAGCCGTACCACAAACTCAAAGACTGCACAGTACATACAGATCTGGGAACTCTGGTAATTACCAGAGTCATGAGGACAGAGCGGGGAAAAAATCCATCTAGCAAGAATGCAGAGAATCCAGTCATGATCTGAATAGCTATTTCTCCTTAGTTTTTCATTCACGTTTTCTGACATATTTCTGAGGCAATCTTGCAATTATATCACAGCAATGCCTCACTGGAGCTGCTTGGGGCAAGTTTTCTCTAGCCTCTTTATTCAAATGTTGACATGAAGCACATCATGACCCAGCATCACATCCTGTGTTTATCTGTGTGCTTTGTGAGCTCTCCATCCCTTCATATTAACTTGTCCAAGACACACACTACATCTTTTGTTTGTTTGTTTTTAGCCCTATCCCAAATACTAACATACATAGTAAACACTAAAATATCTAGTTAAGTAGAAGTTAATGAACCTTCAGGAACCTGGACTAACAATCCAGGCCTCTCTATTTACATACCAAGAGAAACTGTGGACCACCAACAACCAAAAGTTTATTTGGGTTTTTTTTGTTGAGGACTTGGGGGGGGGGGCTGAGACTGTTGATAAGCTCTCTCAGGACAATCATAGCAAGAATTGCAGGATTGATATTATGTATTTAAATTGATCATAACCATTATCAGAAGCGTGTGGAGAACAGTAGATTTCATCTAATCACAGTGGTAAAGAGAATAAAGGGATCAGGATACTGCAGTTGTGACCTTACATACTCAACATGCATAAACCTGGATAGCCCTCCTCATACAAACACTCTCAAAAGTGCTTGTGCTTAGCCAAAGCATTGTCACTCAGTCCTCTAGAAAAAATAAATAAGTCTATTCTTGTCACTGAATTCTGTCCTCAAATGCCACATTCCTAGATGATAGGACCACCTACACCATCAGTCCATATGAGGATTTAACGTGGGTTGAATGACGGGTTGTGTGCCTCTAAGACATGCAATGTAAAACGATGATGGAGGATAATAATAGCAATGAAATTCACACTTTGGGGAAAACATATCATTGGAAACCAAATAGGTTGTCACTAGTTTATAGTAAGATTGAATCCTGCAAGTACTCTTTGCCTAGGCAATAGAGTCAGTACCTAGGTTACCTAATCTTAATACCCCAGGTGGGATAAGGGACACTCTCTTAACTCTTGTCTCCCATAAACACATCAATCATAGGCATGAAAGCAGTTATTTCTGCATCTACAAGGTGCTACTGCCTCTCCCCTCTCTTCCTTCTCCTCGCCTTCCTCTTGCTGTTCCTCCTCTCCCTTTTCTTCTTTTTGTGGTCCTTGTATCAAATTCACAGCCATGGGCATACTAGGAATGTAGATATTGGCCACAGGGAAAGGTGAAAGAAGTTGAGAATACACCACCCACCCACACACTCCCTCTTAGGCCACTTATGTGCATATCTTTGTTAGTCTGATTGACATGTCTTAGGCGTTTGGGGAATGTAATCTTCAAGAATGTTGTCAAATCAGGAGCAAAGGATGAGGCAGTCAGAAAAGATGACTGTAGGGAAGTCTACTCATAAGCCTACATGGCAACAATATTCAAGGACCCTCCAATTGTGAAAATAAAGATGTGCTTAGATTCTCCTCAAGAATAAATCAAGTTTTCAGTGCGTCACTGTGTTCTCTGAAGTCTCTAGAGGGACTGCAGGAAGCCAGACAAAGTTGTTTTAAAAAGTCATTAATGTCTGCTGCTTTGGATGGGTACACAATGGCTCGGTGATCATTGGAGCTGGTGTGTATTCTAAATGCTAATACTGCTTGGGAAGCTGACTTTGTGTAGGCTTTAGAAAAGAGAAAACCAATTCAACTGTTGGGAAAAGGACGGTTAAAAAAAAAAAAAAGAAGACAAGTTTTGTATATTTGTAATTAATGGAGTTTACAAATAGCTCAATCTGCTTCCCACCTGAGCCTGGGGAGCTAAGTGATAAATGGGCAAAAGAACAATTTTAGCCAAAGGTATCTGCCGTGTAATGTGGAGCCCTATTCTTACACTTTAAAGGCTCTGCAACACACTTAACATGTGCATAGCTTAAGTTCTGGTTTTCTTCGTGGAGAAAGGAAGGACGGCCTCAAAGGTAGGCATACCAATTACTTTTTATCCCGGGAGCTCTAAGCATCCATTCCCTGGTGATGAAGTGCCTCTGCCATGATTAAGACCTCAGAATTATTAAACCACTCTGAGTCATGAAGATGATTTAGAGGCAAGCCTATGGAGAGTGGTCTAATTGGGTGCTTACAGAGGAAGGTGGTCCAGAGACACACAAAACTGGCATGGATCCCTTAGACTTTCTTGATGTTTCTCAGATGCTCTCCTTGTACTTAACTTGATTCTCTTCTCATGAAAGACACGTGCATGAAAGCTAAAGGCATGTTTCTATCTATAAGACATTCATTAGAACCATTATTTCAAATTGTTCATCCCAAACTTGTACCCCAAATAGGTTTACATTTTTGTTGATTTTTGTCTCTTTCTGTACACTTCCCTCCGTCTCTCATTTTCTCTGCTTAGTTGTGGCACTTTCAAACTCTAAAACCAGCTCTAAAGCTATCCCATAACTTTGGTTGAAATAATTTTAATAGTAACATTGTTATAACTCTGAATTTTCGGAGGGCCAGTAAGACACTTCAGTGGGTAAAGGGCTCCTGCTGTCAAGTCCAGACTTGAGTTTGATCCCTGGGCTTCACACGGTGGAAGGAAAGAGCCAACTCCTATGGGTATATGTCTTAGTCAGGGTTTCTATTCCTGCACAAACATCATCACAAGAAGCAAGGGGGGAGGAAAGGGTTTATTTGGCTTACACTTCCATACTGCTGTTCATCACCAAGGAAGTCAGGACTGGAACTCAAGCAGGTCAGGAAGCAGGAGATGATGGAGAGGCCATGGAGGGATGTTCTTTACTGGCTTGCTTCCCCTGGCTTGCTCAGCTTGCTCTCTTATAGAACTCAAGACTACCAGCCCAGAGATGGTCCCACCCACAATGGGCCCTCCCCTCTTGATCACCAACCTAGAAAATGGATCTCATAGAGGCACTTCCTCAACTGAAGGTCCATTCTCTGTAAAAACTCCAGCCTGTGTCAAGTTGACACACAAAACCAGCCAGTACAATTAACCCCTTGTCAACTTGACACACAAACACATCACTATTAAGCCTCAATCTTTACTTTCTTATTCATCCCCAAGATCTAGATAACTTTAAAGGTCCCACAGTCTTTACATATTAAAATTTAAATCCCTTTAAAATATCCAATATCTTTTAAAATTCAAAGTCTTTTAAAAGTTCAAAGTCTCTTGTCTATAGGCTCCACTAAAATACCTTCTTGTGAGTGTTCGCTGATTCGCCCGCGAATGAGGACACCACACACAATAGGGTTCTTCTGCAGTAAGCTTTATGCGTCTTGAGAGGGAGAGCATAAGCTTCACAACCGGAGACCCCAGGCAGTCCGAGCCCCTCCTTTTTATAGGAAATTCTCCCCGCCTCGGACGTGGCAAGCCATGATTGGCTCAACACTGATCACCCCATATGACGTTATCCCTGAGGCGGAGCTGCCCGGGGCGGGGATTTCCAGCGCAGGCGCAAACTAGATGTTTACTAGTTGGTACTGAGGAAATGACTCAGTACCGGAAGATAGCGGCGCCCCACATCTCCCCCTTTTTTGTCTAATAAAACCAACTGGACACCCAGTATGAGAGGACGGGAACATTGGCCGAATCCTCTTACTCAGAGATGTAAGAACTATGTCCGCAAGCAACAACTAGGCTTGAGTGGGACCCGAAGTTGCTCCGACCTGTCCCTCTGCCATTTTTTCGAGGAGGGGAAGACTAGGGCAGGAAACCCCCACTAGACGGCATATTCCCCAGGTGGGACGGGGGGACCACCTGTGCGATGCATTGCTCTACAATCCTCTAGGGCTGCTGAAGCTCACCCGCTAAGGCGTGGGCAGCCAGCGACCAGTGGTGCAAATCAATTTTGTTTAAGCGCCGCCAGCCATACCTGTGCAGATTGCCCCTGCTCCAGGGCAGCAAGCGCCTGGGATATCATGATTTTGTCTCTATTATTTTTCTTATATAATTTGCAAATTAACCATAGGCTAAATACCGATCCGAAGCAAAGGAGAATTCCAAACAAACCCACCCCCACCCATTCCTTAAAATAAGAAACAGCAGAAGAAATCCATGACGAAAAGCCTTCGGTCAAGGAAAGGTCAAGTCTGGTGGAATTGATTTGGACGATGGCCAATCGAAGTTTCTGGAGGGTTTGGTCAAAATCAGACGTCCAATTATATAGCAGCTGTTGGGACAAACTCTTAAAAAGATTAGCGGCATATGTGAAATTATTATATTGTACTGATGTGATGCATAACCCTGGCATTCTGACTTCACATCCCAACTGCGCGAGTTGCCAGAGGATATCAATTTGTTCTTGAACCAAATCTATACGTTGATTAACCAGTAATAATCCTCCCCGGAGCTGGGTATAGGCAAGATGGCTATCTTCAATTGCTGCAGACACAGCGGCCGACAGTTGATTAATAGTATCTGCGGTCTGCACAGTCCCTGACAGGGCCAGAGCTGATGCAGTTACTGAGGCGGTTATGCCCACAGCAGCCACGATTCCTACAATCACTGCAGAGACACCAAAATCCCTCTTTTCCCTAAAAAGGGACAGGGAGCTGGGGGCCACCACCGGGACTGGAACAAAGCGGGGCAAACGGACAACCATGGCAAAGGAAAAAGCCTTGGCATCCCAGCATGTAGCATAAAAGCAGGAATAATTTTGACAATAAATGTCAGTCAAATTATTAGGCAAGGTAGAATTACTAACAAGCCAAAGAAAAGGGGGCCAAACACAAACAGGCGTAGGGGGATGTTGAAACTGTTGAGGCGATCCCACCCACCATGTGGAGGAGGAATTTAGGCTGAATCGCATAAAACCCCTTTGGGACCAGCCTCCCTCTATTAATGCCAGAGGCGTAATATCGGTGCAGCTTCCATTAATGCCACACAAAAGCCATAAATTGAAAGGATAGCCAATGGCCGAGGGATTATCTTCGCCATTGCGTCTTGCCACATTATATGAACCATTAATCAAGGGTGGGGATAATGTGAAATAATCATTAACTCGCCCCACTCGACGCGCTTGGCAGCTGGCCCAAGGCAGGGAGGAAAACAGCTCGTCCTTTGCTACACAAAAGGGGGCTAACCTTGGTTGCTGATACTCAGTATGATTAATAATTTTTGTTACCTTGGGCCAATCTCCAGACAAATCAACAAGATCTCCACCATAAAATGTATCATTCATTTGTGCATTGGGAATATGGACAACATACTGATATGATAACCCAATGCACTCGGTCAAAGAACTATTGAGGGAGAAACATAAGCTCCCCCTCAAATTATGTTTTCTCTGTTCAGTGACCTTTTCAATCTGGGGATCCCACGGTAAATATGGAAGTCCATGACTTTCGTTGGTAGAAAAAAGGCGGGGAAATACCTGAGCATCATACATCACCGGCATGGGGAGTGGGAATGTTGACATTATTCCCCATCGAAGCCCTTTTTCCTGGGACATCACTTGCAGAGGCAGGGTGGT
This sequence comes from Mus caroli, assembly GCF_978045245.1. Taxonomy (NCBI): domain Eukaryota; kingdom Metazoa; phylum Chordata; class Mammalia; order Rodentia; family Muridae; genus Mus; species Mus caroli. Next base: position 14,181,019 of record NW_028227270.1, read on the forward strand.
TCCCAATATCAGCAGGGCGATCTTCATCATCTTGGGGTATTGATCGTGTTAGTCTTTCTGGGACCCAGAATGGATTTTGTTCGCTCTGCGGGAAGACACAAACAGCTCCCCTGGATCTTATCAGAATAGGATCCGGGCCTCTCCATTTGTTGGTTAGGACATCTTTCCATTTTATTAATTCTTTGGGTCTAGTTGGTTCAGAACAATGTCTGTCAGCAGCAGTACGGCCATGTGCATCAAGATTTAAAAAATTGAGGGTGAATAGTGCCAATGACACAGACACCTTTGGCGTACGGGGTATAGCTTCATCAGCGCCCCCTTTTTGTTTAACAACATAAGATTTAAGGGTCCGATGTGCTCTCTCAACAATGCCTTGACCTTGTGGGTTATATGGGATACCAGTTAGATGTGTTACTCCCATTTGGCGACAAAAGCTTTGAAATTTTTGTGAAGTATAAGCTGGTCCGTTATCAGTTTTAATAAATTTAGGTTGTCCCCGAGCGCTCCAAGCCTCGAGGCAGTGTTGCCTTTTCTCCCACATGGGGAGATGCAAAAATAATGCCAGAGCAGGTATCAACGGACACATGAAGATATTGTAACTTGCCAAAGGAGGGGACATGTGTGACATCCATTTGCCATATTTGTAAAGGCTGAATGCCGCGGGGGTTGATCCCCACATGAGGGAGGGGCAGAAACTCACAGCAATTTTGGCAGCTAGTGACGATGTCACGAGCTTCTTTCCTAGTCAAGGAGAAGCGACGGCGCAACGTTTCTGCCGTTACATGAAAGCGATTGTGGAATCCTTTTGCAGCTTCCACAGAGGATGACAGGGCTGTGGCTATTAATTTGGTGGCTTTGTCTGCCAAGTCATTACCCAGGGACATGGGGCCAGGTAGGCCTGAATGAGCCCTGATATGAGTGATGAAAACTGGGAATTTTCTTTGAAGCAACACTAATTGTATCTCTTGAAAAATTTGTGCTAAAGTGCTAGAGGGTTTGATTACTCCAGCCACCTCCAGCAAGTTTACTGCATTACTACATAACTAGAATCTGACACAATATTGAGGGGTTCAGAGAAGGTTTTTAATACCTCCAGAACCACTAGACACTCTATTACTTGAGGTGATGCTTCTTTATATTGTTTGGAACATATTTTGCCATTGACCACAAAGGCCCCTACACCATTCTTGGAGCCATCGGTATACACCATGAGCCCTTCCTTAATTGGGTTTCTTACCGTTACATGCGGGAACACAATTGACTGGCTCTGGGCAAAGTGTAGGATCGGGTGTTTGGGATAGTGATTGTCTATGCTTCCAGGGAAAGTTGTAACTAGTATAGCCCAGTCATTAGATATGGCGGCCAAGGTCTGAACTTGCACAGAGGTATAAGGCACCACCAAGAGGTGGGGGCTACGCCCGAAATGGGTGATGGCTGCTTTATAGCCTCTGAGTGCAAGCTGAGCTATGGCTTCAGGATACCAATGTATTATTTTTGCTGGGGATACATTTGGGTGAACCCATAGCAAGGGCCCATTCTGCCAAAGAACGGCAGTTGGCAAATGGGCAGTTTGTAAGACACACAGACTAAAGGGTTGTGATTCTTCGATACGGAGCAGCTGCGCTTGTGTCAGGGCCATTTCCACCTTTTGTAGGGCCAGATCAGCAGCTGGAGTCAATGTTCGGGGGGACGTGATGTGCGAATCTCCTTCTAAGATATTGAACAAAGATCTTAATTCCGAAGTGGGGATTTTTAAAAAGGGTCTAAGCCAGTTAATGTCCCCCAACAATTTCTGAAAATCATTTAGGGTATGGAGGTGGTCCCTTCTTATCTCTAATTTTTGAGGTATGATGTTATTTGGTGTCACCATGTGTGATGGTTTGTATATCCTTGGACCAGGGAGTGGCACCATCTGAAGGTGTGGCCTTGTTGGAATAGGTGTGACCTGGTTGGAATGGGTGTGTCACTGTGGGTGTGGGTATAAGATCCTCACCCTAGTTGCCTGGAAGTCAGTCTTCCACTAGCAGCCTTTGGATGAAGACATAGAACTCTTGGCTCCTCCTGCGCCATGCCTGCCTGGATACTGCCATGCTCCCACCTTGATGATAATGGACTGAACCTCTGAACCTGTAAGCCAGCCCCAATTAAATGTTGTTTTTCATAAGACTTAACTTGGTCATGGTGTCTGTTCACAGCAGTAAAACCCTAACTAAGACAGAAGTTGGTACTGGGAGTGGGGTATTGCTGTGATAGGCCTGACCATGCTTTTATTTGACAGAATGTGGATTTTGGGACTTTGTATTTGGAAAGCAATGGAATGCTTTAAATGGGGCTTAATGGGTCATCCTAGTAGGAATATGGAAGACTTGGTTGCTGGGAGTAATTTGAACTGTGTTGACCTGGCCCAAGAGATTTCAAAGGAGAAGAATTTCAGAATGTGGCATAAAGACTGGTTTTGTGGTACTTTGGTGAAGAATGTGGCTACTTTTTGCCCTTGTCTGAAAAGTTTGCCTGAGGCTAAGGTGAAGAGACTTGGATTAATTGCATTGACAAAGGAAGTTTCAAAAAAGCCCAGCAGAGACTTTGTTCTCTGGTTAAGTCTTATGAAGAGAAGTTTGAACAAGCATAGCAAGCTTAGAAAGGAAAAATATAAAATATATGGTTTGAGTATTAAAGGGGTACCAGGAAGTGAAATGGAACAAATTCCTGTGTTCTAGGAGATAACAGATTAAGGGAGTGGGACCTTGGGGCAAGATCCTACCCAGCTAAATTAAATCCAGGCATGGTGGTACACACCTTTAATCTCAGGAGACAGGCATGCTGATCTCTGCATTCAAGGTCAATCTACAGAGCAAGAACCAGGATAGCCAAGCTTACGCAGTGAAGGATTTAGAAAGCATAAAGCTAGTGATAATGTAATAGGACAAGGGGATCATGTTCTAGTTCCTGTATGCAGCAGAACTCGGCAGCTTCAGCCATGTGGCTCTGGCTCTAGAGTTAAGAATGGAAGGAACTACTGGGAAAATTGATGCTGGTTAAGGAACTACTGGGAAAATTGATTGGAGCTAAGGAATTAGCAGTGATTAAGAAGAGACCAGCATCACTGAGGTGAAATCTTCTGGAAATTGTTTTCTGGGAGCACAAAGAGATAACCAAGGTTGCACCTCATGCTGCGGCTGGACTTGGTAATGTGTAAGAGTCACTCAGGTGGTACTGCTTGTGAAGGAATGAAGGGATAATGGAGAGAAGCTGAGGCTTAGCACTGTGAGAGGCCAGGGAAGGCCATTGGAAAAGGTGAAGCCTCAGCTGTAGTTGATGGCCCAGGACTGAAGGGGTCATGCAAAGGATTTGAGGCTTGGCACCCTGAAGAGAGCCTATGAGAGGCTATTATTGGTGAAGCCTAGTTGGAGTGGAATACCCCCGTGTATTGGAGATGTCAGTACCATGGAGTGATCACCAAGAACTGCAGCCATAGTGGAGTGGATCAACCTGAGCTTAGAGTGCTACAGAGGGCAGAGCTGGAAAAGTGATGCCAGCCCTTAGGAGTAGTCCAAAAGATCAAGTGGAATCCCAGACACTGAAACAAGAAGCTGTAACATTGAAATTGCCTTGGAGACTCAAAGATGTTAAAGATGCCAGAGCCATGGGACACATGCTGAGGAAAGCTGCTAACAGGGAGTGGAACCAGCCCAGGAGAAAGCAGTTTGTTGCAGTCAACAAAGATGAAAAAGGAATGGAGATCTGAAGACTGCTTTGACATCAGCCATGGAGATGCAGAGTTTGGAGTTTGCCCAGCTGGTTTCCTGCCTTGCTTTGGAGATTACAGTTAATTAAGTTGGATGAATCTCAGAAGAGACCTTGAACTTTGTACTTTTAACATTGTTGTGACTGCTATAGACTATGAGGACTTTGAAAGTTGGACTAAATGCATTTTTCATTATGCTATGTTTAAGTATGGCCCCCATAGACTCATGTTTTTGAACAAGTCTATGGGGACCAGGGAGTGGAATGTGATGGTTTGTATATCCTTGGACCAGGGAGTGGCACCATCTGAAGGTGTGGCCTTGTTGGAATAGGTGTGACCTGGTTGGAATGGGTGTGTCACTGTGGGTGTGGGTATAAGATCCTCACCCTAGTTGCCTGGAAGTCAGTCTTCCACTAGCAGCCTTTGGATGAAGACATAGAACTCTTGGCTCCTCCTGCGCCATGCCTGCCTGGATACTGCCATGCTCCCACCTTGATGATAATGGACTGAACCTCTGAACCTGTAAGCCAGCCCCAATTAAATGTTGTTTTTCATAAGACTTAACTTGGTCATGGTGTCTGTTCACAGCAGTAAAACCCTAACTAAGACACCATGGTACCCAGGAACTGTCCAGTATTTGAAATTTGGACCTTTTCTACAGCTATTTGAAGTCCCCATTGACTCAAAGTTTTAAGTAAAAGGGGGTAGGCCCTTTGAAGCAGGCCAAGGTCCTTGTGGCACAGAAGGATATCGTCCATATAATGGAGCATGACTAACGAGGGAAATTGATCCCTTACTGGAGAAAGGGCCTCCTGCACATAAAGTTGGCACATAGTAGGGCTGTTGGACATTCCTTGTGGTAGAACCTTCCATTGGTACCTTTTATCGGGTTCCATGTGATTAACAGAGGGTATGGTGAAAGCAAATCTGGGCCTATCTATTGGACATAGAGGTATAGAAAAGAAACAGTCTTTAATATCTATTATAATCAAATTCCAACCCCTGGGCAGGGCGGAGAGCACAGGAAGGCCTCTTTGCACAGGGCCGAACAAATGCATTTGTTCATTAATGGCTCTAAGGTCATGGAGCAACCTCCATTTCCCTGATCTTTTCTTAATAACAAATATGGGAGTATTCCAGGGGGAGGTAGAAGGTTCTATATGATCCAATTTTAGTTGTTCATTTACTAATTGTATTGCGGCCTCCATTTTTTCAGAGGATAGGGGCCATTGAGGGACCCACACCGGGTCCTCTGTTTTCCACGGTATAGGCCGAACCGTCCCCATGGCCCCTAGGAAAAACCCAGTCCTTGTCGGGCTATATTTCCTACTGGTGAAATAGGCTCAATTCCTCCTTGCTCTGACCGTCCTAATCCTTTGCCTGTCCTGTAGCCCATCTTTAGCATCATGTTTTTTGCCTTGTTCAAGCCTTCCCCCAACACAATTTTTTCATTGGACAGGGTTAGGCCCAAATGTTGCATAATGTCTCTCCCCCAAAGGTTTACTGGGAGCGGGAGCACATAAGGTTCGAATTTACCCTTTTGTCCCTCAGGAGCCTTCCAGGTCAAACTCATTGAGCTTATGGCAGGGCATGAATGATATCCCAGGCCTTGTAGAGAGTGGGACGATTTCGTAGTGGGCCAAGCTTTTGGCCACCAGTGCGTGGATATAATACTTTTGTCTGCCCCGGTATCAAGAATACCTTCAAACCTTTTTCCATTTACTTCGAGGCAGAGTTTGGGCCTTTCATTCAGGGATACAACAAGGTAGGCTGAATCAGTTCCTGACGACCCCATCGTTTTGGGACTGGGGCCTGGGGAGCCCTCCCAGAGGGTGTCGGGGAGGAGCAGCAATTGAGCTATCCTATCTCCTGCACTGATGGAAAACACGCCCCTGGGGCTGGAACATAAGACCTGTATTTCGGGGGAATGTAGGTGGTCAACAACCCCAGGATGGACCACTAGGCCCCGTAGGGTGAGTGACCCTCGTCCGAGGATAAGGCCCATGGTCCCAGGGGGCAAAGGTGACATTGGCTCTATAGGTACTGGTTGGATACTCATTTGGGGCATTAGTAGGAGGTCGGAGGCGGCGCGCAGGTCCACCCTTGTGGGTCTTCCTGGGTCGCTTCTTCCGCCATCCCGGAGGTTCTGACAAACCGGTTCCCATATCTTGGAGGGCCCTGGGACCGTGGGCCCAATGACCCGTTTTTTGACACATTGGGAGCAGGAACATTTAATGGAGGCAAAAGCCTTCCCTGTATATCTCGCACTGAGCGACATTGATCTGCTCTGTGGTACCCTTTACCACACCTCGTGCAGAGGGTCAAGACCCCCCCTTTCTTGTCTGGGGCTTTGCAATCTCTTTTGAAATGTCCAGGCTTACCGCAATTAAAACAGGTCCGTTCACCGGTCTTCTTTTGTGGAGGATGCTTTTGTGCTAACATGATGGCGGCCGCGAGGCCAGTATTGCTAAGTGGACCTCCAAGCTCTCTACACACTCTTAGCCATTCTTGCAGCCCTTTTGATTTTCTAGGAGCAATGGCATTCCTGCATTCCTGGGTGGCTTGTTCAAAGATCAGTTGCTCAATAAAGGGTCCTATCCCCTCTGGGTCCCCAAAGATTTTTCCTGCCGCCTCCATCATGCGTGCGACGAAGTCGGCAAAGGGCTCCTGGGGCCCTTGAACAATTTTTGTAAGCTGATTGGTGGTTTCTCCCTTGCGATTAAGTGACTTCCAGGCCCGTATGGCTGTGCTGGAAATCTGGGCGTACGCCCCCCAATGGTAATTAATTTGATCTGCGGCCCACGGGCCTTGGCCTGTTAAAAGGTCAAATGTCCAATCCCGCTGCTCTTGCGTAAGGGCTATTGCGTTGGCCCTGGCCTGGGACTGGGCTGCCTCATGCCACAAGGCTTTCCATTCTATGTATTGTCCCATAGTAGGCAAGGCGGCCTTAACCACCATTTGCCAATCACTAGGTGTCATGGCAGTTTGTGCCATTCTTTCAAGAATCATAATAGTAAAATTAGCATTGGGACCATATTTTCTTACTGATTCTGCAAGATCTTTTATCTGACTATAGTCTACAGGAGCGTAGATTCTCCCCCCTTCCTGTTCATAAACAGGAAACGCTAAGTGTAGCTTGCGGAGGATCCTTTGGGGAAAAAAGGAAATTGTGGATGACCGGGCCTCATAAGGTGGGGGAGCGGAGGGAATGGCGGCAGCTAACAATCTCCTATCCTTAGAGGAGACACCGGACGCGGGCTTACTTGACTTAGGTCGCCCGCCTTCATCTGGGTGATACCTTTCTCCTTTATATCTAACTGCTTCTTCTTCTAACTCGCCCTCTTCCTCCGAGGTCAGTTTACTATCCTCGGTTTCGGAAGAATCCGAGGTATCTCTTAGGTGGAGGGCAGCCAGTTCTCGGGTCGGATATAACCCGGGCTTGCTGCTCCCCTTCTCTCCCTTTCTATTTCTCCCGGGAGGTCCTTTTTCACTTCCCTTTTTTGCCTTTTTTACGGTTTTTGTGCGCACACCCATCCTCTCACTACGCTCGGATTCTGACATACCTTCCTGCATAGCTTCTAAAACCTTTTGCCCTTTCTTTCGCTCCTCCTCACAGGCCTCATCTTCAAGACAACTCTTAACTAGTTTCCATATGGCCTTAACTCCCAACCTGAGGTCTGAACAGGTTTCTAGATCGTTGCCTAGCTTATTCCATGACGGCAGCGTCAGAGATCCTGACACCGCATACCAGGGAGCTACTCGATCAACTTCCTCGACAAAGCTGCGAAGAACTCTATCCCCAAGCTTCAGGTCCCTTCTTTTGAGAAGTTCTTTTAATGAAGTTTGTACTGATTGAGAAGCCCCCATGATACTCTAAAGGAGACTGCAGTTTATGTCTCCGGGATCGTATAGGCGCGTTCCGCTCTTTGCTCTTTTATTTACGAGAGACTGACGCGCGCTAGGGTTGTAAGAACTTCAATTTAACACAACCTTCTATGTTCACAAAGGAAGAGGGCTAGGAACCATACAACCAAGGCCACGAGGACGATAATTAAAGCCTCGGGCAATCCCTCCCACGGCCCGGTTAGTTGAAGGGAGTGCGAAAGGGTCAGGTAAAATTCAGGCATACCTTTCCGAGACGTAGTTCCTGCAGTTCTGGACCCTCCCCGTCACCAAGGGATCTCCGACGGTGCTCGCGATGTTCTTCGTTTTCCCGGGATTTCGGCACCAGATGTGAGTGTTCGCTGATTCGCCCGCGAATGAGGACACCACACACAATAGGGTTCTTCTGCAGTAAGCTTTATGCGTCTTGAGAGGGAGAGCATAAGCTTCACAACCGGAGACCCCAGGCAGTCCGAGCCCCTCCTTTTTATAGGAAATTCTCCCCGCCTCGGACGTGGCAAGCCATGATTGGCTCAACACTGATCACCCCATATGACGTTATCCCTGAGGCGGAGCTGCCCGGGGCGGGGATTTCCAGCGCAGGCGCAAACTAGATGTTTACTAGTTGGTACTGAGGAAATGACTCAGTACCGGAAGATAGCGGCGCCCCACACCTTCTTACTCCAAGAGGGAAAAATATCAGGGCACAGTCACAAAAAAAAAAAAAAAAAAAAAAAAAGGCAAAATCAAACTCTGTCCAATGTCTGGGATCCACTCATGATCTTCTAGGCTCCTCCAAGGGCTTGGGTCACTTCTCCAGCTCTGCCCTTTGTAGCACACACCTTGTCTTCTAGGCTACAAATACCTGTACACTACTGCTGCTGCTGTTTTTGGTGGTTATCTCATGGTACTGATAGCTCCAAAACACTGCTGTCTTCTGCTGCAACTAGGCTTCATCAATAGCCTCTCATAGGCGCTCTTTATGGTTCCAAGCCTTAACTCCTTTGCATGATCCCATCAGTCCTAAGTCATCAATTGCAACTGAGGCTGAACCTTCACCAATTGCCTTCCACAGACTCTCACAGTGCTGAGCTTCAGCTGCTCTTCAGGACCCCTTCACGCCTTCAAATCCAGAACCTGGGTGACTATTACACATTACCAAGTCCAGCCGTAGCACAGGGTACAACCTTGACTATTTCTGGAACACAGCCTCTTTGTGCTCTCAGAAAACACTTCCCAGAAGATTTCACCTCGATGATGCTGGTCTCTTCTTAATCACCATTAATTTCTTAGCTCCAGCTAACCACTGTCAATAGTCCCAGTAATGCAAAGTGTTTGCTTTACTAGTTCTGGTATCTTGTTAGTCACAGCTGATTCTTCAGTCCCAGCTAACCAAAATCAAAGAATCTTCACAATCAAAATAGCAATGACCCTGATGAGAGTCTTTAGTCTTCACTCTGAAATTTCACAAGCCAGGCCTCCATATTCTGCACTGTTCTCAACAATATCTTCCAAGCTCCTACACAACATCCCACAGAGCTCTTAACACTGAATGGATCTTCTAGCCCAAAGTTCCAAAGTCCTTCTACAGTCCTCCCCAAAACATGGTCAGGTTGTCATAGGAATACCCCATTATGCTGGTACCAATTTGTCTTAGTCAGGGTTTCTATTCCTGCACAAACATCATGACAAGAAGCAAGTTGGAGAGGAAAAGGTTTATTCAGCTTACACTTCCACATTGCTGTTTATCACCAAAGGAAGTCAGGACTGGAACTCAAGCAGGTCAGGAAGCAGGAGCTGATGCAGAGGCCATGGAGGGATGTTACTTACTGGCTTGCTTCCCCTGGCTTGCTCAGCTTGCATTCTTATAGAACTCAAGACTACCAGCCCAGGGATGGCACCACCCACAATAGGCCCTCCCCTCTTGATCACCAACCTAGAAAATGCCCAACAGCTGGATCTCATGGAGGCACTTCCCCAACTGAAGCTCCTTTCTCTGTGATAACTCCAGCCTGTGTTAAGTTGACACAGAAAACCAGCCAGTACAGTTGTCCTCTAACCTCACATGTGTGCCATGGCATATGCATACACCAAGGCATATACATACACCATATCATATGCACAGATACCCACAACACCAAAATAAATAACTGTTTTTATTAAGGATATTTCAACTTTAAAAAATCTTTTTGCGTGAGTCATGGTTTCTTTTTTTCTTTTCTTTTCTTTTTTTTTTTTTTTTGAATAACATTCTAATATCAAGGGGATTAATATCTTCAATGTGTACATATATCTCTGTGTAATTGCTTAGTGTTTCATGTACTTACCACTAGGTGAACTCTAACCTCTCCCTAAGAGTCTAAACTTCTTCTAACATGTTGTAAATGGCAGGTGATCTATCAATTTAATTTTCTTTGGTACATCTTTCCTGACCTGTTCCAGCTTAAGTTCCCAGCCTTTGCTCCTGGTACTTATTTCTCCCTAGAATGATGCCCCAGAGCTATCGAAGAGACTGTCTTTGCCCCACTCTTACAATGACCTTCTGCATCTGAATGTCTTGTTCTTTCTGTCACCTCTCCATTGTAGTGTTTTGACATCTTCAGTGACTCCTTAGAGACATTGATGCAGACAAAGAAAACCAAGCCCCTGGATGCCCCAGAATCTGTTATCTCACCATTAGCCTAGACCAGCACTTTGCTAGGTTATAGAATTTTAGGCTTGAAATAATTTCCCTCACAACTTTGGAGAAGCTTTCTCCATTTTCTACTCACTTGCAGTGTGTCTATTGAGAAGGCTGCTATCAATTTGATTCTTGGTTTGCTTCAAAATGTGGTTTATTTTCCCTCTGTCCCTTTTTAAGTTGAGAATCTTCATTTAATTAATAATCCATCATATTTTATTTGTTATGTGGTCAAATTTTATAACTCATCACTTTAAAATATTTTATTAGAATATGAAATCCAAGGAAGGTCAGGTTTTCATTCAGAATTTAGTTTTCTTTCTAAAGAATCTTACATAAACTTAATATTTGAATACATTTCATGGTTGTTTTTCATTTTTTCTTAAAAAATAGATTTTTTTTCCATATAATATATTCTGATTATGGTCTCCCCTTCCCCCCAACTCCTCCCAGATCCTCCCAAACTCTCTATCCATGCATATACACATTCTTTCTTTTTTTTCTCTCTCTCATTAGATTACAAACAGGAATCTAAAAATAAAATAAAATAAGTCAAAATTCAAAACACAGGATAGGATGATGGTAACAAACTATTAGAAGAAAAAGAAGAATCAATGGTAACACAGAAAAATACACAGACACAGAAATACACATTTGCACACACAAAAGCCCCATGAAAACCAGAAACCATAATATAAACATAAAAAGAACATAAACATATAAACATAAGGAAGTTAAGAGAAGAAAGGAAGGAAGGAAGGAAGGAAGGAAGGAAGGAAGGAAGGAAGGAAGAAGGAAAGAAAGGAAGAAGGGAAGGGAAGGGAAGGGAAGGGAAGGGAAGGGAAGGGAAGGGAAGGGAAGGGAAGGGAAGGGAAGGGAAGGGAAGGGAAGGGAAGGGAAGGGAAGGGAAGGGAAGGGAAGGGAAGGGAAGAAGGAAGGAAATACCCAGACAAAGCATTATGAGACAAAGAACCTCCAAATATCTGTTGAGTTTGTTTTGAGTGGCTATCTATTGCTGGAAATGAGATCTGTCTCTATGGATGGTTTGTATGGCCGGTCAGACTCTATTAGAGAAAATGATTTTTTCTTGCAAGCACTTATCAACTAGAGATAACTTCTGGGTTAGGGATACCTATGTGTACTTCCCCTGTCAGTAAGAGAAGCCCATCTAGCCCAAACCTCCAAGTTCTCTGTGAGTTCATATATGCATTGGTCTTGCTGTGTTTAGAAGGCCTTGATATTCTCCATCCACTCTGGTTCTTACAATTTTGCCACCTCCCTTTCCACAGTGTTCGCTAAGCTCAGGGGAGAATTTAATGGAGACAATCTATTTTGGGCTGATCCATGATTATAGGAGATCTTTCCATCTTCTGATATCGTCAATGTCTTTTTACAATGTCTTGAAGTTTTTACTATACAAGCCTTTCACATACTTGGTTAGAGTTACCCAAGATATTTTCTACTATAATAAATAAAAATAAATTACTCTATAGAAGGGAAGCTTTTTGAAAAGCATTGTTTACCAAATTTCTTTCTCATTTCGTTTGAAATTTATATGTAGGAATGTTACTAATTTTTGTGAGATATTTGTATTCTGATACTTTGCTGAAAGTGCTCATCACTGAAGAAATTTCCAGGTGTAATTTTTAGGGTCATTTATGTTACAATCAAATAAAGATATTTTCATTTCTTCCCTTTTGGTTTGTATTCCCATTCAGCATCTTCAGTTATACTAGCTAAGAATTCAAGTACTATATTGAATAGATATGGAGAGAATGGACAATCCTATCTTGTTCTTGATTTTTGTGGCATTTCTTTGCATTTTCATCCATTTAAGTTGATGCTGGCTGGGAACTTGTAGTAAAATGTCTTTATTATGTTGAGATGTGTCCATTGTATCCTGGCTTCTCTAGGATTTTTATCATGAACGGATGTTGTATTTTATCAAAGGTTCTATCTACGTCCAATGTAGTTTTTGTCTTTCAGTCTGTATATAGGGTGGATTACATTTATTGATTTACATATGTTGAACTATACCCTCTGGGATTAAGCCTACTTAATCATGGAGGATTATGTGTTCTTGGATTCAGTTTGCAAGTATTTAAAGTTTGGCACCTATGTTCATAAGGGAAATTTGTCTGTGATTCTCTTTTGTCGGGACTTTATTTAATTTAGGTATTAAGGTAACTGTGGATTAGTAAAATGAATTGAACAATGTCTCTTCTGTTTCTTTTTTGTAGAATAATTCAAGGAGTATTGGCAAAAATTACTCTTTGAAAGTTTGGTCAGGATCAGTGGGACACAGGCACCCAGGAACTCCACCCAACCAGCAGCACAGGTTGCTTCCGGTCCGGGCAGGTGCCCTGTGCAGACCTTAGGTACAAACTCTGCAGCCAGTCCCACAACACACAGAAGAGGCACCACTCCCAAGCACTCTCACACACTCAGAATTACAGGATCAGAGGTGAGGAGGACACAACATCTGCCCCAACACTGGAAATAACTGGGATCAGCGGGACCCAGGCACCCAGAAACTCCACCCGACCAGTGGCACAGGTTCTTTCCAGTCTGAGCCGGTGCCATGAGCAGACATTGGGTGCAAACACTGCAACCAGTCCCACAACACCCAGGAGAAGCTCCACTCCCAGGTGTTCTAACATGCCCAGGACCACAGGATCCCAAGAGCTTGGTCACACCATGATCTCAGGGTCCCAGAGGCAGCTTGACTCCCAGGAGCTCTGACACACCCAGGATCTCAGGATCACATGATCACAGAATCACAGGATCACAGAGACAGCTGAACTCTAAGGAGTTCTGACACAACTAAGATCATAGGAAGGACAGGTCCCAGTCAGATATAGTGAGGGCAGGTAGCACTTGAGATAAACAGATGACAGGAGGCAAGCATAAAAACATAAGCAACAGAAATCAAGGTTACTTGGCATCATCAGAACCCAATTCTCCCACCATAGCAAGTCCTGGATAGACCATCACACTGGAAAAGAAAAATTTGGATCTAAAAATCACTTCTCTTGATGGTGACAGAGGAATTTAAGAAGGTCATAAATAACTCCATTAAAGAAATACAGGAGAACACAGGTAAACAGCTAGAAGCCCTTAAAGAGGAAACACAAGAATCCCTTAAAGAATTACAGGAAAACACAAACAGGTAAAGAAATTGAACAAAATCATCCAAGATCTAAAAATGGAAATAGAAACAATAAAGAAATCATAAAAGGAGACAACCCTGGAGTTAGAAAACCTAGGAAAGAGATTAGGAGTCATAGATGCAAGCATCACCAACAGAATACAAGACATAGAAGAGAGAATCTCGGGTGCAGAAGATATCATAGAAAACATTGATGCAACTGTCAAATAAAATTCAAAAAGCAAAAAGCTCCTAACCCAAAACATCCAGGAAATCCAGGACACAATGAGAAGAAGAAACAAAAACAAAAACAAAAACTGAGGATAATAGGTATAGATGAGAGCAAAGTACCCAAGGAGCTGAAGGGGTTTGCAGACCCATAGGAGGAACAACAATATGCACTAACTAGCACCCCTAGAGCTCCCTCGGACTAAACCACCAATCAAAGAAAACACATGGTGGGACTAGTGGCTCTAGCTGCATATGTAGCAGAGAATAGCCTTATCAGTCATCAATGGGAGGAGAGGTCCTTGGCCCTGTGAAGGCTCTATGCCCCAGTATAGAACAGGAAGGAGAATGAGGATCACCTACCTGATTCCCAAGTCAGAGGAGGGAAGGCTGGGTCCACCAAGAGGATCTTAAGAGAACGGATTCCCAGGCTGGCATGGCCAGCAGGTGTTGGTCTAAAGTGCCTCTGGGTATTGGCAGCTCCAAAGTGGTTTTCTCTCTTGATAACATTTATTTGCTCTCTACCCTCAGGGTTGGTTTTGTTTGTTTGTTTTGTTGGTTGGTTGATTTTGTATTTTGTGGGTTGTTTTGTTTTGGGGGGGATTGGTTCATTTTTTGCATTTGTCTTATTAAAATATAATTACATAATTTCTCCCCCCCCCACTCCTTTCCACTTTCCATGAATACCCCACCCAGCTCTCTCTCAGATTCATAGCCTCTTTCTCTCTTTCTGTAGATATGTATGTATTATATATATTGGAGAGATATATTGGAGATATATACATATATCTCTGTAGTGGTGAATTAGTTAATTGGCTTTGGCTCCTGATGGGTTGTGCCTGTGCTGCACCTGCCCAAGAGCTCTCTGGATTTGCAAATGAACGACACACAGACACAGACACACACACACACACACACACACACACACACACACACACACATTTTGTTATGCCTTGACTCGCTCAATGGCTGAGCATTTCTACCTCCTTGCAGCCAACACATTCTCCCCTCCAGCATTCCTGATTTAACACCTCTTAAATCTATATTTTATCTTGTTGTCCTGGCTCCCTCTGGGAAGCCCCGTTATCTTTGCTGTCTAAGATGCTTCTGGGCAGCTTTTCTGGGGGCTGCTTTCTTTCTTGTACCTACATTTTGGCCATTATTCCCTCCTGATCCTTCCCGGCATGGTCCATCCTACTCCCTTTTTCTGGCAGATATCCTTTCCTTCTTTCCTGTGTTTCTTCTCCTGGGAACTTAGAAGTCCTCTCTCTCTCTCCCCCTCTCCCTCTCCCTCTCTCTAGCCAGCTATTGGTTGCTGGCTCTTTGTTCATCAAGCAAAAACCAACAGAGGACAGGGACTTTTAGTGTTTGGACACAGAGATTCCTGGTTTGGGACCAATGACCAATTCCCAACATATCTCTGTATGATATATATATATACATATATACATGCATATATCTGTATGCATGTATGTTATACACACACACACACACACACACACACACACATATATATATATATATATATCCAATGTATTCCTGCTCAGTCCACATAATGTTACTTGTATGAATATGATTTCAGTAAGAATATGGTTTATTGTGACTCTTAAGCACTGGATGTCCCTTTCTGATCTGGAAAAGTGTGTCTTTTTTTCTTTTTGGTTTTGGTTTTTTGATTTTGGGGGGGGGGGTGGGTTTTTTTTTTTCCTTTATCTTACTTCCCAGAGTTTTGGTACTTGGGCTTACCTATCCTGATATGATCTCTAATTCTCTTATAATTTATCTCCTGCCTTCCTCATATTTTCACAAAGTATCTCCAGGACACTTTGTTTTATTTCTCAGCCTCCTATTTATCTTTTACTTCTCCTCTTATTTGTTGTTGCTGTTTTCAGTTCAGGAATCCCCTTTAGTTCTTCGATGCTTTCTTTTCTGGATCATGCTTTCTTGTTTCATGGATACAATATTTTCCTTTATCTCCCTGAGGAGATTCCATATTTCTTCAGGTTTTCAAATTATACATGATCTCTGCTTCAAAAAAATTTTTTTAAAAAAAGCCCTTCTCTCTCATGGTTTGGGCCTATGTATTTCACATTATAGATAATTTTTGCTCCCTGTCTGTTCATTACTTATGAGTGGAAAACAAAAAGAATTACTTGGAGTCCTATAGTCCATAAGAAGAGAATACCAATGGTAAGCTCACTTGTTCATTTTTTTATTGAATATTGGGTATCACTCTCCCTTTGTTCCTGGATTAGTCTGATTAGTTCTTCAGAGAACACTCTAGTGTATAGATACTGGTTGGCCTGTCTGTGATCTCATCTGTATATGAAAGTCTCTAACACAGTGATGACACACACACACAGGAATGTTGGATGCAAGTTTTCTTCTTTGCAAATGGATCAGGCATTGCTAGACAAAAGGCCAGGTGTTTCTCCAAACCTCCGGGTACTTGCAGACTGAGATTTCCTTTCATGGTGCAGACAAGTTAAAAGAATTACTTTTATCTCTTAGTTTGAGTCTTGTAGCATCAGAAGTAGAATCCAATGTGTCCCGGGCTTTGAAGGTGTTCTACGACTGAGCTAATAATGTGTGACTTTACTTTTAAAACCTGATCTGCATCTTTCCACCTGTCCTCCATTGGGCCTTGATTTAGGAGATCTTTTTGCATTTCTCTCTTTCATCTTTTCAGTTTGTGAATGCCATTTGGAAAAACTCTCTGGACTCCTTTGAGGAAAATACCACGGAATTGTGACGAGTAAATCAAGACCCCAGTAATAAAGTCTGGGTAACCTGAAGTGCTTACGGAGTTAACAAATGCATTCAGCTATTGCATATTCAGAAGATGCCAACAGCTCAGAACACTGGTAGCAAATCTTTCGAGAGCAAGTGTCAAGGTTGAGTAAAGGAGTTGGTGGTGGGTGTGCGGGCGGGCGGGCGGGCGGGCACACCTTGCAGAGCTCCACAGTAGACTGGGTTCGGAAGCTTTGAGGGAAATGATCCAGCAAGGTGACACCTAATATAAGACTCCATTTAA
The DNA here is from genome assembly GCF_978045245.1 of Mus caroli. NCBI lineage: Eukaryota > Metazoa > Chordata > Mammalia > Rodentia > Muridae > Mus > Mus caroli. The sequence goes on from NW_028227270.1 coordinate 14,197,736, forward strand.
ACTGAAAAGCATTTATTATTCTAAATATTCTTAATTTGGAGTGAAATCTAATAATTTATTAATCAGGATCACTATTATTTTTCAAGACGTCTTAACTATCTGTCACTGAAAAGTCAACTCAAGCTTAAAATTATATACCTGAGTACAAAGTTTGGGTACATTTAATGGTTGTGCTTAAAAGTTATAATTATGTTGTCCTACCTGCCTTAATTAGCTAGCTAATGACCTTAGCAACCCAATTTAGCTGCCTGACATCCCCAATTTCTGTCTCTGCTAGTCCTACCGTGATTTTCCTGTCTGTGATCTCTCTGTTAAAATGAGATAGTTCTATACAATGCGCATTCATTCATCCAGCCAGTAGGCATCCATTCAATGAGCATTCACTGCGTTCTACCATGCTAGGAGCACTGGAAGGGACACTGGGGCTACAATTGTGAGCAAAAGTGAGCCTAACTACTCTTTGGTGGGCCTTCCGGCTTAGAGAAATGCAGGCATTTATCAAACATTTAGAAAAGTAAATACAATATACTCTGCTTCAGAGGTTGTATTGTAAAGGATCCTGAGGTAGGTAGAGTGATGATCATGAGGGCAGAATTTGAGGTGTTAGCTGAAATGGATGTAAGAGTTCACTGAGATGGAGGAAAGGAATAAAGGAAATACTCAATTCAAAGAGGACCTCAACATCTCAGGGATCAAGTGTGAAAGTTCTGGGGAACTCAAGAAGGGGTGGAGCAAACACAGGACCAGAGAGAACGTTCTGTGAGGAAAGCCACTCAAGTGAGCAGAGGGGAAATTGGGAATCCTAACCTTGAAGACAATGAGGATCTACATAAGTATCTCTGTGGGGATCATGGGTGTACAGCTCTAAAGCACACATCTTGAAAGGGCCCCTCTGTCTCTGGGGAGCAGATTGAAGAACAAGTGCCAAGAGGCAACTCACGGAGCTGTTGCTATAGAGGCAAGCTTGAGGGATAGATGAGAAAGGCTGGAACTACTGAAAAACTAGCAGGTAGTGAGAAGGGAAGGTGGCTGAATTATCTCTGAGGTGTTCATGTCATTGACATTCTGACTATCATTTTGATCTATAAGTCAGGTGCATTTTTGGTATAGAGAGAAATTAGGAAAACGTGGTATGATGGACAGATATGAGAGATTGGGAGTCTTTGGACCCAGGAAGTACCCATGTCGAAATCTCTGGTGCTCTCTTGTTATACTGCATAGTTCCAGGGCTAGCTCAGAACTACTAAATCAGAGATCTTAGACACAGAGCCCAGGGAGTCTGTATTCTTTAACAGGTGTCCCCAAGTGATTTCTGGAACAATCTCCACTTGAGATCCATTCTACAGACAGAGACAGGCTCTGAAGAGCACCAACATTTACCCTCAGAAGAGAAAACACACACACACACAAACACACACACACACACACACAAGATCACAATATGCTTCATTCTCCTTACTAAATTTTCTTTCTAAAAAGTAAAACTCAGACATCTCTTTAGAGCTGATTAACTGTCCAGATTAATCTCACAATTCCCATACAATTAAAATTCTAGGTCCCCGAGGGCTACCTGAAAGCGGATCTGCCTCCACTGACTTGTGCTGGTCCACACCGCTCAAGCCCCTGCCCTTTGTCTAGCATGAGCTCCTCCATCCCTCTCTCTCCTGGGCAGTGACCTTTTGACTCATCCTCTTTCCTAGAAAGACAGCATTTCCAGTGAGCAAAATGTCACATTACCTTTGCCGAACAGGACATTTCAAATAAAATATTAGCAATAACAATTACCTCTAAGCCACTAATCCTTCTGAAACTACTTTAAACCACCAAAGGATTTAAGGCAATTCCCTGAAAATATCTCAGGCTTAATAGATTATGGTGCTGGGCAAGGAAAGAGTGGCTCCCATTGCCTTAACTCCAATTATGTGGTATTTTTCTCCTATAAAAGAAAATCATGACACAAACTGGTTCAAATATTATTTAATGTAAGAAATCAGGTCAGAGAAATACATATTTTCACTACAGTCTTGCAGGACACATCATATTGCAAAGCTCCCTCCATGACTAGTGTACCATTGGCAAGTGAAGCCACTGGAAACAAAATCACTATTCAAATGTTTATTTCTCCATGCAGGTTGGCAGTTTGCTGTGGCCCACATATACAAGAGATCTCTGAAAGAATTCTTTCTTTAGTGGTGCTGCAGGGACAAGGGTCAGAGTAAGGAAAACTGCCCTTCTGGCAGGAATGAGAGGGTCTATGATATGGAGTAGACAGACTGTGTCTTTATTTTGTTTGCTCCTGTATAAATCTGTACCCTGTGCCCATTCTGACCAGAAACTATGCTGAAAGCTGGGAGTTAAAAGCAACAAAGGAACAGTGTCTGACTTTCAGACGTCATAGGGAAGGACACAGATGAGTGGCCACAAATGGAAATGAGTATGACCGGGCACAGTAGCACATCTCCACTCTTAGCCCTCCAGGGGCTGAGGCAGGAGGATCATGAGTTTGAGGTCAGCCTGGGCCACACAGTGAGATTCTGTCTCAAAAACTAATTAGTGAACTATTTCTGGGAAGAAAAAACAAGTATGAAATCATTGTTCCGGGACAGTATGTGCCCAGTGAGCCAAGGAGAGGGCTCAGGACTCAAGCTTCAGTGCTATCGATAGTTTTAGGATGTTTAATCCACACATGGTACTCCTCAGGCCCAAAAGAGCCTTGCATGAAGTTTTGAAATTGGTCAAGTTTGCTTCTGGTTTCTAAAGGATGCTTTTAGCAATGTACTCCATCCCCATTGACACATGCTCACATCCCTGTGTCCCTATCTTGGTCCCTACTCATTCATGCCTAGACACCTATGCAGAACTGAAAGACCAACCAAAAGCCATAGCCTGGCCTATAAGTAAACAATGGGTCCAGTCATTTTTTTAGAGCAGCCTAAATAGATTATCTAGTGATAATTACAATGTTACATATGAAGATTAATCCCAACTCTATCTTAAAGATGAGTAAACCCATATTGATTAAATGAACAGATTTGTCTAGAGTTAGTACTGATAAGGCCAATACCCTTGTCTAGACCTCCGGGCACCAACCTTCACAATACTGCTCATTGTCGTAGAGGAAAAACGGTCATCCTGTTCCCCTGAATCAGGCACCAGACAAGGACACATTTAGTATCTCAGTCATTCGAAACAGAGGCTAAAACCTTCACAGTGCCAGATCCGCAGTCTTCAGAGGCACTTCTATTGTTCATGGCTCTTAGAGTGAAACGCCAAAATGATTTTTCTCTTGCTCTAATTCTCCAAGGGGAAACTGAATACACACAGCCCCTGAAATTTGTGCTTTCATTACTTACTGTGCAATAAGACAGGGCGATTGGGTGGCAGGTGAAAACATTGCTGTGACTCCTGAAACAGCTTGGTGGCTGAAAGCAAAACGCAATGCAGATTATGATGAAGCCAAGGAGAGAACAGAAACCCCAGAAAGTACACAGACTACACTAGAGAGGTAATAGGTCTCCTCTCCATGCACACAGTTGGGGCTGGGGATAATGGCAATAGTCGGATGCTTACCTAGCCTGTATGAAACCCTCTGTGAGGTCCTGGGTACAATCCTCAATACTGGGGGGAGGGGGAGGGGTATTGCTGGTGATCAGTTGATCAGGAGGAAAGTCAGAGTCTCAGACTCAGTACAACTTTTTATAATGTGACCAATATTTAACTTACTGGGATTTTTTTTTTCCTCTAAAGAAGTGAGCTGCACGAGGGAAGCCAGTATAACTTCTGTCGCTTTTCTATTTAAAATTGGTAAGAGAAGCTATAAAGAGTTTAATCATTTTCACAATAAGCCAAAGGACATTCCCTGCCTTTTAATGGTTTTCTAAGGAAATTAAATAATGTAACAGAGCTGAAGAAATGTCTCATTTCACTAATACGAAAGGAGATATATGATATTGTCATGCACCTAGACAATAAATGTTGAGCAATCATGAAGATTCTGCTTTATTATGCTAAGTATAATCCAGGCCATGTAAATTAAACCATTCAGAGAAGCTGGCATTCTTAATGTTTAACAACAAAAACTACTTGCTGAGAGCTTTGCTTATTGCTTGTTTTGGTTGTTTTTTTTTTTTTTTTTTTTTTTTTTTTTTTGTCAAGCCAGCCTCACTGTGTTGTCTAAGCTAGCCTCAAGCTCGTGATCCTCCTGAGTCAACTTCTTAAATGCGAGAATTACATATGTTTGTGCAATAGCACACTTGGCCAAAAACAGGAGCAGAGGGCAAGGGATGCGAGACTTCCTGTAACTTCCTCCTCAATACTTTATTCTAACTTCCCCCTGTGTTCATTATCAGCATTATTGAAGATCATATAAAGAGCATAATCAAAGACATTATGAGGGTAACTGTGGTGGTTTGAATATGCTTGGCCCAGCATGGGGCACTATTAGGAGGTGTGGCCTTGTTGGAGTAAGTGTGGCCTTGTTAGAGGAAGAGTGCCACTGTGGGTATGGCTTTAGGACCCTCATCCTAGCTGCCTGGAAGCCAGTCTTCTCCTAGCAGCCTTCAGATGAAGATGTAGAACTCTCAGCTCCTCCTGCACCATGCCTGCCTGGATGCTGCCATGCTCTTGCCTTGATGATAATGGACTGAACCTCTGAACCTATAAGCCAGCCCCAATTAAATGTTGTCCTTATGAGAGTTGCCTTGGTCATGGTGTCTGTTCACAGCAGTGAAACCCTAAGACAGGATGCAGGATTGGGCATCATGGCCCTTCAGTGGACTTCTGGACATGGCCTCGAAGACACAAGTGGCAGAGCAGGCCTTCACCCCAGCCAGAGTGACTGTAAAACCCATTTCCACAGCTCTGGTTCCACAAAAAGACTTCCGAGCTATTTTGAAACGCAGGTGAGTACAACCGTGTGAAGGACTAAAAAAGACGGTGAAGAAAGAGGATAAGAATAGCTTAAGACGGCAAAAAGCCTGCAATGGTTTCCATACTTGTGATTTAGGTCACAAAGTAGATATGGTGTCTCTGGGCTAGATAGAAACATGGTTCTAGCTTCCAGAGACTTTCAATTGTCCTAATTAAGACACTGCTGTTCGGGAAATAACTGCAGGCTGCCACAGTGACTCACCACTTAGACTCCACTGCTTTTCCTGGTCACTACGGTGAGTATAGGCAAGTGGTTCCCTTCTTCACAACCTGCAGTACATCTTTTTTAAAATCTTGCTTCCCAGCAGTGATTGTTTCCATTACCCTGCTGTTGGAGAAGTCGACTTGCAAAAGTACATGAATGGAACAGCTCCCTCTCTCCTATGAAACCACACAGCTTCAGACACTGCTGGATGGTCCATGGAAGCCTCGGGGACTGCTGGATGGCCAGTGCAGGAGAGCAGGGAGGGAGATAATCCTATTTGTTCTGCTCCCATCCACTGGAACAATTGGCTTAACCTCTCTAACCAACATTTTCCTCTTCAGAAAGACCGAACTTTAATCTCCACACAACAGGAAGTTAGGAGGAAAAGCAGAGGGGAGAACCAGTCTACACAGGCTGTGTTCTGAGGTTAGCACTCTTAGTTGTCAGAGAGGTTAATCCTGCGGCTTCAACACGTGTGCTATTTCATGTGTGCGAGCTTGAGTCTTTTTAGGTGCCCCACCAGCTCTTGATCAGGGTATAAAGTTGCCTGCTGTGGTATCTCACCACCCGAGCAGACAACTGAGACAGTTAGCTTCCTTGTGCAGTGCTCTGCCCAGTGGCTTGGGACTCAAGATGTAGGATGGGGAACAATTTCACTACCTGTTAGAGTGGGTGGGAGGAAGGGGAGAAGGCAAGTGAGCCTGGAGGGTGGATGATGGCCTGTTGTGTGTAAAGGCTTACAGACAGACAGACAGACAGTGTATGGGGAAGAAAATGAGGGCCCCTCCTCCTGGCAAGATGCCTCTGCCCAGTGGACAGTCTCCAAATGAGTACAGAAGTGGGGTGAAGAGAAAAAAAGGAAACTAATTCTGAGTGCCTTTCTAGGCCATTCTTATATAATAGTATATAACAGTAATGTTTCTGGTGAAGATCTGAGTACTGGGGGTGGGTGTGGGTGAGAAAGCATGTCTTCATTCTTTATATTTCACATATTTTCAGTTCTCTTCTAATATACACTATATAACACATTAAACAGGTTTCATTGTGGAAAGAGGCCTCTGTGAATTATCAGTGGGACCATTAGCTCCTTAAATGTCAGGACCAAATATTAACAGAATAGACAATAATTAGACTCTGTGATTGTCTACAAAATTATTACCTAGATAGTATATGAGTCAGTTTTTAGTAGCTATCTCTGGGTCTTTGATAAGGAACAATCCCTGCCTTGCCCCAGCCCACTTCCCCTACTTTGTCCCCTTCTGCTTCTATGTTCCCCAAAATATGTCTATATACTGTACCAACCTTGTGAGCATTAGTTGTCCCCTCCTCTTGGTTTCTTGCTTCAGTAGATAAAGCTTAGCCTCCCATCTTCCCAATAATAAGTTATCCACCAATTTAGAATAAACTGGGTACTGCTGATGGGACAATTTTGCCCATTATTTACAACAGAGTGTGGTACATTGTGGCTACATTTACTTCTGTGACGAGCTTTCTGGTTTTCTTAAACATTCAAATTATCTTAAAGTATTTGTTCATTTATCCTGCCAGGCACCTATATATCCTCATTACAGAATCCTAATCTTGGGAGTATGCCAGCCTCCTGCATCAGTTTGAGTTAGCTGCTCTCTGCAAAGTGCTGTGCAATCGGATTTTCTGCGATGATGGAAATGTTTGCATTTGTACTGTCTGTGTGGTAGCTGTGAGTCATGGGAAGCTATTAAGCACTTCAAGTGTAGCTACTATCACTGAGGCATTAGACGTTTTAATTTTTTTTTTTTTTTAGTGGAAGAGTTTAATACATTTAATCTGATGTTAAAATGATTGAGTTAAAGTTTTCTCTTTTTTTTCTTTTCTTTTCTTTTCTTTTTTTTTTTTTTACACTATAATGATATTTGCTCCTTTCTGCATTTCTGGGTACTTTGTGATAAACTGATTCTTTTGTATCTACTTCTGGGTACTTTGGAGTAAAATGATTCTTTTGTATCCATCTCATCTCTTATATTGACTTACAATACCTCTCTCTTCCTGACTGTATATTTTTTTTTTACTAGTTGATCTGAACATTATAATATATATCGTTCGGTCATCATGGTTTACCTTCAAGTTGCACTGACATATTCATATTTTTTTCTGGGTGTCCTTGACTCATAGTTTACTCTAAGCTCTCAAAAAGCATTATGGTTACTATTGCCTTAGACAATTCTTGTCCTTTTTCAAGTAATCTAAGATTTTATACAAATACATACACATGAATATATATATATATAAGTACTTAAAAATAAAACTGCTTATAAATATCCTTAAGTAGTTCTTTTTACTGTTCTTAATTCATTCCTAGAAGTTTAGGGTTCCATCTTTGAAACCATGTAGTCTCTCAGACTAAACACCTCTGCCTGGCTTTCCCTCCCCAGCCATTGTAATTATTTAACTGCAGTCTTTACATTAGCTGGGACAGTTAGCTGTGGGGACTAACTCCTCTCTGTGTAGCCTAATGCTTGTTCAAAGCACCAGATCTGGTTTTACCAGCCCCTAAGAGGTTCATTTCCTTCCAACCCTTCATTCAAGGATGTCATGGTACTAGTTTTAAATGGGCCATGGTGGTAGATTCCCAGTACTAAAAGCAGCAAATGCAACAAATAAAGGTTCCTTTCTTCCCCTTTAAAATCTCTCTCCATGGAGTTGGAAAGCAGGGTCTGAGGTTGAGAACACGGGTCTTCTGCAGGAGACCCAGCTTTGATTTCCAGCACCCACATGGTGGCTCACAATTGCCCATAGCTCCAGTTCAGAGGAATTTAGTGCAGTCTTTTGACTTCTCTATCACAAAGTTCACCTGTGGTACAGAGACATGCATGGTAACAAACTCTCATATACATAAAAGAAGTAAATATAAAATCTTATCTCCTCCCACCCTGCCCCCATTACTCGATCTCTTCCTTCTTCCTCTTCCTTCTTTTTAGAAGATTCTTACAAAGCATTTACCAGCACACTACTGCCTAGACCTCACCTCAGAAATCACAAGAGCACTGTGTTGTAGAGATGGAGGATGACAATTCCTGTCAACCACTACGCACCTACACATACACACACAATCTCTCTCTCCCCCACCCCTCACACACACACACACACGCACACACACAAATTCACATGCAGATATTCAATGCACACACATGCAAACACAAAATGCACACACCTACACTGTTCATGATCTGAGTTCACTTGCTGTATCTGTAGCCATTGTCTATATCCAGGGCTGCATCTCGAACCTTGTGGGTTTATGTGTCCTCACTGCTATCCATCCCATGATCAGCATCCAAATGCTGACACCATTGCATTCACTAGCAAGATTTTGCTGAAAGGACCCAGATATAGCTGTCTCTTGTGAGACTATGCCGGGGCCTGGCAAACACAGAAGTGGATGCTCACAGTCAGCTAGTGAATGGATCACAGGGCCCCCAATGGAGGAGCTGGAGAAAGTACCCAAGGAGCTGAAGGAATCCGCAACCCTATAAGGGGAACAACATGATGAACTAACCAGTACCCCAGAGCTCTTGACTCTAGCTGCATATGTATCAAAAGATGGCCTAGTCGGCCATCACTGGAAAGAGAGGCCCATTGGACATGCAAACTTTATATGCCCCAGTACAGGGAAACGCCAGGGCCAAAAAAATGGGAATGGGTGGGTAGGGAAGTAGGGGGGAGGGTATGGGGGACTTTTGGGATAGCATTGGAAATGTAATTGAGGAAAAGATGTAATAAAAAATTAAAAAAAAAAGGAAATGGATGAACTGCATGTATCTAGTCTATCATCTTTTGTCTTTGGAGGTGGAAATTTCAAAGAAACTGAGCATCTTCAAGACCCTGAAGCAAGACTAACAAAAATAAACATCTCCATATTGACCCAGCTTACATTTTCATTTTATCATTAAATATAGATCACTTTGGTGTCAATAATTTGATTCAAGTCGAGATCTGCCAAGCAATTCTTGTATGCTACATGCTGATTCAGATGCTAGGAAGAACAAAGCAGACCTGCTCCAGCAACATACAGCTTAGAAATCTACAGAGAAGACAGCCAACTAAGATGTGTGTATACATGTGATAGGAGAGAACAGGGAAAAGCATGCAGCAAGGAGTTTTGTGTAGCCTGAGCATCAAAGAGCACTTCCCACAGAAGGGCTGTGCTCGCACTGTAACTAGAAATGTGAGGACGCGCACACCATCAAGTCTGGGAAGTCTTCATAACTTGTTAAAACACAGACAAGTTTGATTAGGGAATATTGGGAACTGTTACACAATCTCCAGAAAAGTTAGAGACCAGCCTTGGAGGCTTTGTGGACATAAAAAAATGCCCAAATTAAATGATTGGAGCACTCCAGTAAGGACCCTCATTCGGCACAGGCTTTCTGCTTAGTACCGAACGATGCTCAACACGAGGCTGTTGACAAACCTGCTTCTGAACAAATTACTATTTTTCTGCTCTCCTTGCCAGAATGGCCTTTCTTTCGTCCTATTACCATTTTTCCACATTTACATCTCAGACAAGGCACCCTTGCTGCAAGTTTGGGCTAGCATGAGTATGTCCTAGCAACAACAAAGGGTGAGATAATGAGTTTGTCTCACCAGTTTGGGTTCTAGGAATCATGAAATGAAAAACTTAAAAACATAAAATGTTTACCAAAATGGGGAGGGGGAGAAGAGCTTAGTTGTCAAAGGGCATGAAAAGTTCCATCTGAAAATGTCCCATCCCTTTTGTGTGCTGAAAATGTCCCATCGCTTTTGTGTGCTGTTTGGCTTTGATCTGTGTGTGCCTGGTTTCACTGTACCTAAGCTCTTACAGTACTGAATTGCAGATCATAAAATCATAAGGGGCTTCCAGAGACATCATCTGGCTGGGCCCTGCCTCTGGAAAACAAATTGTCTTTTCCCACTCTGCAATGTAGCAAGCAAGTGGATCTTTGGGAGTTGGGTGGCATAGACCCTGTTCAAACTGATCTTGTAATTGGTTGAGTCAAGATCGGAATGATTATCTCCCTATTGTTCTCCTTTCTAGACATTGGCTCGGTGAGAGGCAGTGCATGTGCCTTGGGTGTATGGGGATGGCTGGGACAGGTGAAGTGCAAAACACGAGACTAAGATGTTTTCAGGGAAAATGAGTCAAGGCTGGACAGATGTGAGCTATCTACAGAAGACAGACAGCAGGAATTTACAATATGCTGAGTGATGGAAAAGCAGAGCTTAGATGAGCCCGGATATTTTGCCTGTTAATCTGAGTGGATGGTGATGACTTTTATTTTGATAGGTGATAGAATCTGAAGCAGAAACAGAGGCTTGGTAGGAGAAATGGAGAGGGGCGGTTGAAAAGTAATGACATGTCTCTTTTGAGGACTTAAAGGGTCCAAAGTCCAGCCACATGGCAGCGAGTCTGAGCTGATGATGCTGATTTTGACAGTGGTGGCATTTTTCACTGTGGGTAAAATCAGCTAAGGAGGCTTAAGATAGAAATGAGAACAAAGCAGGATAGCCAAGGACTAGCAAGGCTGAAAGCTGTGGTGGAGGAGAAAAATGGCAGTGAAAGAGGTGATAGTGGAGTGGGGTTGGCAGGAGGAAGGTAGGAACTGACCTGCAAGGAGGTGCAGGGACCATGGCAAGCCCTCTCTTCCTGAGATGTGTCGTGAATAATCAGAATGGGCTAGAATCTAATACTGTTAAGTGCCGAGAGTCTTGGGTTGACAAACTGGACAGTCTCGAGAGGATATGCTGTTTCCTTAGGCCTATAAAGCTGTACATTCAGTTGAATACAAATGCATGAGGCCGTTGATTGTCAGTTGTCAGTCTGAATCTGTCTAGCTTTGGCTTTGTTACTAATTTTGGCTACTTTTATTTCCAGGTCCCACACACCCGGAAAAGCATCACATGACACAAGTTGGCACTGGCTGTTTGTGATGAACATCAAATAACAAACAAGAAAAATGACCCAGAAGAAAGGGATGTGGCCCCAAGGCTGTGTCGGGGGCCACAGTGAGATTCTGAGAGACATCCCTCCACTCCTGAATGTTTGGGAAGCCCAGCAGACCAGGAAGAACAGCTTGACTCCCAGCCCTATCCACAGCTTCTGTGAACTCAAACAAGTTGTTTAACCCTGATGATGCAATGCAGTGCCTCATTTTGCAGAAATAAAAACAATAAAATAGTGTTCTCTTCGTTTAATGAGAGAACACCATAGCTGTGAGTTCTTTGGAGTCAAATGGAAAAAAATAATATCAGTTCTGTGATTGCTATGCTTGAAACTTAGGGTCTTTATTATAGATCTATAGAAAATCCTGAAGTAATAAGCCCGTGTTATTAGGCTGTATGAAGCAAAGACTAGACATCCAGGACCCAAATGAGCTACTTCCCATCTGTCAAACACATTAGAAAGTTTGATTCAAATATGGTCTACACACAAGGACCATAGGAACCCTGACCTTTTAAAGCAGTCAGACACAGCACCAAATGTGATATGGCTTCCATTCCAACTGGGTAATTACATGAAATTTAACATCTCTTGCTCTTTTTATGATTGAAGAGAATGCTGAAATTTTCCAAGCCATAATTCCAGTCTAACACAAACATTAGAGCTGCATGTTTTACTGCACTTTGGGGACCATTTCTAGGCTAAGTGTTTAGCAAGAAGCATTGGAAAGTGTCTGGTCTTGCACATCCCAGAGGAGTTCACGCGGTGTCTTGTGACTTCCTCACTAAGCACACAACTGCATTTCACATTGATTAATATTAGTAATATCTTATTAATACAATTTTGTTTTACATTATGCCTTTATCTAAAGAGCCATATACACTATATCAGCAAATCTCATAACAGCTAGAAGAGGGAGAAACTATATTCTTGATTTATGTGGATAAAGAAAATGAGACGGTGTCAAGACTAGCTCCTTTCGGTAGGCATAATCCTGCTGGCTCCTTTACAAAGAACGGGGGGATTTGTAGTAAGAAAATGATGCTGGGGTGGGACCAGCATCTCAGCCACTGGCTCTTCAAGTTCCTGAGGACCCCAAGCCAGAGAGATGTAACTGAGTTCTCAGAGAAGAATGCAATGCCCTGTCAGACCTGCACTGTTTAAGTACATGTGCGTCCCAAGTCTGAGAATAGGGAGAAGGAAAATACACATGCCCCACTCACCTAAATAAGATAGATAAACCTCTGCTTGACCTCACACGCGTGTCTCTTCAGGACATCACTCACACAACTCAATCCCTGCATGCCATACAGAGGTGTGGCCACTGCTGTTCCCTGCTCACTTTCCTGATCCACTTTGTTTTGCCTTCTGCTTAAGACCTCTCCCCCACCCCCCACCCCCGCTGATGGGGCTGGCTCTGCTCAGACTCACTGGTCCTTATTCCTGGAGAGTTCACCATGATGCTGGAGAAACTCGATGGAAATACAAGAAAGCAAGAATCTGGAGGAGCTCAGCGAGGAACTAGAATTCCTCTACTCCTCTACTGGCAGCAACCTCAACCTTGGGTGAGGGCGAAAAGACAATTACTCAGTCATGGAAATCTCTGGGCAGATTTAATTTCAATGCACCACACTCTTAAGCCCGGTCAACCCAATGCAACACAGAAATAGAAAAACACTGTTGTTCTTCACCATAATTTTTCTAATGATATATTTATTTGTTTGTTTATTATGTATATGATGATACTGTAGCTGTCTTCAGTCAGACACACCAGAAGAGGTCATCAGATCCCATTAAAAATGGTTGTGAGCCACCATGTGGTTGCTGGGATTTGAACTCAGGACCTCTGGAAGAGCAGTCAGTGCTCTTAACCGCTGAGCCATCTCTCCACCTCCTTCACCATAATTTTTAATATTTATTTGGGTAGAAATCTGCTTGTCTTAACACTCTGAGGAACATGGTCATCATCTTCTATATGCCAAGGGAATTTACAGTGTTTTCTGACTCCCTCACCCCCAGCACATTTTACATTAATTAGTGTTAGTAACACATTATTAATACAAATAGACATATTCAAACTCAAGAAAGCAATATATAAGTCAAACAAAACAAACAAACAAACAAAAACAAACCATTGTAATCAAAGGGATTATAGTCATTTGAAGAGAGAAGAGTCCAAACCAGGTTTCTCTGTCTCTGCAAAGGGAAGATCCTATAGGGAATCTCTGTGACAGTCGCAAGAACATCAGTTATTAAAGAAGGATGCGTGTGTCCTGACACCAGAACTATAGACCTATCTGAGTGTTTGGTTAAAACACTCATTGCAATGGTAACAGCAAGCCCTTGCTGGTCCATCCAGCCTGATGCAACCAGGCCCTGTCCTAGAGTCCTGGCAGCTAACTTCTGCCTTAATCCTCTCAGCAAGCAACTCTGTAAGAAACACGCTGGTATCGTTCCATTTTACAGACTAGAAAACAGTTGCCAGGAGATGAAAGGATAACTGATATAGATGTACTAAAGGACATAGTTAAATGTAAAGGAAGATAAACGTTCTGGCTCCAAAAATTATAGCAGAGCCTCCTTCCCTGTCACCTCTGCACTGTCTCTGGTTAAGGTGTCTCCAGTGAACAGCACAGCCTCTAAAAGTAAAGAGCCGGGAAATCTCAGAGAAAGGTAGGGGAATAATCTATTTCCTTGACTACCTGCCATTAAATAATTCACATTGACTTCAACATAATTCTTTTTTTTAAAAAAAGAGATTAAAAACCAACTCGACCATTTCAGCCCTGCCCATGAAACACTATTTATTATGAGACGTAAAATACAGAAGTAAATTTGCTCTTCACTATCAACAAGTCCTTCATTGCATGCCAGACAGTGACAGGGTTAAATTTAGAAAGATGGAATGAAAGCTTTATATCATGTAGGCAAAGGTTATGCACTGTAGTCCAGAATGTTTGGAGTCAAAGCTGTCTTAGAGAAGAGCCTATGTTTTCTAGAATGGCCAGCCCAGGTTCTGTCTTATGAGCTGGAAATCCTGGTTTTCCTCCCTTGCTGGACAGCTTTAGTCCAGGTACCCATCACCCTGCCTCAAATAAGGACAGTGCAGTATGTTTGGTCTTTAACCTATATAACTCTTCAAAGTTCTCTGAGGAAATGGCACAATTCTCCCTAATCTTTCCTTTGGTCTCTGTGGATTAAACAAGATCGGAATCCAGATGCCGGTTAGTCTCTTCCTATTAAAATGCACAGAACTCTTATCTACTGACTTGTTAGAGGCAGATAGCCTCACCGTCATTCTCAGTTTTCAGGTGAGGGGGATGCAGGGCATTGTGTGACTGGACTAAAGTTGTCCAGGAAAGGAAAAAGACCATGGGCTGGCTACTCTGAAGAACACAGGCTAAAACCTAAAGCATAGGGTTTGTTCCTGAAAACTGAGTGTGAACTGTGAGGGGAATAATAAGGCGCACATGGTTTCTGCCTCTCCATCCCTTGCATTCAGTGACTGGAAAACTGAAAATGAGCTCAATGTTTTAGGACCAAGCCTTCGTTTCCCTCGACCAAGAACGTCTGTCCATCTGTGTATCTCCACCAGCCCTGCCTAACTCCCTGATAGCAAAGGCACATTCAACATTGCATTTCTCTAACAGGCATTCTGATCCTCCGCCTGTCCTTAGAAGATAGATTGCTATTCTACAGTTACCACCAGCCTGCTTTAAATTCCACAGTAGCCCCACTCATCCCCTTAAGCCAAGCCGCACAAAAACTCTCAGACAGCAGGCAGCAGCTACTCTTGCATCCAGGTTCTACAGAGAAGGGAATAATCTGCTCTCCACCAACAGACTGGGGTGATGCATTGGGTATGATCCTGTGGTCTCCTCTAAATGGCTCTCAATTTAATGTGTGACAGGACAGAAATGCGGGAGATTCTTTTCATTTCCCAAAGATATACTTATTCTTTTGGGACACATTCATGGTTTGCTTTCCCATAATCAAATCTGACATGTTACTTATCAGACTCCAAGTTCCCTCAAAGAACGGAATTAAATAGTCAGTCTCCATTAGAAATGCTAGGGACGACCAAACAATTTAAAGAGCCTTTCTCTAGATGCTACCCCCCCCCAAAAAAATGTCCCTTTATGATTTGGAAAATTATAAACTGATTTTTAACATAATTTAATATACAAAGGAGGCAATGATGACAAGAAATTATCTATGTAAAATAAAAGTTGGGCAATTCTTTCCACAAATATAGTTATCTTTTACTAGCAAGATAAAATAATTCTTTTTTAAAAGATTTAATTATTTCATGTATATGGATGTTTTATCTGCATGCACATCTATCTGTACACCAGAAGAAGTCTGATCCCAAGAGACTATAGCTGTAGATGGTTGTGAGCCACCATGTGGGTGCTGGGAATTGAACTCACGACCTCTGAAAGAGCAGCTAGTGCTTTTAACCACTGAGCCATGTCTCCAGCCCAGAATAATTCTATTCACATACATAGAGACTCAAACACAGACCCAAGACCCAATCCTTTAGTGGGTAGACATTTCTGTATAGAATGGCTAGATGCTTTTTCATAGGTGCCTTTAAATTCAACGCCTGGTTTTACCCAGGTACCACATAGTGGCCCAGAAATGAGCTGTCCACCAAAGGGACTGTATCTGAGCTGTACTGAGAAACGGAGCACTCATAAATCATGGGATGTCCCAAAGCCTCTGATCCCCCCTTTTCTGCATAACTCACCTCTGCCTGGATGTTGCCCCAGCAAATATCCCGAAGGAAATAGAGAAAAGGGCCCAACCTTCCTGTCTCTTCACAACTCATTGCTCCAATCAGGGGTGATGTTCTCAAACTGTGAGAAGATAATCCACTGGAATGTACAGTGGTCCAACACTCTTGACATGCTGTCAGCATCTGTTAAATCTATATGAAGAGCATGTCTTACCAATGCCACCATCTCTGGAAGCCAATCATGTGATACTTGTTTTAAAATGACAAAACCCTTACTTCAGAACCTTTCTTTTGCTTTCTGTTACATTAATCTTTTAATCAGCTAACTCAAAGAAATCAACCAACTGATCTGATTCATTATTCATTTATTGCTTGTTTGTTTTCAGTCACTTGCATTGAAGACCCAAGAGGGCAACGATCTTGGATGGTTTGAGTCCCATTCAGCTATCCCAAATGCTGGGGCTGACAAGTGCCCCAGAAGACGCTTGCTGATGGTATGGATTAAAGATAGCTAGAAGCTAAGCATCATGGTCCAGTATAAAGACCATGATGTGTAGCTCTTCCTCACTGTTTACGCCTCTTAAAAAGGGCTGTATCCTCACTGGTGGCTCATAAAGCTTCCACCCCAGAGGAAAATAAAAAAGAGATAGAGAGAGACAGAGACAAAGAGACAGAGAGACAGAAACAGAGAGAGGAGTCACACTGGTAAAGAGTAGAGTAAAATCTAGATGCCTACTCCTGACTTCGGCCAGCAGTGAACTATCTGTATTTCCTACAGTTAACTCTGTTTCCTCTTATGATGGCATGTTCCATTCAGAGAACCTGTCAGCAGCAACAATTAAAATGTTCAAACACAATGAGTTTCTTGAAATGATAGTCATAAGAATGGAAGAACTTATATAGAAATAGGTTTTTTTTTCCTCCAAATATTAAGAAGGATGACCAGTAATGTTTTAAAATAAACATGAAAGTGACTGAGGTAAAATTGGAACAAGCATGCATTTATTGTTCCTCAATTTGCCCGATATATTTACCACTGCATTTGGATCATGTTTTTTTTTTCTTCTTTCTTTTATAAAATGACAAAGAATAGCAAATCCTTCAAATATATCCAATACCAATTATCCCTTCCTTACCACATCCAAGGCAGAGCTAGGTGCAGAGAAAGCATGCAGACACTCTGTAATGATAATTGTTAGGAATGTGTTAATGAAAGTAAAAACACTCTTAGAACCTAGATCCAGAAAAAGGCTAAAATGAAAGCCCTGAGATCCCAGGGAGAGAGTGAGAAAGAAAAGGAGAAACAGGGATGAATTACAGGAGCGAGGAGGAGGCGAGTAGATTATCTAGCAGTTCTTGTTCAAACAGCTCAGAGGACTGAACCCTTCAAAAGCCACTCCCCATGTGGAGATAATCCTTGAAAGGATGATAAGTGAGAGGAAAAATGGGGAGGGGGGTGAGCCTGGTAGATTCTTTCAACGCTCAGAAGCCAAATTTTATAGAAGAAAGATCATTTGATGTAGATGGTTTGGGACTTTTTATTAAGTGCTTGAGAGAGCTGTTACCCTGACAGCTAACAACACTCAGCCTGTGCTTCATTCAGGGAATGGCACAGCCAACATACCAGGAGTATATGCTCTAAAGCTCACAGCATGGCTCCCCCAGTCCACCACCTTCATCCCTCCATGGGATCCTTCAGTGCTCATCCTCCTTCAGCTGCCTGCCTCCTTCGTTTGAGGACTGGCAGGCTCCAGAATCACTGAGCAATCTTGCCTTGGGAAATCTGTAGTTCTATATAGGAAGCCGTGTGCTTTGGTTGCCTGTGCTCCCGATGTCCTCAGCTCTATGAGATGGACTTTCCAGTCAATGGACAACCTCCTACAGGGAACAGGAGGGCCACACTGGTCCTGAGACAAGAGAATTGCCTTAGTGATCTACGTGATCAGTGCACAGCAGTTCCTCCAGTCTTCGTGAACTTGTCTCTGACCCTTTGTCCTGTCCAAGCATTATTAAAGGACTGTCAAGAAAGGACCAGGAAACTGAAGGTGATGTTTCTAGACCTTCAGGTGAGTCGATCTCTCCTTTAGTTTTATCTAAACCAAGAACTACTGATTCTGTCATTATTTCTGTTCATTTCTTTAAAAAAAAAAAAAAAGTCCACTGTTTCTTGTATGGTCTTTAAACTGAAAGACACTATAGTTTATTTTCCACCAACCCCCCCCCCCAGAAATGCATCGTGGGTATGAATAAATCTGAGCTTTGATCTGACCTTTATCTGTACAATATAACACGAGCACAATAATAATTTATAGGGCTCAGTCCTAAGTGTGACATTTCAATGAGCTGGGCAAATATCATTACCCGAAGGCAGTAGCCAGCATGGGCATCAACCTAGAGGTAAGTGGCTGCATTTCCTGTTAGGGAGACTCCAGAAATATAACAAAGGTTTCACTCCTCAGAGTGTGGGTTAATAGTCTACAAGGAAGAAAAAAAAAAAAAAAGGCAAGGGAAGTAGGAATTGCCATTTAACCAAAAACAAACAAAACAAACAAACAAAGTTCTAGTCTCAGCTAAGTCTGGTTGACTACAAACAGCACAGAGGTACGCGGAATGAGTCAGGTTTTGTCCCCCTTTGCTACGTTTAGACGAGAATGTGACAAGAGAGACAGACGTGGGATCGTGTGTAGAGCAGAACCCCCCCACACACACACACACACCTCAGAAAATTGGAGGTTAGGAAAGAGGTTAATATTGGGGACTAAAGAAGAGGAAATGGTTCCATGCCTCTGCCTGTGTTCAAAGCTTGACAAACATTTAAACCAGATCCTTGGCATCCAGTCTTGCTTTACTCTGGAAAAGCAAAGAAGCCCATGCTGTGAGTAAAACTCTTTGTTGCCCCTGTTAGGCTAGAACCTCTGCTCATCTGCACAAGCTGGGAAACCCCATCTGCCCTCCCCTCTCCCCCCCCCAGCCCCCCACCCCATCCTGCCCACTTGGCGAAAAGGCCGGACTAACATGTAGTCCGGACTAACGTGTCATCGCTCCTCGCCTAAACTCTGTAAAACCCCTTTGTTTTAACCTGGATACGTGAGTTCACTGACCTTCACCTGTGAGATCCGTGAACCCACCAGAGAGCTGCCGCCTAATAAACCTGCCCTTATCTACTTTAAATCTGGTCTAATCTGGCCTATATCTGCATCACCCAGGGAGAGAAAAGAAAACCTGGAGAGACAAAAACCTATCAGCCACGAGAATCAAACATTCTTTCCCTACCTCCTCAAATGTCTGCCCCTGCTGGAGTATGACTTTCCAAGATGGCACGTGCTATAGGGATTTCATGGGTATCGTAAACAAGCAAAGCCTTCTTTGACCTTCTCCTCTGAAGAGCTAAGCCTCTGGACCTGTGGGAAGTCCTGTCCCTTAGAAGGGCTGACACTAGGTTCTTGCACCTACAGAAAAAAGCACAGAGCAGAGTGTCCTGTGCTAGCTGAAAATACTTAACTGACATGCGGGCTGTATTTTTCTTCCAGTTTGCCTGTTTGCTTTGAATCACACCAGCCGGGGCTCCACACCTACGCGCCTCATTTGTCAGCCGATTTTGTGAGGAGTGGCAGTTCTCCTGTACACATCTTAATGATAAACTGAAAGACAGTTTAAAAAAAAAATCAAAACTGTCAAAAAAAGAATGCTAAACAACAGCAGTCCCTAATGTCGTGTACTCAACGAGTTTGGCACTTTGATAAGGAAATTGCTCTCCAAGGAGCTAAAGCTGTCTTCACACTGCAAAAACACCTTGGGTTCAGAGACTTCCTCAGCTTGGCCAGCTCTGAGCCTCACCCCCTCATTTCTCCATTCCCTCTACACCCCTTACCTACACCATGATTTTAGACTTGGGTAGCTCTCAACAATGCCTCCACAGCAGTTTTCTTTGTACTGGAAGAAAAGTTTAGATATTTGGGGGAGTTGGTTTTTGTTTGTTTGTTTGTTTGTTGGGGTTTTTTTGTTTGGAGTTTGTTTGTTTGTTTGTTTGGGGTTTGTTTGTAAGAGGGAGGGAGAGGGAGAGAGAGAGAGACAGAGACAGGCAGACAGGCAGACTGACAGACAAATACATATGCATATTACTTGCAGAGAGTTTCCAGCTGTTTAGATTTTCGCCCAAACATGTGAATAAAAACTACAGGCAAAACAAGCCCTGCCTCTCATACCTTTTATGGATTAACAAATAGCCCTTACCACACTGATGCCCGTTCTTAATTGGACTGTGCTGTGAGGAGCAATTAAGCCTAAATGGCCACTTGCTGAGAGCTGGTGTATGAAAGGCTGCTAGAGGCATTTGCATTCCCCAAATAGAGCACACATGCTTTGCTTTGGCGCCCATAAAAAAAGGAAATTGACTCTTTCTCTCTCTCTCTCTCTCTCTCTCTCTCTCTCTCTCTCTCTCTCTCTCTCTCTCTCTCTCTCTCTCTCTCTCTCTCTCTGTCTCTCTCTCTCTCTCTCTGCCTCTCTCTGCTTTTTAGAGTGGGAAAGAGCCGTTGTTTCACACATTCAGTCGAAATTATTCACAGAAAATTGTTAGACATAATATAATTTTTGTAACTTTTGTGCAAATGAGAGATGTGCCAGTGAAAGAGCTCTTTTCTGTGGTGGGGAAAGGCAGTTCCCAGCACCACCCGCCCCCCCCCCCCCATCCTCTGCGGCTACATTGTGTGTGCAAATGACGGATTGGAGCTGGCAAAATGAAGGCGAAAATGAGACAACTCCTGGGACACAAGCAGACCCTCACCTGAATAGCGAGTGAATGGGGAAGGAACATGCAGAGGCGTTATCTTCTGGTGCGTTTCCACTCCTGAAGATGAAGGGAAACAAGAATAAAAAGACTGATGGAGAAGCGACCTGCCCCTCGCAGCCCAGGAAGGTGACTGCTGGCAGCCTCCAAGACATTTCCAAACCACGGGGACATGTGCATTGTTGGAGTTGGTTGCTGGTATTTATGTCATTTTTATTTTTATACAGACAAAGGAACAGAGGAAATAAGCTAGAATTTTCTCCTGAGCTGTGGAGAGCGAGCCATTGAAACAGTTGTTCTGCAGCTGCCTTTCTCCTAGCAAGGGACAAATCTATCGCTTTTATAAACATTATATTCATCATTACAAAAAGTAGACTTTAAAATGTGGGGAACAGGGGCAAATAATAGGAAGAAAATCACTCCGAATTCAACTACCCACCGATATCCACCATTTGTTATTCTCTGAGCACCATTCAAACATCCTTATGTATACATATATAGATTTTTTAAAACTTGCACACACACAAAAAATCATAAAACCAACATCCTAAGGCCTATGTGTTTTTAAACTTTTCTGTTTTATTTTACTCTAAGAACAATAAAAAACCCTATAATAATGTTGATAAGTTGCTGAACTTCAGAAAAAAAAAATTCTCTCCTCAACAAATAGTTTGTCAAAGAAGAAAATTAAAAACTGGAGTCCCACGGATTCAGAGCACTCAAAACAGAACTGGGTCTGGGGGAGGGGTACGCTAAACCGGTTCCCGGATGAATCCACATCTGAGCCTTTGACCTGGACTCAAGACCAACTGAGGGAGCTTAGTGCTCTGAAATACCTGTGAGGCCATTCTGGGTCCCCTAAACTGTCCGGACTCCGGGACGACAACCAGTCTCTTATTAAAAGACTAGTTAACCTTTGACAGTGAATGAAAAAAAAAAGAAATAAAAAGAAAAGGATATGACTGCTCCTGGGCCTGACTGAAGAGAAATGTATTGTAGATCTATGGGAGGGCGATTCCAGAGTGGACTTGACCAGATTCAGCTTTGCCAGATGGGAAGACAGAAAGGAGATGGGAGAAGGGGGGAGCCAGGTAAAGCAGCCAGGAGGCCCAGAGGTACAAAGAGGGCGGTAACCAAAATGGTTGGATTCTACAGGGAAGAGCAACTTAGCCCCTGAGCTAAAGAGTTGGGGTAGAGGGCAGGATATGCCAGCCAGGAGGGCCCTGGCAGCCAAGTCCACTTTGATATGCTAAATAGGAACTTCAGCCATTTGTCCCAGGTTTGAAACCTAAGAGCCAGCACCTATCTTAATTCCTCACTAACAAATCTCATAATGACCAAGGCCCTTGGCAGTTTAAAGCGATACATAACAGCTACCATTTTGTAAAGAACATGGAATGCCTTTTCTCATCTACTGGAATCTGCATTTCCCCAGATTGCAATCCCAACTAGGCCCAAATAAATGCAATCGCCTTTGTTCTTGACTGGGCTGGTTTTATTATCAGCTGGCACATTTTAATATTTAAAGCATGCCTCTCTGCTGCAGGGTGAAAAGAAGTGTCATTCTCTATGTACTGGAAGTACGGGTAAGAAAATATTTCCTTTGTCCACAGAGATTCCAATGGATTCCAATGGCAAGGAAATTGAAAATGGACTAGAGATTAACAGAAGAGTGTATATATTTTCTCATATGCCAGCATTCACTAATGACTAGCTGAAAACCCAGTTAAACAAAGTAAATGAACATATTTATATTTATACATATTAAAAGGTGCAAGGAGCTGGACTTCCAAGGACAGTATCAGTGCTTCTGAACTCCTTGGTGCTAAGGTAGTCCTTCTCATAACCAAGCCACTGTGTTGGAGAGGAGTTAACATGTGTCCACCCTACGTGCTTACTCTGCAGAACATAAAAATCGATGACACTATCTGTTTTTTCTGGCGTTTCTGCTTAACTTTAGGTAATGCTTCTGGAACTCCTGATCTGTTCTTTTTAATTTTCCTGGCCCTTTGGAGGTGGCTATTAATCCCTTTGGAGGATTCTTAGCAGCATCCAGTTTTAGTTCTTACCCACTTCCCTCAGTATGTCAACCATAATGTCTCCAAATACAGCCACCTGCTCCCTGGGGAGAATAGGGTAAAAGCCACTTTTAGTTAAGACTCACTAAGAAAACAGAATGGAGTGCAGAGAAAAGGCAGCAGATTGAAATGATCAGTTTTAACTATACAGTTGAGGGTTTTTTTTTACATGTAATTTTATTTTTATTAAATTAATTTATTTTTTACACTCCATATTTGATTTCCCACCCATCCTCCACCCTATGAATGTTTCACATCCCAGCTGAGTTTTTTTTTAACAGTTGCCTATCTACTCCTTGTTATGAAAGACGCTGCCCCATCTAGCTGAGACTATGCCCTAGATCTAACTAGGATCGAAATAAAAAGACCTGTAAAAGAAAGCAAGAGGGTTCAGGAGATAGAAGAGGAACCCACGTTCCAGATGTGTCAATGGTAAGATGTATGAGTTTCCTCTTGGGAAGTAAAAAAAAAAAAAAAAATGATTTCTCCTCAATCTTCATAAACCCGTAGGTGGTGCAAACTCCTGTAACACAAGACAGATCAGCAGGAGAAAAACCAAGCATGTCTATTTATGTGTGCAGTCTTGTCACATGGAGGAAGCATTCACAAAAGGCACTCAAGGCAGTGACAGCAAACTCTGGCTTTTACTGCAGCTTCAACAAATGGTAATAAATTTACAGAGACGCGACAAGACAAAGGAAAGGAGCCTCAGCTTCCAAAGGCAAGAGTCTACAAGAAGATAAATGTTTGGGAAGAAACAAATGGAGTAAGGTTTGTTTGTGGATCCCCACGGTGCCACTTCTGCGTGGTAGGGTTGTCTTCCATAAAGGAAGAATTTATAGCTTGTTTTGGGTGGGAAGGGGGAGGGTAGAAGACTAGTCCTCTGCTGTTCTTTAATAGCTTTAAGCTAAGAAAATCTTTTCCTATTTTAGGGATGTACATTCTGGTCTCCCACAGAGACAAGAGGCAAGAACCCACAGGACAGCTAAGGTGTGATAGCTTAGTTGTAGTCTAAGGGACAGGCGGCTTCCAAGCAAGAAGATTCCAGAAACAAAAAATATTCTAGGAGACTTGAGAATGTTCATTGGAGTCCATCAGCAAAGTTAAAAGCTGAGCTGGAGATAGGAAAGAAGTTAGCAGAACATCACTTGCCCTCTGACAGAAGGGGGACCTGAAGGATGCCAAAATCATTGGCACAAACACAAGTTGGGAATGCTAACACTTCACTACAATCACACAGAATGAAGCAGAGATAACAGCATGCACGAAGTTATCCTGTGGTACCATTCTAAGTAGCCCTCTCCCGTTCTCCCATCTCTCCTTCTCACTATCCACATCAGAGGAAGAACTCATAAAAGAGAAACTATAAGAAAATGAAGAAGAAAGGAGGAGAATTTTTGGTATAGGAATCCAACCTTATGTGGGGAGCAGGAAAGGGTTAAAATATGCCTTATCCATGGGCTATGTTAAAGACTTAGTCCCCAGTCTGTTCTACTGAGACATGACAGAACATTTAAGAGGTAGGGATTGATGGGAGGTTTTAGGTCATTGGGAGTATGGCTTCCAATGGAACTATGGGATTCTACCTCATTGTCTTCCTCTCTTTCACTTCATCACCATAAAGTAGGTATTTCTGCTATCTCACCCCCCCCCAATGTGATGTTCTCCACTTCAAAGACTTAAAAGCAATGGATCCACCTAGTAATGGACTAGAATTTCCAAAAGTGAATTTCAATAAACTTTTCTTCTTCATAAGTTGCTTATCTTTGGGCATTTTACTACACTAAGTAGATGACATCTATAGGCTAGGAGTTTCACTGGGTATTAGATAATTTGAAACTATTGAAAAATGGTAGGATCAAGTCAATATGTAGTTAAAGTGTTTAAAAAGGAGGGCTTTCCTAGAAAAGTATGAAGACTGTATTGGAGAATGTGAGGGAAATTTTTTCCTCATCTGTCTGAATAAAGTTCAAAGCATTTAATAAACTGATTATATTTCTTTTAAATCAAGTGTGGATCCATTGGATATTTTTCCCAAGAACCCCTGTATCACTAAGTACTTGCACTGTGGTGAGGATCCATTACCTTTAGACTTCCCTTTGCTTGGACAATAAATTGCTTATCAACACTTTGTTTCCTTGAAGGCTTTATAGCCATTCCCTCCCCTTCGTTTGGTCCTGAAACACTGTTGTGAAGAAAGACAAGGGCAGCCATGCTTTTCTGCATTTGTGATTTAATTTGTTTTCTTCATGCCTAAACCCTTCTTCACTTCATGCTTAGCACCCCTCTCGTGATAGGGCTTGTTACTCTTGCATGGGCTGAGCCTGGCTTTTAATTGTGATGAGATGGAGCAAGAAGTGGATGCCTTTTATTATTGAAATCATGTCTGCTCCATCCTTTGCCTAGAAAATATCTTTGTTCTCCTTTATTTTCTTCCATATCCAGTACTTTGTTTGTAATCTTTTTACACCTTTTTTTCTCCAATTTCATTTTGGGTGCTATCATCAAACCTGCCACTGTACACATAGTTGTGTTGTTTGTCACGTTCACTGTTTTTGAACTGAGTTCTCTTCTATTTCTCTATGTTCATGTCCCGTCTTTTTCTATTACCTTTTCATTTTTCTCTGGGCTTTTCTATTTCTTTTTTGAAATATTTTTCTCTGACCACAATTTTTGCTGTGGAAAACTTCACAAGACTATATGGAATTTATTTTTCTAATTCTATAGGCAATCCTTCATGTGGTGTGAGTTATGTCAGCTTTTCAGAAGGTGTTTCACTCTTACCCATTCTATTCTTATTCACCACCATCATCATCATAGCCATTATCATTATTGTCATCATCATTGTGCAATCCATCGTAAGGATCCATTCTGATTATCCATCATCTTTGAATGTCTTGTTGGTTTATTGCTAAAATTCATGTGTGAGTTCATTGGAAAATGTTGTGTGAATCACACTCTCACATTAAGCCTGATCTCCTTGCCTTTCAGCACTTCTTTCTCTGTTTCAAGCCCACAAACACCAACATTACTTTCTTTTCTCCCTCACCTCTGGGACTTTCCCTCAAACTGGAGTTTAAAGAATTCATTGAAGTTTTCAAAAGATGGAACACTGAGAACTGTAGTCTGAAGCTAGTGCTCTAGAAGGCAGGGTATAGAGAAGAGGGGAAAAGAGAAGAAAAGAGGAGAGTGGAGAGGAAAGGAGAGGAGGAGAGGAGAGAAGAGGGGAGGGGAGGGGAGGGGAGGGGAGGGGAGGGGAGGGGAGGGGAGGGGAGGGGAGGGGAGGGGAGGGGAGGGGAGGGGAGGGGAGGGGAGGGGAGGGGAGAGAAATGAGTACTTCTGTGACCAGTGATGCCTTCCCAGACCTCATATCTCTCAGTAACACATAAAAATGAAATGTTTGTTTGTTGTTTTATTTCCAAATATTCTTAATTAAATTTTTTTTGATGAAGGAGAAAAAGAAAGAGGAGGAGGAGGAGGAGGAGGAGGAGGAGGAGGAGGGGGAGAAGGAGAAGGAGAAGGAGAAGGAGAAGGAGAAGGAGAAGGAGAAGGAGAAGGAGAAGGAGAAGGAGAAGGAGAAGGAGAAGGAGAAGGAGAAGAAGAAGAAGAAGAAGAAGAAGAAGAAGAAGAAGAAGAAGAAGAAGAAGAAGAAGAAGAAGAAGAAGAAGAAGAAGAAGAAGAATACTTTAGAAGTATAACATGAAAGAGTAAGAAATGTTTACATCCATGGAGGAGCTAGAGGAAGTACCCAAGGAGCTGAAGGGGGTCTGCAACCCTATAGGTGGAACAACAATATGAACTAATCAGTACCCCCAGAGCTCGTGATGCTAGCTGCTTATGTAGCAGAAGATGGCCTAGTCGGCCATCACTGGGAAGAGAGGCCCCTTGGTCTTGTGAACTTTATATGCCCCAGTACAGGGGAACGCCAGGGCCAAGAAGTGGAAGTGGGTGGGTAGGGGAACAGGGCAGGGGGAGGGTATAGGGAACTTTTGGGATAGCATTTGAAATGTAAATGAAGAAAATATCTAATAAAAAATTTTTAAAAAAGAAATGTTTACATCCAGTTGCTTCTATGGGTGGACAGTATAACTCAGCCACAGAGTTTGAAGCACACAGAGAGAGGGCAACTTTCTAACCTGGCTTAAACAGACAGCCCCATAAGGCCCCTCCGTATACTACAACTTGTTTTTTCATGTTGCTGTCTCAGTTCCAAACAATCCCCAGTCTCCCTTTGTATCTTCTGCATCTTACTTTCCTCAGTTTGTCAGAAACTGGGTGAATAAGCAGTTGGTACTTTCTAGAAACACACTTTACCACAGTGGTTCTCAACCTGTGGGTCATGAACCCTTTGACAAAGTTGTTTCCAAAAATACTTACATTATGATTCATAACTGTTTCAAAATGAATTATGAAGTTATAACAAAACTAATTTAATTGTTGTGGGGGTCACCATAACATTAGGAACTGTATTAAAGGGTGGGAGCATGAGGAAGGCTGGGAACCACTGCTTTAGAAAGACCAGGGGTGGATCGAGGTGTGACCACATGTATCACATGCATTTGGTGGTCAGGTTTCCACTTCATCCATGCAGTAGGAAGGGAGTGTGTACTGCTTCCTAACAACTAGTGAAACACTTGTCTGATTGGATGATTTTTCTGATAGAACATTCACAATTTTCTAAAAGACAATTCAGAAAGGCAATGGGTGCAAGGTGAGGAGTGTCACATTCGACCCTTTGATTTTTGTAATCATCTGAGCAAAGGTGAGAACCCAGCCAAACTCATCCCTGGGCTAGAGTCTACTGAAGCAAAGGATACTCCTCTTATACAGAAGAATATGGCCAGAGAGACAAGCTAGCATCCTTAGTAAAGTCTAGAGAAAGGACATTATTAGATGTCTTAGTAACTTCCCTATTGTTATGGTGACACCATGAGCAAGGCAACTTATAGAAGAAAGAGTTTATTGGAGCTTACAGTTTTAGAGGGTTGAAATATCCATGACCATCATGGTGAGGAATATGGCATTAAGCCAGCAAGCATGGCACTGGAGCAGTGGCTAAGCTTTCACACCTTGTTCCACAAGCATTAGGCAGAGAGACACAAGGAATAGCACAGGGTTTTGAAACTCAAATCCTGTTTCTGTTGACAGATCTCCTTCGACAAGATTACACCTCCTGATCCTTCCCGAACAGTTCCACCAAAGGGAGACCAAATATTCAAATATATAAGGCTATTGGGGTAGTCTCATTCAAAGCACCACAACAGAGAAGCTCTGCCCAAGCTTTTAGCAAATAGCAACTCAGAGCCACTGCAACTTACTTTAATCTGGTGTCTTCCAGCGGAGCAGATGATAGAGTGACTACAGACTACTTATTTAGAGGTATTACCACCATAGGCCACCTCTTTAGTTGCTTCAGGCTAAGCTGGGAAGCTCTCAATATTACTACCTACCTGAATCTTCATGCTGTGATTAATTCTCCTGCCTGTGGGCTCCTAAGGCATGTTATGTATCCCTGTATAGCAGCCTCTATCAATGCTTGCTCGGCCATGCCTTATTTACACATCTTGATCTCTACATGATTACACATGAATCCTGGGCTAAGCATTCTGTGCACACTACAAAGTCAGAAGTTTCAGCTCATAATGCCGGAATGTGGCTCTCTGGTGAAACAGCACGCTGGGTGTCCTCAGTAGCTGAGGCAGGAGTTAATTATTGTAAAAAGAGCAAGGAAATCCAAGAAGCGAAGGGTTTGGAGCAGGAACCAGGTCTCTAAGAACTGAGAATAGAAGGGTAATGAAACAGAATGATGGTCCCAGCGAGTGGTGGAAAGGCTGGGCTACGGAGGACCTAGTGATAGCAATGACAATGATTTCCCCTCTGCTTCCACTTCTTCCTCTCTTTCCTCCCCTTTCCCCTAGATTCCTCTCTTCCTGTAGTAGCAAGCATAAGAGAGAGAGCACTAGGCAAAAACTTTCGGAGGCTTCCCTCTAGTGGCTATTAAAACAGTTCAGAAAAGACCAGTCCTCTTTGGAATCACTCAAAGGAAACGACAAAACATAGACAATGATGTGGTCAGGGTTGCGCTTCGCAATAGTACTTCATGTTATGAAATGCTAGATAATTAAAGTGTTATCGATAAGGAAATGACCATAAATCAAGATAGCAAAAGGCACTACAGAGGCCAGATGGCCAAGTGAGGCACATCCACTGGAGACTGCATGCCTGATCCAAGCTCTGTTATAACTTAGATGACGCAAATAACAAGGAAACATGGACACAGGAGCTTGAGAAGGGCCAGGGGTGCCTCTCGGGACTTCTTTACTCCTGCATGAGAAGGGTTCTGGCATAAGAAAATACACGAGCTTTCTCAAGAATGGTATGTGGCCATCTTCTTGTCCAGAAGTAGCCAGAGTTCAGGGAACATCTGAAAGATCTCCACTTTATACTGGAATATTTACATAATTTACAGGACATTTTCCAGAGGGCTGTGTCTCATAAACCAAAGGACTCCAACGTTGTTTACCTAAGAAATCCTAGACACCAAAGTACACTCTGCTAAAAGCATTCCATGGATAAGGACTCTCCTGCTAGCAAAAAAACATTAAGTTCACCAGGAGGCCTGCTATTAGTATCCTTATACGATTAAATCGTTTGTTTACCATCTATCCAATGTAGGAATGTGCCCTCCCCCAGGAAAGAATGGACCATGAGTGCCTGTTTCTAAAGCACTCTACACAGACTAGATCTGGGCAGGTTTTTTTTGTATTGTGTTCTCTTTTTTTTTTTTTTTTTTTTTAGGTACACAGTCTTGCCATGTATTGCAGACTGACTTTGAGCTTATGGCAACTCTCCTGCTTCAGTCTCTCAAGTACTGAGATGATAGGTGAGTGTCACCCAGCCAGAAATACCTGGGTGCTTTTAACCTTAAAATTAACATTGTCAAACATAAGACTTTGGAGTGATGGCAACATAGTGAGCCTCAAATTTGATTGATCTTGTCAATTATATATAAGAGATACAGAGAAACTAAAATATTCCATGTTTAAAATATTTGGTTTTTAAAGTGGGCACCTCAATAGGCAGCCCTGGAACTCCTGTATAGGCAAACCTAGCCTCAACCTTCTGCCGACCTTCCTGCCTTTACCTCTTAGGTGCTGGGATTATAGACATGTGCCACCGTGGGTGGTTTAAGGATAGTTTTAAAAGTCATTTCCGGACCACAGACTGGGGATGGTGGTTTCGTAATTTACAGTTTTCTTCAAGAATGGTACATTTACTCTCATTGAATCCTGTTCATTTGTTTCCTGAAATTAAAGCATCCAAGGAAACTTATAAAGTGTATAAGACAGAGGACAGGACTTACAAGTGAACTGATTTAGAGTCATACTCTGACTTGGCCAGAGCCTGCTCCAAAATGTCACACAAATGAGATGGTTTCCTCCATTAAAAACAGCTTAGTACTCATCTCACAGGGTCCTTGGACACCACAGACAGGTACATGGATCACAGATCACACTACTTTTGACACACTCTGGTCAGTAGATGCCTAGATCACCAGGGCACCACCCCACTACCTGCTTCCAGAAAGCTCCTCCCTCTTGGCCATGACTGCCACTTTGCCCACCTGCCTCAGCCTGGAGTTGTTCAGAAGTCCCACCATTTCCAGATCTGAAAGAAATAGAACAGGGCTTAGGAACCTCACGTTCTGACAACTAAGGATGTGCCGGGGAATTCACCTTCCATCAGAGAAGTTTGGTCGACAAAAGGGTGAGGGGGCTGAGGAGCTGGAGTGGGGACTCAGTGATTGAGAAAGGGGGTAGAGAAAGGATGAGGTGAAATGATTTGCCTTCTGTTCTGTTCTTCAGTTAGTTAGCATGAGGCATGGCTTCTCCACCCAGGCTTTCTAGAAGAGCTGCGCAGGGTCTTAAAGCACACAGGCTGAGTAGAGAGCCTAGCTCATCATGAAGAGCAGGGCAGTGGCATCTCCAGGACAGTGTCGTCTCATTGATACACATGCACCATGCCTTGACGTTTGCTGCCCTATGCTTCCACATCCTAAACCATAACCAAATTCCTTGCCTCAGGCCATGCTCAGCTGTTAGGGAAAACTTATCTAAAACCACAGCTAATGTATATAAAGCGTCAGCACACAGCATCCTCTCAGAACAGACTGTATAATATAAACTAACGAGAGGAAGAAGCTCCTGGCCTCAATCCCCAGCCCAACAAAAGCAAAGGTAAATAAAAACGAACATTCTTTCAAAAATGCATGAGGAGGTCTCCTTTCCCACTCCAAACAGGGGCATGCTTCTTCCTCTGTATGGTGACATTTAAATGAAGTTTGCTATTTTATTTGTTTTTGTTTTTGTCACCGCTGTTCTCAGTGCCACTCTTGACATACTCCTCTCTATAATTAAGATAGAAAACCATCATAGTCATTCAATAGTAAAACTGCATCTTAGTATAAATTATTATATCGCTATAAGTCACATACCCACTGTGTAAGTGAGTCTGGGTATCTAGGCTGACATACAAGTTATAACATCAAACAGACTTGTATTAGAATCCTGTGGTGGTTTGAATATGTTTGCCCAAGTGTATGGCTTTCATGGAGTAGGTATGACCTTAGAGGAGAAAGTGTGCCACTTTGGGGAGTGGGCTTTGAGGCCCTCCTCCTAGCTACTTGGGAGCTAGTCTTCTCCTGGCTGCCTTCTGACCAAGATGTAGAACTCAGCTCCCCCAGTGCCATGCCTGTCTGGATGCTGCCATGCTTCCTGCCATGATGATAATGGACTGAACCTCAGAACCTGTAAGCCAGCCTTTACAGACTTTTGTCCTTTATAAGAGTAGGCTTGGTCATAGTGTCTCTTCACAGCAATGGAAACCCAAACAAATCCTTTCCTCTGTGATTAGAGAGAAATCGACCTTAGAGATTCCTTCTGCATCTCAAAGCTTGCCAAATTAATATCTTCCCATGAGGTTGAATTAAATAATAAATATAGACCCTTTAATTCAAGATGTTTTTTACACAATACAAATGAAATAATAATTATTATTACTATTATCTAAAGTGCCTTTTATAGCTTAGCATGGTGGTACAAGCCTGGAATCTAAGCATTTAGAGTTTTGAGGCACGAAAAATCAAAGCTACCCTAGATTACACAGTGAGACTAGCTCAAAAATATCAGTAAACAACAGGCACTTATAATACATAGTCTAACTAAAAATCATACTAACACTTAACAATGTAGTCATAACAATGTTAGTGGGACATGAATGAATTCATTCAGGTAAAAGGTACTGTTCCAATGTTTGTGTGTGGTCCAGGGGAGGGCTCATTTCCTGTGTCACATGTCAGAGCTGTCATGAGCTGTGTCCCAGGCTAACACATCAACTCAAGATGGAGAGACACTGGCAACTAGGGTAGATAGTAGGGCAGCCTGAAGCCTGGAGACATTGATCTGGATCTATGCCTGATTCTCAAAACCCAGCTATGGAGACAACAGACGGAGGGAACAGAATCCACCATCATTTTCCACTGGGGCAGCAAAGCCTTGGCCAAGTTCAGTAGGATTCTTAAGATGCCATTCCTAGTTTATGCCACATAGTATCAGGTAGGGAAACTGAGGCAGTCATGTACTTTTCTGGGAGAAACCATCACAACAATATTCAGAGGTACACTCTATTGTCCTTTTAGCCCCCAAGTGGTACGTGTCAAGGAGAGCATTTACTCACAGTTCTAAGAGGCTGAGCCCACTAAGATACATGCCTGGGTTGATTTGGGCTAGAACTGAGGTTGAAGAAGAGGAGGTATTTTGTGCTTTAAGTTAAATAATTAAGAGACAGGAAGGATGACAAATGGGCCTGTTTCAGTTTAAGAGACGCCAATGCACTTAATGACAAGGGTAAAAAAAAAAGGCCAGAACCTGAGGATTCCCAAGACCAAGTCACCCTAGAAAGCCTCTGTACCTCTTGTTAAGTGTAAGACCAGGGAAAGTCATAACAGTAACCTTGAGATGTCACCTCTGAGGACCTTGGGTCCAAATTATGCTCTAAGATCAATTTCCTGCCTAGAGACATCTGAACTCACATCTTTACTGAATTATTCGTGCCCCCAAATTAATTTCTCAAGAAACTATGACCCAAGACAAAGAGTCTCTGTTATTCTTTATCTTCATGCAGAAGTATATTTACAGGGCAAAACTTCAGCCTCTCTCTACTCCCAACAAATACTTCAAACTGAGTATCATTTGCATCTTTTCTCATAAGGATCTCATCCATCTTGTGCCTTAACATGATGAGATGATGCTGGAGGACATTATTATTTCATGTTTCTATTCTGAGAAAGATGTCTCTCTTCAACTTAACTACTAGCTGACAAAAATAACGTTGAACATCTGCAAGAGATAAAACAACTTGAATCCAATTTCCTTTCACATAGATTAAGAGCCCCATTCTCCTGTCATTTATGTAGCATATAACTCAATTTTTTGCAATATTTAAATGAGAGGCTAGTTTTTCAGGTCTGTCAATGTGGATGACATAAATTTTTTATTTTGTCCCTTCCACTGATGCAGTGGATATATGAGCCCCTGTCAGGATGTGGCAGATCACAAGAGAAAGGGGACTCACACAGTAAAAGACAGAAAAACCAATAAAAGGAAGAGGCTGTAAGAATAAGCTCCTCTTTTGAGAAAACAAGTAAGTAAAACACACAGGAAGACAAGTCCTGTTGTTCCCATGAGTGGAACCCACGTCACCTGCATGAATCAGATATTTCACAGTCTATAATTTGTAATTGATTTGACAGTCAAGACCCCTATACACAGAGGTAACAGTTAGCATTGAAACAAAAAAGTCCTCTTATTGGTTCCAGTAAGTGAAAGGCCAAAAGCCAGCTAGCATCAGATAGAGGTTGATCAGGGCCTAGCTCGGAGTCACCAGCATCTGTTTCTTTATCTTTTGGATTGATTTCCTTTGTGTTTGTTTCATTATTACATAAGGCTCATCCAAATAGGAGACAATTGACTTCGGTATCTCCAGGCTCTTAGGTTCATTAAGGAAAAATCAGCTTCTTGGATGACTTTCAGGGTTAAGTTAGGAAAACACTTAAAGTCTCTTAGGTCTTGAAATCAATGGCAATTTAATTCTGGGAATTGTTTGTGTGGGTGGTGGAATGACAAAGAATGGAAAATGAAAGAATGAAGTTTGAAACAGTGGAAGACAGCAACCTCCACTCTCAGGGCTGTCGAGATGGAGGGAGAAGGAGAAGGTGCTTTCATTATTATTAGATTGCAGGAGCGTAAGTCAGTATCAGAATCTAGACTATGATGACTATGTCATACAAACGAGTATGTCATACAAACACCAGTCATAGAGAAGAGTCATAGACCACTCATGAAGAAGCTGTCCAAAGCATGTGTCCTTCCACCTGCCCTCTAAGCTCTTCTCTGTGTATCTCCATGGACACACCCAGCTGGAAGTCAGTGAATGAAACAGCCTTGGAGATGTGGTTAATTTTAATATAAGCGTTCTGATATGCAAGAGAGAATCTGCACATAAGACCACTTGTGCTTATCTCTCATAGTTATTATCAACCAGTATCTGTTGACTCTCCTTTCCTGAGTTAACAGCAAACCTCATAATGGCATTCTGAGAAGATTCCCTTAACTTAGTGGAGTCCTTGCTCTCTTTAGTGCCTGGGTAGCCTAAGTCAACATGCCACTGAGAGTGATGAATTTCCCTTAACCAAATAGCTATGAAGATCATAAGAAATTCTTATCCAGTATATATGGAGGTAGGTGAGGGTGACCGAAATCTCAGTTCTTGGTGAAAATGTCACTGATGGGAACTTCTGGCCTGAATGCTTCTACAGGTGAAGAACTTACAGCCAGTAGAGGCTGGTATGATCTAAGGCTTGGACAGTAGGGAACTCTAGACCAGTGAATAGCTGTGGGGGATGGTATATAAGCAGTTTGCAAGCTACAGGGGTGAGATGGTACATGTGATCTAGAAGCAGCTGGGTACAAGAGACTGTGCAAAGACAGATGAGAGACAAGACCATTGTCTCTCATTACCATTGAATATGGAAAATGGGAAGGCTATCAATGTAATTGGAGGTGGCTATCATACACACATACACACACACACACACAAATAACTACAGAGTATCTGAGTGTGTGTGTCTATCATGTGCAAGGGCACACATGCCTATTATCTAGCTCTGTGTCTACTGGCATCTAATTGTAACACCCCATTAGCAATGAATACTAGTCCCCACATCTTGGTGTGTAAACACCATTTGATTTTCATGGAAAGAAACCAAGGGTACTTGGAGAAGTGGCTGATTTCAGTCTTCGAGGACTAAGACAAGAAAAGCATATGATAATCTCAGAATATCATGCCTCTGAATGTAAGTTCCCAAAGAATGATAGAGACCTGATGAAACAAAGGAAGCTTCCTGAGGACCCAAGTATAAGTAAAATCGAGCATGGTGAGAAGTACTATTGGTATAACATTGAACCAAATAGGCGTCTAGAGGTCTAAACAAATAAATACACATGTCTATAAACAATGGGGTAAGGATAAAAGTGTACTTTATGGGAGACTGGCAACCAGCAACCATAGAAGGGACAATGGCAACCATAAAAGGGACAGTGGCTTTTAGATACTACTGCTTGGTTGTTTGGTGCCCAGCAAAGTAGTCACTGACTTACAAAGTCGTCATCCCTGAACGTTTAAGCTAGTGAGTGAAAATGTGACGAAGCTTGGGATGTTTACACAGTCTCAAAACACTTTCATACAGCAGAAAGCCAAAGATGGGTCTAGCAAACAGCATCTTAACCAAGTGAGAAGGTTAACGTAACCAACAATGGAGCAAATCAAAGTCATGTACACCGTGACTCTCCTGTGATGCTCCTCAAAAAAGCTCATTATGCAAATGTAATCCTGAGGAGATACCGGACAAAAACAAATTTAGGGACATTGTACAGAGTGACTAGCTTAGAGAGTTCCAAAATAACAAGGCCTTGATCAGCCTTGGAAGACCAAAAAACTGCTTCAAGTTGAAATAAACTAAAAGAAATGACAACCTGAGGCTGGGCGTGGTGGCGCACGCCTTTAATCCCAGCACTTGGGAGGCAGAGGCAAGTGGATTTCTGAGTTCGAGGCCAGCCTGGTCTACAAAGTGAGTTCCAGGTCAGACAGGGCTATACAAAGAAACCCTGTCTCAAAAAAAAACAAAAACAAAACAACAAAAAAAGAAATGACAACCTGATGCAATATGAGATTTGAGGTTGGTCTCTTGACCCATAAAAATCATTATTGTGAAAATAGAGAGACTGTAATATATGGTGGCATAAACTCAGTACCAAAATCTGGCTTTATGAGAGGATATCTACTGCTTAATAAGTGTATGTGAAGTGTATATGAAGTAGTAAGTGGGGGCAAGGATTAATTTGTGATCAATTCTCAATTTACTGAATAAAAAGAAATATGTGCCTGCATATGTGTATGTGTAAAAGTGTGTGCGTGTGTGTGTGTGTACGTGTGTGTGTACGTGTGTGTGTGTGTGTGTACGTGTGTGTGTGCATGTGTGTGTGTACCAGTGTGTGTGTGTGTAAAAGGGAAGAATGGTCAATAAGAAAGATGTCAGTTTGTTTTGGGAATCAGATGTCTACAGTTCTCTTTTAGTGCTGAACCTTTCATTACTTTTTTGGTTTGGTTTTAGTTTGGTTCTGGTTTTGGTTTGTTTGTTTGTCTGTCTGTTTGTTAAACAAACAGTCTCAAGCAAAGTCTCAAGCAAACAGCTTGAGACAGGGTTTCTCTGTGTAGCCCTGGATGTCCTGGAACTCACTCTGTAGACCAGGCTCCTGCCCGGCTCTTTGATTACTTTTTAAAGGACCCAATGGTAAAAATCTCCTAGATCTTGGTCTCCATCTTACAAATACTTTTATACACCTGTAGCTCCCTCTTTCTCTGGATGCCCATGTGTCTTTGTAGGACTGGGATCTCATGACTTAGTCTAGCAGCCATGCTGGTATGCAGAGGAGACCCTCGCTTTGTGGTGCCCAAAATATTATATGATTTGTGCAGTACTTTTAAAGAAAATGAGTACAAAATTTCAAATTCCAATTTAGAAGGGTTTAAGTGTGTCTGTGATGGATTGTATATTCTCGGACCAGGGTGTGGCCTGGTTGGAATAGGTGTGTCACTGTGGGTGTGGGCTTAAGACTCCCATCCTAATTGCCAGGAAGTCAGTCTTCCACTAGCAGTCTTTGGATGAAGACATAGAATTCTCAGCTCTGCCTGTGCCATGCCTGCCTGGATACTGCCATGCTCCCACCTTGATGATAATAGACTGAACCTCTGAACCTGTAAGCCAGCCCCAATTAAATGTTGTTTTTTTATAAGACTTGCCTTGGTCATGGTGTCTGTTCACAGCAGTAAAACCCTAAGAAGTTGGTACCAGTAGTGGGGTATTGCTGTGATAGGCCTGACCATGCTTTTATTTGAAAGAATGTGGATTTTGGGGCTTTGGATTTGGAAGGCAGTGGAATGCTTTAAATGGGGCTTAATGGGTCATCCTAGTAGGAATATGGAAGACTTTGTTGCTGGGAGTAATTTGAACTGTGTTGACCTGGCCCAAGAGATTTCAAAGGAGAAGAATTTCAGAATGTGGCATAAAGACTGTTTTTGTGGTGTTTTGGTGAAGAACGTGGCTACTTTTTGCCCTTCTCTGAAAAGTCTGCCTGAGGCTAAGGTGAAGAGACTCAGAATAATTGCATTGACAAAGGAAGTTTCAAAAAAGCTCAGCAGAGACTTTGTTCTCTGGTAAAGTCTTTTTTTTAATTATATTTATTTTTTTTAATTAGGTGATTTCTTCATTTACATTTCCAATGCTATCCCAAAAGTCCCCCATACCCTCCCCCAGCCACTCCCCTACTCACCCACTCCCACTTCTTGGCCCTGGTGTTCCCCTGTACTGAGGCATATAAAGTTTGCACGACCAATGGGCCTCTCTTTCTGGTTAAGTCTTATGAAGAGAAGTTTAAACAAGCATAGCAAGCCAGTAAGTAACATCCCTCCATGGCCTCTGCATCAGCTCCTGCTTCCTGACCTGCTTGAGTTCCAGTCCTGACTTCCTTTGGTGATGAACAGCAGTATGGACATGTAAGCCGAATAAACCCTTTCCTCCCCAACTTGCTTCTTGGTCATGATGTTTGTGCAGGAATAGAAACCCTGACTAAGACAGTGTCTATGTGTCACAACTGCAAGTGACTTCTACGATGCTGACACAGATTCTACACTGCCTTGGGAATAAGTGGGATGGGCTGAGCAAACAAAAATGCTTTGTTTCTTCTGTTTCTGGGATCTTTCTCACCAACTGAGCAAAAGTTGTAAACGTTTTTGGGGGGTTTAGATCCAGAGGAGTGAGAAGCAATGTACCAACTCTCCAGCCTTTAGTGCTCTCAACCAGAAGCCACTCTTAGCAAATGGACCAGAAAAAAACTTTAGCCTCCTTACAGGTGGAATAGACATAAATCTCAAAAAAAGCATGAGGTAAAGGTCTACCAGGTACCCAATGCTTCTTTCTACCTATTTCACCCAAAAAATTTTTTGTGATCCTAAGTATATAGGTCTATAAAACAGGTATATAAATCAAATATTTTGTGATAATAAATCATAAATAAATGCTTTTAAAACACTTGTTTGGTACATATGCTTTTACTGTTTACTAAGAATGAGAGCATATTTCCATGCTCATGGGAGGGATGTATTTACTTTTACATAAAGAACTAAATCTCCTTTGAATGCTTCACACATGGGACAGAGTACCTTCAGGAGCGTCTTTCAGAGGTAACCAATACTTTGATCTTATAATTATCAACTCTGAGGCCATCACTTTGTGTAAATATATGGTATAAAATGGCAGAAGCATGTTTAAGATCAATTCAGAAATTGGTGAAAATTCTTCTTAATTTCCAGCCAAGATACATTTAATGAATTTTTATTTTTTTATAAAACTCAACTAGAGAACGTAAGCATCAACTTTAAAACCAACTATTCGAATATAATACAATCTAAACAAACACTAACTTAACACATGCTGAGGAATGACAGCAAGAAAATACTAAAATTCTTTTTGTTTTCTATAATTAAGTCTGTGTGTCTCTATAAGAGCAGACTACTGAATGTAAAAACACTGTGGCTCCTAACACACCATAGCCTTGAATCTGAGTCAAGGTGTTTGAGACAGCATTCATTTAGAGTGCCTACATTGTGTGCACAGAACCAAGGTTGAGGTAGAATCACATGATACAACCCAGAAGACCCCACCAGAAACACTTCAGATTCATTGTGCATCCTCATCCTAGCCTGCATGCCAAGGTTGAGAAAACAGCTGTCCATATGCCTTCCTCTCCAGCTCTCCCCTTCACATGACAACAGGCCAAGAGAGGTCCTCATCTATTCAAAGAGAATATGTTGTTTGTTGTGTATGATGGGTCAGGGTAGAGAATAGAACTGAAAACAAGGGGGTAATGTAACTTGGGAGTCACGCAAGAAATACTGTTCCCTCCACCAAGTGCTTCACCAAGATGAAGCTTCCTTCAGTTTTATGTTACAACCCATCACAGAACTGAGACAGCTCATAATATTATCCATCACGCTGTAATAGTGTCCTTGGATGCTACAAAAGAACACATGTGGGTATATTGCTAGTTTGTTATTTTTAGTTCAGGAAAAATTTGACTATGGGGAGAAATTTCAAGAAAATCACCCAGCCTCCAGCCTATACACAGAGTACTAACAGCACATCTGTCAGCAAGAACCGCCAGTCACTTCATCAGATGTACGCAGGTGACCAAGGCTTGCTTCCTGGTCTTTGCTGATCCCTGCAGACAGCGTCTACAGCAGTAGGTTTTCTTCCCAGAGCTTCTGCACCTGTCTGAACTCCTCTAGCCCCTCAGCCAGAAGTACCACTGTTCTTGATCTTCACATGCCTGGCTCCTTCTTAATCTCCATGATTCACTGGGGTGTCAGTTCCACGTGAATGTCTTTCCACTCATTTTATCACACCCATTCCTAACAGCCATTCTGTCGCAGGACCCTATTGATTCAGGTCATAATGCACAGTACTACACAGAGAAGCTTGCTTCTAGTGTCCTTCACACCAAAGCAAAGACCTTTCCCTGTTCATCATGGCATTTCTACCCAGCACATGGCCAGGCACGCAGTGAGTTCTCAGAACTAATAATTTAACAGTCACATTGAAAGGAGAAAAGCAGAGAAAAATAGTCATTAGCAGGCAATGACTCATTTCTTATAGAAAGGTCTCTGTGAAACACATTGAATAGATCCATAAATCCAAATAGGGCAACATAGCTTCAAAAGAAGCAGTTTATACCCGTTCTCTCTCCAGTTCTTTCAGCCATACTGAAAGCTCTGACATTCTATAGGAGGCATTTGAAAAAAAACTCAATCACTTTGCCATGGTGCCTGTAAAAGTGGATGGGCGATTGATGGAGAACACACAGTAGGCATCCAGGTAGAAAAGCTGAAAAGAGCTCCTGTCTAACTCCAGATGCTCAGCCAGCCATGGCCAGCTCTACCTGGTCACTAACCATATAGGGATGCAAGTCCCTAGCAGTCCCAAAACTGGGTTGATCTGGACCATAGTCATTAAATGAGATCCAAAGTGGATGAGACTTCTGAGCTTCTGATAGGCCAGGAGGGTCACCAAAACATATTCTGGATTATTCAGCTGATTAGAGCTCTGCTCATTTTACCAGGGCCAGCCTGTGCCCTGGGTGAGAGGAAAGTAGATATTTCCTCAATCTGTGGCTTAGAAAGGCACCGTTTCCCTATAAATCCATTCTTAGTTGAAAAGTATCAACCTACTTAGCCATTGCTTAGCCAAATATAAACATGTTCCAAACACTTACATTCACCTACAGTGGGTCAAAACCATATAAAGCAAAGCTTATTTTAAAACAAATACCAAATTTTTAAGTTAACTTGCTAACTGGCTGTATTGATAAAATGTTGGCAACCCAGTATAGAATAGAGTATTGGCTCCTGCAGCTGCCCAATCTCCCACACATCACTCTCAGGGAAAGACCACAGATCAAAACAGGAAGCCAGATTTCTAGACCACCTCAGAAGCAAAGACTTAGAAGTCAAATCTTACCTAAATAAGGACATTTTGCCCTTCTCAAGCACTCACTGCACACAAACACTGTGTGAAGTACTTCATCCTTAATTTAGGTTAATTCTTGAACCTCAGATTTCCATCTTAAGTACTGTTAGATATGTATAGAGCGCTCCAGTGTCTACGTGGAGTGCCTAGCTTTTTGACATTGCAACATCAGGGTGGTGTTGTCTTCTATGAATGTGTTGTCCTGTGTTCATAGCTGGCCTGGGATGCATGTGACCCAAAAGCTGCAGGATAGACATATCTAGAGTAGACAGAAATAATATCTGCCACAGGATCTCTTTATTACAAGGCTTCATCTACTCTGAAGTAAATGAGGAGTTGTAAGACAGCTTCCTTCAGGTTACCCATGAGATGAGCAACCTCAAATGGTCACTCTAGCTGGGTCCTCCATGAGTTTTGCTTTAGTCAGCAAAGGTCAGGACAACTGATCCCTCAGGTACTAAGGCTTCTAAACTCAGACAGTGACACCCCTAACCTGAAGAAAAGAGGAGGAAAAATCACTGTGTCAGAATTAGCATCCATATGAGCTTTCTGACAGCATCCTTCTGCCTCTATTGCTAAACCTCATTTTATATGTTATGTAGGCTTACTATACTGAGATAGCCTTTTAGATAAACCACTTGTTTTAGTTCAGTGGTTCTCAACCTTCCTAATGCTGCCACCCTTTAATACAGTTCCTCATGTCGTGGTGACTCCAACCATAAAGTTATTTTCATCGCTACTTTGTAACTGTAATGTTGCTATTGTTATAGATGGTAATATAAACATATGTGTTTTCTGATGGTCTTAAGTGACCCCTGTGAAGGGGGCAACCCGCAGGTTGGGAATTGCTGTGCTGGAGGCTTCAAAATTTTGCACTGGTGGTTGTGCTTTAGAGACCATACCTACTCCTAGCTGAAAAGACCAGAGGCTGTTGCGATTGGAGGCCTCAAGAGAAAATTCATACAATCGATGCTATCAGTTGACTATGACTGAAAGTTGTCTATCTCCAAAAGGCATCATCCAAGCCCCAAAGACCCTACACACTACGATCATGATCTGTGTATACTGAAGAGAGCAACTTAAAGAGGTTACTGAGATCCCAAGTCAGATACAGTTCAATATACTTAAGTAAGGCTCCTAAAGATGCTAATTAACCTCTACTGGGCATGGGGCGGTCCCCACTACAGGGGGAACTAAGTGAGGGGAGCTCTGACTTCTTTACTCCTCACTCCCTCTATTTCTGGCCCTCCAGACAAGCCAGGGCATCTATTTCCCCTAAAGAAGTTAGAACGCTACAGTGACTGACCATAGCTGGCTAAGGAAGGTCGCCCTTTCTTAAAAGCTACTGCAGCTGTCAATGTTGGCAACTCTCCACCGTGGTGCCTAACATGGTACACGATG
The DNA here is from genome assembly GCF_978045245.1 of Mus caroli. Lineage (NCBI taxonomy): Eukaryota > Metazoa > Chordata > Mammalia > Rodentia > Muridae > Mus > Mus caroli. Next base: position 14,240,025 of record NW_028227270.1, read on the forward strand.
GTCTCTCCCACGATCCTCTTGCAAGGGAGCAACACTTTTCTTCTGCACTTTGCAAAGCCTGCCACTAAGGTTTTTCTGGATCTATCATGCTCTCCAGGGAAATCTGTGGCTTGGAAGTGAACTGTGAGGGATTCAGGTAGATACTACGTTTTAAGTACATTTAGTCAATAATCAGTAATTTCTATCTAAAACAACTGTGATTTGGTTGGGGGGCTTACAAAAAAATCTTCATATACTTGTGACAGTGACTTAGGGGCTGCCATTGCTGAGAAGCGCTCACTGTTCAGGAAAGGTGAGAACCCAAGTCTCTTCTTCCCTTCTTGTGCTCCCTTTATTTTGAGTCAGAATCTGCTCAGTTCTAAGCTCAGGCTTGTTACTCTCTCGGTGGATTTCCCTCTAATAACTGATGAAGCAAGACTGAGTGGCCCTGCACTTAGCAACCTTTCCCACCCCACAACGCTGAAGACCCAGAGGTAAGAATTACTAAGGCATTTCAAGTCAACTTTTACAGCATCCTCTCCTAGGCACCTAAAAAGGTGTCTAAGCATCTCCAGCCATCCTAAATATGCAGTCACCTTGGAGGTCAGGGACATCACAGCCTAAACACAGATCATAAAGAGCCAGCTCTGTGGAACGGGAACAACTGTCCTGTAATGGAAATTGGGGGGTGTATCCCAAGAATGAGTCTTCCAGACTGTCCCCCAAGTGATAAGAGCTTCCCTGAGAACTAACAACCTTTCAGAAACAGGCCTAAGATAACAATCAACAAGACCACAGCCGAGCAGTGGTGCCGCACGCCTTTCATCCCAGCACTTGGGAGGCAGAGGCAGGCAGATTTCTGAGTTCGAGGCCAGCCTGGTCTACAGAGTGAGTTCCAGGACAGCCAGGGCTATACGGAGAAATCCTGTCGTGAAAAACCAAAAACCAAAAACAAAAGAACAAAAACAAGACCACCATTTGGCCAAGACTGTCAATAATACACCACTAATCCTGGCCCCTGCCCAGTCTCCCTCACAGATCCTTAAGCAAAAAGACTATGACAGCTTCCCCAGGGTGAGCTGAGATACTTGGTCTTCATCTTCCCAGCGAGGCCACGATGATGAAGATCTTTTCTTTCCTTTTCCCTATTTAGGTTGCTTTTATGAAGTAGCTGGACCTGACCTGTTGGAGCCCTCACAACTTTGAGCCCGAGTTACAGTCCAGTTACCTACACAGCTGATAGTGCGAAGCCAGAACAGTTCCTATCAAAGTCTCAAATGTTTCCAAGCAAATTCACTGTCCCCTTACTACTTCGTTCTGTTTATTATTTTACATGAATCGTGGGTGGTGTGGATACTTTAATAATTTCACTTTGATTTTAAAAAAATATTCAGATGGACCTGTGACTAAATTTGGCAAAGGATTAACACTGCCCCTAAATGGGTGCAATATGTAAAGGGCTTTTGTGTCCCTTTTTTTTTTTTTTTTGAGTTTGTGTCCCTTTTAGGAAAAACAATAAAAGTATCTTCATACCTAAGAAGGGCATTTGAATCTTTTTGGAGAAGAATATAATGAATATTTTTGTTATTGAACGCTACCAAGAGCAGCTACAGACTAACTGCAAGGATAATGAAGATATCATGTGTGTGTGTGTGTGTGTGTGTATACAAATACATAATTTTTATATATTCACTTAGTCATGTGTTTGTTTGCTTGCTTGTTTTTTAGCTCCATGAGAACATTTCTATACTAGAAGAGGCTGCATTTCCCCTTTTATAGATCTTGCCAATAGAAGATGCTAGAGAGGGATCAGGGACTTGTTTCTTCTATTTACCTGCTCCATCCATGATCCTTCATCCCTGGCAGCAGAAGCTAGTTCTACCAGCAATGTCTTCCCACATTGCCAGCCTCATCACATACCACCTAGCCGTACCAGCCATTGGCAGCCAGGGCCACCACCTGAAAACCCTGACCTCTGCTCCCTACTGTCCCCATCTCAGAGCTTCTGAGATATCAGAGCTAGTCAGGCAGCTTTGCCTTCAATGACTTGATATAAACAGCAGCTAGGAGAGTGCCCTACCTCTGACATAGTCCCAACTCCACAGGGCCTTTCTCAAAGTATCTAGGTTCTTAGAACCACAGACCCCTTCCAGCAGTCATTGCCTGTGAACTGATTGGTCCTCCCTTTCATGCTTTTTACTAAGGCAACACTTGTTAATCAATTACTTAAATTTTCTCCATCAGTACAGCTAGTGTGGCTTCCATCTATTAGATTGTTCCCTGGGTGTGATAGCTGTCTGTCCTGGAGGGTAAAAGAAGTAAAAGAGGGAAGAGTTCATCAGCCTAAGGATTATTTAATAACCAAATAACTTCAGGCATCACTGGGTTAAGCAAAGTTACAGAAGGTTTCTGGGAAGGGCTTCCTAGAGCCCGTGCAAACGCTGCTGTGCATTGAGGGTTTATAAGCCAAGGGCATCATTCAAATTAATTGAGCATCATGCTTAGTGTGAAATGTGTCATGAGATTAATATTCCACAGAACACATGTTCACAAATGCTGGATTCAAACAACAGGCCCTTAACCTCTCAAGAAAATTTACCCAGGCAGCACCTTGCCGAGTTTAAGGCACTTACTTTAAAAGAGAAAAATAAAAACCTACAATTTATTCCAGGCTAGCTCCTTCTCCTCCTGAGACATAGAAAACACACACACACACACAATTTTTAAAAAGAAAGCACTACCATTGTAGTAACAATCCCAGATCAACAGCTCTTTTGAAAAGGCATGAGGTATGATGCTACACTCTGGTAACAATTTTAACCTAAAGGGTTAAGGAACTTTGTTTCTTTGTTTAGCAATGTGTTATTCTGACTTATTATGAGAATTCTATTCCATCTTCTGATCCTGCTAGCCATAGCATTAATCCTCTAATTTCCTACAATTGTAAGTGCTATAGACTGAGAAAAATCTTACCTTCTTTTCATACCTTAAAGCACTCAAAGGTTTACATGTTTTTAACCTCCAGGGCACTTTGAAGCATAAAGAAATGCCAAGTCTGTGTGGGAATGAAGTAGAAAGCAGAAGGAACGGCCTAGTGAACATGGCTACTGCCCGTTCTCTGTTCTTGCTCTCTCATCCCCAGGGTCTCCTTCCATGCTTATTCAGGGCCTGCTCATTTTGCAGACACAACTCGGGTGGGATTTTCACCAGGGAATTGTGTTTAACTGCTGTGATTCATCAGTCTCTTCCTTCTCTGAACTTCTCATTTGGATTTGTTAATAATGCCTTTGGATTATCACGGCAAACTTTAGTATTGTGTGTTCAAGTACACAACAGATAACTTGACTGCAAAGGACACAGTTATCCAGTGAACCACACAATCATAATTCGGTCTTTAGGGGAATTTGCTTCTAATTTCTGGATTTTCTTGTAATGTATACACTTAGCATATAGCATTCCCAGTGATGGAAACAATTTCATGGGAACTCAAATTTCCAAGACCTCAGTGAGTTTTGAATTCTAGGCAAGCACCTGCTTATTTTAGAACTCAGTGCCTTGCCTGTAATGAACACTCATCAGATGGTAGTTGTTGGTGATGATAATGATCATAGAATCAGAATATTTGAGATTCCATCTGGGATCTCAAGTGGCTTAGATAAAAGGTGTGCTTGCTTGAACAATATGTAAGTTCTGATGCTGAGAAATTAGGCTGAGTAGTAAGTAATGTGGAAAGAACACTAATTGGAGTTCAGTCATCATGTGGCTCTGGAAAGTCCCTGCTTACTGTGTGTCTTTGGGCAAAGAGATTCACAGATCATTTAACGGCAAGGCAATGTCATCATTGTGCACACACCACAGAGTGCTCTTAAAAACAGGGGCTGCAGTGTCACTAGGCATTACAAATGGATGCTACAATCTTCTGATCTGCAGCTCAGCATTGACCAAAACCTTGTCTTGTGGCTCATGAAAGGATCTAACTTTCCCTACAATCAATATCCTTGTTTCTAAAATAAAGGTGATTTGGACAAAGTCTGTAGCCCCAGTACTTGGGAAGTGGAGGCAAAAGGATCAGAAGTTCACAGACAGGTTCACTACACTTGAGTACTTGGTGTGATGACTGATCATATAAAATCAAGTGCTGGTATTTGATACATAGTAAGTGATCAACAACTGGCAATCATAGTTGCTATTACTACCGCTATTGCTCAGAATAAGTTTACACTCAGGTATGCAAAATAGACAGCCATCTACCTAGAGGGAAGACATTCACCTGCCTGAAACAGAATTTTTTCCTACAGGTTTAAGGATTGCTCCTTACTAAGGCACTCAATTCATCAATCTCCTATCAACATTTACTACTTAATGTGGATGCTGGTTTCAGCTCAGGTAGCTTAATAATAGACGAACTCACTCTCAATCATTTGCATCTGGGTATCAGCGTACCCCAGATGTACCAATGCAGAAATAAATAAAATGTCCACAAGCTTGTATAACTGCTTGAGAAAAATGGAGGTTAAGTAAACAATCACTAAGGTCACGAAACTACTGCAATGATTGGACCAGTGAACAACAGTGGGGCTTTAACTACCCAAGTAACCTAGCAACCACTTGCATGAGTTACATTTACATCACTATGAACAATACCTGGCAGAAACAAGCTAAGGAACAAAAGGTTTCTTTGGGCTCATGGTTTGAAGGGACCTAGTCTACTACATTAAAGATGGCACCGCAGATGGGGCTTGACCAACAGCAACAGAAACTTTTGGCATCTATTACCATGTTTGAGAGATCTTGGGCTGGAAGCTTGGGCCAAAGCATGGTCAGGCTAGAAACCTCAAGGGCGCCCCCCAACCCCCAGTAACTCACTTTCTCCAACTACACCTCATGTCTTACAATCTCCCATAACTACATACAGAACTAGCTGAAGACCAAGTTTTCAAACACATGAGCCTACGGGGGACATTTCACACACATACCATAACATTCTGTCCCTGTCCCCGCAGGCTAGTAGCTATCTCATAATGCAGAATTCATTCAAACTAATGTTGAATCTCCATAGTTTTAACAATCTCAACATATTTCAGAAGACTTTCTTACCCAGAATAGCAGATAAGTTTTGAATTCCACAAAATGCTGTGTGGCATCTGTCTGTTTCACATAGAAAAGAAAGATTAGCAGTGTCAGGGAAAGCCAGTCTACTACCTATTCTAACTAGCACACCAGAAACTGGCGATTCATCCTTCTGAATATGGCTGAAATTTTCTCCTGAAATAGATCTTGTTACGGGTGGTTGTGAGCCACCATGTGGTTGCTGGGATTTGAACTCAGGACCTTTGGAAGAGCAGTCAATGCTCTTAACGGCTAAGCCATCTCACCAGCCCCTTCTCCTGAAATAATATGGGACTTATCTACTAAGTTAGTTTGGTTGATGTTCAGTTGCTGTTGTTGTTGTTGGTGGTGGTGGTGGTTGTTGCTGCTGCTGCTGCTGCTTCTCCTCCTCCTCCTCTTCTCAGTAAACTTCTTCTGTAGAGAGAGATGGCTCAGCAATAAAGGGTACTCATTACTCTTGCTGAGTACCTGGTCCCCAACACTTATATGGCAGCTCAAAACTACCTATATGTCCAGTTCCAGGGGATCTGTTGTTCATATATTACACAGACACTTACACATATACATAAAAAGAAAACGAAATACAATTTTAAAGTAAAGGTAAACTGTAAACCTATTTTAACGAATGCTCTCATTCACTAGAAAGAATGGAAAGGCTGTTCAGCAGTTCAGAGTGCACAATGGTCTTTAGAGAACTTGGCTTCTGTCCTTGGTACCTGTACCAAACAGCTCACAATCACTTATAATTCTAGTTGCAGAGGATTCAGTGCCCACTGTGTTCCATTGGCATGGTGAACATAAACTCATGTGGGTGCACACACATACATAAATAAAAATGAACAAATCTTTAAACAATTAGCTATTATAAAATCAATGTTGGTGAAAGCACCCAGGTGCATGCAAACAACAGCTAGGATAATTAAACAGGCTTGGGTGGACCTGTATTTGGCCTCATTCTCCTACCCATTAATTTTGGAAGTCTCTGCTCTTGAAAAAAAACAAAAGTATGTGCCATTAGAAAGTGTCAATACGTCACTTTTTCAGTAATCCCTTCTCAAAGCATTCACAAATTCTTAACTTTGTTAAGACTTAACAAAGTTTCCCAAAGACTTTGAAGTTTGATTTAAATACACTCCATGCCCTTCTAACTTGTCTTGCTTCCCCCTCTGACTCTGCCATATAAATTTAGCCTTCCCTCCCCCATTTTATTTTGGCTGCATCTCTATATCGGGAAACTTAGGGCAACTGTTCCTACTTTAAGCAATCTCTTCCTTTTACACAGGAGATTATCAAGTGATGATTTCAAATTGGAGTTAATAACCTGACATGTTTTTTAATTTATGAGCATGTGGCGTCTGATGAGAAGTGATCAAGTTTTATGATCTATGTCTGCATTTGCAGTGTATTGACACAGAGTTTGCGTGTTTGGTTTCCTAAAATGGATTTAATATGGACAGATTAGCTGGCCGTTTATGAAGGCTATGCCAAGCAACTACCCAATAGTTACAGAGTCCCTCCTAATCCCTCCAATATCCCCTCAATATTAAGGCTGAGTCAAGGCTGTATGTGCCTGCCATCAGAATAATAACAGCAACAATTCTTCATATTTGTATAATGCTTAATATTTTTCCAAAGCACTGTTGTTAAATGTCATACCCTCCCCATCCGCGTGCGATATAGGAAACTGAGAAGAATTTCATTTTTCTCATTAAAATAAAGCAAGAAAATGTTAATGCCAGAAGAAACAGAGCTTCCAGGCCACGGTCCACATTCATTAGCAGAATACTGCTAACAATTGCTGAGCTGCAGGTTGCACCAGGCACTGTGGACAGCTGAATCTGTCTAGTTACCTCTCCTCAGTTTCTCCAGAGAGAATGGCTGCTCTTCTCTTTAGCTCTCCTCCACCGATACAGTAGTCACCTGTCAGCAGCAGAGCTTGCCGCTGTATCTCCTCAGCGGGCCCTGCCTGTTCTGATCAATGTTACCTGGCAAAGCCCTCTCCACTGCCCTCCAGATTGGAAGTTCCCACCTCTGATTCAGCTGTCCTCAGCACAATCATCCCAGAAGTGCAAGACACCCCCCATCCCAGTCAGCACAGACACAGCCATGATTTCTCACCTGCTAAGTGGCTCTGGGACAACCCCAAGCCCTCGAGATCTCACACACTGAATTCCCTTCAATCACAGCTTTGCTGAGGTCCCTGCCAACCTGTGAAAGCAGTCACAACAGGCTCTGCTGGCATAAGAATAGTCTTCAGGACTCTGTGAAGCATGGCAAATAGAAGCAGGAAGCAGGTCAGCTCCTGGGACGTGCCCAAAACACGTCTTCTGGTTCTCATATCTGGATCTCACTCTGTGGGTGTGACCTCTATCCAGCTCCAGGGACTGAAAGTGAATCGGGGTATTGGTGTTGTTGGCCTTTCTATCCCCAGTCAAAGTGTCCCCAGGCCATGCCACATCTTCAAAACCCTGTGTCTTGTTTCAAGACAGCTCCCCACTATTATTACCTTATGGAGTCTCTGGGACTGTGTGGGATCCTGCTTTTTCCTCAACAGCCACATGAGTGCACCTAGAAATATTTATGGGTGGCTGACCACTAGCATATATTTCCAACAGATCTGGTCACTGATGTTAGTACCAGAATCCTCCTCTCAGCCCTTTCTGAGCTCTGAAGTTGGGCATGGCATGGGTTTGTCCCATAAGTAGAAAGTAGAAGTAACGTGGATACATCCAGGGAACACTCTCAGTGCCAGAGAGCAATTCATCAAACCCCAAACCCATGTCTGCAATGATGCTGAACATATATATTGAGACAAAGCCTCCATCAGACTGGCCATGGATTACTATGAGGAACCAATGACCTGACCAACTACCAGAGGACACATAGTATGAATAGGAAACAAAGACAGACTGTTTGTCCTTGATGTTGTTATTGCGACATAGCCCAGCCTAACCTGACTAGTCCCTGAACAGAGGGAAAACCAGACCGTGGAAACTTAGTCAAGTGGGTGGGCAATGCAGATATTGATCTGACAGCTTGTTTAAAAGAAAATATAAGCCAAGTTGACCAGGTAAGACAAGGGACAGACACTGCTGCCCCTACTGCCACATGCCAAAATGATTGGAGAAGCATGTGGCTTGCCAAGATAATCCCACTCCTTGAAAGACTTATTTTGGAGAGGGTGCACATTACACATTTTCTTTGCTACATTTTCAGAAACAAAGGAAAAGGAAAAGGGATCCTGCCAAGCAGCGTTTATATTTAGCATGCACCATATGCACATGTGCGGTGCAGAGTACAAAGACATGTGTGGTCCCGCCAGATTGAAACCAGCAGGAGAGAGAGCAGGAGATGCAATGCTCAAGTGTGAGACTCGCCGGAGCATAAACGGAGACATTTCTGAGAACAGAATGGCTCTTTGTGTCTTGACTTCACAAGATCCTTCAGTAACTACTTCAGAATAGTCCAACAGAGCCTAATCCTTACCTGCAAGGCCATGTGTGAGAGATGGCCTCTGATGGCTTTGAAGTGGACGGCAGTTATACAGGGCCCAGTAGCTTCTTGTTAATCTACTTCGATACATCCTCCATTTTGGAGAGCTCTCTTCTGAATCAGAGGCTTTCTCCTTAGAGTCACAGAGGGGAAGGAAAGATTGGGGGTGGGGAGCAATGCCTCCCTACATCAAAGCCAGTCTTAGGGCAACCATGCAATCACACTCTTGATTATGAAGGGAGCGTGAGAATGAGGTGCTGGGACCCTGCAAATTGAAACGGATCTTGTCAATCACAAGTAAGGGGAGAGAAACAAGTACATGGCTACTTATTTGGCCGCAGGGTGGTGTGGGTAATCTCTACCCAGCTGGGCGCATGGTGGCGTGGGTAATCTCTGCCTCAGCTGGCTGCAGGGTATTGTAGGTTATCTCTGCTTAGCTGGCTGCAGGGTAGTGTAACTATCTGATCTTCACTCATCTGGCTGTCAGATGCCATGACCATCACTACAAACAGGCATCTGAGCATCAGGTAAAAAAGACTGTTGCTCACCCAAGTTTTCGTCAAGAGTTTTCTTAAATACATAACTGGTTTATTCGTGGCCCTTAATAAGGTTGAGGGATTTAGAGGGTTGACACACCTGGAAAGTAAATAGGGTATGTGTTTCTTCCACGTGCTTGGCCAGTGCTGTAATGGCCCATGTGGGGAAATCCATCTTGTCTATATGATATTAAAGTCATCTTCCCCCATCATATTTCCTTCAGGAATTGGAGTAATAGTTCATTCCCATTTGCTTCTCAAATTCTTCAAATTATTGCTATTTCCCCTTCCATTCTTTTTCTTTCCAAGTGCTCAGAATCAACAGCGGGCATCACCTTAGCATACATACCTGCTACCACCAACACACCGAAGCATGTAGTTGAGGTAATCAAACAAAGTGAATTATTTCTTTCTAGGATCTAGACTTGCTAACAGTGCAAGTTTTAAGCCTCATAGTCATTAGACAGAAGCTGAATCTTACTAAAAGCAAGGCATGCTTCGGGCTTGATGTTTGTGTTCCTTCTCCCTAAAATTCATATTTGAACTCCAAGGGATGGTATCAAGATGTGGTTCATGGAGAGGTGCTCAGGTAGTGAGGCAGAACTGTCACGAATGGGGTCACTGACCTTACACAAGATCCATGAGGTAACTCACACATTTCCTTCATCGCCTGAGCACAGAAGAAAAGGCTACCCTTCACGTAACAGAAGGAATCCTCAGAAGACAGCCAATCTGCTGCCATCTTGACTTTGAACTTCCCAACCTCCATAACGATAACAGATGATTTTCTGTTGTTTATTAACCATTCAGTCTAGATATTTTGCATAGATGCACAAGTGGACATTCTGAAACAAAATGGTCTCTGTGTGGTATTTTTTTTTTAAGTTTCAAATATGATAGAACTATCTACTTCTGTTGCCTGACTTCTAGAATAGAATACAAGAGTTGACCCCATCCCACCTCTGCAGGTCAGAGTTATGATTACATACATTTGAGTTGTTCCAATGAAAACTAGGAAAATGAACTTCTCCAGAGAATTTATATATAGGGAAGCAGAGACCATAGAACATGGTAAAGATCATTCCAGCACATTATAATGGTTGTTGACCCTGGAACTCTCACTTAGGATCACAGCGGCAGAAAGAACTTAGAGAACTTTACAAATATCTGTACTTTGGACTGAGGGTTTCAGGAAGCTTGAGTGAAGCCCACAGGAAGAATCTTCCTGCTCGGTTTCCAAGTTGCATGATGGGTTCTCCAGCCTCTGGCAAGGCAGGTGCTGTTCTTTTTCACAGACAGGGATTCCAGTGATAGATATCCAAATGACGCCATTAGAAATGATGGGTGTTGAGTACCAGAGAAAGACTCTGGGGAACCTGAACTTTCAGCCCATGTACGTTACAGCCTGCAACAGAGTTCACTGTGGGAATACAGCAGCTTCCCTGGGGAATTCAGAGGTACCTGGAGAGGTGGGTATTTCTGCTCCAATCCCTAATGTTTCTTCGAAGCCTTCTGAGAAGTAACCATTCACGGAGAGTGATTTAGAGCCAGCTTGATGTTTCTTTTAGACAGGGATTTTTTTCTCTCTCTCCTAGAGTTTTCATTCTAACTTTGCTAAGAGCGGTTTACGGGTGAGACATGTTTGGCTCTAGAAAGCAGAATTAGCTGCAAAGAGGCTTTCCTCCCCACAGGACTTCTCTAGGTGACTTCCAACCTCAGAGCTGAAGCAGCACAGGCATCTACTCCATGGTAAAAGATTTCAGGACACATAAAATTTCAATTCCGCCTTTATTAAAACGAGCCCTTAGTAGGACCAAAACTCCTGAGAGAGTGGTAAACAGGATTTCAGGGCAGTGATCCCTAGCACTGCTGGGGAGACTAAGGTAGGAAAACTGTCAGTTCAAAGCTAGCCTGGGCTACATTTTTGAGACTCTGTTTAGGATGGAAAAGTACCACTCATAAGGCTTTCTACTCTCTTGACAATGACTAACACTTTACAGTTTCATTCACATGACCTTAGACCTGGTCCCAGGTAAAACACAAGAAAATGCAGGGACCAGGGACCACTAACATCCTGCTCAATCCATTCTTCCCTTCCTTCAAACTCACAAAACACTGACAAATTTGAGGAGGTTCTGAGACTAACAGCTAAAACAGTTGAATGGGGAAACAAGACCATTTAGTATACAATGGTGTGCTTGTTTAAATCAGACTTCAAGGGCTTTGAGAAACTCTGTTGAACAGTTAAACATTTAGAAGCAAACAGCAAACAGACTTTCTCCAGAGTTTTAGGGATTAGACAAAGGTTTTTTTTTTTTTTCTTTGACAAAAAGCTACACCAGGAAAAAAATAATTCACATTTTATTAAGAGCTTCCTAGCACAGAATGTAGCATTTATGGGATGGTTCTTTCTAGGACCCACCTCTTCCTGAGGAGCTAGTGGCCATTAATAGTCACTGGGGAGGGACAATCATTTTTTGAGATTGTAGCCCAGTGATAGGTTCTCCTGCTCCAATGCATGGCCCCACACCCACACACATATGGACATCAATAAGTGGACTTAGGAGGTTATCAAAAAGAACCTATTAAGAGAGGAAGGGGAGCCGGGCGTGGTGGAGCACGCCTTTAATCCCAGCACTCGGGAGGCAGAGGCAGGCAGATTTCTGAGTTCGAGGCCAGCCTGGTCTACAAAGTGAGTTCCAGGACAGCCAGGGCTATACAGAGAAACCCTGTCTCAAAAAAAAAAAAAAAAAAAAAAACGAAGAGAGAGAGAGGAAGGGGTAAAGACATGTAGGAAAGACTAGGGTCACTGAGATCTTTTTTGTTTATTGTACACATGTAAGAAATTCTCAGGATAAAGAAAAATTGAAAACACATAAAACCTAAGAGCTTCTGTTAAGCATCATTAAGAACATGGTGTCGCAGGCAACCATTGAACTGATCACAGCATCCCCAATGGAGGAGTTAGAGAAAGGACTGAAGGAGCTGAAGGGGTTTGCAACCCCATAGGAAGAACAACAGTATCAACCAACCAGAGCTCCCTGGGTCTAAACCACCAACCAAGGAGTACACATGGAGGAACCCATGGCTACAGCTGCATATGTAGGAGAGGATGGTCTTGTCAGGCATCAGTCGGAGGAGAGGCCCTTGGTCCTATGAAGGCTCAATGCTCCAGTGTACAGGAATGCCAGGGTGGGGAGGCAGGAGTGGGTGGGTGGGTGGGGGAATACCCTCATAGAAGCAAGAGGAGGAAGGATGGGGTAAGGGCTTTCGGGGGATGGGCCGGGAAAGAGGATAACATTTGAAATGTAAATAAAGAAAATATCTAATAATAATAATAATAATAATAATAAAAAGAACATGGCATTGCTGCTATGTGTGAGCTGCAGTCCTGAGGTCCCAACTCCTGGGAAGCTGAGGCAGGAGGAGCACAAATTCAAGGCCAGCCTGGACTAGTTAGTAAGATGGTATCTCTAGAAACAGATGACCATCGAACAATAATGCAGTAGTACCCTGAAGAACAACAATGTGGAAATGGGCCTGAGATTTAAGCGCAGTGCAGAGCATTTACCCAGCATACACTAGCTCCTCAGTCAGGGTTGGGTCCTGGAGAGAACCACCCCATGAATGCAATGTTTGGGGCTAGGAAGCTCTTAATAAAGTGTGAATTGTTATTTTTTCCATGGTGTAGCCTTTTGTCCATATATGTGTGCGTGTGTGTATAATACATATATGTGTATATATGTATAGATATAGATATATACAGATATAGATATATATTTGCCTAATCCCTAAAACTCTGGAGAATATCTGTTTGCTGTTTAGGCCCTGGGTTTGATTTCTAGCACTGCACATAAATAAAACAAAACAGCAAAGAAAAACATGAAAAAGAAAGCCATGGATCAGAACCATATTTCATCTCTGCAAGGACAGGTCATTTCTAGAATAGGAAAAGAACTTCTGAGATGAAAGCAGAAAAGGAGATAACCCAATAGTAGCAAGGAGGAGACAGAACCAGATGCTCCCTAAGAGCTAATTAGCATACGAGAGCTATGAGAGCTAGGCTCTATATCTTTAGAAGGAAAAAGGTGTTTGACATAATTACAACCTTCAACTCTGGGACTACCATGCATTTACCTCAAGTCCTAAAACAACGTCTGCAAGTACAGCAAGCACACAAACAAAGGAGCCAACCAAAAGCTCAGCGGTGATGTCCTAATTACTGGTGAGGCTGCTGAGCAGTTAGAACAGTGGTTCTCAACTTGTGGGTCATGACCCCTTTTGGGGGTGTCTAATGATCCTTTCGCAGAGGTTGTCTAAGAGCATCAGAAAACACAGATATTTACATTACAACTCATAACCAAAGCAAAATAGCAGTTATGAAGGAGCAACAAAAATAATTTTATGGTTGAAGGGTCACCACAACATGAGGAACTGCATTAAAGGGTTGCAGCATTAGGAAGGTTGAGAACTGTTGAGTTAGAGTCTTCCCACACTGATGGAGGCAGTGTAATCTAATATGGTCTGAAAGCCTATCAGGCAGTAGCTAATAAAGCCATATGTACTTAGCCCAAAGCCCAGATATTTCACACATGGAAATAGACTTGACAAAGACAGGTATGTATGCATATACACTAATATAGTTTGAATGAAATTAACCAACTGAAATTGCCTTTTGTCCATTAAATAAATAATCTATGGGTCAACACTTTGTCTATTAGAGTGCTGACCCATACTGTACAGATGTTCCTCTGTGGAATAAACTTACTTTTTAGTCACAGTAGAAAATACCACTGTTCTTGGCTTGTAGAGAGCATGGAAGGAGTGGCTTATGTACGTGGGCCAGTGTATGCCCACAGTCTGACTCTAGGTAAACATCTGGAACCAGACTTAGAGTTGACATCTGTCTTAGTCGGTGTTCTGTTGTTGTAAAGAGACACTGTGACCATAGCAACTTTTATAAAGGAAAGCATTTAATTGGGGCTGGCTTCTGTTACAGAGGTTCGATCCATTATTGTCATGGTATGAAGCATGGTGGCAGGCAGGCAGTCATGGTGCTAAAGAGGTAACTGAGAGTAATGCTTCTGGATTGGCAGGCAGCAAGAAGGAGAGAGAGAGAGACACTGGGCCTGGCTTGAGCATTTGAAACCTCAAAGCCCACCCCTAAGGACACACCTCCTCCAACAAAGCCACACCTACTCCATAAGCCACAACTCCTAATAGTGCCACTCTCTGAGTCTTTGGGGGCCATTTTCATTCAAAATGCATCAAAAGCCAAGTGTGAGGACACATGCCAGTCAGAAGAGATAAAGTTGCATATCAAGGAGATTGACTTTAAAAGCTCACTCTTAGGGGGAATGTTACCTGAGTCTGCACTCTCCCACATAGACTTGTGTTTTGAATGGCTGTTCCCTATCTGATGGTATTCTGTGGGGATGCTGGGGAGCCCTTAGGAGAAGAGGTAGGGTTAGGGAAAGCAGGTTACTGTATTCTTCCCAGATCTCTCTGCTTCTTGTTCTCCTATGAAGTGAGGGGTCTCTCCACACACACCCTCCAGGCACTCCACCATACCTTGTAGATATACCCAAATCCCCTTCCCCGCTCAGATGTTTCTATTAGGCATTTGTTTACAGTGACAGAGGGGTTGGAGAGATGATGGAAGACATGGTAAGTGGCCAGGAGAATCTGGCCAAATAACTTTGAAGTCTTCCTGTTGTCAATTTTTCATTATAAGGATACCCAAGTCGAAAGATGTAGGATAAAAGACAAAGACTGGAGAAAGGCTCTGTTACTGACTCGTGGGGTTTCTTGAGGTTGGCAGAAGCACCTTAAAAGACACAAAGGAATTAATTCAGTTTATCCATGCGTTTACTCTTAAATCCCCTTAATGTATGCTCACACGGCTATTTTTTGGTTGCTTGAGGCTGTGTTCATATTCATGTTTACTCATGTGTATTCATGTTTATCTTGCCTGTTTCTATTCAAACACTATTCTAACTTGATCTGTGTGTTTAAAAGGAAGCTGGGATGGGCAAGATCTACCCACTGCATTTAATGCCTGGCCCCTCTTTCTCCTTCCCACCTTGACTCTCCAGGTTTTCCTCTTACCTCACGTTTGCCCACTGTCACACTTTCGTTTTCATTTCTCCCACAGAAACCAGATCCTAGGGAAAGATTTGATAAATCCAATCATTGACAAAGCACACCCCTGATAATACTGTGCATTCTCATTACACAGATTGCATCCAGCCACTGATAGAAAAGACACAGTCAGGGTGACTTCAGAATTTCGGGTTTCTATTTCTCCTGTAGTGAAAAGTCTGGAATCTTAACGGTATGCAGTTTAGTGCAAATGTTCAAGGTCTCTAGTATTATCTAAACCTGTTCCTGATGATGCTAATATGACTTTGGCTTGTCCTACCATTATATCCATGTGCCCTATATGAGAAAGCAGGACAGCTGGAAAGGGGAGTGGTCAGCTGAGCCAGGTCACCTTAAATAGCTTTTCCAGAAGTCTTTCCTAATGATCCTGCTACATGAGTGAGCAAGCTGTGACTATGCTTACTTGGAGCAAGGACTGTACCTGAGTCTGTTGCCTGCCTGTTCCCCTAACTGGACTGCCTCAGTGAGAGAGGATGTGCCTAGTCCTGTAGTGACTTCATACACCAGGGTGGGGTAATATGGGGTGGGGCACTCCCTTCTCAGAAGAGAAGGGGAGGAGGAAATGGGGAAGGGGCTGTGTGAGTGGGGGAACTGGGAGGGGGGTGATTGGGATGTGAAGTGAATAAATAAATAATGAATAAAAAGGGTGTTGGTTTACCTGCCTGGGCACATTGTCATGGAGACTGCTGAGAGTTCCTTATGGCCCCGAACTCCGGAGCACAGCCATGACTGAAACTTGGCAGAAGCTCCCGGCAAGTTCTACCTAAACTCTTGACCAATAGAAAGTGTATGATAATGCATTTGTGTTGGTTTCAGGCACAGGCTTTGGGGAATTGTTTACACAGTTATAGATAATGATAATGAATGCAGTCTCGCTACCTCTCACCAGGCTTGCCTCTTCTGCCTGGGGGATGTGTGGCTATAGACACAGAACTAAGCTCAAACGTTTGTGAAGTTGCTTCAGTGTAGATTTGTGGCCCTCTAAACCTGGGTCCACTGCCATGCCAGGACCCCACCCACCCCCTTCATTCCTGCAAAGCTATTGCCTTCTTACTCTACCCCTCCCCGCCCCCATCCTGTGTTCTTCTGCCATGGTTTCACTCTCTATTAGTGGAGCACCTTCCTCAATTGTTCCCTGAGGAAATATGCATGGAAGAGATGTTGCTGAGATGTGGCCTGCCGAAAATACATTTCTCCATTTCTATTTGATTGGCAATTGCTTTAAAGATAGAATTCTGGATTGGAAATAACACTGAAGGCATTATCCCAGTAGAGTTGCTATTGAGACATCAGGAGAAATTCTGATGACTGGTACGTTGTGCGTGACCCACTTCTCTTCCTCATGCGTGGAGATGTCTGGCATTCTCTCCTTGCCCTCCGAGTTCTGAGTTTCCCAGTAATATGCCTTGATGAAGGTCTATTTTCATCCTTTCTCTGGAGCATCTGGAAACTCAAGTTCTTTGGATCAAGGCAATTATCTTGAATCAGCATCCCCTTCCTCTCTCTCTCTCTCTCTCTCTCTCTCTCTCTCTCTCTCTCTCTCTCTCTCTCTCTCTCTCTCTCTCTCTCTCTCTCATTATCTGCTTACACTGAACAGATCACCTAGATTGACATCCCATCATCCAACGCGGGTAGTTAGGGAGGCTGCTGAGCTTCGATTTGATTTTTGATGCAGATGCGTTTGACTCTTCTGATGACTTCCAGGCTGCAGTGGCTCTTCAGCCCCCCCTTCCTTTTCTCACCAACCTTTGAACGCCAGGGAAGTGGCACTTCAATGATTGCTGTGCCTCGGCTTCCCCCCTCCCGTGCCATTTTTGCAGCCATTGCTGTACTTTCTTCCTTTTGTCACTATTTTTAGAGGCTGTGAGAAATAGCTGCTACATTAGTTATAACCCCTGAGCTTGAGCTAGAGCCACTGAACAAACAAGCAAGCAAAGGCTGTGAAGGAAAGCTTCCTGGAAGGACTTGCTCAAGCCACAGGACATGCAGATCCCTGGAGCTTCAGGAACAGCTAGACAGGGGATTCAGCATCCTCTACATAAGGCCTTCAGCTCCTGTCTCTGCTTTTTTCGGTGACTTTATTCTTTTCTCTGGAAGGTTTCTCTTTGAGCCAATAATCATGGCCACTAATAACTTCAAAGCTTTTCAGTTTACAGCTTCAGTCAGGTGACTTACCAGGTCAGCTCATGGAATCCCAGATTCCAAAATCCTGGACAATGACTTTGACTAGCCAAGCCCAAGGATATCCACTTATGGATCAATCTGCTACAGGCAGGGTGTTGGGCATGGCACAATAATGCTGGCTGTTTTAATGGCCACAGCTCAGTGTCTTCTGTTGCTTACTGGAGTTCTACATAGACACTTTCTGAAAGAATACTTTGACATAGATGTTGGGTGAGCGTTAACACACAGACTTTGCTTTTTTCTAAGACACAGACAAGAGTCTTCACTTGCCAAAGGAATATATTGGTTCCATAGCCTCCTGGGTATAACAGGCAACCAAACTAGAAACTGGGCTGGACCACTATTATCTGATTTCCCTATTCATGCACACACAATGACATCAAATTCTTCTGGCAATAACCATTCTTAATGAAATATGTACACATATGTATTTGCTACAATAGACTCTCAGTAATTAGCCAGTACCTACAAGTTATCACCAGATAATCCCCACACTTCCTGTGTGATATTTGTATAGACCTGATCAATAGATCTGAAGGGAAAAGAATGTCCGTGTTAAGTGGATGCTGATGTCCCAGATGGGTTCTGATTTCATGCAGGATAAAGGAGACCTTCAAAAGTGATAACTTGGGTATTAATAACCACGGAGGATTCTTTGTGTGCCAGAATTCTCTTTACTACTGTAATTGCAATGCTGAGTTCTTAGATTTTTCTGGATTCTTTTCGGCTTCTTGTGAGTCATTTACCTTTTGCTTTGTGCTCCATTCCTCTTTTAGCTCGCTCTCTCTCTCTCTCTCTCTCTCTCTCTCTCTCTCTCTCTCTGATGGCTCTCTCCAACTTTTTGTTGAGATGATTATCTAGAAGAGAAACAGAATTTCTTCTAAAGAAAGCAAACCCGAAACTTGCAGTTGTGAGAGTACTTTACACTATTTTCGTATAATTACTTTCGTTTTCTATAGTGGAGCAGCTGAGAAAAATTGCTCTAATTGTGTAATTTTCTGCAGCTACTCTGGGACAAAAATCTGGGTAATTGGATTTTTTTAAACTAACAAGTTGTCACAATTGGATAGTTCTTAAACTATTTGTGCTTATGCTTCAGAAATTTTCAGTTGGATGTACAGTGTATTTTAAATGTTTTGCATCAGCCTGTGGCCTCAAATTTGATTTATTTTAACTCCGAGTTTTAAAATAGATTGACAACTCTGATTATACATTGTCTTCAGCGAGCGGACCTTAGCTAAGTTTCGAAGTATGCACGTCTCCACCCCACACTCCGCTGTTGCCATGGGAGCCGAAATCCTGGCATGTGTAACTCCAGCTCCCAAGTGGCTCCGTTTCCCAGAGTGCTTTGCTGTTACTATGGAAATGACTGCCCATTAATCTTGCTGTCCTTTTACTACCAAAGCACCTTTAACTGTCTGAAGCAATCAAGTGATGTTACCTACAACAGAGCAAGGGAGGCAAGGACCGCTCCCCATTCGACAACTGCGGCACTGATTTTAATCAAGATTTAATCAAGGAGCCGAAGGAACTAAAGCTGCTGCTTCAGAAACATACAGAGCAGGATGCTCCTGCAGGCTGAGCACGCGCTCTTGTTCATGCCCTTGGTCCGGACCTCGGAACAAGCACACTCCGTATTTTCAAAGCTATATTTATGTTTTGTAAACATTGTCAAATACCACCAGAGAGAGGGGCGGGGTGGGGGAGGGAGTTGGCCACTATTTTATTTTATTTTATTTTATTTTATTTTATTTTATTTAAGTGATGAGAGGAACAGTCATGCTTACTCTAAATTGTCTGAAGGATGTATTTTGGAAACAGTCGTGAAAACTACTCCCCTCCAACCCTGCCTGCTGATCGGAACAAAGCCTGATCATGGCTGAAACACTGTAAGCATGAGTCGGAAGACCATTAGCTAATGAGTTAAGGATGGCTTTTATACTTTGCATCTTTTCCCTATCCCTGGTTAGGTATTTGTGCAATTTTTTTATTTGACTGTGTGGTTATTTGTCTAAGAACAGAACTTAACTGGTAATTCTAGAAGGAATTCCAGGTCATCAAGGAAAGAAAGTATCTGGAAACAAAATAAACCTTGCTTGGGCTGATTGTTGGGATCCGAGCATGCCTCTGTAGGATGAGCACACCGGCTCTGGGAAGAGAGAGATGTACAATGGCTGTTTGATTTTAAGTTGTATATGTTTCTGAAAATGGGAGGTTTTAAGTTTAAATTTATGGAGGGCAGTATCTAGCTAGTGCCTATAGCCATACAGAGAGGCAGTTTGGGGCCTAAAAATAGTCCAATGGCATTGATGTTAAGTGAGTGAGAAGAAAAATCATGGAGGAGAAATTAGCAGAAATGACCACATGCACACCCTTCTCTCCAGACAGACACAGGAAACAGCGTGCTTGCAATCTGGAACATTCAAAACAACTTTGCCTGTTTGCCTTCCTCTATGCCTCCAAGGAGAAAACAAGGAGGAAGCAGAAAGGTGAGAGAGGGAAGGAGGAAAGGCAGGACAGAGGGAGAGAAAGCACAAGATCTGAGATTCATTTAAGTATGTGCCAGAAACGAGTGTGTGTCCATATAATTACCATTTTTACAGTGGTTAGGAAAGTCTTTTATAGAATGAAGACTCTAGAGGTACATCAGAAGAGGAAAAAAAACTGATTGGTGATTGAAACCTAAAGACACAATGTGACAGTTTTTCAGCATTTCAACTTCATCTCAAGCCTCAGTGATCAGACTGATGGAGTCAGAATCCATGATGGTATCTTTCCATCTGTGTCAAGTGCCTATGGCTGCTGTACCTAGGTACCACAAACTGAGCACCTTACAGGCAGGAGTTATTACTGCATACTTTGATAGCTAGAAGTCTGAAATCGAGGCATGGCCAGGGCTAGGTCCCTGAAACCCAGGGAAAGGGCTTCTGTGCTTCTTTAACTATGGTGTTGGCCCGTGGTGTGGATGTGTTGATTGATCCCCATCATCATGTGCTGATTTCCCCGTCAAAACAACATCTTTGTGAAACCCTGTGTCCAAGGTTCACCTTGACACCCCAGTCCTGCTGGGTCAAGAAGTTCCCACTCCAATATGATGTCATTTTACCTATCACCTCAACAATGGGCGTATTCCCAATTAAGATCACATTCTGAGTGATAGGTAGTTAAGACTTTTCAACCCATGACACCTTTCTCCAAAAACTACTACCAAGAAAGGTCTACAGAGAAGTTAGTGGAGAACATAAAAGTTACTAGGTATCTTTGTCTCTTCAGTAAATAAAGTTAGGGAACACAAATTACTGAAGTTGGCTTAAGCCCAACTTATTCTCCTGTACATAATGATTAGGGAAAGAGATGATAACAATGACCATGAAGATGGTGATGGCAGCTAACACCGGATGCCTCTAAGGCTGGTACTACTCTACCTTACAGATAGAAGTTCATTTCTTTCCTTCCATCATTCCATGAACAAAGTTCCTACTATTTTACCCATTTTAGATACGAGGAAACTGAGCCACAGTGAAGTTAAACAACTGGCCTGAGGCAAATTGCCCAAAAGAAATAATCACTGCTGCATCTTAATAAATGTAGGCCAGTTTCTGTGTTAAAGACTTCAACATAATCACACTGACACTTGCAGCTTCTGTAAACGTCGCCCGATCTCCATGTTAAAGAATTCCATGTACCCACACAGATATCTAGAACCTCCTGACTTAGAGAACAATTCCTACCCACACAGTCCCCAAAAGACAAATGAAAAAAGGAAGAGATTAGATGGCCTTGATTTATTTACATTGGTCCCATTTCTCTCTCACACACACACCCTAGTCCATCTCTGTAAAAGAATATGAAGGTTATTTTTACTTAAAAGGGCTGAACTTTGGATGCTTACTATCAGCATTTCTTATTGTTTTTATACCTACAAAATAGATTTATATCTCAGGGCATTTGAAATATGGGAGTGTGAGTTTCTTTTCCCAACAGAAAAATAATAAATTCTGGGTCACTAGAAGGAAGACATTTCAAAAGTGTGTACTACATGAAGGTTGTTATTTATTGAGATCTAGAAGAGCCAGAATGATTCAGAGCAATTAAGATATCAATAGAGACAGCTCTAATTCTCTGGAGGTTTCTTGGATGAATTAGAGAAGCATCCTGGTTTGACTTATTTGTCCATCCATGTGTTTAATTAGTTCCACTAGGCTACAACAAAACAAATTCTTTGTAGAATGCTCATTAGATCTTCAGGGTCCTAGGATAACTTTATGTTAAAACAGCCATCCGCAGAAACACAAAATAATAAATTCTGTCATTGGGGTCTAACTGGTTGAGGGCAAAAACACACCATGCATTTGACCAGTGGTCTAGCTCAGTGGGAAAATTCCCGTCTAGCATTTGTGAAACCCAAGGTTCAAATCCTAGTGCCACAAAAACAAACTGAATAAGAAGAAACAAACTAATTGTGTATTATAAGCATTTGTATACAAAATTCAAAATCATGAATCATGATAGGTTACAAAACAATAAATCTCATCAATTAAGCAGAAAGCATCCAAAATAAGAACATTTAGAATGAGCATGCTGGGAGAAATGGCGAACATGAGGTCAGACACCTTTGCCCTTTCACCATAATATCTACTTTAAGAGAACGTGTTTTGACTGCTGGCAGAGACCTCACCCACAGTTTGACTCACCTCTTTTCCAGGTAGCTCTCAACTTATATGGTCAATAAGTAAATATCATCAATTAAACCTCAATAAATAATCTTGTGTAGATTCATGTATATAGGAAAGCATGTTTTCAGCTGACACCAAGAAGAGGAGGAGGAGGGGACAAAAAAAGAAGAAGAAGGAGAAGGAGAAGGAGAAGGAGAAGGAGAAGGAGAAGGAGAAGGAGAAGGAGAAGGAGAAGGAGAAGAAGAAGAAGAAGAAGAAGAAGAAGAAGAAGAAGAAGAAGAAGAAGAAGAAGAAGAAGAAGAAGAAGAAGAAGAAGAAGAAGAAAAGGTGAAGAAAAAGAAAAGGTGAAGAAAAAGAAAAGGTGAAGAAAAAGAAGGAGGAAGAGGAGAAGCCAAAGAACAAGGGGATCCAGAGATAAGATGTGAGGGAATCAGCTCTTCTCATCACCACGACAATAAACTGACTGTTTAGCATTCTTTGTGTCCCATCCCTGCAGTTACCAGGTGTGCTCACCTTTTTGGTACTGTGACAAGACTGTCATATTCAAAACCTTCACATTCAAGCTGCAAAAATTATGTAATTTTGTATTGAGCCACATTTATAGTTATCTTAGGCCATGTGTATTCTGTGGACTGCTGTGAACAGAACAGCCCTAGGCTCTATTGGGTGACAGGCCCAAGCTCCTGGATGGACTGCCATTCCACCAAGATGTGTGGAAGGGAATCTCACTGAAACAGAGCCATCACTGCCACCACATTACTCAAGGCTTGTCACACCTGAGGATAAGCAATCCTAAGGAAGGAGACATTTTTCCTGGTTATCATGAGAAGCAGGGGTGATGCTTTTCTGAGGACAACCAGCAGTGTGCCTGTGTGGACAGATTCACTGGTGTATCTCTTTGTGCTTCCACTTGTGATAATAGAAACTGATGGAGAATTTCAGCAAATGGACTAACAAAAGCAGGGTTGCCAGAAAGTCAGACCCACAGATAGAAACTTTGGCTTGTCCAATCAGCACCAAGATGCCGGGAAAGGATGGTGAGATCTTGAAGAGTATTGGAGGAAGATGACAATATCAGCTACAGCCTGGGAGATAGGTCCTATCATAGAAGGCTATGAATTTTCCTGTATCGATTTAATGAGATGTGGCTGGCCAAAAGTCAGGATAAGGTTTCATGTGAGTCATAAGCAGAACCGAGAGGGACGTATAATAACCACATGAGTGAAAATTCTTTCAAGCAGTACCCTGAAGCAGTGACTCACAGAACACAGTTTGGAGAATGCTGGAATTTTGCTTGTATTTTAAAATGATTTTGTTTTGTGTATTTAAAAGGTACCTCTTCCTGGGCATAGTGGTACATGCCTTGTAATGTAGCTACTCTGGGGGCTGAGACAGGAGAATAGTGAGCTGAAGGCATGCCTGGATGATGGAATTCAAGGCTAGCTTGGGCAAGTTGACAGTAGCATGCCTTAAAAGAAAATTAATCCAAAGGGGGAAAAATCTCTTCAGGGATGGACTGTAAGACAGTGATAGAGATCTGACATAGGACAAGACCCCAGGTTTCCCCCACACTGAAAACTACAGGAAAAAGAAGCTGCATCCTGATAGCACAGCTGGCTAGCACACACCTTGTAGACAAGTACTTTCATGTCCGTTGTCTCTGCTGGGTAGTTTTCTGTCAACTTGACACAAGCTAGAGTCGCTGGAGAGAAGAGAACCCTCAGCTGAGAGGATGTCGCCATAAGACTGAGCTTTAGGCAAGTTTGTAGAATGTTCTCTTAATTAGCGATTGATGTGAGAGTTCCTGGTCCATTGTGAGTGGGGCCACCCTTGAGCTCATGGCCCTGGGTTCTCTAAGAAAGAAGGCTGAGCAAGCCATGGAGAGCAAGCCAATAAGCAGCACTCCTCCATGGCCTTTGTATCAGCTCTTGCAAGCAGGTTCCTGTCCTGTTTGAGTTTCTATCCTGACTTCCTTCAATCACGATGTGGAAGTGTAAGCCAAGTCAACCCTTTCCTCCCCAGCTTGTTTCTGCCATGGAGTTTGATCATGGTAATAGTGACCCTAAGTAGCACATCATTTAAATTTGTTTTTAGAAAATGGAAAGGAAGCCGGGCGTGGTGGCGCACGCCTTTAATCCCAGCACTCGGGAGGCAGAGGCAGAGGCAGGCGGATTTCTGAGTTCGAGGCCAGCCTGGTCTACAAAGTGAGTTCCAGGACAGCCAAGGCTACACAGAGAAACCCTGTCTCGAAAAACCAAAAAAAAAAAAAAAAAAAAGAAAATGGAAAGGAAAAAGAAAATAGGAATTCTGATAGTAGGAAAAAATGCACTGCCAAAATTATTGCTGTACTGTGTGTACTCGGGAAACCTGAAAATGCTTCAGCTTACCTAGAAGCCACAGTGCTTGGAGAATACTGGTATCCATGGTTTGAAAACAAACTCCCTTTGATCTAGTAGAATATTACCACTTAGAAACCAGTGTTGTCTCAATATGTGTTGTCATATTTTCACTCATTACAGGGATTACTCTAAAGTGATGGACAGGGTCACTTAGCTGAAAAGCCAACCCTACCCCACCCCCACCCCCAGTGAATTCTAACATTTGAAGAGATCAGAATGACCTGAAAGGATTTCTGTGACATCCATCTCTCATTTAAGACTTCTGCTTAATTTAGGAATAATTTAGCTTATAAATATGAGCCAGCTTGATGAGAGGGACTGCAAAGATGTGCTTTGTTCAAGTGTGGAACCAAACATACTTCTACAGAGGAAAAGAAAAGAGTCCCCTCCCACCTCTCCACGCCCTATCAGCAGTTCCTTAGCTAGCTACCATATGTGTGATGTCACTCCTTTCCCTGTTTGCCTGACTCTGAGCTCAGTGGTTTGGTAACTGTGGTTGCTCTCGGGACATTACTTCTTCTGTTGGCCTGTCTGATATCAGGCTGTCTAGCATGTATCTATAAATACATTAATCAACCTGTACCTTTTTTTTTTAAAGTTTTGTTTCCTCTTGGATATAAACTCTGTAATTTCTTTCCAACTCCTTGTTCATAATAAATTCCAGAGCACTATAATATATTAGGTCCCACACACAGCTTAGAATGAGCTCTTTCACCATCTGTCATTTGAAGATAATCAGAATTCTTTTTCACCACAAAACAACAAAACAATGTGTCTTGAAAGGAGTAAATGACAAATGTCCTTTGCAAATGCAATAGAGCGTTGTGTTGAAAACACTGTGTCCACCGTGACAGAACTGAAAAATAACAGTAATTCACTCTCCAGATGCACACAACACTTGGCTCATCCTACCTAATTTGCACTAAGCTCCATCATGGTCAGAGAACCACTGATAAACTGACCTATTACTCAATTCAGTTGTATTTGTCCAAGCCAGCGATAATCATGATGGAAGATAGAGCAAGCTGCCATTGTCAATAGCGTAGGTGACTATGGCAGTCTCCTAACGGCCTTTCCACATTCATACTTAGCCCCTTCACACAACAGCCAGAATGACCTTTGACAAAGTATTTCAGATGGCATCACTTCCTGCTTGAAACACTACCCACTCTATGTAAACCCCATTCCAGCCCCCAAACTGTATACCAACTCTCAAATTCACAGATATCCTCCAGTCCGTGGGCATGCAGGCTTTCTTCACACACAGAAAGCTGAGGCCTGTCTCATGATCCTTGGTTCTAGCTACTTCCTTTGCTAATTCATCCTCTCTCTGTCTGTCTCTGTCTCTCTATCTGTCTCTCTGTATCTCTCTCTTCCTCCCTCTCTCTCTCCCTCCCTCCCTGCATCTCTTGATCCCTGGAATTTTGTGATGATTCACCTAAACTAGCCACACAATCACTTCCTACTAGTCATTTTGTTTGAGTTCTCCCATCCCATCGCACAGTCTGTTTTTCTGTTTGTTCTAAGACTTTCCCCTGGAATATTTGCTCCATGAGAATCAAAATGTGTCTGGTTTATTCACCACTAAGACAATGACTGGCACACAGTGGGCTTTCTATACACATGTGATGAACAGACAAATAAATAAACACACAAGACCCTCCTAAGCTAAAAGCTCTGTACCTGGAATAAAAAAAAATCACTGTTTTACATAAGGAAGCCAACGTGTACATATAGTGAGTTCTATGCTGACAACCAGAGTTTTAACTCTTGGTACAAGGTAGAGAAGTTGATAGAAAGGGATAAAGGTGTCAGGCAGGTGTACTGGCTGGTCTTATGTCAACTTGACATAAAATAGTCATCAGAGAGGAAGGAGCCCTCAGTTGTAGAAATGTCTTCATGAGAGCCAGCCTAGGGCATTTTTTCAATTAGTAATCAATGAGGGAAGGCAGCCCATTGTGGGTGGAGCCATCCTGGGCTGATGGTCCTGCATTCTATAAGAAAGCAGGCTGAAAGTCCTATGAAGCAAGCCAATGAGCAGCACTCCTCACAGCCTCCACATCACCTCCTGACTCCAGGTTGCAGCCTGGTGTGAGTGCCTATCCTGACTTCCTTCAGAGATAAACATCAATGTGGAAGTGAAAGCTAAATAAACCCTTCCCTCCCCAACTTGCTTTCTGGTCATGGTGTTTTGTTGCAGCAATAGAAACCTTAAGACCTAAGGTAAGCAAGCCAACATCTGTATTGTCAAATGAAGAAAAGGGTTGGCATATTCACCAGACAAGGACAATAGCATCACTAACAAACACAATGTTACCACCATGTAGAAGGCAAAAGAAGACATTCTCCAAGAAGTGTCTTCAGAATTTCTTGACCTGTGACTATCTTAACGAATTCTCTGACTCATTTTAAGAAAACTTTTGTGACACTTCTTACTGTGTAAGAGTAAAACATAAGCCTGAGAATTTGATTAAAAAGTAAATACTTCTCCCAGAAAAATAAGACAGTTTATATACAAATCCAAAAGATATTAAACCCAATGAATACTTTCAGTATAAAAGAATGTTTGTTCAGCTCCCAACCCCCATGGCATTATGAGAAAAATGCCACTCATTATTCTAGGCAAAACAGACAGACAGACAGTAGTCAGACAGACAGACAGACAGACAGACAGACAGAGAGACAGACAGACCAGACAGACACCTTCCCCTTCATGGATAGGTGACTGAGAAATATCACCCGATAGCTGAGAGTTCCTTAATTCTAAAGAAAGAGAAAGCTGCTTTATGTTTCTAATTATTTGGGCTTAAGTTTTAGAGACCATTCAAGTGATCATGGATGAGTTATTCTTTCATCCAACAAAACCTGTGAACAGCCCCCACATCATCAGTAGTGCACTGGGCTCAGAGGATACGGGTGTGATTCTTGCCTTCATTGGCTTCACAGACCATAAGAAAGCATACATAGGTGATTGCATCCAAAGTCTTGTGATTCAGACTTCCTGCTCTCAGTGCAGGGTGTGTGAGTGAGCAAGCATCATTTATCCAGTGGAACAAGAGGAAGAAGAGGAGGAGGAGGGTGGGGAGGAAGAGGAAGAGAAAGAAGAAAAGGAGGGACAGGGTAGGGAGAGGAGGAGGAGGAAGAAGAGGAGGAAGAGAAAGAGGAGGAGTAGAAGGAGGAGGGGAGGGGGAGGAAGAGGAAAAGGAGGGGGAGGGGAAGGGGGGAGGAAGAGGAAAAGGAGGGGGAGGGGAAGGGGGAGGGAAAGGAAGAGGAGGCGGGGCAAGGAAGGGAGGGGAGGAAGAGGAAGAGGAGGAAGAGGAAGAGGAGAAGGAAGAAGAGAAATCCTGGTTACTAGCCTTGGTTGGGCCAAAGGGATTCTGGGTAGGTCTACAAAACACATTTTAAAATATACTTTATAGCTTTTGTTCTATGGCATTCATGATTAATGCAAATTATACAGACCATCTGGTCTAAGCCTAACTTCTGAAGGACTGGGAATAAGGCTGGAAGAGACTATACCGAACATTTATCTCTTAGTTCTCTTCAGGCTAGGGGAGCTACATCTTCCTCAGAGCTGAGAAGTACCTGGGGCTTTGGGGAGAAAAAAGTTCCATTTAGCTAAAAGTACTTTATAAATGTTTATAGTATAAGCACATAAACAGATGACACTATTTGGCCACATTCCCACTGTTTAACCTCCATGAATGTTGACAGAGTCTAAGAGGGGGAATGCTGTCTAGAACATACACGAGGACTCTAGGCCAAGGACTTGGGGTAGGAGTGGGGTCAGAAAAGCCCACCTGAAGAACAAGGTAGAGTTCACTAAATTCCCAGTGGGCTATACCCAGAAAAAGAAACAATCAAATACAAAGATATCAAGCCAAAAAAAAAAAAATCACTCAAAATTCTGCAGGCCACCTCTGCTTTCCCGGAGTTGTCTTTCAGTGAGCGACAGCACTGGCCAATCATCTAAACTTCCCAAAGACCTCTGCAATTGCAAATACACAGGTCCTCTCTTTACCTTGGTTTAGAGCATAAGCAATTTCTACACATTCTCAGAGTGTAATATCAAAACACCTTAATATGCCGAGCGGTGGTGGTGCACGCCTTTAATCCCAGCACTTGGGAGGCAGAGGCAGCCGAATTTCTAAGTTCGAGGCCAGCCTGGTCTACAAAAGTGAATTCCAGGACAGCCAGGGCTATACAGAGAAACCCTGTCTCGAAAAACAAAACAAAACAAAACAAAACAAAACAAAACAAAACAAAACAAAACAAAACAAAACCTTAATATTGTTAGGCTACAGTTGGGAAATAAAACCTCTCATACAAAAAAAAAATAATAATGTTTTTAAAGAAGCAGGGTTTCTTGGAACATCTAATGTAAGAATTCAGGGTGCTTATGTTCCAGTGCCTAACATTCACATACCAAGAACCTAGTACTTTAAAGTGCTGCTTTAATGGAATCCACAGTATGTTCAAATCACCATTCTCTCTAGCCAGCCCAGTAGGAAGATATAAGGAAATAGACCCATATATTCTGCTTGTGGTAACGTCTATGATTAGTTGATCACATCCTATACCCAGAAATTACATTGCACACTTCGGTCACTGAAGCCTCACAAAAACTCTGTGCACTGCTGGGATCATTTTTTTCTGTGGGACAGAGGAGGAAAATGATGCTCAAAAATGCTAAGTGACTTACCCAAGGTCACATGACTACACAGTGGCAGACCTGGGCCGCTGTAACCTTTTCCATAGGACTTCTGATGGTTTATCCAAAACTACACTAGATTTCATGAATCATCTGAAAATTACATAATCCCGAAGCCCGAGTCTTACAAGATGTTGCCTTTACTGTTATTAATTTATAAAAAGATCTCATGTTAGAAAACTGTCTCACTCACATGTGGAACTTTTAATTTATAATTAATTAATTAATTAATTATTAATTAATTTATAAAAAGATCTCATGTTAGAAAACTGTCTCACTTACATGTGGAACTTTTAAAAATCAAGTCATGGGGAGTAATCAGCATGTTGGTAGGGGCTGCATCAGGGAAGAATACAAAATTTTAGTTAGCTGCAAAACAAAACAAAAAAAAAAGTAAGTTTGAGAGATTTACTGTACAACATAGTGGCTATCAAGTGGCGACAATAGATTTTGTATTTGAAATGTCCAAAAGTGGGTTGTAAATGTTCTTACCACTAAATTTAAGTGTATCAGATACATACGCCTTTGCTAATTACTTTGATTTAGTCATAGTACAATTTGTATAAATTTCAAAACATCGTATGTAGCATAAATTCATATAATCACCACTTCTCAATTTCAATAATAATAATAATAATAATTCCGTTTTAAATGTGTAAATGGAAACAATAACTTAGGAGCCAAAGAAAACAGTGAAATCAGCCCAAGCACTAGATTAAGTTGTAGGACTTGTCTTACAAAGACCCATTTCATTCCCTGTACTTCCTGAGGACACGACGTGTTCTAAAGGAAACGCTTTCTCCTTTTAAGGAACAAATCTAAGTTAAACGGCTTACTCTTTGAAGTTTTGGGGTTTCAGGATCAGGAAAGAATCCCCAACTTTGTCTCTTAGGAGACAGGGTAGAGGTGCTGGCTCTTAGGAGGGGGCAGAAGGGGAGAGGTGCTGGCTAGACTTAGTTACCCACCAGTTACCATTTGAATCTGAAATGTATTCCTGGGCTTGTGTTTTAAATGATCAGTCCCTAGCCTGTGGTGCTTTGAAGGTGCGGAGCCTTTAAGAAGGTGTGGCATGAGTTTCCTGTAAGCAGCAAAATGTTGGGTCTTGTTTGTGTACGGAAATCCATCAACGTAATCCAGTATATAAACAAACTCAAAGACAAAAACCACATGGTCATCTCCTTAGATGTGGAAAAAGCATTTGACAAGATCCAACACCCATTCATGATAAAAGTCTTGGAAAGATCAGGAATTCAAGGCCCATACCTAAACATGATAAAAGCAATCTACAGCAAACCAGTAGCCAACATCAAAGTAAATGGTGAGAAGCTTGAAGCAATCCCTCTAAAATCAGGGACTAGACAAGGCTGTCCACTTTCTCCATACCTATTCAACATTGTACTTGAAGTCCTAGCCAGAGCAATTCGACAACAAAAGGAGATCAAAGGGATACAAATTGGAAAAGATGAAGTCAAAATATCACTCTTTGCAGATGATATGATAGTATATATAAGTGACCCTAAAAATTCCACCAGAGAACTCCTAAGCCTGATAAACAGCTTCGGTGAAGTAGCTGGATATAAAATTAACTCAAACAAATCAATGGCCTTTCTCTACACAAAGAATAAACAGGCTGAGAAAGAAATTAGGGAAACAACACCCTTCTCAATAGTCACAAATAATATTAAATATCTTGGCGTGACTCTAACTAAGGAAGTGAAAGATCTGTATAATAAAAACTTCAAGTCTCTGAAGAAAGAAATTATAGAAGATCTCAGAAGATGGAAAGATCTCCCATGCTCATGGATTGGCAGGATCAACATTGTAAAAATGGCTATCTTGCCAAAAGCAATCTACAGATTCAATGCAATCCCCATCAAAATTCCAAATCAATTCTTCAACGAATTAGAAAGTGCAATCTGCAAATTCATCTGGAATAACAAAAAACCTAGGATAGCAAAAACTCTTCTCAAGGATAAAAGAACCTCTGGTGGAATCACCATGCCGGACCTAAAGCTCTACTACAGAGCAATTGTGATAAAAACTGCATGGTACTGGTATAGTGACAGACAAATAGACCAATGGAATAGAATTGAAGACCCAGAAATGAACCCACACACCTACGGTCACTTGATCTTCGACAAGGGAGCTAAAAACATCCAGTGGAAGAAAGACAGCATTTTCAACAAATGGTGCTGGCACAACTGGTTGTTAACATGTAGAAGAATGCGAATCGATCCATTCCTATCTCCTTGTACTAAGGTCAAGTCTAAGTGGATCAAGGAACTTCACTTAAAACCAGATACACTGAAACTTATAGAGGAGAAAGTGGGGAAAAGCCTTGAAGATATGGGCACAGGGGAAAAATTCCTGAATAGAACAGTAATGGCTTGTGCTGTAAGATCGAGAATTGACAAGTGGGACCTCATGAAACTACAAAGCTTCTGCAAGGCTAAAGACACCATCAATAAGACAAAAAAAACCACCAACAGATTGGGAAAGGATCTTCACCTATCCTAAATCAGATAAGGGACTAATATCCAATATATATAAAGAACTCAAGAAGGTGGACTCCAGAAAGTCAAATAACCCCATTAAAAAATGGGGCTCAGAACTGAACAAAGAATTCTCACCTGAGGAATACCGAATGGCAGAGAAGCACCTGAAAAAATGTTCAACATCCTTAATCATCAGGGAAATGCAAATCAAAACAACCCTGAGATTCCACCTCACACCAGTCAGAATGGCTAAGATCAAAAATTCAGGTGACAGCAGATGCTGGTGAGGATGTGGAGAAAGAGATACACTCCTCCATTGTTGGTGGGATTGCAAGCTTGTACAACCACTCTGGAAATCAGTCTGGCGGTTCCTCAGAAAATTGGACATAGTACTACCGGAGGATCCAGCAATACCTCTCCTGGGCATATATCCAGAAGATGTCCCAACCGGTAAAAAGGACACATGCTCCACTATGTTCATAGCAGCCCTATTTATAATAGCCAGAAGCTGGAAAGAACCCAGATGTCCCTCAACAGAGGAATGGATACAGAAATTATGGTACATTTACACAATGGAGTACTACTCAGCTATTAAAAAGAATGAATTTATGAAATTCCTAGCCAAATGGATGGACCTGGAGGGCATCATCTTGAGTGAAGTAACACAATCACAAAAGAACTCACACAATATGTATTCACTGATAAGTGGATATTAGCCCAAAACTTAGGATACCCAAGATATAAGATACAATTTGCTAAACGCATGAAACTCAAGAAGAATGAAGACCAAAGTGTGGACACTGTGCACCTTCTTAGAATTGGGAACTAAACACCCAGGGAAGGAGTTACAGAGACAAAGTTCGTAGCTGTGATGAAAGGATGGACCATTTAGAGACTGCCGTATCCAGGGATCCATCCCATAATCAGCTTCTAAACGCTGACACCATTGCATACACTAGCAAGATTTTGCTGAAAGGACCCAAATATAGCTGTCTCTTGTGAGACGATGCCGGGGCCTAGCAAACACAGGAGTGGATGTTCACAGTCAGCTATTGGATGTATCACAGGGCTCCCAATGGAGAAGCTAGAGAAAGTACCCAAGGAGCTAAAGGGATCTGCAACCCTATTGTTGGAACAACATGATGTACTAACCAGAACCCCGGAGCTCTTGTCTCTAGCTGCATATGTATCGAAAGATGGCCTAGTCGGCCATCAATGGAAAGAGAGGCCCATTGGACTTGCAAACTTTATATGCCCCAATACTGGGGAATGCCAGGGCCAAAAGAATGGGAATGGGTGGGTAGGGAAGTGGAGGGAGGGGGTGGGGGACTTTTGGGATAGCATTGGAAATGTAAATGAGGAAAATATGTAATAAAAATATTAAAAATTAAAAAAAAAAAGAAGGTGTGGCATGACCAGAGGAAGTGGGTCACTAGGAGCAGGATCTGTGTCTTCTGCTTTCTGCTTCCTGCCCCATGAAAAAGCCACCCCAGGCAACTCCCACCAACATGAACTAAGCTGTTCCCGCCACTGTGCCTTTTCCACCATGATGCACTGAGACTCCAAAACCCCGAGCTGAAATAAGCCCCTTCTCCCTTAAGTTACAACTGTCACGTTCTGTTTCACAGCAATATCTCTCAGTATACAATCATTCCCATTAGCCTTTTTCCTTTCTACCTCCTAGACCATTGGTCTCCTGGGCAATGGAGCTATTCCATAATCTAAGCTGAATATTTAATTGTTTTTGATTTCTCATGTTGTAATAAGCTCTTTAAGGTTAGGCCTTTATTATGTTAACCTAGAGAGAGTCAGTGAACACCCAGCAAAAGCTAGTGGGACTTCAACCTAGAATCAACCTTCTTAAATAAGAATTTTCACTGTACATAGCAGCAGTAGTACCAGCACAAGACATGGAGAAAGAAGGTCACAAGATTGAGTCGGTCAACATTTCAACCTGGGTGGAGAGGGGCTCATCAGCCCTAACTGAGAAGGTATTGACGAGAGATAGCTGATGAGAAAGGAACAGTCATTTTCCTCTTCCACAGTGTGGTTACTGGTCCCTGTTCCCAAGGATAGCCCATCTCCATGGTTATTGGTAGTCTGCGCCTATTCCCAAGGATGGCCCCTCCTCATGCACATGTACATGGGTGGTGCTGCCTGCTCCCTGGACTACTAGCCACCTGACCTTACCTGCCTGCCCTTGGGGGTTGGAGGTGAGGTGGCACAGAATCAACAACACAGACTCCAGGTGCAAGTGAGAAAATGCCACAGCAAGCTCATCTGAACACTGCTTCTAGCTCCTTTAATACCCTCCACTCACACCCCATTGGTCTCAAGAAAGCACATCTTCTAAACAGCAGTTCCCAATTGGCTGGCATTGTCTACACTAGCAACCCTTGTTCTCTCAAGCAGTCCTCAATTAGGTTCTCCTGCAGGAGATGCCTTTGCAGCTGTGTGCTCCCCCCCCACACACACCTCCACCTGAGTTTTCATAAAGGTTGTCCCGAAGTTCCTGCTACAGGGTGGCACTAATTGGTCTTGCAAAGTTTTTTTTTTTTTTAAGAAGAGGACGTGAAGGTGGGAGGGGTTCATGTTGGAAAGGTCTAGGGTAGCGAGAGGGGAGAACTGGAAGTATGGTCAAGATACATCATATACGTGCATGAAATTGTCCAAGAATTTTTTTTTAATTCTTAGAAAAAAATTTCCATTACATGTGCAAATTACTTCCTTTTGTTAAAATACCAACAATAATTTATACTCACACTGAAAAATTAATGGAAGGAATTATATCAAAACATGAATAATAGGTTCTCAGTGGCAGCAGACTTGCAGGTAATCAGTTTTCTTTTTGTTTTCCTATTTTTTATGGTAGCTATAATTTTCGAATTTTCTTCAATGACTTTGGCACCCTTTAAATGATTGGGACAAATTATGTTAAGACATTGAAAATCTAAATTAACCAGCTAACATAAAAAGAAACCTTGAAAGAGTTTGATTCCCCACAGAAGTCTGTGCCTTTGTTTGGAAAAGTTGAACTTCACATATGCTCTAAAAACAGCTCTTTCCTCAATCCCACCACTAATAATAAACAACAATTTTCTCCTGAGTACCTTACGAATCCCTTTATTGTCCTTTGTCCTCTGTGACTAGTGCCCAGCACTCAAATTCCTTCAGATTTTACTGTGCTAGAAAAAGGAAAGTCAAGAGAATCAAATGTGTCACTTTCAAATTGGACAATTTTGCAAATAGATTACTGAGGCCGAGCTGCACATATCAAACACACTGAATGACACCGTTGTCCAAGGTTTTCCAATCTGACAAATTCAGCAACTAAGGCTGACATGAAACGAGATGGATAATTTCAAAGGCAAAACAAAGATTAAAATAAGAGAAGTGTGTGTCCAGAAAACACGAAGAACCAGTAAGTCCATGATGTCCGTGATTGTCATGGTAAGTCAGCCGTAGTCCTTATTGCTATGTTTACTATTTGTCAATAACAATGATAAATAACATGATTTAACTTTTCTTGCAGAGTGCTTTTCTATCTCTTTTGCTAAGGGTAATTTCTATTATCAGTTGAGAAAAACACGGGCTGGTACAAGTCAGCACGAGCCATAAAATATTCTCTGAACATTCATTACATTTGTAACGTAAATGTCCTCTTCACCCAGCAAGGTTACAAAATAAGGTCATATTTCTCCTCGTATCATCACCACTGTGACTTTGGTTCTGCAATGCTGCACTGAGAGAGGACCAGAATTTTCTGTATGTTCCCCAGCCTGGTTTCTTAAGGGTATTTGGACATTCAAGTTTCTCCAGTCATTCTTGATTTCCATTTGTTTATTTTATTGCTCTTCTCTCCAAACCTGCAATTACAGAACTTTCAAGGCTCATTGTTTCATCTCAGCGTTTCCTCTACAAACTACTCACTCTGTACAGATCCGATACAAAAGCAGACTCTGGTATTTCCCTGACTGCCTTAAAGGCATAGTCAAGACCAATAGGACTGGCCCAAGATGGTGGAAGTTTGGCCTTTATAAAACTCCATTGCTGTGTCATCTCTGTCACTCACAAACATCTCTTCTAGCTTCAGAGTCCCTGCCTGGCTCACCTGTGACTTCCACATAAGGATGAAGTGATAGAATCCACTCTCATTATCCTCCTCTGTCTACCACCTTTGATAAGACTCTCTAGTCTATCTATCCTATAGTCATGAGCTCCTGATCCTCTCTGGTCCGGAGAGGTTTCCTTCTGTGGTGGTTTGAATAGGAATAGTCCTCACAGACTCATATGTTTGAATGTTTGGCCCATAGAGAGTGGTGCTATTAGGAAGTTTGGCCTTGTTAGAACAGGGGTGCCTTGTTGGAACAGGGGTGGCCTTGTTGGAGGAAGTGTGTCACTGTGAACACGGTCTTTGAAGTCTTGTATGCTCAAGCTATGGCCAGTGTGGCTCACAGTGACTTTTGCTGCGTGCAGATCAAGATGTAAAACTCTCAGCTCCTTCCCCAGCACCATGTCTGCTTGGCCACTGTCTTATTTTCTGACATGATGGTAATGGACTAAACCTCTGAACTCTAAGCGGGTCTCAGTTAAATATTTCCCTTTAAGAGTTGCCATGGTAATGGTGTCTCTTCACAGCAATAAAACCATAACTAACACACCTTCCCAAAATTCAAGACCTACCTCTCTTTCCCAAACAGGACTAAGAGTAGAAATAGCTTGACTCTTCAGGAGATGTGTCAATCCACTCAGAATCTCCACGACTTAGAGGTGTCTGGGACAGAGCAGACAGCATGATTCTTAGACTCTAAGTGTCTCATTCTCACTTAGCTCTAAGGCAGACACCATACTAGATGCTTCCTATCTTTAGAGTCTAAAATGCTACACTCCCCCTGCCCCCTGCCCCCTGCCCCCTGCCTGCCTGAGGCTCATGTGTCTGACTGCCTGATCTCAAACTAGTAGCACTGTTTTGAGGGACTGGGAAAACCTTTTGAGTGAGTCCGGAGGACAAAAGGTCACCATGAGCACCTTATTGAAGGTTATTGCCCTGCCTCTTTTCCAGTCCCATTCTCTCTTTCCATGTCTGCTGCCATGGCAAGACCAGCCACCTCTCACACCCACTGACATGGACTGACATACTCTGCCATGATAAATTGAAGTCTGAAAACAATGAGCCAAACTAAGTCTTTCCCCCCCTTATGTTATTTTATTACAGCAACAGGTCCTACTTCCTTTTTTTTTATTCCTGAGTATATAAGAAGATAGGATTTCCCAGACTCCCTTGTAACTATGTTACATGTAAAACCATATTGCCTAGATCTAGCCCATGGCCTATATATAAAGTCTTTTGGCAGAGGTAGTTAAAAGTCCTTGTACGACCTTCCAACTTTCTCTCTGCCACAATTGTCACAGAAATTATATTTTCCAATTGCAAATGAATTGGATACTCTAGTTGTTTTCTCTAAAAGAGCCACATTACAGAGTTAATGTCACCTTGGAGATATGTGTCAAGGGCTAAAAATAAAAATTTTCTAAGTGCTACCACTTAATAGACAATGCATTGGGTTTAAAAAACATGCAAAAGGGTGTATCCTGCCTGGGTGATCTAAAGAATTTTATTTTATTCTCAAGAGTTTGTAATTAATCTTTTAAATGACTATGAGAGATTTGAATAGTTCTTTTTATTAAGTAAGAAAGTCATATTAATCAGCATCCTCCAAAAGACACCTACAGTGAGGTTCAAAGACCTAAGAGCCTGGGACTAATGGGGTAAATTCTAGTCTGAGTCTACAGGCCATGCAACCAGGAATGTCAAGGGCATATCAAAGTTCAGTTCAAGCAGTCAAAAAAAGAGACACTTAATCCTCCTACCTTCCACCATTTTATTCTATTCTGTCCCTCAATGGATGGGCAGAACCCACCTGCACTAGAAAGATGGTCTGCCTTGATCTGTGTAACAGTCAAATGCCAGTCTCTGCCAGCCAGAGACACCTTCACAGGTCACTGTGTGACTTTTCCTGGGAAGACAAGCACCAACTCACCACAGACAGAGACCAACAACAGACCAAAAAGAAGGATCCCACCCAAGTCTGTCCTGGTATTCACTGGGGATACTTACAAGATGAGGGGTTACCTATAAATGTATGGATGACTCTAGCAGGTGTAACACCAAAAGTCCCATCCCAGCCTGGGTGACTACTCACAAAAGCTGCATCTCTGGAGGTCACTGCCCAACTTGCAGACAACATCTGAAGCAAGAGTCTCTGCTCTCTCTGCAACTGCTTGCTGTAGCTCTGGGAGTGATTCCTGGATCTTGTCATTCTTCTGAGATCCTTCAGATTTATTGGGAATTTCATGAGCCTTCCCTCCTACTCTACCAAAAAGGAAGCAACTACATATTCAGACACATGAAGAAATTGTGTTTAACTGGATATTCAGGCACTTCCTAATCTACACAGCTTAATAATTGAGTACCACAGATGAATTGTGAGATGTGTATTTTTTTTTCAGAAAGATATATTTTTAAGACATGTGAGAACTACACATGAGGAAAAGTGGTTCAGACAGGAGAAGGTAGTGATGGACTGAAGTAGCCTGTAGACAACAAAAGTAAGTGGTGGCTGGAAATGCAGTGGGTAATAGAGAAAAACGAGAATCTGATAGGTACTTGCCCATGTTCATGCAAACTTAAATTTTGTGGACACATTTTAATGCCTTTAACATATTTACAATAGCCATCTTTAAGTATTTTTATCCATTAAATCCAACACTGTTTCACTTCCTACTTTGCATTATACGACAAAGAATATTTATGAGTTCTGTGTGTGCATGCATAAACTTTAATTCTTGTTGAACTGTTTTGCTTTTCAGAAGACCACCTTACAGGAATTTGATTCTTCTTGAAATTAATAGAAAATGTTTCAAACAAAAAATAAGCAGCCCTTGTTCTGAATCAGTATCTCTACAATGTCAGCAGGATTGTGATCTCTCCCGAGGACAGCACCATCTTCTAGACACCTCTCCTCACAGGCTAGGGAAATCCTACCTCTGGTACCAAATAGCCTTACAACACAATGTTATAGTTGTAAACTAAACTAAACTAAAATAAAATAAACAAAAACTCTTTAATTCCCTTTATCTACCCCAATATTTTTGATTGAACAAAATGCTAGTTGTCTCTTTTAGTCAACTAACTACCCCGTATCCTTTTTCAGAGCATGCATTATTTGGCTCCTGTGTCCTTGTCCTAAGATTCCAAGGAATTTCAGGATCTGAGTTTCTCACTTCCCTTGCCTTGCCTTCACCTTTCCAGGACAGCTGAGCATCTGCCTCCATCCCCTCATCGCACCAGTAAACTTTAACCCTTTTTATACATGGTGATCACGTTTGAACACATTTCTAAGTTGACTCCTTGTCTTAGGTAGGCTTCTATTGCTGTGATAAAACACGGTGACCAAAAGCAACTTGGGGAGGAAATGGTTCATTTCACCTTATGATTCAACATCACAGTCCATTGTCAAAGGAAGTCAGTGAAGAGCTAGGCAGGAACATGGAGGCAGGAGCTGATGCAGAGACCATGAAGGAGTGCTCTGCCGTCACTTGCTCAGTACATCTTCTTATACCATCCAGGACCCCTTGCCCAGAGATGATACCAGCCACAATGGGATGGGCCCTTCCCACATCAATCACCCCTTGGGTTTTCCCACAGGCCAATCTTACAGAGACATTTTCTCAACTGCTATTCCCTCTTCTCAGATGACTAACTCTCCAGCCCTACTCCCAGTCCTAGGGCACGTGATTAACGTCTTACATAGCACACTTGCAGAGAAATAGGTGTAAGTCATCAGATGCACCACTGGATAAATTCCAGTTCCAGTTAGAAGAGGGAAAAGGAGCCGGTGGGGACAGACCAAAGCACAGACTCCCACTGGGCAGTGGAAGGGAACAGTAGACTTTCCTCTGCTCAACTTGGTTCTCTCCAAGCCTGCTCTCAACTATATCCAACATGAGATGGGAAATAAAGCAGGGATCTGGCCTACCATAGAAAGGGAATGTAAACCCCAAGAGGAGAATGAAGATAAAGTGTAAAAGAAAAACTAAACTAAGTAACAAAACTTCATTAAGTAATATCTCTCTCTCTCTCTCTCTCTCTCTCTCTCTCTCTCTCACACACACACACAGAGACACACACACACACACACACACACAGACACACACACACACACCTGAAACAAAACCCTAACCCCCACCCCACATGTAATACAGCACAATTCACAAATCAGTCTATCACCTGCTTAGTGGGACTGAGCTGTCTCTATACCGCGGAGCCCTATTAAGCCATAGGAAAATTAACTTTTTTTCATTTGTATCATAACATTGAACCCAGAGAGCATTGTGGTATGTGAAATGAGAACACAGGAAGGCCAGTTTCAGGCCAGTGAGATGGCTCAGGAGGTAAAGGTGCTTGTCACCGAACCTGGTGACTTGAGTTTGATCCTTAGGTCCACATGGTGGATAAAGAGTCTTGGTCCCTACAAGTTGTCCTCTGCTCTCTGACAAAAGAGAAAGCACAAAGAACATCAGTTTGAGAAGACGTTTGGTGACACTGCTCCTGACCTACTTTAGAGAATTGTATACTCATGCATGCCCCTACAAGGTGCACACTAAATATACATGACTTTACATTTTAAGAAAAGGCAAGTATCACACGATCTCATGTATTTGTAGAACATAAAATGGCCCATCTCATAGAAATAGGGTATAGAATATTGGTTACTAGAAATTGGAAAGGTTCAGATGTTCATTGAAAGGAGGAAGATTAGTCAGTGGTAAAGTTACATAGATAAATAAGAGCTGGTGTTCTCTTGCATAATACAGTGAGTATAGCTAGCAATATATATAATATATATATTATATGTTTTAACATAAACAGAAGAGTGAGTTTTGAATGTTCTAGCTGCCCAGAAATAATAAACATTTGAAGTGATATGCATGAAAAATTCCCTGAGTTGATCTTTATGAAATATATATACATGTGGGGCTATTACGCTATCCCCAATGAGCAAGTGTGACGGATAACCTTGTCTATTCACTAAGATCTAGAATTACCATGGGGAAAAAAACCTCTGGGAATATCTGTGGACCATGATCTAAATAAAGGTAACTGAGATAGATAGACCTGTCCTATACGTAGGCAGAAACTTTTCCTGCCTTGGGGATCCTGACCTTTGTAAAAAGGAGAAAGCTAGCTGGACACCAGCACTATTACTCTCCAGTCCCTCACTGTGGATGAAGAATGACCGTTGACTCAAACTGGCCATGCTCAAGTTCCTGCCACCATGTCCTTTCCACCATGATAGATAGACTGTATCCTCTAACTGTGAGCCAGCATGAGCCTTCTTTCCTTCCAATCTTGAGTTGACTACTCAGGTATTTTGTCACAGTGATGAGAAAAGTAGATAATACCGTGAATTCAATGAAAATGAGCTCTCTAGAGAGAGTTGTACCTGCCTGTGAAAGAACTGCTCCAACTAAGTTCAGCCCTGTTGCTCATCATGGCTCCTCAGCCATGGATGATGTCTATGCCTCTTATTTCAAAGAGGCACTATGGACTCTAATCTCTGATTGGCTAGGGTTCTATGTCTTCTACTACCTCTACCAGTATCCTCCTCAAATGCATTCCTAGAGAAGAATGTAAAATTGGATAGATAGATAGATAGATAGATAGATAGATAGATAGA
Source organism: Mus caroli (assembly GCF_978045245.1). NCBI lineage: Eukaryota > Metazoa > Chordata > Mammalia > Rodentia > Muridae > Mus > Mus caroli. The sequence goes on from NW_028227270.1 coordinate 14,281,508, forward strand.
TAGATAGACAGACAGACTAGATGAGATGGATGGATGGATAGATAGATAGATAGATAGATAGATAGATAGATAGATAGATAGATAGATAGACAAACAGGTAGACAGAGAGATAGATGGAATTAATAGTGACATTTTAGATGTCTTAACTGTGTGGAAAACACAGTCCCTATAATTATTGACAAATAACAATGGAGGGGAATGAAAAAGGGAAAGCACAAAGAACAGTGGTTGGAGTGGGCATTTAGTGACACCGTTCCTGACCCCTCTTTAGAGAAATGTGGGCTCCTACATGGGCCAAATAACCCTTGGCTCTCTGAGCCCAGCCAGGACTACAGAAAATCCTATCAGAAAAAATGAAAGGCAAGGTGGAGAGAATATTCACACAAAGTCCTCATGCTGTTGCACTTGAATAGAAAATGATACAGAGAGGAGGCTAGAGAAGACACATGGCCAGATCTAGTAACCTCCAGCCTTGCTAAATGGAATACACAGAGATTCACCACAGGGCAGCCCCATAAAGCCACTCTGGATGCCATTTTGCTAATTGTGTTTGCTATGACACCAAGCACCGCTTAGCTGAGCTCCCAGAGTGTCTCTGTAATGGCAGTCACTTGCCAGGAGCGAGAGTGATTTTTATTTGATATCCATACAAAGCAGCCGCAAATGAATTTCCATAATGAGAAGCAACATAATGATGTAGAGATGTACAAACTGCCATTGTGTTTAATAACAACAAAGCCTTCCCATTTGAATTAAATTTGCAGGAAGACTCTTACTGAAGCATCACTGTATTGCAACCAACTTGTTTGGAAAACACACACACACACACACACACGAGTATTTCAATTATAATTACTGGGAAGGTTGTTTGGAGGGGTTTTTTTTTCCTTCCATTCCATTCCATTCTCACTAAAATCGACTTAGCCGTAGCACTCCACAGCTGCGATTTGTGAAGTAAATGGCAAAGCTAAATGTGCCGAAACCCAACACGTTCCCCAAGCAACAAAGGGATGGAAGGCAAATGTTACAGTATTATTGACAACAGCGGTAATGCTTGTATAAGCATCTGCTTCATAAAGGAGAGAAACCTACATTATAAACAAAGGGAGTTCCCAACAAAGCCCGCCACCCTGAATCCTAGCTGGGATTTAAATTTTCATTCAGAGCAAATATTGCCACTTTGTATCTTTTCCCTCCAAAATTAAAAATGATCTGATTAGCATCTTGGAAATCTCTCCATGACTGTGTCTCTCTCTCTCTCTCTCTCTCTCTCTCTCTCTCTCTCTCTCTCCACTCCACTCCCCCCAAAATTATTTCCAGTGTTTAGCTATTCTCCAGCACTTGATTGTCATCACTGAATGGAAATAGTATTGACTAACCATGGCTTTGATTTTGATAAACCTGTTTCCATCCTCATTGTGGGGGTATTATCCTTTCAGCTGACTGGCAGCCCAGTGTGGGTGGCATATGTCCTGCCCTACCCCGACCCACTTAATCTGCAGTGTTGCAATTTGTATCTATGCAGACCAAAACACAAATAGTTTCATTAACAGTAAAACTCAGAGCCAGACCAAGAACCTATATAATAGTGACACTGAAAAATCCAAAGGGCAGAATTATGGGACTGGAATCAGGAGCCTGGAGTCCTGGTCTAAACCATTGTTATGCATGCTGGAAGCAAGGCAGTTCCTTTGTGTGAGTCTGTTTTCCCAGCTGTAAAATAAGCATGAGGTCTGTTCTAATGCATCTTTAGAAAACAAGTAGTATTGAACTGGTGTTTTACTTGTTTTATTTTAGACACACGGTCTCACTATATATCCCAAGCTGGCTGTCAATCCCACCTTTTCAGAGAAAACCCCGGGCTAACATGTCATCACCCCATCTGCTCCGCATTTCCAGCAACCTACCCAAGAGTGCCACTCAAGGGGCTCAGCTTTTGATCCTATATGGACACAATCCCTGCTTCTAGCTGGCACATCCTCACCCCTTGCCCAAGCCCAGGGGTGCCATTTCCCTGGCCTCATTTCTTGGGACCAGTGAACCCAGCCAGGAGCAGAATGTAATAAACCTGCCTTTCTCTATTTGTAATCTGGTCCAATCTGGCCTATATTGTGTCTGTAGAAAACCTATAAATAATCATTAACAATAGTTTATAATTATAAACTTTACAGTTTGCTGTAAACATCTTAATACAGCTATAATCTTAGAACAGTGCCTATATGTGTATACAATACAGTTAACGTCACAGGACTCCTGATACAGGTTTGAGGTTCAAAGAAACTGTACCCATGACATCTAATAGACCTAGAAGCCACTTTCTATGTCAAATCCTTCTGGTCAAAACCGGAGTGGGGAGAAAGCCTTGCTTCAGAGCTGTCCACAGATTTCCCATCTCTCTATAGATTGACATTTACATTTCTCTGTAAAGTTGTGTTGCTTTTTTGATTTGAGAAAAAAAAAGCAAACACTTTAATGAGTTGTTGGTCCTACAAAGACAGATCTAAACATGCCATTACTGGAAGTGTAATGGTTTTGACAGTGAGAAACTAGACTGCTCTGTGCAATACCTGAGACATCTCATCGGGCTGGCATGAAATTCCAGGGCTCACTCCTGGAGAAGGGAAGACAAAAGAGAGCTCAAGGCAGAGAGGGTGTGAGAAACCGCCTCATGAACAGCCACTCCTGCCCCACGAGCAGGTACCAAAAGGTTCTGTTACCCTGGCCAGTCTTCAGTACCTACAGTGTCGCCCATGGATATATTCGAAGTAAAGATCATCCTGGCCGGCTGGGAAATGGTGATTCTTTTGGACTCCACATCCCCTCTGACCATCTCCCACGTGCTAGGATTACAGATGTTCACTGCCACACGGTTTGTGCTGTGCTTACGATGGCTTCATGGCTTTCTGTATGCTAGACAAGAACTCTACTGAGTTGCAGCCCTAGCCCTGGGAAGGCCAGAGAGTGGGGTTTCCCAGGTTTGCTAAGCACATGTGTATATCAAAACGTGCCTGACCTCCAAGCAGTTTACAAGGTCCATCTCTTACATAGATTTTTCTATGCACACTGGCTTTGTAATCTAACCCCCCAGAAGAACCTGGCTTTACTGTATTCTTTACTGTTTCTTTGCAGGGTGGACATGATGGCCAATGTACCTATAATCCCAGTACTTGGGCACTTGAGAACCTGAGGCAGGAGGGTCATGAACTCAAAACTATCCTGAGTTACACGCAAAATATAAAAGAAAAGAAAAAGAAAGAAGGAAGGAAAGGAAGGAAGGAAGGGAAGAAGGAAGAAAGGAAGGAGGAAAGAAAGAAAGAAAGAAAGAAAGAAAGAAAGAAAGAAAGAAAGAAAGAAAGAAGGAAGGAAGGAAGGAAGGAAGGAAGGAAGGAAGGAAGGAAGGAAGGAAGGAAGGAAGGAAGGAAGGAAAGAAGGAAGAATTGATAAACCAGGTGTATCCATTTTAAAAAGACAATTTGAAACAAGGAAGGAAGGAAGAAAAGAAAGTGACTGTGAATCCAGCCTGTAGATTGTGCTTTCGGAAGGAGAGGCAGTGTGGGTGAGGTAGAAGGAAGACCATGGGTCTTCAGACCTGAGTGTTTGGAAAGTTCACCTGCTCTGTCCTCAACTCTAGATTAAAACTATGCTAAATGTCTGTCTTTGGGAGCTGTCCAGCCCTGGAATAAAAGCTTCAATAGCTGAGGGACAAGACCAAAATAGGTCCTAAAAGACCTGTCCTTCAGATTCTGGCAGGATTCATCTCTACAACCTGAAGTTCAAAGACAAGAGAGATCTGTGTTTTAATTGCTTCTTCTATCACTTTCCTCTCAAGGAGTATTTGTTTTTAATCATGGACACATTCTAGACTAAGCTTTGGGCCAAGTAACAATAGAGCTGTAGTCTAGAAACAGCAAGGTCAAGACCAGAATGCCTGTGAAGAACAGAGCAGAGCTGACTGAGCCCCACTTAGTGCCCCAGAAAGGAAGTTTTACATTAGAAAGACTCTACTATATAGTCCATAACCTGTCGAAAGTAAATGTCCCCCAAGGTCCCACACGCTTCTTTCCCAATCTGTGGTACTACTAGGAAGAGAGGCCTAGTAAGAAGAAGTTACTGAGGTCATTGAGGTCACGCCCTTAAAAGTAATATTGAGGCCCCAAGCCCTCCTCTACATTCTTGTTTCCAAGCCCAAGTGTGAGGTAAACAGGTTTCCTCTACCACACACTTCCACTATAGTATACTCTGCTTCTGTAGGCAGAAGGCAAAGGACCAAACAATAATGTGCTGAAATCATTAGCCAAAATAACCCTCTGTCTTTTCCCATTGGAATAGTCCCAATAGTTTGCCATAGTAATGGAAGAGTGAATAACAAGAAGAGAAAGTGAATTTGTTCCTGTTGATTGTGCTCATGGAAGGAGAGGCAGTGTGGGTAAGGTGGAAGGAAGACCACATGCTAAAGGGTAGCTACCATACATCATCCCTGAGCGGAATAGTGAGGACATGCCTCCCAGAGGCGGTAGGATTGGGCCCGGAGGAAGGCTAGCCTGGAGGAAAGCTGTCTTGGGGCTTTTTCTGTGCCTGTCCTCTTCTACACCACACTGTCATCCACCCGTGGTTACCAGTTCCATCTATGTGATGATGGTTCAACTTTGCAGCCCCAAAACCTCACTGTGGAAGCTCTAGAAGCCAACACCTATCAGCCTTTAGGTGTCTTAACTTGGTTGTCCCATAAACTCTACAAGGGTCCCATTGGTTCTGTTACCTCAGTAATCGCTCACATTTCCCCACTGCCCTCTGCTGGCCAGAGCACCAAATCGCTCAGTCTGCTCCCTTCCACAGCTCCCCCAAGCCCAAAGGATAGTTCTCCAAGAAGAAACCTGACACCAGGTAGGTTGCAGGAAGTTCCCGTCCCACCCTAAAGATGAATCCCCAACTGCTTTAGAAGACATATATAAGTGTTGTTACCTCATCCTTACCACCTGCTTCCATTTGCCCTCCATCTCTCCAACGCAGACTGTTCATAACACTCAGATTGAGTTTATTGTCATTCCTTGGTGTCCAGATTCTCACTCGCTCCAGACCTCTGTACCCTGCTGGCTCTGCGTGGAAGACATGGTTGAACCTGGAGAGATCTTTTCCTCATTCCTCAGCTCCCAACTGACACATTACTTCTGCCGTGGAAGTCCTTGGAGCTCCCCAGAGCCTACTTTGTCCCCTGGCAGTGCACCAGCAAAGCCCCTCGGTGATGAGCCACTGAGTTCTGTGATTGCCATGGATTTGGGTTTTGGTTCTGAAATAGTCTTCCATAGCCCAGGCTGGCTTCAAACTCAGTACACCACCGAAGCTAACCTTGAACTTTTTATCCTTTTGCCGACATCTCTCGAGTGCAGAGACGAGAGCTGTGAGCCTCCACACCATGCTTGTAACTGACATTTCATTCCCGGAAAGGAAGAATCAAAGTAAGGAATACTAAAACAGATGTGAGTAACCAACAGGAAGACTGTGGGTAGGACTGGACACCCCCTCCTTTCCTGTGTGTCCCCTTACACACCCCCTACTATCTCAGGGAAACCCGTCATTGCATCCTAACTCAGGCATCATGTGTCAATAAAACAATTGGGATTAACTTTAAAATGGTGGCCCTACTGTGCCAGGCAACTGCAAGAAGATCCAGAGATTGCCTTCTCTTTTTGCTTTTTGTCATAGAACAGCAAAGACCATGTCATCATGTGGATCACTGGAAAACAAATTATATTCTCCCATAGGAGCCCGGTTATAATTCTAGGTGGTATGCCTGACAAAGGACTTGGCTTCATGTAAATAGTAGATGTCAGCAACAACAACAAAAAAGAATATTTTACAAAAGCAAAGATTCAAGTAACTCTAAATATCTATTATTCTTTCAAATAATAAAGCCCACAAAGCATTATAAAGGAGAAGGGATCTGAGGTGCACACACATTGATTACTGATGGACTGCAGCGTACCATAAAGGTGCAAGAAAACATAGTCACTGTGTTATAAATTAGAGTTGGAGGCTGACTTTAGTGCAGTCATTATACACTTAATTGACTATGGAGAAATAGTGAAGTACCATGGTTAAAGCGTGATGCTGAGGAATAGGAGACCGGACCTCAGGCCTGCTCTTCCCCACTGAGCTCTGTGAGGACAGGGGCTGGGCCTGGCAAAGGAAGGACAGGGCCTACGCAGGGCATGGCTCAGAGGCATACATAGCATGAGCACACCATCTCTGAGTCGGTACTTTGGCCAAGTAAATCACTTTGAGCCTGTGGCTCTTCCTTTGTAAACAAGCAAACCAAAAGTATGCCATCTTCTAGCTTCAAAATTCTAAAGCTGCTTACTTAGAAGTCAATTTCTAAGCATAGTTGGCTGCCACCTTGGTGGACTTCAGTAAACAAAGCCACCAGTATTCATTCATGCCTTCATAGAGTTCCTGCTTGCAATTGGGGGCTTGGCCATGTGAGTCGCTTTGGCTATTGAGACTTCCACAAGCACAATAAACGTGGACTTGTAGACGGTCTGTATATTTTATCTATAATATCATAAGTACTTCTGTACTGAGACTTGTTACCCTGGTTATTTCTTGAATACCAGGCACTGTGCTGTGAGGAGCCCAAGCCCCATGGAGAGGCTGACATGATGGAGAACCAAGACATTCTGATAGAGAACCCAAGTCAGCTACCAGCCTACTGACAGTATCAACTGCTGGTCATGTGAGTGAAAATCTGGGGCAGCGCAGCCCAGTGGATACTCCAGCTAGCAGCAGCCCCAGCTGAAGTTATATAGAGTAGAACCTCCCTGCTGGGTGTAGTCAACCCATAAAGTCATGAGAGATAATAAAAAAAAACAGGTGTCTCAAGGCAGTAAGTTTGGGGGGCAGGATGCTATGTAACAATAGCTTATGTCTATGTAACACAAGGACAATTTGGGTAAGTGGAACTTTTAAAGACATACTAAATGATGTGTGTATGTGTGTATGCATGTACCATTACTGTACATGTGAACCTTCCCAACTGAAAAACATTCAAAATATTCCAACCCTGTTAAAAAAAAAAAAAAGGATTGAAAATACTGACATAGTGCTCAGTAAATATTTATCATCGATAAAGATGTTTCCTCTTCCAAAAAAAAAAAGCCTTTCCTCTCTACCTTCTCCTGAACAGGCAGAGTCGCTCAAGTGCACAATCAAATAAAGGTCAGCAGGAAATGCTGCTCGCTGCTCAGTCATTCTCCCCAGCACTCCACTGACAGCTCCCAGAGCAGTCCCTCGCTCTTGATAATCTATAAAAAAACAACCGTCAATCAGAGCAGAGTCTAAGCAAAGTGTCTACTGAGCCAGAACTTCACCTTTTTTTTTTTTTTTAATGAAGAACCCATTGACATTCCAAGCTTAGGGAAAATGGGCAAATATGATGAGACTTTGAGCTTTCCTTGAGGTAAATTGTTCTTTTGGGTTGGCATAACAAAACTCCATCAGTGAGATAGCTTATGAACAAGAGATTTTAATTTCTCTTGGGTTTGGCGGTTAAAAAGATCGAGGCACTGAAAGGTTTAGAATCTCACAACCCCATTTTTCTGGTCAGTAGACAGCACCTTTCTGTTATATCCTCATGTAAAAGGAAGGTGCAAAGAAGCTGCCAGGCCCTGGGTGAGGCTCTTTTGTAAGTGCACGGCTATTGTTCCATGTGGGCGTGTCCCTGGGGTATATGTATTGGAATCACAGTCCTCTGCCTGGTGGTATTCACAAACAGTGTAATCATTAGGAGATAAACACCTAATGTTGATAGGTCACTGAGACCAATTGCCCTTGAAAGGGATTAATGTGGTTCTCACATACTGTTAGTTCTCAAGAGAGTGGGTCATTAAGAAAAGGCAAGACTAGCAGCCTTCCTTGTTCTCTGGCTTCCTGTCTCACCATGATCTTCCCTCTCTCACATACTCACACCATGCTACCATGTGCTGCTCACCAGATAGTGGCCTAATGTAATCATTCATCATACCCGTGACCTGATTACTTCCCTGGCGATCATCACCTCTGGAGCTGAGACTTGAAAGTGTGAATTTTGACAGAGACATTTAGATTTCAACAGGATGAGACCACCAACCTTCCTCTAGGAAATTAAAAGTCACCGAAATGTGCCCTGGCATCTTCAATCAACGTTCAATGGCAAGGACAATGTGAGTTCTGGAAAAACAAAAACAAAATCAGCATGGGGAACAGAAAGAGACTGAACAAAGGAGCAGGCAGTCTTTCCATTTGCAGTAGAAAGATCAAAGGCACTGGGATTCTAGAGAAACAAAAGGTAAATTTATAAACAAACACAACCCCATGTAATCAGTCAGCTCAGCCTTGACATGAAATGTTTCTGGCCAATGAAGGATAAGAGGCAGAAGAGAGTCTATCCTTGGAGCTTGAAGAGCTAACCTTGTAGGGTAACTACACAAGAGGCATCGGTCACCTTCCTCAGACACTGTCACCCTGGCATCTAAGGGATGATGATGGGGTCTGGGGCCTTGGAATTCTCAAGGCTGTTGAGTTAGCTGCTGGTTGCACTAGCCAAACAGAGGCAACTGGGCAGGGGCAGTGGGACAGTCTCTCACCATCTGGGGCACCTGTGACCTACAGCCATAGCAGCAAGAGGCATCATTCCAAGGATGCCTGGCTCTTGCCAGGCATCAGAATGTGATGCCGCTTGCAGGTTATCACGGAAGGACAAACCCTGGAAATGGGACATTCTGATGGGCACAGTGGCTCAGGCCATCTAATCAGAATCCTGAAGAAAACGGGTTTCATTTCAGATCTCTAACTTTGCAAAGTAGGTTGGTGTCTATTTTAGGCACTTCTTTTCTCAGAATATCTAAGAGGAGGGCTTAAGATGTAGGGTAATATCTAATGGATGTTTCCCGATGCTGGGTACCTTTCAAGATCTTTTAGTTGGCTTTTCATTTAAGTCTCACAGGTAATCCCATGACGGGCACTTCACAGGAAAAGGTTGAGGCCTAAGGCAGCAATATTTTTTCCAGAGGACTAACTAGTCACTAATGGAGACAGCATTCAGAGCCAGCCATGTTCTAAACTACATTTCCTCGGCCCTGCAAGCCACACAGATGCTGCCCTGCTTTGTGTATTTTAGGGGGTCTGACATGGACAAAACCACAAAGGACATAAAAAGAGAAAACCATCTCTTATTGTTCTGCAGCTGGTGTCTCAGGGCCTACATTCTCTGTGTCCTTCCTTACAATATATGTGTTAAATAATCTGAAGCAATTTAAAAAAAAAAAAAACAAAAAAACAAAAACAAAACTCAGAGGTTGTTAGCATGCCAAACTAAACCTGGCACTTCACTAAAACTTACCCTACACTGGAGTTGAAATCAGTGTGTCTGCTGTGTAGTCCAGCTATGTAGATGAGGCTCCGAATGTCAGCTCCCATTTCTCCAGGGTTGGCGCATTTTACCTAGTGCCCTGAAAACCAGCTCTGGTCTTGCTTTGGGTTTTGTGCGTGAATTGTTATTATCAATTAGCATCCGCATTTGCTATTGATATAGCACTTTGTGTTTGTAAGCCCTTTCCTCTGGGTGTTTGTGCATGGCTGGTCTTTACAGCTGCAGATATGTTTGCTCTGACATCACCTCCCCAGGATTATGCCTATGGGCTAAATGATTTGCTTATGGCATCTGCAGGGGAGCATGCTATCGAATACAATATGCGCAATGAAGAGAAAGGGAGGGGATCATGACAGGCTGCTGCAAGGGAGGCATCCAGCAAGAGGCTGGGAGAAGAACAGGGCAACTTCCTGTAGTTGCTTCTATTTATGATCATAGAAGTGTAGTTATTAATGATGCTGTTTTACGTTTTATGGTTCTTGTTCAGTTAAAGAGCTCCCCGGGGCATGGGGGTTGCAAACTTCACGTTCATGACTTTACCTTGTTCATATGGGCATTGTGTTTTCTCTCCTCTCAGGGATTTTTTTTTTTCCTGCTGATAACAGCAGAAGCAATGATAGTGGCAAGAGTCGAAACTTAAAGGTAAGGTACTTTTCTCTCAGCTCACCCCTGTGTTAAGAGGGCCTAGGCTTTGTCTCCTGGACCTATTCGTCTCCTAGACGAAGAGTGGGATGCAGCATCTATGTGCAAAGGCTGATGCCTGCTGATTTGCACCATGGGGACAATGAGGACAAAATGAAACTGCCACATCCAGAGGAGAAAGCTGGAAGGGATTCCAGCTAGAAACTCTTTAAGATTTGCTCCGGGTTCATACAGTGAAATATAGACTTAAATGCCCTAAAGACACCAAAACCATAATGTTAAGACTGTGAAGCACAAGAAGCACAGAATAAGACCGAAAGTAGGAAAATTTGGAGGAGATGAGTAGGTTGGAAGTAGAAAAATACAGATGTGTGCTGTGTGAGAGAGAAGTCTGGAGGCTAAGAGCCACATTAACAGTCCTGCGCAAGCATCAAACTCCAGGGTCCACCAGTCCTTAGTCCCAGAAGCCCACACAGTGCTGAGAGCAGGCTGCCTTTGGGGTTGGCTTCCTGCTTGCTATTAAACCCAGCTGTCTGTAGTCCCAGAGCCCATTTCCTGAAGATCATGATTATCTGCTTGAGTTAGAAGATTTTCAATGACCTGGAAATTCTAAAGGCTTGTATTCGGTCCTCACTTGTGCCAGGCTGGGTGGAGAATCCAAGGAACCTGTCCTTCCACTTCCCCATTACACATGATTAATAGCATAGATTCCACACATAGGCAGGTTGGGTGATACTTTATCGTTAATTCTTTTGATTGTTTAGTGTATTTTGTTTGGTTTGGTGTTTGGTTTTACTTGTTTGATTGGTTTGGTTTGGTTTGGTTTGGTTTGGTTTGGTTTGGTTTGGTTTGGTTGGGTTGGGTTTGGTTTGGTTGGGTTTGGTTTGGTTTGGTTGTTTGGTGTAGAGAACGGGTCTCATGTAACCCAGGCTGACTTGGAAGTCACATGTAGCCAAAGATAACTTTCAACTTCTGTTCATCCTGCCTCACCTTCCAAGTGCTTAGATTATGGGCCTGTATCACCATACCCAGCTTCACGCCATGCTTCGGGATGAACCTGGAGGCTTTGCCTTTATGGCACATACCCATATTCCGTCTGCTAAGTTCTTAACAACAGTAGTCATTTAATTATCTTAGCATCTATAAGAGACAAATAGGACTGTTCTACAGATCAGGAAATACGCAGATAAAGAAACTATGGTGCACAGACGTTAAGCAGTCTGTCTGAGGCCATGCTGCTCATATGTAATAAAGCCAAGATTCAAACTCAAGGAGGCTGGCTCCTGTCCATGGTTTTACCCCAGCACTGGGCTGTCTCTTTTGTGGGTGATAAATTATGCTTGGAAATGTTACCAAGGCAAAGGGCAATGTAAAACATGTGGTGTACGCAATAAGTAGAAGGTGCTGACCCCATGCTGGAGTGGGAAGGAGGAGGAGATGGTGGTCAAGAGGTAAAAGGTCTCATTTAAATTAGAGGAACAGTTCTGGTGTCTGGTTTTTGTTTTTATCCATCCGTGCTGTAGTGAATACAGTTAGTGCATGCAGTTGTGTGTTGCACAGTTTGAAAGTGTTAAGAGTACATTGTGAATGCTCTAAAACCAGGGGGGAAAAGACAGATAAAATGATGAAGGTGTTCACATGAAATAGTCCTTGCTGTTTTCATGATTACGAAATCAATTTTTATCCTATAAGAAACTGTAACTAGAGAGTTACAAATGTAGCCCAGTGGCAGAGAACTCACCTAGCGTGGACAAGACCCTGGGTCTAATCCACAGCATAGGATACTGACTGATAAAAGTCATGTAACAACAGAGCTGTAGACACAGATTAGAGGTTAAGGGGATATGCTACTGTTCTTTCAAGGACTCAAGTTCAACTCCCAGCACATATGGTAGCTTACAACCACCTGTAACTTCAGCCCCAGGGTTATCCAACACTTCTCCCCACTGTGGACACCTGCACATACATAAACACACGTACACACTAAATAAATAAGTATACGTAAGTAAGTAACTAAGTAAATAAATAAATGAATGAATGAATGAATGAATACATAAATAAATAAATAAATAAATAAATAAATAAATAAATAAATAAGAAAAATAAAAGAACCAGATAACAAGGCTTAGTAAATGATTCAGAGAAGTTACGATCAGCATATGAGAAGGTCAGACCAGGAGCCAGGCTATGCCAAAGCCAACAGTAGGTTGATGTTTAAGAGGTACCCAGGGGCCTGAGGAGGCAGAATTACAGAATCCACACTCACACCCTCTTCTGCACAAGTCCTGTGTCCTTTACTTTTCCTTCCACTAGAGTCTTCATCAGATAAAACATCAACTATTTTAAAGCCACAGAGAAGATGCCATGCCACTCCACACAAATACAGCTGAGTCTTTTGTGAGTTAATACACACACCCTACAGTGTAGCAGCAGCCTGCTGGTCTGTGTCTAGCAGATCCTAGGTGATCAAATACTCAGAATCCTGCCTTACAGTTTCCTTATGATTACTATAGTCCACACTTGCATCCTTTCGTTAAAAGCTGGGAATAGTTATGAGGCTCTCAAAATTAATCTGCTAACCAATCAAGAATGCAATCAGCCACACTCAGAGAGTGGAGCAGCACTTGAAATCCCAAGACAACAATGATTCAGACACAAAGACAGATGCTAACCCTCAAGTTTCAGCAGCTTTGTTCTGGTGAGGACCAGGCTCCAGAAGGATTTTGAAGAAGGAACTGGTGAGGAGCCAGTCAAAGCCATTCGATACACTATGACGATCTCACCCAAAACATGGCAGAGGACTTGAGGTGACAACAAATAAAGCCTGTGACTGAGACTACCCAAGATCATCAGGACCACGGGAGCCCTGTTGAGAAGACAGAATGTTCCTGCTTGAATCTCCCTCCATCACGTGACTTGTGTGTGAGCCCTGACATTGTGGCATGAGAGAGTGACCTGATCGGAAAAGAGTCGCATATACTGTTCTTCACAGGATTGTGTCAGAATCTCATGAGCTGCTGTATCCCTTAAGACAAGATTCAAATCTATGATTTTCCAAACCAAAAATAGAGCAAGAATGGGGTTGGTGGTCCCTACATTAGGGAAAATGAGAATAAAAGCCACTTCAGAAACATTAAGGTTAGACTTCATTCATGCAGAAAGATGCCTAGAAGGATATGTGTGTGTATATGATGTATATGTATATCTATGTGTATACATATACACATGTATATACAAATATGTGTATGTGTGTGCATGCATACATGTACATACATATACAGGTATGTGTGTATGTATATTGTGTATATGTTTATGTATATACATATATGCATGTATATACATGTTTATACATATATTTGTATGTGTGTATATGTGTGTATGTATACATGCACATACATATACAGGTATGTGCATGTATATGCTTATGTATATGTTTATGTGGGTGCTTATGCATATGCTTATGTTTTTATATTTGTATGTGTATATCAGAAAATATACAAAGATAAAGCTACACAAATGCCTGCTACATAGCACAGAGACAGGTGATGTCACAGAGAACCTGCAGAGCTCAACAGGCAACAACAATGATTGCCATACACAGGCGAAGGTAACTGAAGTCCAAATGTAGCACAAAGGCACTGTGACATTCACTGAGGACAGAGGAAAGAAAACAGGTCAAGGGATGGCACACGGTGTTTATCTTAGGCCCATCTAATCAGACAGCTTTACTCTTGATGTTTAGCTCTGTTTCATGTGTGTGTGCCTGTACACACACACACACACAGCTACACACATGTTGATGAGCCTCATCTCAGGCACCATCCACCTTTAGTATTTGATACAGGGTCTCTCACTAGCCTTGAACTTGCCGTGTAATCGAGGGTGGCCAGTGGGTCATGAATCTATGCCTCTCTGCCTCTCCAGTGCTGATTACAAGCAGACACCACCAGGCCCAGCTTCTTCTTCTTCTTCTTCTTCTTCTTCTTCTTCTTCTTCTTCTTCTTCTTCTTCTTCTTCTTCTTCTTCTTCTTCTTCTTCTTCTTTTTTTTTTTTTTATATGTGTTCTGAGGCTCAAACTTGGTCCCTTGTGCTTGCAAAGCAAGCATGTTACCAACTGAGCCATCTCTCTAGCTCAGTTTTCAGTTTTTAGCTCTCAGATCTTTGGTTCCTTTGTAATGGGAACTTAAGAAAAATAAACTTACTCTGTCTTGTGTTACTGTTAACAAAACATCTAATGCTGGGAAATGGTTTTTTGGATTTTGTTGTTGTTTGGTTTTGGTTTTCGTTTTCGTCATTTTGGCTTGTGATTCTGGTGACTAGAAAGCCCAAACTGTATGGTGCAGTATCTGGTGAAGGCCTTGTAGCTATATTAATATGATAGGTGGTGTTACATGGTTGGAAGACACTGGGGAAGAGAGGAGTGATGAGGGGACCACGGTTACTTATTTATAGTAATTCGCACTCTTGGGAATGTACTCTATTTCTTTAAGATGTATGCCGTGTAATGCAGGCCCACTAGGCCCACCTCTCAGGGACATTCAGGGACCTCTCAGGCACTGTGCTGGATAGTTTTATGTCAACTTGACCCAAACTAGAGTCATCTGAAAGGAGGGATCCTCAACTGAGAAAATGTCTACATAAGATCTTGATGTAAGGAGGCTGGAGAGATGGCTCAGAGGTTAAGAGCACTGGCTGTTCTTCCAGAGGTCTTGAGTTCAATTCCCAACAACCATATGGTGGCTCACAACCATCTGTAATGGGATCTGATGCCCTCTTCTGGTGTGTCTGAAGACAGCTATAATTGTACTCATATACATAAAATAAATAAATAAATCTTAAAAAAAAATCCTGATGTAAGCCATTTTCTTAGTTAGTGATTGATGAGGGGGACCCAGGCTATTGTATGTGGGTAGAGGGGATGTCACTCCAAGGCTGGTAGTCCTGGGTTCTGTAAGAAACCTGGCTGAACAAAGCCATGGGAGCAAGCCAGTAAGCAGCACTCCTGCATGGCCTCTGCACCAGCTCCAGGTTCCAGGCTCCTGAGTTCTTGAGTTCCTGGCCTTACTTCTTTGATGATGGACTATAAAATAGAAGCAGAGAGGAATGGATACAGAAAATGTGGTACATTTACACAATGGAGTACTACTCAGCTATTAAAAAGAATGAAATTATGAAATTCCTAGGCAAATGGATGGACCTGGAGGGTATCATCCTGAGTGAGGCAACCCAATCACAAAAGAACTCACATGATATGTACTCACTGATAAGTGGATATTAGCCCAGAAACTTAGAATACCCAAGATACAATTTGCTAAACGCATGAAACTCAAGAAGAACGAAGACCAAAGTGTGGACACTTTGCCCCTTCTTAGAATTGGGAAGAAAACACCCATGGAAGGAGTTACAGAGACAGTTTGGAGCTGAGACGAAAGGATGGACCATCTAGAGACTGCCACACCCGGGGAACCATCCCATAATCAGCCTCCAAACGCAGACACCATTACATACACTAGTTAGATTTTGCTGAAAGGTCCCTGATATAGCTGTCTCTTGTGAGGCTATGCCGGGGCCTGGCAAACACAGAACTGGATGCTCACAGTCAGCTATTGGATGGAACACAGGGCCCCCAATAGAGGAGCTAGAGAAAGTACCCAAGGAGCTGAAGGGGTCTGCAACCCTATAGGTGGAACAACATTATGAACTAACCAGTACCCCCAGAGCTTGTGTCTCTAGCTGCATATGTAGCAGAAGATGGCCTAGTCGGCCATCACTGGGAAGAGAGGTCCCTTAGTCTTGCAAACTTTATATGCCCCAGTATAGGGGAATGCCAGGGCCAAAAAGTGGGAGTGGGTGGGTAGGGAAGTGGGGCAGGGAGGGTATGGGGACTTTTCAGATAGCATTTGAAATGTAAAATAAGAAAAGACCTAATTAAAACAATAAAATAAAATAAAAAATAGAATCAGAAGCTGCAGAAACCCTTTACTCCCCAACTTGCTTTGGTCGTGGTGTTTCATCACAGGAACTAACTAAGACACGAAGGGCCTACTACCTTTTAACACTGATTTCTTGAGACCAAGCTTCCATTACATAAGCCTTTGAGGACAAACCTTTATCTTAACCACAGCACCAAGGCTTCACTGGATCACTGGATCTGGCACATGGCCTCTATGACCACACTGTTGTTTGCAATACCTTGCTTTCATCATTGTACCATGAGGATAATTGGTCTTAGTTAATTTAAAAACAAAAGCAATAACCTCGTTCCTCTAATTTGACTAACATAGGCTGATTTGCATGTTTACAAACAATACCTGGATTGAATTTCTAATCTTCCTTAGCAGCCCAGTCTTTTCTGAGTCTCAGTTTACCCATGGGAAAAATCTTATCAGGTAAGCCCAAAGTTTTCTGTCTTTTTTTTTTTTTTTTTTTTAATTGGTTTTTCAAGACAGGGTTTCTCTGTGTAGCCCTGGCTGTCCTGGAACTCACTTTGTAGACCAGGCTGGCCTCAAACTCAGAAATCTGCCTGCCTCTGCCTCCCGAGTGCTGGGATTAAAGGCGTGCGCCACCACGCCCGGCTCAAAGTTTTCTGTCTTTCAGACCAGATTTTCACCCCAAATCTTGTCTCGTGGCAATGGTCGTTGGAACATGAGTTGTGGGAAAGAATGGAAACATTACTCAATAATTACATTGTTCCGTGCAGTCCTGTGCGTTTACCACTTTGTCTGTCTAAACGAGAAAGAGACAAATACTCTGCATGTCACTCACTAGGCTGGACCAATGAAGGGAGAGGGCGTGGCCTGCCTGGGTGGCTCAGTACAGCTGGACAGGGGTTGCACCTTGCACACACAGCACTGTCTTCTCCAGGCATGTGTTTGCTGCCTTTGCAGGGTCTTCCTGTTTTTGATCTGCTTCACGGGCTGATCCCTCCTGAACTGCTAGCACCGCTAGGCAGCTTTTAATGGAGAAAGACACAAGAGGGACTAACAACTATTCCAGCCTTTCCTCAAGTGAACACTCGGGGTTTTTTTCCCCCTTCTACATTATCAAATGCTATAGTACTTTAAACTTCTCCCATCATTAAGCCTTCTGAGTGAAATATTGGGCTGATTAATGTGGCATTTTCCACTAAACTGTTTCAGGAAATGTTGCACCTTACCAGTGGGATGCTTTTGAATAATGTAATCTCCTTAGTATAATTAAAACTAAGTTCTGAAGTTAGTACCTTTTATCCCTTGAGGCACTCATCAAAATGTCAAGTGTTCCTTCTAGTAAAACTGCAATCCCATAATACAAACAAATATATTACCCACTGCTCCTCATGAGCAAGAGGCCCTTGTTGCTTTTTTTTTCTTGTCACTTCATCCTGAGCGAGAAGCCTAAGAAATATAGTCACCGAAAACCATTTAGACTCTCACCACTGACCCATGTTCTGCGACAGTACCTAGCTTGCATTTACCAATATGTCTTTTGACTGTCTTCAACAGGTGAACTCCTTGTTGTGTTATTATGGATGCATAGAAAACAGTGTGGATATTTAAAGTCATTTGCTTTCTTAGGGCTTTTGTGTGGTTTAAAGGGGGAACGAGGAGTCAGGGGGGCAGCCCCCTACTCTGACAGAGAAGCACTTAGAGAGCCTCACAATTCCAAAGGCCTGACTTTTTTTTTTAAGCAGATTTTTAAAAACTGGCTTGGTAGAGTGTGATTAAAAATGAGAAAATGAATGATCAACATTATTGACAACATTTTCATCATTACCTCCTGCAAGGGACCAGGGACAGCCTGACCTCAGTCAGGGCTGCTTCTAGAAGGCCTGCTCTTATGACTTATGCCCTCCAGAGGAACAAGATAGAGTGTAGGAAGGTACGGAGAAATGGTGTCAGTGTCTGCCCTCCTCTAGAACAAATAGCAAGTCTGTGAGGCAAGCTCGTTGTGCAGGCTTAGGACACTTACTTCTGGCTCCCGGAGAACCTTGTATCTTCTCACAAATTATTGGCTTCTTCTAGAAAAACCCAAGACGTGTCAAAGGTTAGCAAGGAGAAGCCCATTATTTCGTTCCGTTATAACTGGTCTTCATTTCACTTCCTAGAGATCCTATTAGCTTCTCCCCTAGAGCCTACACCTGTCATGCAGGAGCCCCGGCTCCAGATATGATGGCCCTGCCAGTCTCCATCTGGGAAGGTGGTGGGAGGAAGTGACAAGGGACAATGCAGACACTTGGAGACAGAAGGAGCCCAGCAGGACTTTGAAAGCGAAAGAGTCAGTGCTGGAACGTGCTTCTTAGCAAATAATGTTTTCATTCTCAAAAAAAAAAAAAAAAAAAAAAAAAAAAAAAACACGCTCCTTTCCAGTCTGCGAGCCAGGCCGACTGCCACTTCCCTTTGCCTGCCAACTAGTCATTAGCAAACAATGAGCAACAGCATGAGTGAGGAAGAGAAAGGGGCGGGCATGCGCAGCACAAAGCAGCGGAGCCGTGGGGGTCAGTGAGGACAGAGCACCCAAGGGCCAGGCTGGATGTGGCTCTCAGTGAGCTGCAGACTGAAAAGAAAGGTGAAGCTAGGCACCGCTGAGAAGTGCTGCCTTGACAGTACAGCTGAGCCGAGATACACCCAGGGAATTGGATACCTGAAGATGTTTTCAGCCAAGCATTTGTGCGGCTGAGCCACCGGCTGGGATAGAATGTTTCCTATGCCCAGCCAAAGACAGAAATAATTAGAGCAAATAATTCAAGAAAGTGGTCCCCTGAACATCCAAGCCCAAGCTGTTTGAATGAGAGACTCTGAAACCAGCAATGTACTGGGGAGAGCCATAGACTGTCTCATTATGATCCACAGGCAAGAATACATCCAGAATGGGTCTGCTCTTGAGACAGCACTAAACCACAGATATCGGCCCAGGCAGCCGCTCTTGCTGCCTGCTGAGTTCAGGTCCTCTTTCTCTGCATGGTCTCTCCCGCTTCTTGCTTGTTCATGCTTTTCTGCTTCTTTCTCCAGATCATGTCTAATGTTCAAATAGCCAAACATGGTGGCTATATCCCCAGAGCTTAATTGTCCTCCATTCAAATGAACCATAAAATTGAACCAACTCTTCATTCTCATTCACAATTTCTAGAACAGACCATTTGCTTCACCCGACTTAGGCTCGTCTGTTTTCGAAGCAGGCGAGTGCTGGAACATGGTGATCAGCAGTCACTCCTGTTCATGGGGGCACAGTCCTGAGGGCTGGGGCTAGGAAGCAGGGCTGAGAATAAACACACGTCTCTACTGACTCTGAATGACTTCAACATGTAGCAGAAATTGTTTTATTAAATGGAGAAATAATAGGCGTTTATCTTTTTGTTTTTGAAAATAAAAAGGGTTGCAGGAATTTTTTTCCCATTTCTGAAAGCTTTTAAAAGGAGTGTGGAGTCAAAAAAAAAAAAAAAGACACTGACTTGTCACCTATAGAACAGAACTTGTCACCTATAGAACAGAGGCTCTCAACCTGTGGTCGTGAGCCCTTTGGGGGGCCAAAGGACTGTTTCACAGGGGTTGCATAAGACCATCTGCATATCAGATATTTACATTATGATTCAAAACAGTCGCAAAATTATAGCTATGAAGTAGCAAAGAAAATATTTTTATAATTGGGGGTCACCACAACTGGATTTAGGGGGTCACAGCATTAGGAAGGTTGAGAACCACAAAATAGAGGCGCAATAACTGATTTAGGAGCTGGAGGATGTGAGGACTGCTCCCAGTTCCCCTCAACTGGCTGCGCGAGCAAGCTATACAGCCTCCCGGCTGTTTTCTCATCTATAGATGTGGGATTATAGAAGCCACCTGACCATGTGTAAGTGCTAGAGAGTGAAAACTGCTAAACACCTGGGCTAAGTGGGCAGTGAGCAGTCTGAGCTTCCCACCTGGAATTCCAGGTCTTATGGCCCATGAGGCTATGCTAACTCTGGATACAAGTAAGACAAATAGCACAGTTGCTCCAGTCACCACCAGCCTTCCTTGTAGGTCTTGGAGAGGGCCAAGCTGCACATTCTTAGAGTGAAATCTAACAGAGCTACAATTGTACTTTCAGTGAATAATAAAAAACAGTGCTGAGAATAATATGAAGAGATAAGACAGGGATTCTCTCCCGGGAGGTGGGGGGGGGGGTGACCAGGTCAGAGGGGTGGCAGATTTGGGACTGATCCCTTTGTTCAGCAAAGTGATTTAGCAGGGCTAGAATGATGTTTGTACAATGGAGCCAAGGCTAAATACTCCCACCTAGGCATCAGAGGGACAGGAGGGAGTGACCTCTGCCGGTCCATGTGGATACATCTGGGCTGCCACCTGCTGTCCCTTTCCTCTTCAACCTTCATGCTTCTTGAAGCCACGTGCTTATAAAGATGATATTCTCAGCAAGAGGACTGTCTCCTGGCAAATCTGTCCTCCCAAGTTTGCTGCGAAGATCTAATAAGATAATGGATAGAAAACGGCTTTAAAAACTGTGAAGTGATAAACAAATGTAAGTTACCATAATTATTATGATTAACAATGTCATAAAGGGAAACCATTAAGTCAGTCAGACAAATTGGCACATGTTACTTAGCACCTAAAAGTAATCAGGCAGGGAGCCTAAAAGCAATGTGATAATCTTCGCCTTTCAAGTTCCTTTTCATTAAGCTTGTGTGGGTTTGAGCATCTATGAAATTGGAAGATATATTTGGCTCCCAGCTTCCTTGGTTTAGTGGAGGCATGCTTTCTCTGATTATTCCTTATCCTGGATCCTTAGAAGGAAAAGCGCATGCCCACATCTGGGGCATATACCACGGTGCCTAACAGTTATTCGTCCACATCTGGGGCATATACCACAGTGCCTAACAGTTATTCGCCCACATCTGGGGCATATACCACGGTACCTAACAGTTATTCGCCCACATCTGGGGCATATACCACGGTACCTAACAGTTATTCGCCCACATCTGGGGCATATACCACGGTGCCTAACAGTTATTCGCCCACATCTGGGGCATATACCACGGTGCCTAACAGTTATTCGCCCACATCTGGGGCATATACCACGGTGCCTAACAGTTATTTGCCCACATCTGGGGCATATACCACAGTACCTAACAGTTATTCGCCCACATCTGGGGCATATACCACGGTGCCTAACAGTTATTCCAGAGAGTTGCCAATCAGAGCTGGCTTCTGGCTTTTTTCTTTGAGTTTACTTATAGCAGGATAGAGAATCTGTGTGTTGAAGAGGTGAGAGAAATAGAAAGATGGAAAGAGATAGGGCAGAGTGGGACCTAGGACATGACACTTGGCTGCTTTCAGTGGATCCTGTCTACTCAACAAGACTGAAGAAAAGTATAGCTATAGCTAAGAATCAGTAAGGAGCTGTAGTCCAATAATATGTGTGTGTGTGTGTGTGTGTGTATAAAATATTCAGCATACAAGACTTGCACTTAGGGGCAGTGGTGGTACATGCCTTTAATCCCAACACTTGGGAGGCAGAGGCAGGTGGATTTCTGAGTTCGAGGCCAACCTGGTCTACAAAGTGAGTTCCAGGACAGCCAGGGCTACACAGAGAAACCCTGTCTTGAAAAACCAAAAGAAGAAGGAAGAGGAGGAGGAGGAGGAATAGGAAGGGGAAGGGGAAGGGGAAGGGGAAGGGGAAGGGGAAGGGGAAGGGGAAGGGGAAGGGGAAGGGGAAGGGGAAGGGGAAGGGGAAGAGGAAGAAGAAGAAGAAGAAGAAGAAGAAGAAGAAGAAGAAGAAGAAGAAGAAGAAGAAGAAGAAGAAGAAGAAGAAGAAGAAGAAGAAGAAGAAGAAGATGTTTACAGGCTGGAGAGATGGCTCAGCAGTGGTTAAGAGCACTGACTGCTCTTCTGGAGGTCCTGAGTTCAAATCCCAGCAACCACATGGTGGCTTACAACCATCCCTAATGAGATCCGATGCCCTCTTCTGGTGTGTCTGAAGACTCGCACTTAGAATCAGTACTGAGAGATCAAAGATAGGTTTTTGTTGCTAGTTCATTAGTACTCCTAACTGGACAAGGGGCCTTCTTAGTTAATTCACGTGAGGAAAGGGTAGAAACTGGAAAAGGGTCTGCTTAAATAATTGTCGTAAAGCAGTTCCTTTGACAACCCACAAAACTTTCATTTTTCGAGAGAGAAGGTGAGAGAAAGAAGAAAGGCATAATTAGTTACTGATAATGAAGATGCTGGAGGCTTAGGGAAAGGAAGGGGGCGAGCATTCTGGGAGAGGAAAATGTCTAGCAGACACTCCTGTACATGGAATAGGGACATCTCAGGATACCTTGTCCTTCAGCTCCTCTGTTTGCATCTGGCACGGGCTGATCAGAAGAGTTTCTGTTTATCCGAGATCCCCCAAATGTTGCTGCAGTCATCACGTCTCCCAGCCCTGTGATAGAACGCCTGACACAAACAGTTTCCGGGAGGAGAGGTTTATTTAGGGATCATGGTTCAGGGGACACAGTCCATCATAATGGGGAATGAACGCATGGCAGCTGACAGCTCCATCTGTGGTGGCAGGAACTTGAGGTGAGCCTGTTATGTCTCTGGGGGATCAGGAAGCAGAAACTTCCACCAAAATAAAGGTGGGCTCAATCCTCAAAGCCCACCCCCAGCACCGCACAGCTGCCTGGTAACCCCTATATCTCAGTGATCTCACAACCTCCCAAAACAGCATCGCCGGCTAGGGACCAAGTGTTCAAATACAGGAATCCATTGGGAATATTTTACACCTAAACTGTAACAGGAAGCCTTCTGTTCAAACTCACAAGCTTCATAGTAAGGGCCATTTCAAACTTTATAGCCAAAAGTTACAACCCTTAGTCAGATGAACATAGAATATAGAAGAACAATCTTAGCAATTAGCTTGAAAAGAAAAAAAAAAGCTAAAACCTCATGTAACGATACACATTTTAATTTATACCTTCAGTTTTATTTTCCCTATGACTTCTCTCACAGGGACCAGGTAGGGGCAAAGGTGATGTTTGGAGCTAGAAGAACTGAGTATGAGCTTTGTCTATGTGTAGCTGAGCCACCTTGGGAAATCACAGAATGCCAAACCTATGGCATGGGTGCAAAGATACATCCCTACTCCCTCAAGATGTGCACTTGAGGCTAAGATCGTGTGTAGCAGAAAGCATAAAGAATCCAATGTCCTCATGAAAGCCTGCATCCTAATAGCATCATATTAAAGGTTACGATTTCAAAATATGAAGCTGGGGAGAATTCAGGGAGGCCATAACAGACCTGGTCTCTAAGTGAAATCACAGAGAGCAGAAGCTGGAGCCGTCCCATTACACCAAGAAGCGCCAACATCCAAGGACCAAGTTATTCTTACAACACCATAGCACTCAAGAGGCAGAAGCAGGCAGAGCTCTAAGTTCCAGGCCAGTCAAGGTTACATAGTAAGACCTTGTCTCGAAATAATACCAAACTATTCGAACAAAACAAACAGGTCCCAGCCCCATAGCCCAACTCGCAGCACTGGGGATGAAAGAATATAGCCTTGGAAAGTATGCGATGCACAAATATTAAAACTCACTGATAGGATCCAACTTGGTTAAATTACAGTTAAGGGAACTAAGATCACAAAGCAGGTTCTAATAGCTCTGCTATATTAAAGCCTCTGTTAGCTTATACGCTATTGGTACATAAAGAAATTATGCCAGTAATGGAAGTCATGCTATCTTATTACACACACACACACACACACACACACACACACACACACACACATATATATATATATATATATATATATATATATATATATATATGATATACACACAGGGACTTTGACTATTAGGTAGAAATGAAAGCAAAGGATTCCAGGTAGGCTGCTATGTAGGCAGGAGTCCGTTCGACTATGCTAAAGATGGATAAGGAAACACAAACCCCCACCTGGCTGACTTGCTTCCTTGGTTGACCTAGCTTGCAGTTCTACTAGCTCGGAGCTATCCTTCCACCTATGTTATCGCAGGGTCTCCACATCAGCATTTCCAAACTATTACTTTTATGCCTTTTAAAATATCACCTGATATAGCCTCTGGGCATGCTAAATGCCTGGGTTTTGCCAAGAATCACATAGGTACTATGTTAGTCTGTCCAGGTTGCCCATAACAAGTGGCATAACAATGATCTGGGCAGCTTAGGACAAGACAGACTTGCTTTCTCACAATGCTGCAACCTGGATGTCAAAGGACACAGAGCCAATAGGTTTGACACCTGGTGTGGCTGTTCCTCCCGGATCCCAGATCGCCACTTTTCTGCATCCTCCCATGACCTTTCCTTTATGATCCTGTATGCACCCTGTATGATGCAAACAGGTGTCTTTTCTCCTAAGAGTTAGGGTCTCTCAAGTGGGCTCACCAAGATCAGGGAGCCAGTATGGATCTTGCACTAGGTCTTCTGCATACATGCTATGGTTGTACACCTTGGGTTTTTTGTAGGAGTTCTAAGGAGTGGGGCTGTCTCTGACTCTTTTGCCTGCTGTAGGACCCTTTCTCTCCTACTGGTTTGCTTTGTACAGCTTTGATATGACAATATGTGCCTGGTCTTCTTATGCCATATTTGCTTGATGTCCTTGGAAGGTCTGCTCTTTTCTGAGGAGAGACAAAGGCAGGGTGGAGCTAAAGGGGAAGGGGGAGAAGCTGAGGGAAGGGGAGAGAGGGGAATCTGCAGTCAGGATGTGATAGATGAGAGAAGAATAAATAAAAATAATACTAATTGAGGTCCCTCCCTTGTGAGCTCACTTAATGGTCTCTTCTTACTCTTTAGAGACCTTTCTTCAAACTCAGGCTCATGAAAGGTTAGGGCATCAACAATGAATTGGAAGAAGGGCACAGTTTAGACTCTAACAGATACAAGCTCTTCTTAGTGTCCTTTAGTTTTTGAGCGGTCTGTCCCTAGTCTTATTTTAACCATAGAGCTAAAAAGACTTTGAAATTCAAGGCAGCCTAGGTCACATCACAAGGCCCTGTATCTAAAGGCTCATGGCGGGGAGTGGGCGACACTCGAGAGACAGCTCAGCAAGCGAAGCATTTGTCCTGCAAGCGAGAGAGCTAGAGAACAGGCCCCTAAGTCTTAGATGGACTTGGTACCCTGCCTACAATCCCTGAAAACAGAGGTCTGGGATGGGGAAATTTCTGCAACCAGCTTGCGGGATAGACTAACGGAAGCAAACCCTGGATTCAGCAAGAGACCCTGTGTGCTGGGTAGTCTTATGTCAACCTGATACACAAACCAGAGGTATTTGAAAGGAGGGAAACCTAATTGAGAAAATGCCTTCCTAAGATCCAGCTGTAAGGCATTTTCTTAATCAGTTATTGATGGGGCCCTGCACATTGTGGGTGGTGCCATCTCTGGGATGGTCGACCCAGGTTCTATAAGAAAGCCATGGGAAGCAAGCCAGTAAGCAGCATCCCTCCATGGCCTCTGTATCAGCTCCAGCTCCTTCCTTCTCTGTTTGAGTTCCTGCCCTGACTTCCTTCAGTGATGGACTATGGTGTGGAAGCTTGAGCCAAATAAAACCTTTTCTCCCCTAGTTGCTTGTTGGTCTTGGTGCTTCATCACAGCAAGAGAAAACCTAAGAGATACACACACACACACACACACACACACACACACACACACACGTGCATGCACCACACACATGAACCCAGAGATATCATTATCTCAAACTGAAATTCGGTAAAGCCATTTATATAATAACACAGCATAGAGCACAGACACACATGTTTATTACAATAAACATATAAAAGTAAATAAGATGTCAAGGAGAGCCCATTAAAACATTTTTTAGTAATATGGTACATTATAAATTATTGATAGATGACACATTAAAAGACATGGGAATAGCTTAGTGTGTACATAATAGCACATGCCTGGGGACTTGAGTTCCATGCCTGGAACACAGAGGAAGAAGCTAGATACTGCAGAATGGTAAAAATATAATATGATATGATATAATATAATTTAAAGACATGTTTTTAAAAGTTACTTTTAACTAGGCATAGTAATATGTCTCTATGCCCAACCCTCTGGGGGATGAACCAAAAGAATCAGTTCAAAGTATTTATTTCTCTGCTACCTAGAGCGTTTGAGTCCAGTCTGGACTGCATGATACACTATCTCAAAACCAATCAAACCCTTAACTTCTATTCAGAAAGAAAGGGGGGTGAGGAGTATTTTCCACATGTGTGAAAATTCATTAAAAAAATCCTCATTTATGCAGTGAGTAATCCACTAATGAGATTTTTAAAACACTGCTGAGTATGACCGTTGAGGCTCATGTTTATTTTCTTTTTTCAGTTTCCTTTCATGTCTCGCAATGAACAAGCATTGCATTTGTAAACAGAAGGCATGTCTTTTGGGGTTTAAACTGGAGGCAAAACCAGAAGCTCCAAGGTATGTTAGACATTTTACCCAAAGTGTCCTCCAGCGGGCATCTCTGAGGACCTCCTCATGCTATAAACCCCCTGAAGAACGACCTGTCTTTCAGATGAAAAAAAGTAACAAAGAGATTATAATAACATAAAAAAAAAAAACCAAAAACTTCCTTTATACAGATTCTTTGCAGAAACAACCAAGCCCACCTTACCCTCCAATCCCTGCATCTAAAATCAGGAAACAAAAGGGGAGCCAGGACTCCAGCTTGACAGGCTCACTTGCCTAACAAACTGTGTTCTGCTGTGACTCACAAGCACAGCAGCCCCCCAGTCAAGGCACACTCCTCGGACTGCTCTGAAAAGGTGATTTTTTTTTAAATAAACCAACATCGCTCTTGTCAAGCCAAGACAACCTTTCCGTGGGAGCTCTGAACAACAGTTCCTTCTGAGTGGTTCTGGTCTCTGAGGCAAATATGTATCCAGGCGCCTTGTGGCCCATATTTGCCATCGAGAATAGCAATACCCAGGTACACACACAGAATGTAGGGGTTTTTTCTGTTGTGAATGTTTTCCCAGTAAACAAGAATGAAGCCATCAAAAGAAAAGAACGCTAATTTTAAATCAATTAAATTCAAACAAGAATGCTTCCTTTGGGTATAGTTGCCTTTTGGCTAGCACACTGATGTTGTCGACGTGTGTTATTTATGAGCAACTTGGTTTGGAAACAAGCATCTGTAGCACTGAGAGGTGAAGCCCAATTGGTCTCTCCTGTGGCTCCTTTCTAGGCCATGAACTACTGAGGATGTAGTGTAATGGGACTGTTACTGCCCCAGCCTTGTTCTCATCAACCTGTGTGTAGGCTCCATCACTCCATAAGAAAGCAGCCCCATATACAATGTTTGATGAAAGCAAAGCAAATGTCCAGAAAACCAGGAAAAGTGTGGTGCTCTTCTGGTTCACAGAAGGATATCAATCGAGGTCAGGTGTTTGGTTTTGAACCCTGGGACAAGGCACCGAGGTGCATATTTTACACACCAAAGCAGACCTGGCCTCACAACATCCCTCAGTCCCTACCTGGCATATCCTGCCCCCAATCCTGAACTTTCCAGCCCAGGGTCTGGGCTGCTCTTTCTGTAGAAGTTCCTCCCTAAATAATCCAGACATTTTGGTCTCTCTCTCTCTCTCTCTCTCTCTCTCTCTCTCTCTCTCTCTCTCTCTTGCTCCTCTTCTCTCTGCACACAGGCCCCTTTCTCTTTCTCTTCTCCCCCTCTCCCTCATGAGGACTTCCCTGGCCTCCATCCTTGGGGCCAGTGAATTCACCCACCTGAGTGCAGCTTCCTAATAAACCTGCCTTTAATATAATCTAATCTGACTTAAACTGGCTCATTTCACTGGTGGTGGGGAAATAACTTATCATCAGATATTGACCAGAAAACATCATCCAGGCTGAAGAGTGAACTCTGCACTCTGCATGCTCCCGAAAAGAAAAGAAAAGAAAAGAAAAGAAAAGAAAAGAAAAGAAAAGAAAAGAAACAAACAAAAAACTCTTGCCCAACCTTGTTGAAAATCTGCTTCTGATCATTTCTGGGTCACAGGATGGAAGGGAGCTGAGCTTGAAGCCCTGGTTTAACCCAGCCAAATCAGAGGGAAGATTTATCATTAGCTTAGATGTTGGCTTTACTCATGAGGAAATTCTCCCAGAGATGACAACCACCACACATCAGCTTAAACAGAAGACCAAAACGGTACAAGGATCCCTGCAAAGTGAGGCTCAATTGCCAAGGCACGTGTCACCAAATGTGGGTTTAGATTTGCTGCCATTGTCTGAGAGAAGTTATTGGATAGAAAGCAATTTGGATTCTGCCTTCCTCCCTGGGTCTCTGCAGCCACAGAGATTGATGAAAGGCAGTGGTTTGGGGCAAAGGAGTCTGACATGGCCTTTCTCGGAACAGTACAAATGATGAGGCCTTTACCTGGAGAAATAGCAGGCCACAGGAGCGATTGCACTGTCTCAAGGCAAAGGGTGGGCATAAACACTGAGTAAGCCCACGATGTTCCCGGATGACTGATAGCAGGCTGCTGCACACGCTTGTTTCCTGGTAAGGATTTCCCAGTGTTTCTAGGGGCTGTATTTTAGCATCTTCCCAGAGCATCAAGGCAATCCAAGCTTTAGTCCTGGATGAGCTGACCCAACCACATGTTACCCTCCTTGAACCCACATTCCAGACAGGCAGGGCAGACACTCCTAACTTACTAAGGAAGATCAAAAAAGAAAGAAAAAAACAGCTTGTCTCAGTTTACCAGACCAGGTATGTTACTTTTAACACACCAGTACACCTTCTCACAGGGTGGAGGTCAGAAAGCTGGATACAATATTTTTCTTGGTATTCAATGATTTAACGAGCATGTGTTATAGTTCCACATATGATGATGCTATTGATATCAGTGTGTCAAATCCTTAGTCAAGAATAAGGCTTGCAGAGCTAAAACACAGCAACACCTTCTGAAGCAAGTCAGAATGAATGAATTACAGGCTACAAGTAACACTTTAGCCTCTTCTGTTACATCCTGTGTGAAGGCTGCAAGGAGAGCAACCACCATCAGAAAGATGACCCCACACTCTGCACACTCAACTTTCAATAGTTTCTTTAAATTACATTTATATATGCGCTTACTTATTTAGTCTCTCTGTGTCTCTGTCTGTGTCTCTAGCTCTGTGTCTAGCTCTGTCAGTCTGTCTGTCTCTCTGTCTGTGAATGTGTGTGTATGTGTGTGTATCTATGTATGTGTGCGTGTGTGTAGGGTGGGAATGTGTATGTATGTATGGTGTGTGTGTATGTGTATGCATGCATGTGTGTGTGGTGTATATGTGGGTATGTGGGTGTGAGTGTGTATGTGTGCATGTGTGTGTATGTGTTTATCTATATATGTTTAGGCATGCATGTATGTCATGCATGTGTAGGTCAAAGAACAACTTGTAAAAGTTGTCCTAGAGATCAAACTCAGATCATGAGCCTTGGCACCAGGCAAATTCACCCACAGAGACATCTCAGCACTCCTCAGCTACAGTCTCAATATGAGGAGCTCTATGACTAAGAAAAATCTCATCTCGACCCTGGATCTTTATAAAGACGTCCGTAACATTTTTAAAACCCATTTCCAAAATCCAAAACTAGCTTGTGTTTGTGGGTTGTATTAGTGACATCGGGGGCCGGTCGTCACCATCAGCAGTTCCAGGTTCCTGTGTCCCTAATGAAGAATTGAGCAGAGGCATACGATGCTGGAAAAGGAAGGAGAGCTTATGAAGTTAGAATGCACTGCTGAATGGGGAAAGGACAGCAAACCAGAGAAGTGGGGAAGGTGCTGGGGGGGTGGCGTAAAACCTGACAGCCCAACATCTTGACAGTCCAACAGCCCTGCTTCTCAAAGAACAGGAGAGTTGTGTAACTTCAGAATGACGCCAGGGGTCATTTACAAGCAAAGGCTTTGGGGCAAGTTTCATCGCACATGCTCTATCTGCTCCGAGCACCTATACATAACTCCTTGTATTATATGTCTAATAAGCATCTGAATTCTCTAACCAGGGTGGATGCTTTGGTATGAAAATGAGACATGGGTGACTTTCAGACATTCTGGGGTACCCCTGTGCCCATATCAGGGGCATAAGCCAGTTTGTGGTCTAAACTGGAATTTTCAGCTTTGTTCTTTGCCAACTTAACTTCCTCATCTGCTGACTCTGCAGGCCTCTCTCCCCGCCTTCTCTCCTTAGGAGGACCCAAGCCTCCTATGGGTGAGATTTAACTTGATTCCCACTCTCCTCAGAAGGTGGGTAAAGGTGAACTTTCTTACCATCTGCCCCTGGAACCCCACTGGCGAACAAGCCCAAGACCCAGTTCAAGGATAGTGCCTGGAGTCCACAAGACTCTTGGCTCGTTAGCGATATGAGTTAGAATTGCAGACCCACCATTGGCTTTAGTGGCCTTGAAGCAAGTTGATGTGTCTTCCCGCACATTCAGAGGAAAGTTAGTGAATTTATAACAGGACCCAGTTACTTTCCGGCTGTCTCTCAGTGAAACATCTGCCCTCCTTTTCTGCCATGTGCAACTAGCTCAAGAAAACTACAAGCCACATTTCCCAGGAACCCTCGCTGCCTACTTTCTGTGGACAGTGAAGATCAGACAGAGAGCAGGGGAGAAGTCTTCAGAATAATGAGAGCACCTCTGTAGGTGAGTGCTTCCCTCTGACTCTTGAAGCAGGTTTTCTGTATAGTGTTTCTGGACTTGGTAACCTATGGCCTCCCTTATGTTCCCCACTACCTGGAGGCAAGACTGAATCTAAGGACCAATGTCAGATAAACCTCTCCTCTTTCAGATCTTCCAACCTCCATTTTTCCCACTGGCTCTTGTAGCTACTGTCTTATTTGGTTATTTTTGCTACGGTGGGGTCATTTTATACAGTCCTAGCTGTCCTGGAACCTTGCTATGTAAACCAGACTGATCTTGCACACACAGATCCTTCAGCCTTCGCCTCCTCAGTGCTGGGATCAAAGGCATGTCCCACCACACTAAGTCTATCAAATACTTCTGTTTGAAGTATCTAGAGTGTAGCTGAATTTTTTTTCTAGATGCACCAGACTGATACATAGATAGACTATCACAAGAAATTCTATATAGTTAGTTTGTAGCCATCAAAACAATTAGAAGAATGGCCAGTGATGTGAGCTGAAAATTAACTGCACCTGCTTTACTATGGTCCCACAAAGATCCGCCTGTTAGGTAAAATAACTATATGAAAACCGTCTCCACTCACAGGTTGCTTCCAAATATCAAGAATTCTAAGGCTTTCTTAATGATGCATGTGCCAATTTAATATGATTTCTAAAATAGGGGTGATAAAAATACTGACCTACCTCATAGAGTTGGTTGGAACAACTAATTATCTCTCATAAAAACACTTCAACCTCCTCAAGTACCTCATAAAGGTTTATTATGAGCAGTAATACTAATAGTTAAACATATAATGTGGTATCACACGTGGGCCTGCTCCACAAGCCAGTGGTGTTTTCAACTCTCTTTACGATCACACCGATCACACCGTTGTTTAGCAGTTCGCACGCTGAAAGCTCTTCACAGTTGTAAATTAGTCAGTCCCAAGGCACTCACTCCTGAGAGATAGGTCAGTATTATTTTCTATTACTATGGCAACAAATCTTATGTAAATGTCCAATGATGGAAGCCGGAGATGAGAAGCAGGAAAGGTTAAGTGACTTCTTCAAGACCACACATCAAGTAGGTGGCAGGGTCAGCTTTAAAATTCGAAAGAGCTGACCCCACGGGGCAGTCCAGTCCACCTGGCCAGCACTGGGGTGATCGGTGAAATCCATTTGCTTAGAAATGCACGGGAACTGAGAGCACCAATACAGTCTCCATCCGAGAAGAACACTTATAATTTGTAGGTAGATAACTAATGACCGCATTTTGTTAGTCCATAGACAAGAGGCAGTGGCAGACAAGGCGGTATAAACTCTGAAGGCAGACTGCTCACACTCATTCCTTGGCCATCCTCTGCCACCCACTTGCTGGATGGCCTTGGGCTAGTTGCTTCTATGCTCCAAACATCAGGTCCAGATCCTAAGTAATAAAAATAGAGCCAGCAAGATCTACTTTATAGAGTTACTCTGAGAAATGAATGCAGGTACATATGGCAGAGCCAAGTTGCTGATGATAAGCATTCAATAAGCAACATTGTTAGATCCTATACGGCAGGAAATGCCAAAGTGCAGAGATGTATAAGACACAATCTGTGCTTTTCAGTATAGCAGGCTTGTCAAAATGTTATCTTCCAAGTCACAATGGGGGTAGATAATGAAATACAGGACTGTGGGTGTTAAAGCCAGGCCGTGTGTTTTCAAAGAATGGATGTGATGGCTTAATCCTCCATTCGAGCGTCTCTGTTCTCTCTTTCACTTGTCCTTGGGATTCTGTTTCCATGTAATTAGTTTTATTTATGCTTTTGCAAAGAGAAAAAAAGAAGTAACTTGTCAGTAAAAGCAGTAGAGAGTATCACTGGTGCTCAGAGAATAAAAGGGTCATTTCTTGCTGGTGGCCTTGGAGCAAGTTCATGAATCTTCCTGAACATCCAAGGGAAAGCTAGTGACTTTACAAAAGGACCCAAATACTTTCTATTGCCTGCGCTTTTGTGTCCCCCTGGTAAGAACACGCTCAGGGCAACCGGAATCTTCTGCAGTACAAACTTTATTGCTTACCCCATCAGGAGCCAGTGGAGAAAAGAGCCAGAGAGAGAGCCAGAGAGATGGCGGAGCCCCCTCCCTTTTATGGAGGACTGTCCTCCGCCTCGGACGTGTCACTCCCTGATTGGCTGCAGCCCATCAGCCAGAGTTGTCGTCACGGGAAAGGCAGAGCACATGGCGTGGAAAGCTACCCCGGCACATGCGCAGCTTGCTTGTTTACTACTTAGAACACGGGTGTCAGTGCCATCAGCGCCATCTTGTAATGGCAAATGTGAAGGCGGCTCCTTACATCTCCCCCTTTTCTTTTATATAAGAGCAATAGGCCACCCATAATAATGAGAGTGGAGATAGAGGTCAAATCCCCAGTGTGTAAAATAGGGGCTTTACACAAAACCTCCTCCCAGGCTCATCACCCAAAGGGGTCTTGGTCCGCTCCCGTGTCGTTTTTCCTGGGGGAAGGACACTTGGACACTCAACCTTCTTGAAAGATGACATGTCTCCCTAGAATAGGCTCATATATGCCACAGAGCCCTTCTACTGCAGTGCTTAGCCATGCAACTCTCTCGGGCTGCTGAAGCACACTCACTCTATCCCGTGCAATGAGACTAGCCTCGTGGGGTGCAAGAGCTGAGTGGCCAGCGACCTATTGCTTAAGCATAGATAACCATATATCAGGGGAAGCACCATGTTCTAGTGCTGCAAGCGCCTGGGAAATAACCACCATGTTTGTCTCTCCTAGTTTGAGCCTTAAGCTTACAGACCAATCAAAGAAGCAACACTAATCCACAGCAAAGAACAGCTCCAAATAATTCCACCCCCACCCATTCTTTAAAGAAGGAAAATGTTGAAAAGATAGTCCTTAGGTCAGGGACAGGTCCAAGTGCGTGGGGCAAGTCTCAATTTTCAAAGGGTCTGTTCAAATTTAGCCGTCCAATTCTGTATCTCCCAACGCTGCTTTCCCTTTGTTGTTGTCGCACTGGACATCACCAAGACGAGGGACATCAGTATTCCCTTGGTCAGTCTGGATTTTTCGGGTGAGTCTTTCTGGTATCCAAAATGGGTTGTCTTCATTCTGTGGAAAAACACAAACAGCTCCCCTGGATCTTATCAAAATAGGATCCGGGCCTTTCCATTTGTTATTTAAAACATCTTTCCATTTAACCATCTCATTGGGCCTATCTGGCTCTGAACAATGGCGTTCAGCCGCGGTATGGCCATGAGAATCAAGATTTAAAAAATTGAGTGTAAAGAGTGCCATAGACACAGACACTCTTGGTACTTGGGGTAGAGCCTCCTTGACTCCCCCTTTCTGTTTTATTAGATGGAAGTCCAGTCAGGTGGGTCACGTCCATCTGACGGCAGAACTGTTGGAATTTTTGAGATGTATAAGCTGGTCCATTATCAGTCTTAAGGAGTTTGGGTTTTCCCCAAGTACTCCATGCCTCAAGGCAATGTTGAATCACATGTGAGGCCTTTTCTCCGGTTAAAGGAGAGGCAAACATGATGCCAGAGCATGTGTCAATGGACACATGGAGATATTGAAGTTTTCCAAAGGAAGAAACATGTGTAACATCCATTTGCCAGACCTGTAGAGGTCGAATACCGCGTGGGTTAATTCCCACATGAGGAACTGGCAAGAACTCACAGCAGCTTTGACATTGAGTAACAATGTCACGGGCTTCTTTTCTCGTCAAGGAGAAATGGCGGCGTAATGTTTCAGCCGTCACATGAAAATTGTTATGAAAATTTCTTGCAGCCTCTATCGGGGATGTTAGGGCAGCAGCCACCACTTTAGTGGCTTTATCTGCCAAATCATTCCCCAGAGCCATGGGGCCAGGTAGGCCTGAATGGGCTCTAACATGAGTAATATAAACAGGAAATCTTCTAGATAACAAAACTAATTGTATCTGCTGAAAAATATTGGCAACTTTACTGGAAGGCTTAATCACTCCAGCCACTTCTAAAAAATTGAGGGGTTCTAAAAAGGTTTTTAAAACTTCTAAAACCACTAAACATTTTACCACTTGAGGTGAATTTTTATTATATTGTTTGGATACTACTTTACCATTAGCCACATAGGCACCTATGCCAGTTTTTGATCCATCAGTATATACCACAACCCCATTTTTAAGTGGGTTTCTTACTGTTATTTGTGGAAACACAACAGATTGATTTTAGGCAAACTGTAAAATTGGATGTTTTGGATAATGGTTATCTATTTGTCCTGAAAAGGAGGTAACTAAAACTGCCCAATCATTGGATGTGGCTGCCAAGGTTTGAACCTGTCAAAAGTCCAATCTCTCTGCTCTGGAGTCAAAGCAGCAGCGTTTGCTCGGGCCTGCGTTTGTGCAGCCTCTTGCCATAGAGCTCTCCATTCCATATATTTGCCCATACTGGGGAGAGCGGCTTTTGCAATCATTTGCCAGTCGGCAGGAGTTAGTGCCATGCCAGCAAGCCTGTCTAACTGCACCAAGGTAAAATTAGCATTGGCTCCATATTTACGGACCGATTCAGCAAGCTCTTTAACCTGAGCGTGAACATCTAAAGGTCCCTGGTTTGATCCCGGGTTTCGGCACCATTTATTGCCCGCCGCTTTTGTGTGTCCCCCTGGTAAGAACACGCTCACCCTCGGCTCCTTCAAAGACCGGAAATGCCTGTTGTATCTTCCTTTGTTCCTCTCTTGGAATGAACGAGTCTGCGCACTGTTGCTCTGCGCACTGCCGACGCACTATGCAGGGCGGGGGCTCCGCATAGGGCGGAGGTGCACTATGACCCTGAAGCCGACTGCCCTGAGGCCAAGCAGCAAACTGGCCTTTGCCAGTCGCTTTTGGCTTTTTTCTTGACCTATAAGCTCGCATTTCTCTCTCATAACAAGCTGCTTCCTCCTCCAAGTCTGTTTCCTCAGAAGGGCTAATTTCTTCATCTGATTCACAGCTATTAAGAACTGGCTCCTTAAACTCATCTCTTTTCTCCTCTTTCCTTCCAATCTCTCCCCAGGTATTTTTCCCTGACATTAACTTTTCTTTTTTCCTTTGTTTTTTCTCCTCTTTCCTTCTAATTTCTCCCCAGGTATTCTTCCCTGACATTAACTTTTCCTTGGGTTCAAGACCCGTGGAAAGGCCTGTATACTTATTTCGCGCGCCATGCTTTCTCTTTTTTCCTGCTCTCTCTCCCCGCTTTACTTCTGATAGACTGTCTTGAATTTCGTTCAGAATTCTCCACCCTGTCTTAACCGCTTGTTGACATATGAAAAGAAATAAAAAGGCTTTTAACACTAGAGAAAGTTCAAGACCAGACATACCTTGTAAAGCTGTCCGTTCCCCAGCTGAAGAGTTCTGAATCTATGTCGGATCCTTCTCAACAGTCTGTTTCCGGGAACACTTCATTAACCACAGTTCCCCAGCTGATGAGTTCTGAACCTACACCGGGTCCTTCTCAACAGTCTGTTTCCGGGAACACTTCATTAACCGCTCCTTCTCCGTGATGCAGTAGCTCGCGGGTTCCGGCACCATTTATTGCCCGCGCTTTTGTGTCCCCCTGGTAAGAACACGCTCAGGGCAACCGGAATCTTCTGCAGTACAAACTTTATTGCTTACCCCATCAGGAGCCAGTGGAGAAAAGAGCCAGAGAGAGAGCCAGAGAGATGGCGGAGCCCCCTCCCTTTTATGGAGGACTGTCCTCCGCCTCGGACGTGTCACTCCCTGATTGGCTGCAGCCCATCAGCCAGAGTTGTCGTCACGGGAAAGGCAGAGCACATGGCGTGGAAAGCTACCCCGGCACATGCGCAGCTTGCTTGTTTACTACTTAGAACACGGGTGTCAGTGCCATCAGCGCCATCTTGTAATGGCAAATGTGAAGGCGGCTCCTTACAACTTTCTTGCTGTCTCTTAGAGAAACACCCTCCCTCTTTCTCTGTTGTGTGCAACAAGCCCAGGGAAACTACAAGCCATATTTCCCAAACACCCTCACTGCTGATCCTCTATAGGCAGTGAAGATCAGGGGAGAAGTCTCCAGGCTTGTGGGAACATCTCTACAGGTGGGTGTCTCGCTCTGACTCCAGGTCTGGTGGTAGGTTCTCTGCATTGTGTTCCTGGGCACAGCAACCAGAAAGCCTTCCTTTTGCACCCCTTCTCCTACCTGGGAGTGTTGAGGCAAGAAATATTAACAGAATTTGGTATTTAGTTGTTTAAAAATAAGACAGGTTTTTCCCACTGGCACACATCTTTATCCCAGCACTCAGGAGGCAGAGAAGCAAGCAGATCTCTATGAGTTCAAGGCCAGCCAGGTCTAACAGTGAGTGTCAGTACCAGCCCAACCAAGGCTGCATAGTGAAACCTCATCTCAAAATAAACAACTAAAAAAAAAAACACCAAACGAGGAAGGAGGAGGAGGAAGAAGAGGGAGGGAGAGGGAGAAGGAGAGGGAGGGGAGGAGGAGGAGGAGAAGGAGGAGGAGGAGGAGGAAGAAGAGGAAGAGGAAGAGGAAGAGGAAGAAGAAGAAGAAGAAGAAGAAGAAGAAGAAGAAGAAGAAGAAGAAGAAGAAGAAGAAGAAGAAGAAGAAGAAGAAGAAGAAGAAGAAGAAGAAGAAGAAGAAGAAATAATAGTCAGGCTTTAAACCCCAAGATGGGGCTGGGAGAACTGGTAGGGAAGGTGAGGATGGTGGTCCCTCCTGAAGGAGTACGGACAGGTAGAAGCATAAAGATGCTAGAGCTCCCCCTCCCCCAAAATAAAGAGGGCTGGGAGGGGTTAGAATACCTGTCATGGTCCAACAGTAGTGTTGTCTTAATTCACTTAACAGGGCCAGAGAAGTGGTAACTGACCCAGCTGTGACTCAGATCCAGTCACCTAGTGTGATTTTCAAACAATGGAAAATGCCCCTTGGCATGAACAATTCGATGCACAGTGGAACTTTGGAGCAGTGTTGGATCGTCCTGTTCAAAGAGGACCAAGTAGGCAGCTAAGTAGGCATGTTTACACCAAGGGCACACAAGAGTTCCAACTTCATATTCTCACAATTGCTTGCTATCTTGCCTTATTTTCAATAGAATTCATTGCAATAGATATGAACAAGAGCATTTTTAAGAGTTTAAATATAAAGCTAGCCTCTAAAAACAAAAATATAAATGATCTTAAATATGAAAATAATTTTTAAACAGGAGAAAATATG
Source organism: Mus caroli (assembly GCF_978045245.1). Classification (NCBI taxonomy): domain Eukaryota; kingdom Metazoa; phylum Chordata; class Mammalia; order Rodentia; family Muridae; genus Mus; species Mus caroli. Next base: position 14,319,362 of record NW_028227270.1, read on the forward strand.
TGGAGAAACACAGAAACATAACAGACATAAAACTAACATAGAAGAAGAGAGTAAAGTCTGAATGTCAGTTTTGTTAATAGATACATACAGACTTAACTCATTTGCTAAAAGATCTTTTATTTGATGCACAAAAATGATTCAAATGTGTATTCTATACCAGAAACATGTGCAATACAAAGTAATTCAGAAAGGCTGAACATAAAGGAATTGGTAGAGATTTTCCAGACAAATACAAGTGTGTGTGTGTGTGTGTGTGTGTGTGTGTGTGTGTGTTGTGTACTGTGTATGTATGTGTGCATGTGGTGTGTGTGGTGTGGTGTGTGTGTGTTATGTGTGTTTATGTGTGTGTGCACATGTGTTGTGTGTATTATATATGTGTGTGTGTGGTGTGTGTGGTATGGTGTTGGTATATGTGCGTGTGTATGTGTGTGGTGTGTTAAAAAATCTATCCATTGTGGGACATGGTTGTGACCGTTGGGACCTTATATGATTTCAGGCAGTTTTTAGTTCCTAAGACAGGAGCCTGTAATGGTGAGATGTGGGCAGTGAGGAAGCACAGCAATATAGCTGCCTTTTGTTCCAGGCAATATCCGCCTTCTAAAGAGCAGAACACTCATTACAGTAAGCAAGAGTTCGTAACCCATAGGTCTGAGCTGGCCACAAGGCCTGACTTGGCCTCTGTTGCAGAGAAAGCCTGGCCCCAGTGAGAGTACTCAGAAGCACGTGACCTTATCTAGAGAAAGTTTGCTGAGCAGCCACTGTGCGTTTCTACCCTCCCTCCCCAACCCTCTCCTTACAGATTCTAAGGTATGACTTCTTCCAATGATTTCAGTGTCTACTCCAGGGCCAATTGTTTCCCTTAGTTTATCAGACTTCTTTCAAGCTTGGGTCAAGGCCACTGATCTCAAAGGAAGAGCATCAACCCCACTCCCCTGTTGCCCCTCACACCGTGGTAATCACTTACAATGTTCATCTGGGGAGCCCCAAGCAGTCACCATGCCCAGACAAGATGAACAGAAGAAATTCTGATACGTATGAGAACATGGAGTTTTTGCCATGCCCTATGACCCTAAAAATAGCAATGGGTTTTGCTAGGAAGATAACTTTGCCTTCAAAGCTTTATTTGAAACACAAGCCCACGACTGGCTTAACCATCTTTTCTCCCTTGTTCGTGAAAGGAATCAGAGGACAGGACATCTCTGAAGTGTCAAAGCGGGCGCAGATCTATCCCTCGCTCTTTCTGTGACTTCTTTCAATTTGACAGTGCAGAGCGAATCAAAAGGAACACTTCCGCGGTAATAATGAAGAAACCTAGAGTCAAGTAGCAGAGAATGATTGAATCGCCCGCTTTACCCATTCCTTCTGTGTTACAGCGCTTCTCCCCAGAGCGCCCTCGTAATTGCACCACAGCATCGTTTATTATGTACAATTGCCTCATTCTCTTCTGAGGTCAGGCTTTGTTTAAAAGTCCATTCAAGACCAGCTATACTTCAACGAAGGGTCACTTGACGCATCCTTGTAATCTGCTGTATGTCGAATGTCATTATGCCGTGAGCCCCCGAACCAGCAAATGAAGGAAATATATTCACCTGCACCCAAAAAGCCACACTATCTCTTACCAGAACCTTAATATTCACAAGGATGTGTCAACGAGGAAAAGAGGCCAGTCCCATGGCTCGCTCTGCTGCCTGACGGGCGGCACTCATCTCTGGCATGTGAGTGTTTATGTACACTTTGTAGGAGTCTTGCTAATTGTAATTATGATTGCTTACTACGGTTTCCAGGGCAACAGTTGTCACTGCAATGCTTCACTGCCAACTCAATTTCCATTCTCCTGTTGATATAACAAATATTATGTGACATTTTAACTGAAAATATCTGTAAATGGGCGTCTGAGTGTGGTGTGTTTCTTTAAAAGGGAAGGAAAACAATTATTAGCTTTTCATTATTCATCTCAGTGGCATGTTTGATTGGTAATTACTTCAATTTTATATTTAGGAAAGAATGCACTGGGGTCCCCTGAGGTCTTGGGTTTGGATGTCCTGAATCCTGGTCCTGCTTTTCTTCCAGTGACCACCACGATTGATCCAATGGCCAAGAGCTTGTTGGTTGACTCTCCTGAATGAAAAGCACCACCCATGGGTGTCACTGCCCCACCCTGTCTGGTTTCAGGGAGCTCCCTTCACATGTAAGTCATGTGGCTTGAGAGAGACTAGATAAAGCAGGTGCCCTCTGTAAAACCTCAAAATTACAACAGACAACCGATCAGAAATATTGTGTGAGAAGGAGGTATCGAGTCCAGTAAGTGCTGGAATCAGGAAATGTTTCCTAAGCCCACAGTGCTATCTCTAGTCAAGGAACCTGCAGCAACTATGGCTTCTAGTCCATGCTAAGTTCACTCTCTGCCTCAGTAGGAGAAGTACGTCTAGTATGGGCAAGCATACACACATTGCTTCTGTGTTTAGCATGAATTTTCACACGCTCCCCACTTTTGTGAAGGCATGATACTGGTCCTTGCTAACCTGCTCCATGTTCCTCCATCAGAACATCTCAGCCCTCTCTGTTTTACAGGCTGGATTTCTAACACAGTGTCTTGCTTTCATCTGGCTTCCAGATCCCTCTAGCCAGATTTGATAATCCAGAATGCAGAGCGGTTTGCATCTTTGACACGCATGTACATTCAGAATCATGATCCCCACCCAAGATGCTCCCATGGTCACCTGTTGTGGCAAACAATTCCACCTTCCCAGCTAACTCTCCTTTCCTTGTTCCATTTTGTACTCTTATGGGCGCCCCTCACCTTCTCTCTATCCTCCAATAGGACATGCTAAGTGTTCAATAAACAACTGAATCAGTGAATGTCCACAAGCACTCTATGTGGATGTTCAAACAGTTCAAAGAATGCACTGAGTGTGAGCAGCTTCAAACCTCAAAAAGCTTCGCTGTCACCCCTATAATAGGACAGTATAAAACAATGCGGAAAGTGAGGATTCAAAGGAAAGCCGGGAACCTCCTGTGGGCTTTCATTAAAAACACAGATTATAAAGAATTTGAAGCGCTTCTATGAACATATTTTTAAAAATCATTGTTAGATTTATTAGGTGTGATGCTCTCAGCATGGCTAAGCTTTGTAAAAGACTCCTTTATCCTCTGTGATTACATAGCCCAGGCTGAAATCTTTGTTTAAAAGAGACCGTGTTTGGGATTTGCTTTTAAATAACCCCTATTGTGAAGAGACTGGGTAACAGAACTTGTAATGGATCCATGGGTGGGTTGAAGCTGGGCATCGGAACGTGGGAGCTGATGGTACCGTATTCACTGCTTTTTATGCATGACCTTTTAACAATAAAGTGCATCTCAAGTACATAGGCATTGAAAAACACTAGTCATTGTTTGAGCTATTTAATCCCCCAGGGATAAGATAGTTAAGCACCATAGTTAAATATATGTTCAAAATTTATAAATTACCATTTCAGTTTTTAGTAAAAGTTTATTCACTCCAATTTTGCTTGTTTTTTTTTTTTTGACCCAAATCTCTAGGAGCAAAGCAGACATAGATATGTATACCTACTGTGTGAGTGTGTGTGTGTGTCTGTGTGTGTTTTAAACTTTTAACTTTTAAAACCTCAAGACCTAGAAACTACCCATCAATTCTTTAGTAACATAGTTTGAGTCACAATAGACAAAAATCAGTACATCAACATTTATTATAAAATGTTTTCTTTTTTTAATTTATTTTTTTATTAGGTATTTTCCTCGTTTACATTTTCAATGCTATCCCAAAAGTCCCCCATACCCACCCCCCCAATCCCCTACCCACCCACTCCCCTTTTTTGGCCCTGGGTTCCCCTGTACTGAAGCATATAAAGTTTGCAAGTCCAATGGGCCTCTCTTTGCAGTGATGGCCGACTAGGCTATCTTTTGATACATATGCAGCTAGAGACAAGAGATCCAGGGTACTGGTTAATTCATATTGTTGTTCCACCTATAGGGTTGCAGTTCCCTTTAGCTCCTTGGGTAATTTCTCTAGCTCCTCCATTGGGGGCCCTGTGATCCATCCAATAGCTGACTGTGATCATCCACTTCTGTGTTTGCTAGGCCCCGGCATAGTCTCACAAGAGACAGCTATATCTGGATCCTTTCAGCAAAATCTTCCTAGTGTATGCAATGGTGTCAGCGTTTAGAAGCTGATTATGGGATGGATCCCTGCATATGGCAATCACTAGATGGTCCATCCTTTCATCACAGCTCCAAATTTTGTCTCTGTAACTCCTTCCATGGGTGTATTGTTCCCATTTCTAAGAAGGGGCAAAGTGTCCACACTTTGGTCTTCATTCTTCTTGAATTTCATGCGTTTAGCAAATTGTATCTTATATCTTGGGTATCCTAAGTTTCTGGGCTAATATCCACTTATCAGTGAGTACATATTGTGCGAGTTCCTTTGTGATTGGGTTACCTCACTCAGGATGATGCCCTCCAGGTCCATCCATTTGCCTAGGAATTTCATAAATTCATTTTTTTAATAGCTGAGTAGTACTCCATTGTGTAAATGTACCACATTTTCTGTATCCATTCCTCTGTTGAGGGGCATCTGAGTTCTTTCCAGCTTCTGGCTATTATAAATAAGGCTGCTATGAACATAGTGGAGCATGTGTCCTTCTTACCGGTTGGGACATCTTCTGGATATATGCCCAGGAGAAGTATTGCAGGATCCTCCGGTAGTACTATGTCCAGTTTTCTGAGGAACCGCCAGACTGATTTCCAGAGTGGTTGTACAAGCTTGCAATCCCACCAACAATGGAGGAGTGTTCCTCTTTCTCCACATCCTCGCCAGCATCTGCTGTCACCTGAATTTTTGATCTTAGCCATTCTGACTGGAGTGAAGTGGAATCTCAGGGTTGTTTTGATTTGCATTTCCCTGATGATTAAGGATGTTCAACATTTTTTCAGGTGCTTCTCAGCCATTCGGTATTCCTCAGGTGAGAATTCTTTGTTCAGCTCTGAGCCCCATTTTTAATGGGGTTATTTGATTTTCTGGAGTCCACCTTCTTGAGTTCTTTATATATATTGGATATTAGTCCCCTATCCGATTTGGGATAGGTAAAGATCCTTTCCCAATCTGTTCGTGGTCTTTTTGTCTTATTGATGGTGTCTTTGGCCTTGCAGAAGCTTTGCAATTTTATGAGGTCCCATTTATCAATTCTCGATCTTACAGCACAAGCCATTGCTGTTCTATTCAGGAATTTTTCCCCTGTACCCATATCTTTGAGGCTTTTCCCTACTTTCTCCTCTATAAGTTTCAGTTTCTCTGGTTTTATGTGGAGTTCCTTAATCCACTTAGATTTGACCTTAGTACAAGGAGATAGAAATGGATCAATTCGCATTTTTCTACATGATAACCGCCAGTTGTGCCAGCACCATTTGTTGAAAATGCTGTCTTTTTTCCACTGGATGGTTTTAGCTCCCTTGTCAAAGATCAAGTGACCATAGGTGTGTGGGTTCATCTCTGGGTCTTCAATTTTGTTCCATTGGTCTACTTGTCTGTCACTATACCAATACCATGCAGTTTTTATCACAATTGCTCTGTAGTACAGCTTTAGGTCAGGCATGGTGATTCCACCAGAGGTTCTTTTATCCTTGAGAAGAGTGTTTGCTATTCTAGGTTTTTTGTTATTCCAGATGAATCTGCTGATTGCCCTTTCTAATTCGTTGAAGAATTGAGTTGGAATTTTGATGGGGATTGCATTGAATCTGTAGATTGCTTTTGGCAAGATACACATTTTTACTATATTGATCCTGCCAATGCATGAGCATGGGAGATCTTTCCACCTTTGGTTATCTTCTTGAATTTCTTTCTTCAGAGACTTGAAGTTCTTATCATACAGATCTTTCACTTCCTCAGTTAGAGTCACACCAAAGTATTTTATATTATTTGTGACTGTTGAGAAGGGTGTTGTTTCCCTAATTTCTTTCTCAGCCTGTTTATCCTTTGTGTAGAGAAAGGCCATTGACTTGTTTGAGTTAATTTTATATCCAGCTACTTCATTTAAGCTGTTTATCAGGCTTAGGAGTTCTCTGGTGGAATTTTTAGGGTCACTTATATATATTATCATATCATCTGCAAAAAGTGATATTTTGACTTCTTCCTTTCCAATTTGTATCCCCTTGATCTCTTTTGTTGTCTAATTGCTCTGGCTAGGACTTCAAGTACAATGTTGAATAGGTAGGGCGAGAGTGGACAGCCTTGTCTAGTCCCTGATTTTAGTGGGATTGCTTCCAGCTTCTCACCATTTACTTTGATGTTGGCTACTGGTTTGCTGTAGATTGCTTTTATCATGTTTAGGTATGGGCCTTGAATTCCTGATCTTTCCAAGACTTTTATCATGAATGGGTGTTGGATTTTGTCAAATGCTTTCTCAGCATCTAACGAGATGATCATGTGGTTTTTGTCTTTGAGTTTGTTTGTATACTGGATTACGTTGATGGATTTCCGTATATTGAACCATCCTTGCATCCCTGGGATGAAACCTACTTGGTCAGGATGGATGATTGTTTTGATGTGTTCTTGGATTCGGTTAGCAAGAACGTTATTGAGGATTTTTGCATCGATATTCATAAGGGAAATTGGTTTGAAGTTCTCTATCTTTGTTGGATCTTTCTGTGGTTTAGGTATCAGAGTAATTGTGGCTTCATAGAATGAGTTGGGTAGAGTACCTTTCATTTCTATTTTGTGGAATAGTTTGTGAAGAACTGGAATTAGGTCTTCTTTGAAGGTCTGATAGAACTCTGCACTAAACCCATCTGGTCCTGGGCTTTTTTTGGTTGGGAGACTACTAATGACTGCTTCTATTTCTTTAGGGGATATAGAACTGTTTAGATCATTAACCTGATCTTGATTTAGCTTTGGTACCTGGTATCTGTCTAGAAACTTGTCCATTTCATCCAGGTTTACCAGTTTTGTTGAGTATAGCCTTTTGTAGAAGGATCTAATGGTGTTTTGGATTTCTTCAGGATCTGTTGTTATGTTTCCCTTTTCATTTCTGATTTTGTTAATTAGGATGCTTTCCCTGTGCCCTCTAGTGAGTCTGGCTAAGGGTTTATCTATCTTGTTGATTTTCTCAAAGAACCAGCTCCTTGATTGGTTGATTCTTTGAATAGTTCTTCTTGTTTCCACTTGGTTGATTTCACCCCTGAGTTTATTTCCTGCCTTCTACTCCTCTTGGGTGAATTTGCTTCCTTTTGTTCTAGAGCTTTTAGGTGTGTTGTCAAGCTGCTAATGTGTGCTCTCTCTAGTTTCTTTTTGGAGGCACTCAGAGCTATGAGTTTTCCTCTTAGGAATGCTTTCATTGTGTCCCATAAGTTTGGGTATGTTGTGGCTTCATTTTCATTAAACTCCAAAAAGTCCTTAATTTCTTTCTTTATTCCTTCCTTGACCAAGTTATCATTGAGAAGAGTGTTGTTTAGTTTCCACGTGAATATTGGCTTTCTATTACTTATTTTGTTATTGAAGATCAGCCTTAGTCCATGGTGATCTGATAGGATGCATGGGACAATTTCAATATTTTTGTATATGTTGAGGCTTGTTTTGTGACCAATTATGTGGTCAAATTTGGAGAAGGTACCATGGGGTGCTGAGAAGAAGGTATATCCTTTTGTTTTAGTATAAAATCTTCTGTAGATATCTGTTAAGTCCATTTGTTTCATCACTTCTGTTAGTTTCCCTGTGTCCCTGTTTAGTTTGTTTCCATGATCTGTCCATTGGTGAAAGTGGTGTGTTGAAGTCTCCCACTATTATTGTGTGAGGTGCAATGTGTGCTTTGAGCTTTACTAAAGTTTCTTTAATGAATGTGGCTGCCCTTGTATTTGGAACATATATATTCAGAATTGAGAGTTCCTCTTGGAGGATTTTACCTTTGATGAGTATGAAGTGCCCCTCCTTGTCTTTTTTGATTATTTTGGGTTGGAAGTCGATTTTGTTAGATATTAAAATGGCTACTCCAGCTTGTTTCTTCATACCATTTGCTTGGAAAATTGTTTTCCAGCCTTTCATTCTGAGGTAGTGTCTATATTTTTCTCTGAGATGAGTTTCCTGTAAGCAGCAAAATGTTGGGTCTTGTTTGTGTAGCCAGTTTCTTAGTCTATGTCTTTTTATTGGGGAGTTGAGTCCATTGATATTAAGAGATATTAAGGAAAAGTAATTGTTGCTTCCTGTTATTTTTGTTGTTAAAGTTGGCATTCTGTTCTTGTGGCTGTCTTCTTTTAGGTTTGTTGAGGGATTACCTTCTTGTTTTTTCTAGGGCATGGTTCCCGTCCTTGCATTGGTTTTTTTCTGTTATTATTCTGGATTCGTGGAGAGATAATGGGTGAATTTGGTTTTGTCGTGGAATACTTTGGTTTCTCCATCTATGGTAATTGAGAGTTTGGCTGGGTATAGTAGCCTGGGCTGGAATTTGTGTTCTCTTAGTGTCTGTATAACATTTGTCCAGGCTCTTCTGGCTTTCATAGTCTCTGGTGAAAACTCTGGTGTAATTCTGATAGGCTTGCCTTTATATGTTACTTGACCTTTTTCCCTTACTGCTTTTAGTATTCTATCTTTATTTAGTGCATTTGTTGTTCTGATTATTATGTGTCGGGAGGAATTTCTTTTCTGGTCCAGTCTATTTGGAGTTCTGTAGGCTTCTTGTATGTTCATGGGCATCTCTTTCTTTAGATTTGGGAAGTTTTCTTCAATAATTTTGTTGAAGATGTTTGCTGGTCCTTTGAGTTGAAAATCTTCATTCTCATCCACTCCTATTATCCGAAGGTTTGGTCTTCTCATTGTGTCCTGGATTTCCTGGATGTTTTGAGTTAGGATCTTTTTGCATTTTCCATTTTCTTTGATTGTTGTGCCGATGTTCTGTATGGAATCTTCTGCACCTGAGATTCTCTCTTCCATCTCTTGTATTCTGTTGCTGATACTCGCATCTATAGTTCCAGATTTCTTTCCTAGGGTTTCTATCTCCAGCGTTGCCTCACTTTGGGTTTTCTTTATTGTGTATACTTCCCTTTTTAGGTCTTGGATGGTTTTATTCAATTCCATCACCTGTTTGGTTGTGTTTTCCTGCAATTCTTTAAGGGATTTTTGTGTTTCCTCTTTAATGTCTTCTACTTGTTTAGCAGTGTTCTCCTGTATTTCTTTAAGTGAGTTATTTAAGTCCTTCTTGATGTCCTCTACTATCATCATGAGATATGCTTTTAAATCCAGGTCTAGCTTTTTAGGTGTGTTGGGGTGCCCTGGACTGGGCGAAGTGGGAGTGCTGGGTTCTGATGATGGTGAGTGGTCCTGGTTTCTGTTAGTAAGATTCTTACGTTTACCTTTCGCCATCTGGTAATCTCTGGAGTTAGATTTTATAGTTGTCTCTGTTTAGAGATTGTTCCTCTGGTGATTTTGTTACCCTCTGTGAGCAGACCTGGGAGACTAGCTCTCTCCTCTGAGTTTCAGTGGTCAGAGCAGTCTCTGCAGGCAAGGTCTCCTCTTTCAGGGAAGGTGCACAGTTATCTGGTGTTTGGACCTCCTCCTGGCCGAAGATGAAGGCCCAAAATAGGATCTTTCCCAGAAGCTGTGTTGCTTTGGCCTGTCACAAAAGCCATTGTTTCAGTAGTCCACACTCTCACCTGTGTAGACTACTTTCCGCGGAGTCCCAGAACCAAGGTGGCTCCCGCGGAACCTGAGGCAGAAGCCTCTCAGGCCGGGCGGACACCTGTGCTCTGACCAGGAAGGTGGCCGGTTGTCTGGAGCCGAAAATGGCACCGCCTCAGAGACTCTGTGGCTCTCGCCTGTCCCAGAGACTGCTGGCCTCTGTATTCCACACTCTCACCTGTGCAGAAATGTTTTCTTTTTATATCTGTGTTATTATAAAGATATATCCTGATCACCGTTTTCCTTCTCCCTGCTCCTTTCTTTAGATCCTCCTACTTCTCCACCCAGCCAACTCCAAGCCCTTTCTCTCTCTTTTTAAAAAACAGGCAGGCATACTGTGGTGGTTTGAACAGCTATGCCCCCCCCCCCACAGACTCATGTGTTTGAATGCTTGGCCCACAGAGAACGGTACTATTAGGAGATGTGACCTTGTTGGAGGAAGTGTGTCACTGTGGAGGTGGGCTTGAAGGTCAGGCTATACTCGGTGAAGAAGACAGTCCCCTTCTGCTGCCTTGCCTGCTGATCAAGATGTAGAACTCTCAGCTGCATCTCCAGCACCAGGTCTCCTTGGATGCTGCCATGCTTCCTGCCATGACGATAACGAACTAAGCCACTGGAACTGTAAGCCAGCCCCAGTTAAATGCTTTCCTTTTTAAGAATTGCTATGATCTGATGTCTCTTCACAGCAATTTAAAACCCTAAGACACATTTTTTTTAAAAAAACCAATTAAAAGAAAAAACACAAAATCATAAACTGTAATATACAAGCAAAGACCAGTAAGACAAAAAAAAAAAAAAAAGCCCAAACAAAGCAACATGAGACAAAAAGTGTACACAAATACCATTTAGTTTGTTTTGGATTGGCCATCCACTGCTAGGCAGGAGGCCTACTGGTCAGTGTAGTTAACATACCCAGTGAGGCTCTGTTGGGGAAAACTAACTTTTCCTTTGCAAGTGGATGTCAGTTGGCGCTAGCTTCTTGCTTAGGAGTAGGAGCTCCTGTCTACTTCTCTCTTTCGGTGGTAAAACCAGGTCTGGCTTAACTTGTGCTGGTCTTATGCAGACAGCCACAGTCTCTATGAGATCATATGTTCTTCAGTCCTACCGTGTCTAAATAAGTCATTCGCTCAGACCTTTACCCCACCCTCGCCTGTGTTCTGTTCATCCAAGTCTAAAGGGATGACTTGTGTAATGCCTGCTTATTTTCCCTTCACAATGTACATTCAAGTAATGCTACCCTCTTGCTTTTTTTCCCCACCATGAATGAGTGGGAAATAAATGAGTTTGTGAACTTTAGAAAACCATATTTTCTGAATATGTTAGTATGGTGATATCATAGTGTATTATTGTAAATATAAATATTTTTCTATGGCAAAGAAAAAAAGAGATATTTTTCTATGAAAAAAAGGAAAATATTTTTCATGGCAAAAAGAGCAATTGCCTGTTTAATCATAATAAGCATGTATTAATTTCTTATTATGGTTATAATAAATTATTACAACTGACTGGTTTCTAATGAAAATGTACTATCTTGCATTTCTGGAGGTCAGAAGTACAAAATAAATCTTATCAGGCTGATGTCAAGGTGTTAGCAACACTGACGTCCTTCTAGGACCTCCCCTCTTGCAGCTTCTACAGGCTACCCACAGTCCCTGGGCTCTTGACCCCATTGCTCCAGGCTCTGCTTTTATCACAGAGCTATTTCCTCCAAGCTGAGCGTGATCATCAATGTCTTGGGTCACAGCAGCTATGATCAAAGACATAGCCTGTGACTATAGATAGCAGCTGACTATCTATAATCACAGCCTATGTGTATTCCCTCTTAGGGGGAGCATGGAGGCACATAGGGGTCATGGCTTCATGGGCCTCACCAGGTTCTAAGGCTCGGTCAGATTTTACAGGTACCCTCTCCTCCCCAATTTGACAGGAGAGAGAACAGCTGATACGGGCGGGACTCCTCTATAGTGCAGCTGCCTGTCAGTTGCACACGAGGCTTTTCAAGAGTACAGGTGGTTTCGAGACATTCAGACTCGGACCAGCACTCTTCAGGGGTTCGATTCCTTCGAGTCACGCATGCCCCTGTAAATAATCCCAATAAATTCATGTGTTCACCAAGCTTTGTCGGACGGAATCCTGTCTTTGGATTGTAGGTGCCCTCACGACTGGAATGACTAGTCTGGCAGGAAATACGAGACAGAAATTTCTATTGTGGCAACCCCTCCCCTTACTCACCTGCCTCCCTACATAAGAACTCATAGCTGCACTGGACTCTGACCGATGCTCCAGAGTAGCTCTGTATCAAGATCTTCAATCACATCTCTAAAGACACTTTCTCTATGTAGAGCAGTGGCTCTCAACCTTCCTAATGCTGCAACCCTTCAATATAGTTCCTGATGTGGTGACCCCCAACCAGAAAATTATTTTTGTTGCTACTTTATAACTGTAATCTTGCTACTGTTATGAATCACAATGTAAATATCTGTGTTTTCCAATGGTCTTAGGCGTCCCCTGTGAAACTGTCATTTGACACCCCAGAGAGGTCCACTGGTTGAGAATTGCTGATGTTAAGTAACATATCTGTAGGCTCCAAGAATTTGAATATGGACCTTTTTGAGGTGGGGGCATTAATCCCATCTTCTATAGTATTCCATTATTCAGCCCACCCCCAAATTGAATGTATTAAACAGCTATGGCTACAATAATGTTGTGTAATAAACGACTACTCCAAAAATCCACAGCTCATGGCAGCAACCATGTATCTTTCTCACTTGTGAGTTACAGGTTGTCAACAGGCTCTGCTATGAGCTGAGAGTGGGATGGTTGGACACCAAGATTAAGGCCACATTTAAGCCTACTCCACATCTTTCTACCTAGAGTGCAGGCTGAGAAAGAGTGAGAGGTTTGGGCTTCTTCCCCCTAAACCTTACAAACTCATTTAAAGCCTGCCCTGGCTAGTGTTTTGTCAACCAACTCAAGACAAAATCATTAGAGAAGGGAGATCTTCAATTGAGAAAACTGCCCACCAGTTTGGCCTGTGGGTAACACTGTGGAGCATCTCCCCAGCGATTGATGTGGGAGGGCTCAGCTCATTATGAGTGGCGCCACCCTGTGCTGGGCCTGAGCTGTATAAGGAAGCAGGCTGAGCAGGACGTGATAAGCAAGCCAAAAGGAAACAGAATTCCTCCATGGCCTTTGTGCGGGATGGTTTTATGTCAACTTGACATAAGCGAAAGTCATCTTAGAGGAGAGATTCTCCATTTTAAAAAATGCCTCAATGAGATTGGGCTGTGAGCAGACCTGTAGAGCATTTTTTTAATTGGTGATTGATGGGGGATCGATGGGCCAAGCCCGTTGGGGGTGGTTCCATCTCTAGGCTGGTGGTCTTGGGTTCTATAAGAAAGCCAGCTCAGCAAACCATGGGGAGCAAGCCAATAAATAGCACACCTCTGTGGCCTCTGCAATCAGCTCCTGTTTCCAAGTTCATGCCCTGTTTGAGTTTCTGCCCTGACTTCCTTCCATGATGAACAGAAGAGTAGGGCAAATAAACCCTTTCCTCTCCAAGTTGCTTTGGTCATGGTGCTCCATCACAGCAATAGAAACCCAAAGTAAGCATGTGTTGCAGTTCCTGCCCTCAGTTCCTGCCTTGGCATCCCCCAAGATGTGTAAGCCAAGGAAACCATTTCGTCCCCAAGTTGCTTTTGATCATGGTGTTTTATCACAGCAGTAGAAATTCTAAGATTAAAAACCTCTGCTTCTGTCTTACCCACTTAAATTTTGTTGGCCTAATTCTATACCCAAATCTAAAGTTAATGAAATAGGAAAGTATATAACACCCCAAAGAAGAAAAAAAATACAATAAACATATGATAAATCAAGATTCAGTTTCCGATTCATTGTGTATGGTACTAGCCAGCTCAAACCTCCTCACTGACTCTGTCTTCAAGTATTTTGAACTTTGACAAGTCACTGAAATAAGTTCAAAACTTCTGACTGAGAATGAGACTTATTTGAAGGTAACAAACATTGAAATGACTCCAGAGAGTTTATCTAGGTCACGTATAAATACAGAAATAGCCAAAAATGGCTACTAAGCATCACACCAGTATGTAGACTAGAGTGTAGAGACAATTCTCCCACTAAAGAACTCTTCAGAACTGGTTATCATGGGCTCTAATTCTAGAACTCTAATTCTAGAACTTAAGAAGTCTGAGACAAAAGGATACTCATGAGTTTAAGGTCTTGTTTCAAACAATGAGGGGGGTGGGGGGACCTAAACGGTCTAACTGGTCTAACAGCTGATAACCATCTGTAATTCCACTTCCAAGGGACCTGACACCCTTCTCTAGCTCCCTCTGGCACCAGGGATCCCTATGGCACTCATACATAAATGCAAGCACACACTCATACACATAAATGAGAAACCCAAGCCATCTACTGTTTGGACTTACAGGTTCAGTCATACTTTACACACATGGCAGTTGCTTCATCCCCAAGAAGAAATCATATATATATATATATATATATATATATATATATATATATATATATATAAAAGAATGTCATGTATACAAGATAAGTCATGGCTACCTATAACTCCAGCTCCAAGAGACCTGATGCCCTCTACTGGCTTCTGTGAGTGCCTGCAGAAGACACACACACACACAAGTATATAATATTTTTTAAAAATCTCTAAAGAATAATTGAGCTAGAGAGTTGAATATATAATGACAACTCTCCTGTCCCTCATTGTCTTTCCATTGTCTACGACATTGCTTTACACAGAACATGGGCTCACTAAATGCATAGGAAATTAATATCCACAGTGTTGAAAACTTAAAACTACCAATAATATTTCATTTATGGTGCCATAGAAGAGCTCCATGCAAGTATCTGACACAACATGAGTTAATTGAGAATGGGGGAAATTCTTTATAAAAAGGCAACCGAGATAACTCATAAAATCTAAAGGCAGAAGGGCAGATAGGAAGCCACAGAACACTCTCTGCCTGTGTCATCTGCTTCTGCCTGCATGTCTTCATTCTCTGCACCAATTCACTTCCTTTCCAGGAAACACGGAGAGCAAAGTTTTCTATTTCAGGATGAGAAATGTGCAGAGACTGGATACGTCTCTTCCAAGCTTTCTGTAAATTTCTAGTAGGGGGATTTTTCTCCATACTTTTCCAGGCAGCCAATCACAAGACGTGCAGAATAGGTTTGTGGGAAGCAAACTTTTGTCTTTATGTAAAAACTCTCAAATGTAAGCTAGATGTCAGAAGTCACTTCTAATTATTAAAATGGAAGGAAATGAGAGGATGTCACCTCTAAGACTGGATTGTAAAAACGTTGGCTACCACCTGTGGCAACATGCTCCCTAGAATCTCTACCTCTGGGGCTAGCAGCAGCCATGTGAGTGGTTTGGGCAGTGAAACTATAGCTATACCCATATCACCACCCAACAATTTGGTTGCAATCTTATGAAAGATCTTGAGTTCGAGTCACTCAGCTAAGTCATGCCTAGGTTCCTGACTCAGAAAGGCCGATGATAAATGTTTGCTATTTGAAACCTTGAAACCTTAGCATAATTTGTTTCTCAAAGTAAATGTTTCCAAAGGAAGTTGAGTTATCGGTGAAGTCAGTGGATCATCTAAAATGCATCCCCTAAAGGTCTGTAATGCAGATGCAAATATTTCTACCTCAAATAACAAAAACAAGTAAGCATAATACGTTAAAAGCAAGTCTTCTCAACCGTGGAGCAAAGGTAGTGGTCCACAACAAATCAGTCCCTACATTTCTATCTTCCTCTTCTACTATGCAAGTTCTGAGATGCTCACAAGAATATTACTCTTCTATTTGGTAACACCCACCTGGGCAAATGATCCAGGCCTCAGATGTTCCCTCGTTCACCATCCTGTCATCCTCGTCTGGTCCTTCCACTGTTCATCACAATTCCACTTAGACTACCTAGGAATGTGTTTGGACTGACTGCTCACCAGAGGATTTCACTGAAAGCTTCACAGAGTTGTGATTGACTGGGAGATTTTGAGGGTTGCACATGAGTTTGGTTTTCTATAACCTGTTGCTGTCCCAATTAATGTGGAGAAAGAAAACTTGTATATTTAAGAGTTTAATGCCAGCACTAGTCGAACCTAAGCTTAGGTTTCCATGACCACTTCGCTCCTGCAAGACATCTGAAGATGTGCCATCCCTAGGAAACGAACAACCTCGAAGAAACACAAAACCATTAAACACATGAAAGGTTTGAGAGTGGTGGGTATGTGGTGAGTAGATGGGGGAGTGTGTGTGGAACTGGAGAAATCAGAAGATGTAGGAGATGGTAACTTGAGGTGAGTAGAAAAGGTAGGAAATTGTAGAAAGGAGGAAGGAGATCAAGTATTGTAAGTACTACATTAATCACAGCTTTCTAAATGAACAGAGATGAGAGTGAGTGTAGATACGATATTTATTAAACTGACTTATAGGATACAGTCTGGGTAATCTAACAATGGCTGACTCATGAAGAGAAGGCTGTGAATCTGGTATTTGTTCAGTCTGAGGCTTGATGTGTTGCCCAATCTGGGCTGGAGTCGTTGGGGATTCCTGGAGACTTGCTGGAATCCTGAAGAAGTTGAATTTTATGCTGGCCACGGCAGCAGGGTAGACAACCTTGCTATGGAGAATAAGGAAAAGCAGGTTAAAGCAAAAAGCTTTCTTCTTCCATGTCCTTTCGGACACCATAAGCATGGCCCAGATTTAGGGTGCTTCTTCTTTCTTCAGATATTCAGATTAATTAAAATCCTCACCAGAATGCCTGGCAGCTTGGGTTTTAGTTGATTCCAGATGTGGTCAAGTTGACAACCAAAATTAGCCAACATAAGAATATAGGGGGAAAAAACCCTCAAGTCTATTTAGATTTTTGCACACACATATGTTAAACATAAAAACTGCTTGCTATAAAAAGAACGTTGATTATAACAGCTGGAGGAATTTTTTAACAGCTCAGTAATTAAGAGCACTCATACTCTTCCAGAGGACCTGGGTTCAATTCTCTGCACCTACATAAGGATTCCCAGCCATCTATAACTCCATTCCCAGAAGATTCAATACTCTTCAGGCCTCCACAGGTACCAGGCACGCCATGATGCATAGACATGCATGCAGGTAAAACACTCAGACACAGAAAATAAATAATACATTTAAAGAATATAATTGTGTTCTGCAGCCATGATATTTCAATCCTGGGAAAAATTAGGAGGATAGGTAGGTAGGTAGGTAGATAGATAGATAGATAGATAGATAGATAGATAGATAGATAGATAGATAGACAAATAGATAGATAGACAGATGTCTCCTTTCAGCTTCTAGTCTGACATTCTAAGCAAGTCACATGAGACAAGAATACAGCCTTGCTCCTTGATTGACAGATTTGTGAGACTCTCTTAGTTTTCACCTGTCAGCACACAATACTATTCCAGAAAGAATCTGACTCCCCACTTTCTTCCTTCTGTGGATCTCTGGGCTTGCAAGATTCTCTCCGCTTCTTATATCTTGGGTTCTTGCATCAATCTTGCCAGGACCCTTGAAAGATATGTTTGAGCACTGAACAAAGAAACCTAACAGGGAAATCGAAGGGGCTAAAATCCAGCCTAGCCCCTGGGGGACTCTGAGTTTACCCTGTAGAGAAGGTGGGTTTGTAATTCATCTTCCCAGGGAACTCGTTTTCTTGACATTTGCAAAACTGCTGTGTAGACAGGCAGTGTTCACTAGCACTGCCAGAACCACATTCTGCTAGACAGTTTGAGGTCAATGCGATCACTTGGGCCCTCCCCTCATGCTCAGCATCCATTGATCTGACAAATAGTGAAGTAACGTAGAACATACATATCAACAGGGAAAATCTGACCGGTTTTTCTCTGAGATGCAGAAGAGGTATAAGGAGCTCAGTTTGCTATAAAGGGAAATGCAGGATGTCAGGAAAACATTCAAGGAGTCTCAAAGAGATTTGTCTTCGGACCCCAAGCCCAGAAAGGCATCCTCCATGTTGACTGATGCCGCCATTAGCAGAGAGTACATACTATGCTGCTTGGTGTATGAACTAAAGGTCTGGGTTTTTTTATGCGTGCAGTTGCTCTATTTAAACTGCCCACGTACAGGCTGATCTGATATAAAGCCCCTTTGTTGCAACTCATTGGCTAAGACCTCACCAACCACAAAACAATAGCTTTGAAAGAAGAATCATCTCAAGGTTTGGGAATGGGGAAACCATTTTCTGTCTCAATGGACCTTGATGGCCAGGTCTTTTTTTTTTTTTTTTTAAATCAACATATAACATGGAGATGATAATTATGATGATAAATCTTTTTTTTTTCTTTTCAAAGAAAAGAATGGGGTTTTTTGGCACAAACTGAGAAGCCACTTCACGAACAATTGGGCACCCAAACAATTGGAAATATTTCAGAAGAACAAATGAAGCAAAGGAGATCACGGAAAGCAGGAAATATATGGGTGCAATTTTGAGCCTAAATGAACATGCAGGGCCATATACAAAATAATCAGTGAGATGTGAAAAGTGATGTGGGTCCCTTTGATTTGAATCAGCAGGGTGTGAAGGACTCTTATTATCACAGAGAAACCTCAGCGCCAGTTTGCCCTTGTCCGAATCCAGGCATCCACAGTCCAGGCTCTGGAGATGCATGAGCCCAGAGCTAAGGGGCCCCCTGCTGGGGGCTAGTGAGCAATTTAGAAGCCAATGCTCTCCCCGAAGATGGCTCAGAGGTTTTCCTCCTGTCATTTTTCTCCTGGTAACGTTTCTTTCCATTAGAAGTTTGGAAATGCTCTTGTAATGTGGGAGTTCTGCTCGGAGAAAAGAGGTGGACTATATTTTCCCACTAAATCCAGTGAAATCGATACGCCATCACATGTGGAATAATCTTCCATCCATACTTTCAGATAACCAAGGGCAAGAAAGAGCAGGGTCCTTCCTAGCTCAAAGAAAGAACCAAAGACTGTGTTTCCCAACCCTCCAGAGGACCTAAAGATTTTTCTCCAGAAGTTTCTAAACTGAAAAGGGACACAGATGCGGAGAGTGCTAACATGCTGGGCACTCAGGAGAAGCATTGCTGTACACTCAGTTGTCTTGTACACACAGAGGAGGTGTGTCTGTACCACGGCGTATGCATGGAGATCAGAGGACAAACAGCAGGAGTCAGTTCTTTCCTTTCACTCTGTGGGCTCGAAGGATCAATCTCAGTTGTCAAGCTTGGCAGCAAGTTCCCTTATCCACTGAGGCAGCCCAGTGGCTCAGAAGACATTTTTAAAGCAAGTAATTGTTTAGAGCTTATTTCTAGGTCACCTTAAAATGACCAGGAAAAAAAAAATGAACAAAACTGTATAGTGTGGCAGGACTCTATTTCTAAATCTTAATCTATTCTCCTCTGTTTTCAAAACAATCCTTAGGGGTGGGGGTGGGGGTGGTGGTGGTGTTTCCTTTTCTAGCCAATGTAGAAAGAGAAATAAAATTCAAAACTGACAGGCAAAGGAAAGGGAAGGTTATGTAAAAACACCGTCCTGGGTTGGAGAGATGACTCAGCAGTTAAGAGCACCGACTGCTCTTCAAAGGTCCTGAGTTCAACTCCCAGCAACCACATGGTGGCTCACAACCATCTATAATGGGATCAGATGCCCTATTCTTGTGTGTCTGAACATAGCAACAGTGTACTCATATAAATGAAGGAATCTTTAAAAGAAAAAACTTTCCACTGAGGACTAGACAGAAAGAGTAGGGCAGAGTCAGGAGTGCACACAGACATGTGTATGAACAGCATAAAATCTGTGATAAGAAATATAGCAGGACTGGACCCAAAGCATGACACAGTCTGGTAGAACTGTATTGTGTTCACCCATGATGCCTGGATGCATATCATCCGCACCTTATCTTTTCACTGAACTGGCAAAAATGGAGCAGACATTTGCAGTGGTCCAGTCACCAGAGTGACTTGACCAGCTTTTAGTCAGAAGCTAGAACTATTGAAATTTCACTAATAGGTGCAGGAAAATGCTCCAAGTCTCCTCTTGCCACATTGCCATAACTCAGAAGACTTAAGAGTCTAACTGGAGGGAGGGATAGAAAAAGTGAGGGAGATGAAGGGGGCGGGGGACAGAGAAGAAAAAGGGCACGGTGAATAGCTAGACACTAAAACAGTTGTGTTGGGCTACATGTCTGTCACTCATCTTATGGAGTAATCATATTCATTAAGTTATGAGTTAGATAGAAATCATTACTATTTTCCCCATAGTTTACAATTCACATTTTTTTATATCAGAACAAATATGGGTATATTCTAGAATCAAAATTCACACAAATTTGTGACATAAAAAGTAAGGAATTGCTGTACTTAGGAGGATAAGATATGATCTTTATGGATATCAATTAATATCCATGCTATTAGAGAACACTGACTAGGAATGATTGAAAATCACTAGCCTGAAGTCTACAGAAAGAAGAATCCAGGAGATACTGATAGCCCAGTCTTTGTGACTACTCATGGGCGGAGAGGCCGTATTGACAACTAAAACCTGCTGGATGTTGTCATGTCGCAGTTCAGGAAATGCAGATGTGTGAACACTTAAACAGGCAATATGTCTCAACTTTACTAATGACTAAACTCTATTAGAAAGGGTACAGTCTGGAATCCACACCATCTTAACTCCTTCAAAACAAATATCCATTCGTTGATGGTATGTTTCAAGGGAAAGTGCTCTAAGAGACACTAATACTGGGCTCATCTCCAACCCCTCATCATTAAGTAGTAGACATGTTTACCTACACTCTTTCTGTGTTTGTGATGTCTTTCCTCTGTTAAGACAGTTCAGTCAAACCATCATAGAGAATCTTCCATTCCCTAACTCAGCCAGCCCTGGCCTCAGCCTACTCCCTTCCTAATTCTCTGCCATCTTATGCCTTCATCTAGCTCCCTGCCCACCCTCCCCTGGTTAATATTTACCTCACTGCCTCAGTTATTTATGCTGTAATTAAGTGTGTGTGTGTGTGTGTGTGTGTGTGTGTGTGTGCGCGTGTCTTGGGTAGAATTTTAAAAATAATGCAAGGAAGATTACTTTAGATTAAATTGAAAACTTTAGTAATTTGATTTGCAGGAAAGGAAGAACAAAGTGTCACCACCCAAGTGCTTTTAAATAAGTCATAATTAATTAAACATGCATCTGTGTTTGGCTGCTCAATTTATGACTAATTATGCAGAAAATGTAACTGCACACTGAAGTATTCCATTGCATCTTATTTATGCCAGCCAGCGGTTGTGGGGGTTTGGGATGTTGTTGTTGTTCTTGTTGTTGTTTTTGTTGTTGTTGTTGTTGTTAATGGTGTGTGCAACTGTTGAAATTGTTGAACTTTTGTCAAGACACAAGTAATCAGATGATTCTCCTAAAATATAGTTGTTCCTGTTGAGCAAACAAACAAACAAAAAAC
The DNA here is from genome assembly GCF_978045245.1 of Mus caroli. NCBI lineage: Eukaryota > Metazoa > Chordata > Mammalia > Rodentia > Muridae > Mus > Mus caroli. The sequence goes on from NW_028227270.1 coordinate 14,340,523, forward strand.
CATACAATTGTTTCCTTGCCCAGCCTATTTCTATTGTAAATAAAATTTGGGGTACAGTTCAGTGGTAAGGACACATGCACTGTGTATTGAAGGCCCTGAGTTCAAGCCACAGTACTACAAGAAAATGTCTTTCTCTTCTGATGTCCTCTGTACTTGCTAGGAAGTCACACTAGGTACATCTTCCCAGCTTCGTTTCTCCTATAGATTTGTGATCTAGACTTTTTATTTTCGTGGAAGAGCCACAAAGCTCAAAGGGATCATGAATGACCATCACATTTATGTCAGCCAAGACAGGCTTCTTTTTAATAACTCTAAAGGGAATTTGTAACCTTTCCTCCATCTTAAGACGCCTAATAAAGTGAATATCAAGGAAGCAAAGGAAATAAAACCAAATTTAAAACTTCCTCTGAATAAGTCATGGGAATAGGAGCTTTTATGAATATTTTCCCACTGAAGGGAAAAAGACACAGAGATAGAGGAAAGAGTAAAAGTTTCAAAGGCTCTCATAATATTACAACTACTTTATTGTGCTTCCCAGAATCTTCTATGGCAGCTTTACACAATTACAAGTTTTCTGTAGAATAAAATAAATCCTAGCATCCTTTGTTGCCCGGTCACATACAGATGTCACCTGTAAGAAGCAGTCCAGCTATCGAATGCAAACCCATTCTGGCCCTTCTGCATGAAGAATCCATGATGCCATTGGCAGTTCCTTTAGACATGTTTCAAGGAAAACACAGCTTCTGGCCCTGCTGCAGGCAGGAAGCCTGTGAAGCAGCGACATGCAATGGGGCACAGAAAGACATTTATCAAAGCTCCTTCCCTGCCATTCTTCTGAAAGGAAAAGATCAAAGCAGTTGGGCCACCGAGGCACTGGAATTCACCAGGACCTTACAGTAGAGTATGGGCAAGAACTGAATTTGGGATATGGGAAACCACAGGGAAATAGGAATGGAGTTGCTTGTTACTTTTAAGTAGAATAACCCTGGCCTGACATGCAGCTGTAGATAGATGTCTGAGTGACTCTAACGTATACTCTCTACAAAAATAGAAGAGTAAGTTTTTCTTCTTCAAGAAGAAAAAATATAATAGAAACAGCACCAACAAGACCTACCATTTAAGGCAGGCAGAACAGAGTAGAAGAAATAAACGGTCAAGCTGATAAAAATATTCTCTCTCTTCCATTTGGTTTGATCCCAAAACAAGTGTATTCAAGATTGGCATCCTAGTGACTTCTCCCTGTCTAGCCTGTTGCAATCACTAGCACACATCTATTTCTAAGCATCAGTGCTCACTCTTTCTCTTTGGCTCCTTATGTCAGAGCCATCAGCAGTGTTCACCATAGCTGTCACAGATATGAGTAGATCCTGTGGAGGTGTCCAGTGTTCAGCCTGAAAAATCACTATGGGCACAACCTCTGAAGCACTATTAACATGGAATTAAGAGTCAGAGAGAAGCATTGCTTACCTAACAGCAGTTGAAGGAAAACTACAAGAACGTGCACACACATAAGACTTTTTCTTCAATTTTTTAAAAATGTTATTAGGAAAATCCATAAATACAAGCACTTATTATTGAAACATTATCAAAGGAGAGGACAACTTTTTTGTTTGTTTTTAAGATGTGGCTTCACTATATGTAGCCTTGGTTAGACTGAAATTTGCTAAGTAGACCAGGCTGGCCTTGAACTCATGGAGATCTGATCTGCTTGCCTCTGCATCTCAGGTATGTGCTGCTACGACCATCAGTAGGTAAAAAATTTATAACTAAACATGCAAGTGTTAGTATTAAACCTTGTAAAGAGTTACCTTTACGTGGGAAGAGAGGGAACATTCAAAAAAGAAACACAAATTTATGAAAGATAATGTTTATTATGGGCATTGTAAATGAAATTCATAATGGCACAATATAATCAAAGCGAGCCGAAGGGATTGAGAAAATCATTAGAAATGAGTGTTGAGCTAGACAGGAGTAATATGTGCAGGTCAGAAAGCAAGAAATGTGGAAGCCGTCGTCCACTGTGTTGGCTGACAGGACCATGGATGAAGGCTGTTTGTCATTGCGTGGGATTAAACCATTTCCAAGGCCACCCAGAACAAACTGGAAGCAACATTACTTCCATATTTCACGGGGGTGCTTGCTAGTGACAAGCTCACACCTCAGAAAAAGCTCCTTTGTCTCCATAACCAAATGTATCTAATCCTCACTTACTTAACTGAGACAGCAAAAAGTGCAGGGCACCGACATGGCCCTTACCCTCCAGGGGATTATAGTCCAAAGCTGGCAAATTGGGCTTTGACGAGCCTGTAGCATAATTAACGCAACTAATGGTGAAGAATGGGTCTTCTGCAAGCCTCGCTGCCACCAGACAGAGCAATTTGTAGTCATCACTGATCTGAGCCGAATTCAAATTGGTGACCCAAAGGCTCCACTGTCTCGGTGTTATTTTCAATCTCTCGGCGATCCAATCTCCACGAGTTTCATTTTTCATTCTTACTGTGCAGTCATCATCGGCTACCAGAGGGAAAGCCCACAATCCAGACGCACTAAAAATAGCATTCTTGCCTCCTGAAAGCCAGACTCAGATTTATGACAGTTTTAAAATTTGGTTCTTCGTCTTAAAGTTCAACAATCTATAAGAACGGCACAAAGTAATACCTACCCGGTCTTTCGAGCATGAAACACCAATAGCCTAATGCAGCAGGCGATCAGGCTTTGGTGTGATCCATTTACATCAGGGGGAGAGTGTGTGTTCCTTGGCTTGACAGGTTGACGTGCCTGCCTGTGTTTTCCACTTAATCAGCAGAATCATTAAAGCTCTGAGGGCTTTGATGGCCTCAATAAAGAGCATCTATTTCTGTAGAACCTATCACTATAAATAATTTAACCAGGATACCCCCCCAAAAGCCTATAAAAAGAGGATGAATTATTCTTTCGTACTTAAATCATAGACCACTGTGAAGCTGAACCAACAAGGAAAGTTTAGGTTTAAAACGAGGGCAGGTGATGGCCAATAGTAAATCCCCTGGTTAAGTGAAAAGCAGGTTACAAAAGGCAGAATCCATTTTCTATTTTAAACTTGTGTGTCCGCGTGCATGTGCGCGTGTACACGTGTGCGTGTGTGTGGTCAACCCATTCAAAAGTCCTGGGAGAAATGGGCAGTCATATGCTAATCACAGGGGTGACTTGTAGAAGACAAAATATTCACATTCTCTGACTGTTTTGCATAATCTAGTCTCAGAAAAATAAAAGTGTTTCCATGTAGGAAGTTCTCTATCTCTCTCTCTCTCTCACACACACACACACACACACACACACACACACCAGTGCAAATCAAGTTGTCTTCTACGTTTCCATCTGACTATTGACGTATCAAGAACGGAGGGAACACTCTTAAAGACTGACGTCATTCAGGACAACAAAACAACTGATGAGTCCGAGAGAAGTAACCTGGCCCTGCCCTGCAGTTCACAGGACAGTGTCCCAGAGACAGCTGATACTGAAAACTCTTACCCACACATTAGAATGTAGTTACAGAAGTCTGACTCCTACATGAACAGCAGAATTTTGCTCTAGAAATGCGCGGGTGGAGTGTTCATCAGCCAGTAGTGGAACTTTAGTCACCTCTGAAGAAAGGATAGTTAAGGTGTGAAAGGCCTCCCTGGACAGAGAAACAGACAATATGGCGCTGGTTGCTGTAGAAAATTAACATAACAATCAAGGGCCAGAGCAGGGTACCAGTCAGGCCTGGGGCAGGTAGAGGGATAGGGCAAAAAGGATACAGCCAGGGAGACGCTCCTTCCACCAAAGTCCTGATTCCACTGGTGATGCTAGGAAAGAAGAAAGAAAAAGCACCTTGTCAGCGCTATTATTATGGCTCCTCGATTCTGGTTCTGAACCACAGACCAAAAGGTCTCAGTATCTAAACTAGAACAACACAGGGCAGATGAAGTCAATTCCCCCTGGTAAGACCTTCCTCACAGACGCTAAGATAATACTACCTCTGATGTTAGCTGTTGAAATGTAGATAAGGCAAAGGGGTTTGTGTTGATAATTCCAAAAGTAGGTTTTCTGAAAGCATTCAGAATATCCTCTCTCCAAAGCCAGGACCTCCTGTAAAGCAGCTAAGAGCCCCTGAGGTCCTGAATGTCTTTAACAGAAGACATGATCTGAAAAGACTGAATTGATTCCATGCTGTTCATCTGGAAACCAAGTCATCAAGCCAGTGGCCTTCCCTCTCAGCTTCACCAATGACATTCAGAATAAAGATTCTGACAGGGGAGATCCTTCATCCCAGGGCCTAGCATCTTTCCCTGACCCTTGTTTGCTCAGGAAAAACTGGTCCTTTCCTTGCTTCCCTCCCACCAGCATTGGCAGCTTAGCCTCTATTCTCTTCCAGAATCAAGAGATCAGATTCATTTCAAATTCAAATCGAGACCAAAGCTCTAGTTCCCATATTTAAAAAAGAAAAAAGAAGAAAAAGAAAAAGAGGACGGTAGAATGTTTTAAGACTCCAGACACTTGACTGCTATGAGGCTGTCCCCAGGAAGGAAGTGTTAGAGAGTAGAGGGAGAGCCATGGCTACCCTGAAGGATAATTTACTCCTGAGGGATCTCTCTAGACCACGTCACCAAAGCAAGTTAAGAACAGCCCCAGAGTCCAGTTCAAATGAAGATCTACACAGCCATGTTTCAGCCAAAATCTCTGAGGATCAAAATATTAAATTTGGCTTGGGGTGCCCTAACTTACAAACTGCACTGCTTCGGGGGGTTGATATCCTACAGCCACAAATAGGAGAATGGCATTTCTTACCTCCCAAGTCACAGGGCTAAAAGCCCTCGTGGATGAGCAGAATTTTCTCAGTCTTAACCACTTCTTAATGTGAGGGACTTGCTCCCAGTGGAGGAACACCAGGGAAGGCTGCTCTAGGGGAACCAGCAGTCCAGAGGAGAAATTGCTCCAGGCATTGGCTTGGGGAGAATGTGGAGAGAATTTGAAGAGGGTTCATGAAAGGCTTAGGGACAGAGAAGAAGGACAAGATGCTGCCTTTCTCAGCACACTCTGCCTTCAGTCTCCTGCCTCAGTCAAGCTCCACAGGAACCAGTTACCACAGGAACCTGGGAGGCTACACTCTGCCAGATCAACCTCCTGACCAACAAAACAGAAACCCAGCCCATGGCTCTGAAGACAGCTGAGAACTCACAGATTCTTCAAGATACGTTGAAAAGGTTACTATTTCTGTGTGGGAACCACTCTGTTCCTAAAATAGCCAGCACCCGGATCAGTGTGAGTGCGCATGTGTGTGTCTGTCACAGTGGTAGCAAACTGTGTCTAAGTGGTTCAAGGGAGTTCTCTTCAGTGGCCATCAGGCAGACCACGTGGATCAGATACACTGAGCCCTGCCCTTCACCTTCACCCAGAATGGCACTGATCTTCGTTTGTTTCATGGCACAGTAAGATTCTACTTGAAGAAAGAGTGTATCAGTCAGGAACTTGTGGGCAGTCTCTATATAGTAAAGGAATTTGTTGATGACTTACAGTCTTCAGTCCAACTCCCAACAATGATCAGCAGCAGCTGTGAATCGAAGTCCAAGGATCTAGCAGTTGCTCAGTCCCACAAGGCAAGCAGGCAAAGGAGAGAAAGAGTGTAAATCTTCCTTCTTCCAATGTCCTTATGTAGGTCTCCAGCAGAAGGTGTGGCCCAGATTAAAGGTGTGTACCACCACGTCTTTAATCCCAGATGACCTTGAACTTGGAGATCTCCCTGTCTTAATCTTCTGGAATTCATGGTCACTATACCTCAAGATCTCCATGCCAAGATCCAGGCCAGAAACTTGTATCTCCCAGCCTCCAGATTAGGATCACTGGTGAGCCTCCAGTTCTGGATTATAGTTCATTCCAGATATAGTCAAGTTGAAACCAGAAATAGCCACTATAAAGAGTTTCTAACACATGAGCATTCTCTGGTCTATCAAATTGCTTCTAAGATGTGGCTCACTTAGTATTCAACTATACATTTTCCTTTCAATTCTTTCAATAGTAAGTGATCAATGTCTTTGTTTTTTACTGGACATGCTGACTTAGTCAGGGTTTCTATTCCTGCACAAACATCATGACCAAGAAACAAGTTGGGGAGGAAAGGGTTTATTCAGCTTACACTTCCACATTGCTGTTTATCACCAAAGGAAGTCAGGACTGGAACTCAAGCAGGTCAGGAAGCAGGAGCTGATGCAGAGGCCATGGAGGGATGTTACTTACTGGCTTGCTTCCTCTGGCTTGCTCAGCTTGCTCTCTTATAGAACCAAGACTACCAGCCCAGAGATGGCACCACCCACAAGGGGATCTCCCCACTTGATCACTAATTGAGAAAATGCCTTACAGCTGGATCTCGTGGAGGCATTCCCCCAACTGAAGCTCCTTTCTCTGTGATAACTCCAGCCTGGGTCAAGTTGACACAAAACTACCCAGTACACATGCATACACTAAATATTACTACAGGCTGCCATCTTAGAACTTAAGCACATATGTAGCTGTGAACCAAATGTTTGAAATGCCAAATGCTTTTCCCCCAAATAAAGTCATGATGGTCAGAACCTCAGACCCGGAGCCCTCCTGTCCCCTTAACCATAATGTATCTGAAATGGGATTTGAGACCTCCAATAGAGTCCAGTTGCTATTTAGAACAATAACTGAAAAGGGAAACGTACTCAACGTCCCATCAGAAATGTAGGGCGGAGACCTGTGAGGATAAATGAAGGGAAGTTATGAGTCCTAGGACAGGACAGCAGGGAAAGCCATTGTACCCTTCTTGGATGTTTGGTTGGTTGGATGGTTAGATTGGCTTCAGAATTGTTGTGGTTCTAGGTATCAAACCTAGAACCCTGCGATTGCCAGATAAATACTCCACTCTTGGACCACACCCCCAGCCCTCAGCTTGGGCTTCTGAAATATCATTTTGTTTTGCAGAGGTTTTTTTTTTTCCAGCTTTTTTGAGGTCTGTGTGTGTGACAAAATAAATGTAGACAGGGCATACAGTGTGGTTCAATTTAAGTATACCTTGTGCAGTTGGGGTCTGGCGGCTCATGACTGTAATCCCAAATGTTGGTTTGAACGGCCTGAAACGAGAGGATCATCATTGGAGTATCTTCCACAATCAAGTTGATAATATCTCTATCACCTGACACAGTTTCCATTTTGAGTATACATATGTGTACGTATGTGTGGTGAAGGCTTCAGATCCATTCTCTTAGGAAGCTTCAGATACCTAAGACATGATTACTAACTCGGGTCACGTGTGCCTAAGATCACCAGAAGAAACGCATCACATACTTGAACTTCTACATCCTTTGATGAACATTTCTGCCCTGGTCCCCATGTCTAGAACCATCATTCTACTATGCTTCTCCAAATCTGTGATTTTTAAGATTATTTATATAAGTGATATCATGCAGTATTAATCGTTCAGCATTGGGATAATTTCATCCACTGTTACTATCCCCAGTGGAAGGACGTCCTTCTTTTTAGGACTGAATAATATTCTCTTCTTGTGTGCATGTGTTCGTGTTAAAACTTTCTTTTTCACTCATCAGTTCGCTAGGGGAGTGTACCTGTCCAAATGCACTTGTGTACATGTGCACATGGAGTCCAGAAGTCAACAGTCAATGGTGCTGTTTTCCATGATTCACCCTGTTATTGAAATAGGGACCTAGGACTCATCGGTTTGGTCAGGCTGCCTGGCCAGTGACACTGAGGGAGCCTCCTATGTCCACCTCCCTGGGACTGGGTCACAAGCAAATACCTGGACTTATATGAAGGAGCTGGGGGTTAAACTCGGGTTCCCTTGCTTTCAAGACAAGCACTTCCCTGACTGAGCCACCCCCCTCTTTTCATCTGTTTATGGACATATTTTTTCCCATACCTTGGAAACTATAGCTAATCTATAGATGAACATGAAACATAAATATCTCTTTGAAATGCTGAGTAATTTTCCTTCAGCCATACACTCAGAAGTGCCATAGCTGAATGCATACCAGCTCTTTCTTAATTCATTGGGAAATCTCCACACTGTTTTTCCACAATGGCTACCTCCCTATACATTCCTACCAACAGGGAGCAAGGTTCCCTTCGCTCGCCTCTTCATCGGCATGTTACTTCTTTCCTTTCTGATAATAGCCACCCTCACAGATAGGGTATGGTAGCTGGCCGTGGTTTTTACTCTGATTTGCTAAATACTTGATAATACAGAGCCCATTCACAAACTGCTGGCCACTTGTGTATCTCCTTTAGAAAAGGCCCGTTGACATCTTTACCAGTTACTGAGTTGGTTTTTGGTTTTCTGCTTGAAAGTTATTCTTGTACGAATTCCTTATTTTTTAAGACTAAGCCATTATCAGAGATAGAGCAGTGTTACCATTAATTTAGGTGTCAGTCTGCTTGGATTAATAAATCTAGATAGCAAATGAACGTTATTTCTGAAAAAGATTAACATGTACAGTGGAGGACTGAGCTGCAGAGATCTCTCTTCAGTGACTTATAGCAGGCACCACCAATCAGCTATCGACCCTGAACCAGAGCCAAGGGGAAGATGAGTGTCCACCCCCGCCGTGTGTGTGTGTGGGGGGGGGTGCGCGCGTGTGTGTGTGTGTGTGTGTGTGTGTGTGTATGTGTGTGTGTGTGCGTGTTGTGTGTATGTGTGCGTGCGTGTGTGTGTGTGTGTGTGTGTGTGTGTGTGTGTGGTGTGTGCCCTGACTGGATCCCAACCCCATTCATGAATCTCCTCAGCCTCTATACTCTCCAATTTTGCTAAAACCCCTGTTCTCTATAAATCTACCTATGGCGATTGGCATATATCTATTCCCTGGTTCTATTTCTCTAAAAAATATCAATTAATATTTAAACCTTATAAATTGTTTTCAATTCAGAGTGTCCATTTTTACTTTATTTTGTTGACTTATGTTTCTATACAAAACTTTTTCAGGGGCCTAGAGAGACGGCTAACATCACTGTAGCATGTCCTCTAGGTTGTCCTGTAAGAGCTTCACAGTTTCAGGTCTTAGGATGAAGCCTTTAATCCAGTTTGAAATGGTATTTGCCTATGGCATAAACTAAGGGCTCAATTTCATACTTTTTTAAATGTAGATATCCAGCTTCCCCCACAAATCATATTAGTAATTCACTCATTTATTTATTATGGGACTATTCATTTTCTTCTGTGTATCCTTTGTCAAGAATAGTTCACTGTCTGTGGGTAGCCTGTCCCTTCCCAGATTACATCTACCAGGAAGTTATTGTAGGTGTCTGTGTTTTTCAATGGTCTTAAGTGACTCCTGTGAAAAGGTCTTTCAACACACCCCAAAAGAGGTTGCAACCCACAGGGTGAGAATAAATGAGATATAGTGTCTGCTATGGCAGCCATTACAAACTACTACAAGTCCAAGAAGAAGGTGGTTTGCTTCCACCTGGGCCTCTCTCTCTCTCTCTCTCTCTCTCTCTCTCTCTCTCTCTCTCTCTCTCTCCCCCCGTGTGTGTGTGTGTGTGTGTGTGTGTGTATCTATATGCATCTGTCTCTGTCTTTGTCTGTTTGTCTCTCTCTTTTGCTCTTCTTACTTTCTCTCTCTTTCTCTTCTTCTTTCTCTTTCTCTTTCTCCTTCTCCTTCTCTTTCTCTTTCTCTCTCTCTCTCTCTTTTTGTCTCAACCTATGTATAGACAGCCCCCTTTCACTGTGTGCCCACATAGTCTTCTCTAGTGTTCCTTAGTTTGTCCAAGGGTCTTCTTCTTTATAATCAGTCAAATTAATTTAGATTCTACCTTAATGGACTCATTTTAACTTAGCCACTTCTCTATATGTTCCATTGGCATTCTGGGTACTAATGGCTAGCCCTTTAGCAATAGAACTTGAGCAGGTAACAGTTCAATCCATAACCATAATGAAGTTAGGAGTGAAGAAGAAATGAAAATGGTGTGCCTTCTTCCTCTGAATGGGTCACAGGTCTTTGTGGGGGTAGGGCACATAAACCCACACACAAGTTTAACACCTGACACTTCAAACCAGTCCTCAGTTCTGAGAAACTGTAGGAAAAAAGTGAGTTAAAGTAACCAGGTTCTGATGGTAAGTCACAGGAACCCTTTGGTTTCCCCTACATGCAGGCCGAGCCCAGAGACAAAAGTTCACAACCTCAAGAGCTACACCAAGGAGAATCTGCAACTCAGAAAACTCGTTCTTCCCATAGCAAAAAGGAGCAATGCCAGCAAACCAGGTCTCCCCTGGGTCTCAGCCTGACCACCTAGCCTGTAACATTTTGGAGCTATAAAGTCTCAACACAGCTGGGATGGGCAAAATCCTCAAAATAACTCCCCTTCTCCTTCCTCTCCTTCTCTATATCCACATGTGTGTGCATGCATGCGTGATATACACATGTTCTATGTATGCTGTGGAAACCCTAGCTAGATCAAATCCATCAATAAACACATACACACACACAACCACAATCACCGGCCATCTACCTAGTCTTGCTGAGTTTCACTTCCTGGGTGGGAAAAGGGGGAGCAGGATCAATGAAGAGGATGAAAAGGCCACCCATTTCCCACTGAGGATTTTTGGGATAAAAATCTTAAACAGGCCTGGAGTTTTCACAACATTAACGTAAATACGCCCATTATAAAGCAGCCCTGCTGCAGTGGTTTGACCCTGGGGCTGTGCACCATTTAAGGGTGAGTGGAAGCACCCCAAGTCAGGCAGCTGCAGCCACAATTAGTGGGGAGACAATTCCCCATTGAACAAAGTGTAAGGAAGCAGAGTGCGGGAGAAAGGGAGCTAGCTGTGTTGCGATGGCAATGCGCACACTCTGCTCGCACAGGCTGCCAGCCACATTTGCTTGCCCAGCTGGTGTAACTCCTAGAACAACCGGCCTCAGATCTCATCCTGCACAAATGACAAGTGACTGAGATGCCTGCCTTTCCTGTTGGATGGTTTCCCCAAAGAAGAAAATGCCACCCATGTGGTAAGGAGCAGGAACTTGGTCAAAGGCAGAGAACAGAACTTAGACCAGGAACAGAGGGAGCGGGGGTCTCCAGGCTCCATCCTGCATTTATATTCAGCTTCCCTAACAAAAGCCAGTGCAGCGGCACGCTGAAGTCACACATGAGGCACAGTATGCTTAAATGGAAGAGAAAGATATGTCCAAGTTCAAAAGGACATTGGGTTTCTTGACTTCTTTTAGACTTTTCGTTGCAGAAGCTGGGGGACTATGACAACCACAGCATCTAAGACAATCAAAAAAAAAAAAAAAGAGGTAGAGGCTGAAAATTATGGTCAGCAACTTGCTACCCAGGCAATGGCTTGGGTAGGTTGTTGAGCAGTGGCCTGGTTAGTTTCTTATCAACTTGACATAAGATAGATAGATTCAGTTGAAAAAGAACCTCAACTGAGAATATGCCCCAACCAGACAGGCCTGTGGACAAGCCTGTGAGGCATTTTCTTAATGGATGATTGATGTCAGAGGGGCCAGCCAACTGTGAATGGTGCCACCCCTGGGCAGGGAGTCCTGAATGGTGTGAGAGAGCAGACTGAGAAAGGCATGGAGATTCAACCTGTAAGCAACACTCCGCTCCGCCATGGCTTCTGTTTCAGCTCCTACATCCAGGTTCCAGCCCTGACTTCCTTTGATAATGGACTGGGATTCGGAAGTGTGAGCAAAACAAACCCTTTTCTCCCCAACAGTTGCTTTCAGTCATGGAGTTTTATCACCACAATAGAAACCCTGACTGAGACGGGCACGGTGAGAGAAACAGAGACAGAAGACCCAAGGAAGACAGCAGCCAGCTTAGGCAGCAGAAAGTCGACAAATCTCAAGGAGGGACCATGGCAAAGGATTCCACAGGCCACTCGTTACCTTGCCTTCACTTGAGGAAGACTCTAAAGAAGGAGCAGGATACACAGGCAGCCGTGTCTTGAAGGTGTTCACAGCCAATTGTCATTACCATCCCTGGCTTATTACCTCTACTCAAGGCAGAGTCAACATCGAGGCCCTGTAACCTAAATCACCTTCCTGGGACTGACAGGAAGATAAGCTCTGCTTGCTGTAGCAAAAAGACAAATTTTTTTTACACAGCCAAGTTATCACAGTGCGCTCTGATCAGAATAGCTTTAAATTTACACATGCATATTTCCTGCTGATGGTGTTATTTAATAAGGCCTAAAGTAAAATTGAAAGCGAAGGCGAAGTGTGTCTTCTGAAGTATTTATCTTCAGTTCCTGACTGAAGAGATAAATTGAGGAGTTGTTTCTCAGGTAACTAAACTTTGCTGTCTGAGTTAGTTTTTTATGTATTCAATTTGCCTTTAAACCCAGATTCTGTGCAAAGTTCCATAACTGCTTTAAAATATGGGCTTTATTAGAGATGTGAAGGCTGGGAAGGCAGGCATATTTTCTTCTTATTAACTCATCGCACAATACTAGGGCTGGGAATGGAGATTTAGGATGCTTGAGTATCCAAATTGGGTAGAGTCAAGGCCAAGTAACTGTGTCTTTTCATGACCCTGAAACTAAATAAGGAAGAAGAAAAAAAGGCCCATTTGGTTTAGGGGTTGAATCGTGTAATATTTCACACACAAAAGGTCTTTGGTGCAGAGACTCTCTTCAGAGCGTTATGTTTGTGCCCTTGCTCGCTAGCTCATGGGGTGCTTTGGATCTATCTTGCTTTGCTTTGCTTTGCTTCTTTTTGGAAGTGAGGCTTTAAGTTTGCTTCCACATCTCTTTAAAAAGATTTCTTTAGGGGTCACAGAGATGGCTCAATGGGGAAAGGTGCTTGCCCCAAAAACCCAACAACCTAAGTTCAATCCCTGGAACAGAAAAGTGGAAAGAAGAGAACTGACTGAACCAAGTTGTCTTTTGACCGCCACACGCAGCCACATGTATGTACCATACACACGCATACACACAAGGAGAAATAAAATTAATACAGGGCTGTCTTTAGAGTCGGTGAATGGAGGGGGGAGGGGGAGATGCGTGGCACACATCTCCATGTTTTGAGAAGAGCCTGGGTGTCTGAGGGAGCCACAGGCAGTTCCTCTGGATGACTGAAATTCCAGAAAGTCAGACTATGTTGTCAATCACATCACCGCTCGCTCTTTCCCAAGTGAGAGATGAAACGTTCTCTGAATGAGCAGATGACAGCACAATGCAATGCAGACTGTGTGGCGACCACGTGAGGTGTGGACAGGACCTACCATCTGAAGGCTACTCTGCAAATGCCAGCCGCCTCTAATTCCCACAGGAATCACTGTGTGCTGGAACACAGGGCCTGTTCTTCCTACTTGGCAAAGAAGAGGAAGTCTTTTAGTGCTGCAGGTCCAGAGAGCATGCAGCCCAACTTCCCTCTGCACAGCTGCTGTGTGCACCTCCCTGTTGAAACCAGCCTGCCTCTGAAGGCCAGAGTTCCTGTGAAGACCACACCTCCTAAAGAGCACTCTACCAGCACAAGAAACAGTTGCATACATGTGTGACATTGTCAAAAAAAAAAAAATTTTAAATGCATTTGTTTACGAACAAAATCTGCATGTCACCAGATGAAGTGGCCCATACCTTTATGGCAGGAGATCTCTATGAGTTGGAAGCCACCCTGGTCTATATATAGGCTAGCCAGAGCTACAAAGTGAGACCCCCCAATCAATCAATCAATCAATCAATAAACAAAGCTGTATGCCCATAAACTCCTCAAGGATAATTCGCAGATATGAATATCTGAACAGCTGAGAACATGACAAAAAAAGGAGAGACTGTATTATTGAAAGCTATTTTAGGGCTGTTGAGATGGCTCAGTGGGTAAGAGCACTGACTACTCTTCCAAAGGTCCTGAGTTCAAATCCAAGCAACCACATCGTGGCTCACAACCACCCGTAATGAGATCTGATGCCCTCTTCTGGTGCATCTGAAGATAGCTACAATGTACTTACATTTTTTTATTTTTTTAATTAGGTATTTTCCTCATTTACATTTCCAATGCTATCCCAAAAGCCCCCCATACCCTCCCCCACCCACTCCCCTATCCACCCACTCCCACTTCTTGGCCCTGGCGTTCCCCTGTACTAAAGCATCTAAAGTTTGCAAGACCAATGGGCCTCTCTTTTCAATGATGGCCCACTAGGCTATCTTCTGATACATATGCAGCTAGAGACACGAGCTCTGGGGGATACTGGTTAGTTCGTAGTGTCATTTCTCCTATAGGGTTGCAGACCTCTTCAGCTCCTTGGGTACTTTCTCTAGCTCCTTCATTGGGGGCCCTGTGTTTCATCCAATAGCTGACTGTGAGCATCCACTTCTGTGTTTGCTAGGCCCCAGTGTAGCCTCACAAGAGACAGCTCTATCTGGGTCCTTTCAGCAAAATCTTGATAGTGTATGCAATGGTGTCAGCGTTTGGAGGCTGATTATGGGATGGATCCCCAGGTATGGCAGTCTCTAGATGGTCCATCCTTTCGTCTCAGCTCCAAACTTTGTCTCTGTAACTCCTTCCATGGGTGTTTTGTTCCCAATTCTAAGAAGGGGCAAAGTGTCCACACTTTGGTCTTCGTTCTTCTTGAGTTTCATGTGTTTTGCAAGTTGTATCTTGTATCTTGGGTATTCTAAGTTTCTGGGCTAATATCCGCTTATAAAATAAATCTTTGGACCTGAGCAAGCAGGGACTGAACAAGCAAGGCTGACCAGAGGAAGCAGAGGTCCTAAATTCAATTCCCAACAACCACATGAAGGCTCACAACCATCTGCGCAGCTACAGTGTACTCATATACATAAAATAAATAAGGAAATCTTAAAAAAAAAAAAAAGCTGTTCTAACTTTTCCAAAGTAGCAAATATTTTTGAACTACCAAATGCTGACACAACAGATTATATTCTCATTCTCAACACGTTCCCGTGGGAACTGTGGGAAGGACAAGCCACTACAACTCTATCTGTGAGGATCTTGGAGATGCGGCTGCTAAAACTGGATTGAACACACAGGTGTCCTACGAGGGGAAGAGTGTAACCTCCCCACCCTCAGCCTGAAACCTGTTAGCTGAGGTTTCACTATTAGCAAGAAGAGAGCATGGGGTGGAGCCTGCCGCCCTATCGTTCTGCCACTCCCACTGCTGCTACCTGCTACCTGCCAGCCTTACTTTTCCGGAGTCAAACACGTGGTCACCTGCAACTTTACTCCAGGATGATTTGGCACGAAAGGGCCCCTTCCCCCTCCTTCATAACTCGGTGCATGAATTAGTAAAATTGAGCTTTGATCAGAAACCGATTGTCTTAGCTCCGTTCTTTCTCCCGTCCGTCTAGTTCCTTTTCTTTCAGCTCGAGCCTGCCATCTCAGCCGTACCTGCCATCTCAGCCGTACCCGCTCCTCGCAAGCACTGGACGACCTGCAACAGACGAGTCCTCGTGAGAGGAAATGGAAGGAGACTAGCAGTCTGACACAAGGAGAAGGGGAGGAACCGGTGTGGATGTCCTCTACAGCCTGGCAGCCTGGGGCCTCCAGTCTGAGGCAGTCATCACAGCAACCCTGTGCCCCTGGAGCACTGGCCTCTCTTATTACTGATGTCTTCTTGGGTCACTGACCCGGCCCTGTCTGCGGAAGATGAGGCACATTTATTTATATGACTGCTCTGGTCACCTTTTTTTTTTTATGACTTTAGTGATGTGTATTAAAATTTGTAAAAATAAGATTATGGGTCAGTGGCTCAGCTGGTAAATGCTCCTCCTGCCAAATCCAGTCACCTTAAGTTTGATCCCGGAGACCCACATTGGGAAAGGAGAGAACTGACTCTTACAAATTGCCCTCTGACTTCCAGACATGCACCTTGACATTCATGTACACAGTCACACTACACACACACACACACATACACACACACACACACACACACACACACATACACACTAATAAATAAGTTAATAAACAAATAAATAACTATTTTAAATGAGTGATGGGTGGGCTGGGGAGATTGCTCAATTGGTTAAAAAAAATTATCCCACTACCTACATAAAAAGGGCACATGTTATTAGAACCCAGGCCTCACTGGGGACCAAAGTCAGGGACCTGTGGCTTACAAGCCAGCAGTCTTACCAACTAATGAACTCTAGGTTCACTGAGAGACCCTGTCTCAAAACATTGAGAATGAGAAAGGAAAACATTTGACCTCCAACCTCTAAACACACACACTATACATACATATACAATGCACACACACATACACAATGCACACACATACATATATAC
Source organism: Mus caroli (assembly GCF_978045245.1). Taxonomy (NCBI): domain Eukaryota; kingdom Metazoa; phylum Chordata; class Mammalia; order Rodentia; family Muridae; genus Mus; species Mus caroli. The sequence continues at coordinate 14,356,776 of NW_028227270.1, forward strand.
TTACATACATACTTACACACAGAGACATACACATACACACACAGACACACACTACACACACATACACTACACACACATACACTACACACACACACACATACTTCCCCCTATCCAGAAAATAATTGGCCAATAATCACTAGATTTTCTTTGACTCCAATAAAACTAATCATATTATAAGCTAAATCTTAGTTACTCTTTAAATTAATGCTGCAATCTGTCACTTATTTGATGCATAACATCTGCCCCTGAGAGATGACTAAATTAATTTGAATTCAAATGAGAACAAAATTTCACTCCACCACGGTTTGGCCCCACTCAGGGCAAAGCAGAATTCTGGATGCAGCATCTCAGCGTGTGTAACTTAGAAACAAATTGTGACTTAGAATAATTAACTCAGAAATCAGGGTCTCCACTCATTGAAGAGTGCAGTAGCAGGTGGCCAGTCTCATTCTCAGACCATCCAACCAATGTACATTGAGCAAACACCCACTGCCGGCAAATACGGTGGGTTACTACTCAATGTCTATTCTCTCTTCCACAGTCACAGAGCCTTTATGCATTCTGAGTGACAGTGTGCCTAGGCTCCAACAATAAGTCAATGGTAGTACACATATCCACAGCTATACTTCTCCACTTTTCCTGACACTAAATATTCTAATCTCCCTTTTACATCTAAGAATGACTGTGGGACCTTGAATGGTGGTGCACACCTGTGATCCCAACACTCAGGAGGCTAAGCCGAAGAATTATGTTATCAAAGATTGCCTGGGCTATAAAGTAAGTTCCAGCGCCCTCCCCGACCAGCTACATATGGAGACATTGACTCAAGAAAAACCTTACTATGGGACCCAATATTACCAAAAAGTTTTAAGGAGAGGTTTATTGGGAAGTGTGGGAGAGGGCTATGCTTCCCTGGGAAGAGATCCAAGTGACAGCATGGCCTTTTTTTCTTTTTCTTTTTCTTTTTCTTTTTCTTTTTCTTTTTCTTTTTCTTTTTCTTTTTTCTTTTTTCTTTTTCCTAATGCAGATGTCACCTATGGAGCAGTAGCAGCAATCTCTAGATCATGAAGCGACAAACAGAAAGAAGTCAGCACACTGAAGAAGACAGAGGGAAGGCACAATCACTTTCTGTGATTATAAACCCATGATAAAATCAGGAAACTTGGAGACTCACCTCAGCCAGGTAATGGTAGCCCACACCTTTAAACCCAGCACTCAGGAGGAGGAGGAGGCAGGCAGATCTCTGAGTTTGAGGTCAGCCTAGTCTACAGGGTGAGGTCCAGGACAGGACAGCCAGGACATACACACATACATACATACATACATACATACATACACACACACACACACACACACACATACACACACACATACATACATACATACACACACACATACATACATACATACATACATACACACACATACATACACACACACACACATACATACATACATGCATATGGAAGACAGGAGTATGGGATGCCTGTTAGTGTTAATTATGCATTAAAACAAAGAACCAATGAGAATCCCATGCTAGGAATCCCAAGGTGCACTTAGAGCCCAGGTGGGAAGAACCCATTCTCATTCAAACCTGGTAACAGTGTAGCAGCTGCTGTAACTTCTTTTGGAGGGCAATTTAGTAGCATCTATCAGCATTTAAAATATGCAGATCCTCTAAAATAGCAATTCCAGTACTGGGAAATTTTCCTACAGAAAAACACAGGTGCGAAAAGACCTACGCACAGGATTACCTATCCAGGCATCATTTGAAGTAGTAAAATATTAGAATCAACCTAAATACAAAATAGGAAAGTAAGTTATATATTCATATACGTGCATACAGTGACATGTGTGGCTATCTCAGTAAATAATAAAGTTTGTAAAGCATGGACTGATGTGGGAAGAATATCACTGGAGACACATTCTTAAGGTAAAAAACCAATCTATTCTATTTTACTGTTTTATTAAATAAATAAAATATCCATGCTACTGTGTGCACAGAGGAGGGGAAAGCCTTAATGGAAAGAATCAAACATAAAATGAGCACAGGGCGTTTTCTATAGCTGTTACTGATGTTAACGGCATGGTAACAGGGATCAGACAATAAGAGTCAGCATGGGAGACAAAGGGTAGAACACCACAGGTTCCAAGTAGCTTCAAAGTACCAACCACCAGACAAGTACAGACACCGAACTAAAACCACTCTTTAGCGCCTACCTCCATCCCCACCCTCACCCCTCCAAATAAAAAGTCAGAAAGGAGCTGGGCCTGGGGGCACAGGCCTTTGATTCCAGTGAGCAGATCTCTGAGTTTGAAGCCAGCCTGGTCTACAGAGTATGTTTCGGGACAGCCAGAGGTACAAAGAGAAACACTGTGTTAGTAAAACGAACAAACAAAACAAAAAAGGAAGAAAGGAGAGGAACCAAACTCTCAAAGTCATTGCCAGGATAAAGGAAACGAAACCTGGGTCTCCGGGAGACTGAGGGGACAAAGAAGAACAAGGACATCGTGTTAGAGAAGTGGGAAGCACTGGGCTTGTTAGAGAACTGGACAGATCTGAACATGGAAAAGTCCAACAAGGAATGTTATAGAACTATGTTCTTGCGGGCGGCTGGACCATCATTACAATGTCCAAGTCTTCCCAGTAATGGATGTTACAGGCTATGCTTGTGACGTCTGTATCCAACTAGGTTCTTTTCCATTTCCACTGGCTGGTCTACCATCTCTCAATCGCCACCACCACCCCTTTCCCCCAGATAATATAGTTTCATTCGAAGGTTTCAAAGGGATTTTGTTGCTGAAAAATTACAAAGTATAACAAATAGTAAATTCTATTGTTGGCAATAGAGCGGGTCTATTTCACCTTTACAGTGTAGCCTTGCTGCATGCATTAGCACATCTCTCTTAGATCTTGGTTATGAACTCAGACACTAAAAGCCAACATGTCCATCTTTTATAGCCAATCAGCTTTCTAAATTCCCCTTCCAGCCATCTCCTCTCTAGCTCAGCTCCTTTGGTGTGAGTTACAATGTTATCACCAATGAGCAGCATTAGCTTATAGATAGGCTCATTATGGTTCAGAGCAAGCTCCGGACCTGTCCGTCTCATCTCAATGTCTTCCTAATTCACCCAAAGCCGTTTCATAAGTAAGGTCATTGAAGCTGAGGGAACAAACGGAAAGTTGTCTGCGTGAGTACGGAGACCTCAGAGAATAAACTCAAGGTCTGGATACAGATGAGAAGAAGCAGGGGTGAGCTTAAGGAGATACTAAGGAATTATGGGAAGGGTGTGTGGTCTCCATGTGTGCTGGCTACTCTCTTGGTTGTCAACTTGACTACATCAGCAGTTAACTTAAAACTCATGGGGCTGGGTGTACCTGTGAGGACTTTTTTCTTAATTAGATTGCTTGAAGTGGGGAGACCCACCTCTAATAGGGATCTTCTCATTCTCACTGACAAGTTTATTCCTTAATAATGGCACTAGTGTCTGCTTCTCTGGGATTCTGATATATACTGGAGACCAGCTGAGACATCCAGCCTCATGGACTGAACAACTACTAGAATCCTGGACTTTCATTTGGTAGAAAAGACATTGTTGGACTAGCTGTAAGCCACTCTAATAAATCTTGTGTATATATTGGGTTGATTATATATGTATGTGTATGTATAAATATATATGTAAGTTAGATTTTATATATATACATATATACACACATACATATATGTATATATATCCTGACTAATATACAATGTGAAAGATAAATATTCTTCTCTACTACTAGATATAAGAGGAAATGACCTTAACTGATGAGACTTTCTGTTGTGGGAAGTGATATCACAAGGTGGAAACCAAGAACAACTATCTATAAGGACTTTTAACTGCAATAGACATTAATCAACTGAGCAATTAACATAGACGTTTACTGAAAGATAATTGGTGAGCCACATACTTTCCAGGAGGCCCAGAAAATCGGACTTGGAACTCACACTGCCAGAACAATGCTCTCAGTCTCACTGCAGAGAATTGGTCTTAAGACATTAGCCAGGCACAGGGGGACACGCCTGCAATCCCAGCACTTAAGGAGAAGTGTGGGAGGACCATGAGTTCTACTTAGCCCAGCCTGAGCTGTACAGTGAGACTGAAATGGAGGAGAAGGAAGAGATTGGCTCTGGGTGAGGAGGAAGAAGAGGAGGAGAGGGAAATGGCAGGGGTGAACGGAGAGAGAGAAGAGACAGCAAGAAACAGATCCAGAGGGGAAGGAAAGTGGGAAGAGGAAAAATGGAGGAGGGGAAGGTGGGAGGGACAGAAGAGGAGAGGAGGGATGAAGAAGAGGGAAAGGAAAGGGGAGAGGAAACAAAAGAGGAGATAAAGAGCAGAAGGAGAAGGGGGGTCAAGATGGAAGCAGTGGGAAGAGAGGGAAACAAGAGGGGAAGAGGAAGGAAGGAGAAAAGAAAGGAGTCTATGTCTCAGTGGGGGACATTTTACTTGGTTTACACTGCCAACACCAAACACCCAGAGACAAGGTTGCTGGATCTGCCACAGGCATCAGCCACATCGCCTCCTCCTGACACCGCGATACCCACACTGCTACCACCAGCGGCTTCCTCGAGGCTCTCCCCTCCATACAGCTCCATGCCCCAAGACCAAGCCCTGTACAGATGCATCTGTCTGACAGAACCCACACCTTGAACTCAGGGCAGCTGGAAGGGCCGTCTAGCCTTTTTATCTCTACAGTGAACGGCAGCAGAAAAGCAAAGAAATGTCATCTACCACGGGATTGAAAAGAGTGAATGAAAGGTTTGAAATATCAGACAGTTGGTTTACATTAACAAAGGTGTTCTGCACACCTGAGAAAAGCAAGAGGGAAGTCAGATCCTCGGTCCTAAAATAAATGGGGGCTAGGGTTCAACGTGGAGGGAGAGGTGAGAACAGAACAAGGTTGGGTTTTGATGTTTTTCCTTAAACCATTTTTTTCCGAGTAAAATATTTGTAAGTTGAGTAATGGAGACTTTCTTCCTTTCTTTCTTTCTTTCTTTCTTTCTTTCTTTCTTTCTTTCTCTCTCTCTCTCTCTCTCTCTCTCTCTCTCTCTTTCTTTCTTTCTTAATATTTATCTGTTTATTTTTCCTTTTTTAATTAGATATTTTCTTCATTTACATTTTAAATGCTATCCCCAAAGCCCCCTATACCCTACCCCCACCCTGCTCCCCAACCCACCCACTCCCACTTCCTGGTCTTGGCATTCCCCTGTACTAGGGCATATGATCTTCGCAGTACCAAGGGCCTCTCCTCCCATTGATGGCTGGCTAGGCCATCCTCTGCTACATATGCAGCCAGAGACACATCTGGGGGGGGGGGCTGGTTAGTTCATATCATTGTTCTTCCTATAGGGTTGCAGACCCCTTTAGCTCCTTGGGTACTTTCTCTAGCTTCTTCATAGGGGGCCCTGTGTTTCATCCAATAGATGACTGTGAGCATCCATTTCTGTACTTGCCAGGCCTTGGCATAGACTCACAAGAGACCTGGGTCCTGTTAGCAAAATATTTCTGGCATATGCAATAGTGTCTGGGTTTGGTGGTTGTATATGGGATGGATCCCCAGGTGGGGCAGTCTCTGGATGGTCTTTCCTTCCATCTCAGCTCTGAACTTTGTCTCTGTAACTTCTTCCATGGGTATTTTGTTCCCCATTCTAAGAAGGAGCGAACTTTCAAATGAACTGATACTGATACTGCAGAGTATCGATTTGATAGCTTGAGCCAGTTTTTACATTCCCGATCTGTGGGGCCACACTGGACTAAATTTTTTCTCAGCATCTTTGTTATATGGTGCAGTTGGACTCACTAATGCTGGGCCAGTGAGCGTTACTAGTAGATACAAATGACAATGGATAACCAGCGAAGTTTGTTGTTCAACTCCAATTCTCAATGATAAACATCATCCATCAGGGATCCAGTCAAATCAGCATGAATCTTCTAAAACTTGTAATATTTCAGATGACCACAACACCACTGTCAGAATACATCCGCCTTCATTCAATCAACAGGCAGTAAACACACCGTCATCTAAAGAAAGTTTACAAATATAAGGAGATACATACGTAAAGGGGTCAACTAAGAGACTGTAAAGCGAGCTTCCAGAGTTGCCAGAGGTCACGGTGGAGACCCTGAGCAAGCACGGGCTTGGAAGAGAGAATCGTACGCACTGGGTTCAACCCTTGTAAGGAATGTATGGGAAGCATACGTTTCACCCAATGGAAGAAGGACTCGATAGTTTCTAGGGCCAAGCTTACAGGTGCCAAAGAGCAGCAACCCTCCAGGAGCCCCCAGAGCCACGACCTGAGGAAAGGAACGCACGGGCCAGGAACAGAGCAAGCAAGCATCGCTGCTGGGAGTCACACAGTGTTCGTGAGCTGTAGATTCCAAAACTAGCACATATGTGTTCCGTCTAGACATGAAGCGGAGGCAGGATACCACCAGACGTCCCCAGATCCACAAGCACTCCACAATCAAACAGCTGGAGCCAAAGGACGCTTGTCTAAAATCAGAAGCCTCTTCCTTCAAGATGTCCCTCTTGTGCCCTCTAGTGACAACGTTTGGCATTGCGCTTACTGCAGAGAGAAAGTTGCTTCTTGGTCCCGCTACTGCAGAGGAAGATGAGGTAGTGAGTTGATAATTGATACAGTACAATAAAATAAGCCCATGAAAGTAGGCAATACGTTCCATGTTCAAACATCTCCATTTGTCTCAAATATATCAGTACAGTTTATAGAACTTTATTTGTAAACCAGGAGCAGGAACCAATCCGTCGTAAATTTTATATGTGTATATATTTGGGGGGGGGGGTGTATTGTTTTGTTTTGAGATTGGGTCTCATGAAACCCAGGCTGGTCTTGAACTCCAAAGACAGCCAAGGATAACCTTAAACTCCTGATCTTCCTACTTCAACCTGCCAAGTACCGAGATTACAGGTATGCACCACCACAACTGACTTAAGGTGTTAACTTAAGGTGTATCCACCTTAAGGATATTCATCTTAGGAGAAATTCAGTCCGTTGCTCTACACAGACTGAGTCACTTTGTAAATTTGCCCATCTCTTACTGGAGCTGATTTTTGTTTTCCAGTTCCCTCAATCCCTTGCGAATTGAAAGTTGGATCTACAGGGGTGGTTAGAGTCCGGTGTTTTAAAAAGAACATCCGCCGGGCGTGGTGGCGCACGCCTTTGATCCCAGCACTCAGGAGGCAGAGGCAGGCGGATTTATGAGTTCGAGGCCAGCCTGGTCTACAAAGTGAGTTCCAGGACAGTAAGGGCTATACAGAGAAACCCTGTCTCGAAAAACCAAAAAAAAAAAAAAAAAAAATTAAAAAGAACACCCCATGGCCTACTGGTTCTCCTCTTTCTATTGCACCTCATTATGGGCACAGTATTGGTTCCCCAGTGTTTCATGTGAGAGAATGTATGTGTGTGCATGTTTGTGAGCACATATGTGTACCCATCACTCTCCACCGTGTCTCTTTTCATATATGTCTGGGAGAATGTCTGTGTCCCATGTGCAGGTAAGTTTCCATAGAGGCCGGCTGAGGGCATCCCATCCCCTGGAACTGAGGTAACTGAGGTTTTAGGAGGTTTTGAACTGCCCACTGTGGGTGCTGGGGACTGATCTCAGGTGCTCTACAAAAACAAGTGTTCTTCACTGTGGAACCATCTATCCAGTCCCCGAATTAGTTATTTCCAGGTAAGATCTCACTTTAAACCTGGAACTTAGTAACTCAGCTAGATTGACTTGCCAGAAAGATCTAGGCATCCCCCTGCCTCCACCTCCCGAGTGTTTGGATTATGTGATTACACCACCATACCTAGCTTTTAACAGACATGCCAGGGATATAAACTCAATTCCTTAAAACTTGCACAGTGAGCATGAAACACTTCATGGATGACGTAATGCTGGCCCCATAGCCAACTGTGAAAGCCAAGGTTGCCTTCTGCAATGAGCTAGTATATATGGACGAGCTCAGAAAATACTGTTTGTTCCCAAGCAACTGTTTGCTGATCCAACTCGTCACCAGGAGGTTCAAAGGGGACATTTCTGAATTCAGTCTTTCCCTCTCTGTCAGTTGGCACTCTTTTGTATATTTCCTTCCTTCAAGTAGAAATAAACCCTACTTTTCCTAAAACAGAAAAATGCATTTCCAGAGTAAAGAAAAGTCAGTTTGGGCTGGAGACAAAGATCTACTTTGGAGAAGACCTCGGGATACTGACGCATGCAGGGATGACAAGAGAGCTCTTCCCAGGAGACCTATGACAGGGGTGGCAGGAAGCTGGAGGGACACCAACAAAAGCCATCCACTTAGCAGTGTGCCTTTGAGGACCCAGAGCAAGAACTTGGTTATCTTTCCAGTCACCTTCAGCATGTTGGCTGCAGCATATTGATGCTGACTTGAAAGAAGTGGCTGTTTCACCCACAACCAGCCCTGCATGTCTAAGGAGCACCAGGACAAAGAGGCTCCCTGGGCTGCTGTGTGTGAAAACGCTCACAAAACTCCACGTGCAAACAAATGGGAGACGTTCTTCTGTTCTTCTGCTCTTATACAGCTTTATTTCCTCAATAATGTAATAATCCACTGAGGATCATTATATTATTAAATAATTAAATAGATTGTTAATTAAATATATCCCAAATAGGCTGCTAAATAATTTAATGACCTACTGGGAATCATTAAACAACCATCTCATTTAAAATATGAGGTCCAGGTCTGGAAAGATGGCTCAGTGGCCAAGAGCAATTACTGCTCTTGCAGAGGACCAGCGTTTGGTTCTCAGCATCCACACTGGGTAGCTCACAACCTCAAGGAACTCGTTACAAGGGACCCCAAAACTCTTTTCTGGCACTCCATATATGTGACATACACTCACACAGATGTACACACGCGCACTAAAATAAAAATAAAGAAAAGAAAAAACTTGATATCTTCTCCTAGAACCTGAGCTCTGATTCATATGTACTTAATGTTGTTTTTCCCCCCAGTGACAAGATGTCTTTTTTCTATACAAGGACCTTATTCCAAAAGAAAAAAAAATGTTTTATTCAGTTTTCTTCCCAATTGCTGCCCGCCTCCCAATCCCCTCCTCCCACAGCCCCTTTCCTCCTCCCCTGCCCCTTCTCCTCTGAGAGAATGGAGATCTTACCTGTATATCTCCCCACCCTGGCACATCAAGTCTCTGCAGGGCTAAGCACACTCACTGAGGTCAGACAAGATGACTGAGTTAGGGGAATGGATTCCACAGGCAACAGCTTTAGAGATACCCAATCCACATGGAGACAGAGCTGCACATCTGCTACAAATGTGTGTGTCGGGGAGGGGCTACTTAGTCAAATTATTATCTCTAGAGCCACATGAAATGCCTTGTCTAGTTGGAAAGCAAGTTAAGAACACTGGGATGACACTTAGGACTTGAACTCCTAGAGCAAAAACGCATGCATTCCTGGAGTGAAGCTTACAAGTCTCCAGTGTTACAGAAAAGGAGTGTAGCAAAAGCAGGAAACGTCTAGGTTGTGGCCTCAGCCCTCAGGCTCCACACACAACCTTGATAAGTTTACAGTTCGATGTCCTCTTTCTAATTATATCATTTGCAAAACTTTACTTTTCAAAATAAATAAATAAATCCTAATTTTATACAGATATGTGAAATTCCTTTTTCCACCCAATTCATAAGTATAAGTTAGTTAGTTCACTTGAAATGAGTGAACGGACATCTTAAAGGAGTAACATGACATGTAGGGCTGGGGATACGGCTTGGTGCTGGAGAGCTTGCCTGACAAATACATTTGGTTGGTTGATTGGTTGATGTTTTTAAGATTACATGTATAGGCTTTTCCCAGCTTGGTTGACGACATGTCCTTGCTGTTCAGAATTTCCAGCTTAAATCCTACAGTTAGGAAGAGTAGATTTTTATATAGTCCAACCAGGCTACTCCCAAACGACAGCCCTGGATGGATCCCCATGTCCTCCAGTGCAGACGATGCTGAGTGAGCTGTCCTTTCTTGCTGGCCTTTTGGCCGCTTCCCAGATGCATTGCTATTATGCTCTTTCACGGTCCTCACAAAGGTGAAGGAAAACTTCCTCTGAGTATAGCGTGATACTGGGATGTGACCCCTGGAATCTGAACCTGCTGGTTTGTATGTGATTGAATTTCCAATGAGGCTACCCCCATGGGCATTCATAGTCTCAACACCACAAGAAGAGAGATGATAAAGAGACTCAAAGGAAACCCAGCAGCCCTCAGGTTGCAAGGCAGCCAGTTCCGAAAGAGTCCCTGAGCCCAGGCAGACTTGCGGGTAATCTACAAGAAGATCTCATTCTCATGTGAAGCCAGTGTTCAGAATAGACAGCGGGCCACCAAAACCCCACCAAACGAGTATGGGGAGCTCTCCCAACTCCCAGGGACCTCCACTGCTTCGCATGAGGACATCCTTGTTAGTGATTTAGTGCTGTGTGCTAAATTATTCCCGAGTTTAGCGTTTTAAACAGTGGTAAACATTTCTCATTCTCAGTACCTCTGGGCCAAGTGATCTCTGCTCTGAATATCTCCTGAGGTTGCAATGAAGTTGGGAACCATGTATAGTCATCTGAAGTCTTAACTGGGGCTGGAGGGTCTGCTTCTCAACCCATCCCCCACCAAAGCTAAGCAGCAATGGTTTGCATGACCTTTAAGGAAGACTAACCTGTAGCTACTGACGACACTGATCAGAAGCCAGTCCCTAAATTCAACCCGCACTCAAGGTGGGGGGGAGGGGGGGAGAACTGGCTCACATTTTACAGGAAAGAGTATTAAGTTATGAGGAGAAAAGGTCATACACTTTACATATACATATATATATATATATATACACACACATATATATATATGTCTTGTTTTACTTAACATACTGTCCTCACGGTTCCAATTTGTAGTGTGAGGCATGATTGTTCTTTCTGAAGATCAATGGTATCCTGACGAATGTGTGTGCCACATTTTGATTATGCATTCTCCTGTTGATGGGTATTTGGGTTGCTTCCACCTCTTGGCTCTTGTGACTAGCACTGTATGAACACGGATGTAGAAGCCTTTCTCTGAAACGCTGCTTTTGATTGCTCTGGATCTACGCCCACCCACGGCATTGACAGCTCAGGTGGAACCTCCACTGTTTTCTATGGCGGCACCATTTTCAATTCCTATCCATGGGGCCCAAATGGTTCAATTTCTCCACATCTCTGCCAACACTTGTTTTGTTCCGTTTTCTGGTTTTTAAACAGCAGCTGCCCTAATGGATGTGATATAATATCTCATTGCAACCTTGATTTGCATTTCTCCAGGGATTAATGGCGTTCAGCATCTTTTCATGATCATCAGCCACCCGCACGCCACTGTCAAATGTCCACTGGGGTCCCTTGTCTGTTTTTTAAATCTGATTGTCTTTGCTGGTGGCTTTGAGCTATGGAGGTCTATCTTGTCAGAACATCTATCCAACAAGCTGTTGTGACAACAGAGGAAAATCATGCATACAGGGCACATAATCTTCCTCGGAGCGGAGCGTTCACTCTATGGCTTCGCTGTCTCGGGATCCTGTGTTAAATAATGCTATGCTAATACTGCGAGGGAGGCTGCTTTAAAACTGTAAGTGTTATGCAAATGTGAGCTCATACTAAAAGTCCATGTACAAAAATGTTTTAATATTTTTCCCAGGGTTTCCACACTTAAATATATAAATCCTTTCCTCTTCAGACTGCATTCTGTGTCTCAGCTATAATCTCCCTTTTCTCATTTTATTTCAAGTTCTATCTCAAAAAAAAAAAAAAAAAACGGCAGCCAAAATGAATGAGAACAGAGGTAGAAACAATAGTTAATTTTGCTAAGGCAAAGTCAGAATAGGACCCATTTAAAACGAACACAGTGAGGAGAAAAGCCGCAATGAATTGCGCTGCTGAAAACTCCGTGGAGAGCCAGACTTTCTGCTCCTTCCGAGAATATGAGTGATGTTGAAAGATTAATAACGTTTGGATAACATTAATTACAGTGATGCTATAAACGCTGGTGTTCCGGTTGCCATAACAACCCACTATATGTTGGTTTCCTAATGACATTTCCAACAAGTACTGAGGCGAACAGCCTCACTTCAAAAACTCAGGCTGCTGTCACTCAGCCGTTCCAAAATTGAATTGTTTTGTTCTTAAAGAGGCAGAAATATGTCACCATCTTCGAAAATATTCTCAAAATTTCAGGGAGGAGATGATACACATTCCTATATGATTAGAGAGTACTCAGGAAAGGAAATATATTTTGTTTTTAATATAAAATGAACAGATTAAAGAGAATTTTTAAAAAGAGAGAAGAAAGAGGGGAAATTTGGGCTTTGTACTTTTAGAAGACTTTTTTCTTTGGGAGTTATTTAACAATAAAACCCATTCTAGAAGTGTGTGCTCTTAGTTAGGGTTTCATTGTTGTGAACAGACACCATGACCAAGACAACTCTTATAAGGACAACATTTAATTGAGGCTGGCTTACAGGTTCTGAGATTCAGTGTATTATCATCAAGGCAGGAGCATGGCAGCATCCAGGCAGGCATGGTGCAGGAGGAGCTGAGAGCTCTGCAGTCTCATCTGGAGGCCTCTAGGAAAAGATTGACTTCCAGGCAGCTAGGGTGACAGTCTTAAAGTCCACCCCTACAGTGACGCACTTCCTCCAAAAGGCCATACTTCTTAATAGTGCCACTCCCTGGGTCAAGCATATACGAACCATCACAACTAGTCATTTTATCTTCTCTCCATTCTCTCTTCCCTTTCTCCTTCCTTCTTTCTCCCTTTGAATGGACTCTTGGAAGCCTTGCCCAATCTATACCCACCCTTTAGGCATTGCCCGGCAGCTATAAGGAAAGAGCACTGTCCATTGGCTTTTTTAGATTAGGTTTTAATGTTTCTAGAATACGTTAGGTACATAATATCACTGTCAGAAAGCATAGCATGACTCTAACCATTGTATTTCTAAATTCCTGCTCAGCCCGCAGACTACTCTGCTCTTGCCGTCTACTGACTCCCTTCCCCACTGATGACCAGGAATCCCTGGTCGAGTCAGAAGGGGCCACCATTACTATCTCGTCCACAGCAAGTGAGCTGCATCTGAAGTCTCTCATCCCCTCTCCCTCTCTCCCTCTCTCCCTCTCTCCCTCTCTCCCTCTCTCCCACACCCCACCTCTCTCTCTCTCTCTCTCTCTCTCTCTCTCTCTCTCTCTCTCTCTCTCTGTGTGTGTGTGTGTGTGTGTGTGTCTGTCTGTCTGTCTGTCTCTCTGTCTCTCTGTCTGTGTCTGTGTGTCTGTGTGTCTGTGTGTCTGTGTGTCTGTGTGTTCCTCTCCACTAAAGCAAAAGCTGGACATCTGACGTGTAATAGCATTTAAAACAGAATGCTGAAAGCCTGAAGTCACACTATGCTCCAGGACTCTGAAGGGAAGCCGCCCATCCCTCCCTTTCACTCTTCACCCGTACTCAGTCTGTGATGCTCCCCAGACAGTGGCGCTGTTGTCACTCCAAATCAAGCCCAGTCCGTGATCTACAAACCCTGCTCCTCATGCATTGCCCGCGTCTCCTCGGGATGGGGAGTGTGTGGAGAAAGGGAAACAGTCGGAACTTCTCATGAGAATGTAAAAATAATATAAAAACCTACAGTATATAGTGTGAAGGGGCTGAGAGACAGCTCAGTGCAATGGGTCAAGGTGCTGGCAGCCATGCCTGATATCCTGAGCTTAATCCCCAGGATCTATATTGTGGAAGAAGAAAACCAACTCATATGAGTTGTCCTCTCACCTGTACACATGTGCTATGTGAACATCTACACACACACACACACACACACACACACACTCACACACACACACACACACACACACACTCACTCACACACTCACACTCACACACATACTCACATACACACTCACACACACACACACACACTCACTCACACACTCATACACACTCTCTCTCACACACACACACGTGCACAAAATAAATAAGTAAGTAAAAGTGTTTAATTTTTTGTTTTGTTTTGTTTTTTAAGAAACTAGCCTGGAAGTTAATCAAGAAATTCTAATTTAACTGCTCTCTATGATCCAGAGCGCCTAGGCAGAGCCACAGTACTCATAACAGCCAGCAGGTGGCATCAACAGACAAATGCAGAAACAAGGTATCTACAAACAATGGAATACTAGACTCAGAAGAAAAGGAATTCCTGTCATATGCCATGACATAGAACACTAAAGACATTTTGTTAGATAAAACCATCCAGGCACAAAAAGTCAGATGCTGCAAGATACTATTTACCTAAAGCATCTAAAGTAATCAAATTCACAGAAACAGGAAACAGAATGTTGGCTACCATGGAGCAAGCTATGGGAGAAAGGAGTAATTTTTAAATGGGTTTGGAGTGTGTGTTTTGCATTATGCGAATGTTTGGTAGATCTGTTGTATAGTAATGTGAATAGCATTATTGAATTGTACACATAACAATGTAAAATGGTGACTTCTGTGGTTTTGCTTCTTTTACCACAATGTTTAAAAATTAAACATTAAACTAAATCCATGGGTCACATAAAATTTCATCTGAGGAGGACAGGCCACATCTATGAAAATAGATCCGTAAGATTATGATAGGGCTGAAAAGATTCCCATAACCCAGCAAAACAGAGGCTGTCACGACGTCTTAAGGGTTAGGGGTGCGGCTTAATGGTAGAGGTTCTTACCTAGAATATTCAAAACCCTGGGTTCTGGCCTCAAACCTGAACACAGACATTTCCCATGTTGTGGGGGTTTGAGAGAAGGCTCAGCAATTACCAGCACTTGCTGCTCTTTTGGAGGACCCAGGTTCACCCACACCAGTGGTTCACAATACTGGTGACCCCAGTACCAGGAGAACTGACAGCCTTTTCTGGCTTCAAGGGTACCTGCATTCACACGGTACACATACAGAGAAGCAGGCACACACATACACATGAGATAAAATAACTGTTGCTTTTAATATTTTACTAGCACAGATGAGTGCCATGTCTATCACTTAGTGACTGAATGGAGAGCTCACATAGAGTGATCTACTGTTCCTGTAAGAATGTCCTACAATGTTTGCACATGTCTGTGCAGAGAGAGAGAGAGAGAGAGAGAGAGAGAGACCACTGTCTGCTCTTCCTGCTTTGAATCCCAGCATCCATGTTGGTTAACAACCATCTGTAACTCCAGCCCCAGAAGACCTGGCCCCTTCTGTTGGCCTGTAAAAGCACTTCATGCATATAGTAACCTGACATACATGTACACAAAACACCCATACAAAAGAAAAAAGAAAAAAAGGAAAAATTGTCCAGCCACTGAGTTTTCAGAAAGTGTCCCCTCATTAATAAGCACACAAATGTGTGTGGATGTATTCTGGGACGGATCTGGTCTACACAAGGAAGTTGGGGCAAGAGTTTAACACCACAGTTCTCCAATTGTCCCTACATTCCCTTTAGGACAGGGATAAGTGAATCCAGCCGGTCTAGTGTCCATAGCTAGGAGGGAAACCTTGTATTTTGTTACTAAATTATATGCAGATTTTGGTTAGCACTTCCATAAGATCAAGGTTTATTTTCGTATAGAAACGGCATTTTAATTATCATCAAAGGGAGAATCAAGTATTCCTTTGAGAGGGACTTCACAGTAGAATCATAGTGTTGCTAGGTGTTTATGAAAGTGAGTACACAGAAAACGACTTAAATGAGCCAACCCCAAAAAAGCAGGCTAATATGGAATCATACAGGCAAAAACATTGAAGGATTATAAAACTCTAAACTCTCAGGGCAGGAGAGATGGCTCAGTGGTTAAGATCACTCCCTGCATCAAAGACCTCCACATAAAACCAGAGACACTGAAAGTGGGGAAAAGCCTCAAAGATATGGGCACAGGGGAAAAATTCCTAAACAGAACAGCAATGGCTTGTGCTGTAAGATCAAGAATTGACAAATGGGACCTCATAAAATTTCAAAGCTTCTGTAAGGCAAAAGACACTGTCAATAAGACAAAAAGGCCACCAACAGATTGGGAAAAGATCTTTACCAATCCTAAATCTGATAGGGGACTAATATCCAATATATACAAAGAGCTCAAGAAGCTGGACTTCAGAAAATCAAATAACCCCATTTAAAGATGGGGGTTGTGGATGTGCTATTAAGGATCAGCCCTTAGTGAGGCTTTCTTGGGTTAAGGATCAGGGTCAGGCTCAAAGGTTCTCAAATGAGGTAGGTGGCTATTGTTACTCCCATCAGTCAGGAATAAGACCATCACCACAGTTTAAAACCAAATCGTAAACAATCTTTAATTAAACATTGGCCAGGTGGATGGCCTATAGCTAGGTCTGTCTCAGGGTTTCCAGAAAAGGGCTATGAATCACACTTTGCAAGGGCTTAAAAAGACAAACCTGCAAGGCTATTGCAATTCCCGTTAGAGGCGAGCATAAACCCAGACGTATTTCCTGCCTATGAATACTCCCGCACCTACATTCAATCAGGGGTGAGAATACATCCTGAGGTATTTCCTGCCCACGAACCTCCGGCCTACATGTGATCAACCACATCTGGTGCAGGCGAGTGAAACTTGTTTAGAGAAATGAAAACATCAATAGCCTCAGGTGTCTAATTTTGGTTCTCACACTGGGGGGGGGGGGAGCACACTGTGTGGGGGGGGAGCACACTGTGTGGGGGGGGAGCACACTGTGGGGGGGGAGCGGCGATGAGGAAGCACAGGGTCCATCTGGGCAGGTATGCGCCTGCTCTGTAGCGCCACACCCATAGGGAAGCAGCTTTGAATGTGAGGGCCACACCCACAGTCTACACTCTTTAACCTCTGCCTTCCTCCCTACCAATTCAGCTGCTCCCTCCACTTATTTTGTTTCATTTTGCTTTTTATGTATCCCAACACTGATTCCCCAGTATTCTATGTAGCTGAGGATGACTTTAAACTTCTGTCTCTGTCTCCCAAATGCAGGGATGCCATCCATGCTCGGGCACACCAGCTTGCTTGCTTGCTTGCTTGCTTGCTTGCTTGCTTGCTTGCTACTTTGGTTCTGGACTTTTCTGAGTTTCTCTTGTTGGCTGCTGTCTCTGACACATCTGGCTGGATCCGTGAGTGGTCTTCCCTCCTGGGCAGATACCCATTATTAGATCTATTTTAAATATGATTGCCCTTAGGCCAAGTTACAAATTCCTAATCAGTCGCTCACAGTCAGTTATCGGGATCAGGTGACAGAAGGCCTGCCGCTGGGCTCCAGAGGTAAAATCTGCGCATGTCCACTATCGCATCAGTCACAACAGAGTGCAAGTTTTTCTTCACGGTCTAGTTCCCTGCAGGACACTAACCCTAAGACTGGTAATGGCATCTCCCTCTTCTCATCTGCAACACAAAGCTGGTGCCGGGTAGGTTCTCAGTATAGCTCTGTCAAAGTTAATTGAGCCGACAGTAAAAGCAGACAGCCAAATTTGAATCGCAGGATGACATTTCTCTGCTGCTCAACGAGTGCAAATTACTTGACCTTTCTGAACTTTCTCCTCCTATTTTATTGCAAGCCACAGAATTTACAGATTTCCTCTCAGACAACAAAAGATAAATGCACTTAATTTACAATATAAAAAACCTTCATGATAAATATTAAATAAGACATCGGCATACACGTCGCCTCTCTGGCTGTACCTCTGCCATGTATTGTAACTATGTGCAAATATGTGTTCCTTCCCATCAGAGGGTAATTTCCCCAAGAATGGGATCTGGGCTTCCCTAACTTCTGTACCCTTGTCTCCTCCTACGCTAAAGCTCTGCACAAATTAATAGTGTGAAAAGTCAGCAGATTTAGGTACCGCTTGCACTTAAAATCTTCACATTAGGGTTTGTTGTTGTTGTTGTGTTTTACAAATCAAACACTGGTCGCATGAAGCATCATGCATACATTAAATTCAAATCTATCTTCGACAATTCAGAATGCTGAGCAGTTTCTCAGAGCAAATGAAATCGAGGCTCATGGGGATCCAGTCTTTCAGTGTGTGTCTCCATCTACTGTATTTACAGGAGAGTTGCTCCCTCTCAGAGTGACTTTCCCCAGCTTCTCTCTGCCGACAGTCAAGCCGCAGCCCTGGGATACGAGTGCATGTCCTCAGCAGCCACTAGGGGGCAGGCTAGCGTCTCTTGCAGAGTACTTGCCCCAAGGGCAAGTGAGTCTGGAGGAAACAGTAAATACACCAGTTGTAACCGCGTTCGTTTCCAAATGGAAAAATACACGCGGGCATGTCCAGAGTCTCATTTCGTATTCCTTTCGCTGGATATGTGATCCTTCGGCTCAGCTTACCTCTTGTTTTCTATTTCCTCCTTCCAAGTCTTTCTCCTTCGGATTGCAACAAATGGGCCTTTTTTCCCTTTGAGAGGCTTAACCCACAAAAACAAATCAGGAGGTGACACAAACACTGCATAATTTAGTTAGTGAAGGTTTGATGGCTGAGGTTTCATTTGGGTTTCTCTTAGAATAAAGCCTGATTTTTCTCAAGTTTTTCATGTATTAAACAGCTAGCCAAGATGAAAGGGGAGGCAGAGATTCAAAAAAAACAAAAACAAAAACAAAATAAAAACAAACAAACAATGAGTGGGAAACGGATGGGAGGTCTGTTATAGAGGGAGATCAGAGAATAAACAACTGCTGAAAGATAGTTTCAGAAAAGAAATTGACCTGAGGGTCCTATTGGTCCATGCCAAGATATCAGCACCAGACAGACAGCTGTCTGTCTGGGGCTGGAACTTCCGCAATTGTGACAGCTGCTTCCTCATCTGGAATGAAAGTGATTTGGACTAGATAATCTTCTAACTCAAAAGTGGGTCTGTGCCAAACGAGGGAAAGCATGGGGTGGGTGTATAAGGAAAACTCTGGGAGACTCTGAACACAAACAAACCGAGTGCAAAGCCAGAATTATCTACCAGAACACCTGCTTGTAGACACAGTATGTCCTCCCAGATAGAGCTCCGCCCCTACCTTCCCCTTGACCTTCCATCTACTACTGCAAGTCCAGGGGAGGGGGAAGGCCTCTGAGCCCCAGGAACCACGGAACAAGGGGGGTGGTGTAAGAGAACTGGTGTGGGCTGAGACTCTGAAGAAGACATTTTCAACCCTGAATGACAAACTACTAGAATTCTAACAAGAACTTGCTCTATCCTGGCTAGGAGAATATACACCCCTGGGGACTGGGTCGATCTTCAGTCATGGGTGGTTTGAGCTGAGCTGCAGGAGTCCGTGTGAACATTATGTGACATTTAGGCAAAGCCAGTATCTTTTGATCTTGCCTGCACCGTTGCAATTATACTAATTTCATAGCACCCTAATAGTCAACCAGGCTGTGGTTTCAAAGCTAATACTGTTCTCTAACATCATGATAACCGATTAATTACTATTTACCAAGCTCACATTTTCATGTTAATATTTCTGAGAGCTGTCTCCACATAATCACTGTAATCACTGGTGATAGAGCTTCCACCCCTTAAAGATAGGTTACTTATAGCCAGTGTCCTTATAGGTGTAAAATCTTACTTTACACATAAAATATACATATATGTGAAAAAGTCAACATAAACAGCTGCAAATTTGCTTCATCTGCAATTTCAAATATGCACCACTAGGGGGTGATGCTATTTAAATGGTCACTCTAGGGCTCAATTCTAAAATGCAGATTCCTAGGCCTGCGGACTTAAGAATTTTCGGAGTAGGAGGTTGTAAAATATCTGCCTTTTAAATAAATCTCCGGAGTGAATTCGAGGCATGCTGTCAGATATCAGTAATTAAACTCTTTTTAGCTAGTGTAACTGCCCTGATCTCTCTCTACAGAAAAATTACCATCAAAATGAAATCCACATTTCTTGCAGCAGGCCTCAAGTCCCTATGAGATTAAGACTTAATCAGCTCTCCTAGGACCTCTGATGCTCTTCTCTTGCTGTTCTTTAGAGAAACCTTGGGGCTTTAGAGCGAAGTCGTTCCTCATCTCTCGCCCCCATCCTCGGGACTGACTTCTTTCTCTTCTTTTGTGAGTCTGATCACCTATCACCTCTCCAGAGAGACTTTTACTCCTACCTGTTGTCTGATCTGTCAACAGCAGCTGGTGGAAGGAAGGCATGGGTTTCTAGAGAAAGACAAGATTATTGCAGACCCTTTCGTAGTCACCAAGCTGAGGCTCAGTGTGTGTGGTGAATGGATTCATGAATAGACATTTATTTTAGTGAGCAGAATAAATCTAAGTGAAAAGTGAAACCCTTTCTTGATTAGTTCAGCTAATCAATGGTTTTCTAAATATTTCTTTTTTAATTTTTTTTAATTTTATGTATGTGAGTATACTGTAGTTGTAGAGATGTTTGTGAGCCTTCATGTGGTTGTTGGGAATTGAACTTTTAGAACATCTGCTCAGTCCAGTCGGCCCTGCTCAATCTGGTCAACTCCGCTCACTCAGTCCCTGCTCACTCCAGCCCAAAGATTTATTTACTATTATGTATAGGTACACTGTAGCTGACTTCAGACACACCAGAAGAGGGCATCAGATCTCATTATGGGTGGTTGTGAGCCACCATGTGGTTGCTGGGATTTGAACTCAGGACCTGCAGAAGAGCAGTCAGTGCTCTTACCCACTGAACCATCTCACCAGCCCTAAACATTTCTCTTTATTTTGTGTATATGAGTGTTTTTGCCTACATACTTGTATGTGCACCTTGTGCATGCTGTAGCCGGAGACCAGAAGATTCATGGATCCCATGAATCTTGGAATTACAGACGATTCTGAGATAGCATGTGGGATCTGGGAACCAAATTAGCCTGGGTTCTCTGTAACAGCAGCAAGTGTTCTTAACCACTGAACATCTTTGCAGTCAATGGTTCTTTAAATGTTGTTTTCCACATGCAGTTCTTATCAAACCAGCAGTTTTGTGTACCATGTACTATGCTAGACACCGACTTAAGGACAAGCTTCACAACACAAAAAGGAAAGTTTATTCACAAGCAGCCCAGCGCCCAATAGAAGGGCAAGACTCAACCTATCTTCCTAAGGATAGCATTTAAGATAGCACTAGGATGAAGAAGTAAGGTGGCTTCAGGCACAGAAAGGTGACTGGAGAGAGGTAAAGCCATCAGGAATCTGAGTACACACATGAAACTTCATGACACGATCTGAGGACGGAGCTTTGGGTCTGCTAACATCGAAAGACACCTGTGCAAACCCTAACGAAGTCAGTGGTTCCAACAAAAGCAACCTTCAAGCCTTGAAAAGTTACCCAGACAACTATGTCCCATAGGGTTGCTCTGTGCCAAAGCTAGGGAGAGAGACTAATAACGTATACTGCTCAGCTGTATTGGCCTCCACACTTTCAATTAAACTCATCTAAATGAAAGCAAGCCAACCTTGAAAGTTGGCCTTTCCCTTAGATTCAGGCACACACTAACTAACTATTGGTTTTAATAAGTGACAGACCACGTACACACCAGTGGTCTCATAAGACTATATTGCCTGGTAAGACTGAAGCCATCTTGGTTTGTGTATGTATATTCCATGATGTTTGCACAATAATGAGATCTAAGGACATATCCCTGTCATTAAGCTCTGTGACTATGCACCCAACATTCACACTGGCCATCTTTGTCTTGCCTCCTGGGAATAATTTTCAACAGGAGAGTGAGGAAAGACACGCCATAAAAGGACGCTTCCAAATGTTCACTGTTGTATGAATTTAAAGCTGTGTGCTCAACATATTTTATCACAATATTAATTATCTCATGAAAAATCATTCTAATAGAAAAATTCCAACAAGATCTTCAGGCATCATCTAAACCTAACGTAGTAACACAATCCATTTCCTGAGCATGAAGACATTTGTTGTGTGGCCTTAAGAGTCTTCTCTACCCTGCTGACCCTACTGTCTAAAATACTGACCTTACTGGAAACCGTCATATGAGTTTTCTTGGACTCTGGTGTTTTGTTGTTTTGTGTCGTTTTGTCTTGAGTTTGAGCCAATGGAAGCAACATCTATAAATGAGAGAATGGGAGAAAAAAAGAAATCATCCCCACCCTGTCTGTCCCAGTGGGTGACCAATGGATGCCATCCCGTACCTAAGGCCGCATCAGAGTTGAGCAGGCTTTTGTAACTAGTCCTCTGCAGGTCCTGGTAGCTGTCCGTTTCCTCAGCTCTGTAAGCCTGAGCTTGTCAAAGGCTCCCACTATTGTTGGCTCTGGGGTGTTTCCCTCAGCGCTTCCAACGCCTTCGTTCATCTTTCTTGAATCATGCCTTTCGCTTGGGCTATACTTATTACTTGCCTTGACCTCTGAGAGGTTTGCTGCTATTGCCTCCTAGTAAGAAATAGACTCAGAGAAGCATGGCTTCTGAGGAGGCTGTTGTTACCTGTTTTTTAATCACAAATACGCCACTTTGTCTGGCTTTTGAGTCATTGTCCCCTCATTTCCAGAATTTTCAATAATGCTGAGCAGAGCCTCTGCCTCACCAGCGCTCCTGGGAAGTCTTAATAGTCTGAAGCTCTCCACTAAAAGATTCTAGGATTTTCTTTTAGGGTACTTGTATTTTAAGCATGTGGAGTTTAAAAAAAAAAAGAACCAGCTACTAATATATTCTTAAAGATGACTCTCCCATACCACCTGTCACCCTATTTATTCTCAACACTCCAGGAGTGCGACGCTGCTTCAGGCAAGGCAAGGCTGGTTGTGTGACCAAAATGTCAGCAACTGGGAACCCCATAAATAGCAGCAGAGAGGACAAATAGGATGACTCAGTGAAGCCCTTTGAGTCAGGCAGGGACTTAATTACAGGGCACCAAACCCATCATCACTGACGTCATCCCTGGACCTCACCTGGCCCACATCATGCATCTCGCTTCCTTTGAAGATGCGCAGTCATCCTCCTAGCTGCCATCAGAAGGTGCCATGCCAGGACCAGAGGGCAACTGTAAGCTAATCATTGGTGTCCTTGACAATCGGTTCCTTTCTGAGACTGGCCGGATGCTCACAGTGTTAGCTAGCGTCTACCTAGCTTGGGGCACTTTCTTTTGTGGGACAGACAAGACAGCACTTTGGCTCCTTGCCTCCATCTCCACTATCACAAAGTCAGGGAAACTTGTCTAGCTATAGGCCTGTCATAAGGATCAAAATCAAGTTGGCCAATTTCATGATATCATGGCAATGGAAAACTGTAGCCATGGAAGGAAGATCAGTGGATCCCAGTTCAGAGATGGATAAATAGGTGAAGCACCGAGTATGTGGGGCAAGGAAAACATTCCAGATGATACTACAATGGTGGGCGCTGATATGCACATCTGTCAAGACCCATACAGAGGAGCAAACACTAATGCAGACTATAGATTTCAAGCACATGTTAATTAAACATAATAATCTGTTTCATTACAATAGTTTCACATACATATATAATTTATTTTAATCATATTTTCCCACTATTACCCTCTTTTTCCCACTCCGTGAGTCTACACCCCCTTCCCAATTACGGGCAATGGGTTTTATCTAAAACGAATCAACCTTGGCTCATGGATTATAACAAGTCTACCACACTTACAGGAGACGGTAATGGAAGGAACTGGGGAGAGAAGACAGGTGTGAGGGAAGCTCTGTGTACTTTACATAAACTGAGCAGTGCTCTAGAGTACAAATGCTTTGTGGGGAAACCAAGTTTTGGATAAGATGCATGAAAGTGCTTTTTAAGACCAGCACCCAAATGATCTAAAGACCTTGATTCTGACTTATCATTCAGAAGGTTGCTAAGCTCTTTGCTGCATGACAAAGAGCCCCAAGGGACGCCCTGATGGCTTGTCATTGTAACTTAAGGTCCATTGAAGATTCTGCCTTTTTTAAACTGCCCAGAAGGGCTGGGGAAGATGAGTCCATTCATAAAGAGCATGCTTCTGAACCATGAAGTTACGTAGAGGCAGACATGTTGGAACAAGACTGTGACTCTAGCACAGGGGAGGTGGGTGTTGGTCCCCAGGGCTTGCCAATCAACCTGTGAATGTTGAGTTCACTGAGAAATTCTATCTCCAAAGCTAAGGTGGGGGAAGATGCAAGACATTGACCTCTGTGTATCCACAGGTACACACATACACACACACACACACACACACACACACATACACAGGTACACACCCAGGTAGGCATGCACACAGGTAGAAACACAGGTACATACACAAAGGTAGACACACACATACAGGGAAGGGGAGGGAGAGAGAGAGAGAGAGAGAGAGAGAGAGAGAGAGAGAGAGAGAGAGAGAGAGAGAGAACTGCCCAGAAATGTTATCCTACAATAACCTTAAACATTGTGGTTTTTCACTTCCATCTCTGACTCACACCCTGCCCTGTATTTTAGCACCTGTATTTGATTACAGTCACATTTTTCAGCAGTGACAAAGCCACGAGAAGATGTAGGTCAGGATTAGTGTCAGTTAGGTTGGAAGGAACCTTTTTTCGTTTTAAACTGGAGAATGTCTGCAACTGGCAAGGCTTTGTACAATGTCTTACTGGAGGGCTGTGTCAGCTATGAGCCCCACCGCCAACCCTGTGAGATTCACAAGTTGCAGAGCCAGAAAGGGGAGGAGTGGGGTCATAATTAGCCACAGGAACATAGTAATAGCAGAACCGGAGTTCACACTCAGAGCAAAAGTTGCTGGAAGCTGTCCTCAGGTCTTGACATGTAGACGAGGCAGCTGAGTTCAGCCAGTTTATTCTTGGATAATGGTGGTCAGTTGCATTCCTTCCTGGGTAATACATGTATTTTTGACAAGAGCCTTCAAAGCATTTGACAAAGACTTCCAGTGTTCCTGAACTGCAACTGTTGGAGCGCTGTACTCGCAGCTATTAATAGACTTACTATGACCAAAAGAAATGCAGTCTGTGGTGAAATACCTAAGATTTTGAAATGCCGCACACGACAGACCGCTTTGTGAACAATTAAAATGGACACTCGGTCTTAAAGGCTCTATGCAGCTGCCACTAAGAAAACCACTTAGCTTCATTGAACTCCACCATTGTCCCAACTTATTTGAGTGTGGAGCGATTTGCAGAATAGTATACTTAATAACCTTTCTTTGAATTCTTGAATGGGAAATTTTGACTTCACTAGAGGAAGGAAGTGGTTGTGGAAGTTAGAGCCACCACGGCATGGTTCCCGGAGGTTCTCATAAGGAAATGGTCTCACGTCAGCCTTTCTGGTTCACTGGAGAGTGTCACGTATCTCACAGCAGCTCTCCCAGTTCAGCATCGCTGAGTACCCTATGCGCTTCACACCAGGACAGGGAACACATTTGCCCACATCCTGTGCTCGCAACTGTTCCACAGGATGCACACTAGATCCTGTTATCACTGTGTACAGCTTAAAAGGTCTCCCAGCTAGAACCATACACAGTATGCGGTGAAAAACAAAGAGAAGCAGATGTTAGAAAAAGCGGAACAGAGAATAGATTCTGTTTTGTTTTGTTTTGTTTTTTGTTTTGTTTTGTTTGTCCAAAACAGGATTTCTCTGTGTAATGGTCCTAACTGTCCTGAAACTCACTTTGTAGACCAGGCTGACCTCGAACTCACAGAGATGGGCCTGCCTCTGCCTCATCCAAGTGCTAGGATCAAAGGCATGTGCCACCGCATCTGGTGAAAACAGGATCTGATACAAGGAAACAGAAAAACAAAGCAGAGTTAGCATGTCTTGCCTCGTTCTCACTGACGCTTTGTAGACTTCTATGCATTTAGACACTAAGTCTCTAATGAATGATCCTGGAAAGTCAGAGCGCTTTGAATACTAATAAGATGAACAGTGTGTGCAGAGAAGAAGGTCCTCTGCAATACACAGACTGAAAGAAGTTACTGTTGGAAGTTTGCTCTCGTGTAATCATTGAGGGCACTTTTCAAAACCACTCCCCATTTCAGGGTACAGAATGTCTGATCCAACCACCACCACCACCCGAAGTCTAGCTAAGGAATTCGGACAACGGGTTTGACATAGAGGATGAGAGCAAGTCCTGCCTGTGCACATGCAAGACTCTACTCAGAGCAGCCCCACAGCTGTCCACCCTTGGTCCTCCAGGGGGAGGGAACATTACCAAGAGGGAGCCTGCTATGAGCAGAATGAGGCTGGGCTGCCACTCCCTTGGAGTCTAAAGGAGGGTGAAGAATTTCTGAGGCACCCAGAGGCCAAACCCCAACTGATAATAGAAGGGAAGGAACCAAAGAGTTTCCCATTTCAGTGGCAAGCCATATCGGAACATTGTTCTTTGAGGCTTTCATCTCTCTGGAAATCCCTGGTTTCAAGCGGACTTTCTTGTGCAGAGTAATACCCAGTAAAATTGGATGTGAGAGGCTGGGGAGATGGCTCAGTGGTTGAAAGCATTTGCTCTTGCAGAAGACCCAGGTTTAGTTCCCAGCATCCACAGAGTGGCTCACAAAGATCTGTAATGCCAGGTCCTAGGGAGCCTTTTTCTGACTTCCACAGGTACCAGCCATGCACATGGTACACATATATCTACATTAAGGGAAAAAATATATGTATAACAAAGATTTGAAGATATATTTGTTTTTAAGAATATCATTTGAATACAGAGGATATTTTGTGAGATCTCAAGCATAAATTCCACGAGGAAGTGACACATATCAAAACTATGGGTGCCTCATAGGACACCATAAACAAGGATCTTGTCCAAGGACAGACCAAGACAAGACTGTCCGGTGCAGTGATTAGGAGCGTGAACAGCACGTGGGACAGACTAGTTATAGAATCTCAGCTCTCCATTTAATATCTGTGCATGCTGTTAAGTGTTAATGGACCACGTGGCACCTTAGCTTGCTTCCCTGGAAAGGAGACCGAGAATCTTTCCCTCACATAGGGAGTCAAGGTAATGACCTACAGATACGGTGAACATAGTGCTTGACATATGCTAAGTACTCCACACACTGCTACACTTGGAAGAGTCAGATTTCTCTCCAAGACTGGCGAAGGGGTAAGAGGTGAACAAACAAGCAGATGGAAGAGATGGGGAAAGAGGCCGTGTTCAGATGCCCTGTGAGTTGATAGAGAGTCTGTGGGCATCGGGGCACAGTTGGGAGGTAGAGTGCTTGCCTTGATTTTGTCTCCAGCAGTGCCCTTCCACCCCAAAAAAACTGTTAAGGAAAATATAACTATAGCAGGAAACTTGACCTGTTCTCCACCCAAAATATCACTATGTACTTGTGTCCTTATCGTGGCATTGAGCTGGTATGGCCAGAAGGTCCTCAGGAAACAGAAAAACAAAGTGAGGTTAAATTTGGAGAGAGTAACTTTACAGGGATTATTACCAACAGCCTTTTATAAACAGTGGCCAACTGTGATTTTTGTCATCAAATGAACGTTTTATGACTGTTAACTTCCGCAATAGTCTTAAATAGATTCCCGGCTGTCTGCACGTCTCACGATGTGTTCCCAGGGCACAGGGTCAGAGTATAATAGACAAGCCAGACCCTTCCCCATGTCCCCTGTACTACTGAAGCACAGGCTGGGGAGTGGACCATGGGCCTGCCCCTAACTTCCCAGTCCCCTTCACTCTGGCATGCCACTGAACCACTCGCAGCTGCACTCAGCCCGTGGGACAGAAGGGAACCCCTCCCGGATATTTTTATAAAACACAGTTATAAGATCAATGGGATAGTTTTGAATGCACTTGCTTACTAATGGGATTTTTTTACAAGACGAGAATAAATGAGAAATTAGCCCGAATTTCCCCCAGACAGATGTTTTAAAGAAATCCAAGCCTTCTAAAATTCTACTTAGAATGTTTTTCTAAGTTAAAACAAAAAAATAAAAAAACAGCAAAATTGCTCTTAGTTAAATGCTTAATGACAATTATTACCAATATATTCATTTCAGAGTAACTCTACGCCACAGTGGAATTACTTTTTTGCATAGTGTCTGAGTACATTTATCAGTCATTAGAGTCCCTGAATTATAGTACTAACACAGTAGACTGATTTTATAGAAGAGAGAAGCCAGTTTTGCTTTTTTAGTGTGTTATTAGAACCCCATATTGCCATGTCTTCTCTCAAATATATTATTTGGTATTTGACCAAGTGCCCCTAACCAAAGAATATAATCTTTAATTAATACATTAAGCCTAGGGAAATAAACACTGTTAACGATCCTGTTACACCCCAGTTTCTAAGAGAATAGAGTGGACATAAGCCTATGGGCCTGGCGGTTGGTGTTTCTACATGTTTAAGAGGCTGGAGGGCTTTCTCTTTCCCTTCCATCCCAGACACTTGGGGAGCCACAGGTTACCACGCAGACATGGCCAAGTCCAAGAACCACATCACATACAGCTAGTCCTGAAAGTGGCATAGAAATGTCACATACACACACACAAATTTGGTCACAATGATATGACTCTCTTAAGAGTCACCCTCAAGTTCCTCAGGAATGTGCCTTTGCCAAGAAGCACAAAAGAGGACCAAATGTCCAGGTAAGCCATGCCGATGCCATGCTGAAGCCATCAAGGCCCTCATGGAGACAAAGGAAGCTCAACTCAGCAACCGATTTACTTCTGCCCAGGTCCACGCTTGTGAATCAGATGTGGCTACATGAGTGTACTGGCTGGTTTTGTGAGTCAACTTAACACAAGCTGAAGTTGTCACAGAGAAAGAAGCCTCCCTTGAGGAAGTGCCTCCATGAGCTCCAGCTGTGGAGCATTTTCTCAATTAGTGATCAAGGGTAGGAGGGCCCATTCTGGGTGAGGCCATTCCTGGGCTCGTAGTCCAGGGGGTTGTATAAGAGAGCAAGCTGAGAAAGCCAGGGGAAGCAAGCCAGTAAGGAACATCCCTCCATGGCCTCTGCATCAGCCCCTGCTTCCTGACCTGCTTGAGTTTCAGTTCTGACTCTCTTTGGTGGTGAACAGCAATGTGGAAATGTAAACTGAATAAATCTTTTCCTCTCCAACTTGCTTCTTTGTCATGATGTTTGTGCAGGAATAGAAACCCTGATTAAGACAATGGCAAAAGTCACAAACTCTGCCAACCAAAGGCCAAGGCTCAAACCAAAGCCAAAACTGTAGTTCTCTCTCAGGCCCCATGGGAAGGCTTTTATTGGAAAATGTCAATGTGAAGACAGATGGACTGGGGACTCCTGCTCACACTGTCTGCACACACTGTTTGCAAAAGGCTGGTGTCCCATACTGTTGTACCATGCGGCTAGATCTGCTGTTTGTTTGTTTGTTTGTTTGTTTGTTTAAAAAGAAGTGAAGGCTGGCTTACATCAGCTATTTGATGAAAGAGTCCCACCAAAACCTGCTAAAGAACACAAAACCCATCCTTGGAGTGTGTTCTCATTTGTATATACAAGGTAGTACCAGCTGAAGAAGGCGAGACAGAAGAGGAAGTTGCCTATATTGTTCACAAGGGGAAAAGTGTTTTAAAATGCATGTTTAATTTTTTTTTTTTTTATTTTGGGTTTTTTGGTTTTTTGGGTTTTTGTTTTTTTGGTTTTTTGGTTTTTGGTTTTTTGTTTTGTTTTGTTTTGTTTTGTTTTTGAGTCAAGGCTTCCCCTGTGTAGCCCTGGCTGTTCTGGAACTCAACTCTGTAGGCAAGGCTGGCCTAAAACTCAAAGAGATCTGCCTGCCTCTGTCTCCCCAGGCATGTGTCACCATCACCCACTTAAAGTGCTATTTTTGATCAAAGCAGGCTACCAGGACAATAAGACACAAAAGAATTTGGAATCCCAGACTACAGTAAATGGAATGTGGGTCACATAAAATACTGAGCTCCAGTGAGTCTCACCTGGTCACTGAGTGGAAATATTTCCCAGCGCCCTTCAGTCTTTGCTAGTTTAGCCACGTGGTTGAGTTTTCACCTTGACATCATGACACGTCCATACCTATTATCCTAGGGAAAACGTGCACTAAGTGACATTTACTTGTAGACCCCCAAAACATTAGGATTTTGTGCTAAACATCCGTGTATGTGACCTACATTCAGACAAATAGCTACTGACATTTTCTTCCAGAAAGCTCTTACTCCAAGGACGACAGTCAGCAGCAGCAGCCCTGACGTTTCTGAAGCACAGAGCTTCACTTTCTGAAGAAGATCTTATTTTTCTGCTAAATGCTAATTTTATCCTTTCTAGAAAAGCACTTTGGCTCTGCCTTCATTTTTGGTTTCAGGCCTCATCTTTAACAGCTGAGCCATCACTCTGGCCCATGGGTTCTGCCTTTAAAAACAAACCTGGGATTAGGGAGATGCGTCAGTGGGTAAAGCTTTTTGAGTCACCAGAACTCAGGAAAAGCTGAAGGCCCGAGTCACATGTCTGTAAGCCTGTTGAACTCAGGGCACAATGAATGAAAGGTGGAAGGAAGTAAGAGAATCTCCTGACATTCTGGGGCCAGCTGGACTGGTGAACAGAGGTGAACAAGAAGACGCCCTGTTTCAGCCAAGATGGAAGATGAAGAACCAACACCCAAAACTGCCCTGTGACCTGCATCCCTACACTGTGGCTTGCGTGTGTCTGTGCACACACATATCATATACACATGAAGGAGAAGGAGAAAAATCTTTTTAAAAAGAGGGGGAAAAAGTTCAGGAAATCAGTTAAAGGAACTTGAAATTATAAAGATTTTCCAACTGCTAACCAGGATTGTATTTTATTTTATTTTATTATCGTTAATATTTTTTGCAATCTAGTCATTATCCCTCTCCCAGTCCACATTCCTCATCCCATTCCTCTCTCTCCTCCTGCCCCCACTCCACGGCACCCTGTCTCCAAGAGGGTGTCCTTACCATCACCCCCTACCCTGCCAGGCCTCCCCACTCCCTAGGACCTCAAGTCTCTTGAGGGTTAGGTGCCTTTTCTCTCACTGAGGCCAAGTCCTCTGCTGTATATATGTCGGAAGTCTCACATCAGCTAGTGTATGCTGCCTGGTTGGTGGCTCAGTGTCTGAGAAATCTCAGAAGTCCAGGTTAGTTGAGACTGCTGGTCTTCCTACGGGGTCACCCTCCTCCACAACTTCTTCCAGCCTTTCCCTAATTCAACCACAGGGGTCTCTGGCTTCTGTCCATCGGTTGGGTATAAGTATCTGCATCTGTCTCAGGCTGACTAGGACTTTAAATACTAATCCTTGTCCCATAGTTGATCTCATAGAAGTTGACCCAGAAGTAGAAGTCTAAGGATTGTCCTCTACCTCAAATGTCCTCTCCAACAAGCCTCAGTGTGGGTTTGCCCCAAGCATGTCAGCTGAGCTCATTTTGGACTACAGCTAAAGGTGTAGAGACCAGTATCAGCTCAGGACACCCCAAGACTAGGTTCTCAGCAAAAAGGAGATTTATTTGCCCCATGGGGACAAGACAAAGACAGGAGACAGAGGACAAAGAAGAAAGGGAAAGGAACAAGGGAGAGGGCTAAGGGGTATTTGTACCAGAAGACAAAGGACTGCCTCTGGATAGAGAGGAGGCAAGTTTAGGCTTATAAAAGTACAAGGAAAAGTCCTGTATTAAGATGAAGAGTTTAGTTTTAATTGGGCACATTAATTAGGTGTGTCAAAGGGAGTTTTGGTTGCTCGACTTCAATACTTTGATAGCTGGGTCTTGGTAGTTAGCCTCGGAAGGAGGAAGTGGCCAAATAAGGGTGGCTAATTTTAAGAAAGTAATCTAATGTTTTTTAACGAGGCAGAGGGAATAGGAGGATGGCAAGGCCTGCCAAAGCCGTGTTTGCCATCCTCGGGCTGCCTAGAGACCCTTCAAAAGCTACAAGCAAATTCTGGGAGAAACCCAGTTAGATAATGCAGCCTCAGACAAACAGAGCCAGAGGCAAGGGAGGCTGGATATGCAGTATTTTGTTGTTGTTCTTGTTGTTGTTTTTGTTGATCTTCTTGGTTTTTCCTCTCATTTGTAAATGTTTCATTGTTGTTGTTATAATATCTGTGTTACTTACAGGATATGTGACAGTCTAACAGGGGCATCACTACCATGGGGACTTACGTCTTAATGTAGAGTAACAATGTTTTAAATAAAGCAGAGATCTATTGCTGACATGCAAAGTTTTGGTAGAATCTAAGGTTCTAAAAGAAAAGAATATCCACCCTGTGTGCATGGCTTTTCATGTTTTTAAAATGTTTATTAGAAATGTTTGAAAAATGTTTGAAATTTTTATGTACTTAGAGTTTTTCTTTTCTAAAGCAGACTAAAAATGCTTAACTGATATCATGTCATGTTTAAGTATTTAATTCATACCCAGAACATAATTTATTAAGAATCTGCCTTCATGGCTTTAATGGAATCAAACTCAACGATATTAAAACCAAAAGCCATTCTTAAGTACACACAGCCATTCGATGCGTTAGACAGCACACAGCACACCTTCTGCCTTTCACGACAACTCTGAAATGACTTAGCACAGTTCTGGCTCAGCTGTGACCTCTGACCCCTAGCCTGACACATTTGGAGGGTTTTGTAAATGGCAGCAAAGTCTGCCTGCGACCTGATAACGTCTGACTCCTCGGGGCTCCTGTTGCAGCTCCTTTGGGTGCTGTCTTTCTTCTCATAGGAAGGTATCACTGTCAGGCTGACTTTTGCAGATAATGTCCCTAGAGGACAATAAAACAAACTTATGATCTCACAGCAGCCATTATAAATCCACTGCATACATCACTGATGTCCTAGGACTCCGGTATGGCCTCCTAAATCAGGGTTTACTGTCTGAGAGTTACCATGTCCCGAATTCTTCCAAACTGTGCATCTGCATAACTTTTGACAACGTCCATTCAACAAACACCACTGAGCACCACATCCCTACTAAATATCTGTGTTCACAGTTACGTTAGCCAGCCTCAAAGCTTCAGAGTATCAAAGGGGTATGTGTGTGTGTGTGTGTGTGTGTGTGTGTGTGTGTGTGTGTACACATACACACCTATGTGTGTGTATAAATATATATATATATACATATATATATGTATATATCAATTGCTTCACAGCAGTACTGTATACTTTTTGTGACTTTTCACTTACATTTGACACTCTGCAAAATTCTAACAACTAGATGTTGTCTCTTATAAAAATCAATCTACAAACTTTGCAAAGGGGTTTGTTTTGTGGTTGTTGAGACAGGGTCTCAAGGAGTCCAGGCT
The DNA here is from genome assembly GCF_978045245.1 of Mus caroli. Taxonomy (NCBI): domain Eukaryota; kingdom Metazoa; phylum Chordata; class Mammalia; order Rodentia; family Muridae; genus Mus; species Mus caroli. The sequence goes on from NW_028227270.1 coordinate 14,389,971, forward strand.
GGCCTGGACATCTTTATGTAGCCAACCTTGAATTTCTGACCCTTCTGCCTCTACCTCCCAAGTGCTGGGACTACAGCCCTGGACCACACCATGATCAGTTTTATTAATTGCGCAATGGTGATGGTGATGATAATGATGATGATGTGAGCGTGGTTGCGTATGTGCTGTGACACATTTGTAGATGTCAGAGGACAATTTCAGGGATATGTTCTCTTCTTCCACATTGTGATCTGGGTATCAAACCCAGGTCATCAAGTTTGCACAGTGTTTTTAATCACTGAGCCATTCCTCCAGAGCCACACCCAGTTTAGTATAGTGCTGGGGGTTAGGGAGAGTAGATAGGGCCTCCTACACATTCTGAACGGAGCCACCTCTGCAGCCCCCAAATTTGTGCCCTGACCTGCATTGTTTGGGGATCGCCTTAACAGGTAATAAAGGACCAGCAGAAGAGCTGGGATCGAGGGTGCGGTGTTCTCTGGTGGAGATGTACCAGCAGCCCAGACACTCGGTTCTTCTATTAAACACAGCTGGATGAGGCTGGATGACAACTCTGGGCAGCAGGGGACCAGTCTCAGGCGCAGTCATCCTGGAGGACGAACCAGTGATTGACACACTTGCAGGATCTGTCAACATCCAAACTCGGACCAGGGAAGGCCTTCATGGGTCTGAGAAAGCGGGGTTCTTGCCATAACTGCACTCGTGTCTACAACTCACATTCATTCAGTTTCTTCCTGTCCGCACAAATTGGTATTTTTTTTAAGCTGGTGATTGTCTGTTCTAGTCCTCTCTCTCCTTTTTCCCTAGATGAAGCAATGGAGCCTGGAGCAGTGACCGCTCACACATTCGGTCACTCAGTTCACGAGAGAACCGTGCTCATCAGTCTCCCATGCCGGACCCAGGGCTCTTTCTCTCTGCCAAGTCACCTCCTCCAGCCAGTATGCAGCCCAACAACGTAGGATTCTAGACAGACAGGTGAAAACAGAAAGCGGAAATGGAAAGTTTATAGGTGACAAGGTCAAAAAGGCCAAAAGGGAATAAGAAGGATGTATTGGGGGAAAAGTGAATATTCCGTAAAGGCAAAAGGCAACCCCAATCACAGCGACAGCGCTATGGACTAGCAGGCCTGCCGCCATGGTAGTTTGAGTTATGGGATCACAGGGCTGGGAACAGAGCAACTGTCAGCACAAGCAAACATCAGAGTGTGGCCAACCTGACCAGAAGTGAGAAAAATTAAGCCACAAATATGGCCTAATAAGAATCAAGAAACAGCCGGGCGTGGTGGCGCACGCCTTTAATCCCAGCACTCGGGAGGCAGAGGCAGGCGGATTTCTGAGTTCGAGGCCAGCCTGGTCTACAAAGTGAGTTCCAGGATAGCCAGGGCTACACAGAGAAACCCTGTCTCGAAAACAAACAAAAAAACCAAAAAAAAAAAAAAAAAAAAAAAAAAAAAAAAAAAGAATCAAGAAACAGATCAACACCGGGGATAGCTGCCACTGAGAAGACCCAGCAAGGGGCTGGAGAGAAGGCTCAGCGGTTAAGAGCTCTAACTGCTCTTCCAAAGGTTCTGAGTTCAAATCCCAGCAACCACATGGTGGCTCACAACCGTCTGTAATGGGATCTGATGCCCTCTTCTGGTGTGTCTGAAGACAGTTACAATGTACTTATATATAAGAAATAAATAAAAATCTTTGCGCCTGTGAGAGCAGGGCCAGAGTGAGAAGGAAAAAAAAGGAGAGAGAGAAAGAGATAGAAGACGCAACAAAATCACAAGTAAAACAGACTACATGATTTCTTCAAGAAACCCAGGCAGCGAAAATGAAAGTGTTCTAAAGACAGATACCAGTACCAGTTTCACAACAATATGAATATTTAATGCTGCTGAATTACACACTTAAAAGATGGCTAGGACTAGAAACTCCTCATATCCGTACTTAAAAACACAATTTTAGAAAGGTCTTTTAAAAAAAAATCAAGAGAAACTCAGGTTGACCCCTTCCCTCAACCTCAGAGGCAAAAATCTGTTAAATCAACAACAGTCAGAGACTTCAGGCTGCTCAAGGTGCTGAGAACAAATGACAGTTAAAAATGCTCATTCCTAACTATGACATTTATACTATTACCCTCTTCTAGAGCCCAGGGAATAGCCCAGAAAAGCTAGAGGACAGGAAGAAAGGCTGTGGCAGCCTTTGCACTCACAAACTCAACTCACAACAGCTGAGGTTACCTGCGCTAGGCCTGTACAAGACTGGCCTTGTCAACAGCCACTCACAAATGAAGGAAGGGCTTATGTGACCCTGCTCCTTCCTGCTGAGCTACCGATAGATTCTGGGTGACGGGGAGCCGTTTCTTCTGTTGTGTACCCATTGGTGAGCCCACCAGGCCCCAGTTGATGGTCACGTAGATGGGGATGGTTAAACTCAGGAGGTCACGAAACAAAACAAAAAGACATAGAAGTGTAAAAAGGACTTGGGTGTAGGAGTTGCTGAAGTGGGAGGGATGCGGGAGAAGGGATGTGGGAGAAGGGATGTGGGAGGAGGGATGCAGGAGGAGGGATGTGAGAGGAGGGATGTGGGAGGAGGGATGTGGGAGAAGGGATGCGGGAGGAGGGATGCGGGAGGAGGGATGTGGGAGGAGGGATGTGGAAGGAAGGATGCGGGAGGAGGGATGTGGGAGGAGGGATGTGGGAGGAGGGATGTGGGAGGAGGGATGTGGGAGGAGGGATGTGGGAGGAGGGATGTGGGAGAAGGGATGTGGGAAGAGGGATGCAGGAGGATGGATGTGGGAGGAGGGATGTGGAAGGAAGGATGGGGGAGGAGGGATGTGGGAGGAGGGATGTGGGAGGAGGGATGTGGGAGAAGGGATGTGGGAGAAGGGATGTGGGAGGAGGGATGTGGGAGAAGAGATGCAGGAGGAGGGCAGAGAATCACCAGCATATATTATATTACATGTATGAAGACATGAGATAACAAATTTAATTGATTTTTTTAAAGTGTGTAAACTTTGTAATGAAATAGCATGCATGAGACAAACACATAAACTAGCAATTGAATAAGACTTGAGGAGTATTTTTAAATGTCTCTTTAGAATAAATTAGGAAAAGGGTGAAAGGTGCTGAATTATACACTTAAAAATGGCTGGAACTGGTATCTTCCTTATATATAGACTTAAAAGCACAATTTTAGAAATGTCTTTTAGAAGTCAAGAGATAACTCAGGTTGACCCATTCTTTCAACCTCAGAGACAAAATCTGTTAAATCCGAACGGCAAAATAAGAAGACAGAGAAATATAAACAAACAAAAAACCCACCCAGCAGCTAAAATGACTCTACTCACATATTGTGTATCTGAAGAAGCTGTAATAAACATATATATATATATTTTAAAAACAATCAACATCTGCTAACTCAGACCTATAATTGAGATAAAGGTGAGAGCCCTCCTAAGGGGGACATTTTGTAATTCTGAGGCAAGCAAACATAGGACGCTGTTTAGCTTGTGACCCCATTTCATTTATTTATGGATTACCAACCCCCTTTTTAATAATACACTTGGCGGCCTCCTTCCTTCACCTGCATGAACTATGCATACCTCTCTCTCCAAACTAGCAAGTTCAGAAACCCCTAGGCCTCCTGGCTACACCACATTCAAGCAATAGAAGTTTCTCCACCCATGGTAACAACCAAATGCAGGCAGTTCCTTATCCAGGTATGAATAGCCAATCTAGCTTGGACTGGTTTTATGTGCATGCTCAGCAAAGCCAAACTGATTTTTTTTAATTAATCTGATAGTGAGAATGCTGCTTATCATTTTATGCCTATGCATAACCGGGCATGCATATAATTAAAATCAGATGCATTGTGGGAAAAGACATGCGTAGTAGGAAAAGTATGACCTAATCTATAAATCAAAATAGAGAACCACCAAACCGTGGCTCTTATTAAGCTGCACGTCTGTCCTATTGGTATCCTTTCCTTCCTTTAGACTGTAAGGAAATCAGGAGCCAGAGCATCGGCCCCTTGAACACTCACACTCACATTACATACACAGTGTTGATCTTGAGAGTGTACCCCTTCATAATATGTACTATTGCCTTGCTCCAAATAAAATTACCTTCTTTTGCAAATCTTTCTGCCCCTGTCTTTTCTTTCTTCCTTTTTTTTTTCTTTCCTCTTCCTCTCTTCTCTCTTCCTTCCTTCCTTCCTTCCTTCCTTCCCCTTTTCTTTTTCCCTTTCTTTTAAAATGTGCATTGGTTTTTACCTGAATGTGTCTGTGTGAGGGAATTGGATTCACTGGGATTGGAGTTACAGAAAGTTGTGAGCTGCTGTGTGGGTGCTGGGAATTGAACCCTGGTCCTCTGGAAGAACAACTAATGCATTAATGCATTCAACCATTTCTCTAGCCCCATGCTTTCTTATTTTCAATTCTTTGAAAAAGAAGCCAGGAATGGAGAAACACTTGGCCCAGACCCTGACCAGTGTGTGTGTGTGTGTGTAGAGAGAGAGAGAGAGAGAGAGAGAGAGAGAGAGAGAGAGAGAGAGAGTTTGGCTCTAACAATGACTAGGCATAACCAGCTAGAGTCAGGACACTAGAAATGTCCAATAATATTCCGTGTAATTCTGAAAACAAAGAGCTGTCATGGGTTACAAACAAATCATGACTGTCGTGTAGGTGAAGAACATGTTTATAATAACACAAACCTAGAGTCTAACTTGAGTTTATGCATAAAACCCAAAGTATTGCTGAAGGGTGTTGGATGCATTAAGTTTTCTAGGGATGCAGCTACCACATCAATGAATAGAAAGCTGACTGTTGTCTCACTCATAACTCAGAGTGGAAATAATATTTCTTATGGTGACACCAGTTCAGCTGTGGAATTTGAATCCCTGACACCACATTGTTTTGTGCTGGTAAACACTCTGCCTTCGTTATTGTCACATTCACTGTGATGCTAAGCATAAATGTAAGTAACAGATTCTATTGCATGTTTAATGTAAACCTCTGTCTTAGTCAGGGTTTCTATTCCTGCACAAACATCATGACCAAGAAGCAAATTGGGGAGGAAAGGGTTTATTCAGCTTACACTTCCATACTGCTGTTCATCACCAAAGGAAGTCAGGACTGGAACTCAAGCAGGTCAGAAAGCAGGAGCTGATGCAGAGGCCATGGAGGGATGTTCTTTACTGGCTTGCTTCCCCTGGCTTGCTCAGCCTGCTCTCTTATAGAACCCAAGACTACCAGCCCAGAGATGGTCCCACCCACAAGGGGCCTTTCCCCCTTGATCACTAATTGAGAAAATGCCTTACAGCTGGATCTCATGGAGGTATTTCCTCAACTGAAGCTCTTTTCTCTGTGATAACTCCAGCTGTGTCAAGTTGACACAAAACTAGGCAGTACAACCTCTTTCCCTACTTTCTCCTTGAACCTAGTATACTGCCCTTTAAAAGTATATGTGAGGTTAGATTACACTTCTATTTGTTTTACTTTACAGAAAGAGTATTTTTGAGAGAAAATACTTGCAATAAAAGTGTTGAGACTGCAAACATGCATGTACACCTAGCTAAGATGTCTTGGAGTTCATAGCCGCTGGGGTTTTCCTAAACACTGGGACAATCTATATGTTCTACTTCATACTAGAGATTACCCCTTGCTCTGGCCTTCTATATCCTTTTCCTGCTGGTCTCAAAGTGCAACTTTATCCAGACAAGTTAGAAATCTTGTCACCTCTTCCAAGAAATGTGCAGGGTCCAGGAGGGATGGCTCAGCAGTTAAGCACACTGGTCCCTCTTCCAGAGGGCTTAGACTTGATTCCTACCATCCATCAGGTAGCTCACAACCATTCCTAGCTCCAGGGGATCCAATGCCCTCTAGAGCAACCTCCACAACTTCCCATGGACATTCATGTGGTACACAGCCATACAGTAGGCCAAACACTTATACACATAAGAATAAATGCATAAATCCTGTTTTTAAAGAAGAAAGGTAGAGCATCTTGGCTGGGGAGGAAGGAGTTCTAATGCTTGAAACTCTTGGAAGGAAGAGTCAAGGACAGACAGGGCAGATACTAGCACAGCGTGTAGCCTGCAGAAATATGAAGAAGAGGGCAATGATCAGTCAAAACAAGACAGTCTATAATACCCTTCCTATCCCCAACAGTTGCTTCTAAATTAAGGAAAAGGTTTAAAAGATGAATGCAAAAGATTCATTGCACACAGTAAAACAGGAAGTTGGACTTAACTACAGTTGCACTTATTTACAAGGCGGATCAATCCCTAAATCATTCTGGAGAGCAGATAACATTTTTATGCCCCCCTGAGAGGCATTGAAAAGTCATTAAAGCAAAGGAACCCCATTAAGAAATGTGGTCCCTGTCCTTGGCGAAAATGGAGTGGCTCAACTCACAGATAATTTCCATACTTCTCTGTAATAGCCATGCTAATTTTCTTTAGTATTGCTTCCCTCCAGTATACACGTCCTTGTACCTTCAAATGAAAAAGAAAAATCATACATTAATTTCAGAGCACTTTATAAACAACCCTATTTCCATAATCGTCTTTTAACTATAAAGCATACCCGAATTTGACTTAAGAATCAAACTGTACCATGAAAAAAGCAACAGATAGTTAGGGAATTTAAGCTGTAACTGTCTCATTGCAGTGTGGTCTAGAACAGTTAAAAATGGGAAATGGGGCTGGAGGGTGGCTCGGTGGCTACAAGCACTTGTTAATCTTCCAAAAGACCTGAGTTCAGTTCTTAGCACTCACAACCCCTGTGACTCTGGCTCCAGGGAAACCTGATGCCCTCTTCTGGTCCCCACTGATGTATGTGTACATGTGGCAGATACACAGATGTACGCATCCACAGGAATGAAATATAAATCTTAAAAAAATTAGACAGGCAGTGGTGGCACATGCCTTTAATCTCAGCACTTGGGAGGCAGAGGCAGGTGGATTTCTGAGTTCGAGGACAGCCTGGTCTACAGAGTGAGTTCCAGGGCAATACAGAGAAACCCTGTCTCAAAAAAAAACAAACAAACAAACAAAAAAAAAAAACAAAATGGAAACAATTGGAAACAGCTTGAATATTCTACAACAGGAACACAGTTCAAGAGAATACACTGAATCTGTAAATAGAAATCTTCAATGTCCAGACTGATCCTCTAGAGCCATTATTATTATTAGAAGATATATAGTATATACTTCATTATGAAAATATTACCCAACTTATTATACTTGATATTAGCCAAAAGGCTACAAATTGAAACACTACCCAACTTATTAGAGAATATATATATGTATGTGTGTGTGTGTGTGTGTGTATACAGACACTAGATAATAAATGTTATAGTTAGCTTTCTTAAAGTCTAACCAAATTTTCTAACTTTTCTACCCCTCCCCACCCCTTTAAAGAATTTTTGGTTGATCCTGTTCAGCCAGAAGTTATGAAGAATCATCAGCCCAACACCCTAGGTTTATTTATAAATTATAGAAACATCATTTTAAGGAATAATTTGGGAATGGTCATAATTTGAACAGGGAGGAAATAGGTAGAATTTATTGTATAGCCATAATCGTAATTGGTAGAAATTTTTATAATTGATACAAAGTTGAGGTTATAATTTTTACATTGGTACAAAATTTATTTTGATACAGATTTAAAGTTTTCATTGGTATACATTTCTTATATTGATATAAAATTCGAGAATACTATTACTCTTAGGCATTGTGTGTATGCAACTCATTTAAGAATACAAAGCTTAGATCCTGTCCTTCTAATAACTGCTAGTACAAACTGTTTTTAGATGATTAAACAACATGAGTTAAGGGCCAGCTAGCAAACTCATAGTTATGTTAGATTTTGATTTAATTATAAAAGGATCTTTTGAATATATTTCAGTGAGAAGTAGTTAAGAGTAGTCAAGTTTTAACAGTTCAGATTACCAGATAGATAAATAGATAGATAGATAGAGTCTTCAAAAACATCACAAATCCACAGAGTGTGACATTTAATGTTATTTAATCATTGACAATGAAACATATCTCTTCCTGGCAGCACCCCCTTCTTGGTGCCAAGAAGATATTGAGCATCTTCACCTCCAGGTGAGGTTGCTTATCATGGCAATGTAGCCACAGGGCAGAAATTGCCTATTTCATCTCCAGACAAAATACTGTCCAGGAAAAGGACACATTCCACAGAAGAGTCGACTGCTGACTCTGCCAATACAGGGTAAGTAGTCCTTAAGGGGGGCGTGGGGGTGTCTGTCAGATGATCCTGGGCTAGAAGGCTAAAGACTGATGCTCTAATGTTTTAAGGAACTGTCCAGGTAGTCAGCTGTCTCTACAATTGTTTAAGTTTGAGAAGCTACGGTTGTTGCTTCCTATACCCAAGTGAAATTGGACTGTGTGTCTATGTCTCTGTGTCTTTTATCCAAGGATTCAAGAAAGTTAGGAGGGGGCTGGTAGCACAGCCACTTCCCAGAGCAAAGGTGGGTAAAGCATAAAATTACACACAACATATGTATACCAAAATGTTTCATATCAATGTAAAATTATTTTGGTAACAATTTTGAAATGGGGCTTGTCTGTGTTATTCTAATTTTATGCAGATATATCATCTTACAATGGGAACAATAGCCTTTACTAAAATTAAAATCATGTTGGATTCCTATCCATAAGTATCATTTTCTCTGTGTTTTTCTTTTCTTTCCTTCTTTTTTTTTTTTTGTTTTTGTTTTTTTTGTTTTTTGTTTTTTTTGTTTTGTTTTGTTTTGTTTTGTTTTTTTGGTTTTTGGTTTTTGGTTTTTTAAGACAGGGTTTCTCTGTATAGCCCTAGCTGTCCTGGAACTCACTCTGTAGACCAGGCTGGCCTCAAACTCAGAAATCCACCTGCCTCTGCCTCCCGAGTGCTGGGATTAAAGGCGTGCACCACCATGCCTGGCTTCTCTCTGTTTTTCTAAGGCCACAAAATAACCTAAGCAAGAACAATGAGGTAAAGAGCTAAGCTGAGTTTCTTTGCCCATGGTGATCAACCTCTGAGGTTACTGCTCCTAATGCACAAACTGGTCCCTTGCCAGTGCTCCCTGTCTTGACATCTCTTAACTAGCTGTCCAAGTATGTGTCATTTAGCCCCCTAACCCAGGTGTCCAACTCCATCTAGTGTTTCTCCACCACAGCTCCCACGGTGACCCCTTCCTCTCACTTTACTGTCCCTGCCTCATGGCCACAACTAGCCCCTGAGTAGACTCTCAAATGCCAACCTTACCCTGGCTGACTTACTCATGGTGCTGTCCAAATGAGGTTCTTAAAATTCACAGCTGTTATGCCACTCTCTGCTTAAATTCCTTCCTGATCCTCCACCAAACCACAAATGGAGGAATGTTTGAAGTTTCTAGTCCAGCCCTTGCTTGTGGCTTCCAATCTGTCTCTTATTTGTATCAGACCTGTCATTCACACAGAGCTAATTCTTACCCTTCCAATACTCAGTGCTCTCTCATCTTGAACATAATTTCTCCTGCCTCCAAATGCCTTTTCAGTCCCTTACCTGACTCTTCAGTTCTTGAAAATGTACCACCTTCACATATTGCCCTGGAAATTTCCTTTGGCCAAGAAGTACCTCAGATTGCAAACTCCATGCATTCAAGCTAAGTCACTGTGTACTTCTTCTACCAGAGCATACTGGGAAAACCCACAGGCTGGAGTATCCCGAGCTTTTGTCCCCACCGGCAAGAACACGCTCAGGACAACTGGAATCTTCTGCGGCAAAAGCTTTATTGCTTACTTCTTCAGGAGGCAGAGGAGAAGAGAGAGCGAATGGCGAAACCCCGTCCCTTTTATGGAGGATTGTCCTCCGCCTCGGACGTGTCGCTCCCTGATTGGCTGCAGCCCATCAACCGAGTTGTCATCACGGGGAAGGCAGAGCACATGGAGTGGAAAGCTACCCCAGCACATGCGCAGATTATTTGTTTACTACTTAGAACACAGGATGTCGGTGCCATCTTGTAATGGCGAATGTGAGGGCAGCTCCTCACACTGGAGTCAAATCAACCTGGAACTGTTGCGCTGTTCTTCCTATCAAGGTAGGTCTGGGCAAAGTATTTTAATCAGCACATCTCACATTTATTCTCATTGATAAAATGGGAATAAAACTGCAACCTCACAAAGTTGGTCTGAGATCAAAAGCTGACATATTCATGTGTGTATCTCCACCCCACACCCATGCTTTATATAATTTTCTTTTTATCCTGCTCTGATTTTAAGCTAACCATCCCTTCCTTCTTTCTTTACAATATAGTATAACAGACACACATGAGCAGAAATGCAATTGCGGAGCTCCTGTCCCCTTAGGGATCCAGAGTTTATTGCCACCTCCAGAAAATCCCTTCCTGGGCCTCATGCAGATGAGCCCCAGTGAGCTCCCATATCAGCTTGCATACCTCAACTCTTACCTGGTGAAATAATTGCTTCCTTCCTTTGCTGCCTTTTCTGACTCTTTTTTTCTCAAGGGAATGAACCTTGTCTCCTTTTATTTGGCATCAACGGATCTTAGGACAGTGCTCTCAATAAACATTTACTGAAGGAACGGATAAATGGCTGCTGACAACCAGGTTTCTCCGAACTCACTTAACTTGCTTCTGGGCAAGTCTAAAGTTTTCACATTGCAAACAGTGTCATCATGTACAGAGTTCACACTTGAGAATCACACAACCAAGTTAACCACTCCCCAAAAGAAACCTCTAAAAATTCATGTTTAAGTTTACAATTTGTGTTGTGCCACATCCATGGCTTTCCACAACCTCATGTGACCACATGCAATAGGCCACAGGTTAAACCTTCCTGAGTTAGACCTGTCCTAAGCAGGGAGGTGGACGGATGGCTCAGTAATTAAGAGTACTTGCTGCTCTTGCAGAGAACATAGGTTTAGTTTCTGGCACCCAACCAGAAGCTCACAAGAGTCTATAACTCCAGGATTCAATACCCTCTTCTAGTCCCTGTGGCACTACACTTACATGGGACATGGACAGACATGCAGGCAAAACACCCACACGCATAAAATTAAAACAAATAAATCAGAAGAAGAAGAAGAAGAAGAAGAAGAAGAAGAAGAAGAAGAAGAAGAAGAAGAAGAAGAAGAAGAAGAAGAAGAAGAAGAAGAAGAAGAGGAAGGAGGAGGAGGAGGAGGAGGAGGAGGAGGAGAAGGAGAAGGAGAAGGAGAAGGAGAAGGAGAAGGAGAAGGAGAAGGAGAAGGAGAAGGAGAAGGAGAAGGAGAAGGAGAAGGAGAAGGAGAAGAAGAAGAAGAAGAAGAAGAAGAAGAAGAAGAAGAAGAAGAAGAAGAAGAAGAAGAAGAAGCCGCTGCCAGGAGGCACAAGGATGTTTCAGACTGGCACCTGTATTCTTGTTCATGCTCTTTCCCAAAAGAGCCCAGCCTCTCCCATACTCAGAGAAGTTGCACAAAGTTCAATCCTATTCTATACTTTCCCCTTTCTATAATCCTTCAAATTGTCCCAGCCAATAGCAACCTGTTTACTTCCAAATTCATTTAGCACCTTGACTCTGTACCACCACTGCATACTACCCAGCACCTCTCTCATATGTGTGCTCAGCTGTTTTGCAGCCTTAGTTTAGGGGTTTACTTTCTTATGGATAATGAATGTAATCCCTAAGTTGCGTCCAAGTCTGGCTTTATTCCTATCCAATGGTGATTTGCATATATATCATATAGCCCACGCCTGGGTACCTCAGCCTATTCGGAAAGCTTTTCTGAGCTTCCCCTCCAGATCGCGATGATTTTTTTGCCAGGATTCTTTTGCCCTCATATTTGAATTTGGGTTCAGCCAACAGTTAACAAACAGGAGGTAAGTAGGTAGGGAGACAGCAGTTGGGAGCATGACCAGTTCTGCAGTGATCAAGACCTTCTGAGACCATGGCATCTCCAGTGCGTCCCGTTCTAGGACTTTGTCTCTCTACTGGGCTCCACTAATGTTATTACTTCTTTTCCCTTTTCAGGCTTTGTATCCCAACATTCTTTCTGATGCCCTTGTCTGAACCCACACATCTGTAAAATGTCCCTTCCTTAGAGTCTCCTCAGAATCCCAGTAGACTGAGGCCTCTCTTGTTGTCATCCTGATAGACACAGGTGTTTTCAGTTTCATTGGAATAAGACTAGAGCAACCCTGTCAACTAAAATTATTCAAACCAAGACATTTCTGAGAGTAAAAAAGTGACCGATGCCTGGTTAAACTATCACAGCAGGCATTAAAAAACAAGAACTGTCCTGGGCGATCTAGAAGGAGTAGATATCCAAACTAAGCGAGACACATAAGAAGTTAATTGTTATAATGAAGTGACAAAAAAAATTGTCTCAAAGAGATAATATTACAAGACAGGTTTAGATAAGAGCCAAAGGGTGGAGTCAGCTTTCAGGGCCTCGCCATTCCAAGAAAAGAGCTCATTTCTCCGGGGAGAAGACATCTGAGATCACTGAGTTGCTCAAAACTTCTTTTCCAGCTTAGATGAAGTCACGCTTTCCTCCTGCCCTTGGCCTATTTTGTGCATTTTCTGTCATTCCTGGTCCAACCTTCTCCTCCACTCTTCACATCCGAGCATGAACTTTTTACCCTGTCTTCCCATCACCTAACTCTAGGTTCTACAGAAAATCAAATTAAGTTAAATCTCAATCAATCAACTACCCTTTCCAAAGATATCTAACACACTCTTGTTGGGGGTTGCTTGGGTGCTGCTACGTATTAAAATGCTAAATTCTGTACCCCCAAGATCTGGTTGCCCCAAGACTATTCCCAGTACACCATGTTTTGTTGTGCAAACCTTGCCTCCTAATTTAAAACTATTAGTTAAATAAAGGAGACTATAGTCAATGACTAGAGGGAATAGAGGTAGGTGGGTTTTCAGTTACTGGGCTGGGGTCACAGGTAGGGACAACTAAGAGGAGGAGAAAGGAAAAAGAGGAGAGTGAATGAGGGAAAAGATGCAAAGAATACGAAGTCTCCATTAGACGTGGTGGACCAGCAGCACATGACATAGTGAAATGCCACCCCCCACCCCCGCCCTCCAGCCCCGGACAGACTGCTGGAACAGAAATAACTTGGAAGATTCAAACAGCAAATACATGGGGAGCATAGCTGGGAAAGTAGACAATCTAGCCAATAGAAAATTAGATTAGGAGTAATTCCTCAGTAATTGTGCAGAAGCTAAATAAATAAATCATAGCCTGGTCGCATAAACTTGGAAGCAAGGTGGTGACAGGTATAATTCATTTAATTTACACACTCCTGATTTATCATTACATCTATCATTATAGATATCTGGCCTCCTTCCCTGACTTTTTTTTTTTTTTCTAACAAGACAATTCCTTCCTATGTGGCTGAGGCTGGCCTTGAACTCAGTATGTAACTCAACATGGCCTCAGACTCTCAGCAGTCACCCTGCCTTGTTTTCTCATGTTCTGGGATTACAGACCTGAGCCACCACCCCCAGCTCTCTGTCTGATCCTTTGTACCTTGTTTTAGCTTTGTTTTACAAAGTTCTCTAGGAGGTGATTTTTAAGTTTTACTTGCAAACTCAGACATCAACATTACCAATAACATAGAGGCTAATAAGGAATCTAGAAACCGATGTTTGCTTTGCCTCGTAAAGGGATGGACAACACCACTGTACTCTAAAGCAGGAGTGTCCGACCTTTTGACCCTGAAACATGAGATTGCATCCTACAAGGCTCATACTCGTGTACAAGAACAAATGCCAAAAAATACCTCTCGCGTTTAAAGGACATTTATGACTTTGTGTCAGGCTTCACGACGTACGGTTCTCCTTAGTGACATGTGCCCCACGGGGGTCACATTCTTTAGGGCAGTAAGCCTACCATTCGCAGCAAAGTGAACCCAGACTCATTGCTCTCATTTCTACCTGACTCAAAGCTCCTTAGTGGGGGACTGTTTCTTATCCTCCGGTTGCTAGTAGGAGCAGGTTGCTATGAGCTCAGTGTGTGATTCCAGGCCTGCTAAATCACCGCTTTGTTCAGGCATTTCATACTCATGGGAATAGTTCACGGAAAAACAAAAAACGCCCACACCCCAACCCAAGAGCAGACAGCGCTGTACACAGGGGCGGTCAGAGCTGCTGCTCCCTCCTTCTCAAGCCAGGATTAGATCAACAGAGTTGGGGGGCTGAAAGGTTCCCTGTTAGGAAAGTCAAAAGGAACCCTGTGAGGACAGGCGATTAGGAGAGGGAGGCAGGGACAAGATAAAAAGCAGGGCAGACAGACAAATCGGATGCAGGAAAATGGTTCAAATTGAAGTAGGCAGGTGGGAGCAAACAGGGAAGGACTGTAAGTGATGCCGGTCACGTGGGCAGCCTCTTATGCCACGCTGGCAAGCCATTAAAATCTGCAAGGAGCAATGCATCCAGGACGATTTTAGCAGGGTGCCTGTCATAGGCACAAGAAAGGAAAAGCTGCACAGCGGCTTAGAGACCAGAAAAATTAGAAAATGACCTAAGAGGTTTTACAAATCTATTCACATTCTTAAAAGGTACTTTCGGGCTACTGCCTACCTATCACCAGGGAGAATCTCCAGCTGCAGCCCTGATGGATGGGGGGAAGCTGTCTCTCTAGTACTAGCAACATCCAGAATTCTGTAGGAAGGAAGGGAGTCCTGGAAACTCCCCGATGAGAATAATCTGGGTCCATATGGGGTGTAACATTCTATCAGCTTGTGAATTTTAAAAACTATCCTAAGGCCCCAAAACTAATCCTTCTATTATGGGCCGCTGCCTGCTGTGCTTCACATGCATTATGTGAAATGAATTATAACTAATTTTTCAAAGTCAGCAGATTGTTATTTACCCATATGTTGACAATCAGTTTGCTGGGCTCTCTTTGACTTTCCTAACAGGGACCCTTCAGCCCCCAACTCTGCTTGCTAATCCTGGGCTGAGAAGGAGGAGAGCAGCAGGCCTGGTCGCCCCTGTGTACAGCGCTGTCTGCTCCGGGGTTGGGGTGTGGGCGTTTTGTTTTCGTGAACTATTCTTATGAGTATGAAATGCCTGTGGCTATTCTGTCAGGGCCTCCATGGAGAACAAACATTCTCCTCACTCAAAAGTCCCCACCAGCAACACCATTACCTTTTCCATTTACAAACTGCGTCAGATACTTTTATTACAAATAAAATGTTATAGTATCTATAATTTAAATATCATTACTTTTATAGAATCTATAATTTATCTAGCTATAGAAACTTATATCTAAAATGATAGATTATGTGAAGTATATTACAGATTTTCAATTGTGTAATTTACATAAATTATGTGTTACATATAACAAATACTATATATCATAAAATCATATGAAACCAATTTTATAATAGATATAATCTTCATATAATTTATGATACATATAACTTTTAAAAATTAAATACCCTCTGAACTTTTGACAGGTTTTACTCTTAACTTTTTAACTATTCTTTATTTTGTTGGGAGAGTTTGAGCACACTACAGTACAAGTGTGAGAGTCCAGTCTCTCCTTCCATCATGCGGGTCCCAGAGACTGAACTCAGGTTGCAAATCTTAAAGGCGAGAACCTTTGCCCACTGAGCCATCTCACCACACCATATATAATTTTTAAAGTAAAAGCCAAGAGATATTAAAATATCTGTATGTAACTAGTACTATTGATTTTTTTTTTATCTAAAAGGTCCTTACATAGCATTTATATGGAAAGATGTACGTGCACATTTTAGAAACCTATTGAAATAGTTCACTAAAAAGTAATGGCACAGGGCTGGACAGATGGCTCAGCGATTAAGACTGACTGCTCTTCTGGAGTTCACATTCCAGTACCCGCATGGTGGTTCACAACCGTCTGTAATGGGATCTGATGCCCTCTTCTGGTATGTCTGAAGACAGTGACAGTGTACTCATATAAATACAATAAACAAATCTTTAAAACAAACAAAGAAAGAGTTAAAAAAAAAAAAAAAGTACTGGCACTCTGAGCAAAGAAACAGGTAGGCTAACTGCAGAACTTCCCCTATCCCCACCCCTCTTCTAGTCCTATCCCTACCTCGGCCGCAGACCACCTGCCAAAGCCTCACTTCCTCACCCTCACACCATCTCCAGAGGATTTCAAAGATCTTCCCCTCCTAACCTCCCTCACCCACTCATTGTTTTATCCCCACAACTCCAGCATGTTCTTCCTGGGAACCACAGGTCATTCCTGCCTGGGAAGCAGGTAGGCCACCTACAGATCTTTGCCTCACCCTCTGTTTCCCCAAGTCCAACCTTCTAGTCCCATCCCCAACTCTCTAGCAGCCTTCTGCTGTAGCCTCCCTTCCTCTCTGCCACCTCTAATGGGTCCCACAGATCTACCCTTCTTAAACTCCTTCCACCAACTAATTACTTTACCCCAGCCCCCAAATCCAGCAGGCACTCCCTTGGAACCCACAGGACACTCTGACAGGAAAGCAAGCAGGCTAACTGCAGCCCTTCATCTTTCCCTCAATCTCTCATTCTCATTCCTAGCTCAGTTGCAGACTGCTATGGCCTCTCCTCACTCTCTGCTTTGAATCCCAAGGCACTACACAGATCCTCATGGAACATCCAGCTTTCCTCACCCATGTGAACCTTCCCCCCCACCCCCCGACACACACACACACACACACACACCACAGCCCATGCCCACACCTAAATGTCATCTCCCAATACCCAGAAATACATTTTACCTAGAACCACAAGGGGTCACACCCACTAGGACCCAAGAACAATTTCCTACCAGGCAACATGCAGCCACCACAGTCTCCTAAAAATACAAGGAAACAAAAACCAAGGAACACATTACCCACATACCCAACAAGGAAAAGATAAGATATAAGAACCTATAATCATGGGGGCTGGAGAGATGGCTCAGCAGCAGTTAAGAGTGCTGACTGACTGCTCTTCCGAAGGTCCTGAGTTCAAATCCCAGCAACCACATGGTGGCTAACAACCATCCGTAATGAGATCTGATGCCCTCTTCTGGTGTGTCTGAAGACAGCTACAGTGTACTTACATTAAATAAATAAATAAATAAATAAATAAATAAATAAATAAATAAAGCACTGACTGCTCTTCTGAAGGTCCCAAGTTCAATTCCCAGGAACCACATGGTGGCTCACTTCTGACTCCCTCTTCTGGAGTGTCAGAAGACAGCTACAGTGTACTTACATATAATAAACAAATTAAAAAAAAAAAAAAAAAAGAACCTACAATCACAATCTTCCCAATGCTAGATGTCTAGATACCAGCATAAAAACACAGTAAGAGCCAGGACAATATGTCTCCATATAGGCCCAGTAACCCTGCCATAGCAGGCCCTGAGTATTCCAACATAGCTGAAGCCCAAGAAATAGCCCTTAAAACTACCTTTATGAAATTGACAGAGGTCCTTAAAGCAAAAATGAATGAACCCCTTAAAGAAATCTATGGAAACACAAAAAGTGGAAAGAAATGGACACAACAGTTTAAGACATAAAGAGGGAAATGGAAACAATAAAGAAAACCCAAAGTGAGGGAACTCTGGAAGTGAAAAATTTAGAAATTCGAACAGAAACTACAAAGAATAGAAGAGATGGAAGAGAGAATCTCAGGTACTTGAGACTCAGTAGAAGAAATGGGTACACTGGTCAAAGAAAATGTTAATTTTTAAAAAAAAAACTCCAGGCACAAACTATCCAGAAAAATCTGAGACTCTGAAAAAAAATCAAATGTAAGAATAGTAGCAATAGAGGAAGGAGAAGAAATTCAGGTCAAAAGAACAGAAAATATTTTCAACAAAATCATAGAAGAAAAATTTCCTAATCTGAAGAAGGAGGTGCCTATGAAGGAACAAGAAGCATACAGAACACCAAATAGATAGGGCCAGAAAAGAAAGTTCCCTTGGCATATGTCTTAGTCAGGGTTTCTATTCCTGCACAAAGAAGCAAGTTGGGGAGGAAAGGGTTTATTTGGCTTACATTTCCATGCTGCTGTTCATCACCAAAGAAGTCAGGACTGGAACTCAAGCAGGTCAGGAAGCAGGAGCTGATGCAGAGGCTATGGAGGGATGTTCTTTACTGGCTTGCCTCCCCTGGCTTGCTCAGCCTGCTCTCTTATAGAACCCAAGACTACCAGCCCAGAGATGGCACTACCCACAAGGGGCCTTTCCCCCTTGATCACTAATTGAGAAAATGCCTTACAGTTGGATCTCATGGAGGCATTTCCTCAACTGAAGATCCTTTCTCTGTGATAACTCCAGCTGTGTCAAGTTGACACAAAACTAGCCAGTACAATTGATCCCTTGTCAACTTGACACACAAACACATCACTAGTAAGCCTCAACCCTTCCATTCTTATTCATTCCCAAAATCTAAATAACTTTAAAAGTCCCACAGTCTTTACATATTCTTAAAATTTCAATCTCTTTAAAATATCCATCTCTTTTAAAATCTTTTTACAATTAAAAGTCTCTTAACTGTGGGCTCCACTAAAACAGTTTCTTCCTTCAAGAGGGAAAATATCAGGGCACAGTCACAATCAAAGCAAAAATCAATCTCCAACCGTCCAATGTCTGGGATCCAACTCACGATCTTCTGGGCTCCTCCAAGGGCTTGGGTCACTTCTCCAGCCATGCCCTTTGTAACACACGCGTCGTCTTCTAGGCTCCAGATGCCTGTACTCCACTGCTGCTGCTGCTCTTGGTGGTCATCTCGTGGTACTGGCATCTCCAAAACACTGCATAACCTCTTCAGTCCTGGGCCTTCAATTGCAACTGAGGCTGCACCTTCACCAATGGCCTTCCATGGCCTCTCACAGTGCCGAGCCTCAGCTGCTCTGTGTGACCCCTTCATGCCTTCAAAAGCAGTACCACCTGGGTGACCCTTACATATTACCAAATCCTACTGCAGCAGGAGTACAACCTTGGCTATCTCTGGAACACAGCCTCTTTGTGCTTTCAGAAAACACTTCCCAGCAGATGTCACCTCAATGATGCTGGTCTCTTCTTAATCACCGCTAATTTCTTAGCTCCAGGTAACCAGCATCAATAGTCCCAGTAATGCAAAGTTTTTGCTTTAGTAGTTCTAATATCTTGTTAACCACAGCTGATTCTTCAGCCCCAGCTAACCAGACCTACAGAATCTTCACAACCAAGACAGCAATGTCCCTGAAAAGAGTCTTTAATATTAACCTCTGAAATTTCACAAACCAGACCTCCATCTTCTGCACTGTTCTCAACATTATCTTCCAAGCTCCTACACAACATCTGACAGAGCTCTTAACAACAAATGGATCTTCAAGCCCAAAGTTCCAAAGTCCTTCCACAGTCCTCCCCAAAACATGGTCAGGTTGTCACAGGAATACCCCACTCCTGGTACCAATGTGTCTTAGTCAGGGTTTCTATTCCTGCACAAACATCATGACCAAGAAGCAAGTTGGGGAGGAAAGGGTTTATTTGGCTTACACTTCCATGCTGCTGTTCATCACCAAAGAAGTCAGGACTGGAACTCAAGCAGGTCAGGAAGCAGGAGCTGATGCAGAGGCCATGGAGGGATGTTCTTTATTGGCTTGCCTCCCCTGGCTTGTTCAGCCTGCTCTCTTATAGAACCCAAGACTACCAGCCCAGAGATGGCACTACCCACAAGGGGCCTTTCCCCCTTGATCACTAATTGAGAAAATGCCTTACAGTTGGATCTCATGGAGGCATTTCCTCAACTGAAGCTCCTTTCTCTGTGATAACTCCAGCTGTGTCAAGTTGACACAAAACTAGCCAGTACAGCATATAATAAGCAAAATCCTAATTCTAAAACAACAATAACAACAAAAAAAGAATATTAAAAGCTGCAAGGGAAGAAAAATAAATAACATATAAAGGCAGACCAATTAGAATTATACCTGACTTCTCAGTGGAAACTCTAAAAGCCAGAAGGGCCTGAACAGATGTGCTGCAGACTCTAGGAGACCACAGACGCCAGCCAGACTTCTATACCCAGCAAAGCTCTCAATCATCATAGATGGAGAAAATGAGATATTCCATGATAACATCAAATTTAAATAATATCTATCTACAAATCCAGACCTGGAGAAGGTGATAGAAGGAAAACTCCAACATAAGGAGGTTAACCACACCCATGACAACACAGGAAACAATTTCACACCAGCAAAAAAAAAAAAAAAAAGGGAAGTGTGAACACACACACAAACCACCACCATCGACAACAACAACAACAACATAACAGGAATTAATTAACAGGAGTAATCAATTGCTCATTGATTACTCTCAACACCAATGATTTCCATTCCCCAATAAAAAGTTACAGCCTAACACAATGGCAAAACTGGATCTATCCTTGATCTGCATTCAACAAACACACCTTAATGTTAAGGACAGATATCACTTTGGGGTAAAAAAAGATGGACAAAGATATCCCAAGCAAATAGACATAAGAAGCAAGCTAATATAGCCATTTTAAGTTCTGACAAAATAGACTTCAACCCAAAACTAAGTGGAAGAGACAGAGAAGGATACTAAAAGGAAAAATCCATGAAGAGGACATTGCAATTCTTACCATCTATGCACCAAACACAAGGGCACCCAGTTCACAAAAGAAACACCACCACAACCTAAGCCACTGATAGTGGGAGACTTCAGCACCTGCTCTCAGCACAGGCAGGTCATCCAGACAAAAAGTAAACAGAGAAATGCAGGAGCTGCCATAAACCAAACAAACCTAATAGATAGTTACAGAACCTCCTACCCAAACATGAAAGAATATATGTTTTTCTCAGCATATCATGGGCCTTTTCCCAAAAGCGGTCACATACTCTGATACAAAGTGAGTCTCAACAAATACAAGAAAATTGCAATAACACCCTATGTGTATCCTATCTGACCAGCAGGGTCAGATATCAACAACAGAAAGTTTACAAACTCATAGAAATCTAACAACTCATTATCAATTGAAAAAATGGATCAAGACAAAAAATTATGAAAGAAAAAGACTTTCTAGAATCAAGTGAAAATGAATATACCATATACCCAAACTTATGGGACACAATATAGGCAATTCCAAAAGGCAAGTTTAGAGCAGTAAGCTATGAACATTAAAAATTGGAGGGATCTCATATGAGCAACTTAAGAGCACACTTGAAAGCTGTAGAACAAAAAGAAGAAATCACACCCCAAAGGAGTAGATGACCAGAAGTAATCAAACTGAGGGTTGAAATCAATAAAATACAAACAAAAGAGATGGTTCTTTGGGCAAATGAACAAGACTGACAAACCCTTATCCAAATTAACGAAAAGGTGAAGAGAGAATATCCAAATTAGCATAATTAGAAATGAGCAGAGGACACATGACAACCAACACAGAGGAAATCCAGAGAATCATAAAGACATGCTTTAAACACCTGTATTCCACAAAAATGAAACATCTGTAAGAAATGGATGGTTTTCTCAATGCATACCACCTGTCACAGTTTAATCAAGATCAGATAAGCAATTTGAATAGACCTATAAGCCCTAGTGAAATAGAAGCAGTCATTAAAAGCACCCCTGCCCCCCCAAAACCCAAGGTCAGATGGTTTTAACAAAGAATTCTACCAGACTTTCAGAGAGGAGTTACTGTCAATAGTCCTCAAATTATTACACAAAATAGAAACAGAGGGAATATTACTGTAGTGGTTTGAATGAAAATGGTCCCCATAGAGAGTGGATTAGGACAAGTGGCCTTTTTGAGGGAGGTTTGGCCTTGGTTGGAGGAAGTGTGTCACTAAGGGTGGGATTTGAGATTTCAGAAGCCCAACCAGGCTCATTGACTTCTCCCCTCTCCCCTCTTTCTTCCTGCCTCCTGTGGATCTGAATGTAGAACTCTTGACTCCTCTTCCAGCATCATGTCTGCCTATATGTAGCCATGCTTCTCACTATGTTGATAATGAACTAAACCTCTGAAACTAAACCAGCCCCCAATGAAATATTTTCCTTATTAAGGGTTTCTGAGGTCATGGTGTCTCTCTCTTCACATCAGTAGAGCATTGACTAATGAACATACATGCAAAAATTCTCAATAAAATACTTGCAAACAGAATCCAAGAACACATCAGAAAGATCACCCACCATGATCAAGTAGGCTTTATCCCTGAGATTCAACATATGTAAATTGATAAATGTAATCCACCATTCAAGCAAACTGAAAGACAAAAACTACAAGATCCTCTCGTTAGGTACAGAAAAAACCTTTGACAAAAATCCAATATCTCTTCATGGTAAAAGTCCTGGGAAGATTATATATATATATATATATATATATATATATATATATATATATTACCTCGACATAATTTATAACAAGCCAGCATCAACTTGAGTAGAAACTCCACTAAAATTAGGAACAAGACAAGGTTGTCCACTTTCTTCATACCTCTTCAATATAGTACTTGAAGTCTTAACTAGTAGTCTTAACTAGATAACTGAAGGAGATCAAGGGATACAACTTGGAAGGGAAGAAGTCAACGTACCTTTATTTGCAGATGATACTATACATAAATGACCCCAGAAATTTCAACAGGAAATCCTTACATCTCATAAACACTTTTAGCAAAGTATCTAGATATAAATTTAACTCACAAAATTCAGTAGCTTTCCTAGATACAACTGACAAATGAACTGTTAGGCGAAATACCACTTTTCAAAGTAGCTTCAAATACTATAAAATATCTTGGAGTAACCTTGACTAAACAGGCAAAAGACTTGAAAGCCAAGACAAATGAAAAAGCTAGAAAAGGGGAACTTATTGTTTAATAAACATTCACTATGCTTTAGTAAACATTTGAATGAGGAAGGAATTGTTTCTGGTATGTAATTAATTGACACATTTTAATATACAGCATTTTACTATTAAACATCAATGAAACTGGTCTTCCTATATAATTATTATATATACTTATTGCATATAATTTACTTATATATTCATGTGTATTCTGCCAATATATATTAATTATAAGCATATAATATGCATATATATTCTATCTTCAAGTGACAGATAAAGGGTTATGCCTTCACAAAGGTAAAACTGCTTTAAAAGTGAATTGCTTTATGGGTGTCAAAGTTTGGGTTTTGTAGAAGCAATTGCCAAGATGATGTGAGATGTTTGGTGTTCAGGAATCAGTACAAGGAAGAAGAAACAGCGAATTCTAGAATAAGATGTTTCTTAGACTGGACCACATCGGGCTGAACTGTCTGGGTTTTGTTCTCCTGTGCAAGTCATTGGCTATGACTATATGTAGAAGGTATGGCATCAGAGGGTGGCTCATTGTAGCTGAGACGGTCCTTATGGGGCCAACATCTTGAGTGGCTGTAAACAGCTGAAGGGACAGTCCACATCTGGACAAGTCCTTTCTTGAAGGAGAACCGAGATGTGTATATTGTTTCAACCGCTTAGGGAGGCAGCCATTGTCAAAAACACTCTAAGCTACGTGATATTCAAACGACAGCGCCTCAGCCAGCTCTGGTGACTAGCTGTTGAAACAGCACCTACATCAGCATTCTGAGCCATTTCTCTGTCATTATAAATATGAAACAACTTCCAGTAGGAACATATATGTGTTAAAGTCACCTAGGTTTAGATGAACGACCATTTAATACCACTTTTTTTTAAAAAAAGTATTCTATAATTGAACAGCCCAGAGAAAAATGAATGAGGCAATCAATTATATTTGGTTATACATTGCATTTATGCCGTTTGACATCTCCTCCTTTGCAAAACAAATTTCTCTGTGCCAGCTGTAATTAGGTGCTGAGATAAAGCTGCCCTGCTCTTCTGCATATTTGATGAGGCCTGCCAGCAGCTGTCGGATCACCCGCTCTGTTCTCATGGACAATGGAAACATCAAAGACATCTGTGCTTTGCCCTAAAATTAGTGCCAGAGTTGGCCCTCTCTCCTGCATTGTGTAGCCAGCCTTGCTATTTGCATAAGTTACAAGGGAACCTGAACACATAGTTGCTGAGTCCAACTATCTTCCCACCATAAGACGACCTTGGACAGTGACTGAAATGTACTATCTATCGAAAATCTCACATGCTCGAGGGCAGAGTCTCAAAGACCTAGGACTTGGTCCTTGATGTATACTGCTCATAACTTTGAGAAAGTTACTTGAATTCCCAGCAATGCCACCTTTCTTGGTAAAGTATGTGTGTGGAGGTGGTGGGAGAGAGATAATGTTTATTTCATGTTGTTTTACTCTTTCTTTTCCTGGGACCAAACTCAGTATGAATGGCTGAGCCAAATCTCTGGCCTCCATAGAGTCTTGTTTTGTTTTTTAAAGACAATTAAGATCGTGTTTGTAAAGCACTTAGCATGTGCTCAGAACTTAGACTGTGTTCATTAAATGTCAGCCGTCTTTATAGCTTCACCAAGAGCCCTTCTCTGACTTAGTAACTGCAGAGTATATAGCACATTCACCCACTGGGCTATGCAGCTCAGTTGATAGAGTATGTGTCCAGCACTCATGAAACCCTGGGCTCAGTTCCTCACACATCATACATCTAGGAATGGTGCTGCCTGACTGTATTCCCACTATTTGAGGGATGGAGGCACAAGGATCAGAAGCTCGAAGGTGATGCACATCTTCATGGGAAGATGGTTCAGTGGCTAAGAGGGCTTAATGCATAAGTGGAAGGAACCGAGTCCAAATCCCAGGCATACCTATAACTCCTGAACTGGGGGGTCAGGAGCAGAGACAGGGAGATCCTGCTGATCAGATACCTCAGCAGAAACAGGAAGTTCAGGTCCAGTGAGACACTGTCTTCAGTTGAGTGAAAGTGATAGAGCAAGACTCTCAACATGGATTCTGTGAGCACAAATACACACACTCACACACACTTACAAGCACTCACACTCACATACTCACACACACACACATACTCAATACATTCTCACATTCACACACACACACACCTTCACACTCATCTGAACACTTACCCACATATACCCAATACACACACATACACACTCACCCTCACATATACTCACACACACACCCTCCTCACCCTAACACATACTCACACACACGCTCACCCTCACACACATAAATTCACACACACCCTCACAGTCAATACACACACATACACACTCACCCTCACATATACTCACACATACACCCTCCTCACCCTAACACATACTCACACACACGCTCACCCTCACACACATAAATTCACACACCCCCTCACACACACACATTCACACGTACTCTTACAGACACGTACACACAGACACACACACACACAGACACACACACAAATAGGTTAATAATAAATTTTAAAAAGAAGTTCAGGGTCACCCTCAGCTACCTAGTGAGTTAAAACCAAACTGCAATATTCTATCTCATAAAATATTTTTCATTCATTCTGGGTGGTGGTGGCGCATACCTTTGATCCCAGCACTCAGGAGGCAGATGAAGCAAGGAATGATAATCCTTGGTCCTACTGTTGACAATTCTGTGACAGATTTTAAGCCTCTATATCCTTCTTAAACCATGTACTTACTATTGAGTCACACTAACAGGAACTCTACTCAAAGTGCCAGTTGTTGACCTTTAACTGCAGGTTGCAGGAAGCTTGGCCAGACTGCCTTACACGACAGATATTTATTATCTCACATAAGTCGTCTGCTGCAGCCCGTGACTCAGCAGTCAAGGACGGGCAGTTCCCAGATTGCTGCTCTCTACCTTGCCTCTGCACGTTGACTTAGTTTTCAGGCGAGGTCTTATGTGGCCACAAAATGACTGCCATACACTGTTATAGCCATTTTTCCTGTGTCTCTTTTTAAGAAGAAAGAAACCTGTCTCAGAAGCCCACCAGCCCATGTTTTCTCAAGAGTCGGCAGCCAGAGCAGAAACCCCATTCATGAACCAATCCATGGCAGTGCAATGGGACCCCCAACCAACTCAGTGAAGCCCAGGGCATTGTCATAGGCGATGCTCACCAGCAGGGCTGCTGTTTCACAGTCAAAGGGGCAGGTAGAATCCACTGCTCATCCACAGTATGAATAGTTACACATAGCTAATTTTTAACTGAAAACCTTGTTTTCTTCAGGCTTCCAAAGGCTACTACACCAATATTTATAGAAAAACAAGTCTTTATGTGTAAAATAAGTGAATTTCTCAAATCCCAGGACTGATACTTAGTTGCACAGGTTGGTATGGCATAATGGCTGACATTTGTTGTAGAGGGGCACATGTGTTGTTCTAGCTGCTAAGTAGCATCACCATCACTATCACAAACCTATCAAACTGCATGTTCTCTTAGAACAAGTCACCTGCATGGCCTTGAGGGCCATTGTATCCTCTGTTGGACAACAGGCGGCAGAGAGTGTTCAATAAATATTTGTTGAGTAAATGAATGCAAGCATTGCTGCAGAAATGGGAAAATAATAAGACACCAGGTGTCCTGCAGCAGGACTCCTGCCCCCACCATCTTCTAACAGCACATGGAGGATTGGCCCAACCCCCTTCTATAGCCTCAGAATCTCAGAATTAAACGCTAGTCTTTCTGTGTTCCTTTCTTTCTTTCTTCTTTTTTTTGCCTCTATGGTTAAGTACTTTTCTTTTTTTTTCCAATTTTTTATTAGATATTTTCTTCATTTACATTTCAAATGCTATCCCAAAAGTCCCCTATACCCTCCCCCCACCCTGCTTCCCTACCCACCCAATCCCACTTCTTGGCCCTGGCATTCCCCTCTATTGGGGCATATAAAGTTTGCAAGACCAAGGGGCCTCTCTTTCCAGTGATGGCTGACTAGGCCATCTTCTGCTACATATGCAGCTAGAGAAATGAGCTCTGGGAGTACTGGTTAGTTCATTTTGTTGTTCCACCTATAGGATTGCCGACCCTTTCAGCTCCTTGGGTACTTCCTCTAGCTCCTCCATTGGGGTCCCTGTGTTACATCCTATAGATGACTATGAGCATTCACTTCTGTATTTGCCAGGCACTGGCATAGCCTCACCAGAGACAGCTATATCAGGGTCCTTTCAGCAAAATCTTGCTGGCATATGCAATAGTGTCTGTGTTTGGTGGCTGATTATGGGATGGATATGCTAGTCTTTCATATGTTTATTAGAATTCTGTTTGTTTTGTTTTGATTTGAGACAGATTTTCTCTACATAGCCTTAGCTCTCCCGGAACTTGCTCTGTAGACCAGTTTGGTCTTGAACTCAGAGATCCACCTGCCTCTGCCTCCCCAGTACCAGGATTAAAGGCGTGTGCCACCACTCCTGCCTCTAAACACTGTTCTTCACACAGAAGAGTAAATGATACTAAGCAAGAGCTTGCCAACTTGCATATTCAACCACAGTACTATGTTTTGGTTTTGTTTGCCTGAAGAACAAAGGGGGTTGATTAACGGTTGACACTCAAATCTGTCTCCCCGTCTGCTAACCTGACAATATTCAAGAAACTTAAGGTGTTGAGTTAAAAGGAAATAGAACTGATAGATAGCTTTTGATCAAGAGTCGGAACAGTCAACACCGGATACAAGGAGCCAGGTAGAAATCATAACTACCTTGTGTATTTATCTTGTCAGGGTTCTCTCAATGAACAGAACCAATAGAATTAATATATACTAAAGAAGGATTTATCGTATTGGCTTACATGATACAATTAGGTAGTTCAATAGTGGCTTTCTCCACACTGGAATAGCTGAGCACAAGTAGCTGCTTGGTCCATGAGACTGATTGCCAAGGCCTGAAGGATTTCTGGAGAGCCACTGGTCTCCAGTCCACATTGGAAGACCAAAGAAGTAAAGTTCTGACTTCAACAGCAGAGGCGGCTGCTGCAATGACAGAAACAGAATAGACGACCTTGGGAACATCTCACCAGGGAGATGCCAAGACAGGCAGGCAAAAAGCTTTTCCCTCCTCGCACATCTTTATATGTGGGACCATGTAGAAGATGCTGCCCAAATTCAGTGGGTCTTCCCACTTGAGTTAAGGTAATTGTAGGAATGCCCACAGGTTAATCTAATGGAGATAATTCCTCACAGTTGTCTCCAGAGTCTTGCCTCTTCAATGATTCTAGATCCTACCAAGTCAATGGTATTAATTATAATACTTTATAATTCAGGAAATTCTGATCCTTCCATTTTTTTTTTTTTTCTGGCTGGTCTTAGACTTCCCAAAGCTCTTTTGAGGTCTTTACCTTCTGTTCTCAGGCGCTTCTTTGGAAGATGGGATGTTTCAGTCTCAGAGGAAACTGCTCTACAACCCTTCAAGCAGGGAAGCCTGGTGGCTGGAGACAGACATCGTCCTGCAATCCACTCACCATTTCACACCTTCCACAGACTCCTGAGATGCCCTAAGAACTGCGTGGTTACTTGCTCCTGTTTATCTGGATTTCGTGTTCTGTCTTTTGTACTACTGACTCTGTGCTGTCCTCACTCCTGCGGCCGGCATAGAAAACTACATTCCAGGCCTCGATTGGAGCCGTGATGAGGATTTCAGGACCCTGCCTGGCTCATTCACCTCACATCCTGCTTGGATTCGTGTTGCTCAAACTCCGCACCAGTCATCCTTCTGATCGTCCTCTCTACAGAGCTTCCATCTGGATTTTCCTTTCCATGGTAGGTGATGTCACTAGACCACCCTAGCCACTTCTAAACCAGGAATTCCCCACCAGCCAGCCCTCATAACTCTGGCTCTACACCTAACTAGTAATTTTTAATAATCATCCTATTTTGAACCATATGTTAGAATTTGTAGGTTGCTGTTAAAAGTATGTATGAATATACACACAGAGATAGGCTATATAATCTTTAAACATGAGACGTGAGGTGACTTGAACTCTCCTTAGTTACGGTATAAAGCGTACATCCGTGACTATCTCCAAGTTCCCAAAACTTTCAGAAATGTTTTGCCTTGTGCTGCAGTAGTTCTCTGGCTCAGTTCCACTTCAATCTCGCTAAAACAGAAAGGATAAGGCAGGCACCGATCACATCTCCTGCCAGCCTAGGGCTCAGCTGCAGATAATGGTTCAGAGCCTTCTGGAAGCTCAGGTGCCAAGTGGTGAGCTGAGGTTCCATTTGCTTTTGCATCAGCGGACTCAGATCCCATGATCTTCCCTTCCCGCTCAGGAGCAGGGTTCAGTTACTCGTTAATTTTGAGTGGGTTTCCTAAGAGATGCAGGAAAAAATTTCCTGCAGATGTGAGCTGACAGCCTGGAAGCACTAACAAGGGACGTCATAAAATCCCTTCCTTGGGAATCTTTATGAAAAGCGAAGCCACACGAGTCTTGTTGAAACGTCATGGAAGTACATAGGAAATGTGGAAGGGGTGAGATGTCATATAATTCAATTATTTTATAGCAACAGATGGACTATTAATTTAAAATAAGAAACAACATCCAATTAACAGCAGAGTTGGTGATTCCCAAATTCCATAGGTCTTTGAACTGGGAATTGATGGAAACTACACCTCGCTTTCTTGCTCAGCCAAAGTTTTGGTCTCTGTGTTACACAAGCAACATGCTGCAATTGCTACTCAATATCAGAAGAGGCTGCCTGCCTTCTCCTGTGTGGTTCTGCTGCTTGGAATCACGTGGAGGCTTTCTGATGTGGGTAGGCTGTGGGATGTGGTTTTTTTATTGCTCAAGTTCGCCTCTGCTCACTCCCTGTATTTCTTATGCTGAAAGAAGATGAGCAATGAATACCTGTTGCCCAAGTCTCTCACTAGACAAAAACAGAGTTCTGCTTTGGCACCAACGCAATCAGGATCCACACTTGGCTGTAGTGATTTCATACTTCAACCACCTTGTCAACCAGCAGACATAGCAACAGTCCACATCCTAAGCTGTGAGTTCAAATCCCTTTTCATTTATCGGCTCATATAAATGCAGTTTCATTTATGGGTTGTTAATGGCAATCCCTCATTACATGAGCAAATGCCTGTGGAGAACACACGCCATGCTCTTCTTAGGAAGTTTATTTAAAGTCGCTAGGTTAATAGGGTATCTTACTTAGGGCTTCCATTGCTGTGAAGAGATACCATGACCAAGGCAACTCTTATAAAGGACAACATTTAATTGGGGCTAGCTTATAGGCTCAGGGGTTCAGTCCATTATCATCAAGGCAGGAACGTGGCACTGTCCAGGCAGGCACAGTGCTGGAGGAGCTGTGGGTTCTACATCTTGTTCTGAAGGCAGACAGGAGAAGACTGGCTTCTGGGCAGCTAGGATGAGGGTCTCAAAGCCCACCCCCACAATGACACACTTCCTCCAACAAGGCCTAACAGTACCACTTCCTATGGGCGAAGCATATTTAACCAGCAACAAAGGACATGGTTAATCAAACAGCTCAAGTTTTTCACTTGGCAACTGCTAAGACCAACCAAGCCTCCCGAGTCATATTCCATAGTCATCTTCCTTCACTGGTTCCTTAACCAGACCTCTTCCCAGTGATGCAGCAGATATATTGTTACTTACTACAGAAAGAAAAGAAAGAAAGAAAAACAGAGAGATTTAGTAACTTACTTAAAGCCACCAGGGAGTGAGTACCAGACCCAGGATTTGTTCAGAGGCGTTTATGTTAATACCCATGGAACCTTGCTGCTCTCTGCCTTAGCCAGAGAATCACCTTTCTGCAGTGGGAAGAAGTTAATGTGGTGGCTCACAACTTGTCAAAGTGCCTAGAATAAGTGACTGTTGAGACTCTGCACTAAATAGGGCATTTGTATCAGTCCCACTCTCTGCCCTGCCAAGGCTCAGGGAACATGTCAGAAGAGGGGATGGAAAGAATGTAAGAGCCAGAGGATGGGAGAAGTACTATGCAGGCGTGAACTTACTGCAGCTATGGCAACCTGCATGAGACTCACTCAAGATCAGGCTATCTGTCAGGATTCCAGCATTCATTGCTAACTGAACTCAGTAGATTACAGAAGTAACAAATAACTAGAGGATATGAAAGTGAGGGGAGGGGGTATCCTGGAAGTGATACAGGGGCACGGAGGATGGGTGTGATCAAAACACATTGCATACATGTATTACATTATCAAAGATATTATTAAAAAGATTTTAAATAAATTAAAGATATCCTAAAAGTGAAAAAAAAAGCTTTGTCTCAAGCAATTTTATAAATCTAATGAGTCAGATATTTATATTGGGATACCTAAATCTGTTTAACTATTCATAAAAGTGAGTTGATTATGTATTTGGTTATTGAATGTGTTCTAAGATATAACCTTATATTTTTCAGTTTTTGATTTATCAGTTTGTTGTTTTCATGTCTCTCTGAGCTCATAAATGTGTATATACTGAAGGGTCACAGTTACCCTTGAGAGTGGGACCCAGCTTCTCAAAGGAGCATGGGTTCATCTTTCGAGACTAAGGAAGTAGTCCCCATGTCTACACTTCCTAAACCTATGCCCTTCCCTATCAAATGACTACATAAGATTCTATTCCCCGTAATCCTGTGATTTTTTTTTTCAAAATACTTCTTTTTTTTTTTTTTTCCCACTGGGGACTTTCCAGGACACCAGGTTTTGATTCCCTTTTAAACTGCAAACTGTCTTATTTAGCCCTGGGTAATACTGGCATTTTAAATCTATCACTATACCCAGACTTCAATTTCCTCTGCACATTTTCTTGTCTTCATTATCAAATACCATTTTTATGGCTACATTTCCCCTTCTCCTGACATCATGAAAGTGACCAAAATGTCACTAGCTCCTGCCTGTGACTAAGTAGAGTCAAGCCATTTTACAAAGGCATACCCTTGAATGCCTCAAATAGTACCTCCAATGTGTACAAAAATGTGTCGTCTGTTTAGTTTCTTTCTCTTCCCACCGTGAGTCCTCTTGAGGTTGACACCAAACACCACCCTGTCCACTATCAGCACATTCAACATGATGTACAACAGTCCTCACAACACTATGCCAAGGCTGGGGGTACGATGCTGTATGACATTTAAGCTTTCCAAAGATCTCCCCTAACAAAAACTTAACATGTCAACACGAGGTATATTTTCTGTGTTTTTTTGTGGTAATAGTGGTTGGGGGCTCTACTGCTGGTAATCAACAGGAAAAGTTATCGAACAAGAACACACACACACACACACACACACATAAACTGTAGTTGTTTGAATGTGAAATATCCCCCAGGAGCTCATGTGTTTGAACACTTGGTCTCCAGCTGGGGCGCTGTTTTGAAGGTTATTGAACTTTTAGGAGCTGGAGCCTTGTTGGAGGAAGTGAGTCACTGTGGGGGAAAGGCTTTGATGTTTGTAGCCCAGCTCTATCTCTTTTTTCTGGCTCTTCCTGACTATAGATGCAACTTGACAATCAGGTACCTGCCCCTGCCGCATTCTACCCCCAACCCCCATCTCCTAACACTCCCCCACTCCACCCCCCAACCCGACGATGATGGACAGTATTGCTATAAACAGTAAAGCCAAAATAAACCTTTCATTCCTTAAATGGTTTTGTGAGCTGTTTTGTTACAGTATTGAGACAAATAAATACACGTACTATCTCCACGAGAACAAGGGAAAAAGAGAAAGAATGAATACCGGATTTTTCTTAAGTCAAATAGAAGAAAATAAAAATTTCCAAGGAATTCTTTTCTGCCGTGTGGTGCTGATAGTGTTTGTTAAATGTTGTTTGGACTCACAATGTCAGACTCTATTGTTTGAGAATTTCTGTTATCAGAGCCCGGACAAGTCAAACTTTAAACAAGGCTTTCCAGTAATTCTTCTGTACACAGAAGTCTGAGGGCTACCTCTCTGAGGGCAGCACCAATAATGACATTTGTGGTACCAAGGGCAAGATGTCTCCCTCCATTCCGGCTCCATCCTATATCTCAAGGGGTCCACTGGTGGTCACTCCATGCTGATGTCCATCCTAGGAGTGTTCTCAATAAACCAGTAAAGAGGCCTGTGTAGATCCTACAAGAAAGCGATTGGATATTTGGACAAAAATTAAAGTCCTTGATACCCAGAAAGTGGAGAAGTGGAAAAAAGACCTCATGTAGATTTGCTCTTGGGCCTGCAGATAGATTGGACACTGAGGACCTGGAAAAGGGCCAGACTAGAGACCTAAGAGCTTTCTCTAAGGGAAAGAGTGGGGGAGGGGGGAAGACCCAGGATTCCTGAGAAATTACCTCCCAGAGTTGCTCTATCCCAGGCATCTACTCCTGATCTAAGGGGTCTCCACCACCACCACCACAAAGGACAACGAGAACATTTTAATTTGCTTTGTGGTTGTACTTTACCCAAAACAAAGGAACTATGAGGTAAATTTACAGTGATAAAATAATAGTGCATCCATCAACGTTAAAAAAAAAAAAAAAAACCAAAAACAACAGCAACAAGACAGAAGCAAACACGATGAATCTGAGTTGTGAGCAACGATATCCGTTCCATGAACTGAAATCGTTTTCAGGCAAGTGGCCTTCAAAAGGAAGCACATGGTGGTTAGTGACGAGTTTTGGTGATGTGAAGCATTGGTATTGATGCTTCGAGCAGATGTCTGGCTCTACAGCAGAGGCTGACAGAAATCTTATCATGTGTAACTTCTTCTTACTCGTTAATACTCTCAAAATTCTTCCTTTATGTAGGATGAGTATTAGTAGGGTGACGGTCCTAGTTCTCTGTTCCCATGATAACCCTCTGCTTGGCCTCTGGGCATTGCCTCTTAGCAGATGTCACCACTAGGCACATACAGGGTTTTTATCTCCAAAGCCTGTTTTCTTCAGATCATCCTTTACCTTGGAGCGTTTCCTGGATACCAAGTTTGTGTTTAATAACCTTGCATCCTTGGCAACAGCTCTCCTGGAGACACCTGGCTCCGGCTGGGTCAGTTGAGTTGCTGCATGGGGAATCTGGAATTAGGTAGAAAACATCTCTCTGTGTAGTTGAACTTGAAATATGCAAAGTCTGGAGTTGGGATCAGCCATGATATCTGTGTGGGTTGGAAACCAAAGGAACCTATCTTCACACACATAAGTGAACAGATGTTCCAAGATGACAGGAAATGTTTCCTGTACTCCAACAGCTGCTGAATTTCTGGCTGTTAGTTCTGTGGTTCACCCCTGAGACTTAACAATAACAATAAATTCCTTCGGTAGGGCTTGAGTTGACTGGGAAGGTTTTTCTGTTTTGTTTTTGTTTGTTTGTTTGTTTGTCTACTAAACTGTTCTAGCTAGAATCTCAGCGACAGACTCACATGCCTTGACTCCTTTCTTTCCTTAGTCCTCTATTCAAACAGTAGAAAGTGTGTGTGTGTGTGTGTACTTGATGGTGGAGACCAGAGGACAACTGTGGATATCATTCCTCAGGATCCATCCATTGTTTTATTTTTTTAACTTTCTTTTATTGGTTATTTTATTTATTCCAAATGTTATCCCTCTTCCCGGTTTCCCCTCTGCAAACCCCCTATTCCATCCCCTCTCCCCCCTGCTTCTATGAGGGTGTTCCCTCACCCACCCACCCACTCCTACCTCACCTCCCTAGCATTCCCCTACACTGGAACATCGAGCCTTCGCAGGACCAAGGGTCTCCCCTCCCATTGATGTCAGACAAGGCCATCCTCTGCTACATATGCAGTTGGAGCCATGGATCCTTCCATGTGTACTCTTTGGTTGGTGCTTTAGTCCCTGGGAGTTCTGGAGGGTCTAGTTGGTTGATATTGTTGTTCTTCCTATGGGGTTGCATTACAAACTCTTGACATGGTACTTGCTAGTTTTATGAGACAAGGACTCCTTGTGTATCCCTGGCTGTCCTGAAACTGACTATGTAGATCAGGCTAGCCTGGAACTTACAGAGATCCTCCTGTCTTTGCCTCCCAAGTGCTGGAATTAAAGGCAAGTGCCACCACATAGGTATTTTTCTTGTTATTGTTTATGTCATAGTTTTAAACATCTTGTGTGTGCATGTGCAAGCATGTAGAGGTCAGAGAACAGCTGAGGGAGACAGTCTCTCTTTCTAGGTGGATCAAACCCTGGAAGAAGGACCCCTTTACCCACTGAGCCACTTTTCTGGCTTCTGTTAGTTTTTGATTAGCCTTGTTGTTTTGTTTTGTTTTGTTTTGTTTTGTTTTGTTTGTTTGTTTGTTTGTTGTTTGTTTGGTTTGGTTTGGTTTGGTTTAGTTTTTTAGTTTTTTTTCGAGACAGGGTTTCTCCATATAGCCCTGGCTGTCCTAGAACTCACTCTGTAGACCAGGCTGGCCTTGAACTCAGAAATCCGAGTGGGATTAAAGGCATGCACCACCACTGTCCAGCAGCTTTGGTGTTTTGTTTTGTTTGATTGTTTGTTTGTTTGTTTGTTTGTTTTTGAGACAGGGTCTGACTGTATAGCTCTAGGTGGCCTGGAACTCACAGAGATCCACCTGCCTGTTCAGAGAGTGCTAGGATTAAAGGTGTGTGCCATCATGCCTGACCTCTGTAAAGTGTTTAGACAGGATCTTATCTAGGCCAGGTTGGATTTGAACTCTGTAACTGAGGATAGCCTCAACCTCCTAATTCTCCCTTCTCTCTCACTCTCAAGTGCTTGGATTGCAGGTCTGTGCTACCATGCTCGGCTTCTTTCTGTTTCAGAGTTGGAGGAACAGGAATTCAAAAACATGAACTTGTCAAGGTGTGGGGGAAAGTGGAACAGATCTGGAGTATAATCCAAATATGTCCGACTCCAGGATCCATAGTCTTTCTAGTATATGACTGTTCTCTTTGATTCCTAGGTATATTCTTATATCAGAAGGAAAGAACAAGAACAACAATTGTGGTATAGTTTTTTAAACATATAACTTAACCTGCTGTGCTATCATCCATGTGTTATTTTCGTAGTGAAACTGAGCACGTTGACCCCCACCCTGAAACATTGCTGTCTTTTTCAAAACCCTTCATAACATATTACATATGTAAACACGAAATGTCAGTTGTGGGCTATTAGACGGCACTTAGGGCAGCTTAACTATAAGCACAAATCTGAATTGCTGGTATAAGAAAGGGGCATGTCGACATGATGAATACATGACTGATAAATGGTTAGATAGGTAGGTGGGTAGACAGAGACACTCACAAGACAAAGAGCCACACAGGACTTTTGTAACAGCTAATTAACTTAAATCTGAAATCTGTTATAGAATGTCCTTTGTAACCAAACTTAGAGTTCTGTAATCTTTTTCACACGTTGCTTTCTTCCAACTGGAAATATAAATATGATCACGGATGAAATCTATAGATTCAATGTGCACATTGCATTCAGATGATTAATTGTTAAAGCTTAAACAACCTAGGCATTATATTTAAATAAAAGAACCAGCTGGGCCGTTGTGGTGCACGCCTTTAATCCCAGCACTTGGGAGGCAAAGGAAGGCAGATTTCTGAGTTCGAGGCCAGCCTGGTCTACAGAGTGAGTTCTAGGACAGCCACTGCTATACAGAGAAACCCTGTCTCGGGAAAAAAAACAAAAAACAAAACAAACAAACAAGTATTTCTTTATTCTTTAGTGATTTTTATTAGCATGCACTAATTGTATAAAACAGTGGGTCTCTCTACGACCTTCTCACATATGCATATAATGTATTTCAGTCGTTTCACTACCCATAACCCTCTCTGATTCCCTCCCAGGTATTCCCCCTCTTGAATCCTCTCAAGAACTGATGCTGCAGATTTATCATAATGATTTACACTGAAATGAAACATTCTTACCTTTGAGTACAAAATCGGGCGACATAAACTATTGAAACCATAGACTGTGTCTTTAAAGATAATCAGTGTCCTTAGCAGTAAGTGGAAGAGGAGTATAGTTGTTTTCTTTCTTTAAAAACTTGGCTAGTAGGCAAGTTCCTTGGCATAGTAATGTTAAAAGTGCACGTCCTAACACACATGAGCCCTGAAGACGGCCTTTTGTGTCTTCAAAATCCAATGACAAAAGATGTTTAAAGTGCAATTTTATTCTAATATTAAAATAAAGTTTCAGGCTATTTTAAAGTGGTGAAATATCTTTAGTTAAGCATGTTGATTATTTTGTGACAGCTGGTATTTCCTAATCCCATTTTCCTTGTACATAAGCTTCTTCCAGTGTACATATTCTGCTAAATTTGAGAGTCAAGAATCCCACTCCTGCTTCCTGCTGATAGCTTGAACCCAAAATAGCAACAACCAATGAAGGCAAACATCTGTGAAGGCTTAGGCAGAGCACAGTTACTAGTAATACTTCCTAGTCTCGTTGTATTTACTTTCAGAAATATTTTCACTTGCTTCTTTGAAGGTCTGACCAACATCCTCTAATACCTAAACCAGTCCTCTAGGAAGACAAGATATACTGAAAAACAGCTTCCTTCAGTTTAAGTGGGAGCTAAGACTGCATGCAAAGGGCATGAGAATTCACCAATACAAACCTTTGTTTTTATGGTTTGTACATGCACATATCACCCCAAAGCTTCATGTGATGTAGGCTTGCTCACCATCCTACCCTTGGGATCACTGGATCATGTGATCTTGGATCCTATCATTGAATCTTATTGTTACCAACCATTGGATTGTGTGATCTCTGACCTATTAAGATAAATCCATTGATGGATTCATAATTCGATGCCATTACTGAGAGGTAAGGTTTTGGGTAGAGGCAGCAGGTCCCCGGAGCATGCCTTTGAAAGGTGTGTCTCCTCTCTGGTCCCTTTCTGTCTGGTTTTCTGCTTCCTGGTTGACATACGGTGGGTACTTTCCTTTAACATCATGACATCATCTGCCTTGCCATGGGTCTGAAAGCAACCAAGCCAGCAGACTACAGATTGAAACTCCTGAAGCCAGAAGATAAAATAAATGTCTCCTGCTTTAAGTTGCTTTTCTCAGTCACATGGCCATCATGAATAAAAAGGAGAACATTGCAGAGATGGCTCTGCGTCATTAAGGCTTGGCTGCTTGTGGTGGTCTGAATAAGAATGGCTCCCATAGGCTCATATATTTAAATGCTTGGTCAATAGAGACGGCCATTATTAGGAGGTGTGGCCTTGTTGGAGTTTCAAAAGCCCAAGTCAGGCCCAATCTCTGTCTCTGTCTCTCTTTCTCCCTCCCACCTTTCTCTCTGTGTGTCTCTGTCTCTTTCTCTCTGCCAGCAAATCCAGATGTAGAACTCTCAGCTACTTCTCCAGCACCAAATCTGCCTGAATTGATGTTAATGCCTCCCTGCCATGACAATAATGGACTAAACCTATGAAATTGTAAGCAAGACTCAATTACATGCTTTCTAGTGTCTGTATGTCTATATGATGCTGAGGGTCAAACACAAGACTTCACATGTGCTAAGTAAGCACCCTACCTATCAACTAGAAATTTTCAATATGTAAATGTCACTAGTCAGTGTGACATATTAATATTCAATACTAATTATTAATATACATTAATTATTCCCCTAAGAAGAAAGCTTATTTTCTCTGTCTCTCTCTGCCTGTCTCTTTGTCTCTGTCTGTTTATCTGTCTATCTGTCTGTGTCTGTGTGTGTGTGTGTGTGTGTGTGTGTGTGTGTGTGTGTGTGTATGACAGAGGTCTTCCCTAAATACTTCTCTAGCATCTTTGGAGACAGGATCTCTCAGTGAACCTGGAACTTAGGAACTAGGAACTCTCTTTTCCCTGTCTCCATGTTCCATGGCTCTACAGATGTACCCCTCCTCCTTTTCCTGTTCTGCTCTTTAATACCACATTAGGAATCCCAACCCAAGTGCTCATGCTTATGCAGCAACCACGTTAATGACTCAACTATCTCCTGCCTCCTTTATTTCTTAGCTTTAAGGATACTGATGCAAAGATTGACTCCAAAAGACAACAATTCTTCCTTGTAGATTTTTTTTCAGAAAAAATAAATTTAACTGTGAATTACATCACATTTTCCAACATTGATTCTGAATAGAAAGAAAAATTCCTTCCAAAAATACATTTGCAAAATTGGGTGTGGTAGTGCATGCCTCTTCCAAAAATACATTTGCAAAATTGGGCGTGCTAAGGCGTGGCTGTACTCCCAATACTCAGAAAGTGAAGGTAGGAGGATTAGCCATTCAAAGTCATTCTCTGACACAGAGCAAAGTCAAGGCTAGCCTGAGAACAAAGAGAGCCTGTCTCAAAAAAATAACAATAATAATCCAAAAATAGTGCTAGGGTAGCTAGGGTATGCACACACCTTTAATCCCATCACTCAGGAGGCAGAGGCAGGTGGATCTCTGTGAGTTCCAGTCCAGCATGTTCTACATAATGAGTTCCAGGATAGTCATAGCTATACAGGAAGACCATGTGTGTGTGTGTGTGTGTGAGAGAGAGAGAGAGAGACAGAGAGAGAGAGAGAGAGAGAGAGAGAGAGAGAGAGAGAGAGAGAGAGAGAAGAGATTGCAGGATCCTGGATGAAAGAAGACTCTAAAAAATAAAATAAAATACGATAATTTTTTTTTGGTTTTTCAAGATAGGGTAAAAATTTTTTAAAAATCTAAAAATAAAGTAAAAGTAAGAGCAGTTCTGTCTTCCCTTTAGTATTAAGTGCAAGCTGCACCACACAGGTTCCAACACTGTCATAACATCTGTGGAATCTGCTTATTCATTCAGCAAATATTTATTTGAGCAATTGAATTATTATTGTTTTTAAAAATGTTGCAGAAAGTCTTTCTCCCAACTTTGATAATTTGCAACTGGATCTGGTTTCATCTTGTACTTCTAGTCAACTTACTAATAGTATTACAAATATTTATCCTACTTGAGAATTTATTTTGCCTAAGACCTGAAATCATACATTTGGAGTTCGGTATCTCAGCCACACTTAGAGGCACCAGGAATTAAACAGTAAATACTCTTTGCTGTGTTTGTTTGGTCTCGATTTTGTTTTTGTTCATGGGTGATGGGTACAGGATCTCATATATACAAGGCTTGCCTCAAACTGACTATGTAGCCACAGTTGATCTTGAACTTCTGATTCTTCTACCTCCACCTGCTGAAGATGGCAATTATAGATGTGCATCAAGACACATGTTTTGTAAAGTGGCGGGAATCAAATCAGGACTTTGTGAATGCCAGGCAAGTACTCTACTGTCTGTGTGAAGGACACTCGGTCCTTGTGCACACAGGTGACTATTGAGAAGCCTGTCTTTCTTCTTTCTTTCTTTCTTTCTTTCTTTCTTTCTTTCTTTCTTTCTTTCTTTCTTTCTTTCTTTCTTGTAAGTACACTGTAGCTGTCTTCAGACCCTTCAGAAGAGTGGCATCAGATTTCGTTATGGATGGTTGTGAGCCACCATGTGGTTGCTGGGATTTGAACTCAGAACCTTTGACACAGCAGTCAGCGGTCTTAACCGCTGAGCCATCTCACCAGTGAGGAGGAACAGAGGAAGGGATGGATGGAGAGAAGGGGCAAAGAGGAAAGGATACTGATTAAAGAAATTAGTTCATATGATTGTGGCAGTTGTCAAGTCAGCTTCTGAAAATCAGGAAAACATTCATGGTATCCTCTTGAATCCAAATCAGGAGGCAGACAGTTTTCCTTCCTTCTTGGGTGACTTCAGTTTTTTGTTTTTTTGGTTTTTTGGTTTTTTTGTCTGAAGGTTTTCAACAATTGGTTGAGATCTACCTGCATGTGGAAAGTAATGTGCTTTGCTCAAAGTATACTGATGTGAGTCTTAATTTCCTCTTTAAAATATACCATCATGTGTGTGTGTGTGTGTGTGTGTGTGTGTGTGTGTGTGTATTTAAACACATAGCACAACCTTCTCCATCTGTATAGTGTTACTTGTACATATAACAATGAAAGAAAAAGAGGCCACAGATTTGAAGGAGAGCTTTTGCTCATGAGAGTCTTTGGAGGGATGAAAGGGGAAATGGTGTAATTACAGTATAGTCTCAAAATAAAAATTAGTTTTAAAAAACACCTTCATAAGAACAACTAAAGTTGCATTTGACCAAACAACTCCACACCCTAATCTGTCTGTCAAACTGTTACATAAAATTAACCACCTTACTGTCTGTCCAATCCAGGAATCCACGGAAAGTAATATGGGGAGTGTGGGTTCTAGTTCTCCAGAGGAAAAAAGAAAGATTTGAATGAAAAGACACAAAGAAACTGAGCTGCAAATTGTCAAAGAGAACAGAGAAAGCTGATGTGGTGTATAGAAAAATCTTAATCTGGCAACAGGGCTGCTCTGGCAAGGCATCACATCCAAAAACCTTCTAGGTCTGTGTATCCTGCTGGATTACAGACACAGCATTAGTACACACCTTTAATCCCAAGCAGTGAAGGTTATTTTGATTTGTAAAAGGAAGCAGCATGTTTGAAAATAATGTCTAATTGAGGGGAAGACAAAGTGGTGAATCAGAGAAAGATTTGACAGAATGTGTCAGAGAATGGATACACCAACTCTCCTGAGAACTACACAGGAAAAAGATGACGAAAAGAGTGAGAGAGAGAGAGAGAGAGAGAGAGAGAGAGAGAGAGAGAGAGAGAGAGAGAGAGAGAGAGAGAAAGCAGTTTTACTGGGACAGTTTTACAGAGACAGGTTACAGATGAAGACAGAACAAGCCAGGGAATAAGAAGGAGCCAGAAGATTAGAACAGATTGCCAAAATTAGTTTGAGACCAAGCAGAGCAATTCAGTCAAAAGCTGAGAGCAACCAGTTTGAGTCAGTCAACTTGGAAAGGAGTTTGGGTCAGAACAGCTGAGTTGAACCAGCCAGACAAAGTTCAGAAAGAGCTAGAGTTTATTCCACAGTAAGCCTCAAAGATGACAATTACATCTGGCAAATAAAAGTTACTTTTGCAGTGGTGGCTCACACCTACAGTTCCAGTTCTTGGAAGATGGAGGCAGGAGGATTTGAAGCCAATCTGGGATATGAAGTGTGTTAGACACCAACCTGGGGCTAGAGTAAGACTCTCCCTTCTTCCCCCACCCCGCCCCAAAAGATGGAGGTTACTGAGGAATGGACTCTGGACTGTATTTGCTACTTTAAATGTTGTGAGGCTTTCAGGAAGTGTTTGTTGCATGCTCTGTCCTAAAATGTAGTTTTAACCCACAGATCCCCTCTATTTTTGACATTAAGATGAAGGTGGTATCCTGGTGAGTTCAGATTCCAGCCTGCTAAATGATTTATACAATAGACAGCTGCCAGGATTCCACCAATGCAACTTCTGAGCTATGACATCAGGAAGCATAAGAAAGCAGGATCAACCCAGATTCCAAAACCAGGGCGACTAAAAACAAATCCCAAATAAAAACAATGGTACTCAGGAACTCAAAGCAAGGACAAAATTAGAACTCTGTCTTCAAGACTATAGTGGATAAATAAATACTGCTCAGCCAATCTAAGGTATCATCAGTAGAGGATAAAAACAGAGAAACTTTTAAGAATTGCTAGCAGGAATAAAAAGTGAAGGGTAAAAGCCTGGCCAGGTGGTGTTAGCACATCCCTTTAACTGCAGGCACAGACGACTAAGAAGGGCAGACGTCAACCTTGGGTGTTGTTCCTCGGGGTCAACTCATCTTTCTTTTAGAGACAGGGTCTCTTACTAGGATGTGGGGCTTGCTAATCAAGCTGGACTGAACAGTAAGTCCCAGGGATCTGTCTGTCTCCACCTCCTCAGTGCTGGAACGGCAAGCATGCACCAGCTCCATACTTGGCTTTTACATGGGTGCTGGAGATGGATCTCAGGTCTTCATGCTTGCCCAGAAGACATTACCAACAAGGCCATCTATCTCCCCAGCATTGAAGCTTCAACTTTTTGAGAGACCTTGGGCACAAATAGAGTTGCTCTACAGCCCAGGTAAGAAAGGATACATGTCCAGTGTCATAAACTAGATGCTACCAATATGAAGGTGGCATAGCACCCTTAACCTAGACATTGGCACCAAAAGACACAAGTATTTTCATAACACCACGGGTGTAATAGGTTCTTCAGAACAGTATATCACTGATTCAAAGTTTGATAATTTGGGAACATGAAAAATTATTTTATTTACTATTTTATCTAATTACTAAATTAGTTAATAAATAGATTTATTTATTTAAATAATAATGTTTGACTATATGGTTATTTTATTTCAATTGTATTATTAATATGAATAATTTAATAATTAATATAAATATGTAATATGTGATAAAGAAGTCTATGTATTACTTGTATTCATTTTCAATACCTTTAATTTCTTTTGCAATTCTGTATAGTTTATTGCATTCATTGAGCCATTGTTCTAAGAAGCCGTCAAAATGTTTATTACAATTTACTTTGCCCAAGCCAAAATGCCTAACTTTAAAAGTGCTTGGGAATAATTTAGGGGAAGAAGATGTAGAACATATTAAGGCATTAATTTGAATCACAAGAGATAGGCCACAAAAATACTGATGAAAAGCAAGCTGTAAGCTGGAGCAGAACTCTGTTTGAAAGCCTTCCTAGCACTATATAATTTCTTACTGTTACTGTTCTGACTGCTCTATAATCAGGCTGATAAATGACTAGTACAGGGCTCATCCAAACAACCGAATTCTGCTTTTCTTTGGAACTCTATCTCCT
This sequence comes from Mus caroli, assembly GCF_978045245.1. NCBI lineage: Eukaryota > Metazoa > Chordata > Mammalia > Rodentia > Muridae > Mus > Mus caroli. The sequence continues at coordinate 14,433,496 of NW_028227270.1, forward strand.
TTGTGCAAAGTCTTATAGAATTTTAATGGTCTTGCCTCCCTGTGGGCCATCTAACCTTCTGTATAACTGACAAAAGCTTGGTAATTTTTCTCATCTAAACTACAGAGACTGGGTGTAGTAAATGACCCAGAAGCCTAGAGAGCATTTATTACCTCCATCATTCACTTTTTAAAAAATCATCTTTCACAGCCATCACAAGCACACCAACTTAAAAATATACAGTGTTCTGACAATAAAATACATGGCGTGAAAGAGAAGATAGAAAAAATTTAAGTCTGCCAAAATGTGTAAAACTTACCCTTGTAGGTTGTTGATTGATTATTTAATGAAATATAATTGTAATTATAGTGGACAAGAAAGGTGCTGAAATGAGTCAGAGAGATCTCAATTTGTCATAGTTTGAACCTCAAAGTAAAAACTAAACAAATGAATACATAAGACTTCTGGTGAAGGCCAGTCCCTCGTAAAGAGTTAATGGCACAAATTTCACTCTCCCTATTATGAAAAGCATGGACCACAAGGGTTCTCAGCCTTCCTAGTGCTCCAGCCCTTTAATACAGATCCTCGTGTTGTGGTGACCCCCAAGCATGACATGACTCCACTGCTACTTCGCAGCAGTAACTTTGCTACTGTTATGAATAGTGCTGCAAATATCTGATAGGCAGGGTATCTGACATGCAACACACAGAGGCTGAGACCCACAGGTTGAGAACTGCTGGCCTAACGCCAGGGACCATAGAAGCCCTGTAAGTAAACAGAGGGAGCTGACCCAACAGGCAGCAGGGGAAGCTGGTGTGTTTCCTTTCTCTCCAGATCCACGTGGTGGTACACATGGGGTGAGAATACGGAGGTTGGTGAGGCCACACTTCCTCTTTTCTAACACAGCCTTCCCTAGACTGATCGGAAATGTGGTGGAGAATGTTGGGAACAATGGAACGCAAAGTTTGCATTTTGAGGGCTGTGAAGAAGGAAACTCTTTGTTCTCCCTGATCTCTCCCCATAGACACAGCACACGATCTCCACTGACCATGAGCCATTTCCCCATCAGCAACACTTTCGGAGATAATTCCGCTCTGATCATTATCTCTTCTTCCTGAAAATCAGGTCAAGAACATATCCATCCATACTTTAACACCCAGTAGTGTTTTGTTTAATATTTAACCATGCAGACATTTGAAATCATAACCTACATACCTTTACTCGAAATGAAACAAAAACAATCCTTCCCCCCAAAAAACAGTAGATAGCATTTAAAAAATGATGTGTAGCTCAGTCTGTAAAGTGGTGTCTCACAAGGACAAAGGGCTCAACCCACAGCGACACATAGACCAGCTATGTAATCTTGGTCCTGGGGAAGTAGAGAAGGATCAGATTAAGGTTCTCGCAGTGAGCTCCAGGACATCTTGGAGCTACATCAGATATTCCCTTAAATTAAGAGAGAGACAGAGACAGAGACAGAGACAGAGACAGAGACAGAGACAGAGACAGAGACAGAGAGAGAGGGTGACCAAACAGGTACTCGTCTATGTTTATTGCTACACTCTTTGAAACAGCCAGGAAACAGAAGCAGCCTACACGGCCATCTATTGATCAATAGATAAAGAAAATATCATGTGCTGCAGCCATAAAGAAAAGTAATATGACAACATTTCATGAAAATTTATGGATCTGGAAATCACTGTTACATAAAATAAGCCAGAAAATCAAACACTGTATTTTTCAGTTATATAAAGAAACTAAAGTTAGAATCACAAGTGTGTGTTTGTGTGTGTGTATCTATCTATCTATCTATCTATCTATCTATCTATCTATCTATCTACCTACCTACCTACCTACCTACCTACCTACTATCATATCTGTCTGTCTGTCTGTCAGGGGGATCATGAAACTAGAAAGGAGAAACCGGTCTTAAGGGAAGGAGGAAGGAGCCAGCAATGGACTACATACCATGAGAAGGCAGAAGGGAGAGTAACTGGGGGAAGAAAGAAAGCCAGCCCCCTTCTCAAGAAGAGAATTGGTGAAGAGGCCAGTGGGTATGGGAACAAATGATCAAAGTATAATGATACTTATTATGAAGCTATCATGACGAAACCCCTTACTTTGTATGCTATCCTAAAAATTAATTGTAAAGAATCATAAGCATCAACTCCCAGATGCTGAAGTCAGCTATTAGCAAATCTACTACAGCTTTCACCCAAGCCCTTAAGAGGTAGGTGTTATGAAAACCATCTGAATCCTCTTTAGAGCCAAATAGTGTAGTTGAAGCTGTAATCCCATTTATCTCTTTGAAACCTTCCATAACATGTCAGCAAAGGAAATTAAAATCTTAATTAAGCCCTTTTCATTAGATGTAGCAATGAACACAGCCCAGTCATACTAGCCAGAATAATGTAATAACACAACTACAGCCCAGGAAACTTCGCCCTGTCTCAGTCCAAGAATTACATCCAATCACTTCTTACGGTGAGACCTGGAATACCCCGTGATCTCATGCCAAAATCCAGAGATTATTGCTGGGCTTTGAACAACCGACGTGGTTTATTATGCATATGTCATGCCTTATCTGATCCTTCATCAAACCTATTGTCTTGTCTACCTAGCAGCTCTCTTCCAAGAGAGTTGCCTCACCTCATTGCCTAATTTGCCAGGTTGCAGAGGATTTGCAATATTCCTGTGTGAGACTGCCCCTAGCTGTGGTTAATCCGTCTGAGGGTGATAAGGCCAGTAATTCTGCAATAAATAATCAATGTATTTTTAAGCTCATTTGACTTACACCTCTGTTCCGCCTAAAAATAAAACTAGCAATTTATACTGGTTTATTCAATAAAATTTTAGTTATGTAATATTCAACATATAAATTACTTGCATTTTAACAGTTTGTAACTCAAATGGAAATTTTATAAGCTTTTAATCTGATTCTTCTAAAGAACACATCATGGCAGTGTCAAGAATCCCTTTAGAGCCTGGGTGTCAGTGGCATGTTCATACTAACCACATCTCTAAGATCTTTGCTTGTGGCCTCTATGGCAGTGGTTCTCAACCTTCCCAATGCTGTGACCCTTTCATACAGTTCCTCATGTTATTGTGTCCCCAACCATAACAATTCCCATTGCTACTTCATAACTGTAATGTTGCTACTGTTATAGATTGTAATGTAAATATCTGTTTTCTGATGGTGTCAGGAGACCCCGTGAAAGGGTCATTCGGCCCCCCTCAAAGGGGTCAAGACCCACAGGCTGAGAACCACTGCCCTAAGGTCTCAGCTCAAATCACGTGTTCTAAATGTTCACTTTGAGCCAGACCATAAACAGGTTGATGTGTACTCAAAAAAGAACAAAAAACAAAACAAAACAAAACAACAACAAAGAAATCAGGAACCTGACAACACAGTGGAAGAGAAACAAGTAAATACCAGTATTGTGCCAAGAGGTATAAATGAAGTTATTTACCCCCTTGGCTAGTAATGTAGATTTATCTTTCCTAGTTTTAAAAAAATGTTTCCTTCATCTTGTCCTCTGTATAGTTATGTGGTTTCCCCCACCCCCCTTCATCCAAGAGAGTTGAGTCTTCATGATCTTGGTGATTCCACACCCACTCTGGCCACCAGGACTAGGAAAAAAAAAGATAACAACAACAACAAAAATCTAAACTGCGGGATGATGGTACACACCTTTAATCCCAGCACTCAGAATGCAGAGGCAGGTAAATCTTTGAGTTCGAAGCCAAGGCCAGCCTGATCTACAGGGCAAGTTTCAGACAGCTTCAAAACAAACAAACAAACAAACAAACAAACACAATAACAAAACAAAAGGAAAAAAAAAAACTAAAGTAATCTGTATAAATTCCAGTGCCTTGGAATGCAGATCCTGAAACCACTCCCAGTGGTTCGTGGCCTATCTTTCATACCTGTGTGTAAAATACTTAAATCCGTTTACACTCACTGAGTGGGGCTGAGCTCAACCTCTAACGACTGAGCCATCTCTCCAGTCCTAGGGAGCTGATTTATGTAATAGTTAGGACACTAAGGAAAAGCAGAATATGACCATAATGGCTTGGTTATCACAGACATTACATTTTTACCTTGCCTTTTCCATTGGTCATGTGGGACAGTGGTTCTCAGCCTGTGGGTCATGACCCCTTATGAGGTGAATGGCTGTTTCACAGAGATCATCTAGGACCACTGGAATCCACAGACACTTATACCACACTTCATAACAGCAGCAAAATTATAGTTATGAAGTAGCAATAAAAATAATTTTATGGTTGGGGTTCACTACAACATGAGAAACTGTATTAAAGGGTGCGCATTAGGAAGGTTGGGAACCACTGGTCTAAGAGAAATCAGATACCATCTCATGAAAACATTCAAGACATCTTATGAATATCCTCATGGTGAGGAACTGAGGCTTCCTGCCGACACACATCACTAATGTGCAGAGCTGTTAGGGAGTGGTTTTAGAAACAGATCCTCTGACTTAGTTAAGTATTGATTACTGTCGTACATACTCACAAACTCACCAAGCTAACCCATTCCTAAATAGATTTTAATAGAGACTATATGGAATAGTAAATGCTTCCTGTCATTTGAAGCTATTGGGTTTTAAGGGGTAATCTGTTATACAGGAGCAGATACCATCCATATTCTATCCTGCTGCACTACTTAATGGCTCCAAGGATGAGCGACTAACCCAACTTAGGGCAATGAGTAATTTCTACACACACACACACACACACACACACACACACACACGCACACACACGCACACACACGGAAACCAATCCTCCTGCCGCCTTAGGCTGGCTTCAAACATGCTCAGTAGCTGAAGATTGACAATGACATTTGCTTTGTTTTGTTTTTGATGAACTGTTGCATGGAACATAATTATTGTTTCTATGGAAAGGCTATAAATATATAGAATTTAAATCCCACAGTGAGCATGTGTCTACTGAATGAAGAAAGCCATTTGGAAGCAAAAGGAGAAGTTAATACAGAAAGAAACAGAAAGGCAGAAGAAGGCACGGTCACCATGCCAGGGTTCTCAATTCTAACATCCCCAAAACTCAGCTCCATCTTGCCCTTTTCTTAAGAGCCTTTTCCAGAGACCTCCATCCTAAGATTGTTGCCTCAAGGCTTTTGTATATACTGGACATCTCTCATTTACTATCTTGGCTCAATCTCTTACCTCGGTTGCTGTGCAAAGTTCATCTCACCAGTGAGATTGCTCTCCCTCCCTAACACAAAGCATTTAGTGTCTGATAATTGTGCAATGGATCTTGGCTAGGTGGAATTTACTTTCTTATCTGCTTCCACTAGAGTGGACCACAAGAAGGCTTCTTGTGGGATTTGTAGGGTTGAAGGGCAGTAACAGAAAATATGTAACTCGTGTACATTGCTGCTGAGCTGATGACTTTCTTCATCACTGGGAAGCAGCAGCAGACCAGCAACTGCTCTATTGCCCCTTGGTTCTCCCTTCATCACTCCCAACCCTTCTCTAGTTTATGTGTTTTACCACAAAGGCCATTGGCATTTAGCATCAACATCGGTTTTCACCTATCCTTATGTGAACATACATGCGTATGCGCATGCGTGGGATTTTAAAGATATAATTGGGTATATAAAATATATATTATTTATGGGATTCCAATACGCTTTTGAAGGATAAATAGTTTTTTATCAGAATGAAGTTAGTTGGGGGAGAAAAGTGTTCCCAAGCTAAGGGACATTTAAATCCAAAGGAGTATGTTATGATACCTTAGAAAATGTGTTTTTCTTAAAGCACATACTGCAGAGATAATTGTAGGATGAAAGCTTAAAATGATATTGGATGCAAAGTACTTAAAGGTTTTATATATGCCCCTAAAGAAATTTAGACTTTAATCTCATAAGCATACACACATAAACACACACACACACACACACACACACACATTTGTTTTTCAAATTCCCTTCTAAAACTACAAGTTAAAAATGTGGACTCCATGCATGGTACTGGTATAGTGACAGACAAATAGACCAATGGAATAGAATTGAAGACCCAGAAATGAACCCACACACCTATGGTCACTTGATCTTCGACAAGGGAGCTAAAAACATCCAGTGGAAGAAAGACAGCATTTTCAACAAATGGTGCTGGCACAACTGGTTGTTAACATGTAGAAGAATGCGAATCGATCCATTCCTATCTCCTTGTACTAAGGTCAAGTCTAAGTGGATCAAGGAACTTCACATAAAACCAGAGACACTGAAACTTATAGAGGAGAAAGTGGGGAAAAGCCTTGAAGATATGGGCACAGGGGAAAAATTCCTGAATAGAACAGTAATGGCTTGTGCTGTAAGATCGAGAATTGACAAGTGGGACCTCATGAAACTACAAAGCTTCTGCAAGGTTAAAGACACCATCAATAAGACAAAAAAACCACCAACAGATTGGGAAAGGATCTTCACCTATCCTAAATCAGATAAGGGACTAATATCCAATATGTATAAAGAACTCAAGAAGGTGGACTCCAGAAAGTCAAATAACCCCATTAAAAAATGGGGCTCAGAACTGAACAAAGAATTCTCACCTGAGGAATACCGAATGGCAGAGAAACACCTGAAAAAATGTTCAACATCCTTAATCATCAGGGAAATGCAAATCAAAACAACCCTGAGATTCCACCTCACACCAGTCAGAAATGCTAAGATCAAAAATTCAGGTGACAGCAGATGCTGGCGAGGATGTGGAGAAAGAGGAACACTCCTCCATTGTTGGTGGGATTGCAAGCTTGTACAACCACTCTGGAAATCAGTCTGGCGGTTCCTCAGAAAATTGGACATAGTACTACCGGAGGATCCAGCAATACCTCTCCTGGGCATATATCCAGAAGATGTCCCAACCGGTAAAAAGGACACATGCTCCACTATGTTCATAGCAGCCCTATTTATAATAGCCAGAAGCTGGAAAGAACCCAGATGTCCCTCAACAGAGGAATGGATACAGAAATTATGGTACATTTACACAATGGAGTACTACTCAGCTATTAAAAAGAATGAATTTATGAAATTCCTAGCCAAATGGATGGACCTGGAGGGCATCATCTTGAGTGAAGTAACACAATCACAAAAGAACTCACACAATATGTATTCATTGATAAGTGGATATTAGCCCAAAACTTAGGATACCCAAGATATAAGATACAATTTGATAAACGCATGAAACTCAAGAAGAATGAAGACCAAAGTGTGGACACTGTGCACCTTCTTAGAATTGGGAACAAAACACCCAGGGAAGGAGTTACAGAGACAAAGTTCGTAGCTGTGATGAAAGGATGGACCATTTAGAGACTGCCGTATCCAGGGATCCATCCCATAAGCAGCTTCTAAACGCTGACACCATTGCATACACTAGCAAGATTTTGCTGAAAGGACCCAAATATAGCTGTCTCTTGTGAGACGATGCCGGGGCCTAGCAAACACAGGAGTGGATGTTCACAGTCAGCTATTGGATGTATCACAGGGCTCCCAATGGAGAAGCTAGAGAAAGTACCCAAGGAGCTAAAGGGATCTGCAACCCTATTGTTGGAACAACATGATGTACTAACCAGAACCCCGGAGCTCTTGTCTCTAGCTGCATATGTATCGAAAGATGGCCTAGTCGGCCATCAATGGAAAGAGAGGCCCATTGGACTTGCAAACTTTATATGCCCCAATATAGGGGAATGCCAGGGCCAAAAGAATGGGAATGGGTGGGTAGGGAAGTGGGGGGCGCTATGGGGGACTTTTGGGATAGCATTGGAAATGTAATTGAGGAAAATATGTAATAAAAATATTAAAAATCAAAAAAAAAAATAAAAGCAAATTGAGATCTAAACTAAAAAAAAAAAAAAAAAAAAAAATGTGGACTCCAAAGTCCTAGCCCCATTCAAAGTCATTAAGTCTACAACAGGATATGCGAATTTGCATTTTTAATATACCATTCAAATGATTTAGGTCAAAGGTGACTTAAGAAGTGCACTTTGCCGAACAGTGTTCTATGATGGAAGCTAGCAGAGGCATACAAGCTTGAGGGCCGTTGAGATGAGCTCTAAATCTCTTAAACGTCACTCTGCATGAAATGCATTAAAAAGGAAAGATTCAGAAGGAAGGGGAACCTGCACACAGACTTATTAGGATGTTATCATAATAATGTAAATGAGAGGTAGTGTCTGTTGATGAAGGCAGAACCAAGTTATACAGAGAGGTGATGCTTAGAAAATGCTGTGGAGCCATGAGGTTCTTGGATTCCTTATCATCCTGCCTCTGCCCCATGAGTCTTGAGATTCCAGGCCTGTGGCACTAGACCCAGATTCTATTTTTAAATCACATTTTATTTATTTTGTGGGCCATGACACATTTGGAGGTCAGAAGACAACCCTTGGAGGAATCAGTTCTCACTTCTCACCATATGAGGTTCCAAGGGTCTGAGATTGAGGGGCTTGGCAGACTGCTGTGCCACCAAACCAACCCTCTCCTAGTTGTGTTAATGAACTATCACTGGGAATTTCTCAGCACAGAGAGGCTTCTGATAGGTGGATATGGGGGAACAAACTGAAGTGTGTGTAGCTCATCCCATTCTTTCCTCTTCCTTTGAGTACTCTAGTCAAGAATGAAAATGTTGTAAATATATGCAAATTCCAAATACTGAAGGAGGCTGGAGGGCAGGGCAGAAACTGTGAAGCTGTCAGGGTAGCTGCCGTCTAAAAAAGGTGTTCTTCTAGAGAAGGTATTCGAGTGAAATGGAAACAGTCTTTACCGGGAGAGGGATAGGGCGACTCTGAGAAGGACTCAGAGAAAGCCTATATCATGGTCTATAAGGCAGAGACCATCACTTTAGCAAACAGTCTTTGGGGGAACATCATTAGACAGAGACAGAAGGGGACAAAATACAACAGGCAATCCCTGCCTTCTATTCTGGCTCAACCTAGTGAGCCAGAACAGGGAGAAGAGTGGAAGAGCTGGCTTTGAAGGCACCTGAACCCCTTGGATGATAGAGAAATGTTGAGTTGACTAAATGTGAGAACTGATTTGGAGTGTGGGACCCCCGCAGGCTTTACAGCTAGCAGGGAATTGTTTATATATATATATAAAACAATTTAACTCAGTTTCATAAGGATAGCAGAATTTAAGACATGTTTACATTAAAAATTCTTTACAAAATACATCTGGCTTCTTTTACAAAGATGGGTACTGTTGAGTCAGAGATAAATGTCCTAGATTTAGGGTCTAGGGAGAATGACTGAACAGTGGGCGTGGGTGTCAGGATTAGCCCTAAGATAACACAGAAGTCACTTAGGTCATTGTAAAGGACAAGTGACATCACTCATAAAGATGGATTTAATGGCCTAAAAACAATGCTCAAGATTTAGGTGGAAAGGATCTGGGATAAGTAAATTCTGGGGAATGCGGGTAGAGCCTGGTTCACAGGTAGCAAAGCATCACTAGGTTGTAAATTACATCCTTTCCCAGGAGTCCAGGTGGTAAGCAGGTAGCCATCTCTTTCTTCTGAAGGAAGCCTGTGTTGTGTGTTTCATTTTCCTGGCTTCTCCAGTGCTTATCTGTGTATACAGGGAGCTTTTACCCTCTACATGTGACCCAGGAAGAACATGTCTGTAGAGTCAAGCTAATAAAGCAAACAGAAGACAGGAGTAGTGAGAAAATGCCATCTTTAATAGTCATTCCTCCAACAGGTTCATTCGGCCAAATCAATGGGCAATGTTCAAATAGACTTTTTTTTTTTTTAAAGATTTATTTTATTACTGTATCTAAGTACACACTGTTGCTGTCTTCAGACACACCAGAAGAGGGCATCAGATCTCATTCCGGATGGTTGTGAGCCACCATGTGGTTGCTGGGATTTGAACTCATGACCTTCAGAAGAGCAGTCAGTGCTCTTAACCGCTGAGCCATCTTTCCAGCTCCTCCCCCCCCACCACCACCTTTTTTTTTTTTTTTTTAAACAAAGTTATATGGGCTAACAAAGGTAAATAATGCATTGTAAGATGACTAAGGACAAAATCCAAAAGGACGCCATCGTTAAAGAGCCAAGAATAGGGAGAAGGGCCAGCCAGTAAGGAAGAGTCACAAATACACCAAAGGGTGGGGTAGAGGCTCAAGAGGAAAGCAGCGATTTGTGCCACATAAAAGCATGAGTGACCTATCCCAATGCACCAGCAGCATCTGGATGGGCTGCATAACTACACAGATCTCTAATTTCTCACGCCCAGCCTGATCTATATGGGTCCTGTCATCTTCCCAGTCACCCCTACTATAGACCTCTCAAGGGAATATTCTTTGTTGTCTTTAAATGTCCAATTATCCCAAAGCCCCAACGCCTGAATGGACTAAGCACAGTGCAGTTTACTTACTCTCCTATGCTGGGAACTTACTCTCTTCCCTATTCAAACTTAGATTGTCACAATAGCAGCGACTGCTAGCTACCCGTCAGTGTGGGGTTTTTTGGTTAATGGTCACAGGCCACCAAGAAAAAAAGTCTATATAACCTGGATCGTTCTCTCTCTCTTTCTCTCCTTTCCTCCCTCCCTCCTTCCTTCCTTCTTTTGGAAAAGAGTTTCACTCTAGGCTGGCTTTGAACTATGTGGCTCAGGCTTGCCTCAACCTCTTGAATGCTGGAACTACAGGTCTGTGTCATACTCCTGCCACACAACTTCGCTTTGCTTCAAGTCACACAAGGCTTGCAAGTGACTCTGACACTTCAAGCAACTAGCAGGATAGACCCCCTTCTTTCTCTCCTCTCATTTAGCCAGCTGGAATATCAATGCTGAAGTGGCAGAGCTTATCTTAGGCTATAAGTGACCTGGCGATGGGGAGGCCACAAAAAATGGACACCGACATGTCCTTCCCAATTTGACTTCAGATGAAAGCTTTGGGAAGAGATGTCAGGAGGTCTCCTATAGCTGCCTTCCCTTTAGCTAGCTTGCCCACAGTCTATTGGAGGGTGGCCTGTATTTTATGACACAGCAGTGTAGGAACACAAAGGTCTGGCTATTTATACTAACTCAAGACAACTCCAAGTGGCTGTTTTAGCTCTAGTTTCCTGTGGGGTTTGATATGGCTATTATTAAGTCTGCAAATAGTCTTATTTCCCCCTCTACCTCGCCACTTGTTCCTACTTCTCTGTAGAGCAGCCAGATAAGGTTTTGTGTGGCCGTTCCTTTAGGCAGCAGTACTCTTTGCCCAGACAGACAGAGTTTCCTCTTGCCTTTGCAGTCTTTGTCTTAAACTCTCTTTCCCCGTGAGTCTTCCATCAGTAGATTAGCTATCCCATCAGCACTCTTGATCTTCATTCTTCTCTGTCCCCCCCCTCCCCAAGCCCTGTAATACAATCACTATTAATTGTTGCTTTACTTACTTTCTCCTCTTACAGGGCCTAAGGACCATGAGGGATGTTGCTTACACACACTTATGCATCAAAACACTTTTGATTGTGACTGGCATGCGAATTTGGTAAATATTTGCTGAACGAATGAAGTGAATAATTCTCTGTGGAATTTTGCAGAGATTCACTTGTCAGTACTCTTCATTTAAAAAAAAAAAAAAAGCAGCTGAAAAGGGCTCTGGCAGCAGATTCGCCAAGTGTTATAACTTTTATAGTATTCAAAATGAAAGATGACTCATGTATGTTTATAGGATATTTGAAATCTCTCTTTATAGTATTTATTCACACACACGTACACACCTATCTTATTTCACAATGAGGTTGTGATTTTATGTTCTGATGAGACATCCATTGAAAAAGAGTGATTTTTCCTTAGAGCTAGAAACTTAAAAAGGGCTAACCTGAAATTCTCAAGTGGGGTGACCCAGGTCAACTTGCTGGGTGACATATAGGGTACAGTTACTTCTAACCGGATCTGTCTGTTCCCAAGCACAATCCATTGCAACCGAGTTGCTGGAAAACGCTGTTTTGCTTCATGGTATCAGCTTCTGAAAGAGGTCAGGATGGGTGAGGTCCCGAGAGGCGTCCTTTGAAATTGACAGGCAATAAACATGAACTTGATCAACTGAGCACCCACGGAGCTGGCCTGGGGATTTTATTTTTGTAGTTTTGAAATCTCAAGGGGGGCCTTATCATCCAGGGGAAGTCCTTTCACTTCTGATTAGTAAAGGTTATGTAAATGTCACTCTCTCAATTAGAAAGTCAATTATGATATTATAACAAAGTATCATTCAAGACACTCATTTGGATTAAAACAAAATAATTTCAACATTATTTATAAACATATTGTAAACATTATTTAAAAATACTAACTTGACAATAATACATTTTTATCATTATTAACTAATTAGCAATTTGTCTCAAATTATTAATATTTTGTATTATTAACTAATCCTGGAAATTGATGTCAGCAGTTACTCCCTGACCAGCTAGTTCCCCAAATAATCACAAAGGGACACTTTACTATTTCAAAGCTTAGGCCTTATCTGGGCAGACTTTCAACTAGCTCATTAAAATTAACCTGACCACCTCACCCCATCCAGCCACGTGGAAACTATACCTTCCAGACTCAGAGTCATACCTGTTTCTTCCATGTTTTCTGGGGGAAAGGCCTTCTTCTTTCTTCTTCCCAGAGTACCTTTCTCCCAGGAAGTTCCACCTATTTCTCTCTACTGCCCAATCATAGGCTTTACCCTTTTATTGACCAATTAATGTGGGGAGCAAGGTTTGCACACTGCTGTTTGTGAGAATTCATCCTTGGGGCAAACAGATCTAGGGGTACAGGATTTAGCATTTGAATGCATAGCTGCACTAGACCACCCCCAATTGTAGTTTCTAGTAAAAGATGGTGAGAATAAAGATGGTAATGTTATTATTTATAATACTTTGGTTTGGTATGATTGCTTTGAGCTTTGAGGCAAAGCCCAGCCTCTAACACAAGTAACCCTCTTGCCTCAGCTTCCTGAGCTATACAAGTACAAGCATGCACTCCCATGCCCTGGCTTTTGACATTCTGTTGATAGGTTAGCAATTCAAGAATTAAAAAAAAAGGCAAATGTGATGGTTTGTATATCCTTGGACCAGGGAGTGGCACCATCTGAAGGTGTGGCCTTGTTGGAATAGGTGTGCCCTGGTTGGAATGGGTGTGTCACTGTGGGTGTGGGTATAAGATCCTCCCCCTAGTTGCCTGGAAGTCAGTCTTCCACTAGAAGCCTTTGGATGAAGACATACAACTCTCAGCTCTGCCTGCACCATGCCTGCCTGGATACTGCCATGCTCCCACCCATTCCCATTCTTTTGGCCCTGGCATTCCCCTTGTCCTATTACATTATCACTAGCTTTATGTTTTCTAAATCCTTCACTGCCTAAGCTTGGCTATCCTGGTTCTTGCTCTGTAGATTGACCTTGAATGCAGAGATCAGCATGCCTGTCTCCTGAGATTAAAGGTGTGTACCACCATGCCTGGATCTAATTTAGCTGCGTAGGATCTTGCCCCAAGGTCCCTCTCCCTTAATCTTTATCTCCTAGAACACAAGATTTTGCTCCATTTCACTTCCTGGTACTCCTTTAATACTCAAACCATATATTTTATATTTTTCCTTTCTAAGCTTGCTATGCTTGTTCAAACTTCTCTTCATAAGACTTAACCAGAGAACAAGTCTCTGCTGGGCTTTTTTGAAACTTCTTTTGTCAATGCAATTAATCCAAGTCTCTTCACCTTAGCCTCAGGCAAACTTTTCAGACAAGGGCAAAAAGTAGCCACATTCTTCACCAAAATGCCACAAAACGAGTCTTTATGCCACATTCTGAAATTCTTCTCCTTTGAAATCTCTTGGGCCAGGTCAACACAGTTCAAATTACTCCCAGCAACAAAATCTTCCATATTCCTACTAGGATGACCCATTAAGCCCCATTTAAAGCATTCCACTGCTTTCCAAATCCAAAATCCCAAAATCCACATTCTTTCAAATAAAAGCATGGTCAGGCCTATCACAGCAATACCCCACTCCCAGTACCAACTTCTGTATTAGTTAGGGTTTTACTGCTGTGAACAGACACCATGACCAAGGCAAGTCTTATAAAAAACAACATTTAATTGGGGCTGCCTTACAGGTTCAGAGGTTCAGTCCATTATCTTCAAAGGTGGGAGAATGGCAGTATCCAGGCAGGCATGGTGCAGGCAGAGCTGAGAGTTGTATGTCTTCATCCAAAGGCTTCTAGTGGAAGACTGACTTCCAGGCAACTAGGGGGAGGATCTTATACCCACACCCACAGTGACACACCCATTCCAACCAGGGCACACCTATTCCAACAAGGCCACACCTTCAGATGGTGCCACTCCCTGGTCCAAGGATATACAAACCATCACAGCAAATAACCCTCAAATGAAGTTTTGGTCTTCCCTACCGCTCCCCCTTGCCCTCCCCACCTCTCCTCCCACCCCTCCTTCCCCATTCAGGAGCAATGTTGTTCTTAAGTAATCTACTCTTTACTCCTTGGGCTCAGTGAAGCAGAGTTTAGAATTTAATTTTAAAACACTAACCTTAAATTTCAAATGAAATTTATCTTTGGTTAACTTTTTTTTTATTCTTTCAAGATATTTTTCTACTTGCATATAAAAATTCATTAATAATAAAATTGCCTTCCTCTTAAATGTATTAATATGATCAAGTTTTAAAATACTCAATGCATCCATTTTGGTCCTTTGACTTTTTATTGGCATCCTAGTGATTTGCTGTAGAACTTGATTATCATCACCAAATGGGTAACCATTTGATGGTAGACCCTTAGAGCTGTTTGCAGTTGCCATAACTGGCCTTTCCTTGCAGAAGTGTTCTTTGTTGTCTCCAACAGGATTCTCTTGCTTCATTAGTATCTTCTGTTGTCTTTATATTAACATTCTCCTCAAACTCATTGGCCTCAGTAGTCTCTTAGGACCATAAATAGATCTCTGCTCTATTTTAAAAAAGCATACTATGGGCCAACGAGATATCTCCATATGTGCCACAGTGTGTGTAGGTATCTTACCACTCACAAAACAGCTTCTGTAGTAGTCCTGAAATGGCTACACTGCACAGACCTACCTTTAAGACTGAAGCGTTGATTTTGCTAGCCATAGCAGTTTAGTTACCAAGGGCTCAGAGGTGGATTATCAGGAGGAATTAGTTCTCTTCTTTTCCCATGAGTACCCAGATCCAAAACCTGGCCCTTGGGCAGGAGAACAATGGCCTCACATCTCAGCTTGAGACATGTCTGAGAAAAACATCCTACCTCTAAAGTTCCCTTGGAGCTGTCAGAGGCGTTTTTCCCCACTGAGGCACTGTTGGACTGCAGTCTGATCCTGCTGCTCGCACTAATCCATAGATACTGATCCAAAAGCCACTTCCATATAACTTTCCTGCATTCTAATCTTCATTTCAGCATTTTCGCCTTAGGACTCTTGATCTGTGAGAAATATTTTTGTGAGTCAAATCGCTATCTCAATGATCTAAAAAAAAAAAAATCTCACCTTAAAAACGTAAAATGTTCATAGTAACCTGTGTATTACTCACAGTAGTTCAATCTCTGTAATAAACACTCTCAACATGGTCAGTAACTCAGTACAATACAGTCTGCTCCGTAGTCATCCCATGGTGCCCTGCAGCCTAATGGGAGAGGCTTCACCCCTGTCATTCAGGACTCTGCCCTTACCCAAGAACCTGCTCTTCTGACAGACCAGGAAAGAAAATGTGTGTGTGTCGGGGGAGGGAGATCTGGTGGGGAGGTAGGTGGAGGAGTCTCCTGGAGGCCAGATGGCTTGGAAGGGTGTATGTATGGATTCTGCTATTTTGCTGAGTTCGCATTGGGAAGAAGTCAGTCACATAGCCAGTCTAAATCAAGCAAGCCTGAAGAACACCCTGAGTCTCTGCCTCCCGAGTATAGGATTGTGAGATGTTTTTCAATATTCCATTCATTACCCATGCCCTATGACATTTTGTACTTCCTACCACCCTTCAATTTACCAGATTAAAAAATACCATCTTTATCAAAGATTCAAGAGTCATGATGTTGCTACATGTCTCTTAGTTTTCTCTTGTAGAGTCCCTCTGTATCTTTTACACTTTTTTTTTAAGAAAAAGAACATAATAACATTATAATGTTTAATAGAAATGATGCTTTTTAATGTATCAAGTAATATGCACATATATTGACAAACCCAAAGACCTGGGTTTCTTCATATGTTCCCCCTTCTCTTTGTAATTCTCTTAATTTCAGACATCTCCTGACATTTCTGTCATGCTGGTCCCAGCACAGGCCGTGCCTCTACTCCATCTTCTGAAACTGAAATGGCTCAGTTCATTTTCTGCTGTCCTAACAGAATATCTTTGTTTCTCACAGTTTGGAAACTGAGGCATTCCAGAGCTTGGGACTGATGTCCCAGCAAGGGCCTTCCAGCTGCTTCAGGTCTTGGCTGAGGAGATCACCTGGAAAGGAGGTGTGTGTGGCAAGGTCAGGTCCCCTCCCTTGTAGGCTCTGTGCTTGTGTGAATGTGAACTCTTGGAAAGATTTTGATGACAGTATACTTTTTAAAAATTTTATTTATTTATTTATTTGCTTTTGTGGGCTGTGGATGTAGCTTGGAAAGATTTTGATGATAGTATACTTTTTTTTTTAATTTTATTTATTTATTTATTTATTTATTTGCTTTTGTGGGCTGTGGATGTAGCTCCACAATAGAATGTCTGCCTAATATATACAAGGTCCTGGGTTTATCTCATCTTTACACATTGAGAAGTGGGCAAAACAGAAAGGGAAAAAAGAGGAGGGGAGAGAAGGGAAGGAGAGGAGAAGGGAAGGCAGGGGAGGGAAGGGGAGTAGAGGAGAGGAAGGGTAGGGAAAGAGAAGGGAAGGCAGAGGAGGGGAAGGGAGGAGAGGAGAGAGAAGGGGAAGGAAGGACTGGGAAGACGGTTCCTTAGATAAAAGCTCTAGCCATGTAAGCCTGATAAACTGAATTCAAACCCTGAAACCCATGTAAAAAATTAAATGAGATTGTGAACATCTGCAGTCCCAACTAGGCCATAGCAAAAACAAAAGGGCCTCTGCCTCCACGTGGCGAGAGTGAAATCCTGCTCACACAAGTACAGGTGTGCGCATGTGCCAACTCACAAATCTAAAAAGACAGAAAAGTGAAAAGCAAATGAAAAAAAGAAAGACAAAAACTTCGATCATAGATAAGGATTTCTTATAGATAACAAACGTGGTTATAAAATGTCATATTACCATCATTTGCTGTTAGTAATCATAATAACAATTTCAAAAAACCTCCACCTGCTATTGTATCATTAACTGCTACTTTAGAGTACTATCAAAACTGTAAACTACTTCTTACTTCCATTTAGCTGATTGCAGCTTTGGACCACACCTTTTATAGTGATGGTAACATAGATTCTTTCCTACTTTGCATAATTGTATCCCCAAAACTTTCAACAATCGCTGACGACACTCTTCAATTTTTAGTAATGAAATAGCTAAATGTATCACTCTTCTGTAATTTCATTTTTTCAAAACCTATTTTTAATGATGGTTTAACTGCCCTTGTGGCCCACCACCCACCAGAGGTAGTGGAAAACAAAGGATTGGGGGGATGGGGGTGGGGGCGCGTAGGGAGTGTAGCAGGGAAGTGGACCTGATTAATGGGAATGGGAGGGTAGGGAAGTGGGGGGCAGTATGGGGGACTTTTGGGATAGCATTGGAAATGTAATTGAGGAAAATATGTAATAAAAAAAAAAAAACCTGGAAAAAAAAAAAAAGAAAGGTTCTTTGGGTCAGGCAGTGGTGGCGCATGCCTTTTAATCCCGGCACTTGGGAGGCAGAGGCAGCCGGATTTTTTGAGTTCGAGGCCAGCCTGTTCTACAGAGTGAGTTCCAGGACAGCCAGGCCTACACAGAGAACCCTGTCTCGAAAAACCATTAAAAAAAAAAAAAAAAAGTTCTTTGGAGCAATTCCCATCTGGGTTGTCTGGAAATCAGCAACTCCATTCACTCACAAACACTTTACCGGTTTATCTGCAGTCCAGTTCGGTAGAGTTGGGATAGCAAACTGGAATCACTGCCTAGCAGAGACAGCCAGGCCTCAGCCTCGTCACAAGTCAGCAGGAGGGACCAGGGTCCACAGACACACCAGGAAAAGTTCTCAGCTGTGCCTCTCTCAGCAAAGGGGCGATCAGGAAAAATGTAAAACCAACAAGCATTTAGCCATGCCAGCAATCCATGCTCAGCCTCTGTCACTGTCCATGGAGTCCAATTTATACTCCCCCCAAACATCACATGTCCTCCATGGGTCTTGCCTCAAGGACTTGCGTCTGTCTCAACTGACATCTCTCTGCCAATCAGCCTCAGAAGCGGCAAGAAACTGGTAGCACCTCAACCAGAAGTTTTTTTGGTGCGTTTCTCTCTATGGAGTCCCAACAAACAGACCTCAAGAATGAATGTATGTAAGGCAGATCAATTCATGTATGTCTTACATGTATGTCTTTAGCAAAGAATCCTTCATCACATGGCCTTTCACGTGTTTGCTTCAGCAGAGCATTCTCTTTCCTATGTCTGCTTCAGCAAAGACGTTCCTTCATGAATCTGCCTTAACCTTTCACCTTTGTCCACTTCAGGAAGACATTCTTTTCCATGTTTGCCCCAGCAAAACACCATCCGACCGACTTTCCAACGAACCCTTAAGTTTCCACTCCACTCTTGGTTATCCTTCTCCTTCCTCTTTCACATGCAGTTTCCACCATCCGTCTCTCTCTCTCTCTCTCTCTCTCTCTCTCTCTCTCTCTCTCTCTCTCTCTCTCTCTCTCTCCCTCTCTCTCTCTCTCTCCCTCTCTCTCTCTCCCTCATGCTTTTGGTGCTTTTTATTCACGGTCACCATGTAATCCAAATGTCAATCATTTCCTGCCTGACTTCCCATGCATTTCCTCATCACTATGTAATCCAGATGTTAATCATTTCCTGCCTGACTTCCCATGCATTTCCTCATCACTATGTAATCCAGATGTTAATCATTTCCTGCCTGACTTCCCATGCATTTCCTCATCACTACCATCCTGACAAAAAAATCTCTCTTCCATTGACTCTATTTGGCAACACACTTCTCTACTAACATCAGCTGTGCCAACCGTTTTCCTTCAAGGACCTGCTCCAAGCCAAATGCTCTATAATTCTGCCACGGATCTAATTGTTTCCCTCTTTGAGGTGTTATATGTATGTGCACATGTGCATGTGTGTATGTGTGGAGGCCCAAGGACAATGTTAGATGTTGTTCCTAGGATACTATCCACCTTGTTTCCTCTCTTTCTTGGCCTGACGTTCACTAGAACTGGCTTTCCGTGAACCCCAAGTATCTGCCTGTCTCCCAGTTCTTCCCAGTCTGGGATTACAAGGACATGTTCCCATGCTTGGCTTTTTTATGTAGGATGTGGGGATGGAACTCAAGCTCTCATGTTTACAAGGCATGCTCTTTACCAACTGAAATATCACCCAGCACTGATAATTCCCATTTTACAGGTGAAAATAATGGAGAGTAAGAAAGAAAAGTCAGCGACTTGCCCAAAGCCACACCTAAGAAGCAGCAAAACTGGCACTGGAAGCCGGGTCAGTGCCACTTGGGAGCCTGTGCTCCTTTTGTCGCATCGTGGTGCCACGACTTCATGCTATGTCTGGCCTTCAAGGAGTTCCCTAGGGATGCTCTTATCAAGAGCAAGCATCTTTCTTTGGCTTCCACAGCCTGCTAGGATTACACCATCTCTAATGATTTCTTGAGCTACTTAATGGGCACAACTCTCATCATCAGGTGTGTCTCTCCAAGGTCCCTCCTAGAAACCAGATTGCTCTCTCCGAGGTCCCTCCTAGAAACCAGATTGCCTTCATTTTAACATACTTTTAAGAAGAATATAATTTTTCAAATAGTCTACACTAACCTAAAGATCAGTTAACATAAAGGTAATTAAAGTAGGAACGTAGCCCACGGTTGGACTAAGCTCTAGGGCTAAGCATCTGCTGATTACACAGTGTTAGTTAGAAGGAAAATATCTCTACACTGGGATTAAGTATCTTAGATTGGCATCAGAATGGCCACATCGGAGTGATCATGAAAAAATACCCTCTTTTAGATTTCTTACTTGGTTTGGTTTGGGTTTTGTTTGTTTGTTTGTTTGTTTCTTACCAACTGCCCATTTAGAGTCCAGTCATCCATGGGAGGCTGGCAGAAGCCACAGGAGCACTGGCTCCTTTTTTAAAAATTGGTCTTCCTCATTATTCATAAACAAACAAACAAACATAAAATGCATTTTAAGGCTTTAGCACCAAGAACTCTTGCCTGACTGTTCTGGTTCTCATTGGCTGTCTTCTAGCATATACTTAAAGCCGGAATCGCATAATCAGCATTTAATTACAGTGTTTGCATTGTCTGTTCCCAGTGTGAGAGTAGGTGACAAGGATGTGGGTGGAATTGGATTATGGGGCTCTGGGACAGAGTATGGACTTACTGAGTTGATGAGTACAGAGGGACAGGAAGGGAAACAGCTAACTCTAAGAGAGTATAGAAAATGGTACTAGGATCTTAGACCATAGATCTGAGTAGAAATCTTGAGACAGAATTTATACATGAGTTTGAAGTCAAAGCAAAGCTGTAGGTGAAGACCAAGAATTTGCATAAGAATTGTCTTAGTCTATTGTCAATGGCTATAAGAAAATGGCTGAGGCTGTGTGCTTCATTTAAAAAAAGTAGTGTGGTTTGGATGTGGAACCTCTTCCATTGTGCCTGTGTTTAAGCATTTGTTTGGGAAGATTGTAGACCCTTTAGGAGACAGAATCTAGCTGGAAGGAGTGGATTAGTGAGGCATGTCTTAAGGTTTATTTGTTTGGTTTTTTTTAAAGATTTATTTATTTATTATATGTAAGTACACTGTAGCTGTCTTCAAACATCCCAGAAGAGGGCATCAGATCTCATTATGGATGGTTGTGAGCCACCATGTGGTTGCTGGAATTTGAACTCAGGACCTCTGGAAGAGTAGTCAGTGCTCTTAACCGCTGAGCCATCTCTCCAGCCCCATGTCTTAAGATTTTATATTTATACCCTGGCACCACTTCCTGTTCTGTCCCTACTTCCTGACTGAAGATGAAATGTGACCAGCAGCTATACATTTCTGCTGTCATGGGTTCTCCATCATGGTGGCTTGCATTGCCTCAAACTGTGAACCAGGATAAACTCTTCCTCCTTCAGTCTGCTTTTTTATAGCTATCTTGTGACAGCAGTAAGAAAAGGAACTGATATACTTGGCATGTAATACTGGCGTAGAAAGTCCAAAGAGCATGGTTCGGGCATTTGGTGAGGAATTCTCTGATGCACCATAGCAAGGAGGAAGAGAAATACACGTAGAAAGAGCTATATAGGGTGGCTTTGCTTTATAACTGTCTGCTCTTTTTTTTTTTTTAAGATTTATTTATTTATTTATTTATTTATTTATTATATGTAAGTACACTGTAGCTGTCCTCAAATACTCCAGAAGAGGGCATCAGATTTCGTTACTGATGGTTGTGAGCCACCATGTGGTTGCTGGGATTTGAACTCGGGACCTTCGGAGGAGCAGTAGGCGCTCATGGCCAGCCCCAACTGTCTGCTCTTAAGAGAACTAATCCAGTCACATAAGATCTAACCATTCTCTTGAGACGTTTGTTAATCTTTTGGAAGGTGGTATTCTCATGATCCAGTCATCTCCCACCAGGTCCCAGCTCAGAATTCCAACCACCACAATGACTTTAGTTTGGGGACCAACCACCAATCACATGAATCTTTGTAGTGGGAAAACAAAACAAAACAACACAAAACAAAACAAAAAAGCCCACATTCAAACCATAGCAAAGATACAGAAGGTATGATAGATGGAAACCAAAATGAAACCAAACACTAAACCCCACTAAAACAAATAAACAACAAAACCCCAAACTAAAAACCAATACAGGACAAAAAGATGATTAACTCTGCTTAGTTCAAATACCATATGAAAGATTTGGTGGGGGACATCAAAATAAGTCAACCACAGTGGCACATGGATGCAACAAGAGCAGGTAGGAGATGGTGACGGGAATTAGGAATTCCAAGTTGTCCTCATCTCCATAGTGAGGATAGTTTGGGCTACCGAAGATCTCATCTCAAAAAGCCGTCAAATCTAGGGATGAACAAAATGTAAACAAGATAAAACCAAAAAGTGAAAACGGAAAAACAAAAATGTATCAATTTCTTTATGGTGGTGGTGGTGGGGTTGCTGGGTAAAAGCCCAATGTTGATACATTTCCACTTTGTTTTATAATAAAATATTTTAATGATATTAGATAAATATGATGAGTATCATACAAAACACCCAAGCAAGTTTACTTCCTTATTTACTAGAAACTAATACAAATGAAATCAAACAAAAAAAACATCAGAATTCTAACAGAGAACTAAATCCACAATGCTTTAAGTACATTTATACTACTTACTGTTAACAGCATGTTACTTTGTGAAAGGATATTTGAAACTGCTTCTAGTTAGGGTGTGGCTCAGCCCTTTGCACACATTTTTAATCCCTCTGGCTGGAATACAGACATGCCCTTAGTATTCACCTTTAATCTCAGACAATAAAGGGAAAGTTCATTGGGAGAAGGAAGCATCCAAGTTTGAAAGTGATGTCTCATTGAGAGGACAAAAAAGTGATGAGTCAGAGAAAGATCTGACAGAATAAGATCTGCCCAACTCTCATGAGAAGAGAGAGGAAAAGGAAGCCACTTGAGGGAGAGACCGAGAGCACAGGAGGAGGAGAGGGTGGTACAGGAACACAGTAGTTTGTGGAGAACAAGACAGAGTTGAGAGGGAGAGCAGAGCAGCACAAAAAGAGAATTGGAAAGAAGAGGGCAGTTTTCCTGGGACAGTTTTACAGAGACAGGTTGAAGAGAGAACAAGCTAGACACAGGTGAAGATAGAACGAGCCAGAGAATGAGAAGGAGTCAGAAGATTGCCAAAGATAGTTCGAGACCCAGCAGAGCAAAAAGCCAGAGGTGCAGAGAAGTCAGATTGAATCAGTGAGCTTGAGAGGAGTTTGAGACAAAGCAGCCGGCCAGAGATCAGAAAGAAAAAGGAAGGGTGAGCTTCGTGGGCAGAAAGTCTCAGGGGTTGAAAACACTCTAGGCCTAGATTAGATTGTAAGGAGGCTAGAAGCTCCTGGGACTAGGCATAGGTTAGCAGTCAAAGCAGTAAGCCTCCGAGATGACAATTATTACAAGAGAGTAAAAGTTACTTTTATATTACTTTATGCGACCTATGTTCCATTGGCATTACAGAACTTTAAACATGGAGGACAAGTGACCATAATGCTATGGTTTGAATATGACATGTGCCCCATGGGGCTTTGGCACACATGGTCTTCATCCAGCTGGATGGTACTGTTTTGGCAGATTATGGAAACCTTTGGAACATGGGGCTTAGCTGGTAGATATTGACCAATGGACAAAACTTGAGGCTATATCTCAGCCCAGGTGCCAGTCCCATTCTCTGCTCCCTGCTCCAACAGGTGAGGTACCTCTGTCACACACTCCCACTGACATGTCTTCTGTACCACAATGGACTGTATCCTTTGAATTCTGGGCAAAACTAAACTTCTCTCTCCTTAAGTTGGTTCTGTCCAGGATTATTCCATGCAATAAGAATTTGTGTGTGTGTGTCTGTGTCACAGAGAGAGAGAGAGAGAGAGAGAGAGAGAGAGAGAGAGAGAGAGAGAGAGAGAGAAGGGGGTGATGAGGAAGGGTTGGAGAGAGGCCCAGTGATTAAAAGCATAATCACTGGCTGCTCTTCTGAGGTCCCGAGTTCAATTCCAGCAACCATGTGGTGACTCACAATCTCCTGTAATGGGATCTAATATCATCTTCTGGTGTGTCTGAAGGCAGCTACAGTGTACTCATATAAATATTAATAAATAAATCTTTGAAAAAAAAGAAAAATTCATATGTATACATAGTTATAGATCAAACACGTCTATTTACAGAGTGATACTCATCACTTTGCAAGGATCCCTAGGCAGAAGAGTCATTCTAGGCTGGAGTGGGTGGAGCAGGTTTTACAAAGACAGTAGACTTTCAGGGCTAGCAGTTTAGCTCACTTGGTAGAACACTTGCTTGTTGGTGTTGTAGTTACCTCTCTTTCTGGGATAAAGCACCATGACCAAGACAACCTACAGAAACCTACAGAACAAAGTGTTTCGCTGTGCTTATGGTTTCCTAGGTTTGAAGTCCATGATGGTGGAACAAAGGCATGCTGGCCAGAACACCTGAGCACTCACCTCTTGATGCACAAGTAAGAGGTCTAGAAAGCTAACTCTAAATGGTGTCTTTTGAAACCTCAGCGCCTGATCCTAGTGAAACCCTTTCTCTAATAAGGGCACATTTCCTAATCCTTCCCAAACAGTTCCAACAATGGGGACAAAGTATTCAAGCACATGAACCATTCTCATCCACAATGCTCTCATCATGTACAAAGTCCTGGATTCTATCCCCAGTCCACATAAAGTAGAAGTGATGGCTCACACCAGTAAGGCATTCAAGATTATTCTCACTACATAGCATGGTTAAGGCCAGCTTGGGCCAAATGACACCCTATGTAGAAAAATAAGTAAATAAACAAGTGAAAAATATAGGGAGGTGAGAGAAAGATTTTAAATAATCAGGGGGAAGGAGAAGAGGTCATATCATCCTAGTTCATGGGGGAAGATGAAGAAACCAAGATGCAGGAATGGGCAGGCAGGGGGGAACTGAGAAGAGTAGTAAGTAAGTCATTCTACAAAGAATTTACGACAAAGCTGGTGGAGGTTACACTTCAGTTTACACTCTTGTCTACCTGGCCCCCTCTGCTTGGCACTCTCCATGTTGCTGATGTAGTCATCTCAGCCACATGGCTGCAGAAGAGGCTCATTATTCAACGTTCTTCAAGTCTCTGCTCTGATTTTGAGTCATAGCTGCTGGAGTAGGGCAAGTAAGCCTTGAGCTCTACTGGAGCAATAGGATAGCAGGACAGGCCCACTGGTAGCCCAGGGGCGCTTCGCTTTGAATTGCAATGAGCTGGGAAGTAAAGGGCATGGGGAGGTCTTCGTTCCTACTCAGGGTGGACAACACCCTTTCTTCCCTCCATAAT
Source organism: Mus caroli (assembly GCF_978045245.1). Taxonomy (NCBI): domain Eukaryota; kingdom Metazoa; phylum Chordata; class Mammalia; order Rodentia; family Muridae; genus Mus; species Mus caroli. The sequence continues at coordinate 14,458,668 of NW_028227270.1, forward strand.
TGATGGGAAGCCTGAACCAGGCATGCCCGGGCCTTAGGAAGGTTCCTTAAGGACCGGCTGCCCCGGAGTGGCATGCGATCTGACAGCCACAGAAATACACTGAGCCAGTTCTTTAATCGGTCGGTGCCCCTCAGTCCCGCGCCCCGAAAGCCTCGACCCCACTCGGCCCTCAACCCGTTCCTGCGGCAGCGTGCACGCGGAGCGGGAGCTCTAGAAGGGCGTCGCGAGTCGTTTCCTGCGCCTCGTAGGCCGCCGCGTGCGGAATCAAACCCGGCGCGGGTTCGTACCGGGCCGGGTCGGGCCGGGCCGCGCACGCTCCGGTTCCCGTTCCCGCTCCCGCGGACGGCTCAGCCCCGCCCGCCGCCAGGCCGCAGCCAAGCTGGGCGGGGCCGCCTGCAGCCCGAGCGCGCGGGCGCACAGCAGGAAGCCGCGGGCCGCCGGGTGTGCGCAGGCGCGCGGCGCCCCGCCTCCCCAGCGTCCGTAGGGGCGGGCGGCGCGAGCCCTCCCACTCTTCCCCCGCGCCGCCTCACGGCTGCGGCCCTCGCTTCACCCGGACGCCCGGCGTGCGCGTCCGCCCGCTCGCCCGCCCGCCCGCTCGCCCGTCCGCCCGCAGGCCCGGGGCTTCAGCCCGCTCGTCCGCCGCCGCTCTCGCCGCGGCCCCGCTCGCGTCCACGCTGCCTCCCGGACCGGCGCGGACGCGGGCCACCGCTGCCCCTCCCGCCGCCACCCCGCCCCCTCCCCGCCTGTTTCGCCCGCCTGCCGCCGCTCCGGATGAGGTGATGGCAACGGCCAACTTCGGCAAGATCCAGATCGGGATTTACGTGGAGATCAAGCGCAGCGATGGTGAGCCGCGCCTCTGGCCGCGTCGGGCCGGCTGCCCCTTTGATTGCTCTACGGGTTGTGGGGGCGGGAAGGCGGCGGCCCGGCGCTTTTGTGTGCGGCGTTGTGCGGGTGAGGCGGGCGTGGGGTCCGCCCGGGCGCCGCTGCAGTGCGGGGCCCCGGCCGCAGGGCGGGAGCCGCTCCCGGGTTCGCGGTCCTCTCCCCCCGGGGGACTCCGTTAGGGCTGCCCGTGCCTCGCGCTGCCTCGGCTCTCTGCCTTTTACCGGTCTCTGCCTCGGTGGCGTGGAGAGGGTGGTAGCATGAAGATCGGGGATTTCGGCACCGAGAGACCCGACTGGCAGCCAGAGGCCATTGGGGAGCCATCCGGTCGTTGTTAAGTGCTATCCGGTTGTCAGGCCTCTTTGCCTGTTCTCTCCCAAGCATGCTGCTTTCTTCTGCTGATCCAAGTGCAGAGAAGGCTGCACTCGGCCATGAAAAGGGGTGGGGGAGTAACGGGAAAGAAATACTCGGTACGCTTCACCAAGGTGATGCTACTGAAAGGGAAGGAGAGGATGGAGAGAGGATAGACTCAGTCCAAGGGAGACACTCCTGAGAGGGTGGGCGACCGGATGTTGATATTTTCACACCCTGGGGAGGTAAATGAGAAAAGTGTAAGGCGAGGGGAAGAGACATGTTTAATTCATTTTTTAAAAAAAGACCCATAGGCTGCTTATGGATGTTGCTGTAGGTTCCTCGTAGGGGGGAAATATTTTTATCACTTCTAAGTGTAAAGTGAAAATCATCCATATTGTAAATGAAATACTGAGTAGAAGGGGATGAATGAAATGCTAGTGTTAGGAATTGATTCTTGACTGCATCTCACTTGTACCCAATTCCTTTTACTTAATTGTGGCCTATTCACCATCCTTGACCGCAATTAATAAGGGCATGGCCCATAACACCCATTTCTTGGTTTCTACCAAATTTGATCAAGTCATATCAATATACATGAGTAGATTGGTTTTCCTGTTGTTTATGATGTGTTGGAAGACCTTATGGTTAATGATTTTTTTTTCTCTCCCTCTTTGCAGCTGAAGTAATTTGGTAACTGGCAGGATTATTTTGTGTATAATATAATATATTATAACTTGTAGAGCTTTAGAAGTTACCAAGCGGAAAAGGGGTACTTTCTTTACTTGCATTGGAGTTTGCTTTATCAATTCTCTGAAGATGACTTTCTTGTAATCATTATGCTGTCTAATGCCATTTTATTTTTTGGTGAATGTGGGTTGGCAGTATGTTAACAAATACAGGACTTACATGTTAATTTAAAACTTGAAGTATAATAAACTGTATGTTCTTTACAGTCTTAAAGATCTTAACTAAAATCGTTACAAAATAGCTCTATAGTCAAGTGATTTCATCTGAGATGCCATTTTTTTAATTATGTATTGAAGTAATTTTGGTGATTGTAGGATATAGGTTTATAATATTCTTTCAGTCTTTAATTTCAGCCTATAGCAGAAATTGTGATACACAAAAGCTTTATATTTCAAGTTGAGAGTAACCTAGACAACATTTTCAAAAGTATTTTCCTCAGGAAGTAAGTGTGTACAGTGTGTATTGTCCTAACTGATAGTGTAAATGCTTCTATAGCATGTAAATACTTACGTAAGGCCAGAGAGCCAAAGGAGGTAACTTTGTAAAAGCAACTTTTAGAATTTCTTAGTTTGGGAGACCTTACGATCTTGGGCTGGCCTTGAACTTGCTTTATAGCTGAGGACCCTGAACAGCTCCTGCCTCCTGCCAATTTGTGAGGTTTCCAGGATCAAGCATTCACTGATTGAACTACATCCTCAGCCCTGAAAATCGGGTGACTTAAAAGGAAATCACTGGGATTAAAAGTGTTCAGTTTCGTCTCTGTGAGACTCTTCCAGGAGCTCCTCCTTTTCACTTTCAAGAGGCTGCTTTTGCTTTCCTTCCTTCTATAACAGATCTGTGATAGATAAAATACTAGTGGTTATTGTAAAAAGTAAAATTAAATAAACAAACCTAGTGGTTGAATAAACACTGATATCCTGAAAACTCAAATCACAGGAGTAAATAAAGAAGGGCCACTTCAGCCTGCTGCTAACCAGGTAATAGATACTGCGCTGCATGTATGATCTTTGTCCCTGATTTTTCTATCAGTGATAGCCATATATTAAGAGATTCCAAAGGCCAAATCATGAACCAAAACGGGCCTATTTGTATCTTTGAGGATCTTGCAGAAATGCTAATCCCAATAAGTCCTCACTGATGATTAAAACCAGCTTACCAGTGGGTTTCTGAATTCCTAAGTCATGCTGTGTCATGGATGAGACAGCATATTTCCTTAAGCATTGATACTCAGAACTGGACTGCTTTATGTTTTCAAACTATATGACTAAAGTAGACATTCACTGGAGAGCAGTGGTTCTCAGCCTGTGGGGGTTACATATCAGATATTTACATTGTGACTCATAACAGTAGCAAGATTACAGTTACGAAGGAGCCATGAAGTAATTTTATAGTTGGGGGTCACCAAAACATGAAGACATATACTAAAGGGTTGTAGCCTTAGGAAGGGTGAGAACCACTGGGATAGAGAAGGCAGTGGAGGCATGTGAAGATATCCACTCTCACTCCAACCACAGCCAGGGTGTTACAGGATTAAAATGCTTAATGGCCTTAGGAATTGTTTCAATACATCTGCATAACCCCCCCCCCACACACACACACACACACACACATATACATATGTGGGTCACAGGTGAGTTCATTGCTCATTATTGGCTGTTTTGTTTTCAAACATTGTTTAGGGCTTGTGAAAAGCCTGATGATCTGAGTTCAGTCTCCAGGACATTGATGGTGGCAACAGAGGACCAACCCAACCCCTTCCAATTGTTCTTTGATCTCCACACGTGCCCATGGCATGTGGATGCACAAATGCACGCACGCACGCACTCACAGAGGGCGGGGGTGGGGGTGAGTTTGTGTGTGTGTGCATAAATGTAATTTAACAAGATTTAAAGACTTTTAGCCAGTCATCTGGAATTTTATCAGGAAGTGGAACCCCATCTATCTATGCTCATTTTGTACCATCACCTTCACCTGGGGATCTCCTTCCTCATGGCCTCTCAGGTCAGGATCCTCAGAAATGAGTTGTAATGGAGGGATCTAAGGTCAGGTTGGTTTATTGGTTGTTTGGGTTTTGTTTTGTTTCATTATGCCCTTTCCCCTCAGTATTCTGAAGTCAGATATGGCAGAAATTTGGCTCTGAGTCTAGAGATTGCTGTCAGTCGCAGGCAAACTTGTATGGAATTGGAAGGTTTCAAAAATAGACACCTCCATTTTCTTGCCTATGTCTTACTATTACTTCATTCGAGTCCATTTGGAGTTCATTGACTAAAACTTTCAGTTATACAGCTGCATAGCTAGATAGCCTTCATTGGGAAAAATACTTTTTAAAGCTGCACTATTAAAGTAAACATTGTCATATCAGTGACTGATTTCCCTAAAGGGGACTGGGCATAGCTGAGAAATGCTGAGTACCTGAAAAGCGTAGCTGAGGTGGTGTTGGTCTTTGGAGGTCTCTTAGTTGATGTGTTATCCAATGGGAATTTTAAATTTTTCAGCTAAAAAGGTCTTGGAAGATTATTTAATTCTCATTTTGTATAAATGGAAACTGAGTCACAGGTCAGCATCTCTGATGTATCTTGTCTGGGGGAAGTAAACCTGTTTTGCATAACAGAAACCTGACTGCCCAGAATCACATTGAAAAAGGAATTCTCTGTTCTTTAGATTTATACAGCTTTCTGCAGCCTGGTCAGTATGTAGAAGATTGTGTCTTGCTCATGGAAAAAGTACCACAGAGCATTGTGTAGAGCCACATCGTGTGATAAATAATAGTTATTAGAGTGTCACAAGACTTAAAACTGTGGGAGAAAAATATTCCTGTTTCTTAAATAAACGCTGAGAAAACAGTGTCTTCATTAAAGCATCTGAGAAGCAGAGGGGATGGGGATTTTAACTGCTGAGACATCTCTGCAGGCCCTGAGGTGGGGGTTTACAGGGCAGTTAGGAATGTGGAGCTTGGGGCAGATAGTCTTACCAAGATTTTAAATGACCCAATTCTTTACATGCTTTGTTTGCCATTTATTCTGCTTCATCCTTACATACCATTTAATGGGCTTCTAATGAACAGTCACACTTCAAATGATAAAAGTGGACAATATAAGTATACAGTTGTAATTATGTGACTTGTGGCAATAGGACAGAATGGGTGGTTTTGTAGATTGGTCATTTCCTCTTGCAGGTGACTAAGGCAGTAATGCTTTGGTGATGTTTTTATTAGGCATACTTGTCCGTGTGCTTCTAAATATCTAATTGGGTTCTTACATGCATAGGAAGTGAAGAGCAGGGAGGGAAGACCATGGATGCAACATTTCATGGGTGTAGACTCAGGATTTGCCAAGGTCACATGGTTCAAAGAGGACAGAGCCTGGTCAGAGGCTAACTTGTCATTACTCAGTGTAGCAAATGTCGTCATTGGCAATAGGAAGTTTATACTTTGTGAATAGTAATTTTCTCTTTTAAACACACAGACCCCTTTAACAGAATAACCTCTACTGCCACCAAAGACGCTTAGACAGTTACCAGTTTATAATACATAGTTTAAATTTGCCAAATGTGTGAAATCAGTTTCTAACATTTTGTCATTTATAAAGGCAAAGAGTTAATTATCAAAGGTTTTTTTTCTTTTTAATTTATTTATTTACGATCCAGCCATTGCTCCCCTCCCACAGTTTCTCATCCCCTCTCTCTCAGAGAAGATCCTCCCCCATCACTAGGCTTCCCCCTCTCTGGGGCCTCAAGTCTCTCAAGGGTTAGGCACATCTTCTCCCTTCTTCACAATATCCTGCTATACTCATAGATTGGTTCCTTGTCCACTTGTCATCAGGGAGGCTTCCTTCACAGGCAGAGTAAGGCATGTACAGAGGTCCACAGCCATACATTTTGGAATGCCTTCAAATAGCAGTCCCTTTTTCTTTTAGAAACTGCTTTATTGTTTTACTGGTCAGAAATGAAGAAGGAAGTATTGGCTCTGGATGATAATTACCGTTACCATATTGAATTGGAATGGTTCTATATGAATATCTTCAGTCGGTATTTAGAAAAATACTTAGTTTTAATTGGACATTTTATTTATTTACATTTCAAATGTTATCCCCTTTTCTGGTTTCCCCTCCGGAACCCCCCATCCCATCCCCCTTCCCCCTGCTTCTGTGAGGGTGCTCCCCCACTTGCCCACTCCTGCCTCCCTGCCCTGGCATTCCCCTATACTGGGGCATCGAGCCTTCACCGGACCAAGGGTCTCTCCAGCCATTGATGCCTGACAAGGCCATCCTCTGCTACACTGCAGCTGAAGCCATGGGTCCCTCCATGTGTACTCTTTGGTTGGTGGTTTAGTCCCTGGGAGCTCTGTGGGTCTGGTTGGTTGATATTGTTGTTCTTCCTATGGGGTTGCAAACTCCTTCAGCTCCTCAGTCATTTCTCAACTCCTCTGTTGGAGACCCCATGCTCAGTCCAGTAAGGGAACATCCGCCTCTATATTTGTAAGGCTCTGGCAGAGCCTCTCAGGAGACAGCTGTATCAGCTCCTGTCAGCTATCGAAGGTTTTTAAAAGTCACCTTTGCTCCCACCAGTATCATAAAAAGTATGTATCTATCGATTGATCGGTTAATCGATTGATTGTCTAACCACTCCATTCTGTGACAGATTGGGGGGAAGTTTGTATATTAACTTTCATTGTCAAGTGCATATATTTTTTAATTTTGGAGGAAACAGGAAGGAGCCAGTTAAACTGTCCTTGCTGGAACACAGAAAAGCAGACTAGTGTGGGAACCCAGAATAGATGAGACACTCAGGATGCATTCTTTGTAGTCACAGGTATCCTTGCCTTTAATACTAAACTGACCAGCTGGTTGTGGTGGCTTATAATCTCTAGAATGCATCACTCCAGAGGGAAGCTGAGGCAGGAAGATCTCTGCACGTTTGAGGCCAGTCTTGTCTGCATGGTGAAGCCCTATCAAAACACAAAACAGCAACAAAATTACGGTAATCTTTGGCCAAGCTCTGCAATTGAACTCAGCCACTTTTTGATTTCACATACTCTGCTCTGTAACCTAAAGTGACTGCTTAAGTTGTTTGCTTGTTTTGAGGTCAAAGCAAATTCTTTCCTTAAAGGATAGACATTTAAACTCTGGATAAGTACTAAGTTTTACTCCACTGATCAACTTGTGGGGAAAAATGCAGTTTTCTTTCTGTCACACTCCAGCTTTTTAAGAAAAAGCTAGGCCAGGCATGGTGGCCCACGCCTTTAATCCCAGCACTCGGGAGGCAGAGGCAGGTGGATTTCTGAGTTTGAGGCCAGCCTGGTCTACAAAGTAAGTTCCAGGACAGCCAGAGCTACACAGAGAAACCCTGTCTCGGAAAAAAAAAAAAAGAAAAGAAAAAGCTAAAGTACTGTTTCAGGTGGAACATCTCTGATATGAGAATCTGCAGTCTGAAACTCTTAATACTTGAAGTGATGTTGAAATTTGATATCTGGTCTTATATAAAGACTTACACTCAAAAGATGGGCACATTAAAGAACAGTTATGTGTGTAAGATATATATAAAACAAATGAACTTCAGGATAGGGTCTTCAGTATATCTGATGATGAGTGTGCAGATGAGCATTTCCAGTGAGACACACTAAGCCTGTTTGAGTCAAAACTGAAGAGTAGGAAAGCGGCCAGTACTCTTGTGTTCAACTTGTGACAGCTCATAACAGGCTGTGATTCAGTTCTGTGTTATGTGGTATCCTCTTCTAGCTTCCGTAGGAACCAGAGGAGTGTGGGTGCAGGGCACCTATACATGCAGGCAAAACACCCTTACCCATACCTTACACACAAAGACACATTTTAAAAAATTAAATTAAAATATCTTTATGAATAGACATTAGTGTTTTTTCATTCTAAACATTTAAGTGCTTAGGGATGCATAGATGCTGTAAATGCCATGCCACACAGATAATATATAGAACAAAATAAATGAAGTGTGTGGACAGTGAGATCTGGCCTAATGAGAACACAGAATGAAACGGTATATCTACTCACTGTTAGTTAATTTTGTTAGCTTTTTGTTGTATTAAATGTCTCTCTTAAAAGTCATACTTTTATCTGGGAATGTAGCTCATTGGTAGAGTGCAAAGCCCTGGGTTCAGTCATAGCACTGTTGACTTTTCAAAGTGAAAGTTGTATTTCCAAGGTTGAGAGCCGAGGTTCAGTTTCCCCACCGTGGAAAGTCGTGTTTCTAAATAGGACCTTTTGTAGACCTTTCTTATTTCTGATAATTTTTCCTCATTACCCATTATAATAAAACTTGCAAATTCAAACACTTACTAGAGTGAGAGGTATTTTGAAATATAGACCTTAAATGGTTGTGGCATATCAAAATAATGAAATATCTATTTCTGTTTTTTTATAACATTTCATTAAGTTATTCTATATCGTAACATTCAGATGTGTGTAGAAATTTAATGAATAGGATTTTAACAAAGAAATAAATCATTTACTGGTATGACTAGTCCTAATAGACACATGCTATTTTCTGTGTACATCTGTGCTGTTTTGAGTTAGGCTCTGCAGTTACACTTCCTGTATCCCTCATGCTATTGCTTTCCTCAAGGACCCATGTTCTGCTTCATACAGCCTGTCATTCTTGATAGCCCATGCCAGTTAGATGCATTGGCATTGTTTGCCACTAGTGATCTACTAGTCTTTATTTTCTACATTTTAACCTTTGTTCTGATTTCAAAAGGTGTAAACTGTACTCTAGTTTTAGGTTCCTGCCAGACTGTCATGGGCTCCTGACAGCTGTCTTTTCCTTTAGAGAACCTGGGTTGGAGTCCTTGTAGACACAGGCTGAGGAAGTAGGACGTGGAGGCTGGCAGAGTGTTCTGCCCACTGCTCCGTTGAGTGTGATTTGAGACTAGACTCCCTTCACAGATGTTGTGCACTGCTTCCCTTGAAGACTTTATTTACTTTAAAGCCTTTCCCTTAATTTGTAGATTTTGGCATTAGTCTTTAACATGTCATCTCTGCAAAATTATTTAGGACCAAGAAGGAATATGTCTCTGGTTACATTTAGTGAACAAAGTGTCTACCTATTTGTTAGCTTCTGTCTTTTATACTTGCTGTTTACTTCAATTTCTTTCTTGAAAAGTTGACCCAAGCAGGGGGCTCTGTTTAACATGGAGACCAGCCAGCTATAAAGTGAGACCCTGTGTCAAAGAGTTTTAAAAAGTCCCTCGTTGCTTTGCTATCTGAAGACATTTAGTATTGATGCTTTGTTAAATGTCTAATATACAGTCCTTGATTTTCACAGCTGGCTGTAAGGTAGGCTGCATCTTCTCTACTTTACAGAAAAGGACCCAAGCCTCACACAAGTTCTAGTGTGGGCTAGGATTGTGACCCATTTTCGAAAAAGTTGGATCTCCTAATGAAGGAGACCTGGCCAGACTTCATGGAGAGTAAAGTGTAAATAGTGGGGCATGATTGCCTTGAGGGCTGGAGGAGGCAGCAGTCTGGCTTATGGCACAACAGGAGAGAAGCCCCTGAGCTGGAAACACAGGGCTGTTGGTAAAGGGAATTTCAAATGTGGTGAAAGGGTGAGAGATGACAGGGAAGGGGGAGGGGTACCTAGAATACCTTGTTAAAGGTAAGGTAAGGATCTTGGAATTAGTTTCTAGGACACTTGGAAAGTCCTGTAGGACTTAATCTCCTGGAGTCAGTAATAGGAGTTAGCCAGTGATTAGTGCTAGATTAGAGACAGAACTACAGAAAAAGACAGGTGGGTTGGATAAGAAGGCCTGGGTCTAGAGGGATGAACAATGATTAAGAAGCAGATGAGATGAAAACATGGCAAGAAGAACCTTTGTTATATGGTGGTATCACTTGTGCTAATGAGTTTCACATTTGGAAACTCTGAGTGCAGCCTGTAAATATCTTTACTTCTGTTTAATCAAGCTAACCCTATTCATGAATACAAGGCAGAGTACTATAAAGCCTGGGTATGCTGTGACAACAAAGAGACTAACTCTGGCTGCTTTTTGTCATTGATATCTAAAATGAGCTTAAGATATGAGACACTTCCAATAATGTTTCCAGACAGTAAGCTTTAACAACTTGCTTTGCCTTAAGACTGAGAAGAAGACTCAGAATTCCTGGAATGGAATGGAAAGGAAGAATTCCAGCAAAAAACTTGATGTTATGTCTTTAAAAGATAAACTAATTTTTAATTTATTATATATATATATTAAGTCCTCATGTATATAATATATGAGTGTTTAGTTTGCCTGTACACTGGACGTAAGAGCCCATTGAACTACACTTACAGATTATTGTGAGCTATCATGGGTGGAATTGAACCCAGAACCTCAGCAAGAGCAGCCATCTTTCCAGCCACTAAAAGATAGAATATTTTGATCTTGCAGTGGGACTGGATGTGTGGCTCGCTCAGTTGTGTGTTTAGCACCTGTGCTTCCTGAGTGACATCCTCTGCTTCCATACGCTGGCTGCCTCTTTAACCCTTTCTCTGCTCTTATTCCGGCTTATGTTTTTTCTGTGCGGGTGTTTGCCTTCTCTCCTCTTCCTGGAGACTCTGAATACTCAGAGTTTAGAATTCTCAGTGTTTAGAATAACACTTTAATTGCTATTTAAATGATTTAGAAAGGGCTGGATGAGTAGGTAGAGCACAGAGGGTTTGGGGGCAGTGAAATATTTTGGGTAATAGCATAATAATGGACATTTCCTAAAATCTATAGAAGTTATGTCACTAGGAATAAGTCCTATAAGCTAGATAATGATGTGTGATTATAGATTAATTGTAACAGATGTACCTGATGCAGGATATTGATATCGGAGGGTATATGCGAGAGGGAGGCCTATTGGAAATCTTTGTGAACTTGCTATGGGAAAGGGACATGCAGACTTTGTCGAGGCTTCTTTTGAAATCATGGGCCAATTAATGCTAATTACAATAATTTAAAAGTGAAGATGAATTAAAGCGTGGAATTTAAGTTTGTTGCTTTTTTTTTTTTTTAATTATACAATCTCATGTGTGCTAGGCTGGCTCTGCTTGAACTCACTATGTAATGGGGATGACCTTGAGTTTGCGATCCTCCTGCCTCTCCCCTCAGTGCTGGGAACTGAACCCAAGGCTTTGTGTTGCTAGACCATTACTTGCTGAGTTTTGTACATGCTAGGCAGTTCTCTATCAACTGAGCTATACCACAGCAGATTTTGTTTTTTGTTTTTGTTTTTTTAAAATCGCACTTATTCTAACAAAGATAATTTCAAATGAGCTATGTGTTATTGTGGGAAGGATTCAGATACGTTTAACAATTGGAAGAAATAAATTCTTGACTTTAGTCTGTGGACATAGTGAATTTATAGTTCACATACTATGATGAATGCCCAGGCTTTGTGTCTTGAAGCATTTTCCTTGAGATCAGACAATACTGTATATAAACCAGTTGAACAATTAGCAGGTCTCTGCTATAAGATAGCAGAAATCTGTTAATAACATGAAATGTTTTCTGTTTAAGTTTGGTGTGCAAACAGCCTTAAAGTTGTGGACTTTTGGTTTTGAGGTTACTTTTACACATAAAGCCTGTAATATACTGTGGGGCACTAAATAGAAGTGAATATAAGGATTTACCTTTATTTAGGAAATGAGAAAACTTAGAGGCTCTTAGTGAGATAAATCTTGGAATTTAGTCACAAACAGCTTTTTGAAATACTGTTATCGGTTGTCTTAGGATTTCTGTTGCTGTGAAGAGACACCAACACCACAGCAACATATATAAAGGAAACCATTTAATTGGTCCTGTTTCAGAAAATTAGTCCATTAACATGGCCAGGAGTGTGACAGGATGCAGGCAGACATGGTGCTGGAGGAGGAGCTGAGAGTTCTACATCTTTCTCTACGAGTAGTAAGAGTGCCACACTGGCCATGACTTGAACTTCTGAGACCTCAAAACCTACCCTCTAGTGTCACACCTCTTCCAGCAAAGTCACAGCTACGCCAACAATGCCCACACCCTCTAGTACTGGTGCCACTCCTGTGGCCAAGCTTTCAGGCAGATGTCTATGGGGAACATTTCTATTCAAGCCATCACATTGGTCAAAACTTGTATTGTTTCCATAAAAAAAAGACTTGTCAAACGTCATCTATAGATTAACAGATAGATGCTTAGCAATTGGATTGTCTCTAAAGATTCTATAGTTAAATTCTTTTTCTATGCTATGTCTGTGCTAGGCATCAAAAGTCTAGTAATTAGTTATGTAATATTACCATTTTTCTTCTTAGGGTTTAGTTAGCCTTCTCCTTATAGATGTTGAAGGGGATGGAGGGGCAGGGGAGTTTCTGTTGTCCGTTTGTTTTGTTTTGTTTTTCAGTTACTCCGACTAATATTTGTTGAATGACTGTGTATCCTTTTAGTCAGTGCTTTGAATGAAGGAAAGGGCTTTGGTAAAGGTTATCCTGTCAGCAGTAACAAAATACTAAACTGATGTTGTGCTTATTTAAATGTTATCTAGCTCTGTAACTTCTTTCAGAAATGGGATGCTAATCTCTAGTCCTTTAGGCCTTCCTGCTCACAGGACTCCCAGGCGTAGACAGGCAGATAATCTGTCATATGAAAGACTCTTAATTGTCATAAATGTGCTCAATTACAGCTTGGAAAGAGTGCTGATGTTAATTGATCAGTTCAGGTCCCTGGTCCCCGTCTAATTTCCATGGTCTTCAGTTTTTTTTTTAAACCTATTGTTTTAGGATTATATGTGGATTTTTGATGCCCCCCCTTCCCAAACAGTGGGTATTTTCTATGTTCTTTAAGTTGCAATTTTATTTTGAGTGATACATTGCTCTTAACCTTACATATTCTTATGCCTTTATTAAGAGTCATTATTTAAACAAAGTAGAATTTCCCATTTTCCAGCTATTCCCCAAGTTTTTCCTTCCCAACCTTTAAGGGTGCTTTATCTATTCTTTGAGAGTTGATGTATCTCAGGTTTTGGTCCTAAATCTGAAGTATTTCTCACATTGGTCTCTCTATATGGGTAAGGTGAATTCTCTCTTCAGCCTAGGTAGGTTCTAGACACGGAATATTTGTATGTTATGTAATGGAGTACTGAACATTTCTACCTGAGTGTTTCATAAATATCTCAAATTTAGTGAGCCCAGAATGGAACCAATCCCCAAATGTAGATGTATGTCACTCATTAATTTTCTTTATTCTTTTGCCTATCTCTGAAACCTAGTTATCTTCAGTGGCTCTTTGCCCTGAACCTCATATCCTATCCTGAATTGTCGTAACTGCTCAAGTATCCCTTTACCTTCTATCTACCCTGCACTGTTACTTTGATCAGGTCTAATCTGTGTTGCAGCTACAGTTTCCTGAAGGTTTCTCCACCTTTACTTAGTTACTGTGTCTTGGTGAACCTGAGCAGTCTGATCCACCTGCTATCATTATTCTTGCCACTTTGAATCATGGGGTAACTCCTGTTTCTCTTTGTGGCATTGTTAAGTATCCCACCCTTCTTAATTCCTACTCTAGGAGGAATCCCAGCTTTATGTGCTGAGTTCCTTTTGTTGATTCTGTCAGAATGCTCATGAGAGCAGATTAAGGGTCTAATTTGGTCTGGTCTACTCTATCCCCACTGTCTTGCAAATGGCCTGTACACAAGATTGCCTATTTACTAAGTCAGTGATTAAATGAAATAACTGTACTACTCTTTCTGTCTAAATTTAGACATTCTAAAAATATGGCTTGTGTTGCTTATCTCCAGGCATAAAACATATGACATGACAAAGTAGTATGTACTATTGCTCTTAATGCATACTTCAAACTTTCTTTTTAAATGTAATTACCTATTTTGATTAGCAATATAGTCCGGTAGTTAACATTAAGAGAGCATGTGCATGTATTGAGAAGTCTCCACCCTTTGCCTACCCCCATTTGTCTTTTCAATAGACAGTGTTACCAACTTCTAGTTTAGTCCAGAGCTCTCTGTGTGTGTGTCTGTCTGTCTGTGCGTATCTATATGCAGGAGAGATATGTGTAATTATATATATCCCTACAGGATAACTGTATAAGATGATAACAATTTTGTTTTCTTTCTTTCTCCCTTTTTTTTTTTTTTTTGAGACAGGGTTTCTCTGTGTAGCCCTGGCTGTCCTGGAACTCACTCTGTAGACCAGGCTGGCCTCCAACTCAGAAATCCGCCTGCCCCTGCCTCCCAAGTGCTGGGATTAAAGACATGTGCCTAGTTTCGTTTTCTGAGATGTACTCATTACTCTGCTGTGTAGCTCAGGCTGGCCTAGAACTCGTGATAGACCTTCTTCCCTCAGCTTCACCTGGCCTCCCTGTCCCCAAGCAGTTGAATACATAGTGTCATTCTTTTTCATGATTACATTTTGTTAGTAACTGAATATACCAGTGTTTTATTTACTCATCTTTTATTGATATATACACTTAAAACCTTTTTTGCAATTACTGTATGAAGGGAGTATATGCATGTGCTGTGGCATGCATGTGAAGGTCAGAAGACAAATTGGGGAATCTGGTTCTGTCCTTCCACTGTGTATGTAGGTCCTGCAGTTACAACTCAGGTTGTCAGGCTTAGAGGCAAGTGCTTTGCTTTTATCTACTTTATCCATCTTGCTGGCCTTTTTTTTTTTTAAATTAAAAAAGATTAAATCAAAAAAAGAAAAAAAGATTAAATCAGTAAGGATTAAAATCCTTGAAGTAGAATCAGTGGACAAAGAATTGTTTATTGTCAGTTTGTTGAAACTTGCTCATTTGCCTTCCAATAAAGCTAAGAATTTACCTTGCTATCTGCAAAGTGCCTGCTTTGTGAGATCCCCTCATGTGGCTTTTCCTTCTAGGCATTGTTCTTAATGCTAACTTGGACTGGAAGCAGACTTTCACTCTCCATTCGAAATACCTGCAGTTGTGTCCTAAGATACCCCCACCCCTGGCAACTTACCTAGGACTTCTGTACTCACTCTTTCTGACATAGCTAGCCTTTAGATGCTATGGGTATCAGTGTTTTTACAAGTGTTTATTGTTGTTATTTCATCCAGAGAGCCTTTTGATCCTTTTTTTCCCCTAGTCACTCCCCTCCCTCCTAGTGAAAATTGAATACCATTGATATCTGTGCATCTGTTTATGTGAGTGGTCCTTAAGAATGCCACAGACAACTATGATATCTGATACAGATTCTTCTGAGAGCCACAATTTTCACTCCCTTTACAGCATTCTCTTAATGGTGAGAAATTATGGTGTATTGAAAAGCTTTCTCTTGAGTTGGGCTACTCCCAGAATACCAGCCAGCTTACTTGATAACACTATTAGATAGCCTCAAACTTTATACGTATAAAACAGAACTCAATAATTTGACTTTAGCCTTTCTGTCCACACTTGAGCTTCCATAAGTCCACTCTTCTTTTGTGTATCTAGATATGAAGAATTTTGTATTTTACTGGAACTATTTAAGAGCTTGAAAGAATGGTTTTTGTCTTAATTTGGCCAGACCCTGAATGCAGAAATTTGAAAAAAAAAAAAATTTCTTAGCTACCCCTACCACAGGTTTCCATTGGTGATACAGCAGGGATTGTGGTGAGAAATTGCTGGGGAAGTAGTAACTATAGTGAGTGTAAGAACACTACTTAATACTCTCCATCTCATGTTAGGATGTGTTTAAGCACAAGAGAAGACCCCTCTGTGTAGCTAGGGCTTGACTGGAGTTTCCTTTGAGTAAGAATTTGAGCCAGAAAGCGTAGGTAAAATGGCTGAGAGTATTCAGCAGGACATCTGTGAAGACTGCTCTACACATTTTGAGCCACCAGCAGAATGTTTTAGCAACATTGGTGTGCAAAAATCTTTTCCTTATCAGAGGTATATCTTGGATATTTTACACTGAAGGAGGTGTCCTTTAAATCTCTTCATTGTTTAAATTTACTTAATAATAAACCTTATTTAGTTTGGAAGCTACGTAAAGTGAGTCTTCAAGCTTTTATGTATTGTGTGTATGGTCGAATATGTGCTACCTAGAGCAAGTTTGTAGGGCTCAGAGGACAATTTGTGCAGTAAGTTGTCTCTGTTCACCTTTAGGGATGTCCTGGAAGGAGAACTAAGGAATCATGCTTTCTTGTCACCATGTTAAGTGGACGTTTGGGTATTTAATAAAAAGTGGGTCCTCTCCCCCACCCCCCGGTTCAGCTGTAATCATAATCATTTTAGATATTGAACTTTTATATTTATTCCCTGTAGAGTTAAATTTTTAAATTTTTACTTACCAAACTCCAAATATACAAAACATTAGTGAACCACAGTGATTTAATACCTTTTAAAAGGCTTTACAATGAACTCTTGCAAATGATTGTTCTACTGTAGAGTGGTTCAGTTATCCCAGAACAACAGGAAACCCAAGCAGCCTTCAGCTTCCAGGTCATCCCAGAGGAACTTTTAGTCCTCTTCAAAACAGTGGACTGAAGTTGAGAAAAGACTGGAAAAAAGCAATTTGTTGTGTGTACTATGGATAAAAGTGTATCTCATTTTATAGTTACCCTTTTTTCATGAAAATCTAAGCTGTAGCATGTTTCCTTTCCCCCCTGGTATCAAATGTTAGGTTTATGTTTAAAGTCTATGAAAGACTGTTAGGTCTTTTAAGTTTGGTAATAACGGTAGCATAAAGGTGAACCAAAATAGAAAGAACTCTTTGGCAAAACCCCATTCCCTAGGGATTTATTAAATAGCAACAGTACAGATAGTTACCAGTGTCAGCTGACACGTTATTTTGCCCTTCTATAATAGTGCTTTGTTCCAGCAGAGCTGTTGATGGGGTATTGCTTATAGTAGTCCTGATTAAGGGCTTTATCCATCACTGCTTAGATTAGTTAACAAAACCTGGATATCAGTTTGTGAGTCTGACTTATGCTGGACCTGCCTACTCACCAGTGCCTATATAATCTGAAAATTTAGCTGATTACTTTCGGGCCTTTTACTTACTAGGAATAAGTCTGTATTTTTGTTGTTAAGCATAAACAGCTGTTAGGCAGTTAATAGCAAAAGATGCAATCCATTGCTATTACTATGTACTTAACAGTGTCTTTAATTTTTCTAAATGATGGTTTTCATAGCATCCTTGATGTTTAGTCTTTCTGCTCTAAGATAATGTTAATATCTAGTAATCTTTTTTTCCCAACATTCTGACACTATATAGTTAATGAGAGTAGATCATTCTATTGAAATGTATTAGCAACAGGTTATCTTTAAGTTCCTGAAGGAGCATGCCTTTTAGGAGCCTTTGAATAAAGGAATATTATCTCTTAACAACCCCCCCCCCAAATCTTAATTAATATAAAATATTTTGCTATGACTGGAAAAATGCACGCAGGTATTTCAATTTATATTCCACACTGGCAGTTGGTTCTTGTAACTAAATATAAAATTGATTAGAATCAATATCACATGTAATATAAGAAGCCAGACAGGATAGTAAGTACTTTCACCTAAAACTCAGGAGGCTATGGCAGGAAGATTTCATGCTCAAGCAATCTTGATTATGCAGCAAACAACAAACAAACAAACAAACAGTAAGAGAAGGGAACAGGGAGAGGAAGGAAGAGACAGATGAAGACAGCGTTTAGCCAGTCACGAGATTCACGTGGCAAAGTGTTGATCAGGACGCTAACTGGCAGGGAAGGACTTTGAAGGCTGTCCTTTCAGATACCTATGTACCAACTGCTTTAGTAACATTCCCCCTGGGAACACCTGAGTATGTAACTGTAAAAATAAAGTTTCCTAATAAAAGCCACTTTGTTGTTCTGAGAATGAATATTTATGTATGCTTTTCTTTCCTGCCTGAGACACAGGCTATAAGATAACTAAGTTTTATTAGCTTAATTTTAAAAGTCCATGCAACAAAACAACAAAGTTGCAAGTAATATAGTCATATTGTTATTGAAAATTTGAGGAGATTGTGAAGGTTTTATTAATAAATAAACTAGAAAAGTTAATGTGTGTGTGTGTGTGTTGCATGTGTGGAGGTCAGGACAACTAGTCGTTGATTCCATTGTGTGGTTCCTGGGGTTAGAACTCTGGTCATCTCCATATCTAGCCTTGTCCAAGAATCTTAATTTAAATTTATTGGAACACAAGGTATATTTTTTATATTTTTTATTATATGGTTGTATATATGTGAATCACTGTGATTTGTGTTTTAAAAGTATGTATATGATTTTAAATCATTTAAAAATACAAATCATCAATTTTTGTCTTTTAAAATTTATCATACCTCAAGTACAACTGCTAGAGTTTTACCAACTCCAGAGGGTTTGGAAATCACCATTATAAACATTTTTTATAATTTATTTTATTTTACTAATCATTTGTTAACTTTTACGTTTTGAGTGTATATGTATAATTTTTATCTTATTTAGATACTAAGGTGTTAATAAATGAGACAAGAGAAAAGTTTATAGAAACATTTTAAGAATTCCTTATGAAATAGTGTTACTTTTGGGGAAGACTTGCCATCTATATTTTCAAGTATAATTTGAATAATCACACACGAAAACATTGTAATTCTAGGTACATAGTAAACAGCTTCTTAAGAGCTGCTGGAATCGCAAACAATATTTTTAATGTTTGTCCTTTTTAAAATAAAACACACATACCTGCTATACGTTAAATATTCTGCTTTTTGAGTGCTTGTCATGCAGTTTTGTCAGTACTCTTGATTGATTTATTTTGGCTCTTGCCTCCTGCATTTGCAACCAGATTATCCTTTCTATGCTAGACAAGGTTTGTGCTAGCCTAACTGGTTGCTGGCATTTCTTAGCTCACAGCTGCTGTGGATTCAGCTGTACACTAGGGAACAAATCATAGGGTCCTGTTCTCAGAGCCCAGAATGCAGTTGTCAACATCTGAAACCTAGTTTTGACAGTTCGGTAATTATGTGAACTTTACAGATTAAAGATCACAGTACCGTAGGCTTGAAGGAGTCATATTGATTTTTAAGTAATTAGAACATTACTGTAGAGATATTTAAGTAGAGTGACTATAAAATGACATTGAAATATAGGTTATAATTTCAAAATACCAGTCATATTTTTATAAATTATCTTGATATTTAAACTTGTGGGATTTACTTTTCCACTAGGTTCAGTCATGAAGTTGCCTTCCTTCCTTCCTTTCTTTTATCTGATAACTTAATTTTGGGTTAAGGAGATGGCTGAATTGGTGCAAGCACAGAGACCTGAGTTCTAGCCCTAGAACACATGTAAAACATAAAAGTTGGGCATTGTGGACTTGTAATCTTAGTACTGGGCAGGCTAGAGCCTACCTGGCCTGTAATCTACCCTACTTAGTGAGTTTCAGGCAACTGAGAGACCCTGTATCAAAAGAAGGGTATTTCCTGAGAGATGACACTAGTGGTTAGCCTCTGGCATTTATATATATATATGTGCGTAGGCACACACACACACATACACAGTTGCAGTAAATCTCCAACTCAATATGCTCTGGCAATGAAAACACAACTCAATTAATATGAATACATGCTGTGTGCCTAGATTGGGCAGACCTACAACTACACTACCATCTTCCCCATCTGTGAGACCCCTTAGAACTTGAGGTTTCTCCAGGCCATGTGCTTCTGCTCGGCTCCTCCTCCTCGTCCTCGTCCTCTCCCTTTTCCATTTTCTCTTTTTCTCTCTCCACCTTCTGTTCCACTTTCCCTTTATCTGTCCAATCATCAGTTCTCCTTTATTTTACAAATTAAGGTGGAAAGCAGGTTTACAGGAAATCACCTGTGTGCTGACTCATTCCTTGTTTGCAGCCACTCACAGGAGAAAGGAATTAACATCAAATATAATTAGCCCTAGGGCTATCAGCAACTACACACACTCCTTGAATTTTGACTCTGTTATATTTCATCTGAGAATGAGTAGTTTAATATATGTGAAAGTGTTATTGGTTCTTTCTCAGTAGAAACATATGAGTCTGTTTCTGGGCAGTGCATAAGCATGATCCATTGGAGGCCAGTGAGCTATTCCTCAAAAGTGATATATGTGAAAATGCTGATGGGGAAACTGTACAGTTATTTAAAAGGGAAGAAAATTTTGTGTATTAATCATCAACCCAAATTCCGACTAGCTTCAGCAGTGTAGGTGATGCAGTGAGTCAGTCTCTTGTGTATAAACAATACTGTCGTCATGCTTGGTCAGTGAATATCTTAGGGTTACTATTGCTGTGATGACACACACCATGACCAAAAGCAAGTTAGGGAGGAAAGGATTTATTTGGCTTCTACCACAACATTGTAGTCTGTCACTGAAGGAAGTCAGGACAGGAACTCAAACAGGGCAGGAGCCTGGAGGCAGGAGCTGGTGCAGAGGCCATGGAGGGTGTTGCTTATTGGCTTGCTCCCCATACCATGTTCAGCCTTTTTTTCTGGTAGAAGCAAGGACCACCAGCCCAGGGGATAGCACCACTCAAAATGGGCTGAGCCTATTCTAGTAACTATGCAACCCCAATAAGCCCGTGTAAAGAACATACAACGCAATTATTATATTTATAAGCTGTACACTTAAGTTAGGCAGATCTACCTCCACACTAATCTGTCACCAGCTATGAGGTCCCTTGTAACTTGCGGCTTTTCCGGGCCATGTGATTCTGTCCCATCTTCCTTCCACCTTTTCTTCCTTAGTCCTTTCCCGTCCCTTTTTCCACTCTGTAAGACCTCCAGCCCCACCTTTCCCTTCTACTGCCCAATCACAGGTTCTAGCCTGTATTTGATTAGTTAGGATGAGGTGAAGGTTCACCTGTGTAGGTGAGCCACTCCTCCTGGGGGCAGCCCCACTTGAGGAAGCAGAATTAAAATACAAACACCACCAGAGCAAACCACAAATTGAGCCTTCATCCATCAGCCACTAATTAAGAAAATGCCCTACAGCAGGATCTTAGGGAGGCATTTTCTCAATTGAGATTCCATCCTTTCAGTTAACTCTCACTTGTGTCAAGTTGACATAAAACCAGCCACACAATGAGCAGTAAATAAGCTCAAATTAGATTTCTATGCAGTGTTTTTATTATTGCTTTCTGCTCAATACCTGTATTTTCTCCCAACATTTTTTAAATGTTTTAGTGCTCATTCAACACTAAGCCAAACAAGGTGGTAAATAAGTGTGCTAGAGGCTTTGAAAAAATGCATTAAGGACCTGTATACCTTGCTAGAAAAAGTTTCACTTGAATATTCACTCTTACTATACAATAACCAAGACCACAGAATTGACTAAAAATCAGGTCTATTTTATTCACATTTCTGGAGGCGTGAAAGACCAAGATTGTGTAGACTCATCTGCCCAGGTTCTGTTGGGCTATACTACTTTATGCATGAAGGGAAAGTGGGGACAAGAAAGTTCGAAGCTGAACTTGCTTAATAATCAGTTCCAGTAGCAGGTTAAGTGAGAAGGGGAGTTCCTACAGATGGTATCAGTTATTTATTAGCACCCCATATCCCTTCTTGGGGCCCGGATGCCTTCCACTAGACCCCGACCTCTGAATGCTTTGCCTGAAGAAGTAAGCCTCAGTATGGGCTTGGGGGGTGAGAAGACAAACCACATTCAGATGGTAGCGTTCTACACCTGACTACTCACTGCCCCTTATACATACATACATACATACATACATACACACACACAAGGACAGTAATCCCATCCCATCTCAGTAGTTAGTCCTTCCAACTCTGAGCCAGAAAGTCAAACAAGTTCTCCACTCGCAAGATAGAACAGTGGGCAAGTCAAAGGGAAAATAGCCCCAAATCAACAAGGAAACCATTTTCAAAGCTCCCAAAGCACCGGGATAAGACCCATCTGCTCTCGGTGCTATTGTTGGTGTTACCCGCAGCTTTCTCAGGTGTTGGATGCTGCTGGTAGCCCTACTTTTTCAGAGGGTCTAGATAGTACTGATTCCTCTTCCATAGGTCTAGTAGGTGCTGTCCTCACACAACACAGGCTCTCCTTAGAGTCCTGTCCTGCCTGGGCTCTCAAGTGGCTTTTCATTTGAAATTTAGGTGATTGCAGTCATCATTGTGCTTATGTTGTCTACACACCTGCAGAGCTTGCACAGGAGACAGCACCAAGGATTTGGCCTATGCTCTTGAGAGTTGTGGCCTGAACTGCTCTTGGGTACTTTAGGCCCCTGCTGGAGTCCTGCTGCTGTGATTGCATAGCTCTCAGGACTCTCACGTGAAGTTTAGATGGAAAAAGAGTGGCAGCCAGCTTTGTGTCACTGTGACAAAATACTTGAGATAATGAAAGATGTTTTTTTGTTGTTGTTGTTAACTGTTTGAAAGTTTCAGTCCATGGTCACCAGGCCTTGTTGCTTCTGTAAGACAGAATATTATGACAGGGAGGGATGATGTGGGGCAAAGGGACTTAACTAAAGACAAGGTGTGAGGCAGGAGGGGAAGGTAAGGTAAGAGGTCCCTGGACAGGGTTGGGGACCATTTTATATTTAGACTACAGCACCCACTGTCCTAATGATTAGTATTCAGCTTCCTGCTTTTGTGGAGCTAATAAGTTTAGCTCAACTATACTTGTAGATGCTTCATGTACCTAAGCTGAAAAATTTCTGAACTTTGAATTCTCTATTTTCTTTTTGACATTTCTTGCCAGCGTTAACAGTATGATTAGAAAGCCCCTTTTGTATTTGGTTTAGAAATTAATTTGGCATTGTGGTGATGGACACAGTACATTCAGGTTCTTTGCAATGAATATAGTAAGGGTGGGATTAAATAAAAGAGTAGGGGCTGGCAAGATGGCTCATTTAGTAAAGTGATTACTGTGTTGGTATTTAAGTAAGTCCTCAGCAGCCACATAAAAAGCTCGTGCTTGCAATCCCAGCTTTGGGAAGGCAGAGCTAGGCAGATCCTTGGAGCTTGCTGGCCTAGCATAACAGCCCCAGGCCCCAGTGAGAGACAAAAACAAGGTGGATGCTTCCTGAGTAACCCCATTGTCATTTAGCCTTAAAAATGAACACACACACATACATGACATCATTGATATTTAGCTTTAAAAATGAATGCACATACACCCAACAATCTGTAGATTATATTGATGCAGCTTTTCTTGTATACTTTTATTTAAAATGTTAATTTCTTTGCCAAACTTGGTGGTACACCCTTTAATCCCGGCACTTGGGAAGCAGAGGCAGGCAAATCTCTTGAGTTTGAGGCTTACCTACACTACAGAACAGATAGGACTACACAGGGAAATCCTGTCTTGAAAAACAAAACAAAGTTAATTGCTTTGACATCTCTAAATGCAGGTCTTTTCTAAGTAAAAATTGACCTAAATCTAAATTCATTGAATAACTGATTTGATTGAAAGTTGCTCCAGATTTGTTTTTCCTGGCTAAGTTTGTAGAATTTTTTTCTCAAGGGAAGCAGTCCAAGAGATCGAATGCTGAAAAGTCAAGGTATTCGTCTCCTGTGCACTGGGAAATCCATACCAATTATTTGTTACTTTTATCTCTTTAGTCGTCGTCATACTTTTAGAACTCATAAACAGACTATCCAAAGAATTGCCGAGCATTGATAATTTAAGAAATGTTTCTATGTCAGGGTTTCTCTGTATAGCCCTGGCTGTCCTGGAACTCACTTTGTAGACCAGGCTGGCCTCGAACTCAGAAATCCTCCTGCATCTGTCTGGGATTAAAGGCATGTGCCACCACGCCTGGCGGCTTTTTATTTTTTAATTCTAGGTTTTGTTTGGAGATTGGGTGTTACATAGAGGCTTGACTTCTAACTTGGCTATAGTCAAGGATGACCTTGAACCTCTTGATTTCCTACCATCACCTACCAAGCCCATTTAAATCCAGAGGCTAGGAAAGAGATCAGCCATTATAAGTCATTCTGAGAGTTTCTGAGATGCCTCAGTGGGTAAAGGTGTCTGCTGCCACAACTTACAGCTGAGTTTGATCTCTGAGATCTACATGGTAGAAGCAGAAAACAGGCTCCTGCAAGTTGTCCTCTCACTCCACATGGGTGTTGTGGCATGTGTGGATTTACATGCATAAACACAAATAAAATGTAATAAAGCATTTTAAATGACTTTAGGAGGCCAGGGTAACTGATACCAAATTTTAATACAGTTGCTGTGAGAAAGGATTGTTGACCTATGTCCAAAATAATATTCAGTTCATTTACAACCAGATTCTGTAATAGTTTGATATTATTAATTTACTTTTTGGAATGGGAAAACTATACAAGCAAGCAAAAAGGCCAAGACAAACTCTTAAGAGGAGTTAGTTGGGAGAGACTATTTTAGAGTAAAGTAAAGCTCTCATGACAGTTGTCTTAGTTAGGGTTTTACTGCTGTGAAGAGACACTATAATCAAGGAAACTCTTGTAAGGACAACATTTAATTGGGGTTGATTTACAGGGTCAGAGGTTCAATCCATTATCATCAAGGCTGGAGCTTGGCAGCATCCAAGCAGGCATGGTACAAGCAGAGCTGAGAGTTCTACATCTTCATCTGAAGACTGCTAGCAGAATACTGGCTTCCAGGCAGCTAGGATGAGGGTCTTAAAGTCCACACCCACAGTGACACCTATTCCAACAAGGCCGCACCTACTAAGACAGGGCCATACCTTCTAACAGTGCTGCTCATATGGCCTGAGCATATAAACTGTGTACCTTGGATTCAAAGATAAGGAAGTCAAGTCATGCTTGTGTGCTTCAACTATGAGGAAGTAGTGTTGCAGATAGCCCGAGAAAGTGCTTTATAGGAAATAGTGCTGAACAAGTTGGTTTTCATAAGGACAGAAAAGGAAGTTGGTTACCATATACACCAAGTACCCAGAGATTTAGGACATGAATATGAACGGGTGTGTTATACTTCTGAAGAAAATATAAGAAACCGTCTTAAGTGATCTCAGTCTGGTGAAAAAATTTATACAAAAAAGATAATTATAAAAAAGTTTGTTCTTAGAGGTATGCGTTGGTAAAAATGATGAAAGCTTCAGATTGCATGGTTTCCAGTTAATCTGGTCATGTGGCAAAAAGCAAATATCACCTCATCTTGCTACATTTTACTTTCTCTAGAGTTTAGTGTTAGCTGGTAGATCTGGTTGGTTTTGTTTTAAACTAGATTTATGCATTTAAAATTTTTTAATGCGTACTTTGCCTGCATGTATGTCTGAGGGCAACTTGCATGCCTGGTGTGCACCCCTGGAACGGGAGTTCCAGATGGTTGTAAACCACCATATGGGTGCAGAGCCATCCATCTCTCTAGTCCCCACCTGGCTGTTTCGTATTTTAAGGCTTTCTGCATCTCTGCCTCGGCAATTGGGGTTTCAGATGTCCCAATGACTTGAAACCAGCTCATGCTGGGTGTTCTTGATTTTCTTTATTTTCTCTTTATTGCCAATCTGTGTAGGCTGTTTCTAGAGGTTCAAGACTTTGCCACTGTGATTTATTGTATGAATACTTCATATTTTGCTTTATATCTCATCACACCTAGTTATTAGTGTAGAAGCCCCTCTTAAAACTTGGAATGTGGAAATGGTGCAGTAGGAATGGTAAGCAGTAGGAATATTTTTATTGGCACGTGTATTCCATTTTCAGTTGTGTTCATCACGGCGTAATTTTACAGACCCAGTCATTCATACTCCTCTGCCCCTACCATAGCCTCTCCACTTCCTGCTGGTTGTTCTTTGTTATCTTGCTCTGAGACAAGTTCTTGCTACATACATACAGTTCAGACGAACCCGGAACTTGCTCTATGTCTCAGTTGTAGTCTTCCTGCCTCTGATCTCTGAGTGCCACTGTGCCCATCAGGGGGGGTGTTTTCATCAGGGTATCTAGTATCCAGACAGACTTTCCTGGGGCCCAGGTTGTCTCCTTTCTTGCTGTTGATGGAACACTGACAATGTCTCTTACCTTTCCCAAAACTTGTTACTGTGATTAATGGTTATTACTTTATGAGATTACCAGAGATGGTATGGGCCAGGGTAGCTGTTGGGTCAGCCTGTACTCAGGTTGGATAAAGCAGTGATAGATCCTCCCAGGCTGATGGCGACTAGGTTTCCCCCGGGATGACTTCTCATGTCACTCTTGAGACCATTCCCCATTGTCACTTCCGGTTCAACTCATTTTCTGTTTTCATGATCTTGTTAGATGTCGTAGGCACACTGCTTTGGCATCCCTAAGGAAGACCTTCTTCCATTGCAGGAGAACAGTTAACTGATGACCTGAGCTTATCAGAAGCTCCACAGTCCTTATCTTTTGGCTGAGTACTGAACATTTCTTGGGAAACATGGTGTAGTGGCTATTCCTGGTTGTCAACTTGACTATATTTGGAATGAACTACAATCCAGAATTTGAAGGCTCACCAGTGACCCTATTCTGGAGGCTGGGAGATAGAAGTTTCTGATCTGGATCTTGGTATGGAGATCTTGAGCCATAGTGGCCATGGATTTCAGAAGATTAAGACAGGGGATCTCCGAGTTCAAGGTCATCGCCCGCTTGCCTTGTGGGACTGAGTAGCTGCTAGATTCTTGGACTTCCATTCACAGCTACTACTGAACCATTGTTGGGAGTTGAACTGCAGACTAAGTCATCAATAAATTCCTTTACTATATACAGACTATCCATAAGTTCTGTGACTCTAGAGAACCCTGCCTAATACACATGGCATAGGTAGCTAGTGTGCCTGTTTAACCCAGGGCAGGACTCCTCTAGTGTGAAGCCCCTTACTGCATTGAGCACAGTCCTGTTTGCTCTGTGGGGAGGTCTGAGGCTTCCTCTGCTTGATGCTGCTGCATCATGTCAACAACCTTGGCTTCACAGGTGTCAGATTTCCAACATGGCTTTCCATGCCAGTCTTTCTCTTCCTCTTAATGTTACAGTAAATCTCGTCTAATCTTTTCTTACTGTCTCTCAGAGGACCCAGTTGATGCATCCTTCTCTAGTTATTTACCTCATTTCCTCTGATTGAAATGAAGATTAAAAAAAAATTGCATTTAGTATATTTGTGTTTGGGGGAGGCAACTTGTGGGAGTTGCGTCTTTCCTTCTATCATGTGGGTCCCAGGAATCAAGCTCACGAGCTCAGGGCATCAGACTTGGTGGCAAGTGCCTTAACATGCTGAGCTATCTCCTCCAACCATTCTTTCCCAACTTGTCTGTTTTGGTTCTCCCCATTATTTCATAGTGATTGTCTCTGTCCATCTGGGAGCCCTGCTTCCTCTCTAGTGACCACTGGGAGAAAATGGCAACGACTAGTCAGTTGTTTTCACACCGCTGACGTTTAAGTCCTTCACTTAGCATTTTTCAGAGGAGAGATAATAGAGACAGTATTGTCTGAGATGAGATCAGTCAGTAGTCACTCTAGTAAGGGATAAATGAAGTTAGAAGTTATAAGATCAGATAGTTTTTTAAGGGGGAGGTAGTTATTAAAAGAGTATTGGCTGGGCATGATGGTGCATGCCTTTAATACCAGCACTTGGGAGGCAGAGGCAAGAAGATAAACTGAGTTTGAGGCCCACCTGGTCTGCATAGCAAGTCCCAGGCCAGCCAGGGCAACAGTAAGATGCTGTTTTAGTAGTTAATTGATAGACTAACATTTTTGTCCTTTACTCAGAATGGGCACTGTTGAAAGATTTTTGAGCAAAAATGTGACTCTGTGCATATGTGCGTGTGTGAGAATTTGTGTATGTGTGTATGGCACCCAGTAGAATTGGTTATTTATTTGGTAGTGTAAAGAAAGTGGAGATGATTTCACCCTCCCTCCACTTTATTCCCCAGAGACAGGGTCTCTGGGCCTGGACCTGAGCTTAGATCCAGCAAGCCTGCTACCGCTCCATGGCCAGCAGTGTTAGGTTCACAGGTACATGACCATACTTTGCTTTTTATGAGTTCTAGGGATTTGAACTCAGGTTCTTCAGCTTGTACAGCAAGTGCTCCAGCCTTCCTGTTTATTTTTTGTTTTGTTTTGTTTTGTTTTGAAATAAGTTCCCATCTGGCCTGGAGCTCAGGCTGTTCTCAGACTTGCAGTAATCCTTGTGTGTCAGTTTCCCTAGTGCTGATACTACAAACATGCACTGCTATACTCAGCTATAATTAAGTTTAAACCAAAATCATGGTGGTTGATGTGTGGAGAACAGAATGGAGGGCAAAACGGTCAGAAACGGAGACGAGTTGAGAGAGTAGTGCAGTCATATCATACAGTGATGCAAATCTGTCTGTGGCTGGTTTTGTCTTTTGGTAGCTTCATACATTCATGCAGTGAATTTTGCTCATTCTCTTACACATCCCTTCTACTTTGCTGTCATCCTCCTCTACTGTTAAATTATTCTTCCCAACAAGTCACCTCCCCCTTGTTTCTATGTCTTTCTGTGTGTATGACTCACTGAGTGAACCAGAGTTGTAACAAGACATCGATATCTACAACCAAGTAGTAGAATTAAAATTAATGCTTAGTATTGACCATAGAGAAGAATAAAGTCTTGTGGTTGGAAACCTAAGTGGAAGGCAATTTGTTGTGTTTACTCTTTTTAGTGTGTGTGTGTCACTCACACACACATGAGTACTTACAAAGTTTGTTAGATTGTCTGGAGTTAGAGTTACAGTTTGGAGCCACCTGCTACGGGTGCTGCAAGTGCTCTTAACTGGTGTTCTTTCTCTATAACCCTTAATTACACTTAATAAAGGAGTATCTAAATCATGCTGTCTGTGGAACTGATAAAATTAATAGCCTAGCTTGTGTGTGTGTGTGTGTATGTGTGTGTGTGTGTGGTGTAAGCAGCAGTTTGTGTGTGTGTGTTTAAAAAATAACAAAAAACAAATGTGGTTTGCATATTTCTGTAATCCTAGCACTTAAGAAGCACAACAGGGAAACTGGAGATCAGATATTCAGAGTCATACTCAGCTGCATAGTAAATTCAAATCCCCTGTCTTGATCAGTGTATCAGTTGCTGTATTAGTTCTCTAGAGTCACCAACCATATGGAATCTCTATATTGAAGGAGTTTATTATGATGACTTACAGTCTGTAATCCAACTCCCCAACAATGGTCAACTGTGAATTGGAAGTCCAAGAACCTAGTCATTGCTCAGTCCCACAAGGCTAGTTGTTTCAGCTGATCTTCTGTAGAAGTAGATTCCAACAGATGTGCATAAAGGTTTAGTTAGCTGTCAATGTGACCATTTTTCAGGGAGACTTTGTTCTTAACAAATATTCTAAGTTTCTGGACTTGATGTTATGAACCTAATGGACAAAGTTTATTTTTGTAAAAATTCCTTGTAAGGATGGTAAGATCATACACACATGACTATGTTATGTGCATATATGTGTGTATGCACATTGCTAAGTTGTATGTAGTTAACCATATCTTAAGAATGCTATCATTTATTGCTTTTAAAATATGTTTTTTCCTACTTAGGCCGAATACACCAAGCAATGGTAACATCTTTAAATGAAGATAATGAAAGTGTAACTGTTGAGTGGATAGAAAATGGAGATACGAAAGGCAAAGAGGTACGGTTGCTAAGTAAACATCATTTCTAGTCAAGGTTCTGAATACAAATGAAACATAAAGCCATTAATTTTTTTAAAAATTTTTATTAGGTATTTTCCTCATTTACATTTCCAATGCTATCCCAAAAGTCCCCCATACCCTCCCCCCTACCCCCCTACCAACCCACTCCCACTTTTTGGCCCTGGCGTTCCCTGTACTGGGGCATATAAAGTTTGCAAGTCCAATAGGCCTCTCTTTCCAGAGATGGCCAACTAGGCCACCTTTTGATACATATGCAGCTAGAATCAAGAGCTCTGGGGTACTGGTTAGTTCATAATGTTGTTCTACCTATAGGGTTGCAGACCCCTTTAGTTCCTTGGGTACTTTCTCTAGCTCCTCCATTGGGGGCCCTGTGATCCATCTAATAGCTGACTGTAAGCATCCACTTATGTGTTTGCTAGGCCTTGGCGTAGTCTCACTAGAGACAGCTATATCAGGGTCCTATCAGCACAATCTTGCTAGTGTATGCAATGGTGTCAGCGTTTGGAGGCTGATTATGGGATGGATCCCTGGATATGGCAGTCTCTAGATGGTCCATCCTTTTGTCTCAGCTCCAAACTTTGTCTCTGTAACTCCTTCCATGGGTGTTTTGTTCCCAATTCTAAGAAGGGGCAAAGTGTCCACACTTTGGTCTTCATTCTTCTTGAGTTTCATGCGTTTAGCAAATTGTATCTTATATCTTGGGTATCCTAAGTTTTGGGCTAATATCCACTTATCAGTGAGTACATATCATGTGAGTTCTTTTGTGATTGGGTTACCTCACTCAGGATAATGCCCTCCAGGTCCAACCATTTGCCTAGGAATTTCATAAATTCATTCTTTTTAATAGCTGAGTAGTACTCCATTGTGTAATTGTACCACATTTTCTGTATCCATTCCTCTGTTGAGGGACATCTGGGTTCTTTCCAGCTTCTGGCTACTATAAATAAGGCTGCTATGAACATAGTGGAGCATGTTTCTTTCTTACTAGTTGGAACATCTTCTGGATATATGCCCAGGAGAGGTATTGCGGGATCCTCTGGTAGTACCATGTCCAATTTTCTGAGAAACCGCCAGACTGATTTCCAGAGTGGTTGTACAAGCTTGCAATTCCACCAACAATGGAGGAGTGTTCCTCTTTCTCCACATCCTCAAAACCATTAATTTTATATGATGTAGATATTCTCTCCTTTAAGAGCTTTCAAATAGAAATTGGAGAGATGATCAATGGGTGAGACTAATGGAGAACCCTGGTTTAATTTCCAGCCCCAGCATGGTGGTTCACAGCCATCTGTAAATAGTCCCGGGGGATTCAACACTTTTCTGGTGTTTTAGGGCACCAAATATGCATGTGGTATGCAGACATTCACGCAGGCAAAACACCTGTATATTAAAAACATTTTTTTTAAATGCATTGTAAAAATTAGCTCAAAGGAAATGTCTGCTCTCTATACATCATCTGTCCGTTAGCTCAGGGCACAGAACTTGAAAGTTGCTATATATAAGTAACAATTGTGTAGTTTTGAAGGTCATGGTTTACTAACAGTTCTTAGAATGAAGTATAGAATCTCTGTGGACTATTGTTCTGAACAGTCTCCTTTACCAAGTGTGTAGAACTGTAGGTGAGGTCATTTGCTCTATAACGTCCATGTGTTTGTTTACACAGATTGACTTGGAAAGCATCTTTTCACTTAACCCTGACCTTGTACCTGATGAAGACATTGAGCCCAGTCCAGAAATACCTCCACCCTCGTCATCCTCAAAAGTTAACAAAATTGTAAAGGTTAGTTAGGGGCAAGTGCACATGTGTGTGTGCTGATTGAGGCTGGTAGGTGATGAAGAATATGTATAGTATGTCTAAGTATTGATTGGTTCATTTTTTAAAAGTTTTTTCCACCATTTGTATCAGTGCAGGTCATATGTACCTTCATAAGTCACGTTGTCCAGTTCACAATTCAGAACATTCTTTAGATCAGATCATAAAATATCTTGATCATAAAATAATTAGAATTTTTTTGGCATTGATAGCTTCTCTGGAGAGATGAGTAAAAGCTATTTTCTTGTCAGTGTTGAATGAAAACGTACAAGATAGCTTTTTATTAAGAATAATAAATATTCTGGCTTCCCCGGGAGTGGTGGCGCACACCTTTAATCCCAGCACTTGGGAGGCAGAGGCAGGCGAATTTATGAGTTCGAGGCCAGCCTGATCTACAGAGTGAGTTTCAGGACAGCCAGGGCTACACAGAGAAACCCTGTCTCGAAAAAAAACAAAAATAAAACAAAAAACATTCTGGTTTCTAATTTTAAAATGATGAGAAATGGTAAGCGTAGTTTGCCTACCTGTGTGTTGTTGAGGAGAAACTTTAGAGTAATGCTGCGTCCTCCGTAGCAGCTGTAGCTCTGCAGAGTAAAGATCCATTAAAGGCAGCTCTGCTTCCTTCTCTTGAAACTCTGACCTGTTAGTAGACTGCATGAAAATAAAACCAGAGAGTCCTGCCAAGTTGTTGAACCTGGACTTCTTAACGTTTGATTAAATGGCATCTACTGATTCTGCCTTGTGCAGGTACTGTGTTGGAACACACAGATGAGTTTGACGTGGCTTGCAATGTATAGGAAATCCATATTTTACAAGGAAAACATGCATAAACATGCAAATGTATTATAGAGACTTAACCATCTATTCTGTTTTGAAATTACATATGTGAGTGTAAATCAACGTTTCTGTTTGTATAACAAACAAAGTGAGAGTTACTGCGAAAGGTCCTTAATATGCATGGAATGTTTCCATATACAGCTTCAGAGCCTTAATGTCTTGGCATAGTTTTATCTGCCACTTCCCAGTCCATGTTAAATTCAAGCCCAATAATTCTCCCTTGCCTTGGCCTCCTACCACTGCGCTCTCATATACCTCCAGGCCTTAGGGTGTGGTTAATCTTTGCTTTCCTTTCAAATTACTTGCTGAAGTTTAAAAATTTTGGTTTCTGGGCTCCACTTTGGGAGATAATAACACTCTCCAAATAATACCTAATCTAATTTGAATGTGTGATTGAATATAACTAAATTATTTGCTGTGTGTTTGTTTTTTAAGTAAATTCACTCTTAGTATCTATATAAATTGGAAATGAGTTGGTTGCCTTAATCTCTGCAGTAGTCAAGTCTTTGAAACCTGTAATGAATTCTTTTTAGGATAACTGGCCATGTTTGTTTCATAGTAATTTGACACTTGATCTGAATAAAGGAATCAATACTGATTACCTCCTTAGATCCAAAGATGTCGTTTACCACCAGTCCCTCAATCCGAGATCAAAGGTGCTCCAGAATCCATGGTTTTAATTTTTATTTATTATTTTGTGTGAAAACAGGTGTGTGCATGCCCTGACATTCAGGTGGCACTCAGAGGACCACTGTCAGTCGTTAGTTCTCACCTCCTACCTTGTATGCTCTGGACTCTCTGTCTTGCTGTAGGAGTGTTGGGATTGCAGGAACACACCACCACATTTGACTATTTTTTGTGGGGATAGGATTGACTTGTGCAGAAAGTGACTTTACCTGCTGAGCCATCTTGCCAGCCTCCAAATGCAATTTTTTTTTCTTTTTGAGAATAAACATTAGATCACAGAAAAGAAATCCCACATATGTGATGAATTTCAGTCAGAATGAAGCTGCGTCAGAAATATTACACAAAATGATCTTGAGGGAAGTTGGAGGTCCCCGAGTAAGAGCACTTACACTGCTGTCATTGGATTTCAGTTCATGTAACTAAGTAGAAAAAGCTGCTGTGTGCTGTGACCCTTGTAACTGCAGCTCCATGGGAGGCAGATGGAAGGATTGCTGGGGCTTGCTGGCTGTCAGCCTAGTTCCAGGTTCAAGTGAGAAACCCTGACTCCAGGAGTAAGGTAGAACATGACGTCAGATGCCAGATACCCTTCTCGGTTACACACACACACACACACACACACACAGAGTCTTCAGGCTCTGTGTATTCAAGGTATATATGGAACATAAATGAATGTGCATTTAAAGTTGAATCCTATCACCAAAGTACCTGACTTGACACACATGTGAGCACATACACAAACACTCTAAGATGCGAACAAGTGCAGAGCATTTCTGGTCCAGTGCTTTTCAGATAAGAGATCCCCCAACCTGTACATAGATTTGACAAGAGAGAATATGGCATAGTTACTTAGCCTCACTTCAGAGTCTCTTCTGAAATGGCAGTCGCAATAAAAATGGTTTCTGACATCTGCTCTGATTGTAGAGGATCAAACCTGAGCATCAGAGGACCTTCCAGTGTGCTTCAATGATTATCTCTATAGCCTGAGGAGCAAGACTACAAAGTTTCCTTCCTCCACCTCTTCTCTTTCTCCCTACCCTCTGTGGGGTATGGGTGTGGGTGTGTTCATTTCTGAGTAATGATGAAAAATTGTATCACGGAACTCTTTAAACGGGATTTCTACATTTGACCTGAGCTTGGGATTAAGAAAATAATGATTCTGTAGAGTTGTGTGAAACTGAGATGAATAAGGTCTTTAGAGCAAAATCTTTCTCATATTCCTTAATGTATGAGGAATTTGGATATATAAATCTCCTAAAAGACACTGGCTATTGATGAATTAGCATTTTTTATTATTTATAGTTTTTTTTTCCATTTGGTTTTATGCTACTATTGTCTATTTGCTTTCATTTAATTAAAAGTAGCTGAGGTGATGAGACTTGATTGATGATTCCGAGGTGAGGAATGGAGGGGGTAAAAGATGAGTAAATACTGTTTTTTTCTGTAGAACCGGCGGACTGTGGCAGCTATTAAGAATGACCCTCCCCCAAGAGATAATAGAGGTAAAGTAAAACTTTATCCCTTAAGCTGTCATCCTGACTTTTTAGCATGGCTTTGATAAGGTACATCGGAAGTCTTTATTACCCTTGGCATTTGTACATGGCTAATTTTAACATTGGTGTTCCTGATTTCCTAATAGCTCAGTAGTATTAATAATCTTTCTCTAGTTTAAGAAATATGAACTACTCACGGTGAGGCATGCCTATAATTTGAGTACTCAGGAGACCGAGGCAGGAAGATCCCTACAAGTTAGAAACTAATCTAGTCTATATAGGGGATTCTAGGTTAATAGGGCTACAAAGCAAGACTCAATAAAACAAATCAAAAACAATTTAAATATGTGGTGACTAGAGACTCAGCAAAATATGTACTGTTTATTCAATTTACTCAATTTTGAAAACTCGAGCAGGGCATTAAAGAATGAGGAGGGATTCAGGTGGTGATGGTGTCACAGGTGGATTTCATTATCACTGGCTTGAACATCGTTTCTGACTAAGACTTTGAGAAAGTTTAATGGTTAGCTTTGGAGTTGGCAAAAGAAAGTTTTTATTTTTATTTTATTTTATTTATTTATTTATTTATTTATTTATTTTTTTAGAGACACGGTTTCTCGACAGCCCTGGCTGTCCTGGAACTCACTTTGTAGACCAGGCTGGCCTCGAATTCAGAAATCTGCCTGCCTCTGCCTCCCAAGTGCTGGGATTAAAGGTGTGCGCTACCACGCCCGGCTAAAAGAAAGTTTAAATGAGCATAAATTATTGTTGACTTGGAGTTTCACAGCCAGGATACATAGACAAAACTAGCTTCTCTTACTGTTCATTAGTTCAGAACTACAGTACAGTTGTATCTCTCTGTATGCATGGATGGTAGTACAAGACGGGCCGGAAGCACCAGAGAAAGAAGTAGAGAGGAGAAAGCCCTTTC
Source organism: Mus caroli (assembly GCF_978045245.1). Classification (NCBI taxonomy): domain Eukaryota; kingdom Metazoa; phylum Chordata; class Mammalia; order Rodentia; family Muridae; genus Mus; species Mus caroli. The sequence goes on from NW_028227270.1 coordinate 14,493,942, forward strand.
ATCACTACCCTTCAGATCGTTTAAGAATTGATGTAACTTGGTAAATAAATATTCTGAGCCTGGGTGCGTTTGAGACGGGTTCTCTTTAGTCCAGGTTTGTCTTGAACTTGATGGACATCGGAGAATGATCCTGAGTTCCTGGTCTTTGTGACTCTGGAAAGTACTGCTATTCAATGTGCAGCACCTCACCGAGCTTTCTGTTTATATTTAAGTCCCTTTTGCATTGTTCTGGCATCTACAGTGGGGAGATACTCTACTGAGGATTTGTATATTGGGGAGAAAAGAATGGGCTGTAAGAAAGATCGGAAGGACTTTTACACTTGATTTCTGTGTATCTGAATTGTGTATTTATTTTAAAGATGAGAATGCTTTTATATTGCACGTATATTCTAGGGAATGTTTACATTCCGGAATTTTAAGATGGGTTTTAGGTATTTAGTTTTGTAGCTAAAATCATACCAGTTTTTGTTTGCATTTTAAGACTAGTATTTGTAACTTATGAAATCTATGCTGACCACAAACTCAGATCTGCCTGCCTCTTTTCTTGATGGAAATATTACTTTAAAAATATCTTTTAGTTGTGTCAATTTATTGAGTTGATTGACTACTTTTGGTAGCTTTAAGACCATTTGTAGAAAGGTTGGCAGTTTGCTAAATGTAATTTATTTAAATGATTGACTGATTGATTGATTTTATTGTGTTTTTTCATTTGAGATAGGGCTTTTCTGTTTCACTTTGTAGATCTGGCTGTCCTCGAACTCAACAAGATCCACCTGCCTCAGCCTCACGAGTGCTGGGTTTAAAGGTGTGTGCCACCACCTCCTAGCACTTATTGCATTTTTCAGGCAGGGTCTCATTATTACCTGTACTGGTCTCAACCATGTATTGATTGTCCTGCCTCAGCCTACCAAGTGCTGGGTATAGGTATGAGCCATTGTGGCTGGCATGAGGGTACAGTTTGTATATCAGATTTGATATGAGGATGTCTTTTTCTTTTACCATGATTAGCTTTTAACTTCCTGAATTAACTTTGTTTTCTAGTGGTTGGTTCAGCGCGCGCACGGCCTAGTCAACTTCCTGAGCAGTCATCTTCTGCACAACAGAATGGTAGCGTTTCAGATATATCTCCAGTTCAAGCTGCAAAAAAGGAGTTTGGCCCTCCTTGTATGTAAATACTGTATCAAGGACTCAGTCATTTTAGGCATACATGTAGTCTCTCTTGGTCAGCCTTACAAGTTCCTATGTAGTAAGCAATCCAATACAAACTTGGATAAAGATTGCATTTTGCCAACAAATTTTAATTTGTGTTTAGTACTTTAGTCAGTTAATTGGAGATATATAACATTTTATGTGAGGTTATAACAGTTGTTTTGAACTTAAAATTCTGGCTAGGTTTTTTTATTTTTATTTTTTTGTTTTTGTTTTGTTTTTTGATTTTAGAAGAAAATTATTCTTCTTGATCATTTCAATTTGAAGGTCTGTGATCCTAAACCAAGAGATGACATGTATCAGTGTGTTCCAGTCATTTCTCTTGACTCATCTGTATAATGTCCTGTTCTTGCTTTTGTTAAAGCAGCTTATAAGTAAAATTCACCTAGGTGTTTGCCATGCTTCATCATTGTGAACTCTGTGTGTGTGTGCTGAAATTGCTCATAAAATATCTATATGTTGAGTGTAATTATATAAATAGAAAACTGTGCTTCAGCTCATCTTTTTCCTTTTAGCACGTAGAAAATCCAATTGTGTGAAAGAAGTAGAAAAATTGCAAGAAAAACGAGAAAAAAGGAGATTGCAACAGCAAGAACTTAGAGAAAAAAGAGCCCAGGTTTGTAATGTGACTTCATAATTTTATTTATTTGTTTGTTTGTTTGTTTGTTTATTGGAGAAAAGATTAGGGTATATCAGTGAAAGTAGTTGATTTTAAAATAAGTTTAAGGAATTCCTTAAGTTGATATATAAGAATAATGTAAAGTTTTTAAATAAATTACTGCTACAGATTTTTCATTGCATTCACTTACTGTTATAGTTTAGTATTACGTGTTAGCCCTAAAATTGGTTATCTTCTTGAAAGTAAGCATTTGTGTGTAGAATCATAAATTATGTTATAATATTGAAAACTTGTAGGCTTTTATTTAGAAAGATCTGCATGAAAATAGAAAGCTTTGGAAAACTACCCACAATAGATATAAATTTAAAATTGGACGTGTCTTGGTTCAACTAGATATGGTGAAATTGGACAAACGATTTTGTATTTTGATTCATTGTAGATACAGCGAATGGGTCTCTATTGTGTTGTTCTTTCATTCTCTTCAGTTGTCAGCAAATATTTAGTAGCTAGAAAATCTTTACATATTAAAAATTATCATATCTGTATCATGTTTATTATTTGTTTTGTTTCTATTTAGTCATAGAATGTTTCCTGTATAATGTAAAGTATCAAGCTGTTTTTTAATAGTATTTTCAAGTACCCTTAATTGTGTTGAGCACAGTTCCTGTGTTTTATTGTAGAATTATAAACCTGACATAGTATTCAACTGAATAAGTCGGTTTACACCTTAAAGTTACCTAAGACTGTCTACTGAAGTAAATACTAGAGAGCTAGGCGTGATAGTGCAGCGAGTGCATTCCCAGCACTTGAATTGGTAAGGGAGGGGGATTTGAAGTTCAAGGCCTCTTCACAGCTCCATAGTGAGTGTGAAACCAGCTTAGGTTTACCTGAGACCTGATTCCAGAAGACTAATAAGTCTATTGATGCTTAGCGTCGAGGAAGTGCCACCTGCCGTTTCTTGGGGGAACTTCATAATACTTAAGCACCCCAGCGAGCTCTTAATTCCTTCTTCACATCCTGCCGCTTACCTGGCGGTTGCTGTCCTTTTATAGAGATGAGCTATTGACAGTTTAAAAATCTTCAGTGTACTCAGAGTGTGAGTAGAAAAACATGACTTGAGGATTAGTGATTTATTCATTGCAGGAAGGCATGACTGTGGCTTTTTGTAATTTAAATGAAACCAGTGTTGAATTTAAAATAAATTGCAGTTCAGAATTCAGAACTGAATTTCAGAATTGAAATTCAGAATTCAATTCCTTGATTTTTTTTTTCAATGTTTAAAATGTTATCTTGGTTTTGAGCCACTTAGCAAGCACCTGGGAGGGAGAGGCAGGAGGACAGAAGTTCCAGGTCAGCCTGGACTACATGAAACCCTGACTCAAAACAAAAAAGCAAACAAATTATGTTTGCTTGTACAATAAACAAATTATCAGTGACATTGTCCATATTAAAATAGCAAACGATCTTTATGTTCTGTGTCATATTGACTTTTGTTGTTTTGTTACATCTTGTCTATCTTAGAGTTAACAGAGAGGGGAAATGAATTTAAACAAATCCATATTGTAATTTATTTTTAAGACTATTTATAATTAAAAACAGGACATTGATATTCAATTAAACATGCTTTCATCTGCAGACCAAATTTGTACAGAATCCTTTAATGTGTTGAGGATAGCAGTGGCTTAGGCAGAGAAAAAAAAATAGTAGCAGTGCTTGGAGAGTTGAGTAGTGATGGGTGAAGTCGTTCTGAGAGATGGGGCGTAGAATGTGCTTCCTTCCGCAGCTCAGCCTTTCTAGGGGTCTCTGCCAGTGTCTTAGAGTGCTCTTCCATTGTTGCATTTTCTGACATAGTTAAAGGAGATATATTACAGATGATTCTCTTAAACAGTTAAAGGGTAGTTTTAGTGAGGAAACGTTGGAGTTCACCACATAATTGTGTTATTTATGTGAAAGTCATTTTGAACACATTAATATGAATTTGGAAATTATGTCATAGTTTTAGTTTTACTTGGAGTTTGGTAAACAAATGGCATGTCTCATTTGCAATTTTCAAAATTATATGCAACACATACTGTCTAATTATAAGTTTCAAATTCTGTTTTCCATTAGGATGTTGATGCTACAAATCCAAATTACGAAATTATGTGTATGATCAGAGACTTCAGAGGGAGCTTGGATTACAGACCCCTAACAACAGCGGATCCTGTAAGGTCCTTTTGTATTATTACTCTGAAGGTGTCATACTATAAATAAAAACATTCATATTTACTAATTGTATAGTTTATTTACCTGTATGGTTTTGTATTTCCTCATGAGGTTCAGTTCCTGTATTTTCCGAAATCATGACTCATCTATTTTTTGTTCATCTTCATTAGTTTTAATATTAGAAGTGCTGTCTGCATCGCTGCTCCTTGTAGGCAAAGTCTCCTTGTTTTCTGTTTTCTGATGCCTGCACATCAGCTAGGGAGTCCCTAAGGAGACCTTCACACAGGATTTAAACTCAGTTCTAGGCTTGCTTAACTTTAGTTAAATCATTCTAATTTACTATTAAACTCATTTGTTATTTTTAAATACACATTATTCTGGCTTTAGCTCTTAAAGGGCTGTGATAGACCAGAATTGCAGTGCTGAAACTATTCTGTAGTTTCATTACCTGCTGCAGAATGGAGCTACTTTTCCAGGAGAGGTGATATTTCACCTATCGTATATAGAATGTTTGCTTACAAAAAACATTGTGTTAGGCAGAATGTTATAGGTCCAGATAGATTTCTTATTCATAAGTGTATATTATTCTATATTTTAGACCTTGTTACACTGCCAGATATTTCAGCTGTTGCACCTCCTGAGCTCATGGTTTTAGTTCAGGCAATTTGTCAAACCCTTTTTTTTTTTTAAGAAGATTTATTTATTTATTATATGTAAGTTCACGGTAGCTGTTTTCAGATACTCCAGAAGAGGGCATTCGATCTCATTGCAGGTGGTTGTGAGCCACCATGTGGTTGCTGGGATTTGAACTCAGGACCTTCGGAAGAGCAGTTGTTGCTCTTAACTGCTGAGCCATCTCTTCAGCCCATCAAACTCTTAAAATAGGACTGATGATAGGAAATTATTCCAAGAAATCATGTATTGAAAGTAATTTATATCTTTAAAATTTTAAAATAAGCTATGTCATTAATGGGGCTGGAGAAGTGGCTCATCTCCCAGTCTTAGGAGCACGTCGGCTGTGTGAAGGATGCAGTTTGGGTCCTCAAGGTGTCCAGCAGCACTGTGTCAGGCCCTACCCACTGTACCTGGAGCTCCAGGGGAATCCAGCATTCTTTTGTACATAGCTATAATATGTGCATATAATTAAAAATAAAATAGGTTTGTTTTTTTGTCATTCATAAAATTGTAGTTAATTTACTCAGTAATATGAGAATACTGTAGTTTTGCTTGTTTGTTTGTTTTGCTTTGTTTTTTCCTGTTCTTTGCTAACAACGTGACCTACAATAAACGTTTTGAAAATATGCCACTTTGTAGAATAGAAATGTTTACTTTTATTGTATCATCATGTCTTGAGATGAATGGATGGTACTTTCTTAATAAGAACTAGTGCTAAGAATAATACTGGGCTGGAGAGATGGCTCAGCAGTTAAGAGCACTGGCTGCTCTTCTAAAGGTCCTGAGTTCAAATCCCAGCAACCACATGGCGGCTCACAACCATTTGTAATAAGATCTTCTGATGTGTCTGAAAACAGCTACAGTGTACTTACATATAATAAGTAAATAAATAAATCTTTAAAAAAACAATAATCTAAGAATTTTATTTACAAGTAATAGTTTATCAAAAAGTTTTCTTAGTGTTAAATTCTAGTAATTAAAAATTGTGCAATGCTAACTTGTTTTTTAAAGCTTAACCACCATAATTGTTAAGTAATTTCTAAAAACCATAGCTTATTTTTCATTGCTTTTTATAGCACTTATAAGTCAGTGAAATAATGTTTTTGAATTCCTAGATTGATGAACATAGGATATGTGTTTGTGTAAGAAAACGACCACTCAATAAAAAAGGTATGTGGCTTTGTAGAGAACTCAATTTAGAAGTCGGGCATGATAACACATTTTTGTGATCCCAACACTGGGGAACCTCAGGGAGATGGACTGTGAATTCCAGGATAGCCTGGACGATGTTGTAAGACTTGATCTAAAAACACATGGAAGCTGGGCGTGGTGGCGCACACCTTTAATCCCAGCGCTCGGGAGGCAGAGGCAGGTGGATTTCTGAGTTTGAGGGCAGCCTGGTCTACAGAGTGAGTTCCAGGACAGCCAGGGCTACACAGAGAAACCCTGTCTCGAAAAAAAAAAGCCCACATGGTTTAGTAGGATTGCTGACTGCCAGTCCTTAGGATCCCTGAGAGCCAGTGGTGGAGGATGGGAACTGACTTGTAACAGATTTTTCTCTTATTTCCACATGCATACCACACCCTAGTGTGTGTGCATACGTTCGCACACAAAATTAAAATAGTTTTTTAGAAACCTCAAATCATTCTTTTTTTAAATTTGGTTCATTAGATCAACTGCTGTGAAAAATACTGAACATTGATTTTTGTTTATTCTTTTAGAAACTCAAATGAAAGATCTCGATGTAATCACAATCCCTAGTAAAGATGTTGTGATGGTCCACGAACCCAAACAGAAAGTAGACTTAACAAGGTACTTGGAAAATCAGACATTTCGGTTTGATTACGCCTTTGATGACTCAGCTCCTAATGAAATGGTTTACAGGTAAGTGAATTTGTTTTAAATTAAAATTATTTTCTTACAATTTTATTACTTCCTTGACAACTTAATGTTGTTCTTAGCACAGCCCTCCAGGAGTGTAACATGGTTTCTTATTCTGACATTAATTTAAGAAAATGTAAGAAACTCTTGCGTTTTAACATGTGATCTCTGTAATACTTCAAAAGATTAGTTTTTGTTTTGTTTCTTTCTGGGAGTGGAGGCACTGAGGAGGCGCTGCAGAAGGCTCTCTCGAGTTTGAGGCTGGCCTGGTCTACATAGCAAGCTCAGGAACACGTAGACTCCTGAAAGTTAGTGTTTATGCTAATTAGTAGTTAATTTGCACAGCTCATAGACACACATGGATGTGATATTTCCAGTAGGGGTTGAAGATTCCGTTTTGCATTGAGAACACTAGCCGTTCTTCCAGAAGACTTAGGCTGACTTCCCAGTCCCAATGTAGCTGACAGCCGCCTGGAACCGCAGTCTCAGGTTCTCTAAGATGCACTTCTGCTATCCCTGAGTGCTGCACTCCTATGACACAGAGATACCCGTTGGCAAAACACTTGTCTACATAAAATAAAAGGAAAGAAAATATTCTAGGAAGTACTATCATAAGTAATGGTATGTAGTGCACAGAAAACATAAATTTTTCCATTTAATCCTTGTACTAATAAATTTGAAACACTTATGTACTAATTACTAATTAGTCCAAATCTTTACCTAGTGTGTATTTACAAATAAAAGTTTAAAATCTTGTGCAAAACCTACTTAAATTTGCTTATTTTTTTTTTAATCATCTTTAACTTTGATGGTTGTTTTAGTGAATGGCATTTTTAGTTTACATTCAACTTATTGGAGTCAAACTTGCACATATGAAGTAGACATCCTAAATTTTTATGTTATGTTGATTTTTGATATAAATATTCTTATTTTTAATAGTTATAACAGATTTTTACAAAATCGCTATTATATTCCATGTAGAAACATCTTTGCATTTATTTGGATGCTATGGTTTAGTTCCTAACTTCATTATATAAAAATTCTCAGAAAACAAATTAGAGCTAGTAAGAATTGTAAGACTTGAAAATGTTAGCAGTGAAGTGCTGTTAGATGAGTGCCAGGGATCCTACACCAGTAGCCTGGGATAAAGTTAAAGGGCATTGGAATACTAACTAGGCAAAGTGTAATACTACACTTTGAAATATCTATCTAAAATGGGAATTATAATCAAAGCTGGTAATTGTTTTTTAGCTTTCTTCAAATCTTTCTTCCTTCCCTATTTTAAAGTATAAGTCTAGGTTTTGTAATAGTTTTTGAGTGCTGATATAGGTATTTTTGTAGAATAGATTTAATAAACATTTTGGGCTTCACCCTGTATTTATTTATACCTAACTTTACTAATACAGAACCCTTGTCCTCTGGTTTAACTGTGTGGACTGAAGACATCACACAGTTTTTGACCTGCGCATTCTTCCGATTTATTCATAGTTCATTAAACTAGAACTTTTGCCTGCCCTTCTCCTTCTCTACCTTTTTCAGGTTTGCTTTGAATATATGAAGCGTTGTTTGTTTTCTAGCTGATTCATGCTTTGCTCAATAAAGAAGCATTTCTTACCCTTTCACACTTTTCCATTTTAATTACATCAGTGAATCTTATCAATTTATGTTTTTATTTTTCTTCGAGACAGGGTTTCTCTGAGTAGCCCTGGCTATCCTGGAACTCACTCTGTAGACCAGGCTGACCACAGAGACCAGACTCAGAAATCCGCCTGCCTCTGCCTCCCGAGTGCTGGGATTAAAGGCATGTGCCACCACTGCCTAGCTTAATATATTTCTTAAAAGCTGTAATTTTTGCCATTTTAAATTTTTGCCAACTAAAAGCTCAGTGTTTTATAATTGATTTATATTCATTTTCCCACTCATAAATTAGTCTTCCATGTTCAGCATTTGAAGCAAATTTGGAAAGGTGAAAGGCTAGATGTTATAAGCTTATGAGGTAAAAAAAGCAACCACAAGAAAATATTATTTTGAGCTTTTGACATCTGTTATTCTATGAAACTATGGACTGTTTTCCAAGCTTGTTATGATACTCAGTTCAAGTGGTTGGACCAAGAACAAGCTCTGTTGCACTCCCTGAATCCAAAGATGGACCCAAGAAAGCTCATGGTGGGCTCTGCTGCCAGTGACAGACTACTGCTTTCTGGATCCCGGAGAAACCACAGCTGAGAAGCTGCTCAGCAGACACATGAGTTACAACTAAAACTGAAGTGCCTGTAGCCGGAAGAGGTCAACAGGGAGGGCCCAGTTCTCTATTACACCTGACACACATTATACATGAACGCCAAGAAGTTGAAAAAAATTGGGCTATAAAGTTTTGCCTCGCCCACCATCTTCACCTGGCTTCATGCCCACCAACTACCACCTTCTTAAGCATCTGGACAAATTATTGGAAGGAGACCACTTTCACAGCCAACAGATTGCAGAAAATACTGGCAGGCGTTTGTATAATCCCAAAGCAAGGGTTTATTTTAACACTGTAAGAATAGACAGAAAATGGCCCCAAAATATGTTTTCATGTTTCCTATTTTTCTTGGTAAATGTGTTTGGATTTAAAATTCATGGTCCAAAGCAAGTTTGTGTTGTTTGTTTGTTTTTACCAATCTAATATGTAAACTTCTGCTATATTTTGTTGCTTTTCTAAATATGTATTTAGACAATATGTGTTTTGGGTTGCTTGTCTAAATATGTATTTGTGACACCGTTTTTCCTTTTCCTTTTAAGGTTTACTGCTAGGCCACTAGTGGAAACAATATTTGAAAGGGGCATGGCTACATGCTTTGCTTATGGGCAGACTGGAAGTGGGAAAACTCATGTAAGTAGTTTGATAGAAGTTATATCCTGCTGTGATGCTATAGTCTCCCTCTTACAATTTAATTACACAGCCTAAAGTTATTGGTCATGTGTTTGTGAATGTAGAGGCCAGTCTACAACCTTAGGTGTTACCCTTCTGATGCCATCCAATTCGTTTTTTGAGACAAGTTTCTCATGGGCCTGGAACTACCAAGTAAGCTAGACTGGCTGTCCTGGAAGCCCTGGGCATCTGTTTGTCTCCACTTTCACAACTCTGGGATTATAATCATGTAGTTACATTATGCTTGGATTATTTTACATGGCTTCTGGGAGATAGAACCCGGGTTCCCATATCTGTGTGGCCAGTACTTCATGGTCTGAGTTATCACCCCAGCCCCAAGACCTAAATTCTTAGAATCTATCCCTGAATAGGTCTATTTTTTCATTTTCTTTCCAAATGTAGACTATGGGTGGTGACTTTTCAGGAAAGAACCAGGATTGTTCTAAGGGAATTTATGCATTAGCAGGTAAGTGTCCTTTGTGTACATAGCTTATGATATTCTTGAATATTATTCAGATCTGTTTGAATAAGGGTTTTTATTTTCATTTTTGTATACACAAATATATAATTTGTGTATTTGTATATATAAATAATTATATACACAACATATTAGATCAACTGTTCAATTTCAGATTATTTGAAAAGAAATGTGAGGTCATGGTCAGGCATGGTAGCACATGGTAGTACTGTAATCCTAGTACTTAGAGGTGAAGGCAAGATCATCCGGGTTCACAGCCGTCCTTGGCTGCATAGCAGATTTGAGTCCAGCCATGGCTATCTGAGATCCTGTTTCAAAAAAGACAAAGTCATAAAAGAAATGTAAGATTAAGCTCTTGGTGACAAAAAAAAAAATCTTAAATAAATATAATCTATTAGAGATTATTACTGTAAATTATGCAGTGGCTAATTGTTACTGGATCATACACACACACATACACACTCACAGCTCTTGAGATAGGTGCTCATGTGTTTCAAGCTGACCTCAATCTTCCTATGTAGCTTGAGGATTACCTTGAATTTCTCTCTCTTCCTTAACATCCGAATGCTGGGATGATAGTGGGGTGTATCAGTACGCCTGGGCGCTGCAGACTGATCCCTGGGTTTTGTGCATGCTAGCCAGACACTACCAACTGAGCTTCATCATGACCTCTTTCAAGGATAAATAGGAGCATCCTTCCATGGAATGTGAAAAAGAATAACTTCTTTTACAACTTTATTTTTCAAACTAATATTTTAATATTTTTATTGACACTATTAACCTAATATTAACTGATTCTTCTAAAAATAGAAAAGAAATTTATAAAATTGCTGTATCTTAACAAACTTCGTATGTGAAATTTTCAACAGCTCGCGATGTCTTTTTAATGCTGAAGAAGCCAAACTATAAGAAACTAGAACTTCAAGTATATGCAACATTTTTTGAAATTTATAGTGGAAAGGTATGTTTTGTTTTCTTTTGTGTATGGGAGTGGGTATATGAGTGCATGTATGTGGGTATGCATGTGTGTAGGCTACACATGTGTAGATGTAGAGGCCAGCAGTCAGCCTCAGGTGTTATGTCACGGGAGCTGTACTTGTTGTATTTTTGAGCTGTGGCCTGCAGCTGAACAGTTAGGATAGGCTAGATGGCCACTGTGCCTCAGGGTCTCCATGTGCCCAGTACTGTGGCTGATGGACTGTTTTATTTTGGGGGATCAAACTCACGTCCTTGTACTCGCTTGGCAAGCACTTTACCAGCTGAGTTGTCTTCTAGTTCCCAGACCTCTGTAAAAAAAAACAGACAGACAAGCAAGCAAGCAAACAAAAAGTGGGGGCTGGAGAGATGGCTCAGTGGCTGAGCACCGACTGCTCTTCCGAAGGTCCTGAGTTCAAATGTCAGCAACCACATGGTGGCTCACAACCATCTGTAATGAGATCTGACTCCCTCTTCGGGTGTGTCTGAAGACAGCTACAGTGTACTTACATTAAATAAATAAATAAATAAATCTTTAAAAATGTGGTTTTTTATATGTGTGTGAGATACATATATATATATATACACACACACACACATATATATACACACATATATACATATGTATTTAACGTGTCTATTCATATATATTGGCCATTTTAAAGTATACAGTTTGGTGGTATTAAGTATACTGTTTTGCTTTGTGACCTCCACTACCACAAGATTTATATGATTGTAAATATAATAGTTGATGTCTTTTTAAGCTTTCAATGTTGGACATTGTTCTGAAAATAATAGTCTTATTACTTTTAGACTCCCTTTTGTAGAGGTGATTTCTTAAAGCTAGTTTTCTAATTCAAATATGGCTTTCTACAGGTGTTTGACTTATTAAATAGGAAAACAAAATTAAGAGTACTAGAAGACGGGAAGCAGCAGGTCCAAGTGGTGGGGCTGCAGGAGCGGGAGGTGAAGTGTGTGGAGGACGTGCTGAAGCTCATCGACATAGGCAACAGCTGCAGGTGAGCCTCACAGCGGCTCTGCCAGGTTAGCTGGTTTATCGTACCAGCAAAGCCAAAAGCCAAGACTACGGAGAACATGTAAATAAAAGTGTTGATGTGTCACTGTGTCCTTAATCACATTGTAGAACATCTGGCCAAACATCTGCAAATGCACATTCATCTCGGAGCCACGCAGTGTTCCAGATCATTCTAAGAAGGAAGGGGAAACTACATGGTAAATTTTCTCTCATTGACCTGGCTGGGAACGAAAGAGGAGCTGACACATCCAGTGCAGACCGGCAAACCAGGCTTGAAGGTGCTGAGATTAATAAAAGCCTCTTAGCACTCAAGGTAAATAAAATGTGATTGTGAAAGGCCTTTTACTTCTGACCTTAAGTTTGATTACTCCGTTGTAAAACACCTGTATTACCTTGTAAAAGAGAAGGTTTACAAATTTAAATTGTCATGCTGGAAGTTACAGATTTTATTGTATGTAGAATTTTTCCATGCACATATTTTTATTGTTCTTAAACAAGTTAAAGGAAAAAACCTGCCAGGCCATTTCTGCGGTTGCTCAGCTAGATTGTAAAAGGGCTATCGGTAGCCTGGCTTTTGTAGTGGGGCAAACAACTATGGAATTGAGCTAAGAAAAATTTCCCATCAAGACCCAAAAGGGAGGTCTCCAGTGTCCCGTCTGGGTCTTTGAGAGAGCTCCTTTACCCTGCTGTATTTGCCTCTTAAAGGGGGTCGGAGAAGGTGAAATGGTTTCAAACAAAAATAAAAACCAGAATACTGTTCCCAAAAGCAAACAAGCGAAACTTGGGTCAAAATACTTATTATATTTTTTTCCCTGACTAGAAAATCAGAAATAGGAAGGATTACAATAAGGTCACTGTAGCTTTGGGTATTCCATTTTAAAATCTCAACTTCTTACAACTTTCCTGTTTCCTGAAATTTGAACACTGGATATGTTTTCAGGCTTTAGAATAATTGAGTTTTGTTTTTGTTGTTACTCATTTTCTTGAATTAATATGTAAGAAGCCATTGTTAAGTACTGTAAACCTTAGAATTTTCAGAGCTCATTAGGCCTTAAAAAACCTCAGTAAAATGTTGCTTAAAATGATTCTTTAATAAGGTGTAATTGATAAGAAATGTTTCCTTATTTTTTAGGAGTGCATCCGAGCCTTAGGTAGAAACAAACCCCATACGCCTTTCCGAGCGAGCAAACTCACTCAGGTGCTGAGAGATTCCTTCATAGGTGAAAATTCTCGTACCTGCATGGTAAGGTGGCTTTGGATTTGTTGTTGTTTGTTTGTTTGTTTTGGATTTGCTTTTATTTTTATCCTGAAGGAGTAAAATAAAAAAAGATATGGAAGTTTTAGATTTTTGCTAATTATAATTAATTATTCTTCTATTTAGATAGGTTACATTTAAGATGTGTCCCTACTAATTTGGTGGAAAGTGTTACATTGCAGCTATAACACTTTTCAACTCTAACATCTGAATACTTCATTTAGGAGATGTTAACTTACTCGCAGGTTCTTACTGCCCTGGTGGGGATGGTAACAAATATCTCTTCATGTGCTTCACTGTATTGCTTAAAGTTTGTTGTATTCATGGCAAGCTAGATAATCAACCAGAGGTTTGTGCAGTTATGTGTACAGTTAGAGCTTCTCCCTCAGTCGTCTTCTCTCTTTCTTATAGGACAGTTTGCCTTCCTCAGCTACTAGCTCTCCACTTGCAAACAGCCATTCACCAAGGAACCCTGGACCTTAGTAGTCCTGGGTGACATTACTGGGGTGTTGACTCTGGAAGAATACTGTCCCGTTAGTAAAGTAAAAATACATGAAGGTCCAGTCTGTGCTGTTCCTTTTTCTAAATGTTTGCCTTCAGTTTCTGCTGGATTTTAAATGACCTTGAGAAAACTTGTAACTAGATTCTATAATGGTTATACGTAATAAATAGATAGATCTTAGAGTTAGATACCAATATAAACATTTAAAAATAGATTGTAAGATTAGTTCTTACTGAGCTATTCATCTGGATTATTGTCTGGATTATTTATGATTTTATCTTTGCTTCCCCTTTATAGATTGCCACAATCTCTCCAGGAATGGCATCCTGTGAAAATACTCTTAATACGTTAAGATATGCAAATAGGTATGAAAGCAATTCCTACATTTTAACATTTGAAATCTAATACATTAGAGCAGTATATAGTGTGTCTCTGTGCCTGCTAGGGAAACCAGGCAGGGTGGCACAAACCTACAGTTGTAGCCTTTGCTGATACTGAGGCAGAGTGATCACCAGTGCCATGGTATTTCTAACCTTTGACATGGTCTATATCACAGATACCAGAGAACTCCATAGGGCAAGTTTTATCACAGTTTCTTTACATTTTCTTTAACATTATTCAAAATTGTTTTGTAAAATTGAAAAAATAAGTCGGAAAAATGTTGTATAATTAGATAAGACTGACATCTTTTATTAAAATTGACCTTTTTGTCCCAAAATGTGATTATATTTTTCCATTTCAACATGCTATGATTCATAATATTTTACTACATATCAGTGATAGAAATTCTTATATTATTAATTATTATATATTTGTATTATATAATAAATATTTTTATATATTATTAGAAATTAGGGACTTAATCTCTTAAACCCTGCTTTATCCTAGAACTATCTCTGATTGTATCCAGTTAAGTACACACATGTATAGGCATGCGTGTATTATTGATGGATAACAGTTCTTTCTGGTGCTGCCTAGGGATGATATCTTCTGTATACCAGGGACATTTCCAGCTTTAGTAAACAACTGAGTTGTTACACATGAACCAACACTGAGGACTAAGAGTGGTTATGCCTTATAGTTTCAGATGCCCTTGGATTCTGAGTTATGATAGAATTGCTATTTTGTAGTCCCTGTCCCCCACATATACTTTTATTGTTTGGAGTGATTATTTGCATAACTTTATAAATACATTTATATTTGAGAATCTGATACATGTGTACAGTATTTTGATGACACTCCACACACACCCCTCCCCCAAGTCATCTGGATCTACTCTTTGCTCCTGAAGGTTTAAATGTCTATAATGACGTTACACTTAAAATTTTCGCCTACAGATAAATTTCTTTATGGCCTACTTCTAATATGGAAATTGTCTTAATTTTTCTTCAGAAGCATTTTTTTTCTTGTTCAGTCAAAATAGAATTTATTTTCCATCTTTTTAAAAATATAAATTCTTACACATAGTAAAGTACTTAAAAACTGGCCAGGCAGTGGAGATGCGCGCCTTTAATCCCAGCACTGGGGAGGCAGAGGCAGGCAGAGTTTATTATCATTTGAAAAATCGCTTCAGCTGAAGCCAGGTGTTGGTGGTACATGCCTTTAATCCCAGCACCCAGGAGTCAGATGCAGGGGGATCTCTCAGCTAGGGCTATATATACAAACTCTAGATGGACAGCCTCCCCTTCCCCCCAAAAAATCTCTTAAGTTGAAACAAAGGAAGAATCTGGGAAGCAGCTCTTAAGTAGCTTCCAGAAAAGCTCTGGAAATGGCTCAAACCTATTGCTCCTTACTTTGAGGTCACCTGAGTTCTTTAAAATAATTTTGTTTTAAACAGTTGTTTTCATACCTATAAATGTACCTTTGAGTAACATTAATAGTTATATTTCGATTATTCTTTTTTTTTTGTTAAAGATTTATTTATTATATGTAAGTACACTGTAGATGTCTTCAGACACTCCAGAAGAGGGCGCCAGATCTTGTTACAGATGGTTGTGAGCCACCATGTGGTTGCTGGGATTTGAACTCTGGACCTTCAGAAGAGCAGTCGGGTGCTCTTACCCACTGAGCCATCTCACCAGCCCCTCAATTATTCTTTTAGACTTATATTGTGCTTCTTTTGTTTCAGCTGAGGAGATGTGTTCATGATAGTAAGGATTGTTAAGAAGCACTAGCTGATTGGCCGAGGGATGTAAATAACTCGGTGTTCGTGACTGCTAGCATAAAGTAGGCCCTGGGTTCTGTTCTCATTCCATGGGGAAAAAAATATACAAAAGTACAAAGTATAATAGCCACTTAAAATACAAAATATAATAGCTGCTTAAAAACATAGTAAAGCTTTAAGTAGGTTTAATTTTTAATAACTTTCAAAGTTTGGACATGAGTTCCTAGCTACAGATATTATTGTCTTTTAATTAATATTTTTAGTATGTAGGAGTTTTTAAAAATATTTAGGTGCTTTTTTTCAGAGTTACTCATGGAGGAATAGGGAATACTTTTTGTGGTAGATTCTTATTACAGAATCAAAAAAAAATTTTTGTTTTAGATAGCTGATAGAATTAAACCCCTCCATGTCTTAGAACTTTAGCCAAAAATATTCCTATTAACATAAAGTTACTATGTACAGTGAGATCTTAAGTTTTTCAGAGTTTTGACTACTGAGACCACAAGCTTGAGGTATTTTGCTAACCCAAGCTATCCCCCCATCTCACTGTGTGTCTGAGGATGACCTTAAATTCCTGCGTTCTTGCCTCTGCCTTCCCATTGCGGAACAGAGATGTGCACCATTGTGCCTTGCTAAGTATGGAGGGATTCTTCTTATATACTCTGTTGTCCTAGAGATTGTTCTAGGGCCTTGACCATTCTGGATAAATAAATGCTCTATAAGAAGCTACACCTCCAGCATGGAGAGTAAAGTATCTGCCTCCCTACTTCCTCTTTTCCTTATCTTTAGCGTGGTGCGATCCGTGACCATGCCTGTATTAAAGCACTGTTGAGTACTGAGAGAGTAATCTTCCAAAATCTCGACCACAGCACTTGGAAAACACTTTTTAGTCTATTTTAGTTAAAAGTATATATTTTAGAAGTGCTGTATGGGAGTTTGGGGATAGTTTATAACAAAGCATATTGGAGTCAACAATCAAGATGGTAAATCCAATTGAGTCAACTTATAAAATTGAGATGCACTGTGAGGTATGTGGCACTTGCCTTGTAAGCCTGGCAGGTCACAGGGGATGCAGGAGGATCAGGAGTTTACAGTCACCATTAGCTACACAGAAGCCTCCAAAAGAAAAAAAGGAAGCAAGATGGAACAGAAAGAATAGTGAGGGAGTGGCTGTTAGAAGAAGAAAAGCTGTACTAGATGCTCGTGACTCAGTTTTCTGAAGCAGAGGATATGCTTAGAGTGATTGATACACAGAATAGTTATTGATTGAAAGCTTGCTTTCTCACTTTGTATTTATTTTTTAGTGTCATTTTAGAAAATTAATTAGTATACATAGTATAGTTTGGCTTGCACAGGAGGATTTGTAATAGAGGAAAATTCTGTGGGTGACTCTTAAGAGTGTTTCTCAGTGAGGAGATTCTGAAGCTTGTAAGAAATACATACATACATACAGACAGACATGCACACATACATACATACATCCATACATAGATGCCTCCAGTAACAGGGTAAAGAAACAATCTGATACTAAACCTTCCACAGTGAATGGATAAAAGTAGAAGTTTGTGTGTATGTATGTTCGCTTGATCTGTATGAAATTAATAAATACTTAACTAGGTTTTGGCTTATGAAGAAATATATTTAGTTCAACCTAAGAAAAATAGAATTCAGATAGTATCTTAAATGGCACAGAAAGAATTTGGACTTGAGTAAGTTGTACTTTAGTTCCACCATATTCTTTCTGAATAACATCAAATGACATACTTAATTTATCTAAGTCAGTTTCTCATCTGTGAATTGAAGATAACCTAAGATTCTTACCATTCTATATATTGCCTAGAAATTATAAAATCTAGTACTTCAAAAATAACAGCTACTATAAAATGTCATGTGATGCAAGATGTATATAATTCAGTTAAATGCAACTGTTATAGTCATTAGCAAAAACATGTTAAAATTCCATTCCTAAAACATTTATTTCCCACATTCATAATCAGAGTCAGCAACCACAAAAACGTATCGTAAGCATCTTACCCTTACAGTCATATGGAGGCTTCCTAGCTAATACAGTTCTAAATGGGTGAGTCAGAGTTAACACATTGCAAACTCGGGATACCCTAAGACATTATAAGGAATTTCATTCGCATATCTGGTTTGTGGAGCACTGTAAAACCTGAGGTCTCGGGGCTGGGAAGATGGTTCACATGGTAAAGTGCTAGCTGCTCAAGCATGAAGATCTGAGGTTGGATCCCCAGCATGTATGTCAGAAGCTGAGCACAGCGGCAAACACTAGAGCTGGGAGACAGGAAGAAAACAGGTCAGCTAAGCAAGCCTCGTTGCTGAGCTAAAGGCTTGGTTGAGTCTTGGTCTCAGCAAATACAATGGACAAAGTTGTCATTCCACATCAACTGTTAACATCCACGTATATGTGTGCATATGACAGTGAGATGCACACAGGCATGCATGTGCACACACAATGTTGATTCACTAAGGCTTAGATTGATTGAGTCATGTAGTTAAAGCAAGCGGCCTTGCGGCTTAGGTAGTAGCCTTACCAGGAGAAGTTTCTAGGAGGATGTATGAGAAAAGGGTAAACTAGAAGGGAAAGATTTCGGCTTTTCTGTTTTGGTTTGGTTTTTCCCCTTTTTCTTTCTATTTTCTTAGGTGGGGATTAATAAAACTTAAGTGTCAACCTATTTATGAACTCATTTCTAAAATAATATCTTACAACAGTGTAGATACTCTTTCTAAACAAAAGTTGAAGTGTGCATTGCGTGTCTACCAAGAGCTCTCTTAATTCTCCCTGTTTTGGTACTGCAGAGTAAAGGAGTTTGGAATTAGTCCTTCAGACATTCCCTTCTCCCAGGGTGGTGGCAGTCGCCCTGATCTCTCTCCTTCTTACGATTATGACGACTTTTCTCCTTCAATTACCAGGTCTTGCTTCATTCTGTATTTAAGATTTTTCTTTCACTAGCTTGTTTGGAATTGTGCTGCATATAAACATTTCATTTTTTTTACTTTTGTTCCAAGCCGTTTTCCATTTTCATTTTCATTTAGCAGGTGGTGGTTGTACTGCATGGTCTGCATTTTTATGTCCTTTATTAATTTTCTTTAAAAAGTTTATTTAGAATTTAAAGTCCCATACTTGCATTTTTCTTTTTAAAAGATGATGTCACTTTTGTATATTTGTCTTTATTGTGTGATAAGTAGTTTCTTGTCTACAAGGAGACACCGATCCTTGTGGTTCAGAAAGGATTTCCTTTCTAACGTGTGTTAAGTAGGAAGTGCAGCTTTAAGAAATGACATAATAGTCTCATGATCTTTAGGCACTGAGCTGGTCATGATGGCACAAACCTTTAATCCCAATCAATACTTGGGAGGTAGAGACAAGGCAGATCCTTTAAGTTTGAAGCCACCCTGTATGCTCTGCAAATGATATCCAGGCATACATAGTGAGACCCTGTCTTAAAAACTTAGCAGAATGAAATTATTTCTTACTTAGCTATTTTGGCTAAATTTCCTAGGTCTCATTAGTGGTTTCTTTATGGATCTTAACAATTTTTCTGTCATAAGATGTAATTATAATTATAGCTTATTTCTTTAAAGTATTTAATATGTATACTTTGCTAACTTTCCCTGATTATGAACAATAATTAAAGTTGAAATAAGCATAAAGTTGTTTAAGTAAACAAGCATTAAACAGATGCCCAGATTGCAGATAAATTTGACCTATAGAGTGACATCATCATTCTTACTGTGCTAATTGAATTGCTTTTGTATTGAAATGGTTCTTTTCTTGTTGGTGTGCATGACTCTTTGATAATTTTAGATATCTTTTGTGTATTTATAGGGTGAAAGAATTGACTGTAAATCCAGCTGCTGCTGGCGATGTCCATCCAATAATGCACCATCCACCAAGCCAGATTGATGACTTAGAGACACAGTGGGGTGTGGGGAGTTCCCCTCAGAGAGATGATCTAAAACTTCTCTGTGAACAAAATGTGAGTGACATAATCTCATTTTATGGATCTAACCTTAGTTTGCTTCATCCACAGCAGAGCATAATTGAACACTATCACCTAGCACAGGGAGCCACAAGTCCACCCTGTGCCCTAAGCAACCATCTGTTCAAATAAGTAGTCTCACTGGAATATGGCTGTGCTTTTCTGGCTGATTCTTTCCACAGTGGCAGTAACAGAATGCAAGCTAATGAATCCAAAATAATTCCCTGGCGTACTAGTGCTCTGATAACAGCCTATTTAGTTTTCATATTTTATGCCTATATTAAAATTTAGTGACTAAATAGTTTAAGATTATATATATAAGTACATCATATATAAATCTTTGTAAAAATCTGTCAACATAATTATATGCATTAAACAGATAAAGTAGCTATTAAAAGTTACAGTGACCCCAGCAACACCCCAAAACAATGAGAAACAAATATAACCCCAACAAAAATACTAACATCCATCAAATCTATATTTTTCTATATTTGAAATAATAGAACCAAGACTACCAGCCCAGAGATGGCACCACCCACAAGGGGC
The DNA here is from genome assembly GCF_978045245.1 of Mus caroli. Classification (NCBI taxonomy): domain Eukaryota; kingdom Metazoa; phylum Chordata; class Mammalia; order Rodentia; family Muridae; genus Mus; species Mus caroli. The sequence goes on from NW_028227270.1 coordinate 14,514,402, forward strand.
CTTCCCCACTTGATCACTAATTGAGAAAATGCCTTACAGCTGGATCTCATGGAGGCATTTCCCCAGCTGAAGCGCCTTTCTCTGTGATAACTCCAGCCTGTGTCAAGTTGACACAAAACTAGCCAGTACAGGGGCTAAGGCAAGAGATCGCTGCAAACTTGAAGCCATAGTAAGTTCCAGGCTAACAAGGGCTGCAGTGTAATCTTCTGTCAAGAATAAGCAAGGTAGACAGGCCTGGGAAATGACTCAGTGGGTAAAAAGCTTGAAGTAGGAAGACCATAAAAGACAAAGAACTAAAAATGAGATCCGAGCTTCTGTCCATCTTCCTAAATTTTGAAAGGCACCATGATTGTTCTTAATCTCTCAAATCGAACCCTGAACTATGCCTAGATAAGATCCCTTCCAAAGATAAACTAGAGAAGCTAGAGACAGGCACTCCCTCTACTGAATCTCACTAGCTCTACATAGGCCAGGTTTGTTGGTTAAGGTTTAGTTTTTGTGCATGATTGTTTGTCTCATGTATATCTGTGCAGTATGTACATTGCTGAAGGAGCCTAGGACAGCAGATTCTAGGACTGAAGTTAGAGATGGCTGTGAGCCGCCATCTGGGTGCTGAGAACCAAATTCAAGTCCTTAGAAGGGCAGTCTGTGCTTTTAACCTCTGAGCCATCTCTCTAGTCTCAATCCAGGGTTTTAAAATGCTACATCAGCTTTTATATATCCCGTGTTTCAGAGTGTGCAAATCTTTTACCTCTGCTACCAGCAGGAAACTTACCTTGTGATTATTCATCAGTGTCATTATATTAAATGTTAGTGCATGTGTTAGAATATGTGTTGCATATTCTTCCAATATTCTCAGCAAGAGAGACTGAAAGGGAATAGACTCTAAATATGCCCTTAATATAAAACCAATATTAAGTAGGTGGTTAATGAAGTACATTAGAATTCCAAAAATATACTTCTACAAACGTACTTGTTGTTTGGGAGTAAAGTGTATGTGGGGCAGGAATTTGTAGTTTCTGCTCCAAAGGAACCAGGATATCCTGGGCTGAAGATGAAGTAGCCATGTGGGGGTTGAGAAAGAGATTATGGAGGGGTTTAGCATGCCCTGATAAAAGCAGATTATTTATTTCCATAGAAAAGATAAAAAGTCCCTTACTAACTTGATTATATAAACCTTTAAGTGCAATAGCTTAATAATGAAAGTCAATTGTCTGCTTAAATTTTTTCATGCATTTAGAATATTGAATGATTTTTTTTTTGTAAATGCTATTTACAAAAAACAAGCTTGTATTTTTATGTGTTTCTTTGTTGAAGTACAATTATGATTTTGTCATTTGAAATATCTATAAAAAAAATTATCTGGCTACCTAGCCATGTGCTATATACCTGTAATTCCAAGGGAGGCTCTAAGCAGGAGGATTGCTAAGACTATATCTCTAGTACTGGCTTACCCAGGAATGCAGACGAGTCTAAAAATACATCAGGTAGTTTCAACTATATGGGAATCTAAGGCAGGGGGGATGAATAAGTCCAGCAATTTGAAACCATTCTAAGCAGTATTGAGAGATTTGTTTCTTTTTAAACAGAATTGCAATTTTTTACTATAAAAATTAGTAAATTATTTATATAGTATAAATGAAATTAAGGTTTTGTTTTTTAAAAAAACAAATTTTTAATTTTCAAGTTTAGTCCTTGAAAATACTGATTTTGATAGTCATTGAAATATATTGTACCAATCAAAGATTGTGTCCTTACAATTTTCCTTTCATGAGAAGAAACTTAATCTGCATAGTGGCACACACCTGAATTGCAGGGCACCTGAGCTACATAGTGTCAGGCTAGCCAGGCGACAGAGCAAGATCCTGCTCTTTTTCAGAAAGAAAAATTGAAGTATGGTTCTGTGTGCATGTTGATTTCATGCTATCATAAAGTCATGTGTGTGAAAGAAATTGTTAGAGAAATCAGCAAAACTAGTAAAACCTGAAACAAACTTAGAGAAAAGCTGGACTGTTCCAAGAGGTATTTTTTAGGGTATGTCTGCAAATAATAATAAATTCCTAAGTGAAAATTAATTTACTTGTGAGTAGGTAATTAATTAGACTTACATTATTTTGACCCAGAGAAAGACACTGTGGCTTTTCTTCTTCTATTATTTTAATAGGTTTTTTTTTCCATTTGTCCCCAAAGCCTTTCTAAAAAGACTGCAAACCTGCTTTTGAGTCTGGGCTTAGAGCTCAGTGGGTAGAATATGAGTTGTTTTTAAAGGCTCATGAGTTTCTGAGAAGGCTCCCAAGGAAGGAGAAAAGTAAAAATAAAACTTAATGACATTTAAAAATAATAAGCTCGAAGTCATATTTTTAAACTTTGTGTTTTAAGGAAGAAGAAGTTTCTCCACAGCTGTTCACTTTCCATGAAGCTGTCTCCCAGATGGTAGAGATGGAAGAGCAGGTTGTGGAAGATCATAGGGCAGTGTTCCAGGTATGTAAGAAAAGGCCTTCTGGCCAACAGGCCTTAAACTAGTCAGAACGTTCCAAATACTTTGAAAATTATTTAATTGTATAAGTTTGTATTTGTAGGGCATGTGGTAGTAAATACCTCTCTACAGTGTTTTGCCTTAGTATAATGAACAGACTGGGTGTTGGTGGCTCACATTTTTAATGCCAGCACTTGAGAGGTAGAGGCAGATGGATCTCTGTGAGTTCAAGGACAGCCAGGACTAAACGGGATAGAACAAACAAACAAATGCATACATAGAATAATAATAAATTTAATGAACAGGTCTGAGGATGTAGTTCAGTAGTAGGATGCTTGCACAAAGCATGCCAGGGTTCATTCCCTAGCTAAAATAAAGTTTATGAAAATATTTAATTTGACTGAATAAAGATGACATGTCTACTAACATTTTTGAGAATATCAGTTTAAGTATGTTTGAGAATTCACAATGTGTAGATCAGTCTGATAGGATAGATATTTGTGAAACAACACTTTACAAGTCTTTGTATTGGATTTCTGTTGTTAGGAATCCATTCGCTGGATAGAAGATGAAAAGGCTCTCCTAGAGATGACTGAAGAAGTAGACTATGATGTAGACTCATATGCTACACAACTTGAAGCTATTCTTGAGCAAAAAATAGACATTTTAACTGAATTACGAGGTAACTTATTTTCCATCTTTATGTTTATTTGAACTTTGCGTGGTATTAGGATGTGTAGTAATGAGGTTTTGTATGGTGACATACAAAGCAAAGATTGTTATAGACAATTTTGTTACCTTATTTCAAAGTGTATATAAAGATCATTGTTTCTCTTAAAACAATAATTAAAAAAAAACAGCTTGGGGGATGATTCCGTGGGTGGGAAGTACTTGATTTTTAGTTTTGATTTTTGTAATGCATGTAAAGAAAGGTTAGGTGCAGTCACACACGTCTGTTGTCTCAGTGTTCCTATGGTGAGTTGGGAGGGAGGCAGAGACATAAAAACCCTGGAAGTCCCAGAGTGGTCTCTGCCATGGTAAACAACAGAGACATTCTTTTAACGTGGGTACAAAGTAGACTTCATGGAAAGTAACTGTCTACAGAGGCTGATTGGTTAGAATTTCCATGATAGGAAAAGTTGGAATGTTGCAGATCCTCAGCCTCTTGACAGTTTTTCTAACCCCCAGTAAAGAGTCATTCCCAGTTCCCTTCTGTGTTGGATCTAACTTTGTGTAACTAGTAGATAAAAGCACACCTAACATCTTGATAGAAACTTTTGGAATGTAAAATGTCATGAGATAGTATCTAGATCAACAGTGGAGATTTCTCTCCCTGGCTGAACCCCACCTTTCAGATGTTTCCACCATTGACTTTCTTTGTTCCATTACTAGAAAACCTTCATAAAATTATTTGTACTTGAAACATGTAATTTGGGGTAACCTAAATCTGTGTTCCTAGGCCATTGCCACTCACATTTGACTCCAGAATACACATAGAGGCAAGGGACATGTACCTTTAAAAGTAGCTTGTGTATATTGATTTTGCTCTTGCTTCCCTCAGTGTTCATGTGTGTGTGCGTGCGTACATGAAATCAGAATGAAATTCCTACTTTCAGCCACAGATTTGCAGCTTAAAATTGTAAAGCAAGACCTTCATGAAGACATCATGTCAAATATGGCATTAGTGACTATTTCAGAAAAGTTAACTGTATTTCTTTTCTTTTTTTGGAGACAGGGTTTCTCTGTATAGCCCTGGCTGTCCTGGAACTCACTCTGTAGACCAGGCTGGCCTCGAACTCAGAAATCTGCCTGCCTCTGCCTCCCAAGTGCTGGGATTAAAGGCGTGCGCCACCACTGCCCAGCAAAATACTGTATTTCTAAAAGGGAAACTTAAGCTTATCATTTTTTCACATGTAGGTCTCACCACATAGTATTATATGTTGTGATGATTGAACCCAGGGCCCCCTGCACAGATACATTGCAGCAAAAGTAGAATTACATACCTGTTGTCATTGTTTAGAGCTCAAGATGTTCTAAACATTGTTTGTTGAGGGATGCGGTGCTGTCCCTTACAAAATAGTTTTGAGTATTCTTGCTTATAAGCATTTATCCACTAGAGCACAGGACCGTACCAGTTGTGGTAATTTAAACCCCTCTAGACGTGACCAAGTGTGCCTGGGAAAAGCTACTTCCATTTGAGCATCACTGATGTAGAAAAATATCCCCTTTCCATAATTCCTTGTAATTTCATAATTTATTAACCTATTGATAACCTGGTCAATAAAAGGTAGTAGATAGAATATGTGAGAGCAATTATGTGTTTGTTCTGTTAACTTCTCTCATAATCCCTGATGAGAAAACATTATTTTTTGAAATCAGGTTTTAAATTTTCATACTAAAAATGGTATAGTAGGGCTGAGTAGAAATGTCATAATACTGAAAGGAGTATCTGCTTTACATCTGAGTAAGACTCATAATATCCCTTTTAGATAAGATTACATACTTCAACACTTAAATACTTCCTGTATTCTCAAAAGAACTAGAAACAGACTAAAACTCAAGAGGGTATAAGATGTGCATGAGAGAAACTGGTTGAAAATCAGTTTGTATTAGGAAGAGTTACGCACAGCTGAGGTACTGGATAGACGCTGTGAACGTTGTACACTGTACTGCTTGTTTTACCATACTTACTCCCTTGTTCTTTTCTTATTCCAAGATAAAGTGAAATCTTTTCGTGCAGCGCTACAAGAAGAAGAGCAAGCAAGCAAGCAAATTAACCCCAAGAGGCCCCGAGCCCTCTAAGTTGGCATTTGCTCCTAAAGGATCCCGAGAATCCCCAATACTGTAACAAATGGTGGGCCAACTGTAAAGGCCACTTGAACGTTTTTGAAATCCTTTTTTTTTTTTTTTTTTTTTTTTTTACGTTTTTGAAATCTTAAGTGTGTGGAAAATATCTTGTCCTTCATCTGAATGACATTTCAATTTTGTGAAACACTCCTTTGTCGACAAACTGCTTCTAGACCAAGAGGCACAACTAATAATTCGGATTAGTGAAGTATTTTGTTTCATTTGCCCAAATAAATAGTGACTGCTTTTGGATATCCTTGCCAATTTTATTTAAAGATTGTGGAAGTAATCCAGAAGTGGAAGATAGGGGAAGCCACAGAATTTCCTTTAACTCAGATCAATTTTCATAGCAAGACTGAGCAATTTTGAACCCTTTGCGTGCATGCATACCTCATCAGTGACTGTACATACTTTGCCTACTCCTAGAGACAGTTGTGCTTACTCATCCTTCTGTGCCTTGACTAAGGCTATTGACCCTAGATTTCTAAAACAGCCAAGATAAATTACATTCCTTGTTTGTAACTGTAAATTACCTTTACTGTGTGTACATTTTTACTGTATTTGAGACTTTTTTTGTGTGTGACTAGTTAATTTTGCAGGATGTGCCATATCAATTGAACGGAACTAAAGTCTGTGACAGTGGACATAGCTGCTGGACCATTCCATCTTATGTGTAAAGAAATCTGGAATTATGTGATTATAATTTTCTTAGCATTTTCTTTGTAAAAAAAAAAAAAAACTAAAATATGAACTAGTTGGTGTATAGTAAAAAGTAAAGAAATTCTGAGAGGAGTTTTATTTTAGGATAATACATATATACATATGCAGTGTGTGTGCCAGTGGTGTTAACAAGACTAATAGTGGAATTTGATCCTTAACAATGCCATTATTTAAGTTGAAGTGTTTATTAGCTCACCAAAATTTAACGTACTGTTAAAGGAAACTGGCTTCTGATGCATGAACATTTGTATGTACACTGAAAGTAGTCCATAATACAAGTTAGATAAGCCAAGCATAGACAGTATGTACCCCTGAGAAGTGTTGATGACTTATGAGGCAGGTTATACCAAGCTCCAGCTAAACCTAGTATGTGATGGTTTTTGAGAATCTTATTTCGCCTAATGGTTAAATAGGCTACTCTATAAATGGCAGCACTCATTTTTAGCTGCTAATCTAAGAAAGAAAACTGGCCAATTTTCATGTAAATATTGTTTAAAGATATATATATGTATATCTCTAGGAGTTTTCCCTTGGTTCCCGCTATCTAGTCCAGTAGGTTAACCAAAGAATCTCCCATGGATCTCTTAACTCTAGGGAACCTACTGATGACTCAGTGAGCCGAGGGGAAATCAATGAATAGAGTCATGAGCCAGATTCTTTACTTCACTAGTCATAAATGATGAGAGTAGCTGTGAGGAATCCTAACACCATGGTGAAAACTCTGTAAACATGAAATCTAAATCAAATGTAGATTTTTTTCACAATATGCTTATTAATAAATGAAATTTATGAAACGAATTTAGAAATAATGTACTTCAATATAATTACCCTTGTTTTGGAAGGAACTCAGGTTTTTCTTGCAGTTTTATGCTATGTTCTATTTGTGTTTGTTTCAAAGACTCTCGAGCAGGAGAGTGAAGGACTATTTCTATTGGCCTTGCAACAGCTGTTGAAGGTAATTTTTGCTGGATATAGTGGTGCGTGCCCTTAGTCGCATCCAGCACATGGAAGCAGAGGCAGGTGGATGGATTTCTGAGTTCCGGACCAGCCTGGTATACATACTAAGTTCTAGGACAGCCAGAGCTATGTACAAAGACCTTGCCTCCAGTTCTGAGGATGGCTCATATATAATGGGCAATAAAGACACAAACTTGCTCATAACTTGCCTAACAGTTGAGCTTTAATGTTCCTGGCATTGGACAGGTATTATCTTGGAAGGTCTTTATAGATACATGTTTCCTTATTGGCTTTGTCCTGATCTATAGTTAGAGTACATCAATAAATATCTTGGTAGGTAAAATATGATTCAGCTTTACAGAGGGAAAGCTTTAGTTGGAAGAAAATAAGCTGAGAAAGCCTAGTCTAGCAGAATTGTTTCTCTAAGGTAGAGATGGTACAAGTGAACTGTGCAAAAAAGTTGTTCTGACAATAAAGAAACTTTAAGAACAGTTCTGATCAATATGACAAAAGCTGCTTCTGCAGCTAAGCAAATTATTTTGTTCTAGATTAAATATTCTTTAGAAATTTCTCAAACTTAAAGGCTGCTAACTATTCATAGCTAACATAATAACAGTGTTTACTATATGACTTAGAATCTGGATTTTGAAGGAAAAACTGTAGGCAAGCAATTTATATTAAGTTTACTTAGCATTCTTTTTTAAAGTAATTGGAGATATTCCTTTTAAGTTTTAAGTATAAATAAAGAGGCTAGTTTAGTTTCCTTATATAAATAAAACAGCTAATTTATTAAAATATATAAACAGCATTTATCTTTTATCTGACAATTTTTAAATACCTTAGAAAGAAACACCAGGTAGTAGAATTTTAATTATCTAGAAGTCAGGAATAACCAGGAACCTGTAGTTGTAGTCTGTTCTTTTAAAAAGTGAAAACTAAAGCCGGGCGTGGTGGCGCACGCCTTTAATCCCAGCACTTGGGAGGCAGAGGCAGGCGGATTTCTGAGTTCGAGGTCAGCCTGGTCTACAAGGTGAGTGCCAGGACAGCCAAGGCTACACAGAGAAACCCTGTCTCGAAAAACCAAAAAAAAAAAAAAGAAAAAAGTGAAAACTAAAACTGGAAAACTTACTTTGCACAACAAGTATAATCCCAGAATTTAATTTAGGAGGCTGAGGCAAGAGTCTGAGATTAAAGTCCACCTCAAAAAGACCCTCTCATTCAAGAAAGGAAATGAATCATAAATTAATGAAACAACCTATTTGATTGACAAAACCCTCCAGAATTTTTCTAAATCTGAAAATTGTAGATCTTGTCTCCCTTAAGGGAATATGTGATTTAACATGAGTTTTTATTTTCTAAGCTTCTGCATTTCACAGGTAGTCATATGCAGAACTTTCCTGTACTGTCACTGCAGCAGACTCTAGCTCCCAGAATTATGATGTTGTTTGTGTTGCAAGAGGCAAATATTAACACGTAGGGTGAAGGTGTGTGGAAGAAAAGTCGCACTGGGGGCTTCTTGACTAGTTGAGTGAGCTGTAGGCCTACCTGAACCTCACAGTCAAAACAGTGAATAAAAGTAACGTCTTCACACAATAAATTGTTAGAAAGCTTAAGTGTATGTTGTGCGTGTCTGCGGCTTTCAACCTTGAAGACCATTATTTTTATATTTATATATAAAACACTAGGTCTACTGCAAAGGGCAGGGTATTATTATATAATATATATAATATACCCCAACCAACCACCTTTCACATACAGGATAATAAATGGTAAAAAAGTATTATTAAATAATTTAAATGATGTCCTGTAGAACAAAATCGGTTGTATTCTCAAATAGTAGGATTGTATAATTTCATTTTTTCTTGGTCTTGAAAAAGTAGTTTTCAAATGGCTAGGAGAAGTGGATGCCTTCTGCATTGAATCCATGTAGCAACCTGAAGAGGAGACCAAGAAGGAATGGTGTTAAACTACAAACCCAACTTCTGACACATAATGTGCCTATTACCATTAATCCTAATACATAAACATGCCAACATACTGAAGACACATAGTGCAAGCACTAGTCACTACACCTTCGTAAAAACCATGGATGGCACGTTTGTCTTCTGTTGTAATCTACTGTTTAAGTTGGCACTGAGTGAAATGACCTTAACGACTTGCTGTCTCTGGCCTAAGCTCAACAGCACTTACAGTTTAGCATGGTCAGCAGAAAAAGAAATTGAGGCAAAGTGAGATGAGTAAGTAACTGGTCTCCGCCTGCTCTCAGGACTGTTCCCGAAGTTTAGTGAAATGTCCTGTGCTTCTTTGTGCTTCTCTGACTTCTGTTAAACTGCACGCCGAGGAAGTGGGAAGTTTTTGAAATAATGTATTAGTAGCTGAGGTTATTTTTTAGGGTGGCCTATATATAGGAAGAGGTCCGTGTGGGCTAAAATGTCTGGAAAAGCAAAGGTGTTCGTTCACCTAGGAGGATTAACATCCAGACTCAGTCCTCCTGCTAGGAGCCAGCAACACAGTGACTCTTGCCCTAGACTGTCCTACTGAAAAGGCAAAGGAATGACATTTTTAAGTTTAGTCTCTGGATAAAATTGGGGACACATCCTAGAAGTAGAGTGCCTGTCTAGCTATGCAAGGACCTGAGTGCAGCCCCCAGCAATGTAAGAAAACAGGTAGCAGAATGTCCAATAACTTCTGAAAGTTAATGTCAGTGAGTTAGTACAATAGAGTAATTAACTGAAACTTGCTTAATACAAAGTAAAAATTTTGTCCACATTGCAGAAATCACTGTGGTGCCCTTTAACTTAACAGGTGTCGAATTTGCCTCGGGCCACATAACTGCTACTGAACAAGTGATCAGATGATGTGGTTCTGACTGACACTTCCTGCTTCTCTGTTTAATAGTAGGGGTTCTAAGTAAGGAAATAATGGGTCATCAGCCCCAGCTGTGTGTTACCATGCTTTTTCTAGTGTGAGGAGGTGAGCAGATGCTATTAGAAGATGATTGAGTTTGGAGCAGGAGGAAGGAAACACAGCGCACACAAATGCAGGCTCCGGTCTGGCACAGACTGTAGCACCTGCTGCAGCAAACTAGCTGCCAGCCTTTACCCCAGTGGTTCTCAACCTGGGAGTCATGACCCCCTTTCGGGTCAAATGACCCTTTCATGGGGATTGCCAAAGACCATCAGAAAACATCAGGTTATTTATATTACAGTTCATAACATTAGCAAAGTTACAGTTATGAAGTGGCAATGAGAATACATGATTGGAGGGTCACCACATGATGAGGACCTGTATGAAGGGCTGCAGCGTTAGGAAGGTTGAAAACCACTGCTCTACACCAAATAACTTCTCCACTCCATGAAAGTGCTATGCAATAACCCACCAGGTAGCACCTTATGCTGCTTAGAAGCCTTTAAATCTCAGATGAAGATACCACAGTAAAGAAATGCAAGCATTTAGAACAAGTGTTAATTACCTGATAAAGTCATCTATGTCCATGGAACGGGCCCGTTTGTCACTAAAACCTGTGCTGGTGAGGATTTGCTGTATTTTATCTGCTATACTGAAATCTTCTGGTACTACCTATCAATAGAAGATCCAGAATAAATGAGCAACATATACTTAATGAAGATACCATGACTTTTTTCCAAGTTCAATAATTATAGTCACCTTTAATCTATAAATGATAGCTGAGAAAATCTGACAGTTTGGTTAAGACTTTGATTTCTAATAAGAGGCTGATTTTTTTTTAATTTATTTATTTATGTGTAAGTACACTGTAGCTGTCTTCAGACACTCCAGAAGAGGGCGTCAGATCTCGTTATGGATGGTTGTGAACCACCATGTGGTTGCGAACCACCATGTGGTTGCTGGGATTTGAACTCCAGACCTTTGGAAGAGCAGTCTTCCAAAGAGAGTTTGGGGTGCTCTTACCCACTGAGCCATCTCACCAGCCCAAGAGGCTGATTTTTTGGCATAATACTTAGATTATTGAGTTATCATGCTTGCATATATTGTCTCCTCTTCATCTTTAAAATGTAAAAAATTCAGGTTTCAGACTTTATGAAATTTTAAAGCAGTTAGTAGTCTTTTAAAAATTAATTCATACATTCTTGACACATACTCACCTAACCAGGTAATTTACTCTCCAGTTACTCTCAGGAGTAACTTCTCTTTTAAGTATATTACATGTTGCTGGGTATAATAGTTCATCCCTTAATCCTAGCACTTAGGAGGCAGGAGGACTAACTCAATTTTAGGGCAAGCTTTACAGAATAAGACTCAAAACAACAGTTTTTTACTTTACTTGATCCACACCATTTATGCAAAGACCTTTTAAAATCTAACTTAGTTTTAAAAACTAGCAACATCTATTGTAGCTTTTGTCGAGACTAGAGAATGGAGATAGTACCCTGGTATATTAAAGCAGAAGAGAATATGGGCCATAAAAAGTCCAGATAGTGATCCAGTATGCCCTTAAGCTTTTAATCCCAACACTTGGGAGTTCGAAGGCAGCCTGGTCAAGAGAGCTATTTCTGGGACAGCCAGGGCTACACAGAAAAACCCGTGTCCAAAAATAAAAACCAAAGCCAAAGGAAATAGTCTTAATCTGTCTGCTGTCAAACTTAGAATGCTTAAAAACCAACACATACCCACACGTGTCGTGTGTATGCATGAGGACTCCCACACTTGAAATCAAATCAAACTGTTAAGAGGCATGAGGCATATTACTGGAAATCAGCTATTCAACCTCCATTTCTTATTATTTATAGCTTATTAGTATGATATGGTGACATATGCCTTTAATCCCAACACTTGGGATAATTGCACATCCTCAACTATGTACAGTGGCAGCCTGGGCCACTATCTGAACAACAAACAGGATAATCACAATTTAGGGTACTGTGGTGGCTTCAATAGGTTTTAGGCCCCATAGATTCATGTGTCTGAATGCTTGTGTGGCCTTGTTGGAGGAAGTGTGTCACTGTGGGGGTGGGTTCTGAGGTCTCGTAGTGCTCAAGCTCCACCCAGTGTGGAATCAGAGCGCCCTGGATGCCTGCAAAGAAGACAGTTCTCTTCTGCTGCCCGATCATAATGCAGAGCTCCGGGATCCTCCAGTACCAAGTCTGCCTGGATGCTGCCACGCTTTCCACCATAATAATGGACTGAACCTCTGAAACTAAGGCAGCCCCAACTAAATGTTTGCCTTTATCAAACATTAAAGATTAAACATTACTAAAGGTTTGCCTTGGTTGTGGTTTCTCTTCACAGCAATAAAACCCTAAGACAGGCCGGGCGGCGGTGGCGCACTTGGGAGGCAGAGGCAGGCGGATGTCTGAGTTCGAGGCCAGCCTGGTCTACAGAGTGAGTTCCAGGACAGAAGAAACCCTGTCTCCAAAAACAAAACAAAACAAAACAAAAACAAAAAAACCTAAGACAGGTGGCAAATTACAGACACTTAAGCCAAGAAAACAATGTATATATTTGAGGAAATTACAAATCAAATGAACACAACTCTTATTAGGGCTAAATACAAACTTTAAAGGGGACAGGGTTCATAGAATTCACGGCCTGTTGAAACTCAAACTCGGCCTAAGCTATATAGCAAGACCATTTCAAAGCTATAGAAAGAGATCTATACTATTTACAAATTATGTATTGACTTTAAGTTACTACGGATTACTAAATTTAAATTTTTTTGTAAGCTTGAGGTAATTTTATCAAGGGTTTAAAATAGAAGCACTACAGAGCAGGCAAGCTGCATGCCTTAGCAGCTGCCCTGAAGAGAACAAAGGAGGGAAGGAAAGAGCTATGCTGCTTCAGCCAAGTGGCAGGGAAGACTTGCTTAGAACAGATGAAAGTAAAGAAGGTTATGCTGCTGTCAGTAATCCAGAGGCAGACTTAGCTTAGATGGTTGTGTTCTGTGCGAGACTGGTAAAGAGAAGTAAACAGCACGGAAAAATTCAAGCTCTTAGCACTAGGGAGGCAGACGCAGAAAGATCTCTAAGTTTGAGGCCAGCCTGGTCTACAGAATGAATTCCAGTACTATATAGAGACCCTATCTCAAAAAACAAATGAACAAAAATGAGTGAAATGATCTCTACTCACAGTATTCTGTACTGAACAGTGAATTCTGTAATTTTTTTCCAACAGTTGTTGTACTGCACTTGATCTGGAAATTATATGACAAGTATAAAATCAGATTATACATAATTATATTTAGAAAATACTAAATATATGTTCCAGGTCTATCAGGTGGTTCAGTGGTAGAGGCACCAGCTGCCATGACCAGCAATCTGAAACCAAGCTCTAGAACCCACACAGGAAGGAGAGGACCACTTTTACAAGTTGTTCTCTGACATCCCCATGTGTAAAAACTCCACAAAACATCCTCTAAAAAAAATTTGCTGGGTCTGGTGGCAGTGGCCTATAATACTAGTTGCTAGAAACGCTGAGGCAGGCGGGGGAATTGCAAGTTCAAGGCCAGCCTGGAACTCAAAAGGTAACAATAGGTCTGAAGGAATCACTGAGTAATAAGAGTACTGACTTAGCATGCTTAAGACCACACGCTTAATCCTTGGCATTGCCAGGAATAAAATGTTCAAGCTCTCTAAATTCAAAGCTTACCTCTTTTGCCTTTGGATACCCCCAAGTGATGTTAGATTTTTTTTTTCAAGTTAATAAAACAGCAAAAGTAAAATATCCAATAAAAAAAATAGTAATAAAAAACCAGCAAAGACTAGGAAGTGGCTGAGCTACTAAAGGTATTTGCTATGCAGGCCTAATAATCAGAGTTCCATTCCCTGAACACATGTAAAACTGGGAGAGAACCAAGTCCTCAAAGTGGCCCCCTGACCTCACATGTGCTCCAAGTCACGTGTCCCCACCTACAGTGAAATGGAGAGAAGAGAACCCAGAAGCAAAAACTTGAAAATCTGTGGCTAAATTATTTTTTCTGTTTTGCAAAGAAAAACTAATTTGACTCCTAACTCCAATTTTCTTAAATTTTGCCTCTCAGACTAGTATGAAATTTGAAAAGGTGAAGTCTGTCTGACATGAGTAATATTTGTACTTTGGGTACCTGTTTATGATGAAGCACCAAATGCTATGACAGTACTGAAACCTGGTTCCTCACCACTACACAACTGTAGCTACTTACTTGAATGCGGCAGACAGTGTCTTGTTTTTCCGAACAAAAGTAATCCTTACTAAGCCGTCCCATTCCTGAAATATAATAAAGATATTTTCTTCAGAATATCCAACTTCTTATCTACTCCTCCGTCATTTCTAACACACAAAGCCAGGGGAATGACAATGTCATACGTTTTGATCTAACTAGCACATATGCAAAACAATGCACATTCCTGCACTTGTGTGTATCTCTCGAAATATATTATCATTTTTTTAGTTGAGTGGGGAAATTCCATTCATAATTGCTATTCTTTTTTTTTTTTTTTTTTTGGTTTTTCGAGACAGGGTTTCTCAGTGTTGTCTTAGCTGTCCTGGAAATCACTCTGTAGACCAGGCTAGCCTCGAACTCAGAAATCCGCCTGCCTCTGCCTCCCAAGTGCTGGGATTAAAGGCGCGCGCCACCACACCCGGCTTCGTAATTGCCATTCATAATATGGCATTAGGATCACTTTCCAAATAGAGTCAACCTAGGCACAGTGGCACATGCCTATGATCACAGCACTTAACAATCAGGAGTCTAACTAAGGTCATCCCGTGCACAGAGAATTGGAGCCACTGGAGACCCTATCTTAAAAAACAAAAACAAAAAACAAAAAACGAACTGAAACAAAACATCAAGTTTAAAACACCACCAACATGATTTAGGATGTCACTTGTCCAACAAGTTTTTCTCTTATGTAATTAGTTAAATTTTATATCCAATGGGCTAGCTTTTTTTTTTTCTTCCCCTAAAGCAGTAGTAATTCTAATTCAAACATGTTTGCCCCAAAGGCTGAGGATGCAGTCCAACTGGGGCACACTTGCTTTGGGTTGTCATGGTAACCCAACAATGTGATCAGGACACTATTCAAACACAATTATTTTAACTTTACAGTGGTTTCTTGCAGCTATAATCTCAAGTTTTGAAATGCACCTATATTCTAGTCATTCTGTCTTTTACACACACTCTCCATGTTTCTGTGTGTACTTAGAACTATTCAACATCAAGTTAGTCCCCATTCCTACCTGCCTCGATTTGGATATTTAGGTCGACCGAGTATTGTCTTGTTGCTTTGGAATGACATTTTACAACCTAGGTATTTTGGCCTCACCTGGAAATTGATTGGTGGTGGCGGATTCTTAGGTTCTATCCTGACCACGCTGGACTCCACCTTGGGGGGCGGTCTGAAGTTATTCTTCCCCACCTGTTAATCAGGAAATGTTTAGTCCTCTCTGAGGCAACTTTATTTCCTTCTTGTTTTGACACAAGGGCTGACCATGTAGGTCTTGACTGGCATAGAACTCACAGAGATTTTCATCCCACTGCCTCCTGGTTGCTGGGATTGAAGGTGTATGCTACCATAACTGGCAAGGGTAACCTTAAGTTGTTAATCAAAGATGTTCTGTTGGCCAGATATAGTGTGGCGTAGGCCTGTAACTCCAGCATTTGAGAAGTTGATAGAACTGGGCTAGCCTGAGTTAAAGAACAAGACCCCCGTCTCAAAAAGACGGTTGGTGGAAGGTGGGGTTTCAGAAGCAAGGCAAAGTGCTCCAGGATGAATTGAAATAAGCCTCATACCTTCATTAGATGGTCCACGCGTGCTAAAAGCTGTGTGTTAATGGAGAGTCTACAGTATAATTTATCTCCAGGCTTGGCAACCAATCGAAGAGCAAACTCTCTCTGAAACATAAGTATAGCACATCTGAAAAGGAAGCAAAGAGGAACAGAAAGAATCGTTCATTTTCAATTACTGGCATAGTTTCAGTTAAAAACTTTTGTTGATTTTTGTTTTTGTGTGTCTGAGTGTTTTGCCTACTTGTATTTGCATTGTGTGCGAATTTGGTGCCTATGGAGGTCAGATGTGGGCAGTGGATCCTTAGAATAGGAATTAAAGCCAGTTGTTAGCTGCCATGTGGGTGCTCAGAGTAGAACCCCGGTCCTCTGCAAAAGTAACATATGCTCTTAACCACTGAGCAATCTGCAAAGTCCTTAGTTGTAATTGTAACTAGTTCATTGTCCTGGGAGGATGTATGGTTGTTGACAATATGGTCAGAAGGTAGAACACAAACAGATGGTTGTACTCCTAGCCTCAATGAAGATGACACTCCCTCAGGGCTTGGATAAACAACTATGTAGTATTTAGGTCTTATTATGTACTTAATAATCTAGATGCCTTCTGGGACCTCCTCTTCCCCCCCCCCCCAAAAAAAATAAACAGTAAAGTTGACTTCACAGAAGAACTATATTTGCGCTGTAGTTGGAATTACATCTGAGATATGGCCCGGTAGGTTACAATGTCCAGGGTTCCCTTGGTTTAACAATTTAAAGTGTGTGGACTTTTTCTTCTGCAAGCAATGGTAACAGTTTTAAATCTTAGTGAAGAAAAGAGCATTTTCAAAACTCTATTTGACTTTTTGTGTGTGGTATCCTGGGCACTGAAGCAAAGGCCTCCCCCTGCAGGTAAATGCTCTACCACTGAGCTTTCTCTCCGGTCCTTCTGCTTTTGATTTCGAGATCAGGTCTCCCAAAGTTGCCCCAGCAGGTCTTAAATTCACACTCGTCCTAGCTCAGCCTTCAGAGTCATCTGTAAATGTTTACATATCCCGAACAAAACTTTCACAAAACCGACATGCACTTATCTTCTAATGCGATCTATTCTACCCGTTTAAAAGGGAAACGGGAGGAGGGGGAAAGACAAGCTTCCAACCCTGAGTCTGATCCCTGACAGCCTTCAAGTTGTCCTCTGACCTCTGTAAGTACAGAGAAACACTCCACACAAACACACAACTTTTTAAAAAAGATGGTTATGCCTTTAGTCCCAGCACTCGGGAGGCAGAGGCAGGCGGATTTCTGAGTTCGAGGCCAGCCTGGTCTACAAAGTGAGTGCCAGGACAGCCAGGGCTACACAGAGAAACCCTGTCTCGAAAAACCAAAAAAAAAAAAAAAAAGATGGTTATGGCCCCCACAATTTATGAACTTATTTTATAAACAGTAAGTAGACTTAGCTTCAAAGCCCTTGTATAAAACATACTGTTTTAATAACCAGTTAAGAGGTTACTCCAAGTATCTCGACATAAGAAAAAATTTTAATATTTATTGAAGAGGATTAGAATTTAAAATGTAGAAGGGATGGCATGCACACACATTTATCAGCCCAAAGAATTTATCACCTAAAGGACCTCCCTGGAAATCAGTATTTTCATATGTGTGTGCACTCATGTGTGTTCTATTTCTGAGCAGGCTATTAGGTCACTTAGGCTGGCCCTGAACTAGCTGTGTAACCAAAGATGAGTCTGAAGTGATTTCCTGCTTCTCGTTCACAAGGGCTGGGATACACATGCTCACCACTATGCTGAGTTTTCTGTGGTGCTGGAGACTGACCTAGGGGCTTTCTGGATGCTAATAAGCACGCCACTTCAACCGCTGAGCTACCACGCTCCTGTTCCAGAAACTGGTACTTTCTACAAAGTTCTCCAGCAGTTTCTTGGTGTGTGTGTGTGTGTGTTTTCCTGTGTTTCTTGCCAGAATTGTCTAAAGTTTAGCAGTGACTGTTTTGCACAAACCTGAAAAATGGCCGGTGGAGCAGCAACTTGAAGACAAAGGGAGAGGAGATCTGAAAGAGAATTACAGTTAGCTCTGAGGAAGGACACACCAGAGAAATGCTCAGTATGACAATTCTGACAGCCTGAGAAATACCTGATAAGGCAAGTTTGCCACACAAGCATCAAAGAATGGCAAATCTGATTTCAATACATCTCCCACCAGGACCTGGAGTTTGCTGGCCAGAGGCCTGAAAATAAGGAGAGAAATTTTAAGAGCTTGTTTGAGAAAACTGAAATGCCCTTTAATTATTAAATATACTCACGTGCCCTGAACTCTTTTGTGAAGTTCAGCTACTAGCCTTGGATCAAGTTCACAGGCAACTACCTGGATTAACAATAACAAAAAAGCTTGATTGTGGAGTATAAATGTTTACCCTCCAAGTAATAACTCATAGGAGCTACATGACTTAAGCTTTTATCAGTCTTAACACCAACACCAGCTCTACTCTTTTCTACACTTAAAACAACATCCTGTTTGATCTGTCTCCATGCTGTGTTACTGAACAGATGATGACAACACTTTATGTAGTGAGTGGTTTTCAGACAGCATAGAAGGGACCTACAAGTACTCTCATCAACTGACATCCAGGGTAGGAACCATAGCACTCCAGGTGAATGGAAGTGGATAAAACTGAACTATTTTCCTGTCACATCCACAGAGGCTTCAAGTGTTGTGACCGTTTCTACAGCATAGCCATTTGAGTTTCTGATTCTGGTTGACTCCCTGACCCATTCTTCATCATCCTACCCTCTGTAAGTCTCCTGCTGAACTTAGTCCTAATGACTGTAACTTCACGGCTCTGTTCTTCCAGGCTTCATAATGGTTAGCTGCTGCCCTTTGGCTTACCTCAGAGTTCCTATTTTATTGTTACTCCTTTAAACACACGGCCCATTCCTATATTAGATCACCCACCAATACACCAAGTGTAGATTTTGTTTTCTTTGATAGAAAGAGCTCATTTTTAGAGATAAAATCTCTAAGGGCCCAATAACTACTATTGGAACAATGCCAATTTATTAAAACATTCACATTTGTAAACCAGTGGAGCTAATTTGAGAGTAACACACGAAACCCCACTTTTACCTTTTTGGCCTTTTCTAACAGCTTGACAGTCATATTGCCAGTCCCAGGTCCAACTTCCAGCACCACATCGGTAGGTCTTAAAGCAGCCTATAAATAAACACAACTCCTTTATGCTCTGGCCCGCTTGAACACAAAGTCTGTAAGTGACTGTTTCTGTTTATCAATGTACAGTTAAAGACATTTTACTCTGGCTTCATTTTTTTTCAGGGTTTACGTCGTTAACAGCAGCAGTACCTCAAAGGCATTAGGTATAAATGAAAACCTACATTTCCTAACTTAGGGGATATACTCAGCTTCTGGAGCCAGAACAAAAAGCAAGAGCAATCGGTTCCACTGGTGGGTTCCTGCTTTCTACATTGGCAACAATTCCAGCAAACTGTAACTAACTGTAACTTCCAAGGGGTTCAAATGGGAAAGATTTCTCAATTCTTAACCACTGTACAGTTTTAAGAATAGAGTAACCACACAAAACGCTATGAGCGTGTATATGCTTAGGAGTAGAATATTCTGTGAGACTGGAGAACTATACTCTATGGCTCCAGGAGGCTTCCCTTGTAAGCATAAACAATAATCTGTACCGTCTGTAGTTTACCTCGAGGCCCTCACTCATTCATAAGCACAACACAATAACACATACAGAAGGAATCCTCCAAACAGGTCATATGCAGTACCATATCTTTTTCTGAGGAACAAACTCAGTGTGATTTGGACGTAAATTTACGGTTGGAATAAAAAGAGTAACGGTGATGTACTTAGAAAGTGATCAGAATGATACACGCTTGCAAAGTGGAGTTCAAGGCTGGCTTTGTCTACATACCACGTTTGAGGCCAGCCTGAATTACATGAGACCCAGTTCCAAAAACAAGATGGAGCCTCCAAAAGTGGAAATAATCTGGAAATCACTGGGCAATTCTCAACCCATCCAACATATACATACAGAGAAACTATTCTATGTCAGGCACCCTATCTTGGTTTATCTTTATTTTCTTGTATATAGATAGGCTGCGGTCGAGCATATTACCCTGCCTCAGCTTCCCCAAATGCTGGGATAATTATGGGCACGCAACTTACGCATACAGGCATAAGTAGTCAGAAAAATACAATCCACAAACGCTCTGCCTTTCCTCGTTAACACCCACCTTATCGATGATGCTGTTAACAATTAGAGGATTTTTCAAAATGTGTTGTCCGATCCCTGTGTTGAACATGAGTCCTGAAATAAAACACGAAGCAGCCTTAATTTCCCAACTTTTCAAGAACCGATCTCAGGTCGCCCCAGAGAAGCAGGATGGACCCGGGACGGTTACTGCTCCAATGCATCCACAAGCGCCGCGCTCCCGGCCGGGGTTGGGATGTATCTTTGAGTCCATCCATCCCTCCTGCTGGCAAGGAAGACCAGGCGCGCGCGGGGAAGGGTCAGCGCTGAGCGCCCACCCTCCTCAGGGCGGCTAGAGGCGCAGGCCACCGTAGGGCTCCCCCGCCGCGGGTCAGTCCCAAGCTTCCTCCACGCCGCACCTCCAGCTCGCTTCAGCTCCCCGCGCTGCTCCTGACGATCCCGCCGGCGGCTACTCGCTGCGGACTTGGCCTTCGGCATCTTCTCGGAAGAGTCCCTGTGCCAAGCGAAAGCAGCTGGGAACCGCGTGGAAGTCGCCCTCAGTCGCCGTCACGACTAGGCGCCCGAGAGGTCCACTTCCCCGCCCACTGCGATCACCGACCCACCCAGTCAGCGGCAGGCCGGAGCCCAGTGGCTGCTGGGAATTGTAGTCTCTTATGGGCTCCTCCCGCGGCAAGGCCAGCTCGAGCCGAGTGGCTGCTGAGCTTGTAGTTCCTGGTGAGCTCCTCCGGAGGCAAGGCTGGCTCCAGCGGGTTAGCCACCGGCTTTTAGAGTTTTAGCTGAAGCAACAACTTCCCCAAGAGCCCGATTTCCCAGAGGAGACCGCACCGCTCAGGCAGGCAGTTAGGATTGGCTGGGTCCCGGCAAACTGGGTGCTTCATTTGGCACTGCCCTGGGACATTCTGATATCTGCGGAAAGGTCTCTCGTGTCTCTTTCCTGTTTCCCCGCAGGTTGTGGGCTGAGAAGCCTAGGCTCGATGGACACGGAGCTTGGTGGTTTAGGGTAACGTGTCTCTCCGCTGTGGAAAGCAATTAGATTAGAATCAGCTCTCGTTCCAACACGGCACTTACTGGTTACTTCTCTCTGCTTTTTGTTCATTTTCTCGTCGTTTTGCTGAGTTCCAGCACTGGAATGTCAATGTTAAAAATATGCTGCTCTCAGTGTTTATTTATTGAAAGATAAGGGCTATAACAATTTCAAAACCCTGTAAATGGGATTGATTACAGGTACGTGTTGGATATTGTAATGGGATTATACACCGGGCTGTAACATACAGAATAAAAGACTCATGGCTGTTTTTCTTGCCAGTGTAATGTTTCGGTTTTAATTTTTCTGTTTGTGCTCTGAAGAAAGTCTTTGCAACCAACCACCAAAGGCTACTGCTAAGAACCTGTTCCGTAGCCTAGGGTTTTTTTTTTTGGGGGGGGGGGTGTTGGTTTTGGTTTTGGTTTTTGGTTTGTTTTGTTTTTCAAGACAGGGTTTCTCTGTATAGCCCTGGCTGCCCTGTAACTCACTTTGTAGACTAGGCTGGCCTCGAACTCAGAAATCTGCCTGCCTCTGCCTCCTGGGATTAAAGGCGCGCGCCACCACGCCGGACTTTCCACCCCCACCCCACCCCACCCGTAGGCTAGGTTTTAGTCCTTCCTTTCTTTGCTGTAATTCGAGCGCAGGAAAAGTTCTAAAATAGCCTAATAGAATCTTTTATATATAGTCGACTATTATGGGGTTCCCACCAAGGAGCACTTGAACACTGCCTATGAGCCAATGGAAAGCCTTTCTTCCAGCCGCAGGTGACTACAGCTGGGTATTCCGGACCCAAGTTCATTCATCTCTGAGCCTGGAAAGCCCTCAAGGTTCCCATCCCGCGTTGCAAGCTAACTACAGTTATAAAAGCCAAAATATGCGATTAGCAAAAAAAATTATGGCGTTGTTTTTCTTTCTGGAACTTAAACTTCCCCTCGCAGTTACTGGTACTCAGCAATTCAAAGTTTCTTCATGGAATCTGAACATGACATCACCACTGCTTTTACAAATAGCTTATTTTTAAAAGGGGGAGGTGTGCAGTCTCACACACCTAGCAATGCCCCAGACTCCTGGTCTACCTCCCAGGGGCATGGCGCCAGCCTTCTCTTCCCTATGGCAGCAACACTGCGCATGCTGGACTTTACACTAGGCCCCAAAGCTGATGTTGAGACCATGCTGAAAGACCTTCAGTTCATTTTTCAGATGCAAGGTCACTGCACACCTATCAGGACCACAACAATTAAGCAACCTAGGTACACGAAAATGGCAGCTTTAGCAATTTGAGAATTTTTCTGCCTGGATCAGCGTTCCTGGACTATCAGCATTACGACACTGATGAACAGGACAAACAAGAATCTGACAACTTTTTGAACAAAACAGAAGAAAAAACTGAAAGAAATGAATCAGGACAGTGTAGGGGTTGGTTCTGATGCTTAGGCTCCCCAACTGGTTCTTGATCCATCAATAAAGATACCAGCGCCGGGCGTGGTGGCGCACGGCTTTAATCCCAGCACTCGGGAGGCAGAGGCAGGCGGATTTGTGAGTTCGAGGCCAGCCTGATCTACAAAGTGAGTGCCAGGACAGCCAGGGCTACACAGAGAAACCCTGTCTCGAAAAACAACAACAAAAAAAAAAAAATACCAGCGCCGGATGACTGAGAATGGTGAGAATGGGGAGTTGAGTGGGAGGATGAAGGCAGAATGGAGAAAGCTGGGGAAGAAGAAGGAGGAGCTGCAGGAGATAATGCCAACCAGCCATGTAAGTTTTCCATTTTGAGTGGCCAATGGACACTCTATCCGTTTATACCTGGAGTGGCAGAAGAGGTTTAGCAGTGCTCAGTCATTGAGTTAGCAAAGGCGTTTTAAGGTTAACTGGTGCGTCTGTGTGTGTGTTTTTGTGTTTTTTGTTTTGTTTTTTTTTTTTTGTTGGTGGTGGTGGTGTTTTTTTTTTTTTTTTTTTTTTTTGGTTTTTCGAGAAAGGGTTTCTCTGTATAGCCCTGGCTGTCCTGGAACTCACTTTGTAGACCAGGCTGACCTCGAACTCACAAATCCGCCTGCCTCTGCCTCCTGAGTGCTGGGATTAAAGGCGTGCGCCACCACCGCCCGGCACATGTGTGTGTGTGTGTGTTTAAATTTGTAGATTCAAGGGAAGCTGGGTGGGGGCTGCTATCGTAGCCAGTTCCAGAGCTTAGGCAGGGTAGCAAAAGCTACACACGACAGGACAGTACTTGGCAGGTGAAGCCTATGCAACCCATAGTTCAAGGTGAGCCCCTAGACAGGTATTGAAGTGGTGTACAATGAAGATTTGATGTATCAAAACATTAAATTCTGCACTCGAAGCATTATTTGCTATAGCTTAGGCCTTAGCTGGCCATCTTGCAGCTAGCTCTTGTAACTTAATTAACCCAGTAATTCTAGTCTACATTTGCTACATGACTCTCCCTTTACCCATTACACAGTCCTGGTATATAAGACCTCCTCCATGTGTTGATGGAGAATTGCTGCCTCTCGATTCTTCCCACAGTTCCTATCTCTGCCCAACATTCCTGTTCTCCTCAGCTATTGGCAGTCAGCTTTTTATTAAACGGATCAGAAGTGATGGACAAGAGCTTACAAAGTACAGAGATAGGTGATGATCCCTAAAAGTAACAATACCAAAGTCAGACAGTACTAAACTCTCTGCTGGTATGGAAACCAACACTTGAATAATACAAAGACAGCCTCTCAACTGTGAACAAAAGAATTATCCCAACAATGTTTTAATGTTTAAAAAGCCAATGGGATCTGTATGTTTTTATGAGCTACTATGGTGTTGTTTCTGAAAGTCAGCTGGAAGCAGAGGAAACAGTGAAATGTACTGCCCACGTAGAACATGATTTTTTTAAAAAAAAATTGCTGTTTATTTCGGTGGGACCTTTGGAGAGAGTTAGCTTTGGTTTCAGGAGACCTTTAATTTGGATGTTTGGAATAATAAACTATTCATTCTGAAGAGAGATTTTGTTTGTTTGTTTGTTTTTGTTTTGTTTTTTGAGACAGGGTTTCTCCGTATAGCCCTGGCTGTCCTGGACCTCACTTTGTAGACCAGGCTGGCCTCGAACTCAGAAATCCACCTGCCTCTGCCTCCCGAGTGCTGGGATTAAAGGCGTGCTTTGAAGATGTTATCCCTTTTCCCTCCCAATATTGACTTAAATGTTAAAATGTAGAGGTTATAAGAAAGCTAAAATTTAAAAAATGAATCTACACTGCTTCACTTAAAATTGTGAAAGAAGAAAAAAGTATACAAGGGATGGTTTAGCAGGTCAAAACACTAGCTGGAACCTAGTCTTGAAACTCCTCCTCTCATTTCCACACACACACAAAGGCACTTACCTCACATACATACACAAACACATACATTCACACACATACATACATACATACATACACACACATACATACATACATACATACACACACATACATACACACACACATTCACACACACATACATTCACACACACACACACATATATACATACGCACATACATTCACACACATACATTCACACACACACATACATACACACACATACATACACACACATACATTCACACACACACATACATTCACACACACACATACATTCACACATACATACATACATACACACACACACAGGCCAATTTTTTTTTAAAAATGTTTTATTTAGTTCAATGGCCAGGCTCTTCTAAGCCTTCCCTGGCTATTGCACCCTTCTTTTCACTCCCAGGTCAGCACACTAAATCTGTCTTTAATTTTAGTTGCTCAGTCACCTTTAGTCCCAGCTCAGCACCCCAAATATGCCCTCATCTTAGTTATGTTTCTAACCTCTCCTCTCGCCTTCTACCCCAGGCCCAGTCAGAGAAGCGGCAAATGTACTAGATCTCACAAGGCTGATGGCTTTTTTTTCCCTCTGGTAAAAGACGGTAAATCTTTTTCTGGACAGGGGCGGGACCGGAAGTCCCGCCTATTCCACCCAGGTCATTGGCTACTAATATCTTTATTGATTGATCAGGAACCAATTGTAGAGCAGGTCCTTTTAATGTTCACACGTAAATTCCAGATCAAGGCATCAGAACCACAGATATGTGTCTGTTGTATAGCTGAGAAAAGTCAAGGGCAAAAATATATAGTATCTTACTTGTGATAGTGCAATAAATGACAACTGTTGCTTGAAATGAGGACTGGTTTTTGTAAGCTTGGAGCCTTAAAAGTATAATGCTGGGC
The DNA here is from genome assembly GCF_978045245.1 of Mus caroli. NCBI lineage: Eukaryota > Metazoa > Chordata > Mammalia > Rodentia > Muridae > Mus > Mus caroli. The sequence continues at coordinate 14,539,639 of NW_028227270.1, forward strand.
GGGGTGGTGGAGCACGCATTTAATCCCAGCACTCGGGAGGCAATGCAGAGGCAGGCGGATTTCTGAGTTCGAGGCCAGCCTGGTCTACAAAGTGAGTTCCAGGACAGCCAGGGCTACACAGAAAAACCCTGTCTCGAAAAACCAAAAAAAAAAAAAAAAAAAAAAAAAAAAAAAAAAAAGAAAGAAAGAAAAAAAAAAGTATAGTGCTGTGCTGGAGAGATGGCTCAGAGGTTAAGAGCACTGGCTGTTCTTTTAGAGGTCCCGAGTTCAATTCCCAGCAACCACATGGTGGCTCATAACCATCTTATAATGAGATCTGGTGCCCTCTTCTGGCCTATAAGCATACGTGCAGGCAGAATGCTGTATTCATAATAAATCTAATTTTAAAAAAGTTTTAATTACATTTTAAGTAATTAAAAGTAATAAAAGGGGTGGCCATGTGGTGCAGTGCTGTCTAGCATGTGTGAGGCCTTGACTTTGATCTCCAGCACCACATAGTGTTACTACTGCAAATGTTTCCCACCTGTTAAGTCATCTTGTATCAACTTAAGCTGAGACTGACCGTACTAAAGATAACAAGAGAATAGAAGAGAAATTGTCTTTCTTCCCAATACTGATGCCTGCATTAAGATGCTAAAACTGTTGAGAAAGGGGCTGGAGAGATGGCTCAGCGGTTAAGAGCACCGACTGCTCTTCCGAAGGTCCTGAGTTCAAATCTCAGCAACCACATGGTGGCTCACAACCATCTGTAAGGAGATCTCTGACTCCCTCTTCTGGAGTGTCTGAAGACAGCTACAGTGTACTTACATATAAATAAATAAATCAAAAAGAAAAAAAGTAAGAAAGTTTAAAAAAGAAACTGTTGAGAAATTTCTATAGAAATAAAAGTGAACAAAGGGAAAACCTGTTTTTGTTTTTTGTTTTTTGTTTTTTGTTTTTGAGACAAGTCTTACTACAAAGCTCTAGCTAGCCTCAAACTCACAGAAATCCACTTGCTTCTGTCTCTTGAGTGCTAGGATTAAAGGCATACACTTCCATGATGAACAGGATTGATCAATTTGTGTGTGTGTGTGCACACACATTTGTACACGCACGCACCTGCCATGTTTGTGTGATGCCAACAGAGGCCAGAAAATGGCAACTGATCACCCAGAGATGGAATCAACAGGTTGTTAACAAACCACAGATGCTGAAATCTGAAAGAGCAACAAAGACTGAACTGTTGAGCCATCTCTCCAGCTTGAAAAATTGTTCTTGTAACTGGGGTCATTTCAGTGTCTCTGGGGGTACATACTATATTTTTATACTTATTCTTATATTCTTTTCCAGCGTAGAAACAATTGTATATATTATATTTAAAAGCTATTCAAGGAATAAGCATCTCATAAACTATTTGGTTACTTGTGTTAGTAAGATGTTTATCACTGTGACACATACCTAAGAAAAACAAGGGAAAGTGATTTTATTTTGTTTCATGGTCTCAGAAAGTTTGATCCAGGGGCAGATGGCTCTATTGCTTTGAGTCTGGTAGGAAGGCATATTGAAGAAGGTCATGAGAGAGGATAGCTATTTACCACATGGCATCCAGGAAGCAAAAAAGACTCGTAGGGAGTGGCCAGGTGCTAGAGGCACTCTTCAAATGCACACCCCTAGGAATCTCCTTTCTCTAACTAGACCCCCATGTTCCATAGGTATAACATTCAAATTTTGAACCAGTCAATAGATCAAAGCCCTCATGATCAACACCCTCGCAGACACATCCAGAAGTATGCTGTCCTAATCCTGGAGATGCTCCTTAATAAACTCAGCTTAAGCATCATGATAATTCCAGTAAAACCAAGAACATGAAAACTACTCTGCAGAACTAATGGTTTTTGTAGTGCTAAGAATCAAATATAGTGCTTTGTGCATAATGGGCAAGGACTCTACCACTGAGCTTTGTTAGAAGATTATATATATATATGTATATATATATATATATATATACACATATATACATACATACAAACATACACACACATATGTACACACATCTTTTAAATTATTATTCTTTTTAAAGTTAGCTTTTGGGCTGGAGAGATTGCTCAGTGGTTAAGAGCACGGACTGCTTTTCCAAAGGTCCTGAGTTCAATTCCCAGCAACCACATGGTGGCTCACAACCATCTATAATGGGATCTGACGCCCTTTTCTGGTGTGTGTCTGAAGACAGTGACAGTGTACTCATATAATTGAAAATAAATAAGTTTAAAGAAAAAAGTTTGCTTGTTTGTTTACTTTTTGGGACAGGGTTTCATTTTGTAGTTCGGGGGACCTGGAATTCACCAAACCCATTCTCAAGTTTGTAGTGGTCCTCCTGCTTCAGCCTCCTGAGTTCTGGGATTTTTGAGCTGAGTTTTAAAGCTTATGTATTTTTATTTTTGTTTCTCTTAGCTTGGACTCATGTAGCTCAGTTTGTCCCCAGGCTATTATGTGGCTGAGTCTGTCCTTAAATTCTTGATCCTTGAGTGTCCAAAACCCGCGTGCTGGGAATACAGATGTTCTGGGATTACAGATGTACATTACTATGTCTGCTCTTTCCCTCCAAGATACAAAGATCTCAGTGTATAGACAAAGTTGTCCTGGACCTTATTATGTAAGTCAGGTAGTCTTAAAGCTCACAATCTTCTAATCTTCTTGCCTTTGCCTCCTGAGTTCTGAGATTACAGAGAAGGGCCACTGTATCTGACTGATGTTAAAAAAAAAAAAAAAAAAAGCCGGACGTGGTGGCACACGCCTTTAATCCCAGCACTCGGGAGGCAATGCAGAGGCAGGCGGATTTCTGAGTTCGAGGCCAGCCTGGTCTACAAAGTGAGTTCCAGGACAGCCAGGGCTACACGGAGAAACCCTGTCTCGAAAAACAAAAAAACAAAAAAACAAAACAAAACAAAAAAAGTGTGTGTGTGACAGAGAAAGGGGGGGGGGGTTAAGGGAAGCCAATGTTTCTTTAATTAAATAACTTAATAATTATTTTATGTATGTGAGTGTTTTCCTTGCATGTATGTCTGTGCACTAGGAGCTTGCTGGTACCCTCACAGATCAGAAGGTTACATTGTATCCCTTGGAACTGGGGTTATAGATGGTGTGAATTACCATATGGATGCTAGGAATGAACCCAGAACCTCTGCATTCTCTCTTAATCTCTGAGCTATCTCTACAGCCCTCAATGTTTCTTTCTCTTTCTTTCTTCTTTCTTTGTTTCTTTGTTTCTTTCTTTGTTTCTTTTTTTCTTTTTTTCTTTCTTTCTTTGTTTTTCGAGACAGAGTTTCTCTGTGTACCCCTGGCTGTCCTGGAACTCACTTTGTACACCAGGCTGGCCTCTAACTCAGAAATCCGCCTGCCTCTGCCTCCCGAGTGCTGGGATTAAAGGTGTGCGCCACCACACCCGGCTCTCAATGTTTCTTTTTTTTTTTTTTCAATGTTTCTTTAATTTAGCATTTCATCACCAATTTTCTGCTTTCTCTTTGTAGTTCTCAATTGTATGTAAAAAGCACTGTTTTCAAATACACACTGCAGAAATGGCTTAGTGGTTACAGTGCTTGCCTGGCATGAGCAAGGCCATGTGTTCTACTCTTAGCAACCCACCCTCCCCCACCCCCAAAAAGAAAAAGATTTCAAATATATCCTGAAGACACTCAATGATAAGTTAATTCTAATATTTCCCCTATTCTCTCAAAATTGAGCATGAAAATATAGCAATGAAGTACAGTGGATTGAGGGTTATGCATCTAGCTGTAAATATTTGTTTTGCCAACAATATGCACCCGCATCTTCCATTCAATACTAGTCAAAATTAGTACTTCTGAATACATCCTAATTTGGGATCCTAGTATTCTAGACATACTTTGTGTATGCTTTTTTTGTTTTGTTTTGTTTTGTTTTTTTGAGACAGGGTTTCTCTGTATAGTCCTGGCTGTCCTGGAATTCAGTCTATAGACCAGGCTGGCCTTGAACTCAGAAATTCGCCTGCCTCTGCCTCCCAAGTGCTGGGATTAAAGGCATGTACCACCATGCCCGGCCTGTGTATGCTCATTTTTTGAAATTAATCATTTCCTAAGATTTACAAAAGACCTATGACCCCAATAAAAGAGTTCTATTTTTTAAAATTTCGTTCTTTTTAATAACTACTTAATCCTTTCTTCCCACACTAACTATCGCTTGTAGCACTGCCATTGGACACATCATCTGTGGGTTGGCAACATTAGCATTAACTGGAATGTGGATAAATTTTAGCCCAACCATGTAGCTGTGAGTTTGTGCTACACCACTTTGTGCTCCCAGAGGGTCACGCACTTCCACCCACTCTCCAGGAACTCTTTGGATTTTTTCTTTTCTTTTCTTTCTTTCTTTCTTTCTTTCTTTCTTTCTTTCTTTCTTTTTTTTTTTGAAATGCCTTTGGTTAACTCAATGAGTGGGCACTCCTAAACCTTCCCAACCGAGACTATATGCATGTAACCCTAACACTTGAGAAGTGGGGGCGTCGGAATTTGAAGGTCATCCTCAGTGATGTCAGCCTGGGGTCCTGAGACCCTGATATAACAGCAGAACTCTAACCACCCCCCCCCCAAAAAAAAAAAAAAAAAAAAAAACAAACAAAAACCAAAACCAAAACCAACAAAGCTCATCCAAAAACCTATGGTGGCAGGGTTCATCAATGGGATTCTTTTAATGACCCTCTTCTGCCGTGACAGACTCCTAAACCAAGTAGCTGACAGAATAGTGAAGATGCAATGAATGGTTTTGGCTCAGGCTTCGATCAGCGCAGGAGACTATCGATTTTCTCCCGACCTACGGTTTCCATAGTTACAGGGGCCCCTAAGCCGGCGCCTTGCTCCGGGTACCACGCAAGCGCACACAACCCTATTGGCTGCCGCGCGCCTTCGGGTTCGAACTCGAGTTCCTCCCTCCCCTTCCCTCCGCCGTCCTATGGCCTCCCTCCTCGGCCTCTCCCGTGCGCTCTGGGAACCTGTGACGTAATTTTAGCGCGCCCTCGTCGTTTGGAGTGGCGACGCGGAACATGGCGCGTTCCTAGAAGCCGTTTTCGGCATCAGTAGGCGGCAGCGTGTGGACTAGGAGCGTGGGGGGGCGAGGAAGCAAGCAACGCCGCTTCGTGTGGACAAGTGGAAAGGGGCGGGCCGGGCGGTTCCGGACCGAAGCACGCGGTGAGGCCGGGCCGCGAGCCGCGCGGATGGAAGGAAGGGAGGAGTGGGCTGGGCAGCGAGAGACCCCGCGCCGAGGGCGGAACGCGGGGTCCCGCGGAGCTGTGCGGCGTGGCCGTGGGCCCTCGCGGCTCTGGTGTAGCCCGGGCGAGCACGGGCTCCCGGGCTGTGGGAAGCCTGTGGGGTGCTGGGTCCACGGTGCGGCGTGGCAGGATCTGAGTGACAGGCTGAGCAAAGGCGAGGGTACCTATTGTGTCCCCTGTCGCCGGCCAGGGGGCTGTATTTGTCCTTGGAGGCTTTGGGCTGCACAGCACGAGGGAAACGTGTTCCCCTTCCTAAGACCGGTGTGTGGAGTTAGCTGCACACGCGACCTTGCCGTGGAAGCAGCGCTTTGGAAAGCTTTAAGCATTCGATCGTTCCTTCACCTTTAAGGAAAAAGTGAAGGGACTTCAACATCAATTCTTCTCCGAGAGGAGATTTCATGCTGAGGTATGGCCGCCAGTGCACAGGCTCAGCGACTCCTGCAGCTTTACATTTGGGAATATTTGTGATTCAGCAAGATTATTTCGAGGCCCATAGCATTTGCTCTTTTCCCCTTAATTCTCTGATTGCGTGGTCAACGTGAGAATCTTACAGCAGAGTGATTTTTGCGTACATAGCAAAGACTGGTAATCTGGCTTCTGGTGCCAAGGTTGTAGCTGGCACACCTCTTCGCCACACGTTACAGGAGCTCTGTTACATGCGATAATGCCTTTAAGATATGCTTGTTGTTTAGAAGGAAGCAAGGAAGAGCAGTTGGCAACCATATATTTTAACCCCTCGTGGACTGAGATTTTTCTCTTCCATTTCCACATTATTTCAAAATTTTGTTCTTTGGTTAAGGGCAGAATGACTTCATTATATGAGCTTGATAGCTTTCTTTACATCATTCCCTACATGGCTTGATAGCTTTCCCCACATCTTTGTTCCACACAGAGGAAAATTTTGGTAGAATTAGAAAATTTTTTTTCCTGCTGGTTGTGGTAGGATTGCAGACTTTTTTCTTCTTCTTCGGATGTTCTGATGGTGTCTAGCATAAACAGTTTAATTTATTTTGTGGACGTGTGTAATAGCTATAAGGGCAGGAGGGTATTTTTTGCCTTGATTACACTTCTTAAAGCCAAAAGAGAATTCTCAAAGGAATTTGGTTGTAGTAATATGGATGGAGGTTCTAAAGCAGTGTGCAGCAGTTATTTGGTAATTAAACAAGTCTTTAGATTTTGTGATATTACATTTACATTCAGCACCAAGCTAGAAGGCAGAATAGTGCTTGTAGTATTTGGATTTAAGATATACTCAAGATGTTTCTCCAGAATACAGATATCCATTTTTAGGCAAAGGGAATGTTTTAATTAGTTTTGTTTTTGATTTTTGGTTTTTTTTTTTTTTTTTTTGATTTATCTTTTAAAAGCTAAAACCCCCAGAGGGTTTCTCTGTATTGCCCTGGCTGTCCTGGAACTCACTCTATAGACTAGGCTGGCCTTGAACTCAGAAATCCGCCTGCCTCTGCCTCCCAAGTGCTGGGATCAAAGGCGTGAGCCACCACGCCCGGCTTAAAAGATCTTCATGTGTTGTGCTCTTGTCTGTGTGTGCTGGTGCTGAAACAGGCAGAAGAGGGGCTTGGATCTTCTGGTAATGGAATTACAGGTTGGTGCCCCACCTGACATGCCTGCTGGGAATCAAACTTGGGTCCTTAGGATGTGCAGCCTGTGCCAGGCCATCTCTCCAGTCCTGATTAGATTGTGTTTGTGGGTGCGTTGCATGGGCATATGTGTATATTTAATCTTTGTTCTGATTTATTATCATCATTACCATTTTTGAGATAGACTTTGACTGTGTAGCTTTAGTTTGTATGGACCAGGCTGGCCTTAACTCAGAGAGATGTGCATACCTCTTTAAAGATTTATTTATTTATTATATGTAAGCACACTGTAGCTGTCTTCAGACACTCCAGATCTCATTACGGATGGTTGTGAGCCACCATGTGGTTGCTGGGATTTGAACTCTGGACCTTCGGAAGAGCAGTCGGGTGCTCTTACCCTCTGAGCCATCTCACCAGCTCCTGTGCATACCTCTTTTTCCTTAGTGCTGGGTGTGTGTTGCCACATTGGGCTTAATTTAGAATTACTGTTGGTAAGTTAAATTTTTTTAAAAGAGTTATTTATTTTTATTTATATGAGTACACTGTAGCTGTCTTCAGACACACCAGAAGACTGCATCGGATCCCATTAAAGATGGTTGTGAGCCACCATGTGGTTGCTGGGAATTGAACTGAGGACCCCTGGAAGAGCTGTCAGTGCTCTTAACTGCTGAGTCACCTCTCCAGCCCCAGTTTAAAAATTTTTATCTTTATTTTATTTATGCAGTGTTGGGATTGAACCCAGAGCCTTGCACATGTTTTATCATTAAGATATTTACAATTTGTGCATCTTGAGTTTTGCCTTTTGTTTTGGTTTCGTGGTGTTGGAGGGAGAACCCTGGGGTTTGCACTTTGCAGCTGCATTAGAGCCCCCCAGCCCCCTCCTTTCTTTGTGTGCATGTGATGGGTCTAGTCAGCTAGTTTGGGGCGCTTTACACAGTGGCTGATCACATCTCTTGCAGGTGTGCTTCTGGAGTGCCTCTTGTTTCATTTTCTAAAGATGAGCCTGACTACCAAGTAAGCCTACATTACAAGCTTCGTAGAGCCTAGGCTCATTAATGTTCTACATCCCTTTTTCTCAAAATGTGGCTTATCACCGGGGAATTTGGTAAAAATATACACTTCAAGCACAACTGAAAAGTTACTGAAGCGGCATCTACATATCTAGGTATTTTAAAAGCATGCTTTATTTGCATATATTATATACATGGTAATAGATTTCATTATGGCATTGTCATGTATATAGTAATATGTTGTAATCGTATTCATCCCATTGCCGTCTTGTGCCCCTTCCACTAATCCCCTTCCTGTTTCAACTAGCCTCTTTCTATTTCATGTGTCCCTGTCTCTGTCTCTGTCCCTGTCTCTGTCTCTGTCCTATGAGATTCATTACGGTTGTTTACAGGAACATTGGTGAAGATTTGTTTACAGTTACATGGGTCCCTCACCAATGACTACCATTCCTTGGCCTCACTTATCAGTCATTAATTGTTATAAATCCTCAGGGAGGGAGCTCATGAGCCCCTTTCCTTTCCTTTCCATGGCTGGGTGTTGATAGCCTCATTCTTGTGGTCTCTCTGTGTGTGTGTGTGTGTGTGTGTGTGTGTGTGTGTGTGTGTAGATCATTTGCTTGCATGAGGAAGCTAGAGTTCAATGCATAGTGTTTCCTTGAATGGGGTGTCTGACTTCCGTTTAAGCTAGGCTGGCTGAATGGCCAACCAAGCTCTCTTATGGTCTACCTGGTTTTACCTCCTACCCCATGTTGTGGTCCTAGAAATATGCTCCCATGCTCAGCTTTTTATATAGGTGGGGATTTAAATGCATGTCCTCATGCTTGTAGAACAGATTTTTTTTTTTTTTTTTGTTTTGTTTTTCGAGACAGGGTTTCTCTGTGTAGCCTTGGCTGTCCTGGAACTAACTCTGTAGACCAGGCTGGCCTCGAACTCAGAAATCCACCTGCCTCTGCCTCCCGAGTGCTGGGATTAAAGGCGTGCGCCACCACGCCCGGCAGAACAGATTTACCTACGAAGTCATCACTGTCTCTTAGATTTAGCAGTTTTGTGCAGGTAGGCACAGGTGCTGTAATTAAAGAGTGCAATAGTTGACATTCGACCCACCCTCAGCCCAGCTTCTTCTGACTCATACATTCTTTTTGCCTCTTCCATGATGTTCTCTGAGCCTTGGAATCAGTGTCATAGATGTCACACTTATGGCTGGGCATTCAACAATAATTTAGTTTCAGTACTTTGATCAATTAGAAGTCTCTGTTGTCACTACTGACCACTGCAAAAAGCTTCTCTGATCAAAGCAGACAGAGGGCCAATCTGTAAACAGTAATGTTGAAGGCAGTTTTGGAAAACAACTGCAGTAGCTTCCCTTCTGAGGCTTGTAACCTCTTCAGCCATGGCATTTGGCTGGCTTTACAGTACCAGATGTGAATTCCCTGCTGTGGAGTGAGCGTCAGTTCAATCAGATAGAGTTGGTTTCTCTGTAACAGACTTACCACTGTTGAACTAGTGGGCTCCTCTTGCCTCTGCTGTTAGACTAGCACAGGACTAAGTTGAATAAGACTGTGAATGGCACTTCTTCCCCAGCACTCAGAGGAACAATTTGTAGCCCCACGACGGGCTAGCCAGCAGGGAGGGAGCTTCCAGTCCAGTTCTAGCTTGATTTCTCTCTATCTTGTAAGTGAGGGTTATGGCATGTTTGTTTGTTTTTGTTTAGCAATATGGTCTTAGTTTGCCTGTACTGTTTTGGGAGACTAGGGATGCACTGTATTCCTAGTGATGGTGTTTTTGTTTAATAGCTTATGCAGAATCTACAGTTTAATAAGATATCCAGGTTATAGGAATGCTCAGTAAAGTTTGTGATGTGCTACTTTGGTTTATGAAATTTGGAAAATGAGTGTGTCTGTGTGCATGCACCCATCATTTATTTCAGTTTGACATGTTTGTGTTTTGCTTATTATTAATTCTGATTCATCTTGTCAAAGAAACTGGCTCAGATATGATTACTTTATAAGATCATACATATCTATTCATAACTTGCCTCTGATTCAGCCTGTTGATTTTTTGGCACTGTTAGCTGGTCAGTGTCAGGGTTTATTGTATTGAAGCTGGGAATGACAGCTAGGAATTCAACAGTGACTTTTTTTTTTTTTTAAAGGTTTATTATGTATACAGTGTTCTGCTTACATTTATGCCTGCAGGCCAGAAGAGGGCACCAGATCTTATTATAGATGGTTATGAGCTATTATGTAGTTGCTGGGAATTGAACTCAGGACCATCTCTTCAGCCCGACTTTTTTTGTTGTTGTTTTGTTTTTTGTTTTTCGAGACAGGGTTTCTCTGTGTAGCCCTGGCTCTCCTGGAACTCACTCCGTAGACCAGGCTGGCCTTCAACTCAGAAATCTGCCTGACTCTGCCTCCCAAGTGCCGGGATTAAAGGTGTGTGCTACCACTGCCCGGTGACTCTTTTTTTTTAAGAAGAAAATTATTTATTTATTTTTATTTGTATGGATGTCTTACCTACATATATGTTTGTGTACCATATGTATACCTGATACCAAGGCCCAAAGAGAGTGCTGGATCTCATGGAAGTGGAGTTACGGATAGTTATGAGCTACCATGTGGGTGCTGGGAATCAGATACAGGTCCTCTGCAAGAGCAGCCAGTGGTTTAACCACTGAGCCATCTTTGCAACCCAACAATGAACATTTCTTTCTTTTATTTTTTTTTTATTGAATCTTCCCATGCAGTATTTTTTAATAAAGTTTTCTCCTCCTACAGTTCTTTCTGTATTCTCTCCACCTCCCTACCCACCCAATCTCATGTGTTCTCTCTCTCTTAAAAACAAAAAAAAACAACCAAAAAATACCAAAAACCTAAATCCAAAACACCCCCAAACAAAAAAATAACTGCAAAATCAAAACATAGGCAAAACCCAGTAAGTCAAAAAAAAAAAAAAAAAAAAAAAAAAAGAGCCAAAGCAAAGCAAAGCAAAATGCTTGGTGTTGGAGCAGTGCTGGAGTATGGTTGATGTACTCAGTGGCATGCTATTGGAGATTTGTGATTTTTTTTCCCCCTTTGCCCACAGGTGTCAGTTGCAGATAGCTTCTTGGTTAGGGATGGGACCTACTCTGGCTTGAAGCTGTTCATTTCTTCTGTATGCTGTCACAGTCTCTGTGAGTTCATATATGCATAAGTTCTGTTGTCTGGAAGACACCTTCATCTCTTCTGGTTTTTACAATCTTCCTGCCTCTTCTTCCCCATAGATCCTGGAGGTTTGAGGGAAGGGGTTTGGTGAAGGCAGCCTATTTAAGACTGAGTGCTCCAAAGTCTTACTTTGTTTGCACATTGTCCAGATGTAGATTTCTGTGTTCATTCATTCCAGTGTACGGTTAGAAAAAGCTTCTCTTAAGGGGGTTGAGCATGGCAGTGATCCAGGGGTATAGTGGTATGTTAGTAGGAGTCATTATATTGCTATGTTTCTTTAACAGAGTAATAGTAATTAGTTTTGCTCTAGGCCATGACCTAACTAGTCTCAGGTTCCTGGCCCCTTCAGCAGTGTCAGGTATAGGCTCCATCTCATGGAGTGGCCGTCACTCCCATAGTCCTTGGGACTGGTCACTAGTAGGTCACTTCTAGGGATGCTTATCTCTTAAATGCTAGATATGGAACCTAGTAGCCCTGTGTGTTCCTAGTATTGCTTTCCTTTTCTCGCAGAGGCTGTTAACTTGTGTCTTTCCCCTCTCACTCTTTAAAGGCATTCTTGCTGTAGGTAGTATAACTTACCTACAGATTAGGTAAGTTATAATAGAAATATAGTTTCACATAGTTTTGCAGGCTGGCAGTGCACACATCAAGGTGCAGATAGATTTAATTTTTTATAAATCCCTGTCGTTTACTAGTGTTCTGCCATGCTGAGCTATAATTCTTCAAAAGTAATTGGATTTAAATACATTCAGATCTTGTTATGCCAGGAATATGCCTACCCTCCCTACAGCATGCACTCAGCTTGGGGGACGCTTACTCGTCTTTCAAGACCATGCTTTTCCCTTCCCCTGTGAGGAAGCCTCTGCTAAGCTTACTAGAGTAGAAATAGGTAGGTTTTCCTTCGTAACGGCTTACCACAGTCTTTACAGTATATTTTAGCTTGTTTTTTCCCCTTGTAGAATTGAACGCAAAGGTTCCTATGGTATATTTAGAAATATACCAGCAGAGGCTGTTTTATTGTTAAAGTCTGGGAGTGTAGGTGGAGTTATCTGAGTGGTACAGGAGTATCCTGAGAAGGTTAGACTGAGGAGGCGTAAAAAGGGAGAGGCTTGGCTGCTTTTTGTGGCTTTACTCAACTGTAGTAGAGACAAGGAATTATTTAAAAATTGATTACTCTTTGTTGTTGTTTGTATTTTGAGATGGTGCTTTAGTATGTAGTCTTGGGAAGTTTGAAACTTGCCTGCCCGTAGACTGTGTTGGCTTGAACTGGAAGAGATCATCTGTGCCTTCTGGGTGCTGGGGTTTCAAGTGTGACTGTATTTGGCCAAATTCATTTAACAGCTTTTTTATTTCTTTTTTGGTTGTTGTTGCTATTAATCTAGTTTATTTAAACCAAACATGGTAATACAGGAAAGAGACTGAGGTGGCAGCTGCCCAGAATCTTTGTGGGCCACAGATGCAGAACAGCTATGAGTCCTTGAACCCATTCTCCACTAACACACAAGTCAGCTTAACGCTATTTTTTATTACTCTATGCCAGGTATTATTCTAGTGTCCAGGATACATTTTGAGCAAATTTAAGTCCCTCTTCCCTGGCCATTAAATTTAAATTGAGAGGCTGTACTGTAATGATGTATACATAGTAACATGTCAGGGTTATAATAGTGTTCCCAGAAGGATTACGGCTGTCAGACATTAGAACGTCTGGTGGAGGGATTGTTATGCTTCATTTTCGTTGTCAACTTGACACAAACTAGGCTCACCCAGGAAGAATTGTCTCCCTCATATGGCCTTATTGCCATGTCTGTGGGGAATTTTCTTGCTTAGTCGACATTGATGTAGCAGCCCAACCCAGTGTAGGCAGTGCTCTCCCTGTGCAGGTGAGCGTACCTGTATGCTTTCTTCTCTGATGAGATGTGATGGCATATATGAGTGAAGAATACACATTCTTAAAAAGTTATATATTTATTTATTTTATGTATGTGAGTACACTGTAGCTGTCTTCAGACACACCTGAAGAGGGCATCAGATCCCATTACAGATGGTTGTGAGCCACCATGTGGTTGCTGGGAATTCAACTCTGGATCTCCGGGAAAGCAGTGCTCTTAATTGCTGAGCCATCTCTCCATCCTGAATACACATTTTTTTTTTTTTTTTGGTTTTTCGAGACAGAGTTTCTCTGTATAGCCCTGGCTGTCCTGGAACTCACTTTGTAGACCAGGCTGGCCTCGAACTCAGAAATCCGCCTGCCTCTGCCTCCCGAGTGCTGGGATTAAAGGTGTGCGCCACCACGCCCGGCTCTTGAATACACATTTTTAAACTTTACGTAGTTCATGATTTGTTAGGTAAGCTATAGTTAAGCAAGGAAATAGGTGTAATCGTAGAAATGTTTAGAAGATAGGTCAGCGTGAAGTAGTGCTTTCCTGTCTTGTGCAGTTGGAGATGTCCACAGAAGGTCATGTTTGTCGTGAGCAATGACCTCAGTAATGCTGCTCAGTAGCAGCGCGTCATAGCTAGAGAATATTGTGGTGACTCATCTGGGGGATCTAGCAGTTTTGCTAGAATCAGGGTTAATTTTTTTCCTCTACAAGTGGTCATCCCCCTTTCTCCTTCTTCCATCCTCCCTGTTTCTATCCCTTTCTTTCTTCCAAGATCTCGCTGTGTAGCCTAGCCTGGCCCTGAATTCATAATTCCCCTCCCTTAGTCTACAGAATGTTGCTGGGATTACGAGTCTGTACCAACATGCCCAGCACCAATATTAAGGTGTTTGTTTGCTTGTTTTTCCTCACCTTAATCCCAGCACCATAGAGGGAGAAGCAAGTTGATGGATGTTTGTGAGTTCAAGGCCAGCCTGGTCTACATAGTAAATTCCAGGACAGTCAGAGCTGCATAGTAAGATCCTGTCTCAAAAATGAGTTTAAGTTAATAAACTGTCCCTTTCTTTAAGCTTTCTAACAGGTAACGTTTTTATATTAAATTTGTTATATGTCTTATGTTTCTGGTTTTTTTTTTTTGTGTGTGTGTGTGTGTGTGTGTGTGTGTATGGTCTGTCTACGGAGGCCAGAAGAGGGAATGAAATCCTCAACTGGTGGTTATAAACTGCCTGATGTCTGTGCTAGAATCCAGATTTGAGCCTTCTGAGAGGATAACAGGTGCTCTTAGCTGCTGAGCTTTGTTCTAGCCCCATGGTTGGTTCACTTGCTTGCTTTCTGAAAATTATTATTATTATTTTTGGTTTTTTTTTTTTTTTTTTTTTTTGGTTTTTCGAGACAGGGTTTCTCTGTATAGCCTTGGCTGTCCTGGAACTCACTTTGTAGACCAGGATGGCCTCAAACTCAGAACTCCGCCTGCCTCTGTCTCCCGAGTGCTGGGATTAAAGGCGTGCGCCACCACTCCCGGCAAGATTATTTTTTTATTTTTTGGGATTTTAATTACATTATTTTCCTCTTCCCTTTCCACCCTCCCATATCCTCTTCTTTGCTCTCTTCCAAATTCATGGACTTTTTTTTTCACTAATTGTTTTACATACATATGTGTATAGAACCCAGGTTCCTGTGCATGACAGGCAAGTGCTGTACTAAGTTACATCCCATCCCTTTTTAAAAAAAATGAGATGGAGTCTTGCTAAGTTGTCCAGGCTGGCCTAGAACTCTTGATTTTCAGAAATCTACATGGGGGACATTTAACACTGGCTCTTTTGAATTGTAGTGGTACACACCTTTAATCCTAGCACACTAGTGGAAGAGTCAGCCTGAGTCTACATAACAGATTCTAGGCAGCTGGGGCTACATAGAGACTTTGTTTTCTAGCACTTGTAATCATCTGCCCTTTAAGTTGACAGTGTCTTTCCAATGAAAGCACCTGCTTTAAACTATCCCAACTCATAAAGGAAAGTGTTGACAGGAAGCGACGCCTTTGTGGGTGTTGAGGACTTTTGTTGAGAGGTTGCTGTCATTCTTTGGTAAACTGTTTATTATCGTTATTTCCAAGACACTAACTCTTCAACCTTTAACACTTAAAATCCACATTTATTTATTTGTTTGGTGTGGTGTGTGTTACCACAGCATACATGGGGACAACTTTGTGGGAGATAAGTCTCTGAACTATGTTGGTTCTGGAATTTGAATGCAGGTGATCACATCAGGCTTGGTGGTAGATCCTCTGAGACATCTTGCTGGTCTTGCTTTTTTACTCTGAGATGTGGTCTCATTACATGGACCAGGCTGGCTTTGAACTCAGGGTGCCAGCATAGTTAGATACTGGGAAGGGCCATTGCTGATTGCAGACTTTTTATTGTATCCTTATATGACAGAAAGAATAAGGTGGCTCTGTGGTGTCCTCTTCAGGCACATTTAGACCATGCTTGGGGAATCCATCCTGATGGTCTAATACCTACCTAACTTCTCAGCTCCAAATACCTAAATTAGTCCTTAGATTTCAGCATATGAACTGGGGAAGGAATATAGTCATTTATCACATAACAGGATTGCTGCAGACTGGACTCAGTCGCCCCTGTGGGCAAGGAGTCGGAGGGGTGACAGACACGAACACAAGGGAGTGTTGATCTGAATGTAATTTCTCAAAGCAAGCATCAGACTTATATTACAGAAGAAAACAAGGAAGTTAGGTGATACATTAAGGTCATCCAAGGTACACTGAGGTTACCCGATTCAAAAGGACTCTACCCAAAACAGAGAAATGCATACACAAAAACTGACAGGAACCAGGCAGTGTTTACAACTGGGATAAAAAAAAAAAATCAGTGTTTACAACGAGGATCAAAAGCAGTGTGCCCTTGCCATTGTTAATTCACCTTCTCCCTAGGCCATTGTAAATTCTTGTGTATGGGAGTGACTCAGCTGTTATTCTAAGTATTTACTCTAGTTCCTTCTTAGACCACAACTTTCCCTCTTCCTAGGCCATTGTAAATTCCTTCACATGGGAGTGACTTAGTTGTCATTTTATGTATCTGTAGGAAACCTCCATTTATCAGAGGAACCCACCAACTTTCTTCTAATATGTAATGTAGTCTGCTATACATGACCGTAATGAGAATTCTAAGTTTACTTTGTTGAACTAGCCCTGAGAATACTAGCTCTTATCCAGTAAATTGTAATGCCTGATTTCTTGAATGAGTAGCATTACCTATAATATAACACCAACTATCACAAGAACACATCTGGAGCATTCGTGCTGTGGGATGCCAAGGCTCTAGGAGACTTAAGTTTCCGTGAAATTTTTTGCCTCAGGACTGCGTCCAAGCCTTTGGGCCTGCTACGCAGACTTCACTGGAATGGGTGTGGCACAGGATTTTCTTATCCCTCCTTTATTTTTGAGACATTCCTGCTATATGCAAGGATTGCACTTAACTCAGTTTATTTTTTAAGTATCATTGAGTATGAGTCTCTCTCGCTGTCCACTTTCAGTGATTTTGATAACACTAGGGAGGGGAGGCTGAGGTAGGAGGATTCCAGAGTAGGAAATCAGAATTTGGAAACTTGAGGTTTTGTGTATGTAGGCTCTCCAGTTTCATTTTACATTTACTTTTTGAAACAATAGAAAACAATTTTCTTTAGAAATACATTGGTTTATGTGACATAATTACAATCATGGAGTTCTTTTTTTTTTTTAAAGATTTATTTATTATATATAAGTACACTGTAGCTGTCTTCAGACACTCCAGAAGAGGGCGCCAGATCTCGTTGTGGATGGTTGTGAGCCACCATGTGGTTGCTGGGATTTGAACTCTGGACCTTCGGAAGAGCAGTCGGGTGCTCTTACCCACTGAACCATCTTACCAGCCCCAATTATGGAGTTCTAAGTAATGTTGTAGCTCGTGGATAGGAACGGTCAGAATGTGGGTGACCAGGCAGGACAAAGTGCTTTTCAAACCCTGCAGGCTTCCCTCCACTTATGTTACTGGGCATTTTTGTAGTAGATACAATGTGCATTCAAGTGTGCTAACTTACCATTGCAGGCTTCCATGGATCTCAATAGTGCCAGCTCCGTGGTTCTTCAGGTCCTAACACAGGCCACCAGTCAGGACACTGCTGTGTTGAAGCCAGCCGAGGAGCAGCTGAAACAGTGGGAGACACAGCCAGGTTTCTATTCAGTGTTGCTGGTAAGTACTTGGTTTTATTGTCTAAGTATTCATTGTGTATAAGAAACTGGACAGGCTATATCGTCAGTGTCTGTTGAGAACTATCAGACTGCTATGGCTTTTCAGTTTGCCACAGCAGTGCTGACATGAAGACGGTAGGTAGTGTCTTCTCTTCATCCCTGTCACAGTGCATTTGCTTGGACTTGCTCTGCATCTGCATCAACATCAGGAACACTGTGTTCAGCATTTTTCAGGTTTTTTTCTTTTGTTGTTGTTGTTTTTTTTTTTTTTTTCAATAATAGAAGCAAATCTAGGGTCTAGTGCATGCGAGGCAAGGATTCACCATTGACCTGGTCAATAATAGAAACAAATGTAGGCTCTAGTGCATGCTAGGCAAAGACTCACCATTGACCTGGTCTCCCATTGTATCTTCTATTTCACTTTAAAACATTGTTTTTGGTTTTGCTGAGACAGGGTCTCATTGTGTAGCCCTGGTTTGCCGGGAAATTGGTATGTAGACCAGACTGGCCATCAACACAGTGGGATCACCATGTCTCTGCCTCCTGGTTGCTAGAATTAAAGGCATGTGCCCCCATGACTGGCAGAATATTGTTGATTTTTTTTTTCCCCCATCTAAAAATTTAAATACTTTCTTTTTTTTTTTTTTAATTATTTATCTTATGTATATGTGTGCACTATAGCTCTATTCAGATACACCAAAAATGGGCATCAGATCCCATTACAGATGGTTGTGAGCCACCATGTAGTTGCTGGGAATTGAACTCAGGACCTCTGGAAGAACAGTTAGTGCTCTTATCTGTTGAGCCATCTCTCCAGCCCTTAAATATTTTCATACAGAGGATCTTTTATATTTTCTGGCATTGAACTCTGTTCTCTGCCTCCACCTCCTGAATGAATATATGAATTACTAATAACTGCTTAAGCTTATTTTTTCTCCTTTTTTGCTTTTGCATTTTGTTTTGAGTTACCATTAGTTGTTATATTGGTGCATTTTCATAAAGTATTTTTATTTATTAGTGTATATGTGTGTGGGTATTTAGAGTCTTTTGGGGAGGGGATTGTTGTATGGCAGGTGCTGACTTCAAATTCAGTGATCCTCCTGTCCAGCTCCTCAGTGCTGGGATTGCAGGCATCTGCCACCACACCTAGCCTGCATATATAGACACTTGTATAAAATGCTGTGTGCATGGCTTCTGCTGCTCTGGTGGATTACATTGGAGCAGTGGTTCTCAACCTTCCTAACGCTGTGACTGCTTACCACACTTGCTCATGTCGTGGTGACCCCCAACCATAACATTATTTCAGTGCTACTTCATAACTGTAATTTGGCTACTGTTATGCACATAATGTAAATATCTGATATGTAGGATGTCCCACAGCTTGAGAACCACTGCTTTGGAGAGTCATGCACATATGCATACAAAATACATACATACATACATACATACATATGGACCTGGTTATTTCAAGGCTGGCTTCAACATGCAGTGTAAACAAGGATGATTTTGAATTTCTGATTCTCCAGCCTCCACTTGCCAAGTATTGGGTTACAAGCATGCTCCTCCATGCTCAGATTACAAGGTGGTGGAGATTGAACCTGGGACTCTATGCATGGTCAGCGAGCATTGTCCCAGCTGAGTTATAACTTTCAAACTTTAAAAAAGATGGAGTTGTACTCTCTAGCCTTGGCTGGTGTGCAGTTTGCTTCCTTGAACAGGCTAGTTTTGAATGCTTCTTGCTGTAGCCTTTTAAATGTTGAGGATAAAATAGTTATTTCATAGGGCATGGTAGCCCCATAATCCCAGCACTCAGGAGGCTGATGCACTGAGGCGAAGATCTTAAGTTTGAGGCTAGGTTGGTGTACGTAGCCAGTTAATATACCGAGTCTTTCTCATACCCACCAGCAGTATAAATAATGACATGGAGGCTTCTACAGTTTAAGGTTTAGGCCTTTTGTTAGGGTAGTCTTCCAATTGGCTTATCTAATTTGACCTGACTGTCAGACCTATAGCCAACCCTGTGGCTAGCTGTATACCTTTCTTGGCTCTACTACCATCTGATTTCTTTCCCTCCGCCATCATTCTCTCTCTGCCTGGAAGTTCCACCCCCTATTTCCTGCTCCAGATATTGGCCGTCAGCTCTTATTATAACCACTCAATATGGAGACAACCTCTGGTCTGTTTCTAGATTGCCTTTAGTCAGGTGAGGAAAGATGAATATTTACAAAGTAGAAAACCTGGTGATGAGTCAAAGAAATGACAATACCAAAATCCTGCCAGCACTTAGTTCTCTGATGGTACAGAATTAACAAATGAAAATACAGAGATACACCTTTACACAAAGTGAGTGAAGAAAGATTACCCCAACAAGTTAAAGTCTAGCCTGGACATGTAGACTCATACCAGCACTCATACTGAGGGAGATGCAGATAGAGACGGGGGTTTGCACGGGGTAACAGAGGGAGCAGAGGGGCACTGGCTTACTATTTTAAAATTATATTTTGGAGGTTCATCTTGCTGTGTAGTAAGTACTTGCTGGCTTAGAACTTGTTATGTGGACCAGACTGGCCTGGAACTCACAGAGATGCACCTACCTTTGCTTCCTAAGTGCTACGATTAAATACAAGCACCAGCATGCCTGGTGTGCACTAGGATTATTTTAAAATTTGTTTTCTGTGAATGAGTGTTTTGCATGCATGTATGTATGTATGTATGTGTACCATGTGTGTGCTTGGTGCCCACAAAGACCAGAAGAAGCCATTGGATACTCCTGGAATTATTGACAGTTGCGAGCCATCTTATATGGGTGTTAGGAACTCAGTCCAGGCCCTCTGTAAGACTAACAGGCTTTCTCCATTGAGCCATCTTTCCAATTTCCCAGGCTAAGCTTTTTAAAGCTTATTAGACAATTTCCCCATTGATTACCGTGATCATGTTGCATGGTTTAACTGCATTCTTATTTTTATAGTTTGCCACAATTGTGCAAAGCAGTAACTATGGATTAGTGATTTGACTAACATAGCTTGTTATATCACATCTCACCTTATATCACTTAAAAGTGCTATTGTGCCGATCATGGAGGTACACACTTGGGATGGAAGCAGGTGGATCTCTGTGAGTTTGCAGGCATCCTGGTCTATGTAGTAATTTCCTGTCTTGGCTACACAGTGAGACCTTGTTGGATGATCAAAGTCTGATAAGACTCATTTGTAAGCATGGTTGGTTTTTGTTTTTTAAATCTTATGAGTGTGTGCTTGTGTATGTGTGTATGTGTGTATGTACCATGTGCATGCAGTGCCTATGGAGGCCAGAAGAGGTCATGAGATCCCACTGGAAATGCAGTTACAGACTGTTGTGACCCTCTGTTTGTATTCTGGGAACTGATGCCAGGTGCTCTGGAATTCTTAACTGTTGACCATTTCTCTAGCCCCATGAGCGTGATTGCATTGGTAAGTAGTCTTGTTATTGTTTTCTTATTTAGTTACTTTTCCTATTGCAATAAAACACTCCAGCAAAACCAATTTATGGAAGGACACGTTTATTGGGCTTCATTCACAGTTCAAGAATTCATTTCGTCTTAGTTGGGAAAGAATGGCAGCAGGAGTTTGAAGCCACTGGTCACAGTGCATCCGTGCGCAGGAAGCAGGATGCAGTGAATGGTTATGCTGAGCTAAGTTTTCTCCTGTTTCTGTGGTGTAGGATATTTGCCTAGCAACTTTTAGAGTAGGTCTTCTCAATTTAGTTAACCCAATCAATCTACTTGTTACTTCCAATTTTTTTATCAAGAAAATTTTCTAACATACTTGAAAGAATAGTATAACGAATCTTTACATATTTATCTGTTGGTTAAACTTAGTGGAATGCTTCTGAATAGGCATGCTATCTTCTGTTTATCCCAGAGGTGCACCTGCCTGAGCACTCAAATGCTGGGGTTACAGTAACACTTGGCTAAGGAGACTTTTCTTAGTGTACACAGTGGAAGTAGATATTTTAAGAAAATATCAATACGATATATGTTGTGATGAAGTTTAAGCAAAATAAATTAAAAAAAAAAAATCTGGGCCAAGGTTGTAGGCCAATTGCTAGAGTACTGACCTGCTATGCATGCAGCCCTGGGTTCAATCCTCGTTACTCGTGAGCTGAGTATGGCGGTGCGAACCTGTGGTACCAGCATCTGGAGGTGGAGGCATGAAGTTCACTGGCTAATATAGATATTGGCCAGCCTGAGATACTTGAGATATTTTCTCAAGAATCAAACATGTAGGGATGCTTGGTGGAGTGTTTGCCTCACAGACATGAGGACTCCAGTTTGATCCTCAGAACTCAATGTAAAAGTGACCGGGGTAGTGGAGCCAGAGACAGGGCGGTCCTGGGAACTCACTGGCATGCCAGTCTGACCTAATAGGAGGTGTGTGGCATTTCTGAGATGACACCTGAGGTTGTCCTCTGGCTTCCATATGAAGCCATTCACACAGTGAACATGCACCTACATGCAGTAGTACAGACCCTCAAAAAATATGCAGGCAAATCCATGCCTTATTTTGGTATGTTAATTATATTTTTAAATGATTGCATATTTATTCTAATGCAATTGTTTTTTATTCACAGAATATTTTTACGAATCACACCCTTGATATAAATGTACGGTGGCTTGCTGTGCTGTATTTTAAACATGGGATTGATCGTTACTGGAGGCGTGTAGCACCGCAGTAAGTTCTCTCGGCCCCAAGTGTAGCCCATTCCTAATGAAAGAAGAATGAGCTGGTACCTGTGTATGCACAAGGCTTCGTCAGGTGTTTATTTGCACAAGTGCTAAAATTGGGACAGCAGAGAAGTGAGCATGATTTTTGTGTAAGGACGACATGTAGACGTGCAAAGCACCTGATGTATAAAAAAAAACAAATGTGCTAACTACTGGAGAAATGTATTTGCATAGTTCAACAGCCACACCATTGGTTTTCTACCTGGGTTTGTGTCCTCCTATGCGTGCGTGCTTGCGTGGGTTTTTGCCTGCCTGTCTTAGTGTTCAGTTTCTGAGGATCTAGCTGAGTAGCAGATCCTCTTAAAGATGTAAAAGGCTTTGATTTTTGCTTTTTTGCTTTTTTGGTTTTTTTTTATAAAAGAAGGTTGAAGTTTTTCTTTTTTTATTAGATTTTTTTTATGTTTTGATTTTTGAAAAGGAAATCCTATATTATATCTGCATTCAATGAATCTTTTTCTGTGCCTTTCATTTTCTCTGGGAAGAATGGATGGATATCATGCTTTTACAGTTTCATTAGACTAAGCTTTAACTAAGAGTAAAGTGAGAAGGTTCACTTTAAGAATTAATTAACACATAATGTAGTTTATGGACAGGCAGTGCAGGCGAGCCTGTAATTTTGTTAGAAAATGGATTTGCTGAATAAATAACATTAGCTTTGCTCTCCAGTAGGTGGCACTAAAGCTCTATAGGTTATCATTTGGATAAGTAATCTAAATTGTTTTATTCTGAGTATTTCAGAGTGCCTGTGAAGCCTACCCTTGAACAGTATCAGAAAGTACACTATAGTGTATTTTTAGGCCAAACTTTAGTATGAAGCTAACCCCCCTTTTTTTTTTTTTTTCAGGAGTAATTGATGGTTTGGATGAAAAATGAAGCAATTGATGATGAGAGATTGTGTGCTTGTTTGTTTGCATTTTGGGACAGGGTTTTGCTATATAGCTGTGGCTAGCCTAGAACTTGCTGCATAGACCGGGCTGGCCTGGAACTTAGAGCTAAGCCCTTGCTTGTACCTCTTGAATTCTTGGAGTACAGGTCCGTGCCTCTGTGTCTGGCTAACCTAGTCTAAATATAAACAGTTAAGGAAGGAATCAGTGTTGGATACTCACGCTGTCTTCTAGTGTATTGAGATCAACGTGGGCCTGACGAGGAACGCACTTACAGAGGTCACAGAGTTGGCGGGTTAGGAATTGATTTTAGCTGCGTATTTGAAGCACTGAAAAGTTTGTGGTTTTGCTGTTAGTTATAGTTCTTATTCTGACCATTATTTTCAGAAGGTGAGAATCAACCAACATCATTCAGTTTAACTGGGCCATAACTAGGTGCTCTCCATTCTGTTTGAGGTCAAGCCTGAGTTTAAGTGCAGATTCATTTTGAAGATTTGCCATATGGATTGATTGTGTGCACAGTGCATCTGTGAAGTAGGCATAGAGCCACCAGGTCTTCCCTCCGTTGCAGGACGTGGTGCCTTCTTATACAGCCAACACTTTTGTTTCCATTTTCTGTGTTGAAGGTTTTTCAAAGTTAAATTCACATGTTGTTACTATTTTGTAAAGACTTATCAGACTGTGGGTTACTGTCAAACTCCTGCCAGTGCTGGGAGTGCAGACATGTGCCACTGTGGCTGTACCGTGCACTCTGTATAGAGGAGCCATGAGATGCCCCTGGTTGGCCACACCAGTCTTTCCTTTGGTTGCTGTTTTTTTTTTCTTTAAATAAGATTTCACATACTTTTTATTTTTTGGAATTAACTTAATATTCTTTTACTAGCTTGAGGAGATGGAAGTTTGGATAAGTTTATTTTCAGTTTTTTTTGGTTTGTTTGTTTTTTTTTTTTTTAAAGATTTATTTATTGTATTTAAGTACACTGTAGCTGTCTTCAGACACCAGAAGAGGGAATCAGGTCTCATGATAGCTGGTTGTGAGCCACTATGTGGTTGCTGGGATTTGAACTCAGGACCTCTGGTAGAGCAGTCAGTGCTCTTTAACCACTGACCCATCTTTCCAGCCCTATTTTCAGTTTTTTTTTTTGTTGTTGTTGTTTTTTTAAATAGTTCTTAATCTAAATATCTAAAGCCCAAGATGCTCCACAATCTGAAGCTTTGAGTTGCTGCTCTGATACCACAGGAAGGGAATTCTACAAACCGACCTCATGTTACAAATCTCAGCTACTGTGTAAGTGCACTATAGTATTCTCCCAGGTTACCTTTAGGCCGTGTGTATTAGGTGTGCATAAAACATGAATGTAGGGCTGGAGAGATGGCTCAGTGGTTAAAGAGCACTGACTGCTCTACCAGAGGTCCTGAGGATATGACCTTAACCTTGATGTAGCTAAGGGTGTTTTTGTTGTTTTGTTGTTTTGCCTCAAGTTAGAGCCTTCCAGGGATTTTAACTGTAAGCCTTGAGTGTTTGTCCTCTGTGATACTGCTTTCTGTCGACCTTGAGTTCTTTGCTTCTCTAGTGCTGTGAGTCCTGCAGAAATCTCTCAAACTGTAGTCTCTTGGCTGCTGCTTTCAGCTTGTTTATAAAAATTTTTTCCTGGCTGAGTACCGAAGGGATGCTTATATTGGCTCATCACACAGTACAGTCTTTTGCTGAGACTGAGTTCTTCTGCCCCGACTGCCTCTTTTGTTTTGGGGTTGTTAGTTTCTTTAGGGTGTCATGCCACAACTGAATGTTTACAGATAACCTAGGTTTATCCTCTTACAGATTAGGTAGCTGGAAATCTACAAGCACAAAGCTTGCTCACTTTGAGGGCCCATAGGATTAGTCTTTGATAGTTCCTGGTTGTGGCCAGCAATAGTAGGTGTTTCTTGGCACGTGATTGAATGATTCTAATCTTTGCCCCTGTTGTCACATGATCTATGCCAAGTGATCTGTGTCTTTGTTTCCATTTTCTTCTTACAAGGGCACCAGGTTAGGCATAGAGGTGCAGGCTTGTAATCCTAGCACTTGGGAGATTGACACAGGATTTATGTTCAAGGCCTTCTGGGCTTCATAGCATGTTTCAGGTCAGCCTAGCCTCTATATCAAGACCCTGTGTCAGAACAAAACAAAGCAACAAAAAGGAAAAAATTCCAGTGTTAGAATAGAGTCCATTAACTCAGAATGATTTTTGACTTAATGTGATTTAATCTACAAAGACTCCATTATTTCCAAATGAAGTAGTATTCAAAGATACTTGGGTTATAGGACTTCAACATTTAATTTTGAGTTATGATTTAGCTCATAATATATGCTTTGCTTTTTTTTGTTGTTTTTTGTTTTTTCGAGACAGGGTTTCTCTGTATAGCCTTGGCTGTCCTGGAACTCACTTTATAGACCAGGCTGGCCTCAAACTCAGAAATCTGCCTGCCTCTGCCTCCCAAGTGCTGGGATTAAAGGCGTGTGCCACCACCGCCCGGCTATACTTTGCTTTAAAAAACTACTTTACTTAAAATTCATTTATTAGTGTGTGTGTGTGTGTGTGTATCTATATCTATATCTATATCTATATCTATATCTATATCTATATCTATATCTATATCTATATCTATCTATCTGATGTGTGAGTGTGTATATCCCAAGGCCTGCATGAGGAGGTCAGAGGATAGTACTGTGCAGTTATTTATTTTTCTCCTCCCACCTTTATGTAGGTTCTGAAGAACCAAACTCCTTGTAAGACTTTAGGTAAAACTGTTTTACTCACAGAGGCATCTTGTTGGCCCTAAAAGGTATGCACGCGCGCGTGCGTGTGTGTGTGTGTGTGTGTGTGTGTGTGTTTTTAAGATTTCTGGAATAATTTGTCTCATACTAGATACACTATCATAGGGAGAATGAAAAACATTAAAATGATTAAATTTTAATTTAAAAATAGATAATACAAAAGCTAGACATAGTGGTAGTACACATCTGTTATAACACTTGGGAAACTCAGGCAGAAGGATTTGGAGTTTGAGGACTGTTGAGGCGCAACTTAAAAACAGAAGAGGAAAAATATAAAAATGTCAAACTACTGAACCAGTTTAACATTCAACATATATAAAATCCATAGTAACTTCTCTATTTAGCTCAATATTTTCTTTCTTTGTATATAGTAAATTTTTTTAGTATTGCATATATCCTTTCCAAAGATGAAAAATGAAGGACAAAGTTAATTAATCAGTTTTTTGAGGCACGCTTTGGTTAGTCTGGAACTCATTGCATAGATCAATCTAGACTCTAATTCAGAAATGTGTTTGTAGATGCTTCCAGAGTGGTAGGACTCAGGGTGTTCACTCTGGTACTCATCCGGCTTTATCAGGTTTGTTGTGGTCGCTGCTTACATTTGTTTGTTTGTTTACTCTGTGTGTGTGTGTATGTGTGCGCACACTTATGACTGCTGGTACATGAATCTGTAATATTTCCATCCTTTTCCCTGTGAGTCTGTGTTGTCAAACTTTACTACAAATGCCTTTTCCTGATGCCTTATTTCACCATCTAGTTAAATTCAGTTTTAAAATATTTTCTAACAGCCATTCTTTGATTTGGAATCTCTACTTGTAAATTTAAAATTTTATTTACTGTATATGTATGGGTGTTTTGCCTGCCTATATGTATATCTCTGTACCATGTATGCTCTTGGTGCCTGCAGAGGTTAGAAGAAGGTTTCAGATCTCATGCATCTGGATTACAGATGCCTAGAAGTTATATGGGTTGGGAATTGAACCTGGTCCTGTGGAAAAGCAGCCAGTGCTTTAACCACTGAATCATCTCTCTAGTTCCTACATGTAAAATCCATAGGAAGACTTACAGAAGCCAGAAGTCTGTGTCTGTTGAGTTTTTTTGTAGACAAGTGTTTTTACATTCATAAGGTGAGCATCGACATACTTCATTATCACTCTGAATTTATCTTATTTTCTGTAGATTACTGTATTATGCTTTCTGTTTATTCATTTGGGAAGGAGCTTTAGGCTTCTCACTTGATGTGTGCCAGAATTTAAGTAATGGCAATAATTCTACTTAAACCTAAGCAGATAATCATGTATTTAAAGGAGTTTTATTGTTAGAATTCATAGCATTTTTGATTCTCTTGCTACTGGGTGGCATTCTCTTGTATAATAATTTCACTTTTTTTTTTTTTACAGTGCTCTCTCAGAAGAGGAAAAGTCAACATTGCGTGCAGGGCTCATCACCAACTTTAATGAACCAATAAACCAGGTCAGTGACCAAAAAAAAAAAAAAAAAACCAAAAAAAAAAGAAAGCTGAGTGGAGAGTTTGAGCCCATCCTGAGACACGCGTCAGGTCCCCTGCCCTGCCCCTACCAAAAAAGAAAGACTTAAAAAAAAAAAAACCCTGAAGAGTCAAACTTGTAATTTGTGATTAGAAAGAAATTTTGATAACTCTTAGAGTCTATGGACCACTGCATTAAATAGTTTAGTATAGTTTTAATACTATTTGCTCAACATAGTTAATTCCTGAGAGGTAGTTTCAAAACACGAGTGTATTATTTACCCCTTGCCCTTGATTTCGTAGTTATCCCTCATGGTTTCTCTCTTTTCTCTCTAGATCGCAACGCAGATCGCAGTGCTGATTGCCAAGGTTGCTCGGTTAGACTGTCCGAGACAGTGGCCTGAGCTCATTCCCACTCTTGTAGAGTCTGTCAAAGTCCAGGATGACCTTCGCCAGCACAGAGCTCTGCTGACCTTCTACCATGTCACCAAGACGCTGGCGTCCAAACGCCTGGCCGCTGACAGAAAGCTATTCTATGATGTAAGTATGTAACATGATTCCATGTGATTATGAAAATAGTGATACTTGTATAAAAATGACTATCATTTTTCTTGTATTAATATTTTTGGAAAGATTTTGAAATCTTTCTAATCTAAACTGCAGCAATATGTATGGAAAGCTCACTTAGGTGTCAGTGAGGAGGCTTGTGTTAGGAAACACTTTGAAAGCAAAGATATTGGTTTGAGATTGTCAGTGTAGCTGAGACGTGTAACAGATCTCTTCAGGAAAGCCCTTCCAAAGGGGATGATTAGCAGGTCAGTGTTGAAATTAGGAGGTAAGATTGGCATGTATAGATAGTGGATGGGTGTAAAATAGAACTACCTTTGCTCTAGTGATGATGCTCAACAGAAACAACTCATGGGAAGAGTTTATTTTGGCTCTTGGTTTCAGTCCAACATGACTGGGAAGACAGAGCTGATGTTGGCAGGCATTATGTGGTAGAGGCTTCAAATCTTGGTGGACCAGGAAGGTGAGAGCTCAAACTAGTCTTCACCCTACTGAGTTTGCTAGTGTGGCCACAGTCCCTAATGTTTCAAAGCTTTACAAAATAGTACCACCAGATATGGATCAAGTTTTTAATCTTTATTTATTTTTAAAATTTAAATGTTTTTATGTGCATTGGTGTTTTGCCTGTATATGTGTTTGTGTGAAGATTTTACACCTGGAACTGGAGTTACAGGGAATTGTGAGCTGCTATGTGGATGCTAGGAATTGATCCTGGGTCCTCTGGAAAGTCAGTCAGTGCTCATAACTGCTGAGTCATCTCCCTAACCCCAAGTTTCTAATTTTTGTTTTAAGACAGGGCTTCTTATGGTTCAGTTTGGCCTCAAATTTGCTATGTAGCTAAGGAAGACTGAATTGCTGATCTTTATGCTTCCATCTCCCAAGTGTTGGGGTTACCTACCACACACAGCTAGTTTCTAATATTGACAAACCTGAGCCCACCCAGCACATTCCATCCAAACTGTTTCAGGGATGGCAGTCTTTTACCAGCTGTTACTTTCTCTACTTTTCTTAGTATGGTTTTAGAGCTGGCTATTTTTGACTTTTCAGAATAGCAATTTCATATTGCTTATGGTGACATTTTGGACTGTACCATGTAATACTACTGAATTTGAAGGTGTTTGTTTTGGTGTTCTTACTCACGTTTGGTAGTTATGAAAAACATGCATAATTAGAAAGTTTATGATAGGACTCAGAAAACTAAGGTATTTCTAGGACATTGTTTTGCGTGTTTTTTTTTCCTTCCTTTTTTCCTTCAGTGTTCTGACACTCAGGCTTTCCCAGTGATCAGCCTTTGCCCTGCAGGTCTGGAGGGTTTCTTCTGCTTCTTCACTTAACATGTGGTCTGAAGCAGCCTTTTCCAGGCTTGCTTCCTTCCGACAGCTACTCTTCCTCATGATTAAGCTCCCGTGTAGAGGTGTATGCACATGCATCTATGCTTCTTTCCTCCTCCTTTTGTTTTTAAAATAAAGGATATTCTGGCACAGCTACAGCCAGAACACCTGACAGATTCTAAGCGCTGTGAGATGCTTTATTTATTTCTAAAGGAGACTCCTAGCTGTACATGGGGAGGAGTAATTGAAGAGCTGGCAGCTCTCGGAAGATAGACAGTTTAATGGGGCAGCCAGAGAAAAGAGTTCCAGATGAGAGTCTTTGTAATCCTCTGTTCTTTGACAAAAAGCTAGCTAACTTGTCCCTGGTACACAGTGTAGTGCCTCATGTTTGAGGATAGTTTAGGGAAATAGGGAGAAGTATGTATTTTTGGGCTATCTCTCATGTTGAATACGTTAGTTTTGACAGATGCCGTGGTGTGTGTGTGTGTGTGTGTATGGTGTCAGCTACATTTTGATGAAGGGCGAAGAGTCTCTTGACCAGGAGCTGTAGACAACTCCAGACAACACAGCCACAAGGAAAGGGAAGAAGGAACAGCAACAGTGCATGTTAGTTTCCGTCTCTGGGGAGCAGGTGACGAGGTTCAGAGCCTCTCTTGAGATCCTCACTCCTGAGGGTGTAGCTTACAAATCTTGGGTCATGGCATTTTTCTTCTCTTCTTTCCTTCC
Source organism: Mus caroli (assembly GCF_978045245.1). NCBI lineage: Eukaryota > Metazoa > Chordata > Mammalia > Rodentia > Muridae > Mus > Mus caroli. The sequence continues at coordinate 14,569,419 of NW_028227270.1, forward strand.
TCCTTCCTGTCCGCGTCTATTTCTTCCTCCTCTTCCCTTTCCTTTCTGAAACAGCCCAGACTGGCTTCAGATGGCCAAGGGTGGCCTTGCATTCCTGTTCTTGTCCCTGCCTTCCAATTCTGTGCTGTATGCATATGTGCGAGGATTACATGCATGCCACACCATGCTTGTCTTTCTAGATAGTAATTCTTACATACTCTCATGTTCTTCACATTAACTTTGTTGGTTTAAATACCCTGTCTTACTCCCAGCAATGGGCAAAGAGACCCCTTGTCGGTGGTCGTGTTCTGTGTTAGTCAGGGGCAGAGCAGATGGCAGTCCTTTGTTCATCCTAGTTTGACACCTGGCTTGGTAGCCAAAGCTGTTTTATGCCCAGGACTCATAAAAATCAAATCAAGTCAAATCAGATCAAAGGCGGCTCAGAAAGAGGAACACTGACAGAGACCTTCAGATCACCATGCTACCCACAGACCTGCCTTCTAGTGAATAGCACAGGCAGGCCATAGACATCTGCTTGCTGACATGCCACATAGCAGTATGGATGGAGGATGTCACTCAGGGACCTGCTAGCTGTGTGGCCAGCCTGTACCTGGATCCTCCACAGTGTGCAAGTATGTGGTGGACAGATGGGAGAGACAGAGAAATGGAGCAGCCGGAGCATTATGAAGAGAGATGGAACTGGAGACTCAGGAGTGGAGAGGAGTGGCCTGTTGTGAATGGCCAGCCCTGCCACCTGGGTCATGGTGAAGTCAAGCTTCTGCCCTAGCTGTCACTAGGCATGTCTGAGTCTGTGACCACGAAGTGGCAGTGGTCAGTGTCGATGACCACGGCTCATATTACCACTAGAGAACTTGAGGATGACCCTGGTTGGGGCAGCTACTGGAACCACCTGAATGTCCAGGGACTGTGCAGAACTGGCCCTGTCCCTTACTGGATGCTCCTCTCTGGAGGGCTGGCACCATCTCTCACTGCTGACAGCCTGTGCAAAGCAGGCTCCGTGCCTTGCTCAGGCAGCACAGAAGAGCTGGCTCTGAAGGCGGTGTGTGTGTGTGTGTGTGTGTGTGTGTGTGTGTGTGTGTGTGTGTGTGTGGTGTTGGCCCTGAGGATGTGAGTGTAGGAGAGCTGACTCTACCACTTGTCTGCTGTTGGGTGGCTTGGGCACAGAGGTGATCCCTCCCTCTCCCCACCTTTGGCAGTCAGGAAAGCTGCTCACAGAGTCAATGAGCTCTGGAGAGCTAGCTCTGCCCCTCACCAACTGCAGCACTCCAGAGAGCGGGCCCTGAATCTTGCCTGGACAGCACAGCAGAGCTGGTCGTAGTGGTTGGGGAGCAGGTTAGCCAGCCCCAAGGATGAGAGTGCAGGAGAGCTGGCCCTGCCATTAGTCTGTTCTGAGGTGGCATGGGTGTGGGGGTGATGTGCCCACCTCTCCTCACTTTGTTGGGAGAGCTGGCCCTGAGGGCATGAGAGCAGGAGAGCTAACCCTGCCTCCGCACTGACTTTACACTTGGGAAAGCAGGCCCTGCACCTTGCCTGGGCAACACAGTGGAGCTGGCCTAATGGTGAACACAGGGGTGAGCCAGCACTGAGCATGCCCAGCCCAACACAGTCCTGCTGTTCCAGAGCTACAGGATCTCTATGGTACAGGGCAACAGCAGGATAACTGAGAGGAGTCCTGACAAGACTGATGGTGTCACAGAAGCCAGAGATCTTGAATCAGACTTTGCAAGTGAAGATGTGTGGACAGAGATAGACCATGGTATCATGTTAGCTTCATTTCTGTTGATTTATTTTACAACTGTGTTTAAATGTTTATTTTCAATGTCTGTGTATAAATGTTTTGCCTCCATGTATGTATATGCACCATATGTGTTCCTGATGCCATTGGAAGTCAGAATTGAGCATCAAATCCCCTGGAACTATAGTTAACAGATGGTTGTGAACCACCATGTGTGTTCTGGAAGTTGAACCTTGGTCCTCTTCTAGAACGTGTTTGTTTAATTGCTGAGCCATCTGCCACACACAGATTTCTTTTCTTTTTTGATATAGCCCTGGTTGGTCTGGACCTTCCTATGTAGATAGGGATGGCCTCATTCCCAGAGAACCACCTGTCTCTGCCTCCCAAGTGCGAGGTTAAAGGCTGCACCACCTCTCCCATTTGTTTTGCTCTATTTCTAGGAGTCAGGATTAAAGAAATGATCTACTTTGTCTTTCTTTTTTTTTTTAATTAATTAATTAATTTATTTTATGTATGTGAGAACACTGTAGCTGTACAGATGGGTGTGAGCCTCGTGTGGTTGTTGGAAATTGTATTTAGGACCTCTACTGGCTCTGGTCAACCCTGCTCACAGTTCCTGCTGGCTCCGGCCCAAAGATTTATTTTTTATTATAAATAAGTACACTGTAGCTGTCTTCAGATGCACCAGAAGGGGATATCTGATCTCATTACAGTGGTTGTGAACTACCATGTGGTTGCTGGAATTTGAACTCAGGACCTTCAGAAGAGCAGTCAGTGCTCTTAGCCACTGAGCCATCTCGCCTGCCGCGCCCCCCCCCCCCCCCACTTTGCCTTTCAGTGTCAAATATGTAGAAAATTCTGGTTACAGCTAACCTTTATTAATGGTTACTCAGCAATAAAAGTTTGAATTGCTTGGGCTGTTAAAGGGTACAGTCTTCTTATTTGTTGATTGGTTCTCAGGTATTTGTTTTAACCTAGCAGTTGCTTCAGTATTATGGTTGGCTTTGTTGTAGTGTCCTTTCAGTTCTTTACCCTGTCTTCTGTGATAAAAGTCTGCCTAGCATCTGATGCTAAGCTTGGTGGACGACCATTTACCACATTGTGCTGAATGGTCACTTAACTTTCTCAGATCACTGAGGTAGTGCTTTTATTGCTGCAGTTCTGCTACCTAGCCTAGAAAACCGCACATGTGGTTGGTGCTCAATAACTGTTAAATAGATAATTAGGCTGAGTACAGGGATTGAGTGTTTATTTGCCTAGGAAGAGCACAGGGTCTGGATTCAGTTCCCAGCACTGAAAAACAAAGCAGCCCAAAATACAATGGAAGAAGAGCTCTGTTCTTAGAAATGAAGGTATTTAAACTGGGTGAGGTGGCACCTGTGAGAGGCGGAGGCAGGTGGAGCTCTGTGAGTTTGAGGCCAAACTGACATCCTTTCTGGTTAGTTCCGAGCCTGCTAAGCCATGTAATAAAACTTTAGCTTCAAAAAACAAACAAGAAAGTATAAAGCAAAATTTCATGGGAACAAGCTCTTTTTAGATTATATAGAGCTAAAACTATCTAGGAGAAAGCTGATTAGCTGAGCCTAGAAACACAGATATGTATGTCTGTAGGTCATAGGTGCTCGGACAGGACCTGGTCGTGTAGGATGGAGGTGCAGATAGCTGTTCAGCTGCTGCTAGCTGTGTGGGAAGACTGCTATGAAGAGTTTTGCTGCTTAAGCTGTCCTTACTATTTTGGCATGAGAGCAGGAGAGCTAGCCCTGCCTCTTCACTGACTTTACACTTGGGAGAATGGGCCCTGCACCTTGCCTGGGCAACACAGTGGAGCTGGCCTAATGGTGAACACAGGGTGTGAGCGCAGGAGAGCCTGCCCAGCCCAACACAGGCTGCAACAGTCAGTCAGTCTGTTTGTCTTTCCTTCCTTCCTATCTATCTATCTATCTAATCTATCTATCTAAATGTGTTCTTTAATGTGCCACATCTGAGGAAAGTGAAAAACAAATGACTTCATATTCCTGTCTTATCTGATTATTCTCCAGTTCTTCTCAGAGATATTTTTACATACCATTTCTTTGAGCCAGGAGGTTTGAGCCAGGAGGTGAACTCTATCTCTTAAGATCTCTTGATTAATTTAGAAGAGTGCCATTCCCTTCTGTTCTGTTCTTGTTGGTTGTCTGCCATGCTGTGTGCCCGGCTTCTGTGCTTGTTGACTGCTTCTTGCTGATTAGTCTCAGGTGAAGTGTCCTGGTTTCTACAGTTTGTTGCATGGTGATACGTTCCATGGCTTTAATATTTTATTGCTAACTTTTCCTAGTGGGAATTGTGAGGACAGTGACCTTAGTATCTTGAGAAGGTAAGACAAGATAAGCCTACGTTAATGGCTCGCTTTGTGTGTTGGAAGGAGTTAAGTTTGTGCTTCTCAGATGAAGTCACCAAGCTGTCAGTTGGTGGCACTCTATCTTCTGGTTAGAAATAGAATATCAGCTGGGCGGTGGTGGCGTACGCCTTTAATCCCAGCACTTGGGAGGCAGAGTCAGGCGGATTTCTGGGTTCGAGGCCAGCCTGGTCTACAAAGTGAGTTCCAGGACAGCCAGAACTATACAGAGAAACCCTGTCTCGAAAAAACCAAAAAAAAAAAAATAGAATATCTACCACTTAAAGTTTTTGAGAACCAGTTCTCAGGAGTGCTTATCATATAGCTTATTTGTGTAGTGTCTTCATGAACATACTTCCCTGCCATGTTTTTTAGAAGAAAATGTAGAAAAACCATTTGTGTCCCTCTTAACCTGGTTGACTTCACTGCTTTGTCTTTTCTGTCTGAGCCTTTTAGAAGCAGACATTAGTTGATGGCTTCCAGAGTATGGGTTCTTTCTTTAAATCTGTCTTCCCTTGTTTTACAGTAGGACTAAACAATTATAAAGTAGCTGGAATACTTGTTAAAGATAGTCATCATAAAATAGACTCTTCAGAGAGAGCTATCAGGAGGATTTGCAGCTGAGAAGATGGGTTGGTTATGGTACTGAATTTAAGAAAAGTGGGCATTCCAGTCAAGGAGTTGGGAATGGTGTGAGAGGTTACTGTGAGGAAACAGCCAGGGACCTCGCGGGCACTGTATAAGTCAGCCAGTTTCTAGCCCATTGGTAAGTTTTTTAACATTGCTCTAGGTTAGAACTATACTCTGAAAGCCATGTGGTTTGTGTATTTCTAGCTTTAACTATGTGAACACCATGGACAGAGCTGGAGGAGGAACACAGAAGTCTAACTAACTTCATAGTTTAGCACATGAGTGTGTGTGACATACTAAGTGATGGTCCATAAATGATGGGTTTAAAAATGAGCTTTCAACCCATTAATGAATGCAAAATATAGATACTGATGGGATAGATATTGGTTCTTTTTCTTTTTTTCTTTTTTTTTTTTTTTTGGTTTTTCGAGACAGGGTTTCTCTGTATAGCCCTGGCTGTCCTGGAACTCACTTTGTAGACCAGGCTGCCCTCGAACTCACAAATACGCCTGCCTCTGCATCCCAAGTGCTGGGATTAAAGGCGTGTGCCACCACTGCCCAGCGATAGATATTGTTATAAGAGAATAATTCTTTTTTCTTTTGAAGATTTATTTATTTTATATATGAGTGCACTATCGCAGACACACCAAAAGAGGGCACTAGATTCCATTACAACCATTACAACCACGTGGTTGTGAGCAATCCTGTGGTTGCTGGGAATTGAACTCAGGACCTGTAGGTGAGCAGTCAAGTCAGTGCTCTGAACTGCTGAATCCCAAGTGACTAAGTCTTTAAGAATATACCCCTGTGTGCATGTGTGTGTTTAAAGCCACCAGTGTACACCATAAATAGTCCTGTTAAAAGATTACACTTAAAAATCTTTCAGGCAGCCGGGCGTGGTGGCGCACGCCTTTAATCCCAGCACTCGGGAGGCAGAGGCAGGCGGATTTCTGAGTTCGAGGCCAGCCTGGTCTACAGAGTGAGTTCCAGGACAGCCAAGGCTACACAGAGAAACCCTGCCTCGAAAAACCAAAAAAAAAAAAAAAAAAAAAAATCTTTCAGGCATCATCATACTTTTTAATTCTTTAAAATCTTTACTGAAGATAAGGTTTTTATTATAAGGCCACGATGTATTGCTTTGTAGGTGTAATTTATTATTAAAGTGTGTAACATACAGATTTGGTGCATTTTCTTGCAGTTAGCTTCTGGAATTTATAATTTTGCCTGTTCTCTGTGGAACCATCATACAGACACATTTCTGCAGCATGTTTCTTCTGGCAATGAAGCTGCAGTTCTGAGTTCACTAGAGCGAACACTACTATCGTTAAAAGGTACTGTTAAACTTGATCTGCTCATCTTTGAAATATCATGCCTAGCACAGTTCCCAAGTAGTTTCCCTGGACAGATATCCTTCTCAGTTGTACTTGAGAAAATGGTTGGATTCTCTGTATGACAAGAACTAGAGATCTTTTTGTTTTGTAAGAAATGTCACAATATAAAGTCCTTTTCAGTGGAAGAGTTATGTCACTCGTGGTTTCAGGCCTGCCACCATGCTTCTTTCGTGTGCCTCTACTTTGCTGTACATTTCTCCTTCTGGGCCCCACCGTCACCATTGTCCTGTTAATGCTCCAGTCCTATGTGCTTAGTTGAATGGGGTCTTTCACGTTTATGCCTCAGGCAGGGCAAGCCCTGTTTTAGGAGGTGGCTATAGGGATGCTACTTTGGCCCATGCTTTCCTATCGTGTGCTTGTAAGCATTCTTGTAGCATCATTTCCATCTCACCTTCTGCGAACCAAGTTACTGGCCTTACTGAGTAAAGCCTGCTGTTCCTTCTGACCCACTCATTTGTCTGATTATCATCACCCCCACGCAGTCCTCTTCCTAATCCTGATCTACTCAGCACTACTATACCTTAGAATCTTACCTTGCTCTCTTAAAACAATCCTAGTGCATCACTTACATGAACTGACTAGACTGTGCATGCACAACTCCTAAACTGTGAGCCAAACTTGGGGAGATCTGTGAACAAAAGTGTGAGTGGCTTTAAAGAACTGCCCACATTTGAGTTGTAGACAATTACATTTTGAGCTTTTTTTAAAAAAACACAAGTAGACCCAGAACTCAGTAGATAGAAAGACCAGGCTGTTCTTGAACTCACAGAGATCTGATGTCCTCTGCTTCCTGAGTTCTGGCATAAAGATGTGCAGTACCACATTCAGCCTAAATTTAATTTTAATATATGGTCTTTGGACTCATGAACATTATCTAATAGATAATTCTGTAGTAATATAGATAGCAATGCTTACTTAATAAAGTGACTTTAGATTTTAGAGTCAGCTGGGATGAGGCCCAACCTTCGTATGTTGCCTGGTGTTCAAGAGACCCTAGGTTCTACCCTCTTCTCCCAGATTGCTTTATACTCTCATCCTTGCTGTGGAGTTGTGCTGTTTTAGATGTATTATACTATTGAATCCTTTAGTAACTAGGAAGTCAGATAGTAACCTCATTTTCCACTAGGAAAGTGGATATAGAAAAACTGCCCTAAGCAATACAGTTATAAGTACTGGAGAAAGGATTTAAATCTAGCCCTGACTCAAAAAACTATTACCTTAATTGTCATTGTGCACCAGGTTTTAGCTACCGTAAGATGTGTTTACAATCGAGCATTCTCGTCTACTTCAGATATGTACAGAATTTAGTTTCCCATTGGTTTTAGGAGAGACACTGTGTTTATATAGCCTAAAGTTGAAGCTTTTAGTTGTATCTTAAAGTTTCTAAGAAGGAATTACCCTCAATTTCAAAATAAGTCATCCTAACAGTTATACATCTAGTGTAGCTAAATGAACAAACATCGCTCATTTTGTTCAGAAGAACTCGGCTTTGTATTTACCCAAATTGACTGGGTGACCTGTCTTTATCTACTAACTGAGGAGACAAGTATCTTTTAATCTTGTCTGAGTTTTGTTACTCGCATTCATTTTAATTATGATTGTAATAGAATAAAATATGAAAAAGTATGCTTCAAATGAACCTTTTTGCTTTTCAGTGCTGCGGAAGTTAACTGTGAATGGATTTGTGGAACCTCATAAGAATATGGAGGTGATGGTAAGAAATAGAAAGGACTTCTGACAAGTGACCTTGGGAAGGGTTAGGGGTTTTTCTGATTGGTTTACTTTTATTTGCCATTGATTTGGAGCAGTGTTAGTTGAGTGGCCATGTAGGGTTTTTTTTTGTATTTTTTGTATGTTATAGTGAATTTTATAGTTGTTAGCTTCAACCAGGTCACACTTCTGAGAAAGGAGATGAAGATCTGAGAAAAAGTTAGGGCCTAGGATATTTTTCAATTATAGGTACACTGACTGTTAATTTCAATTTAAGTTGAACTCCTACGAATTCTAATGCTTTAACAATATTAATTGGTACGCTTTAACAATATTAATTGGTACATTCTAAATATCATTTAAGTCTTTGATATTTTAAAAGTGAGATATTTCTCTTCATATCAGTAATATATGATGTTTATACAAGGTTTGATGCATAAGTACATGAACTGTAGATGTAGTTAATATAAGGTGCTTGTATCTACAGGGGCCCTATGTTAGATTCCTACCACTACAAAATGAGGCAGAGGAGGTCACTGGGAATGGCAGATGTCTTTTGAAATGTCAGATCTGGGTTCCAGTGACACACCTTTTCCAACAAGAGTACACCTCCTCGCCTTTCACAGATAGTTCCAGTAACTGGGAACCAAGTATTTAAACATAGAAGCCTTGGGACCATTCTCATTCAAACCATCAGAGTCCACAAACTGTGTGTGTAAACAACCTTATGCAAGACCATACAGGTTTTTTTGTCTTAGTTACTGTTCTATTGCTGTGAAGAGACCATAATCAAGGCAGCTTATAAAGAGAACATTTAATTGGAGCCTTGTTTACGGGATCAGAGGGGCAGTCCATGATCATTGCAGCAAGAAGCATGCATGCATGCATGTAGGCAAGCATGGCGCCAGAGTAGCAGTAGCGGAGAGCTTACATCTTGACTGGTTGGCAGCAGTTGAGGGAGGGGTGCCTGGGCCTGGCATGGCCTTTTAAAACCTCTAGCCCACGCCCAGTGGCACACTCCTCGTACCTCCTGATTCAAACAGTTCTACCACCTTGGAACCCAACACTGAAGCCATTTTCATTCGGACTACCAAAGTTGTAGTATACATTACTGTTGATAACAGCCATCTATTTTTTTTTCTGTGCAGAAGTATATAGCTATGCAATTTCTACGTAAATACAAACTGGTTTTCATGATGAGTTTGCACGTTCTGTGGGGATTTTGTTTTGGTGGCTGCACAGAATCAAGGGAAGTCGTGTGTTGAATTGGGTCTTAGGGTCTCCTAACGCACACTGAAGAGGTTAGCTTTTATATTCTTGTCGTAGATTTGCTTATGATAAGGAGTTGTTGCTCAGCATGGTACACACCTGTAACATCAATTTCTTGTTATGGTCTTTGAGGCCCGGTTGGATAACTTAGCAAGACCATATCTCAAAATAGAAAGGGATGGAAGTGTAGCTTAGAGCTATGGCACTTGTCAGCATGTGTATTCATTATCCTTCTCCTTCAGTTTCTACCATGGTGGGCTTCTAGGCATGTATGACCACATCCAGCTCTCTCAGATACTTCTATAAAACCTGTCTGCTAGATGCTTTAGTACCCTTGATGAAAAGCACAAGGTTATGTTTATGACAGCATATAGAGACATTTTAAAATATGTTCTTTTCTAGGGTTTTTTACATGGAATATTTGAACGTCTAAAACAGTTTCTGGAGTGCAGTAAGTATTTCCATTGCAGTTTTGACTGTAGAGCTACATTCATTACTATTTATACATTATTCATTAATAGCTCTGATTAATGAGGGCTAATAGATTAGTGAATTACTTCCAACTTATCAATAGTTTCTACTCTATAGGTGTAAATCTTGTACAGTGATTTGTCTCAGTATCACTTTTGAACAGTCTGAGTGAGAGCTTGGTAGGTGGCAGATCCTCTATGTGGCTAGAATTAGTATCGTCAGATTTGCTAAGTAGCTACTGAGCCTGTATCAGAAGCTTAGTTTTGCCTGCAGAGCCCTGTCTTATCCTGAGTCCAAAGAAACCTTTCCTAAATGCTACATTGTGTGCACATTCTTCTGTCTACTTAATATTGTTGCCGTAGGCACCATCATTTCAAGACAGAATAAATAAATACTATGTGCTAAGTGCTACTTAAATTTGTATAGATTATCTCTCTTAGTATGGGTTATATATCACTAGGATATTAATTTCCTAAAATTATACTTTAAGTAATTGTTTGTATCCTATGTCCCACAAAGGAAATATGTTGGGGTTGTACTTTTATTGGTGACTTGTTATCCTGTCCCTTCCATATATATGATTGTGATGTGCGCGCGCCCGCGTGCGCACACACACACACACACACACACACACACACACATCATTGACTTAAATGGGATTGAATAGCTGAGTCCTCTGAGTTCCCAGAGCACACACATGCACACACACAATGAGTGTATTAAAATACTTGCTGTCTGAATCTAAATCTCATTTGTAGAGGTTGTTGATAACTTTATACATTTTTTTTTAAGATTTATTTATTTATTTATTATATGTAAGTACACTGTAGCTGTCTTCAGACACTCCAGAAGAGGGCGCCAGATCTTGTTACAGATGGTTGTGAGCCACCATGTGGTTGCTGGGATTTGAACTCTGGACCTTCGGAAGAGCAGTCGGGTGCTCTTACCCACTGAGCCATCTCACCAGCCCTTTATACATGTTTTTAATTCAGCAAATACTTAATGGAACGTGTTGTTAGGCATTTTCTTGTATTGTAGTTAATTTTTAAAAACAGGTTGCTTTGCTCTGGTCATCACCAAGAGGGTAGTAGAAGTTAGAGGAATGAGATAAATGTCAAGGCAGAATGAGGGGAAAGGAATTGATGGACAGCTGTGTGTTATTCTGAATGTACAAAATTAGGTTAGATGAGTTTTTTAGAGATTTACAAGTTTGTTGTAAAGTGACAAAACCATGAAGACCACATTGTCCTTTGCCTGCTTTCTACTGAAAATGCTTCAGATACAGCTGATTTTGTTTTTAAAAATGTGCTTTATACTTTGTTGCTAAAATTGTTACCATTTTATTTAAAGTGTTAAATTTAAATTTTGGAATTAGTTTTGTTCATTGTAACTTTGATGACAATTCTGTTTTATTAGGAACAAATCTTGCTATTTCAACCATGAATTTCTTATGTGAAATATCTTATTTTTGATAAAATTTTGATGTGTTTTGTGAATTTACAGACTACTAAAAACGTAAATTTTATTCTTAATAGGCAGAAGTATAGGTACAGATAATGTGTGTCGAGATAGACTGGAAAAGAGCATCATTCTTTTTACTAAAGTGGTAAGCTTTCTCTTTTAGTTATGTTTGTTTACCCAGGTATAATACACCCTCACAATTAGAAAGGAGATATATTTGTAATATTTTTTGCTTTAATGAAAGGAAAATTAGGTTTGTGGAAAACTGAAAGTAGCTTTTGTATCTTTAAACTTTAAGACTATGTATAGTAATAGCCAGTGTCATAGTTGTCATCCTAACATGCACAAGCCTTTGGTTGTGTTATCAACACTGGGCAAAGGAAATCACCCAGAATAAGTATTAGAAAAATTGAGTTTTCTAAAGTTCATTATTCTTAGATTTATCAGAGAAAAGCAGGGAAAAGGAAAATAGCAGTTGAGCTAGAAGCGGATGAGATGCACCTGGCAACTATACTATTACAGAGTATATCCACTGTGACTTCAGATTATCATCACAACTACCACACCTTTTGAATAGAATTTATGGTTTTACTGTACTAGGCAATGCATATAAATTTTATATGATATTTTGTGAAAGTTTTATATGATATTTTGTGAAAGTTGATGTTTGGAGAATAGTAAGAAATAAAAAGAACTGTGTGGTGCCACTTAGGAAGGCCTGATTAGAGACTGCATGCACAAAGTGGGTACTTAAAGATGGTCAGAGTATTTTGTTCCTTTTATTGATGCCTTAGTAGTAGGGTTAGACTTTAAGGTCAGTTGTCTTCATTTCTAACATTCTAGGTGGCATCAGCCATCAAAAACAAATCACTTTCACCTTTAAAAATCCTATACAAAGCTGACTTTATTTATTTATCTGTTTATATTTATTTTGAGACAGGGTCTCTGTGTAGCTCTGGTAATCCTAGAACTTACTATGTAGAAGACCCAGTTGGCCTCACCTCACAGAGAGATCTGCTTGCCTCTGCCTCCCAAGTGCAGGGATTCAATGTGTGTGTCTCCATGCCCAGCCTGATTTAGATTCTTCACATAGAGAAACTAAGAGGATGGTGACGTTAAGTCAGGAGGGCAGTGGATGGCACTGACACTTGTGTGCCTTTCTGCTAATGTAGTTCCTGCTGGCTGTCAGAGAGTTGCTGAGGGGCATTTCCTTTTTTTATAAAGGATTCTAGCAGGTAAAGTAAGAGGAGTAATGTAATGTCATCATTGTGTAACCCTGAAGGACGCATCAGGCCCAGGCAGTGGTCATTGCAAGGAAGACTGCTGAAGAGATTTGGGTACGCACTGATCAGATGGTCTCGCACATAGAGAGCCAGCATTATGCACACAGTCTGTTTTAAATAGTTTTTATATAGGAGTACTCTGCTGCATGTACAACTGCAGGCCAGCAGAGGGCATCAGATCCCCTTAGATGGCTGTGAGCCACCATGTGGGTGCTGGGAGTTGAAGTCAGGACCTCTGGAAGAAATAGCCAGTGCTCTTAACTGCTGAGCCATCCCACACAGTCTGTTTTAGAAACCATATTTATTAGTAGCCTATTGAGTTTCTTATTTCTTTTAGCTCTGTAAGTTACAGCAGTAACTTTACTTAGGAAATTTATATTCATAATTTCCAAATTTTTTCTAAAGCTTCAAAAATTGGGACATTTAAAACATTGACTTAAATGGGATTGAATAGCTGAGTTCCCAGAAAGTTACCACTCACCTGTCAGTACATAGTCGGCCCTCCCCCTTTTCTTTTGAGGCAGGGTCTTACTCGTGGCTGACCTGGTACTTACGGTACTCACCTTGTTGTCCAGGCTCACCTTGAACTCTTGCTTGTGCCTCAACTGAGATTTAAGACTTGCTTTTCTGTCTCTTCTCTTTTATGTTCATGCTTCTTCTCCTGACCTCTGCATCCATCCACCCAGAACACAGAGTTTCACGTAGCCTGTTATGGCCTCAGACTTGATGTTTATCTAGGAGGATCTTGAACCCCTGATCCTCTTGCTTCTGCTTCCCAAGAGCTAGGGTCACAGTGTGTACCACAGCCCTGAGGACTTTTCCCCCTTGCTGCTTGTTTGCTGAGATAACAGTTACTTTCATGAAGCATCTTGTTTGTTTGTTTGGGACTGAACATGCCACGGGGCACGTGTGGAGATCGGTAGACAATTAACAGAGGTTGGTTCTCTCCTGTGTAGATCTAGTGTAGATTTGGCAGCCAGCACCTTTCCTTGCTGAGCCATCGTGCCAGCACCTCCTGAAGCAGTTGTATTATTTAACATGTTCTTTATCCACATTCTTCTTCCCTGTGTTTCTTACACATTTGTAGTGAGATAGAGACTTGATCACATTCAGTCATTTGCCCCAGGACAGGAGGGTCTATGGTAAGACGACTTCCTGTGTGTCAGATACTACCTCATCTCAGGAACACGGCATCTGGCTGTGTATGTGCATGGTTGGATTGATGGATAAGGTCTTACAGCTTATCTCAGGCAGCCTTCCTGCCTCCCTGGGAAGAGCTGCTGTGACCACTGTCTAGATACACTGTTCCCCAGAGCTCACATGGTAGTAGCATTCTAATTCTTTCGCTTCTTTTGCATTCCTTAGCTACAGTGCTCTGTAAATAGGACATTTCTCTTAGCAGCTATTTGATATATCAAAATATGGTTCATAGGAAAGGCAGTCTTGGTTTTTATTTTATTTTTTTTTTTGGTTTTTCGAGACAGGGTTTCTCTGTGTAGCCCTGGCTGTCCTGGCGCTCACTTTGTAGACCAGGCTGGCCTCGAACTCAGAAATCCGCCTGCCTCTGCCTCCCAAGTGCTGGGATTAAAGGCGTGCGCCACCACGCCCGGCTCAGTCTTGGTTTTTAATGACATCCTCTTATTATTGTTCTTTTTGAAAAGCTAGCATTTATTTAATATTTATATGTTAATATATTTACATATTTTATATCATATTTACTTGTTACCAAGTTAACTATGATGGGATCTTTTTAGTCCCTGCATTAGAAATACTAGAAAGTTCTGAGGCTGGCTTAGCAGTTAAGGGCTTCTCTAAAGGATCCATGTTCAATTCCCAGCACCTACATGGCAACTCACAGCTGTCTATAATCACAGTTTCAGGGCACCTATCCCACTGGGCATCTGTGTGTGCAGGCAAAATACCCATAAAATAAGATAGATAAGTCTTTAAAAAATGAATTCTAGAAGTTTTTTTATGGGGTATAGCTTGGGAAAATCTATGATTTATGGCATTTTCCAAGAAGATTACAGTGTATGAGGGACTGGTGATGCCTAGAGGTCCCAGGAAGTTTACATCTGGTTAAATGTTTATTAATAAACCTACAATTGCAATAATGAGTTTATAGATTTTGTACAAAATACCATTCAAGTTTTTTTCTTTATAGCTCTTGGACTTCTTGGATCAACACCCCATTTCATTTACTCCTCTAATTCAGAGGTCACTGGAATTTTCTGTAAGCTATGTTTTTACTGAAGTTGGTGAAGGCGTTACATTTGAGCGATTCATTGTCCAGTGCATGAATCTTATTAAGATGATTGTCAAAAATTATGCATATAAGCCATCCAAAAATTTTGAAGGTAATACTCCACTGAATTTTAAAATTTTAATCCAAGTGTGATGTAATTACTGTTTTGATATAATTTTCTTGAAGTTCATTTTATTCTGAAAAAGCAAACTTACTGGTATGTGGAATGAGAAATAGTTTACAATTTAATTTGTGAATACTGGCTTTTAAAGAGCTAAATCATTTATATTTACTGAGCTGTCTTGTAGCATAGTCAATGATTTGAAAGTTACACAATTTAAGAATTATAGTCCACAGTAGCTTCTATAGCTCCTGTTGTACTTACTATTATTTAAAGAATAAAAGTTTTCTCTGATTTCTTATAAAGGCGAGTTGTAGATAAGGCTGAATTTTATGCTGCGTTATTTGGAATGCTTTCTTATTTAGGTGTCAAGACCAGTGAGAAAGTCTCATGGTGAGAAGGGAAGGAAGAGACAGTTGGGAAGGACAGCAGTGTGTATAAGCTCTAGTGGTTAGGGTGGAGCTGAACTGATGGATAACAAACAAGGGAAGGGTGCCTCTAAATTGTGTTCATAATAAATATGGAGAGAGTCTTTTGCAAGTATGTCTTTTCTTCTGAAAGTATATTCTTCATTTCAGTTATAGGATGCATCTCAGAGAGAATGTCTGTACTGTTAACTGGGGAATTTTATTTTTCTAGATAGCAGCCCTGAAACACTTGAAGCCCATAAAATTAAGATGGCATTCTTCACATATCCCACGTTGACAGAGATATGTCGACGATTAGTCTCTCATTATTTTTTATTAACGGAAGAAGAACTGACCATGTGGGAGGAAGATCCAGAAGGCTTTAGTAAGAAAGAGTGTTTTCAGTTTTCATGTGACTTGTCTCTCTCTTTCATAAACAAGGATGTGTTTGAATGATAGGGACACAGCATTGCATTTTTGATGTAGCCTTTCTGACCCCCTCCTCTATCCTCCCCCCACTCTGTCTCTGAGGCAGGTGTCACTGTGTAGCTCTGGCTGTCCTGACACTCACCATGTAGACCAGGCTAGCCTTGAATCATAGAGATCCTCCTGCCTCTGGTCCCCAGGTGCCTGTGCTACTGCACGCAGCTCTGCCCTTGGCTTTTACGTCTCAGTTTGGAGCTTCAGGGCTGCAGTTGGTTGGTTGGTTGCTGTGCACTTAACCCCCTCTTACCCTTTTGAACAGTGGGAAGTAGGACTAGGTTACGAATTCAGATGTGTTACATAGTTCTTTTCTAGAAAGATCCTTTTAAGCTGTATAGCTGTCTTTACCCGGGTGTGGTTGCTCTCACCTTTAGTTCTAAGATTTTGGAGGCAAAGGCAGTTTGGATCTCTGATTTTGAAGCTAGACTGGTCTACAGTTGTGAGTTCTAGGATAGCTAAGGCTACACTAAGAAACTCTGTTTCAAAAAACAAAAGCAAAGCAAAACAAAACAAAAGGGAAAAAAAAAGGAAAAGAAAAAACTAGCTGTCCTTATGTAGTTTAGAATGAAAACAAAATTATTAACTACTTATCTCTTACCAGGTCCTTTTCTACTTTGTGGCTATATATTTGTATATTATTTTTTATGTGAAAGCATAGGTATTTTGGATTGAACCCAGGGTCTCACAAATACTAAGCATGATGTCTTCTACCCCAAGACCATGTTTTTAAATTAAATTTTATTTATTAGTTTGCATGTGTACACATGCCTGCACACTTAGAGGTTCTTTGCCTCTACACTGTTGGATTCAGGGCTAGATCTCTGTTCTCAGGCTTGCTGATAAGCACCGTTAGCCTCAGAACCATCTTGTATGGCCCTGAGACACTTTTTAAATTGTTACAGTGCTCCCTATTTTCCTTTGTCTCCATATTCCTTAACAGTTCTGAATTTTGTAATTGATAGATGACTATTATGAGTCTGCCAAAAACCTTGTTACAGAAAAGAAAATTGTGTCTAGTAAAACATGTGTGCAGGGCTGAAGAGAGGGCTCACTGAGTAAAGTGTTCACCATTGGGAGTATGGGGACCAGAACCTGGATCCCTAGGAGTCGACTAAAAGCCACATGGGCATAGTGGCCCACCTGTCGTCCTAAGATCCAGGATGCAAAGACAGAGAACTAGGTTCTAGTGTGAACTTGTTAAGTAGACTGGCCTAAATGAGTTCTGGGCCACACGTGGGAGACAGACGACGTTAAGGAAATACCTGGTATCAAGCAACCTTGGCTCCACACATTGCACTCATGCGCCCTTCCTCGGTGAGCTCACAGAACACTCACAGCTGCATGCATATCCACTTGGCTGCATCAAGACAGAGGCAATTTTAGCCTTTCTACCACTTTGTCTTAGACAGCCATATAAGGTTACACATGTTGCTTCAGTATTTTAAGATGGCTTTAATCCTCTTTGTTTTTATTTGGGAGGGATTTAAGCTGTTTAGAAAATGGAACACTACATTATACAGTGCGTCTTTTCTTCCTAAGTAGAGTCTTACTCTTAAAAAATGTAGTGGATAGAATTGCATAGTGTATGATGAACTCTGAACATTGAATCCTCAGGGCTTTGTCTGTCTGTCTGTTTGGGTTTTTTTTTGGGGGGGGGGTGGAGTTTATCCTAAAAGATTTTACTTGGACTTTGAATATACAGAGAAAATTTATGGGAAGTATGACAAGTTTTAACTTGAGAATCATCACTACATGCATTAAAATGATCCCCAAGTGGTAATTTTCTGTATGTAATCTGGAAATACAGCAAGTTTGCGCTTTCATCCACTAAGAACTTCCCCTGTCCCCCGTCCCCCCCCCCCACACACACACAAATTTTTTTTTCAGGAAGGCAAGAGTGCTGATAAGGAAGTTAATGGGCAGTTCATAGAGATTATAAAGTATACATGCGATTTGTAGCTGGAGGGAAGGGATCTATGTAACCCGTTCTGTTCTCAGGGTGTACATCCAGTGTTAGTTCTCACACAGTCCACACACATGCTATGCTTTTGGAAGCATCACTGTGTTGTCTCTGCAGAGCATCATTTGTCATTTTTTGATTGCAGCAGTGGAAGAAACAGGAGGAGACTCTTGGAAATACAGTTTAAGGGTGAGTATCAGTGGGAAGAGATGCCGACAGGGAGGCACTCCAGTGAGAGCGAAGAGCCTCACTTAGAGTTAACTGCTTATAATTACAAAAGTATTCTAAAGTCCAAAATTAACTTATGGACTTTAGTCTGAGTTTTTCTTTTTATTAAGATGGGGAGAGTAGACTTATTGTTTTGGTTCATCAACTTGTTTGCGAAATAATTATTACTGTACAAATAGAAAATATTTAAATGAAATATGTCACTTTTGCACTTGAATGATTTTCTTGATGAAGCTTTTTGATACTTTACTGTTTTGCTTGCTTGTTTTGACTTCGAGACAGGGATTCTCTGCATAGCTTTGGCTGTCCTGGAACTCACTCTATAGACCAGGCTGTCCTTGAATTTACAGAGATCTGCCTGCCTCTGTCTCCCAAGGGCTGGGATCAAAGGTGTATGCCACTAGTGCCCAGCTTGATACCTTACTTTTTAAATAAAGTATTTATTGTTTCACAGTTTTATATACTAATATAGTAGTAGGCTTTATTACTTTTATCGCTTAGTATGAGTCTCAAACATTAGCCTATTGCTTTCAGTTATAGGATACTTATAAAACATTTATTGATAAGGTAAAAATACTGACTTTCAGAATATTTGCAAAATGAGCTTATTGAGCTGTGTTTGTTAATACTTTTGTACATAATTTGCTAAAAACTGTGTGTGTTGTGTTTTTGGGGAGGTTGCAGTAGAATGACTGGGCTTCACAATGTAGAACAGGCTAGCCTTGAACTTGAAGAGTTATGCCTGTTCCTCCCTCCCGAGTGCTGGGACTGAAGACATGTGCCACCACATACATGGCTGATTTTGTTTGTTTGTTCTTGTTCTTATTTTAAATATCTTGTTTGTTCAGAGACAAGGTCTCATTATATAGTCCTTGCTGGTCTGGAACTCAGCATGTAGACCAGGCTGCCTTTGATCAGAGCTTTCCAACTCTGCCTCCCAGGTGCTGGCATGCTTGGCCTGATTGATTGACTAATGGTTTATTGAGACAGATTTTCTGTGTGCAGCTGTGGCTGTCCTGGAATTTACTCTGTTGACCATGCAGACCCTGAACTTATAGGGATTCCACTTGCCTCTGCCTCCCAAATGCTGGGACTAAAAGTCTACACAATTACTGCCTGGCTATGATTTATTTTTATTTTAAATTGTGTGTGTGTCTGTTCAAAAGAGGGTGTTGGATCCCATGTGTTGTTATGTCCAGAAGATGGTGTTGGATCCTCTGGGGGCTAGAAACATTGGCAGTTATGACTTTTAAAATAAATTTAAGAAAATGTGTATGTACGTTTTGCCTGCATGTGTTTGGTACATTTCATGTGTGCCTGGTATCAAGGAGGCCAGAAGGTGTTGCTGGATCTCCTGGACCTGGCATCACAGAGGGTTGTTATCTGCCTTCGAGTCCTTTAGAAAAGCAGGTGGTGCTCTTAACCTCTGAGCCATCTCTCAGGCCCAGGCCACCATGCTCTTTGTTGTTGTTTCTGCTGTTTACTTATTTACTGCTTTCAAGCTTTATTTTACTAGCAGTTCATTTACTCTTCTTATTTATTTTTTAAGGATTTATTGATTTTATGTATGAGTGTTTTGCCTGAATTGTATGTGTACTGTATGCGTGTAGTGTCCAGTAGTTTTATGGGTATTGGATTCTCAGGAACTGGAATGACAGTTGGTTCTGAGCTACCATGAACTTGGGTCTTCCACAAGAGCAACAAGTACCCTTAATCACTGAGCTATCTTTGCAGCTCATGCCTCAATGCTTTTAAGAATGTAGATAAGGCTGGACAGGTGGCTCAGCAACTAGGAGCACTTGTTCCTCTTTAAGAGGACCTGGTTCAGTTCCCAGTATCTCCACAAGGACTCAAAACCATCCTTAACTCCAGTTCTAGCCAGTGCCTTTTTGCTCCATGAATACCAGACATAAGGTTCATTTACATACATGCAGGCAAACATATACACATAAAATAAAGATAAATAATTTTTAAAACCAAATAGCATATTCTTTATGAAGCTAAATGTCTTGTTGCTATTTGTGTTTCTTAAAAGAAATACTATTTTTCATGGTGAATTGAATTTATGAACTGCAGTGGATAGTCATGTCTATGAAATCACATTATTGAATATATCACCTCTGTCCTTAGATACTCAGTCATTTTACTTACATTTAAATGAGTATGGCTACTTTTAAAGTACAGCAAATTAAAGATACTTTGAGTATCTAATACTAAATGATCACAGAAATGAAAAGCAGGTTTTGCTGTGAATTAACATCTTACATTCCTTTGTAATTTAAAAAAAAAATGGTGCTAGGGCTAGAAGCCAGGCTTCACATGTGTCCTGCCCTGAGCCCCAGCCCCAGCCCCAGCCCCAGCCCCTGCCCCAGCCCCAGCCCCAGCCCCAGCCCCAGCCCCAGCCGCAGCCGCTCTGTAGGAAACTAACAGTTGGTAATATTTGATTTAGAATTTGAAGACTGAATGTTTCTTTGCTTCATTGTAATAGCCAATGTGACATTATTCTTTTTACTAGGAGTTTGTTCTTTTTCTCCCCTTCTAGCCGTGCACTGAAGTATTATTTATAGATATATTCCACGAATATAACCAAACTCTTACTCCTGTACTTCTAGAAATGATGCAAACTCTTGAAGGTAAGTTGTAGCTTGTGATAGTTTTGTCATTTACTATTCAGTCAAAATAGCCTAAGTGCCCTAATCCTGGTCATACACTGAATGTGCATCTGAGAAAGATGGAATGTGTTCTTTCCCGCAAGGATGGCATTGGAAGTCAGCTTTGAATATAATACTTCTTACTGTTGTAAACATAATAGCTCCAGAGCCACGTGACAGGTGTTGTAGCACTTGGGGAAATTTCTCTAGAGAGTGCTGTACGAAGTGGTTAGAGAAGCTCAGATGATTTGTTAGCCGTACAGAGCAGTAAGATAGAAAGGACATAGATGTAAAAGAACATGACAAAGCAAATTTAGATATTTGATCATTGTACTTTATACACAATTGTCAGTTGCTAAATAACTTTGATTCGACTGTCAGTTCCAGGATGCATTGGACAGACTGACTTAATTCATTCTTCACCTCAGTGCCTGGTGTGCTTCATTATTGTTTGTTGATTGCCTTGAGCAACTAATTGAACACTGGGAACAGAGAAGAATTCAAGAGTATCCTAAACTTTACGTCTTAATGACAGGAAAATCATTGCTTCATATACAGTGGCTGTGGAGTACTTGTAAATTAAAAAAAAAAGGCTTCAGAGAGAAACAAGCTTCAAGGACAGGAGGAGGGGAGAGGCCCCTCAGACAAGCCAGCTGAGACTACTCCCTGGGATGGAGGAGTGTGGGAGTACATCCTGGAGAAGAACGTAGTCATAGAAGCAGCTGAAATGCTTAGAAGGCAGAAAGCAGTGCAGAGAATAGATTACCCACCAGTTGGGTCAAGACTTGGGTAGTTGGAGCTGTAAGGAAAACTGAACCTCAGCATCTCTTGGGGACTGTTAGCCTTTCTTGTTCTCTCTGCCAAGGGAACAGTAAGCTGTCCATTTAGTGTGGTATCTTTAAAGGTCTCTCCGGCTTCAGGTCTGCCTCGCTGCTGGGGTGCCTAAGAGGAGGCAAAACATTTCATAATAGAGGTCCCAGTTCATGATTCCCTGGTGAAAAACAGAGGAGTCTGAGCTGTGGTTCCAGGCCTCCTGTGTCCCCAGATTCCGCTGTGGACCGCAGGGAGTTGGGAACAGTTTGAGGATCCACACTTCTCCTCAGGGTGTCTTTGTGCCAGGCAGGAAAGGGATGGCTAAGCCTGGGACGAGTGGAATGCACTCGGTTCTGAGTGCCGAGAGTGAAAATGCCTTCTCTAGGAGATCTGGGTGCAGCTCTTCCCAAGGAAGGCCTTCCTCCCCTGTGAGCCTTGATGAAGGACACACTTCTTGCTTGTCCAAACTGCTTTATTTGATGTCGGGTGTGAATGCATACACCTTACTTGGGGTGACCTAGAGATTAAATCGCTTTTTCAGAAGGGAATGCCCAGGAAGGGAAGCTCACTGACTAAACACTCAGGGCCTGTCTACATTCCTCAGTAGCATGGAGAACTCCAGGTTTTTATGCTACTAGGACCGATTGTCATTGTCATGGTTATATGTTCCAGATCAGGGAGTTGGGAAAGGATCTGGCCCCACACACGCCTGGTCTTCTCAGTTCTGAGACTCCCCAGGTTTTGGGCCTGTTCAACCTACCAGTTCTGTCTGGTGGCACCATCCCCTTGCGTCTCAAGGTTATTTGAGCTTTGTTTGTTTTCAGGAGATTTACTCACAGTAGACAGTTACGTTTCTTTCTGGCAGTTACAGATTGCTAAACTACATAATGCTTATACTACTTAGGCTTTGTTTTTGTACAATTCTCAATCTAGCCTCGGCTTAATTTTTTAATTCCTATAGAAACAAGACAAGATGTGTCGGTTGGTTTTATGTCTACTTGACACAGCTAGAGTGATTTAGAAAGAGGGAACCTCAACTGGGAGAATATGCCCAGCAGACTGACCTGTGGGCAAGCCAGTGGTAAATTTTCTGGATTGTTGATTGCTGTGGGTGGGCTCAGGTCCCTGAGCACCACCACACTTGTGCTTGTGGTGAGTAAGCAGACTCCAGTGGGCAGCACTCCTCTGTGTTCCTGCCCCCAGGCTCCTGCTTTCATTTCCCACACTGACTTCCTTTTGGTCATGGTGTGTTAGTATAGCAATAGAAGCCCCTGCTAAGACAACAGGCTATTTAGGTTACATTCCCATTGATTGCCAGCTGCTGTTAAGTTTTTCAGTGACTTCCTAATTGAGTTCTTTCTGGTTCTGGATCCGTTTGCTTATTTGAGGTTGTATCTAGCTTATTCCTGCATTAAGCTTCACAGTTCCTCTTTATGAGGAACAGAGTGCTCTGAGGAAAGTGCTAGGCTTTCCTCTTTGGGAGATACATAGGTAAATTGTGTTTTCCAACTGTGGGGCCCTCTTTACTTTGAGATAGCTCATAAACCATTAAGCATTTGAGGTGGTGGGTATATTAACTAGCTTGATTTACTTACTCTACATTGCTTGCATGTATAATCTCTTTTTATAACTCATAAACTTATATAAATTATACATTTAAAATACAGGGTAACAACACTGTTTTTAAAAGTTTTTTCCCAAAAGACAAGCACTACATGATCTTATTTATATGAAATAAGAAAACATTAATTTCAGAAGTTGAGAGGAGAGTGGTAGCTTCAGAGGCTAGGGGGAGGGGAGAATGTGGTAAGTGGGGAAGTTCTTGTGTGCCATTGTACAATAAGGTAACTATTGAACAATAGCATTTATATTTCAGAAACTTAGGGTTTGAATGTTATGTTTAACTTACTTTAAATATTACACAGTATATGAATGTATCAAGCTTACATGTTCATGTATAAGTTTTACCAGTTAAAATTAACTTCGGTTTGTTTGTTTGTTTGTTTCTTTCTTTCTTTTCCTTTCTTTTCTAGGTCCAACCAATGTAGAAGATATGAATGCACTGTTAATCAAAGATGCTGGTATGTTGGACTTAAGTGATTTAGAAATGTGTATTTACCCAATAGATAGAGGGTCTGTTTTGTGGTAGATTTTGTGCTGTGAGAATTGGGATGTAGTTATGGATAGGGCAAGTTTCCTTCTTAAAGAACTGTGACATCAGAATGCAAGGATGAGCAGGTGCAGGCACAGCACCGAGCAGCTAAAGGATTGCTGTGCAAGATGAACTAGAGAAAAATAGACTGGGGCCAGATGATAAAGCATGGCTGCCATTCACATCTGATACTATTTATAATATTTGAAATTTGACTCATATTAGATTGGATTTAGTATACTGTTTAAAAATACTGAAGAGTACTTGGGGCAAACTGGGAATAAAACAAGTTAATCGGTGTCTCTAAAATGTATTTAGTAACTTTTGTGTTAATATTGCCTATTTTCCTGAATTTATTTCATGTTTTAAAGTACCTTCAGATTTTTATATAAAGTCAGTTTTCTAAAGTTTAATTTCATTATTTTTTTTTCTTCTCAGTGTATAATGCTGTGGGATTAGCTGCTTTTGAGCTGTTTGACAGTGTTGATTTTGATCAGTGGTTTAAAACCCAACTTCTTCCCGAATTACAAGTTTCTCATAATAGGCAAGTAAAACTTTGTGTATATTATATATTATATACCCACTTTACTTTCTTAATTTTGAAATAAAAAACCCAACAACTTTAATATGATTTTGGTTATGTTTAGCATGGCAAAGATCAAAACTTACAAATATTATAACTGAAATATAAGCAAAATAATTCTTTTTTTTAATGCTACTTTACCTTAAGTGTAAATCCTGAAAGAGGTATTTGATGTGATATGAAACAGCTTGTAGGAGGCAAGAAGCAGCACTTTATGTAGAGGTAACGGAGTTCTCTGTGACCCTGGAAGAAGCTGTGCCCCACATAAGACTGCTGCTAGCAACTAGCTCCAGTGCCACAGGCAGCCCAGCCAGAGTGACCGCTGTGAGAGGGGCTTTCCGGGACAGCCACACAGTGGGTCTTTGAGAGAACACAGAGGAGGAGATAGAGCTACCTGGCCATTCAGTGGGTAAACATTTCCGCAGAGGCACCTAATTCATGATTACCAGAGCTATGTGGCACCTAGAAGCACTTTGGCTCAATTCTTGTGCTTGGGACTGTGTTTTTTAATCTATCGTGGATCGAAGGCCTTTCATGGTTTTTATAAGTAATTTCTCATTTCAAGATTAGAGACTGGGGAGTTGGGAGCGGGCTGTGGTTAAGCGCACTTGCTGCTCTTGCAGATGACTCCTGGCACCCGTATCTAAATGGCTCATAGGGCCTGTAACTTCAGCTGCAAGGGAAGTTACTGTCTCTGGCCTTCCGGAACACTGAGCTTACATACACGCTCCACTCCACACCACGTGTCCTCTGTGTGTGTGTGTGTGTGTGTGTGTGTGTGTGTGTGTGTGAAGGATAAAATTGAGCAACTTCTGTGTATCTAATGTCCTGTAGTCAGCATAGCCTGTAGCTGTAGATTAGTAAATATTTGTTGACTACATTATTGAATAAGTAGAAGACTGTCTGTGTATATAGATTATTTTACACATATTTGGAGTCAGTGAATTAGAGATCTGTGTCCTAGCACTCAAGAAGCCCAGGCAGGAAGACCTTGAGTTTGGGGTGCCCCAGAGCAGCACAGTGAAACCAGGTCTCAGTCCTCTTCCCCCGAGCACAGACCAGCAAAGGTGAAAACCTGGCTCCTTTAAAAGTTGGGCCAGTTGAGTACTAACTTGTGGCTTCTCTAGTCAATCATTGATTCAATTACCAAATGTTTTTAACACTTAGAATTTTCCATGCCCTCTCTAGGCCCATACACATACATATTTTCATGTGAATGAAATAGCCTCTGACAGTACTCACAGGAAGCTAGGAGAGCCTTTGAAGGGGTAAAAACATACTTACCGGAGAGACAAATGTGAGATCTCATCAGCCTTGACTTGTGCCTCACTGCTTTGTGTCACATTACTTATATGCCATACTTAGTGCTGTTGAGGAACTGAGTTCCAAATCATTTCCATTTAAAGCCTGAGATATGGAAAATGTGCTCTGAGTCCATGTTGGAGTGATAATATTTGCGTATGTTTGGATAAATCAAAATATTAAAATATAAGTACCTTTTATAAATGAAGATATTAAATTTTTTAAGTGAAATATTTGGCTTGCTTCATGTTTTCTATTAGATTACTGTTCTAGAAACTTTGTTTCTCAAAGTTTAATGTGAGTTGTTAGACTCACATGATAGGTTGTCCTGTTAAATGCAAGTCCTGGTCTAGCAAGGGTGACACATAGACAGTGCCTTCACAGGCTGTGTGTGCTGCTACCAGTTTGGGGCTGTCCCTCAAGGCCTGGTTACTGTAAGTCTGAGTTGGCTGGGTGTGACTGACTGCCATCTTGGGAATTCCTGAGTTTTGGTTTCTTTATTTATAGTGGAACCAAACATGGGAATCTCTGTGGGTTTTGGTCTAAGAGCTGATAGTTTACCTTCCGCCATGCATGTGATGTTATTTTTGCTTCTATGATTGTTCAGATAGCTCCTATCCCTTGAAATGGCATTTTTCCACTTTACATTTAAGTGCTAGTCTCCAAAAGGCCGTCATAAGTCTGCATACCGTTTATTGTATTTTAATTGTTTTGCTGACTGTGGACTTACATATATATTTTTAAATCTTAGCATTTTTTTTTTCTGTTTGCTCCATTGTCTTTTAAGATAGTGACTTTCTAAACTAACTGTATACTCTTCAGGTTGTTCCATTTATACACAGAAATAAGTATCATTTCGTCTCTAAAAGTTTATGTCAAGAAGGTATTTTTAAATGGAATTCTAGGACAAAAGTGTTTTAAATTTGAGTTTGTGATTTTTCTTTTTGCCTAAGGAATGTCTTGGTCAACTTTGTTTTAGAAAAACCATATCAGAAGAAATAAATTATGCATTTGTTACTGCTAATGCTTTGCAATTTTAGTGATGTGAGTCACATTTGTGAGTCACATTTGGTAATTCATACCTCTTTCGAATCCATTTAGCTAGAACCAGCACGCTTATGCAGATATCACTTAGGTAAACATAAAGACCTTTTTACAGAAAATAATATTTAAATATTAACAGATGGATATAGAAACATTGACTATATAGGAGGTTATTATTTTGATACAGAGACCTGCCGGCTTCAGGATTTATGATGTTAGCACTGTTGGTGGTTACCTATCTTTCTGTGCTGCACCTCACTCCTGTGTGGGATGCTGAGGATCTTCCTCATGTTGAGACAAGGGCTTTACCACAGATCTTAACCCTAGCCCTTACATTTGACACAGGCTGTCTGCAGCCTCATTGTTCAGGCAGCCCTTACCCTCACCATGTTAGTGTTCTGGGTGCCGGCCGGGGTCACTGCCTGCCACAGTTAGCCATGCATAAGGATCAGAGCACCATGTATGGAGCACCATGTATATACCTGAGGACTTTGATTTACTTAGATCAGGACGCTATTGTTTCTTCTGTGTTGATGTTTAGAAGTTGATTTTTAATTTAGATTTAAATGGAAATTATCCTAAGTGAAGTAGACCTCTTAAAGTACTGAACATTTTAATTTACTCCTGTCTCCCTCTTCCACTCAGGTATAAGCCATTGCGACGCAGGGTGATTTGGCTCATTGGTCAGTGGATTTCTGTGAAATTCAAGTCTGACTTGAGACCCATGCTGTATGAAGCAATCTGTAACTTGCTTCAAGATCAGGATTTAGTGGTATGTCAACCTGCTGAATTAGCATCTGTGGACCTCAGAACCGCCTCTAAAATGCTCACAATTCTTTCTTTTATGAAAATGGCTCTAGAGAATATGCTAGCTACAATTACAGGTGTGGAAAGTATAACACTTAGCCAGGGAATGTGTTCTTAGCCAGGAAATAAAGGCTTTAGATGCTGTTCTCAAGACTTGAAGGCAGCATTTAGTCATCTTACTTGCTTTGGGGACTAAAAGTATGCTAGCTGGTGCCCGCTGGGCTGATAACGTCATAAGGAGATGATGGTCTTATGTGTACCTAGGTGACATGCTGTGTACAATAAAATATGAGTCCCAGACTCTGAAGTTTGTGTGAAGCTCAGATCATTTGGGAGTTTGGAAACTTTGCCCTACCTGAGGTTAGAGTAGAGGTGTGGAGCTTGGACAGCGCCTCCTCCTGCCTCTGCCTTCACCCTTTGTCAGGAGCCATCCTAGGAGAAGCTAAGAACTAGCCAGTGACCTCCCTGAGACAAGCCCAGCTCCAGTAGGCAAGGCTCAGGAGAGATCCATTTTAGGAAAGATTCCTGCTATTGATATGCTTTTCCTATTATTATTAAACATATATAACAATCACCAGGTATTAGCTCACCCTTTTCAGCAGATCTCTGCAGACCTGTGAAGATATACTGTGTTCTAGTGATGCTATATAGACAAATAGATAATAATTCTATAGAATTCCTGATTTGATTCACATAATTTTAGGAAGAAAGTTTCAGAGATGGTCTTAGATGCTAGAAAGATGTTATAGAGTTAGTCAAGAACAGCACGTACCCACTGCTCAGAATAGTAAGTAAGGCTGCATAAGAAGAATTAGAAGGAGCTTTCATAGCTACACCATTTTAATGAAGAGAAATGGACTTGGGACAAATTTGTGTTAAAGGAAAAACATTGAGGTCCAAGGATAAAGTCACAGATGTGCACTGTGATAAGTCAAGGCCATGATAAAACTGTTACTTTGAACTTTTAATGAGTATATTATAATGCAACGCTGCTTTAAATTTGCTATCAATATCCTTCTGTAACTCCCATTTTATGTAACAGTTTATGTCTGAGTTAATTTTCTAAATAACTTTTTGTCTAAAAAGGTATAAAAAGACCAGAAAAAAAGAAATAAAGTTGTTGGTTGAATGGTTTGGCTTGGGGAGCTTTACCCCATCCATCCATCCATCCATCCATCCATCCATCCATCCATCCATCCATCCATCCATTCATCCAAATGTGTATGTCTGTTTGTCTATATGTTTATGTGTAGGGTATGTGTGTAAGTATGCTTGAACACTTGTGGAATTGATTGTGATAGATGGTTGGGCTGGCCAGAGTGTGGGTGTATGAATGATTGAATATTTATGTGTCTGTGCGTATTTGCCTGTACAAAGCATCTTAATATTTTTCTTTCCCTTTAGTCTGGTTCACAAAGAGTTAACCAGATAAACTAGAGAGGCTTCTGACTGATTCACCAGAGAAAGGAACCCTAGCAGTAAATCCTTTAACTTCATTCCCTGCTGCTAAACAGCATGTGTTATTTGCCAGGTATTAGCGCTTATTAAAGCACAAGTAACAGAGTTAATAAAGAGTTAAGTTTTCTGTGCTTAATGAAGCACAGAACAGTAAGAAAGAGTTAAGTTTAAAAAAAGGGGGGGGGGAGGGCTGATGAGATGGCTCAGTGAGTAAGAGCACTGACTGCTCTTCCAAAGGTCCTGAGTTCAAATCCCAGCAACCACATGGTGGCTCACAACCACCTGTAATGAGATCTGACATCCTCTTCTGGTGCATCTGAAGACAGCTACAGTATACTTATTTATAATAATAAATATAATCTTTAGAAAAAAAAGAAAGAGTTAAGTTTCCCTAGTGCTATTTAAGCATAAAGAGTTAAATAGAGCACAGAGAGTTATAATGTTTAATAAAGCACAGAGTTAAAGAGAAAAGAAGCCAACATTTTTAAGCCATAGAATAAGCAGGGAACTTTTAGAATCTTTGAGATGTTACCAACAAGCATTCAGTTAGAGAGCTAGAAGGCCAGAGACCATCAGTCTTTAAAACTACTGTAGAGACTGTCAGTCTTTAAAGCCATGTTCAACGCTGTGTCCCACTTCAAGCCCATTCCAGGCTGTGCAGGCGCCTGGCCACCCTTCATTTGCAGCTCACCAACTTCTTTGTTTTCCTGTGTCTTTATTTTCTTGTTTCCCTGGTGTCTCCTGCATGCTACTTTCTTTTGGTCCCAGGCTTTCCACTCACCTAGTGGCAATTAGTTTTCTTCCTGGAAATATTTATTGCTGCAAAGGGTTTTTTAGCAAATATGGAAAACTTAGACAGATCAGGGGCAAGGATACTTGTTCTTTTTGTACGTTGTTACAAACTAAGGGTAACATCCTTTCACATGACGTATGCCTTATGACTTAATAGTAACAAAAACAGGAAAGAAAATGGTTTGGAATAATTTTGCTGTCATTAAATATTAATGATGTTCAGTAGTTCTAAGAATGATTAAAAACTTATACTGTACTTTGATTTTTTTTTTTTTTTAGGTCCGAATTGAAACAGCAACAACTCTGAAGTTAAATATCCTTCAATTTTTTTTTTCTATTTGCAAGGTTTTTTTCATTTTTTTAAAATTTTAATTTGTTGTTTTATTTATTTTATGTTATTGGTGTTTTGCCTACAAGTGTGTGCCACATATGCGCCTGATTATTTGAGTGGGTAAGAAAAGAGAGAGTGTCAGCTCCCTGGAAATGGAGTCGGTTATGTATGGTCACTGTGAGCCGCCCATAGGGGTCGGGAAGCCAAACCTGGAAGAAGAGCAGTGCTCCTCTAACCCATCCCTTAGCCCTACGGTAGCTGTTAAACCTAATGACAGAACTAAAAACACTTCTTAAAGGACTTAGTCACAAAGCAGTTAAACTTCTTTCATATTATTTTGAATCAGTGTGTCACATAGCCCTGCCTGGCCTGGAACTCTACACACTTGAGACTGGCCTTCAACTTCTGGTCCTCCTGCCTCTGCCTCTGCCCCCTAGTGTTTGGATCAGAGGTCTGCACTGCTTCACTGGGCCTTAAGTTCAATATTCTAAAACTGGTTATTTTGTGAAATTAATTTTTAGGATAGTTAAAATATATTTTTAGAAAACATATGTATTTATTTCAATAATTTAATGTAGATGTATTTTTATCTTTATAAATTTCATGTGTTTTCAATATTCCTTAACTGCTTTTTACCTGTTGATGATTTTGAATTTCGGACAGATCAGTTTTTACCGGTAAGACGACTGGTGTCCAGGTTTTGTAACATTATGTCTTTAGAGTGCATATAGTGGTTTATAACTGTAATTTATATCTGTTTTTAACTTTAGAACTATACATTATTTACTTTGTGTATATGTGTGTGTGTGTGTGTGTGTGTGTGTGTGTGAGAGAGAGAGAGAGAGAGAGAGAGAGAGAGAGAGAGAGAGAGAGAGAGCGCTTCTGTGATGTTTGTGGAGGTCAGAGGAGAACTTGAGGTTTTGGGTTTCTTATATTAGAATAACAGGTATCTATCACAGAATTTTGTACTTACATGCAGCATCTGATAAAGACTGCATCGGCTCAGTGGCCTGTTGAGAACAACAGTTAATGTTCTTATTGCTTTAATTCATAGCCTTTTCGTATTATCTGCAACAGGTTTTTATGAAAGTGTGGTTACAGGGCACAGTTGGTAGCCAAGTTGACAAAAGCACAATTTGGACTAGTCTTTTAAACATTTCAGCTTGTGGGTAATTAAGATCTAATGTCTATACATTTAGCAGTAATAAAGAAAAAATGGTGGCATTGTATGTTGGCAGCTTGTTTTAAGTCTAGCTTAGGTTTTATATTTTTGTCTCATTGCTTTGACCTGATTTATGTTTTTATCCATAGAAGTCTACATCTTGTAACCTCTGTTCTTTCTTCTTCTTGTAGTACCTGGAAACCATGTTCACACTGCTCTTTCAGTTGCTGCAGCAGGTCACAGAGTGTGATACAAAGATGCACGTCCTGCACGTCCTCTCCTGTGTGATTGAAAGAGTCAATGTGCAGGTGAGGTTGTGAGACAGAAAACATGGTGTCGATGAGACTATGTACATTTAATGTCTTTGCTGTATATTGTGGAAAAGATAAAGTAGTCTTAAAATGTTTTTAACATATATGTTAGCATTTCAGTTATGTGTTTTTCAGAATTGACATTTATATTTGAATTTATTAAAAGTGACTAAGAGAAGCCAGTTGTGTTGGTGCATGCTTGTAACCTAGCAACTGGGAAGCTGAGGCAGGAGGATGATTGAAAGTTCAAGTGATAGTAAGACCTCGTCTCCAAATACCAAAGGAAACGACTTAAGAATATTTAAATATTAAAATTATATCTACGGTGTGGAGGTATTTAGAAAGTAAAAATTTCCAAGTTTTAAAGATCAGTCTTAAAGTTCAGAGTGTTTAGTGTCTAAGGAAGATCCATCTTTGCAAATTTAAGTTTTTTAGGAATTTGTTTTACTCTGTATTTTTTTTACATATGTCCATAGACTTCTTTAAAGATTGATTTTGTACGTATTGCATATGAGTGCAGGTAGGTGAGAAGACAGCTGGGGTGTCGGTTTTCTTCTTGCCTCTTTCATAGAGAGAGGCAGGGTTTCTGTGTATGCCTCTGAGCTTCCCTTTTGAGCTTCCGGTTGATTCTCACATTAGCCCTCAGTTTGCTAAAGGGGTGCTGTGGTTGCAGGTGCTCACCATGGCACCCAGCTTCTCATTTGGATTCTTGGGATCAGTTTCAGTTCAGGCTTGCTCGACAAGTGCTTTTATCAACTCAGTCATAGTTTTGCACACCCCCCCCCCCCCCTTTTTAGTTTGCTTGTTTGTTTGTTTTTTCGAGACAGGGTTTCTCTGTGTAGCCCTGGCTGTCCTGGAACTCACTCTGTAGACCAGGCCGGCCTCGAACTCAGAAACCCGCCTGCCTCTGTCTCCCAAGTTCTGGGATTAAAGGCGTGCCTGGCCTATTTTTTTTTAAAGATTTATTTATTTTATTTATGTGAGCACACTGTCACTGTTGTGAGTCACCATGTGGTTGCTGGGAAATGAACTTAGGACCTCTGGAAGAGCAGGCAGGGCTCTCTAATCACTGAGCCATCTCTCCACCCACCCTGTCCTTATTTTTACTTAAATCAAACCAAACATTACATACAAATATCACACACACACAGACACACACACATACATACACACAGACACGCAAACTCACACACTCACACACACGCACACGTGAGTGCACACACAGTATTTTTGCTGGCATCATATACATGATTAAGTATAAAAGTGATTTGTAAAGTTCGTAAAAGTTCAATTATTTAGCTTTCCCTGTCCCCCCCCCCCCATTCTGATCTCCATAAAAATGAGCCACCCACGAAACAATAGTATAATTATTCTCTGGCTTTTTATGTTCAGGCTCACCACTTTATATATTTTTTAAAAGCAGAGAAGTATTTCTCAGAACGACAGTGTTTTAGAGTTCACGCACTGATTTACTCTTAGATCTACTTTTTCATGAGTTCAGACACCTTGGAGTTGCTTCTTAATTCCAGGGCTATTGATGAGAATAGCATCTCATATTGAGCAGTGGTCATGTACCTCTCTTGTGCCAAGTGGGCTGCATGTATTTCTCATTTCATGCTTACAGATATCTTTGGTGAGACTTGAAGTAAGCAACTGGTCAAAGGTTAATACTTCGTTGTATTATTTGAGGCAGAGACTAATGTAGCCCAGGTTGGCCTCAAACTTGCAGTGTTACTGCATACCTTTGAATACCTGATCTTCCTGTTTCTTCCTCCTGATTGTTGGGGTAACAGGTGTATGCCACTGTACCTAGATAAACATTCATAATCTTGGTTGATAATGCGAGTGTTCAAATTAAACCTTGTGTAATTGCTATGGCAGGTTTAAGATTTAGGCACTGCTTTCTTAATGTAATATTTCTTAGCACTTTGGGTTTTTGTTACAAGAATTATATTATTTCATTTGATGGTGGTTTTTGAATATTTAGTTTTTCTTATGTAAGTGATTAACTGGAGGTGCTCTTTAAAACTAGGAAGTCTCTCACCTTGCTATTCATGTTGAGTAAGGTCTTTAAACTGGTGTCTGTATAAAGTGGGAATTATAATTTTGAACTCAGCAAGTTTACAGGATTTCATGATATGAAATTACTACAAATCTCTAATATAGAGTATTATACATTTTTAGTAATTAATTTATTAAAAAGGTGGTTATAAATGCAGCATTTGTCCATTTGTATAAATCTAGCTAGTGAAAATTTCTTAAAGATTTTTTTTCTTATACAAATTTATTTTACATGTGTCTCCTCAAAATGCCATTTCTTTTTTACTCCACACAGAGCTCCAGGTATCTGCTATACATTAAAAAAAATAATAATACCAAGATAAGAAATGGTTAAAAATACCAGTTCTTTCATTCTTTTGTAACTTTATAACCTTTACATAAGTATATTACTATGTCCTTATCTATCTATTTACCCTTCAAACTATCTTCCACTTGCAAAATTTGATTTTGTCTGATTATAATATTTTAGTGAAGTCATTACATTTGTACCATAGGGTACAGTTACTTGAATATTAATCCTTATTTTTGTAAAACTTAATTTTTTTCACATTTTATGTATTTGTTTTTATTGGTATGGATGTTTTTCATGTCTGTCTGTTCACCATGTACTGATGCCTGAGGAGAACAGAAGAGCAGGTTGGATCCCCTGAGACGTATATGTGTGTGTGAGGGCGTGGGCGTGGGCTTGTGCACACGCCCCCGTGTAACTGTGTAACACCTTGGGTCCCCTGCGAGAGCAACCAGTGTCCTAAACTGCTGAGCCATCCCTAGACTCATAACAAACATTTTAGAAAAGTGCAATTCAGTGATTTCATTCTTGAGGCTCTACAAGTCTCTAGTTGGAATAAACATGCTATCAAGTTTTATGACAAGCAGTCTTTGAGCTTTCGCATTTCTTAAGAAAAAGAAGAAAATTGAAGGTCTTCTATGGAATGTGTGCAAAATTTTATCTCAAAGATGAAATATCATTTAGGATTCATAATAGTTTTTAACCCTCCTAAAGAAAGGACCCTTGTTAAAAAGCACGTGTTACACTTTTGCATATGGATGTATATATTTGGAGGGTATTTAAGGTTGTGTTATTTATTCACCTAAAAATCAACATATGCACTCCACTGTAGCAGCAACATACGCCTGTGACTTAGTCAGTGAATTCCTCTGTAATTTAAGAACTATCTCTACAGAAGGGAAACGATGACACAGAACTTGAATTCGATTTTTTTATTGGGTATTTTATTTACTTGCATTTCAAGTATTATCCCCTTTGCTGGTTTCCCCTGAGACCCCCTATCCCATCTTCCCTCCCCCTGCTTCTATGAGGATGCTCCCCACCCACTCCCTCACTCCCACCTCCCCGCCCTGGCATTCCCCTACACTGGGGCTTGGAGCCTTCACAGGACCAAGTGCCTCTCCTTCAGTCCTTCTTAGAAGGGGGAACAAAATACTCAAGGGAGAAAATACAGAGGCAAAGTGTGGAGCAGAGACTGAAGGAAAGGCCATCCAGAGACTGCCCCACCTGGGGATCCATCTCATATACAGTCACCAAACCCAGACACTATTGTGGATGCCAACAAGTGCTTGCTGACAGGAACCTGATATAGCTGTCTCCTGAGAGGCTCTGCCAGTGCCTGACAGAGGCAGATGCTTACAGCCAACCATTGTACTGAGCACAGGGTCCCCAGTGTAGGAGTTAGGGGAAGGATTGAAGGAGCTGAAGGGGTTTGCAACCCATAGGAAGAACAACAGTATCAGCCAACCAGACTCCCCAGAGCTCACAGGAACTAAACAACTGTGGCATATTTTATGCCCATGGTTTAACATGAGGTGGATCCTTAAGTGGGTACTAAAGTGCATACTATTGACTATTCATGCCTTGTTGTATACCAAGATGAATAATCACAGACCACACCAGTTGGTTACTTCATAAATGCCCGTTTTCCTGGGCCTCTGGCAGTCACCATTCTACTCTGTCACTAATGTGACTATTTTAAACATTTTTTGGAAGTAGAATCATTCATTGTCTTTCTATGTCTGATTTCATTTAGCAAACCTTTAAGGTTCATCTAGATTGCCGAATATTACAGATTTCTTCTTTTACTTTTAAATGCTGAGTAATATGCTCAATCATTCTTGTGTATCCTGCAGGAAACTGAAGTGTGTGGATGCCAGTCAGTTGTATAGCATGGCTTCACATTCTCCCCTGTACTACTTTAAGTGCTATGAGATGATGTAATCAGTTGCCACCCTGCACTGTTAGGGATTTAATAGCTAGAGTGCATCCCCACACACTCTGCATAGTTTCTGCCCAAGGTTGGTTGGACCCAAGGATTCATATACTATATATACATATAAAATGTATCTTTAATTTAGTAAATTAATATTAAGTAATTTATTGCTTAATATTTCACAGTGCTTGCCAGGTTTCTCATACTTATTGCCTTTCTTACTAACCGATCCTGTTGTCCCCCTTTTTGTCTGTCTTGTAGATCCGACCATATGTGGGGTGTTTGGTACAGTATTTGCCTCTTCTCTGGAAGCAGAGTGAAGAACACAACATGTTGCGATGCGCTATTCTGACAACACTTATCCACCTTGTTCAGGTGAGTGAGTTCTCCAGTTTCTTAGGTTGGTTGGTTGTTTTTGTTTTCTACCTCATTGTTTTCATGTGATTGAATATTCATGAAAGTCTTCATGCTACTTTCAGGCTTTTCAAATGTATAATCTGTACACTTTCAAAAACACCCGTCATCGATTTAGCACATTTCCAGGGTATTTGAAAATATTCTCTACTTTAAAAGGCATTTAGTGTTTTCCAGTGGTGTTAGCCCCATGACCCGTGTGCCCATATGGATTCTGTCTGGTATCTAGAGTGTTTCAGCATGAACTTGCTTTGCAGTGTACAGTTTTCCTGGCTTTAAAAACTTCCTTTTTATAACCCAAGAAGTCATGAGATCAGGTAAACTGCTTTGAGGAAGGGGATGATTTTGACTTGAGATGTTTGTAATTTTTATAGTGTGTTGATGTAGGTAGGTAGAGAGGAACCTGAAACTTCATGGAGTGAGATGTAGACTATGGCTCTTATTTGAATTTTTTCTTTTTTAAAGATTTATTTATTATACAGCAACCTGCCTGCATATATCCCACAGGCCAGAAGAGGGCATCAGATCCCATTACAGATGGTTATGAGCTACCTTATGGTTGCTGGGAACTGAACTCAGGACCTCTGGAAGAGCAGGCAGTTCTCTGACCCATCTCTCAAGCCTTATTTGAAACATTAAATGTAAATTCTAGACATTTCCACTGAGATGATATTCTTCTGCCTTAAGAATTACAGCAATTCGCAATCTAAAAGTCCCTAATAATAGTTTTAAAATACCTCAAGATACCTAAATGTTTGGACTGAACTTATTCTTTCCATAAATGCTTATAGGTGAGTTTTATCATTATAAATTCTCATGAGAGTTTTAAATAGAAGATTAATGATACAAACTCTAATGCAGTTTTGCACCTTTAAATGTTTTGGTAAGATTCACATGACAGAAAGTTTACCATCTAAACCAATTTAGGTATGCACTCATAATAATAAATGCACTCATAATATACAGCCACCGTAATCCACCTCCATACATTTTTTTTTTTTGGATAAAATTAGACTACACCATTAAACAAAAAATATTCTTCCCAAAACTACTTAAACACTTAAAAAGATCTATTTTTACAATTATTGTGTGTCTGTGAGAATGTGTATTTGTGTGTCTCTGTGTGTGTGAGTGTGTCTCTGTGTATGTGTGTGCGTGTGCGCGTGTGTGTGTTTTACTCACAGAAGCCATCAGAGGATATTGGATCTCCTGCAGCTACAGTGACGGGCAGTGGAGGACCATCTTGTGTGAGTGCTGAGAACCTAACTGAGCTCCTAGAAGGAAGTACTCTTAACTGCTGAGCAAGCTCTTTGGTCCTTGCTAAAGCACTTTTGTACAATACGTATCTTCCTGATTATCCTTTAATACGTAGGATTTCCTGTAAAGGTTTTTTAGTAGACAGCAGCAGTGACCTCAGGGAAGTGTAGTGACGAGTCTGTTACAGGAGAGGAACCTCACATCCTCCCTTTGTACTGCAGGTCTCTAAACGGGCATTTAGCTCAGTTGGGGACTCTTGTGAGGGAAATAGGAATAAAATTCCCTAGCTTTTGTGTTTCTTTTTTTTTTTTTTTAAAGATTTATTTATTTATTATATGTAAGTACACTGTAGCTGTCTTCAGACACTCCAGAAGAGGGCGCCAGATCTCGTTACGGAGGGTTGTGAGCCACCATGTGGTTGCTGGGATTTGAACTCTGGACCTTCAGAAGAGCAATCGGGTGCTCTTACCCACTGAGCCATCTCACCACCGCTTTTGTGTTTCTTATAGCATGCCAATCACAGCAATTTTCACAATCCAGAATAATCAGTAGAATGTTCATTTGTTTTTCTTCTTTATGACATCTATCTTATCGGTATTGGCCAATAATGCAACGTTCCAACCAAATAATTGCCCTTTTTTGCAAATAAGTATATAACATTGAGTACAGAAATTGAGATGAGATGGTAGCTTAAAATATACTTTGGAGTCATTTGAGAATATTAAGGTTTATTGTTAAATTACCTCTCAGATAATATTACCAGCTATTAACAGGTAAGATGGACATTAGGGTAAGCTGTATATTTTTGCATTTATATTTTATAAACCTGGAAATCTAGTATCTAATAGTCTTTGCTCACCTGTGGAGGTTGATACCTATAAAAATAAGCATTCTAGTCTCCAGTAGTTGGCTTCAGTAGAAGTAAACATTTATTCCCAAGGTGGCTGTTTAGTTGTTGATACTGGGAGGAGGTAAATGGGACAAGCGTTTTGTGCAGAGGACAGTCTGGGGAAGTACATAAGAGTTGTAGTAAGATTATCATAGCATGGGGCATGTGGCAGGTTATCTGAAAGTCATGTTGGACACCAGTGAAGATCTCTGTCCTGACAGAATTGATATTTAATTTGTGTTGTTAAACTCCATTGGATAACAGTTCTTAGTGACATGGTATCTTGGATGAGTGGTGACGATATTGGAGACAAGTGTACCTGTGTGTATAAAGCTCCAGTTTGCGTTAAATGTGCCATTGTGGCAAAGTACCTGACATGGACATCTTCCAGCTTGATGGTGGGAGGATTTGGTTTGGTTACACTTGCAGAGATCCAGTGCATGTTCCTGCATCTCCTGATTTGGCTCTGGGGAGACAGAACATATGGGAGTAGGGGTGTGACAACTTACACACAGTGGACAAGAAGCAGAGAGCCTGAGAGGGGCCAAGGACAAGACACAGTTCCTAAGGACATGCCTGAGTTTGACCTGGACTCAGAAGCTTTTCACAGTCCTCCAAAGTAGTGGCAGCAGCTAGAAAGCAAGCCTTCAATGGCTTGTCTTGATTGGCACGTTATTTAAGCAATAACAAGTCTAAGGGCCACAGTGTGGTGATTTTTGTCTTTAAACATTAATTTTAGATACAGGCGGGGAAAGGCAGTTAACATTTATTTTTAATGAAGACTGGTAATACTCTCTTCTGCTCTCTTTTCTATTTGGTAGAAGAGTCTACTTTCAGCTTTTCAAGCAGTAACTTCTAGATTTCTTCTTCGTCCTCCTAGCTCTAAGTAACATGCAAATATTGTTTATTTTTGCATGCATCTGTGTGTGTGTGTGTGTGTGTGTGTGTGTGTGTGTATGTGTGTGTGTGTGTGTGTGTAGGTGCGAACATGTGTGCGAGCGTGCATAACATGCATGTAGAAACAAGAGGGTAATTTATGAGACTCAGTTCTCTTGTACCATGTGGATCTCAGGGATTACTTAATCTTCATGCTTGATGGCAAACAGCTGTATTCAGTGAACTATCTTGTTGATCCCATTTTCTACTTAATTTGAGCTTTGGTTTCTAGTGTTGCTAAGTCAGTTACTACTTAATTTCTCACTTTCCAAATTTGATTCCTTTTATCTCTTATAGTATTCTTTTTGTGTTTATGATCATGGGTCTTAAAAAAATTCTATACTGTTTCATTGGTTAAAGGAGACAAATAGTAAACATATTTGTCCAATCTGATTTGGTCAACTTTAAAAAGATGTTATCATAGTGTTTCTAATATTGCATAGATAAGTGTAGTTGGACAATGAACTTCAGAACTCATGTAAGTGAGATGGATCAAGAAGGCTAAAGAGCGTAATATTCAAAGGATATGAATAATAAAAAACCCCAACCACCCAGAGCAGGACTGGGAACACTGGTTTGGAATGAGAGTGATATCAGGTCGTGGTTAGGAGCATCTATCAACAATGAAAATGGTGATCAATGCAGGAAGTAAATAAATAACAGGAAGAGAAACAATTGGGAAAACATTTTAGTGTGGCTTGTGCAGGTGCAGCGTGAGGGCTGGGATGTATATTGTTCCCAGTTAGACAGTTGCTCAGGTCACTTGAGAAAGGAAATGTAGGAGAAGGTTGGTTGACACCAGTGGTTAGGGTGCCTTTTAGACCATGATGCCCTGAGTTATTTGACAGGAAATTGTCCATGAAAGAAAATGTAGAAAACATACAAAGTAGATCTCTTTTGCTTTTCCCCTCGGTTTTCTTTTTCTCATGTTTAACTGGTTCTGACAGTTCTGTGAGTTTCTCTTGGAGATATTTATGTGTATACACTGAATATACAGAATCATAGGTATCTTTAAAAATTCTTTGCTATGGAATTGTTATATACATTTCTGTTCCTTTAAATCCAATATGTAATTATTTTTGAAATTTTTTTTTTTGCATTTCTTACTACATGGTTATTCATGACTGCTTAGTATTGTTAAATATGGATGTACTATGATAGCAATGAACAATTTAGGCTGGGCTGATTTCATACATGTTATTTAGCTGAATGTGTTTATACAGTTTAAAATATCAGCGTTACTACTTTTTATGTAGTCGTAGCATGAGGGGAGACAAATGTTTCCTACGTTTGTTGAGCATTCCTGATCTAAAATTCAAAATGCTGCAGAGCAGTAAGCTTTTTGGCACTGAGTTGTTACCACAAGTAGAGACTTCCAATTGGCTTGCTAAGCAATATAGATGCACTAATGTATTGAATATAGATGCACTAATGTATTGAATATAGATGCACTAATGTATTGAGTTACCTTTGGGATATATGTATCAGGTATATATGAATTATAAGTTAATTTTATATTGACATCTGGGTTCCATTCCCAAGATGTTTAATTTATTTGTAACCATTCTAGAAAATGAAATTTAAAATTCTAATTTCTCCTTTTCTAACCATTTCAAATAAGGAAGACTCAACCTGAATGTGCAGTTTCTTAAAAGGCACAGATACATCCAGCCTTGGTATTGCCATCTAGACAGGATGATAGTAGTTGGAGTTTTACACTTTAGTAATAAATACATGTTTCTTTGCTAGTATAATGAGGGTTATCTTAAAAGACTTATTTATTTTATATAAAATAAATTGTTTTCTGAGGCAGGTAATTGATTGGTGGTAAGGAGGGATCTTAGAGTGTCTTGTCATAAATCGTATTTATACTTCCTGTAGGGATTAGGAGCAGACAGCAAGAACCTGTACCCTTTCCTGCTCCCAGTTATCCAGCTGAGTACAGATGTGTCTCAGCCTCCACATGTCTATCTTCTGGAAGATGGTCTGGAGTTATGGTAAGAGGGAGAACTTGATACTGTGGATTCCCCTGCTGCTGCTTTCTCTACTTTTTTTCAGTAGAGCAGAGGTCACTTGTG
Organism: Mus caroli; assembly: GCF_978045245.1. Lineage (NCBI taxonomy): Eukaryota > Metazoa > Chordata > Mammalia > Rodentia > Muridae > Mus > Mus caroli. Next base: position 14,610,453 of record NW_028227270.1, read on the forward strand.
GCTTTGAATACTCAGATAAGCATTGTTATCATCTGGTTGTTTCCTGTTCCAGCTGCTGTTTCCTGTAGGCTCCTGATAGACAGCTTGTGAGAAATGGGTTAAGAGCACTGTCTCCTCTTCCAGAGGAGGTCCAGGTTCTCCACACCACCATGATAGTTCATCACATCTGTCACTCTAGTCCCAGGGGATCTGACACTCTTTTCTGTCCTCCACAGGCACTGCATGAACATGGTACACAGACATAAATACAAACAAAATACTTAAAACACGTAAACCTTTTAAAAACAGAAAAATAGAGAGAAATTATAGCAGGGGCCATGCTGCATTTCATATTTGAAATTTGGCGAGTAACCTAGGCATCTAGGTAATTTACTCAAACAAAAATTTGATCTTAATTTTCTGAATATTTGAAATAAGATATTTTTGAGGAGTGGGGTATTGAGTTATATTTCAACTTCCTACTGCTTTTCTAGTGGGTAGCGAGATGTCAGAGCTTAGCTTCACGCATAGTTGCCATTCACAATCTTTGTACAGTATTTTTTGAACAGGCAGTACCTACTACTAAAAGCTTAAAAATGACCTCAAAAAAAAAAAAAAAATCGTGCTCCACACTAACTTAATGTGACACCAAATTTTTGCTTGCTCATTGTTCTTAAGGAGCTGTGCTGTCAAGTTCTTTCACTTTTCATCCCATCTCACTGTTGGAAGCCATTTTTTGTTTAATCACAGAATCAACCATTGACAAATGAACATTTGTTCCTGGCCCTTCTGCCCTACTTCTCTCTCTTTTCTTTCCTAATTTTTGCTTAGAAATTAAGAGTTTTAATTTGAGCTAGAGTATAGCTCAATGATAGCATGCTTCTCTCAAATTTGTACAGCCCGCAGACCAATCCTCCACATTATATAAATCAATGACAATATAAAGAAACAAAAACAAAAATCTAGAATTTTGAATCTCAGAAATTGGTTTTGTTTTGTTTTGTTTTTGTGGAAACTACCAAGTTGTAAGTAAATGCTCTGTATCAGAATATTAGATACATGGCTTTAAATGTCACTGGGTAGCTTTTCACTGCTTGGAATGCACTCTTTATAGCCTTCCCTATTGTTATTTGAGTAGCATCTAGATTTGGGGTTCTCAGTGCTCCTAATGCTGCAATTTCAATACAGGTCCTCATGTTGTAGTGACCCCCAGCCATAAAATCACTTTGTTGCTACTTCCTAACTGTAATTTTGCTACTGTTATGAATCGTAATATAAATATCTGATGTGCAGATGGTCTTAGGCAACCCCTGTTCAACATCCTCAGCAACATCCTCAGCAAGGAGTCACGTTGCACAGGTTGAGAATCGCTGGTCTAGACAGTAGTTCTGAATCAGAAGGTTGTTGACATCAATAATTCATAGGGTGGATTTGTATAAGGGTAGATTGCTCTAGATCAGAAGTGGCAAACTTTTGACACAGGGAAGACAGTGATATGTCATGTGTTCCAGATGTGTTTGTTGTAGCTGCTCCACTCTGATGTTTTAGTGTCAGAAGAGTCCGCCAGTATGTAATTAAATAGACAAATGTCATGATAGAAAATTGGTTATAATGTTGGCTTCACCCCTACGAGCTCTAGGCTTGTGAATACACTATAAATTGGAATATTAATCTCTGTTACACAGGTACTTTCTTATAGACATGTGATTCTCTGACACTCATGTTTGTGGTGCTGATGATTGAGTTGATTTTTAGGCTTTCTACCACTGAGCTACAACTCCAGTGCTCTTGGGCTTTTATTTTAGGTTTTGAGATAAGGCTCACTGTAGGCAAGTCTACCTAGCTCAATGTGGCCTTGAACTTGCCTACCTCTTGCCTTGTCTCTCGTGAGTCCCTGAGGTTATACGTAGGCCTTAACTGTCAGGCTTGGCTCAAAACTTAATGTGTTTGTTAAGTGCGTGTGAGTTTTTGATGTGCCAGTTTTCAAGGGATTTAATAAACAATAATAAAATTGTGTGGTCCTTTTAATGGTAATTTTTTTCTTTGTCTCAGGTTATATATAAATGAAAAAAAATTGAGATAGTTGTTTTCTGGGAATAAGTCTCTGTAACCAGGCTGGCTCAGATCTCAAGTGGAGGGGTTGAATTTTTGGCAACAGCATGGGCATTTCATTTTGACTGGCAACAGAAATGTGGATTTCTAACTTTTATAGTGTATTCCATTTGATGTCTTGTATTTTCTCAGTAAAATATGCAGCATGGTCATCAGCTGGCAGTGACAGCCTGAAATTAGATATAAGCAGCTTGGGAAGGAGAGACCTTACAAATAACCAGTAAGAACAGGCTAATTCTGGACACCCACTGCCAGGTGACCCATTCTTCTCTACACTGAGGACTGAATCTGGGGCCTCCTGCTTGTTAGCTAGCATGCTACCTCTGAGCTGGCCCCAGATGACGACAACGACGACGACTACTTCTTCTTCTTCTTCTTCTTCTTCTTCTTCTTCTTCTTCTTCTTCTTCTTCTTCTTCTTCTTCTTCTTCTTCCTCTTCCTCCTCCTTCTCCTCCTCCTCCTCCCCCTCCTTCTTCTTCTTCTTTTTTTTTTTTTTTGATTTATTTATTTATTATATGTAAGTACACTGTAGCTGTCTTCAGACACTCCAGAAGAGGGCATCAGATCTCATCAAGGATGGTTGTGAACCACCATGTGGTTGCTGGGACTTGAACTCAGGACCTTCGGAAGAGCAGACGGTGCCATCTCTCCAGCCTGGCCCCAGACTTCTTAGGAACTATAAATTACTTTTAAGCAAAAATTGAATCAAAGGCAATAATATATGAAAAGTCTTTTGTTTGGTTTTGCTTTTCAGGAACTATAGAGTGGAACAATGAACTGTGGTGACTGTTGTAAGCTGTTGAGCATTGAGCTCAATACTATCTTCATTTAAATGTAGAACAAACCAAAAGCAACTCTGTAGCTTTTTCCCATCTACTTGAGATTATTTTCCTATAAAAATTTTTCAGAAAAAATTTGACCTCCCGAAATACTATTTTCTGGGGTGGAATTTTCACTTTTAGTATACTATAAAATTCTTCCAGTAGTTTGTCTTCATTCTATTCCTGTTTATCAATGAGTTGGAGCTATGATTTATACTCAGTGATACTGCTTGGATTTACATACGTATGCTATCCATTTACTAGTTAAAAATCATTTTCTTTAGAAAGATTTCTTTTCTTTGTAAGATGGTATAGATTCTGGGGCATATCCCCAGTGATCTATAGAATAGTGCTTAGTTTGGGTCCAAACACATGGACAGGCCTTTGTCAAACTGTGTCAATACCAAGTACTAGATTTTATTTACTCCCCTTTTTTCTCTCTTTTGGTTTGTTTTGATTTTTTTCTTTTTTTTTTTTTTTAAAGATTTATTTATTTATTATATGTAAGTACACTAGCTGCCTTCAGACACTCCAGAAGAGGGAGTCAGATCTCATTACAGATGGTTATGAGCCACCATGTGGTTGCTGGAAATTGAACTCAGAACTTTCAAAAGAGCAGTCAGTGCTTTTAACCGCTGAGCCATCTTTCCAGCCCCTTGATTTTTTTCTTTTGCTGTTGTTGGGACACTCATGGTTTTCCTTCTTCAAGTTCTTTTCATATATATTTGGTATTTTAAAACTATGTTTTAAACTATTAAAGCATGATAATGGCTTATAATTTAATTGGCTTCTAAATCCATCTTTAGAAAGCATGCAGCATAAGTTGTATTACTAGTTCATTAGCCCAGTTTGTCAATGGAGGAACACAGAAGTGATCAGAAAATTTAGAACAGAATAACTTTATCCCTCTTTCATCAGCATAACAATAATGATTTTATATAAAATTATAATTTTTATTTTATTTTAGCATACAGTGTTATTTTTACTGTATATATAAAAATATTATTAGACAAACTGAAGAATAATTTAATCTGTAAGTAACTTGACTTGAAAGCATAAAGATGCGAATTTAATTCCCAGAACACACACAAAAGAAAGAAGGAAGGAAGGGAAGAGAGAAATCACACTTGGGCTTGGTGACACATTTGCTGTACCCCACCACTAGGATTGCAGAGATAGGTGGATCCAGGGTGGGCTTGCTGGGCTGTACCCCACCACTAGGATTGCAAAGATAGATAGGTGGATCCAGGGTGGGCTTGCTGGGCTGTACCCCACCACTAGGATTGCAGAGATAGGTGGATCCAGGGTGGGCTTGCTGGCTAGCAAAGTTAGGTAAATGCTGAGTTCTCGGTCAGTGAGAGAACATGCCTGAAAAAATAAGAAGAGGTGGCAAGTCCCTGAAGAAAGATGCCCAGGTTATCTCAAGGCTCCAGTGTGGGCATGCATGCACACAAACTGGGTAGTTTCAATGGCAGCTTGTGATGCCATTGATCTTCTTGGCAGGCCTTTACACACTTTCCCCTTTGCTTTCTAAACGAAATGTTTTTGTACTCGAGTTGTGATAAAGGCACGAGTAGATGTCAGAAGTGGATTAATTGTGTTTTCCCCCCCTAGGTTAGTGACATTGGAGAACAGCCCGTGTGTCACAGCAGAACTGCTTCGGATATTTCAAAACATGTCACCTCTTCTTGGTATGTCTTCAGATCTTACTGAGATGCTTGTTAATGTAACTGTAGCCTAAAAGTCTTTTCTCCTGCCTTTAAAATTACCCCTTCCAGTTTGTAAGTCCCATATATTGACAAGTCATAGTGTTTTTATAGAAATTATTATATATATTTTTGAAATATCTTCCATTGATTTAAAAGTAAACATTAAATAACATTGCTTTATGGAAAAAATTTCAATTAGACTAAGATATACACTCATTACGAGTTGAGCTTGAACTTTCTTTGAGGAATTTTGTTTGCTAGCTCTTCTAAATGCTACCATGGTTTCACTCAGCTCAGTTTACACAGGGAGTTTTTGCTATAAGTTGTTTAAGCATCGTACATACTTTTGCTTTGGCTAAGGAACCACTGAAGTTTTAGTGTCCTATAGTTTGCTGAAGTATTGCTTACAAATTAGCTAAACACACATAATGTATGTGTTGTGTCTGTCTTCCTCACATGGTCTCACCCATGCTAGACTGTCTCTTTCCACTGAGCTGTAACTCAGTGCCACACAGTTCCAAAACATCACATGTGACCGGATCCTGAGGGCTCTGTGCACTCACCATTCCAGTCTCTCAGAGATGTAGCTACATTCTCTCCCTAGTGTCAATATGATTTTCATAGTAATTAATAATAATGCCTTAGTTAGGGTTTTACTGCTATGAACAAACACCTTCACCAGGCAAGTCTTATAAGGGCAACATTTAATTGGGGCTGGCTTACAGGCTCCAAGGTTCAGTCCATTATCATCAAGGTGGAAACATGGCAGCATCCAGGCAGGCACAGTGCAGGAGGAGCTGGGAGCTCTACATCTTCATCTGAAGGCTGCTAGTGGAAGACTCACTTCCAGGAAGTGAGTTTATACCAGGGTATTAAAGTCCATGCCCACAGTGACACACCTACTCCAACAAGGCCACACCTCCAAATAGTGCCACTCCTGGGCCAAGCATACACAAACCATCACAAAGAGTGAATCAGTACTTTTTCTTACATGTGAGGAGCCATTCTAAAGCATATGATAGCTCTATTGTTTTCTCTCTCTCTCTCTCTCTCTCTCTCACATCTATCTATCTATCTCTCATCTATCTATCTCTCATCTATCTATCTAGGTGGTGGGGATGGTTTAACTCACTAGTTAGTGTGACCTCCCACCGACTTACAGCCCTAGCTTAAAATCTCTTAAGAATAATGCTTTGGTTGTAAAGTCATCCTAGTAAGTGAGTTTGCCAAGTCAGTTGCACACTTAAATTTATGGCATATTTAATTATATACATATTAATTATACACAGTGCAGTTTACTGGCCCTTTGATTATTTTTTAAAAATTTGATTTTTAATTCTTTTGGTGTATGTGTGGTGTATGCTTGTGTCTACTAGTGTGTGCACCTGTCCATGTACCTGTGGAGGCTGGGACAAGTCTCTTCTCTGTTTCTCTTGACCTTATTTGTCTGTGTATAAATGAGAACGTGTTGGTGTGAATATTTGTACACGTGTGTGGGGGGAATCCTTGTCCCCATACATGCATGCATGGCTAATGAGAGTGTCATATCCCTTGGAGCTGGAGTTACAGGCATTTGCCAGATGCTCTGCTTTATTGCATGGGTGATGGACTTTACTCTGGGTCTCCCGAGTGAATAGCAAGTGCCCTTAGCTGCTGGGTCATCTTGTTAGAACCTTCATGTTTTGTGCGAGACAGGGTCTGTCAGTCAACCTGGAGCTCACTGGTCAGCTAGCCTTGCTGGGCAGTGAGTCTCTGGGCCCCTTCGTGCTCCACCTCCCCAGCACTGTCATTCCTTGCCATGAGTGCTTTCTATGGGGCTGTGTGGGTCCCCGTGTAGCTCCTCCCTTGTGTTCTCACTGAGCTCTCTTCCCAGCTCTCAGCTCCCACAAGGCTCAGCCATGAAGCAGCTTTAATTCTGTTACTAAAACTTTGTTGACTATTGTTCTGGGCGAGTATTTAGGTAGAAAATCCCCAAATTTGGACCCTTTGTCATTACTTATTTTGAGAAGTTTTATCAGAAGTAAAAATTCTAGTTCTAGTTTAGGAAAGTAGAGATTCTTTGCAAACAGGAGCAGATGTGAGTGGACACAGGTATGATTGGTAACAGTCGAAACTTTCAGTGGGTAGATGACCGTGCTGACTAGATAATGCCATTAATCACTTCAGTCTCCAGAGATCCTTTCCTCTCTCTGTTCCCTCCCCCTTACTCCCCACCCGAGACCCTTTCCTCTCTCTGTTCCCTCCCCCCTTACTCCCCTCTTTCTTTTCTTTAGGGCCTTAAAAAATGTCATGCCTTATTTTTCCTCAGATTAGAAGAATTCTCAAGTAATAACTCAAAGTCTGTTTTTCAGTAACCAGCCCTTTGCCATTTCCTTGACATGCAATCATTCCCAAAGGCAGTGCCGGCTGCTTCCTGCTGATTCCCTAGAAAACTTTGTCTTTTAGTTGTCTTAGGGAAAGAAAGGAGGTGTGCTTGGCACAAAGGCCTTGTGTAGCTACTTTTCCTACCTTGGAGATTTATGTAGTGCCAGTCTGGCCACGTCAGAACGTCAGCCAGACCGATCATCTGAACCTTCTCGGGAGCAGGGTTCCATGCTTTCATGGTTAGCTTCATACAGCGACCCCACTCTGCCGTCTTCCCCCACTAAAAACTGAACATGCTTGCTCTCTACATACTTTTCTTTATAAACCAGGAAACCACAGGACCCAACTCAGGTTTTGGTTGGAAACGAAAAGTCCCAGCCATGCTTTCCTAGCTTTGTTCTGACGACAGAAGGGAAGAATGCCTTTCTCAGTCGAGTTTTACTGCTAAAGGGTGAATGAGAGCACTGTTAACAGGGGTGGCCAGTTTTACATCTGACCAGCTTATGAATACTGGCTTAGATTATAGTCACGAAAATTTATAAAGAAAGCATGTAAGTTGCTCTTATTTTATTTTCCTTTTATCCAGGCTGGCATTGAACTCACAATCCTCCTGCCTCAACCTCTTGAGTGCTGGAACTATAATTGTGTGTCACCACCCTTGCTGTAACTTAGTTTTTCTTTTTCACTTGTTTGTAGAGATTTTTCTTTTTCTTTTTCTGATGATAAAACATTGTCAATCCTGTCTGATCTTCTATCCTAGAGCTTCCATCCAGCTGCCTTGCAAACGGTAAGCTGCATGCTTGCTGCTTCAGGAACCATAAACAGTCAAAATCCATTAGTAATCATGGTTAAAAACAAACTTGAGTGCTTCAAGTTGCTATAGCAACTTAGTTTTAACTAAAATGAATCATTACTTCACTTAAATTTTGAACAGCTAGTTAATTTGCTCTTTTAAACAATAATTACTGTTTTGGCAGAATTAAGCTCAGAGAATCTCAGAACCTGCTTTAAGATCATCAATGGCTATATCTTTTTATCATCAACAGAATTTTTACAGGTATGTCAGAACACCTTTTGCATTGTTAATAATTATATATTATTTTGGGGTTTGTGTGATATCAGGAAGTGCCCTTTCAAAGTTCAGATTCGGTCTGATACTTTAGTGGGTAGAGATTTTATTTCCTTGTAAGTATTTCTCACTGTAGGAAGGGCGAGATCAGCATCCAGTTCCACTGATGCTGACTACAGAGAATGAACTATATATGTAATTATATACTCAGCAGTCAGTGTATCAGTGTGCTTATAGTCTATCTTCTTCTTCATTCTTCCTAAGAGGAGTCTTACTTGAAATTGTTTGTTTAGACCTTTAGTACCAGTTCTTGAAAAATGTGAGACCTTCCAAATTGAGTTTCTTGCCTTTTCAGTATTGTAGCTGTGTTCTTACACATATTGACCTTTGATTGGATTTCAGACATATGCAGCAGGTTTGTGCCAGTCCTTTTATGAGCTGCTACCAGAGATTACTACAGAAGGTCAAGTTCAAGTGCTGAAGGTATTGTCATTTTAAATTGATTGTCATGCTGTTATTGGTGAGGCCAGAGCCTCCTTAGAATGGATGGCTGAGAAAGAGAGAAACTGATTGAATTCTAGAGTGTTCAGTTTGGCTTAATTCCTTCTTCTGTACCAAAGGCATCAAATTTGAATGTGTGTACAGGTCACCTAGAGGTCTTGTTAAAAGGCAGTTTTGGATTTCTCATTTTTTTTGTTTTGTTTTGTCTTGTTTTTTATAATTTTTAAAAATAATTTTATAAATATAAAAATTATAAACATAATTTTTATTTTATGTACATTATTGATTTGACTGCAGGTATGTCTGAGTGAGAGTGTCGGATCTCCTGGAACAGGAATTACAGACAGTTGTGAGCTGTCATGTGGGAGTTAGAATTGTACCCAGATCCTCTAGAAGAGCAGCCTGTGCTCTTAATCACTGAGCCATCTCTCCAGCCCCCTTCTAATACGATTGTAGCTAATTGGAATAATGTCTATCCTAAAACCTCATTGGATAGAGATGAGTTAAAAGCTTTTTACCAACTTGTCCTAAACCTAGCAACATTCGGTGTATCTTAAGTTTTCAGTTGTTTTGATAGTGTTCTAGGTATTAAACCTTATCTTCACACTTGGGAAGCAAGCCTCACCATGAGCTACACCCTCACCACGGCAGCCTGCCTCCCAGACAGGGACTCAGACGTTAGTCTTCGTATGCTAAGCAGCAGTGGTCACTGCTCTTTTTGGTTTGTTAGTCCACATTTGGGACAACAATTTCAGTGACAGTTTTAACTTTAGTATTGAAGTTAGAGTGCTAGATTTGTTGGGATCTTGTCCAGTTAAGAGCCATTATCCTATAAACTGTATGCATTATCTTTATATGACCTTCTATGAAAGAAATGCTATAACATGAATATAGTAGCTAATGTATAACTGTATTAAACTATATCATAATATATGTATATACACATATGTATCGATATTTTACATTTGAAAGCTGTAGCTGTTAAATATCTAATTTCTTAGCTGTGTTTTATGTCAAATAAGAGAAGTAAATTCTGGCTAGACAAAGTCTTACTCTTTTAAAACTTTCTTAATTTTTTGGTTTTTTTTCTAGACTGGGTCTCACTCTGTAGCTTTGGCTATCTTAGAACTCACTGTGTTGACCAGACTGTCCTCAAACACACAAAGATCCACCTACCTCTCTTCCCCAAGTGCTGGGATTAAAGGCATGCACCACTGTACCTGGCAAAGTCTTTCAATCTTGACAATTACTTTTTTGTTATTAAAAACTATGGCATTATCTTAGCTCTTCAAGGTGAATTTTCTACTAGTGGAACTCACTATAAAACGTTTATTTCCTATTAACCAATACATAGATGCTACAGATTTAACAGGAATAATAACCAGTTACCACTCTGAGTGTATTGTCTGTTTTTGGTGGACACACACATATCTATTCTAGATATTTATGTAAGTATATGCATGATTGGTTTGACTTATAAATTGGGTATATTTGGGGTTATTTGTTAATATATTCAGTCATTCACCTTGTGGGTCAGGAATTAGAAATTTTTTTCTGCAAGTAGTTGAGTAAATGCTTTATTCTGTGGCCCAGAATCCACTCCAACCTAGATTTTCTCTCACTGACCCTCTTTTCCCTCAGGTACTTACTGCAGTCTCATAGAACATGCATTTATTATTTTATTTATCTTATACCTCCTCCAATTATAATGCAAGATCAATAACAGCAGCAGTTTTAGCAGACCTGGTGGCTGCTATATTTCTAGTACATATCAAGACCACTAATAAATGTTTGCTCAATAATTGCAAGGAAAAAAATGAATTGAACTACTACTTAGTAATATTTAGTTTGTTATCTCAAGTACTCATTATTAATATTGTCTATGAATTATCACTCCTAGAGAAAATTGTCATATTATCGTAGTATTATCTATGTATTTTAAAATCTTTCTTGTACTGGACTCCTTTGTTCATCTGTAAGTTTCTCCACTATCCAAAATTCAAATAGTATGTGCTATATTGTTTCAGATTTTAATGGCACTGTATTAATGGTTTTTATGTTAAAGATTTAGAGGTTCAGTATCAAACAGTAGAAGTTCACTTGGCCTATTTGTTAGATTCGCTATCCTGCTACTTAAAATATTCTTGGCCATGCTTTGTTTGGGCTTGGTTCTTCCGTTGCTTTTTTGTACAGATGTACATAAGTGCATATGTGTATATTTTATATGTGTGTTGGAGACAGATCTGTCATAGGACAACTTGTTTGAGTTTGTTTGTTCCTTCTACCATTTGGATTCAGGAAGTTGAACTGTGCCTCCCCCCCCCCCCCCCCCGCCCCCGCCCCCAAGCTGTGCAGTAACTTGTTATATAGCACCTGACGTCAAAACAGTGTTTAGTTCCGCTCAGCATATGCTAAGTGATTAGGAAAAGCTTCTTTCTTACAGTGAAACACTTTCCACACCAAACTTGATTTGAAAGTTGTTTGTTTGTTTGTTTGCTTGCTTGCCTTTAATAAAGCCTTTTTCCGATATTAGTAGTGAAGTAACTGTTGGAAGTTGACTTAGGAATTCTTTGGTGTGGGCATTGTAAAACTTCAGTAAGCAATATTTTAGGGAGTTCTAAGAAATAGTGCTTTTTATTACTTGCTTTCGATTGAACTCTTATGAACTAGAGGAAAGGTGGCATGGTCAGTGTAGCACAGCTGGTGGCTAGGTCAGAATAGTCAGTGCGATGTGATGTGAGCAAGTTACTGACTGCCTCCTCATGTTCTGTCTGTAAAACAAGAAGAGCTTTGCCAAGTTTCTAGGGCAAGGACTGGACTGTGTGTGTGTGTGTGTGTGTGTGTGTGTGTGTGTGTGTGTGTGTATAAAACAGTCAAGACACTGCCTAGTGTCTAATAAGCTAGTATAAAAGTTAGTTATTTTAATCTAATGACCAGGTTTTCTCATTTTATAGTTAGCCTTTGGCAAAAAAAAACCAACAAACAAACAAACAAACAAAAAACCACCAAAACCAAAACCAAAAAGCTGGTCAAATACACTTATAGACTAATTTTTTTGGTTGCTGGATTTTTGGCTTTAGAAAAACAATCCAAACCAAATGTTCTTCCTACATGATTTATTTAAAATAATTATTTATTGAAAATAAGCACTTCAGGTTCTGGTTGAAATGGCTTAGCAGGTGATGACTTGAATTGGACTCCAGAGCCCACATGATGGGCAGGGAGAACCAACCTCCAAAGGCTGGCCTCTCTCACCTCCACATCTGTGCGTGTGCACTCTGTGTGCAAGTGGCCTCTCTCACCTCCACATCTGTGCACACACACAGTAAAAAAGTAAACAAATAAATGAAAAATTACACAAAAATCTTTTAAGTGAATGTGCTTTTTAAGACAAGGCTAGTAATACAGCAGTAGCATGTTATTAACGAGCATGTGTCTAAGCCGGCTGTTTAAAATTAGCATATTTGTTCATTGCTCTTCAGAATAATACAGTCTTTTAAAACATTTGTTATGGAGAATTTCAAACATAAGTACTACATACTAGCTCCATAATTTTAGTAACAAACCAATTTCTTTTTCATTGTGCTTTAAAATGGCAACGATGAGGCCATCTGTCTGCCTCCCTTGAAATTTATGCTTTTTTCATTGAATGAATCCATGCACATTGTTATCATCCAAATATGGTAACATTTCATAACATTTTATACAAAGTGTAGATTAAGACAGTGTAGTGCCCAAAGGAGATCATGAATAGATTGTAAATATTTGAGTTTAATATTGAGGACTTGATATTTGGTTTGAGTCTGAGGAATGCAGCACCCAGCACTAGTAAGTCTTCTGGGCTTCTGATGTAAAAGGGTGTTTTAAGAAAATGGTGTGTTTATTTTATACTTTGATTTATAGTCTGAGAGAACTCAGACTATGGTTCAGTTCTTATTATAGCTCCCAATATTACCTTAATACAACAGGTTATACACCAGTCAGTATGTTTTTGGCTAAACATAACTATTACAGTAATTTCTGATAGTGCTTGCAAGTAGCTTCTAAGTTCTTTGAAGCCGAAAATTGCTATTTTAAGAAAATTGAACACAGAGACCAGTATGGCTCTTTGGGAGTCAGTGTTTTTAGGGCAGAACTAGAGTTAACTGACTCAATACAGGTTATTTACATGGGCATAGGAATGTTCTAAAAATAATTAAATTTAAGTCGTTAGCATTAATTTGAGTTGCATTTGTACACATGTACCATTTTGAGTTTGGAAATTCTCATTTCTCATATCCATATGCATTATTAAACCAACCTCCTTTCCTTCATTACGATAAGCCTTGCGATAAATTAACTATTTTGACTGTCTAGTTGTATAATAACAGGTGACACCATTATTTACTATGTCCTATGTATTTCTAAGCACATAGCATGTAGAGTACATTATCTACATGTAAACAAGATGATAGTATGGGTTTTTTTCATATTGTTTCAAATTAAAAAATTAAATAACAGAGGTAAATAAATGTTCAAGGTCAGAGAGCTAGTAAGTATTGAGTCATGATAGAAGCCTAGACATTCTGCTAGTAAGATCCACAGTCAGTAATTTTTTATTCAGTGTGAGGACAAATCAAGAATGTTGTCTTAGGAAGAAGTTAAAAACTTACATTTTTGGTTTAAAAGAAGTCTATTGTGGGTATATCTTGAAAATAAGTAGATTAAAAGCTACAGGGTAGCAAGTTCTATTTGTATTGCTGACTTAAAAATAGTGAGGATAGGGCTGGTGATATGGCTCAGTGTTTAAGAGCACTGCTCTTCCAGAGGTTCTGAGTTCAATTCCCAGCAAGCACATGGTGGCTCACAACTATCTGAAATGTGATGCCCCTTTCTGAAGACAACTACCATGTACTCATATACATAAAATAAATAAATAAATCTTAAAAAAAATAGCTAGGATAAATCATGAAGGCATATCCAACCCTGAGTGAAGTACTTTGCCAGTCTCAAATGAAGAAAGCCTCCATAGTTTTACAGTGATTTTGAGAGTATAAGGCAATAGCACTATCCACAATATTCATTTGTTTAAAGAGTAAAAGAAAAATGGAAATGAAACAGTCAACCAAATTAATAAAAGTAGTTATCAAGCAGGAAGTGGAAAAAAATTTGGAAGCTAGAGTTCAGACTGGTATAGATGTTTGATATGACTTAAAGTAGTAAAAGGGCTACTCCTAGTAGTATGAGAACATAATAAGAACAGTAAATCAAAAATTAAAAACTAAGAAATGTAAGAACAACTTTTCTTAAGAGAAAATATGTGTATTTATTGTGATATTGTGGCAGTCACCTACGAATACCTCGTTACATAGTATATAGTAAGTACATGGACCATAACATAAGAACCAAAAGAGAGAAAGCAATCACATTGAATTTTATAATGTTGCTGCTTTTAATACTGTGTGCATTATCATTTTAAAACTCAAAAGTTTGTGACTGTATCTGTATATGTAGATATGTGCAGTCTAAATAAGATTATTAAGGTCTGTAATTTTCATTATGAGAAATACAGAATTATTCCATGTGATTTCCCACATGTATATCTCAAATTCAGCATGTCATAGCATGTGTCATAGTTACTCTTGGTTCCACAGTTCTACGCAAACACGGGACTAGGAAAAATGGAAGAATTGCCTAGCTTGGTTCTTCCAGTCAATTCTGTTACCATTCTCCTTTTAAAATTGTTATGACTGTATTCCATACTCTCCTTTAAAGTCAAATAATGACATTTTCCTACATAATATTTGTTGTTTTGTTTTTGCAACAGGGTCTCACTAAGTAGCCCTAGCTGGACTGGAAGTGGTTATGTAGAGGAGGCTGGCCTTGAACTCCTAGAGAGCTGCCTGCCTCTGCATTCTGAGTGCTGGGATTAAGGGTGTGCACTAGCATGCCTGGCCCTCTATAAAACACTTTAAGACAGTCAGTTCTCTACCTGTGGTCTCTGACCTTAATTTCAAAGATTCCGCCTTGAAGTATTTATTGATTCTTTGTACAACATTGGCTATAGTTTCCCTGTGAAGGCAATGTACAGATGATAATGCTGCTTATATTTAATATATGTGAATGACTTATACAGTAGAGTTGAATCTTCTTAAACACGCACAGGAATGTTTGTTTCTTCTCATATAGAAGACTATGAGACTTCTCATTCAGTTAATTCTCCAAAACAAGATAGAGTGGTTCCTGTGGGTTCCTGTGGGTCCCTTTAATATGAATATTTAAGGATATCATTTAGTCACTTAGATAGAAAAGGCTTCTTTAAAAAGCCTTAATCGGCCACACCTTTGCCAGACCTTTCTTATTTAGGGATAGCCACTGGTGTCGCTTGTAGCTAACTGTTTTGTGTATTTTATATCTGTAAATAATGCCTTTGAAGTATTCTCTCATAAGTTGCTAATGCTAGAAAAGAATCCAGGATGACTCCTTTTCACCTCTGTTCAGCTAAAGTGCTCTCAGTTTTCTTTCTAGATTGGTATTTAGTGTGTATGATTTTTGTTTTCCTGCTCAAAATGAGATGGGCAGCTAGCTGTGGTTATTGTTTTCCGTATAACCTAACCTTTTGAATTCTCGGAGATTAGTAAGGATCCTTTTCTTTTGTACTTTAGACAATAAACTGTGACAGATCCTTCAGCTTACGTTCAGACACAGCAGCTATTCTATTGATGCCCTTGAATAATCTGTCTTCCAGAGTACCTTTGGCCTTTTTTTTTTCTTTTTTCTTTCTTTTCTTTTTTCTAAGATTTATTTATTTTATGTATGTGAGTACACAGTTGTTGTCTTCAGACACACCAGAAGAGGGCATCAGATCTCATTACAGATGGCTGTGAGCCATCATGTGGTTGTTGGGGATTGAACTCAGAACCCCTGGAAGAGCAGTCAGTGCTCTTAACCACTGAGCCATCTCTCCAGCCCTCCGCATTGACTTTTCCTTCCAAGCCCTTCCTTCTTCAGCGTTGTGGCCCTTCTTTATGCTTTCTGAAATTTGAGAGTGGCTTGCCTGAGAATGGCTTTTTAAAATTATGTGTGTCACTGAGGAATCCCTTTTGTTCTAGACCCATTTCTATTCTCTACAGAACATTTACTGCTCTTCTTTTGGGGCAAAGGCCAGTGGTCCAGATATGAAGACCCGAGTGTATCTGGCACTGGTCTTCAGTGGACTCTAGCCCAGCATTCTTGTCTTTATCCTTTTCAGTCTTCATTTGTCTTTCACGTTGCCTTTAGCTTCTTTTTTCTCCTTCCTGAAGGTATATGGTTCTGCTCTTTCCTCTCCTTTTAAATGGAGAATGGTATATGCGGTGACTTTGAGTGTTTCTCAGCCCCTCAGGGTTCAGCATTGTCTGGTCTGATCAGTCACTAAGGTGAAATATATATGAAACATTGCCTCTCCTAATAATTTATTGATAAACCTAACTGTGGATTTATTCTTAACAGTGTTGGCTTTGTGGCCAGGTTTTCCAGTCCTAAAAGCAGTGCTTTTGTTGGGTGTGGTAAAATACACCTGTAACTCTAACACTCAGGAAACAGGCAGGATCAGTAATATGAGGGCAGCTTGGACTACATAGCAAGACCCCGTCTTAAACTGGAGAAAATGAAAACAAACCAATCAAAGCAAAACATAATAAAACTCAAAATCACCACAGAAGAATGTTAGAGATGCCCTTTGCTGCTTCTGTTCATGGGGCATTTTAAGGATGCTTGTTTATATTGCAAGGGGCAGAACTTCATAAACTGCATGTATCTGAATTATCATAGTATGATTAAATGTGACTACAAAGCATATATCTATATGCTATCTATATGTGCCTAAATATTATATACTTTACAACAGATTATAGGTTATTAAAAGTACATTATTTTGTGAAAGTGTGTCTAGTGCCAGAATATTGCACACCTCATGAAGTCACATGCTTTCGCATTTGGTCTGTGTTAGTTCATTTATTGCCTTGTTTACTAGTCTGTGTTTTGTGTAAACCAATGAGTTGCACTGTTGAATATTACTGTGTGTCTTTCTGGGATTTAGGTTGTGGAAAATGCCCTTAAAGTGAATCCAGTATTAGGCCCACAGATGTTTCAGCGGATTCTACCCTGTGTTTTCAGAGGTGTAATTGAAGGCGAGGTAAGACCCTCTGCAGTTTCTAGGATCGCATTGGACTTCAGGTCCTACCTTTGATTACTCTTGCATTAGAAAAACTACATCTTTTTCTCATTGATATTTGTGAAATGAAAGCTTTGTCATTTGGAAATACTTAGTTGAGTAAATTTTGAGGATAATAACATGAGTTGCTATATGTTTCCTCATATAAAAACTGTAGTTTTCTTTGTGTCTGTTTGTGCGTAGGGTGGGTGTTGGTACATAAGTGTTTCTGTGTGCACATGGAGGCCAGAGGCTGTTTTGTGCCTTTTCCTAATTACTCTCCACTTTATTTTTGGAGGTAGGATCAGTGTCTTTCTCTCTCCTTCTCCCTATCCCTCTCTCTTCCCCTAGCTCCTCCCTCTCCTCTCTCCCCTTCTTCCTCTCCCACTCCCCCCCTTCAACTTGAAGTTTGCCATTTGGCTAGACTGGCCTTTGAAGAAGCCACTGTCTTTATGCTTATACAGCAGATACTTTACCCAGTGAGCCATCTCTATTATCCCTAGTTTCAGTTCCTATTTGTGTAAAAGTAAGTAGTAGTAATATAGACACATAATACCCGTACAGTTGTTTAGAAGCTTTTTAAGAATTCAAGCAATACTGACAGATTATACTATACAGAGCAACACAAAATTGTTGTTTTATGTCCCTGAAAGAAATGTTATATTTTTAAATGTTGATACTATAATCATTGATTTTTTTTTTTTTAAATCATTTATAGTTGTACTTTAACACAATTTTACATGTCCTGTATTTTAATTGTGCAGAGGTATCCAGTAGTGATGTCCATTTATCTTGCTGTTATGGGTCGAGTCTTACTACAGAATACCAGCTTCTTTTCTTCACTTCTTAATGAGATGGGACACGAGTTTAATCAGGAGGTAAGAGTCTGTATGCTTAAATTTAAGGAAGTCTGTGACCATATATATATGTGTGTGTATATATATATATGAGATAGTTGATGAAATAGCGAATCTTTACATAAGTTCTTTTGAAGCATTGAAATCTTTACATTATAAATTTTTTAACAATATGGATTTTACCTGTTGCCTGGGGTAGAAGTAAGAACAATGGGGCTGGAGAGATGACTCAGCAGTTAAGAGAACTGACCGCTTTTCCAGAGGTCCTGAGTTCAATTCTTAGCAACTCACAACCATCTGTAATGGGATCCAATGCCCTCTTTTGGTGTGTCTGAAGATAGCAACAGTGTATTCATATACATAGAATAAATAATTAAAAAAAAAAAAAAGTAAGAATAATGGTCCTGTAAATAGCAGGTAAGTTTTTTAGTTTGTTCTCATCCAAAATTAGTAATTTAATTTTTACTTAGCTTTAGAGTAGAATTTTGATTTATTTCAGTTTATATTTTTTCTTTATTAATTCATAATCTCAAACAGAACACCCTACATATACTCATGAACTGTTGTATTTCATTCCTGTAATGAATTTAATATGAAACCAAGGATTGAGGAAATTTCTGTTCTCATTATAATGGAATGTAACTTTTGAAAAAGCCTAAATGTATTTAAAATTCAGTTGTGTGACTAAATAGCATATGTAATATTCTGTAAGAATTTGATGTTTTCAATCCATGTATTAAGACTGAAGAAAGACAATGATGCAGTTTGTCGCCTATGATGGAAATAAATCTGTTTTAGGAGACCCAGGGTAAATGAGTGGAAAGTTTGCCATGGAGAATTAAACCACAAATTTGAGATCCTAGCCTTTGTTTCAGTGAATTGCTAGAAGAAATATTTTCACTAGTCTGTTGTTTTTAACCGAGATAAGAACTATTTAAATGTTTGTTTAGTTTAATTCAACAAAATTTTTGAGTGATTCTGGTAATATACTTCACAGCATAAATTTTATGTGTTTTAGCAAATAGTATTTTAAATCTACATGAACTCAATCCTATCCTATCTCATATATGAGAAATATTAGAGAGCTGGTGAGAGTCCATCCTTTGAGTATATGGGCGAGTTGGGATGCAGAACCCACTGCTGTCTCAGTCTGATGTTCTCTGCTCTCACTCATCCATAGACAGCCCTCACTAGGCACTGGGCAGAGTTGACTAGAAAGCTCAGAGTCTCTTTTAAGGGGAAAAGGACTTAAATACTTTCATAATATGAACATTGTGCTAGAAATACAACCAATATACTATAGAACAGAAAAGCTATCAACTACATTAACAAAACAGCAGAAACATAAAATGACCTGTAGTTCTGTGTCAACATTGGATCTGGTTAAATTCAAATATATTTTAGTAAGATTTTAAGTGACAGAATTGTAATTAAGCCATAGATAGTTCTGAGCTTTTAAAAAGGCCTCAGAATATTAAACATTAAAATTATAGTTCTTACTGAACAGTTAAAATAACAAAGCTTTAGTTCCCGTATAATCAAATCAAGAGCTATCCCATTCACCCTTTGTAACTTTGTAAGCAAATACTTTTTAAACTTGAGAGATTTTAAGTATTATGGAAACAATCTACTATCCTTTATCTTTAGCTTCCTATTGTCTTAACTTTACATTTTGTTTCTCAATTTTGCACTTTTCTTTTTTAAATTTTGAATGTTTAAAATGTTTATTGTTTTTAATTTTGTTTGAATGTGTGTCTGTGTATGGATGTGTCCACATAAGTGTGGTGACCGCAGAGGCTGGAGGCGTCAGATCTCCCTAGAGTTGGAGTGCCAGGTAGTTGCCAGCTGCCTGATTGTGTGTGCTGGGAATCGAACTCATGGCCTCTGAAAGAGCAGTATGGCCTGTGTGCTTGCCCACAGAAGCACTCTCCAGCCCTGTATTTTATTGTTTGAGTTTTAACTCTTTGTGTGTTTCTTTTGTAGTTTATTTTGGAGGGACAGACAGCCACAAGTTAGGTTCAATCTGATGTCTGCCCCCTTTAAAATCTCTTAGTGTATAAGCACCTTGTCTGCTTGGATGTTACATCCCCTCACTGCATTTTATCAACAATACCAATGCTGGAACTGTCCTTGGCCCTGCTTTACATAGGAACAGGAAATATGGTCATGACCTTATCTGTCCCGTTGACAGGTCATTTGTTTTTACCAGAAGTTGTAGTAGAAATGTAAAAGGAATAAGTTTGGATTCCCATCTTCAGAACTGGAAACGGTGTTGAGCTTAGTAGTTCTTGAAGCACCGTGTAGATGTTGCTGTTTTGATCATTTTAAATATTCTTTGAGTTCATAGACTATCTCAAGTGTAGGGAACTCACATATAAAGGGATTTCACCTAGCAGCTGCTTGCCTGTTCATTAGAAATGACCTAACTGCTAACTAGGACAAAATGTAGCAGTCTTAAAGTAGGAGACAATAAGAATGTGCAGTGGATTTTATATGTCCAGATTTTTATGGTGACTATTTGTCATTAAATACTTATTTTCTTAAAGTGGAAGTAGAAACCTATGTATAAATAAGCCTCATAAAGAGATCAGTGTTCTTGATCTTTACCAGAGAGAGAAGGAGAGAAGGTTGTCTACCAGAAGGCAGCTCACTGCGGATGCTACTCGGACCTACAAGCCTTTCTTTCTTTCCTATCAGTGTTTACCCTTGTGTGGGCCGCATGAGTGAGTGCCTTTGCCCGCTGAGTCAGCACAGAGTCAGCTCTCTCCCCCATCGGGGATGGACACTTGGGTCGCCTTCAGTCTCATTGGTGCTCACAGCTGGCATAGGAAGTGATTGACTTCTTCTTCCCTCTGAGGCTGAGGGCTGGGGTTGCAGCCAGTCTGCTCCTCTGAGAGGAGGCCTAGCAAATTAGATCGGCAGCTTATAGAACACAGGACAGTAATCATCAATTTGAAAGAAACTATCATCTAAATACAAATATGTGTAATTTTTCAGTATGTCAGGAAGATGGTCTTGATTTATTCAGTGATATTACTCAAAATCCCATTGGCTTCATACAGGCTTTGCATACTTGTCTTTGTCTCTCATGATCAATTGGAGTCAGATTTGGTTTTTCTTAAATTTCTCTCCAAACCAGAGTGTGTCCCAAGTTCTATGACTTTGAGTTTGTGTACTTGAACTTTAACCATGTCTTAGGCTTTAGTTGTCAACACCACTTACTCATGCTCAAATGGACTTTCAGATAGTGTGAGATACCTCCTTTCTTCCAGATGGACCAGCTTTTAGGAAATGTGATTGAAATGTGGGTTGATCGAATGGACAACATCACACAGCCCGAAAGAAAGAAACTCTCAGCTTTGGCTTTGCTTTCTCTTCTGCCTTCTGATAATAGGTAAGAGGATGAAATCTTGATTTCTTTCTTTTTTCCTTTTCTATATTTTTATGTGGATGTTTTTCCTGCATATGTGTGTAATCACCGTGTGTGTGCAATGTCCCGGGAAGCCCAAGACAAAGAGGGCATTGGCACCCCTGGAACTGGGTTACAGACGGCTGGAAGCCGCCATGTGTGTGCTGGGAGCCCAGGCCTCTGGAAGAGCAGCCAGGACTCTTGAGCCCTGAGCCAGCTTTCTAGCCCAAAGCTGGTTTCTTTTAAGGTGTAACATAGCTTGGCATTGTGTCGTACAGCTATAATCCCAACACTCTGGAGGCTAAGGCAGCCTGGGCCAGAGCAAGAATACCCTAAAGGAATTAAAAAAAAAGAGCAAATAATAAAATGATTAATTGGATGTCTGTGGGTGGCCTGCTCTGTAGCATGCTTCCCAAGCCCCTAGTCTCAGTGGTGAGTACCATGGGGTGCCTAGGACCCAGCCCACCTGTAGCGAACACCTTGTTCCATCGCTCTTGCTGCAGCCACTCTGCAAGGATCCCCACCCCCACACAACTTTAGTTTGAATTTTAAAGACATAAAAGCAACTATATAGACTTGATACTGTGTGAGAAAGATGACTTCAGTATATTAGATCTTTATATTTTAGGGAATTTTCAGAGAACCATTACCTAATGCTAAATTAATGGCATGGGTCCACTAATTTTTTTTGCGGTTGTTGAGTGTAACTCCCAGTATCCTTTCTGCTTTCACAGTTTCATAGCTAAAACACTGCACACATTCTGAACCTTCAGTTTGAATTCCTCTGGTTTTTTAAAGGCATACATTATTTATGCATAGAGGGTAATATTTCATTGAGCTGATCTTTTTAATGAAAATAATGTGTAGGCTTATGTACATAAGCCTTCTTTTAGTGTTTTCAAAGGAATTTTTCTTAAAACCCATAGGTTAAACCAAAACTATAACAAGTGATAGTAATCCTTTGGTGTCTACTCTAAATTGGCAATCCATTTTCCAACTTATTTTAGTTATGTATGCTTTTAAAAGTTTCACATAGACATATGGCATATGAGTTTTGAATTTTGTTTTAGCTTCAAGTATGTCCCACTGGGGAGAGGCTAATGTCAGCTCATTAATTTAAACAGGGATTGGTAAAGCAGCAAAGTGTGCACCTTGCTTTCCTGGGGACAAGGCTTTGTGGTGAAATTTCTGGGTATCAGCTATACTGTGTCTGCTCTGATTGGTCATACTTTCATCTATAATTCTCATCGGAAAATAGTGTATGTAGTGTTAGTATTTGGGAATTTATGCATATACGTTTATAAACTCTTGAAGGTTTGTTTGTTTTTTGTTCAGAAAACAGTGTCTGGCTTGATTGAACGTGACTGTGGGCCAGGCTGGCACTGAGCAGAGGCGATCCCACACTTCTGCTTTTCCACTGCCGGAAGCCAAGTGTGCACCACCACATGTGCACTTTTTTGGTGATTTAAAAAAAAATATATATTAGACTTGCAGTATTGCAAGGTAGAAACTATGGGGTAGGTTCCAACGAGTTACATTTTTCTTTATAGTTATGAAAAAGGCACCAAGGATAGGTGCTTTATAAAGAGAAACAGGGTCCAACTCACAGTGTAAGAGGCTAAAAGTTCAAAATCTTGTAGACCCTCCTTTGTTTCCTGCCTCATGAGTTTTGATTAGATTAACCTGATTGTTCCTAAATGGATATTCATCATAGTAGACTTAACTGTTCATCTTTTAAAAATTTGTGTTTATTTGCTTTTTAAATTATACAAAAGCTATAAGGCCATTTTCATGTAAGTACATAATGTACTTGAAGATATTCCCCCATTTTCATCTTTTGAAATAAAATAAATCTTTTGTAGTATTTTATCCATACATCCTAAGTCTAAGAGGCAGTGTTCACCTGTCATTTCTTTGTTTTTGGTTTTTGTTTTATTTTTTTCTTCCTGTCCCTTTTGGGGCTGGAACCCTGTGCCTTGCACATGCTAGGTAAGTGTTCTAACCCTGAGCCACACTCCTAGCTCCTGATTTTATAGCATCTCACTCATGGGAACTAAGCGGCGTCCCGAAAGAACTACCTTAATCCCGTCCGAGGGCAGCATCTCTTATGACCTCATCACCTGCCTCTTGGTGCCACTTCTGAGATGCCGCCTGCCTCTCAACATTCTCTGGGCAGACTAGTTCCACGTTTGGTGATGGAAGCATGTTTATTTATATACTTTTATATATATGAGTACTTTGCATATACATCTGCACACCAGATCCCATCACAGATGCTGTGAGCCACCATGTGGCTGCTGGGAATTGAACTCAGGACCTCTGGAAAAGCAGCCAGTTTTCTTAGCCACTCAGCCATCTCTCCAGACAGGTAGAAGCATGTTTTAAGTGATTCTGCTGCGCTGTCCCTCCCCTGGAGAAGCTTACTTGATATGAAAGTTTTTGGCTTATATTTGATTGGTTGTTGTTTATTGATCGAATATTTTGAATGCCATGAAAATCATACATAAGGATATATACTTTGGTGTTTACAAATCCTGATGTTAATGTTCAGATCTTGTATCACTTCTTCTCCAGAAATGAGTTATTTAACGTCTTCATACTGTCTCTTCAACTATGAAATTAGGCCAGTAGTGCATCTTTTAAAGCATTGATGCTGATGTTGAAACCATTCATCTAAGAATTTGGTGCATCCTTCCCATATGTTAATTGTGTTAAGCAATTCATACTGAGCTAGTGAGAATTTCTTGTTTTTGTTAATGCTACAGTACCTACTATATTTATGTATTTATTACAGTTTATATTGCTGTCTTTATTGTTCAGAATGGAAAATACATATGTTTAATGTTCATTTGTGAATATGGTTATTCTATTGTACCAAAAGAAACTTGTTCTTAAATTAGGGAGTGCCTGGTATTATTTCCGCATCTCTAAACTCTTGCTGATACATGCAGTGTCATTTTCACAGGAACATTTAATTACTCTTTGTGCCTGCATAGACAGATAGTAATGTTGGCCTTAGCATTTATGAAAGCATTGTATACTCTGTTAGATTTTAATAAATTAAATTTATTTACTTTGTGTGTCAGTATTTGTACCATGGGAGGTGTGCAGATAAGAGAAGACAGCTTGGGAACCAGTCCTCTTCTTCTACAAAACATGTCCTGTCAGGTGAACGTCAGCCTTGGTAGTAGATGCCTTTACCTGCTATGCCATCATCTTCCTGCCCCTAATCTGTTGGCGTCTCTGTTCTAGCTGAGTTCAAATCCGTCTGTACAGACACAGAGAGTTGTTTTCTTTCTGTGGGCGTTTTCTCTAAAGGCTTCACTTAGTGGTTATATTTTTATTCTTAGAAGGGGTATGTTGCTATTTGGAAAAATTAAACATTAAGAACAAATTTCTTTTGGTAGAATGCAATAGTTTTATGTAATTTCATAAAGGTTATTTATAGTTACTGAAAGAGAATTTTGTAGACTTCCCAAGTGACACCCTTCCCCCTGAAATTAGTAGTTAAGGCAATATATAGAAACAGGTAAAGTAGACAGGCTACGGAAGACAAGGACGTCCTCATGTTGTTCTGATTTTATCTCGTGTGTCTTCCCTTGATTTTGAATTTAATAGACTTGTCCTTTAACTCTTTCCTATTTGACTTGTATGGTTTAATTGAAAATTGTGTGCGTAGTATTCTCTCCCACTTTGTTACTGATAATACTAAAAATAAATTGATAAAAGTCAGAAATCAATGGCTAAACTATGTATAAGTATTCAGCTATAAGACTTTATTTACTTGTATGTGGGGGCATGTGTGAGATAAATATATATGTATGTATGTGTGTGTGTGTATGTATGTATGTATGTGTGTGTGTGGCACATATATTGAAGACACAGGACAACTTGAGAGTTGGTTGTCTCCTTTCACCTTGTGGAGACAGGGTCTCTCTTTTTTTCTGCCACGCTGTATACTCCAAGCTGCCTGGCTTGAAAGCTTGTAGACAGCTCTCTTGCTCTCATCTCTGACTCAGTATAGAATGATGAGATGCATGAGGTGCGAGCCACTGGATCTGGCTTCCTTATATGGTGCTGGGATCCAACTCAGGTCACCAGGCTTGTATGCCAAGAGCTTTACCTTCTGAGTGGGCTGCCTGGCTCCTAAATCTTTATTTAAATAAAAAATTACATTATATTCAGATTACTTTTCATGCCAAAGTATTCAAACTAATTCAGACATTCATATAGAGTAAAAAGTAATTCAGGAACATCTTTTACTCTTCCGCAACTCATTCCCTCCCTCCCTCCCCCCCTCCCCGCCTCTTTGTATGTTCCTGTTTCATATGTAAACACATTTGTGTGTGTGTGTGTGTGTGTGTGTGTACATTTGCACATGTGTTTGAAAACCAGAGTTCATCTTTTTTTTTTTTTTTTTCAAGATGAGTCTCTCGCTGATTTAGGTAGGATGCTGTCCAGCAGACCTCGGGATCCCCTCCTGTCTCTGCCTTCCCAATGCTGGGGTTGTGAGTATATGGAACCACATCAGCTTTTTTGACGTGGGTGCTGGTGGTCTGAGCTCAAGTGTTCATGCTTGCATAGTAAGCATCTTACCTACCCAGTCATCTCCCCAGTCTCTTCTCCCTAACTTTTATACAAGGATAAACTCGTGTTTATAATTTGGTAAGGAACTTTATGTTACTTTCCAACCCAGGGCATGGGCCTTAATTTCCTCAACTAATTGATAGTAATCAGTATTTTCTAAACAAAAAATATTTTTAAAAATTCAAAATATCAGGATATTGTGTTAATATTTTGTTCATCCTAAATTATTTACTAACTTTATGTACTTTTTAAAATCAATAAGTCTTCTGTAAGTATTTGAAAATAAATAGGACAATGCGCTTAAAAATTCTTGGTGTGGTAGTACATGCCTTTAATTACAGACTCAGGAGGCAGACTCAGGCAGGTCTCTTAGGAGTTCAAGGCAAACCTGGCTTTTATATATAGAGGGTTCCAGGCTGGCCATGATTACATAATGAGACTCTGTCACAAATAGTTTTATAAAGATCACTTTATTTTATATACTCCTATTTCAGTGTGCTTTTGATTTAGTGATTGTGCTATTGAGCAGGGGAATGTCTGGCAGTAATGTACTTGACTTCTGATCCTCAACACCTACCTTCCTTCAAAATCCAGCTGTGGTCCTGTCTCCGGGGAGTAGCAGCTGTCTGAGGAACTGTCCGTGAGCTCGGATTGAGTGTGAGAACCTAGCTTAACAAGCAAGTTAGAGGGTAACAGAGGGGACACTGGTGTCAATTCTGACCTTCATACACGCATGCAGGCATGCATGCACACACAAACACAGAGACAACATGTGTTGTTGATAACTAGAGACTTCTTACTTAGATTTTTGAATACCTCAAGTTTTCAGACATTTGACTTTAAAATCCTCTTTCAAGTTATAGGAACTACTTAGGTGTATATATTAGGAAAACAGTGCATTCTGAAAAAAATACTTTCCTGAACTTCCTTTCAACAATACTTTTGAAGCACAGATAAACTTGCTTCCTGTCTCTCAGTTTCCTGTATCCATGGCAACCCCTGTTTTACACATTGGCTGTAGAGGAACCAGTGTGAAGAGTGGCATTTCCTGCATAGCCATGGCTTTAAAATTCAAAAAACGGTGGAGTGCTGGCGGTCAGCAGTGCCCAGAGGAGCTGAGTTAAGGAACGGAGTTCTGCAGAGTTAAAACAAAGCCTTAAAGCCACGTGATGATACGAGTCCCTTATCGTTGGTAAGATTATTTAAGTACAGTCGTTTAGCCGAAAGAACCTGGTGGAAAAGTACAGCTTGCTTTTTCTGTAGTGTTCGTATTTTCCTAAGTTGTTATTTGATGTTAGGCTTCAATGTAGGTTATGGGGCATGTATCCAAAAATCGTTATCCTCACGTCATTTGTTATGTGTGTCAGAGTCGGTTCTAAAAGTTTATCTTAGCAAACATATTTTAGTTTGTTGAGTTTGAATTATCTTTGCTAAAGAATTGATTTCATAGCTGTGTTAGCAGTTCTGTTCCAAATGTTGACTGTAGCATATTGTCACCCATAATATGTGTTAACACACGGTTTGGCTTATCCTCCTTTAAATGGACTACTGAAGTTTCAGTATTTTGATACTTTTGTTCTAAGACCTTTCTGACAATGTAAAATTTTGTCTTTGGAGTCAGTTCTGCTGGGGGGAAAGGAGTTAGGTTGGGTTACACGTGGATTTTTATTCTCTCTTCCTTGCCTGTATTTATTTCTGGTTGCTACCTGCTCTTTGTTTGTTTGTTTGTTTTTAATATCATTATTGTTTAAAGGAATACTGGGATATTTGTATTCTTACCAACTCTAAATGAAGGACAGACTAACCCAGTCCTTTCACATTCCTTAGAATTTTCCTAAAGGTCCAGTTTTTCTGAATTTGGGAATAATGTTTCATGTTAGTGAAACTGGATTATTTAATTCTTTTCCAGAATTCTATTTGGGTAACTATCACGTATGAATATCTTAAAGGCTTTGTTCAGTTAAGCCATTTGTATTTTCTATCTTTAAACAGTTGTATAAATTGCTTAGTGCCTAAGGGGTGATGAGATGTTCGTAGTTTATATTTGTGGTCTAACTGGGTGTCTTTTGTTCTGAGGAGATTGATTGGTGGTCTGTAAAAGTCTACCCTTACCGAGAACTCACCACTGTCCTAGACATAGTTGGTATACTTGTTCCCAGATTCTTTTTAGTTGAACAATAAAAATTTAAGGACATAGATCTCAGACTTTCAATGTCTTATCCCTCTTCATTTTTTTGTATCTAGAAAGTAATATCTTAACAAAAGTACCATTAAATGTTGCTACAAATCTTGAGACTGTCTTTAAGTTACCTTTTTGAATCATGACAGCCTTTTGCATTTATCAGTGAGCTATTGATGTTGAGTTATTAATGTAAAGTATTACCCCCTAAAGCATGTAAAGATCATAAATGTCACTAGGGTTGGGTTCGGTAAAATTAACAATCTGAAACATTTGACTTTAACTGATAGTTATTTTAGAAAATGTAAACCTGATACATTTAGCTTGATAAGCAATTTATTGTAAATTAGAAACAAGAATCTTAACATAGATAATAATACATTTGAACCTCTGGGAGCATCTTTGAAGATCCTTAATCTGTCATTTAATAATCTTACAGAATTACATCCAAGGGTCCCTAAGCCATTGTCTTCACTGACTCCTCTTCAGGCAAATTCCAATTTTGTGAATACAAACTTTTGGGTCTTCAAGAGTGGCTAGCCTCGTCAGCCCTTGCTGTAAACGTCTGTTATCAGAATCCCATATCTATGTGTGGCAGAGCATTATGTTATGTTAAATGGACTAACATTACAAATTGCCTTTACCTTGGACCAATATATCCAGAACTTGGGCTGTAAAATCTCTTGTATTCATCACACGACCACTGCACTAATGATGGCCTGGCATAAAGCAAGCACAAGTGGGAACCCTTTGGAAAGCACTGTGGCGGAGAGCAGTCGCGTCTGGGAACCGGCCCCAGCTTCCCCGGCCAGTAGATCTTTTCAAGAGAGTACACTTGGTAATGCACTGGAGACGACTGCAGTTGTGTCTGTGCAGAAACAGCTCACTTCTGTTACCTTGACCTCGGAAAAAAACACTGCTCTACCAATTGATGCCTCTTCTGTGTCAGGAAAAGCATCTCTCATTTGTACACAAGAAGTTGAGAAGTTGAATGAGGCCTTTGACTTTTTGCTAGCTTTTTTCATCTTAGCTTGTGTTTTAATCATTTTTTTGATCTACAAAGTTATTCAGTTTAAACAAAAACTAAAGGCTCTAGAAGACTCAGTGGAAAATAGACTCGAGTATTACAGCTTTTATCAGTCAGCAAGGTACAATGTAACTGCCTCGGTTTGTAACACCTCCCCGGATTCTCTGGAAAGTTCTGGCTTGCAACAGATTGGACTTGATAAACAAATTGTTCCTGAAAATGGGGCACAAGTCATTCTCTTTGAACATTCTGCTTTATGACTCAACTAAATATTGACTATAAAAAACTCCGTAGTGCCATGTGGCCATAAAATTTAATCCTTCTCATAGAATTATGTTAGGATTGTTAAAGTGTTTATAAGTAATTTGAATAAAGTGTATTCGTTCTGCATATATTTTCTTTGAAATTGTACCAAGATAAGTAGCCAACTTTCTGGGTACTGAACATCATATTAAATATGTCACAAATCATGTTTATTTCTAAAGTCTTATAAGGTTGTAATATCTATATTAAATTACACATAAGGAAAAATGGGAGAGAGTTTAACTAATTTTTCAGAATCCTCATGACTTATGGTGTGTTTTAACTCTGACTTGAGCTGAAGCTTTTAATTTTATGCTTTGATGCTGCCTAGGCACTAAGATTACAGTATTGAAAAACTAGATGTGGTTCCTAGTCTTGCTAGAACCCGAACCTAGAAGAGGACCCATGATTAGTATGCAGTATGCTAAGTGCTGTTCTCGGAAGCACTTTTGAATATGTGGTGATGAAGGGCAACTTTATGAAAACAATAAGAAGCATTAAAACTATCATTCTGTGCATAGACCTCTTGGTGCTCAAGAGGCAGAGGCAAGCAGATTGTGTGAGCTCCAGGCCTGCCAGGGTTATATAGTAAGGCCATGAACCAAAACCAAGACAGAGCAGCAGCAACAACAAATTCACTTTATCAGCAAACAGATTAACCCAGTAAAGAGAGCTGTCAGAAAGGTTACCATGTTAGAAAGATTAATGAACAAGAAAGAATACTACTTTTTGGGACTTAAAGTCCTGACAAGATTTGCAGCTGTATAGATAGATCAATGGTTAAAGGCTATTATAATTTCATGCTTTATTCTGAGGGCCACGGGGAGCCCTTGAGAAATTTATCCACTGGAGAGATACTATGGAATTCACCCTCTTTTAGAAAAAATTCACTCTTTATGGAAGGAACAACATTAACTAAGAAGCAGAACTATTAACTCTGGTGAGAGATGCCAGTGTAGTAGTGGGCAGGATGGATAGAAAGTTACTCTGCCAGTCTGATGACCTGTTTTGGTAATTGATTGAGGGGAGCTAAAAGATGTCCCGCTTTTGCTGTAGGCAATTCTGTACTCCATTCTGGAAGCCAAGGAATGATGTTGAAGCCGGTGAGCCAAGAGGCTCAGTTTTGAATGAGTAGGATTTCAGGTTCATGTATAGTTGACATCCCTGTATACATACCTGGCAAGCAGGAGTTCAGGATCAGGGTTTATCTGGTAAAGCTAATGCACACTTATCATCTAACACATTGAAAGTAAAAACAAAACAAAACCACTTGCTGCCAAAACAACTAAGCAAGAAAGATTAGGACTCGAGTGTTTAGACTCTTTAATATAGATATTTATTAGAGGAAATCAAGTAATGCAATGATTTTCTATATTAGTACACGTTTGAAGTTAGATGCAAATAATATTAAGCAATAGTTTAATAAACAAATAATAAATGTTTGTGAGTTTATCGTGACCTGAACCACAAGTAGATGATCAGTTATGTTTGTTCTTCCTCTTGATCCAATTTTTATACTTTATTAAAAAGTTAATACTATCCATATATTCCAAAACATTCTAAGGTATTTAATCAAATAATAATTTTAGCTTCTTTTCTAAAATAGGAATACTTGTAAGGTAATAGTATTATATAATGCCTTAAGACGATAGGAAAATTCTATACTGTATAATGCCTCAACCTCAGATTCACCCAGAAGTTTTCTTATCCCTGCTTCATTTCTACTACCCAAGTGTGTGATTGAGTGGGTGTGGAACACGACTGTTATTTTCAGGTTTGTTTTGTTTTAAAACATAGTCTTTTTATGTAGACCAGGTTGGCAAAGTGTTGAGATTAAAGGTGTATGCCAACATAGCTCTCTGGTTTTCCATTTTCACAAGTTTGCCCATACTGCTGGTTGGGAGACCATGTGTTGAGAATCACTGCATAAAGATATCTGAGGTGGAAATGAGAAAATGAGAAGGATCTGAGGTGTTAGTTTAAGATGTACTGGAAGTGGTAATAGGGCTAAGAGATGCTCACTGGGCAAAAGTACTTGCTCTGCAGGCTTAAGGACCCGGGTTTGAATCCTTGGAACTTGGAAAAGTGAAAGTGCCTGCAGTCTCAGAGTCAAGAAACCCTGTAAGCATCTAGGCTTACAATGGAAACTAACCAAAGAGATCCTGTCTCAGGCTGGGTGGATGGTGATGATGGATGATGGAGGTAGTCCTGTCCTCCACATGCAAGACCTGCATTCACTTACAAAAGAAGGCTCTAATAGTAACTTCTACACCCACACTAGGGTTTTCAGTGTTCTAGGCTTAGTTTCTGATTTCAGAGCTGGGGGCGGACGGTGATTATATTAAAAAACAAAACAAGCCAGGCAGTGGTGGCACATGCCTTTAATCCCAGCACTTGCGAGGCAGAGGCAGGAGGATTTCTGAGTTTGAGACCAGCCTGGTCTACAGAGTGAGAGTTCCAGGATAGCCAGGACTACACAGAGAAACCCTGTCTTGAAAAACCAAACCAAACCAAACCAAACCAAACCAAACCAAACCAAACCAAACCAAACCAAACCAAACCAAACCATTCTTTTTACATTACTTATGACTGAAATGAATATTTTTCCCCTTGAGGCATTCTTAATCAATGTGTCTTTTTGTCAACTCCTCAGAATTCGGTCTGTTCCAGTTGTTTGCATATAGTAGCCAAAGGTACATTTAATGGAAGAAAATGCAAGCAGTGCAGAAGTGTGTATAGTAAAAGGTAAAAGACCCTTCCTACTCCCCAACTGAAATTCTGTCTTAAAGACACCCAGGAGAAACATAACTGTTTGGAGTTTAGAAAAATCCTTATGACAGGGTCTCTACTTTGATCTTAAATGTCCCAAGCTTAAAGATTCCACTGCTATGATCCAGAAGCTTAAGCAACAGTTTAAAAAAACAAACAACTATTTTATATGTATTTTTGTACATAACATAATTGACTGAGATTCAACCAGAAAACTATAGTTCTATTACTAGCGATCTATAAATGGAGCTATAATTAATCACATTTGTTTTCATGAAGTATTATCCAGTTTGTGCCTTGTCAGCAAGTGCTCACGTTAAAAGTATTGGTAAAATCACTGTTTTTTTTGAGACGTGGCTTCACAGTGTAGCTCTGGCTGTCTTGGACCATGGTCTTGGACTCTGTAGACCGCGTTGGCCCGGAGCTCACAGAGATCTGACTGCCTCTGCCTCACAAGCACTGGGATTAGAGGTGTGCAGCTACTGCCAGCCAGGAAACTATACTTTTAATGGGAAGTCATTTTCAACAATGGGAGACCTTAAGTAAATGTTCTTGGTGGGGATGGGGTGGAGTGGGGTGGAGTGGGGTGGGGTGGGGTGGGGTGGGATCTCCTGTTGAGTTTCCAGTACATGGACAGACATAAACCTCAGTCTGCTCTTGGTTGTGTCTTTGGAATGCTTGCTTTGGCCAGATAATTTTCTATGGCAATCATTTTTTTCTAACCTTAATTTTATATGGGTATATTTCTTTGTATAAGTAATAACATAAATAAATGAATATTCTTTGATACACTTATGCTTTGCCTTTTAAAACTCCTCTTTCCTCAATGATTTCTTGCTTATGAAAGCCTCTTGACCTCTCTTGTAGCATGGCTCCACTTAGAGGTTTATTATTAGTTAAACAGAATGAACTTTGCAGGGGCGGGCAGGCAGACAGTAGAGTCCCTAACAGATAGAAAGCCCTGGAGGTGCAAGTCCATGACGGAGACCAGTGAGGGTAGACAAGGGAAGGAGAAGAGGACTGGCAAAAATACTGCTAGGAGCTTGGGTTTTTAACTGTAGATGAGAGCTATTATTGAAAGATACAAATGTTTGCTTTAAAGCAGGGGAAAGATACATTCAGATTTTTCAAAAGAACACTCTAAAATCAAGTGTGATGAAGCATATCTTTGATTCTGGGGTGGGGGTGGAGGGCACAAATGGATCAAAGGTTAAAGGTCGTCCCCTTGAAGGCCGACTTGGGTTATGACAAAATCCCTCTAGTGTGTGCTTAGAGGATGAATTGCAGAAGCAGGGAGGGGAAGTTTCCCTGTTTGTGAGGTCACTTGGGACAGGCTTGGCCCGTGACACAGCGTCTGTATGGGAATATCTGGAGATAAATGTGGCAGAATTTGATGGTGAGTCGGTTTGGGGAAGAGTAAATGAGAAGTGTTAGAAGTGAAAACCCAGGTTTCTGGCTTGATTCTGGTGTGCTAGAGCTTGTGTGTGTTTGTGGAAGGAAACTTAGAGAGCCTGGATTTACCTCTCCCTTTTGTTTCGGTGTTTACTTTTGCTTGGGGCAGGGCATTCATAGTTTGACATGCTTGAGTGCGATGCGCTTGTGAGGTTACCAGGAGCAGGTGGGGGAGAGGCTGTGGTTCAGATAAGATTCCCATGCCCTGAGAAAGCTCCTGAGAAAGTGTGCAGGGATTGGGATTTTGTCACGGAGCCCACCTAGATGGCTTTTTCGGCTAGATTATACATGTAGCAAAGTAGACTTCTCTCGATATCAAAATTCCTTTGTATTTAAAAAAAATTCATAAATAGATTTATGAATCACTCATCCTCCATGTTCTGGTGCATACCCAGTATAAAGTAGTCAGTTGCCTATTTCTTATCTATATATCATCTATTCATGATAGCGATTATATTTATTTGTTTAAGTGTTTCTGTAAACATTTGTGTGTGCGTGCACACATGTGCCACAGTACCTATGTGACCATTGGAGGACAGCTTTCTCCCCTTCTGCCATGATAGTCTCCGGGGTTGACCTGGTTGTCAGGCTTGGCATTGTTAACCTGCCGAGCCACCTTGCCAGCCCCATGACTATAATTTTAAGAGGAAATAAATAATAAGAAAACTCCAGAAAGAAAATAAAGGAAAGTCTGCAGCATTTGGGATCATGAATTAGCTTGATTACTTATTGAGTGTTCACACATATAACATTATCCGATGGGGTATAAAAATAACCATAACACATGATTCTTATTTAAGTTGTATATCATCTTAAGCAGAGCAGTTCTCAAAAATCAAAGGACAAAAGAAGAACATAGCATGAAAGATGCCACACGGGTTCGTGTCCAGTGAGTGAAGAGCTTTTATTGAATCAGGCGAGCACTCTGTTATCTCTATGAGAAGTCCCAGAAGTCTTCATGGTGGAAGTGTGAAGCAAGGGAGCAATTCGAGAAATGGAGAACATGGAATATTGGTTTCTCTTGGGCTTCCAGGCATGGCTAGATAGATCTTAGGGATTGTTTTCAGGGACTATAGTCCTAGGCCTTCATAGTTGAGATGAATTCTCACTCCCAGTAAGTGAGGTTGAGGGGTGAAGAACTAGTTCTGGCATTAGTTTGGAGTGGGTGATCCAGGAGGACTGCCAGGGATGACACCCTGAGAAGGAAAAACCCTTCTCCTGGTTATAGTGGGGTGGTTTTCATCCAAAGGCACACAAGGGCAAATGCAGTTGCCTTTAAGCGAAGTCCTACCCTCTCTTCTCCCTCCCAGCCTTCTCATTTCATTCTGCGTTATAGATTTCTTTTGATCGTGTCTGTTTTAAATGTCTAGTCACATTTAACAACATACATCTAGAAACCGGCAGCATGGATCCGAAGGTTAGGATACTCACCAGTAAGCTGGCGATCTCAGTTTCATCTCTGAAATGCCACATGGTAGATGCAGAAAACTTGACTCCTGCCTGTGAGTTGTCAACTCTGACTTCTATCTGTACGCCCCGCAAATAAATAAACGGAAAAGTATTTTAAAAAGTTCAAAGCCCTAATTCTAGAAAATAGTATAAAAAGTTGATTCTTTATGCCCATATGTGCACAGGAGCAAAAAAAGGGGGGTGTGCTTCTGATCCTCTGGATGTACCGGTGGTGATAAGCTGTCTGAGGTGGGTGCTGGACACTAAAGTCCACTGTTCTGCAAGAGCAATCAATACATGCCTAACTGCTGAGCTGTCTCTTCAGCCCCATTAAAAACCTTTTTAAAAAGCTCCATTATAAAATGGTACAAGTTGGGCCACTAGGAGGAACATATTATACAGCAGTAGCCTTAGAAGAGTTTGTAATGTCTTCATGCTTATTTATTTAAAGATATATTCTGAAGCCTAGAGTGGGGGTACACACAGGTAATCCCAGCACTTGGGATCTGTGAGTTCAAGGCCAACCTGGTCTAGCCCCGTGTAGAAATGAAAGTATGATCCTGGAGGCACTAAAACTTCAGCTACTTTGAAAAATCTCTTAGTATAGTTTGATGGTACTATGTCATAGTAGATGGCTGCTTTTACCTTTTTGAAATAACAGTTAATATAAGCTGTGGTGTATGTATAGCAAAAGTATACAGTTTTGACAAATTTACACCTTTGTATGACCATTGCCATGCTCGTGATAGAAAGTAGTATGTTGAGATAGCCTTGCCTTTTGAACATTTTGTAGACACGGTCCTAGAATCATAGTCCTTTGAATCTGGCTTGTTGCTCTGACCATGATGCCTTGGGGAGCCAATCATGTCGCCTGGGAAGTTCTGTATTCTGTTGAAGAAATTCCATGGGCCTGAGTGTGTGTTCAGATTTATTCCTTGACGAGTTGATGGTCATTTATGGGTTGTTGCAGGTTGGGACTGTTAAAGCTGTCACAAATATTTGTACAGATCTTAGAACACTCATTTGGATTTTAGGTAAATGCCTGTAAGTAGGATTGCTTAACTTTATTAAAATGTGCCATATTCATATTTCCCAATGTGAATATAGCATTTTAAGTTCTTGCTAACAATATGCAAGACTTTACCATCGTGCAGTATTGGCGGTCATCTTTTCCATGTTGGTGGGGTGTGGAGGGGAGGTGCATCTGCATACACATGTATACACATGTAATCTACAGACAACCCTGGGTCTTGTTCTTAGGAGCCATCGCCTTGTAATTTCTTGTGGGGTGTGTAGGCAGCTTGTCCCTGCCTTCTAACAGGCATGTGCTGCCATGTTGTGTTTTCATGGCTCCTGAGGATCACGTGGCTTTTTAATTCTTGCCTAGCAAGCACTTTATCAGCTTAGCCTTCTCCAGACCTGTACTATTGCCAATCTTCCTAATTTTACTTTTAAATAAAATTTGGGATTTCAGCTTGCATTTCTGTAATGCCTAATTATATGCAACATCTTTTCAAGTACTCCCATGAAATCTGAATATTTTTCTTGGTGAACTGCCTCTTCATGTTTATCCCCTCCAAACCTTCTCCATTTCACAATGAAGTTGTTTGCCTGCTGGTTCTGACAGATTGTTCTGAATTCTTTATATGCCGGCTCCTAGTTTTTGCCAAATGTTTTAACAATATTATTTTCACACTACAACAAGTTTTTTCTTTCCCTTGACAATGTCTTCAGAAAGGCAGAGATTTTTGTCAGCACTTTGTGTCCCTATTGTTGTAAAATTAACACAAGACTATTAGAAAAAAATGGTAAAAATCCGCATGTGTCTGGTGTGTGTGTGTGTGTGTGTGTGTGTGTGTGTGTGTGTGAGGGAGGGGGGAGATGTGAAAGTATAGAATGTATCTCTCTCTCCATCGCTCTCTGCACTATTCCTGTGTGACAAGAGACCCTCCTGTCCCCACCTTCAAAGCCAGGGTAACAAACCCATAGACAACTGCACTGCCATTTTATGTAGGTGCTGGGGATTCATGGTCAGGCCCTCACGCTCCCTAGCCCCTCGCGCACTCCTAACCACTGACTCCTCTCTCTCTCCTCAGCCTCAGTTATCCTCCCTGGTGCACAGCCTGTATTTAAAGACCGACACTATGGCAAAAGAAGAGTTGGTGACATTACGTGCAGTTGTAACGATATTTTCCTTAACTATATCTTGATGGCTTTGATTCTGTTTCAGTGCCACATTTACGTGTTCAAGATAGTGTGTGGATTTCTTAGAGATGGTGTTAAAATACTCCTGATAATCTGTATTGTTTTTCTTTTATTCTAGTGTTATCCAAGATAAATTTTGTGGAATTATAAATATCTCAGTGGAGGCTCTTCATGATGTCATGACAGAAGACCCTGAGACAAGAACTTACAAAGAGTAGGTGGATCATTTAATTAATCATACTTAGAATTATGGAATTAAATAATACAGCATGATTATTTTTAGTTCAAAATATGAAGAGTGTAATTTTGTCTTTTATACAGTTTAATTTGTTTTGTTTTGTTTTTGTTTTTGTTTTTGTTTTATTTTAGACAAGGTCTCAAGTATCCAAAACCAATCACGAACATACATAGTCAAAAATGACCTTGAACTTCTGGTCTTTCCATCCTTCACCTCCCAAGTGCTCTAAGAAAGTTATTTTTTTGTAGTAGTATAGCCACTGGGAAGTTGCCTATGATCCATTGCCTGTGGTATACATAATAAATTAAAATAAAAAATATCTAAAAGACGGGGGAAAGAGGAGCGGAAGAAGGATCTAGAGGGACTGGGAAGGGGTTGGAGAGGGGAATAGGCATAAGTATGATCAAAATGTGTTAGATACATGTGTAAAATTGCTAGAGAATAAACTTAAAATATTATAAATAAGTAAATAATTTCCAAAAACAGTCTAGCATAAATTTCTTTTTAAGGATATTTTAAATAGCTTTCCCCTTTCAAGCTAATTATGAGAAAAATGGGAGGAGTTATTTTGTATTTGCGATTAAAAAGGTGCTTTTTGGATACCATAGTACCTTTCTTGTTTTTATTTTTTCCATTTTTTTATTAGGTATTTAGCTCATTTACATTTCCAATGCTATACCAAAAGTCCCCCATACCCCCCCCCCCACCTCCCCTACCCACCCACTCCCCCTTTTTGGCCCTGGCGTTCCCCTGTACTGGGGCATATAAAGTTTGCAAGTCCAATGGGCCTCTCTTTCAAGTGATGGCC
Organism: Mus caroli; assembly: GCF_978045245.1. Taxonomy (NCBI): domain Eukaryota; kingdom Metazoa; phylum Chordata; class Mammalia; order Rodentia; family Muridae; genus Mus; species Mus caroli. The sequence goes on from NW_028227270.1 coordinate 14,648,464, forward strand.
TATTAGGCCATCTTTTGATACATATGCAGCTAGCATAGTACCTTTCAAGTGACTGACTAGTTTCAAAAAGTAATAGTTAAAATTACATTCTTTTTGGTGAGTTAGGCAAAGTTATGTTGTTACGAATCAGGCTTAGTGATGCATGCTTTTAATTCCAGCAAGTAGATCTTTTTTAGTTCAAGACAGCCTGGTTTACATGTAATACCCAGGCCAACCAGGTCTACATATAAGACCTTGTCTCAAAACAAACAACAACCAAAGAATATGATGGGGCTGGAGAGATGACATCACCAGCTAAAGATCACTTCCTGCTCTTACAGAGGAGCCAGGTTCAGGTTCTAGCATCCCCTTAACTGCTCATGGCTGTCTATAACTCCAGTTCCAGGGGATCTAACACCCTCTTTTGGCCTCTTTAGGCATCATGCTTGCATGTGGTACATAAATGCACCTGCAGGCAAAGTCTAATTACATATAAAATGAAAATCAATTAGTGTTAAGAGTGCTGACACTCTCAGTCATACAAATATCAGCTTGAAAATTTTAAATTAATTGTATCTTTTTGTGCATAGCGTTTATTGTACTTATTCTCTTACTATTAATAAAGATATTTACCTACAATGTTAATCAAAGTTTCATGAGATTGTAGGCTGCTTAACGTATTACTGCAACAAACTTGTTCTCTTTGCTCTTTATAAAGCCATTTATAGCAAATGGGAAAGATTGCCACTTGGGTCATGTATTGTTGAGAACACTGTAAGCTGTTACAAATGATCTTTACATAAACATTTTTATATTTACATGTTATTTAGCTTTTGAAGAATTATTGTGAAATAGAAATATCCAGCTTTTTGTGACTACAAAATGGAAATAAGTAGTCACTCATACATGTAAGGAATTTGCCTTTAAAGTTAACAGGAATTGTTAACAATAAGACTTTAATATAACAGAACTGTAAATGGTATTTTTATGTAGTATGGCATGGTTTGCAAGTAATGGTACAATGTTCAGACAGTCCTTGTGTAGTTTATTTATACATAGTATAGATAAGAAAACAGTACGTAATATATATGAAGACAAGAAAGTACTTATTCCTTATGCCAAGTCCAGCATAGGGGCGGGGGGGGGGGGTGGTGGTGGTGGTGGTGGTGGGGGACAAATCTTTGGTTTAGAAGGAAACAACCCAGTTAGGAGACTGTCATAGAAATCTGATCTGATAGCTGGTGAAATGGCTCAGTGGCAGAAAGCGCTTGTTCAGTCCTGACAGTTTAAACCAAATCCCTGGAACCCACAGTACAATTGAAATAGTAAAATAAATTAAAAACTGAATCCAAACTCAAAGTAAACCTAGACATGAGGACTGGTGTTCCTGGGGAGTGAGAACCTGTCACTCACTGCTGTTTTCCTTCCCCAGAACCCCTGGGCGGGGGCTTTTACCAGGGGTGGCCTTTGCCATGCAGTCACTTGTGTGACTTTAACTTCTTAGTGTGCTTGAAGAGGTCTGTGATAAATCTGTGCCTTGTATAATTCTAGAGTCTATAGTCCACAGGGCTATAGGTCACAATTAGACTGCCAGAAAGGTTCCAATAAAAAGTATAACATTCTCACTTTAGTAGCTAACTTACTTTCCTGCTCTCCCTTTATGTTTATTTGAACAGTTCATTGAAAGGAAGCTAATCTCTCTGGTTCTGTTGACATTTTTATTATACGGTTTGAGAATGAATTCAGGCAAAGGAAGAAAACTTTTCTTCACCTGTGTAAGTCATACACACATTAGTGTTCTCTCCAGAAACAGAATCAGTAAACAACTGTAAAAATATTTATTTTAAGAAACTGGCTCATTTGGTTACAAAGGCTGAGGCATTTCTGGTTTATAGTGGCAGGTTGGAGACGTAAGGGAGCTGGTAGTTTGAGTTCTAGTCCATCCAGGTTTAAAGGCAGAAAAAGAAAATCTTTGAAGTCCTAACTTGAAAGCAGATAGAGCATGAATTCCCTGACACAGCATTTTTCTGGGTGTTTGTTGTGTTGGCAAAGGCCCAACACACATAGAGGGGATATTCTTCTTTGTCCAGCTCATGATTCAGAAGCTGATACCATCTAAAATCAACTCCATTGCACACCTAACATAATATTTAACTAATACCTGAGCTCTTGGCAGCTGGGTTAGATTGACATATAACTGTCCCATGAAAATAGTTTTGTTGATAGAGCTCCGTATCCCACTTGTTTAGGCCAGGCGTTGTGTTGTGTAAGAAAGCAACAGTCTATCTTAAGGGGAGACTGAAACCAGTGGAACAGGACTCCAATCAGGAAGAGACCAAGGGGTGTGTGTGTGTGTGTGTGCACTGGGGATCAAACCCATGGCTTTACACAAAATAGGCAAATTCTTTAGTACAAAGATACATCTCTAACAAGAATAACTTCTGAGGGTATATAGTGGATTGGAGCCAAGTAATTAAGTAAGCAATGTGAAATGTAGTTTTGGAATGATTTTTTTTTTAAATCAGTGGAGGTCATTGGTAATTTTTAAGTATGAAAGATGTCTCAGTCAGGGTTTCTATTCCTGAACAAACATCACGACGAAGAAGCAAGTTGGGGAGGAAAGGGTTTATTCAGCTTACACTTTCCATATTGCTGTTTATCACCAAGGAAGTCAGGGATGAAACTCAAGCAGGTCAGGAAGCAGGAGCTGATGCAGAGGCCATGGAAGGATGTTCTTTACTGGCTTGCTTCCCCTGGCTTGCTCAGCCTGCTCTCTTATAGAACCCAAGACTACCAGCCCAGGAATGGCATCACCTGCAATGGGCCCTCCCCCTTGATCACTAATTGAGAACATGCATTACAGCTGGATCTCATGGAGACATTTTCTCAAGAGAGGCTCCTTTCTCTGTACTAACTCCAGCCTGTGTCAAGTTGACACAAAGCCAGCCAGTACAGAAGTGACATGTGGTAGTTTGAATGAGAATCCCTCCCCAACTCCCAAGGCTAATATGGTTGCATACTTGTCCCTAGTTGGTAGAACTGTTTGGGAAGGATTGGGAGGTGTGGTCTTGTTGGAAGAGGTGTGTCACTGGAGGGTAGGCTTTGAAGTTTCAGAAGCCCAGGCCAGGCTCAGTCTGACTCTGCCTCATGCTTTCGGATCAAGATGTACATTCTTGGCTGGGCAGTGGTAGCGCACACCTTTAATCCCGGCACTTGGGAGGCAGAGGCAGGCGGATTTCTGAGTTGGAGGTCAGCCTGGTCTACAGAGTGCAGAGTGAGTTCCAGGACAGCCAGGGCTACACAGAGAAACCCTGTCTCGAAAAACCAAAAAAAAAAAAAAAAAAGAAAGAAAGAAAAAGAAAAAAAAAAAAAGAAAAAGAAAAATATTGTGGCCATCCCTGCCACAATAGTCATGGACACTAATCCTTTATAACCATGAGCCTTAAATATTTTCTTTTATAAGTCGTCTTGATGTTTTGTCACAGCAATAAAACTAAGACAGAGTTGGGGGTGGGGGGGTAGGGTAGGTGACTGCTGTGACAGGCCTGGCCATGCTGGTTTTTTCAAGGAACATGGAAGACTTTGGAAATATGAACCAGGAAAGCAGTTGAGTACTGTAAGTGGCGCGTAGCAGGCTCACACTGGTAGTATCTAGGAAGACGATAGTGCTGAGAGTGTTGTGGACTGTGGAGGCCCATCTCAAAAGGTTTCTTTCAGAAGGGAAGCAATATTAGAAACTAAGCTGGAGACCATTCTGGTATTTGGCAAATAATGTGATTGCTTTTTGCCCATGTAAAAATCTGCATGAGGCTAAATTGAAAAACTTTGGACTAATGCATTTGGCAGAGACTTATGTTGACCATCACATGGTTATTATTATCCAGTCTTATACAGGTATACAGTGAGGACAAGCAAGCAGGGCAGTAAACAGTTTGAGGAGAAGAAGAGCACCAGGAAAGTCAGTGTTTGAGCCAAGGCTGGTGTTGACAGACGTAAGAAGAAGCCTTTGTTCAAATAGAATAAAAGAAGTTGTGTCCTCAGGACAAGACCCCAGTCAGCTAAGGTTTCAACTTAGAAAAAGCAACAGCAAATCAAAGCCTGTGCAAATGTCTTTCTAGGAGAGGGACAGGTTGCATCCCAAGCTAGCGGCTGACGGTAGCAGTGTAGGCCCTTGGTTCTGTCTTTAGAATCTGGAAGGGTAGAAAAGATGTGATATGATCAGGTTTACAATGAGATTCATATGATCTGTGGAAACTGTGAGCCAGAGGCAGAGAAACCATTTAGGTATCTGTTATAAGTAATATTATCTTCATAAGAAACACTGAGTTGAATTTGAAATAGACTTTGGAGGGAGGTGGCCGAGGCTGCTAAGGAGGGCCAACAGATATTTATAATTGGATGGTATGCAGGTTAGTTTTAAATTGTGTTATTTCTAGCTTCTTTTTATCTTTGTATCTTAATATGCCCTCATGACATATTTGTTTAGGCCTTTTAAATTTTAAATGAATTTTGTTTGAGAAAATGGCAGTGAGTTCCTATGCATTCATTTGATGATCCCATATTTTTATTTTATCTACAAAAAAGTTCATATACAAGGTAAATGAATACCTAATGGTTAGCTATAATTAATCTAACAGTGTTGCTTGAGAATGTCACAGGAAGTAAATCCCTCTAGAAGGGTTTCATCCTGAGAGCTGATGCATCTACATCTGCTTGTTAGTTTTCATTTAGTTTCTTCAGCAAACCAGGGCAACTTAGTAATGAGGCTAGAGCACAGTCTGTTTAGCACACTTTTACTTTCTTACATAATCCTGGGAAGAGAAACTGATAATCTCTTGCCAAAGTGTGGGAAGTAAGAAGAAAGAAAGAATTTAGCCAGCATTTTAGGAAGCGGTAAACTTGATTAGAAAGGACTCATGAATTTTTTTATAACTGTAGAGGACAAAACACAGCTATAAACAAAGTAGTGTTGTTTGAAACAAGTAAAATACAGGCCTTTGTAATGATTCTTTCTACACTTGATTCATTGGACTCAGCAGATGGCCCTGCAGAAAGAGAGAAACCCGGAAGCCATAAAACAGCAGCAGGGAAAGAATGAAAAACAAAACCATTCTAAAGTCACCACTCTGCCCTCCTAGCTTCTGTCTTGAGTGACCTCCTCGGAGGTCTCTCTTCAGCCCCGTTACACAGCCATGCCCTTATGCTTTAGAAAGTTAAAAGCCCAGGTTTGAACAGAGTCAAGTTGTTGGATGATGTTCTACGCTGATTTTCTAGCACAGCTTCTTCTCCCTCTTCACGGATTGCCCATCAAGCCCTAGATGGGCCGTTGGCGATGTGCCCTCGGCTATCAGACTTGTGGGTTGGCTCAGAATCTCTTCTTGCTTTGTCATGTCCTTGCCTTCGTCCTGTTTGAGCAAACCTACCTCTAGAATTCCTTTTGCGTCTTTCCTGTGTTCCTTCTTGGCTCGTTCTCTGCATTGCTAATATACTACATTCACTTAGAAACTTGTATTCAGACCATAAGAGGATCTGAGATAGTGCATAAGAAAGAGGGATTTACATAGGGAAGCTTCCCAGGGGGATCAAGGGGGCACAAGGATGAAAGTCTTAGTGGTGAGCTAACTGCCAGTGCAGAAAGAAGCCATAGGGACTGCATGCTGTTGTTTTCCAGCATAAGGTAATACTTTTTCTAGGAGAAGGAAATGGAATTTTTTGAGCTTTTATAAGGTATTCATATAAGGGTCTGTAACAGAACTTCCAGCTTTAACAATAGGCCTTGGCTACCCCTGGCAGCAGTGTGTTCCTAGGAGAGTGGCTTCAGCATCAACTAATGTGGCCTGGCAAACAGCACCACTGACCCAGGTTCTCTCTACTTTATCCCTCAGCACACCGGCCTAATCTGCAGGCTGCTTTCTGCATGGGTACAAAGTAGCTCCAGGGTTACATGACAGTGCTACTGTCAGACACTCTCCTCCGTGTCTTTCCTAAAGATTGAAGTCAACTTCTTCTAGAAACCATTTCAAAGCACTTTTCCCTTTTATCTGCTTGAGCAGAGTTCCATAAACATGCCCCCTTAATGAGCCATCATTGCCTAGGAGAATAGGACTGCTATGATTTGCATTGTTGAGTGCTGCCTGGACCTGGGACTAGCCATTTCAGAAGGGTATGCTGGCGGGGAAGCAGTGAAGCCCAGTGGCTTCCGTTCTGATAAGGATGGAGGGTGAGGCGCTGCTCAGTGGTTAGCTCTTCCTAGCATGCCTGCAGCTCTGAGTTCCATCTCCAGTACTGCAGCAAAACTAAATGAAAAAGAGGAGGATGATTATGTGTAGTGGCCATTTGTATTATTTCCAGTTCAGTTTTACGTAATTTGTGCTGATTAGTTTTTTTGTGACCTTGACACAAGCGAGGGTCATTTAGGAAGGGAGATCCACAATTGAGAAAATGCCCTAATCCGACTGCCCTGTAGGCAAGTCTCTGTAATATTTTCTTACTTAATGATTGTTGTTGTAGGACGGCCTAAACTACAGGGTGCAGTGCCACCCCAGGCAGGTGGGCCTGGGCTGTTTAAGAAAGCAAGCTGAGAGATCCTGGGGAGAAAGGCAGTGAGCAGCACCCCTCCATGGTCTCTACGTCCCTTCCGCCACTCTCCATGTTTCCTGCCTTGAACTCAAGGCCCTTTTCTTCATACTGTTCCCCTGGGTCAAATTTGAAGCATCTAAATTTGATACACTGCAATATGGAAAAGTTCATTTAGGCTAGGAAAAGTTTAAAGGACACTCAATATATGTTTGTAAAGTCATTCCTTTCTCACTGGAAAAATAACAGGTGACTTAGGGCAGAGAACACTTAAGAATTGATATTTCTTACCAACATTTGTCTGTTGGGTTTGACATTTTTGAGATTTTTGTTGAGAAGGATTGTAATTTAGCACCCTAGTGCCTGGAGATACTCAGTAATTTCTGCTCAGGTGTGTAATGGAGGAGTGGCTATATGTATTCACAAGACAGTTGTTATTTTAAATGATTATTGATAGTATTTTATGACTATAACTATTATTAGATTAAAAGCCTCCATATGTTTTTGCTTATTAGAAATCTCATCTTGTGCGTTCCAATTAAAGTGTGACAGCTTGCCTTTAATCTTTGTTAACAAAATGAGATTTTACTTTCAGTTGGAGCTTCAGAAGATAGTTTCAACTTTATGCTTTTCAGTCACAATTTTTTGATGTTTTGTTTTTTGTAATATATAGCTCAGTGGTACATTGAACATCCATAGTCCATCCTGAGTCAGAAAAACAAGGTATAGTTTTACAGCTTTCACAGACCTGAATGAGTATAATTTGCACAAATTAAAGTAAGCAGAGTCTGTTCTTTAGGTAGTTTTTGGTCATGAAAGGAAGGGAGGGAGGGAGAGAATGAGGGAAGGAAGAAAGGGAGGAAAGAAAGAAAGAGGAAGAAAGGAGAGAAAGGAAAAAAAGAAAAGAGAAGAAAAGAGAAAGGAGAGAAGAGAAGAGAAGAGAAGAGAAGATCTTAGTCGGGATTTATTGCTTCAAAGAAACACCATGACCACCAAGAAAGTTGGGGAGGAAAGGGTTTATTCAGCTTACGCTTCCAGACCATAAGACTTTGTTGGAGGAAGTCAGGACCGGAGCTCAAGTAGAGATGGAACCTGGAGGCAGGAGCTGATGCAGGGGCCATGGAGGGTGCTGCTTACTGGCTTACTTTCCATGGCTTGTTCAGCCTGCTTTTTTATATTACCCAAGACCACCAGACTAGGGATGGCACCACCCACAGTGGGCTGGGTCCTTCCCCATTGATCACTACTTGAGAAAATGCCCTACAGCTGGATCTCATGGAGGCATTTCCTCAACTGAGGCTCCTTTCTCTTTCTCCTTTCTCCTTTCTCACTAGCTTGTGTCAAGTTGAAACACAAAACCAGCCATAGATAACCGCCCCCCCCCCGCCCCCACACCAGATTCTTCATTGTGCTAAACCCTTTAGCATCAATGAAGGCATTTTTACTATGTAAGTAGCAGACCTGAAATGATGGCACTGTGGTTAAGAGCACTTGCTGTTGTTCTTCCAGAGGGCTTGAGTTCTTGAGTTCAGTTCTAAGCACCCAGGTTAGGCAGCTCACAACTGCATATAACTCCAGCTGCAGGGGTATTGGGCGCCACAGGCACTGTATTCATGTGGCATAGACTCACAAATAAAAAATTAGTCTCTTTCTCTCTTTTTTGCTTTGTTTTGTTTCTTGAGACAGGGTTTCTCTATGTAGCCTTGGCTGTCCTGGAATTCACTGTAAACCAGGCTGGCTTCAAACTCAGAGATCTGCCTACTTCTGTCTCCTGAGTGCTGGGATTAAAGGCGTGCACAATCACTACTAGACAAAAGTAAATCTTAGACGAAGAAGAAGAAGAGGAAGAGGAAGAAGAAAGAAGATGATGATGATGAAGGAAAGGAGATGCAGCAGCAAGCTAACATGTTTTGTATGTTTTGTGGTGCAGAAGAATTTGAGACCAAAGGAAAGAGGGAGAGGGGCTTGCATAAAGACCAGTGTGTGTTGCAGTTGAATTAAAATCTAGTTGGCATAAAGTAGCTAATAGATGGAGCCATCTTACTCAGTTCTGAATTTCAACCTGGGATCTAGACTCCCTCTGACCTCTCAGTTCCTGCCCGGGTGCTTGAGCATTGCTTGTGCTGTATCATCTCAGCGGACCCAAGCATTGCAGCTCAGAAAGACAGGCAGTGAGTGAGTTGGAGGCCCAGCTTTCTTGTTTTCAGGAGTGACTGGGAAAGGCACAGTGTTCCCAGAAGCTGATGTTGCTAATGGTGGGGAAGGACACCCAGGTCTGCTGTGACAGGGAGCCTGGTACATTTCTGATACTAGCAGTTGGCCTCAATTTTTGAATAGTTGACTTTGGTACTGTCCTTCCCCTCAATTTGGTGTAACACATTAAGAAAAACCAAATCCTCTCTGCCATAGTCTGTTGGTTAGAACCGTAAAGCTCTGTTAAGTTTCTGAGTTCTCCTTTTCAAAATTAGGAAGTTGTGGGGTTTGTTCCACTGATGGTGATTCACCAGACAGCATTCATTTCTTGTCTCTCTATAATGAGTGTTGGAGGAACAGGAAGCTATCTTTCTATTTCCTCTGCTAATGTTTGAGAGCAGTGGTGCAGATAATCAAAATGAAATGATTTCTAACTGTCCTGGAGCCATGGGTGCCACTGGGGACAAGTTCCTCATAGTGGAGTATTTCATTTGGAGCATGAAGTGGATCGTTGGGTAACCAGTGGTTTGGTGATGCCTCTGTCAACGTCACTGCATGTACAGTCTGCAGATGGATACACAGGAGCTTAGGGGAGGTAGCTTAAGTGTAAATCTTGATGGTGTGTTGTTTTGTTTGTTTTGTTTTTTAAAGAAAGATATAAATTGTCTTTTGACTGATAGTTGATTCAAAAGCTTCCTAGAAAGAACCTTTCAAAACTTTATCATGTGTTTATATTTTCCCTCCCTTACGTAGCTCAAGTTAATCTTGAGATACTGATCTTCTTGCCTTGTTCTCATAAGTTATAATTTACTGTATCAAATGCCCACGTTACGTGTTCCGCATTCCCTTTGCTGTGGCCTGTTTTAAAATGGGGAGTTTGTAAAAATACACTACTAAGAAAGCCTTTTTGGTGTATATGTGTTTCTGGTGTATGTGGTGTGGAAGGAAGAGACCAATGGTGAGTGTCTTCCTTAAGGTTCCCACCTCAGGTTTTGATATAGTGTCTCTCTCTGAGCCTAGAGCTCAGCAGTCCTGCTACCCCACTGGCTAGCAAGCCCAGTGATTCTTCAGTCCCTGCCTCGTCCCTGCCTCACTAGTGCTGGGTTTAGGAGTGTGCAGCTGCTGCTGCTGCTGCTGCTGCTGCTGCTGCTGCTCCCAGCTTTTTTTTTACATAGATTCAGGGATCGAACTCAAGTCCTTGTGCTAAGTAGCAGATATCCTTAACCGAGTCAGCTCCCCAACCTAAAAACAAAACACAACCAAAACCTTTAAAAAGTATAAATCTTACTCATTTAACTAATCGACTCCCCTTTGTTAGAGAGAAGCATGCATGTTCGCAGTAATTTTGAGGAGTTGCATTAGTATGCTGCAGGTATTTTTACTTAAACTATGGTGCTTATTTTCAATTGTAGTTGTATGTTGATGTCTCAACATGAGGAACCAAAAGTAACAGAAGATGAAGAGCCACCCACAGAACAAGACAAGAGGAAAAAGATGGTAAGTTACAAGCATGACCAGTGAGCACCATGCGGTATATGGAATGTTGGTCTGTTCCCCTGTATATCTGCCATTCATCCCTTGTTGAAGAAGTTAAGTATCTGAGCTTTACTCCTTGGTTAGGAAATCATTCTGAATAGCTTATCCAGTCTGAGAAAAGCAGAAGTTTTGCTCAAAAAAACAAAAAACAAAAAACAAACAAACAGGGCTGGAGAGATGGTTAAGAGCACTGGCTGCTCATCAAAGTTCAATCCCCAGCAACCACATGGTGGCTCATAACCACCTATAATGATATGTAATAACATCTATAATATCCTGGCCTGCAGGCATACATGCAGCCAGAATGCTGTATATATAATAAGTAAATAAATCATTATAAAAAAACCAAAAATACAGGACTCAACAAGTTTATTTAAGTTTAAAAAAGGAAAGAAAAAAAAATAAAACTATTTTGAGGAGACATAGTGGATTGTTTTCTTATTCTTTCTTTATTTCTTATTGTTTCCTTGTATATTATTAGCCATTAGGTCTTGCATAAGAATCTGATAAGAATAAAGAGCTGGAAGCTAAGAACTTGTGAAGTATATTGCCTTGAAATTTGCTTACAGTGTTTAATACATACTCTGCCCAGGACAGTGAATAGACACAATGAGCTTTGGGAGCCTCTTGTGCTCTCCTGGCTTCACTGCACTGTCTTCCTCTCTTGCGAAATGACAGCAGCAATGTCACCCACCCCAGGAGCACACAAGTGCTCATGTAGCACCCTCAGGACCAAGACAGGCCGACTGTTGTTTTATGTGCACTCATCATGATTTCATCTTGTTTTTCTATTCAGTCCTTCAGTGATCTTATGTTAATCTCAAGGATGTAATCCTAAATTCATGGTCAGTGCTGCACTGCTCTAATCGACTTGGTCTAAACCAGTCTACTCCATTACACTTTGTCTTTACTCATAGTAGCAGCCACCACCCAGCGGCTGGTTAAAGGATGGTTATGACTCCTCCCCCTCCTCCTCCTCCTCCTCCTCCTCCTCCCCCTCCTCCTCCTCCTCCTCCTCCTCCTCCTCCTCCTCCTTCCCCCTGTCTTCTTCTTCTTCTTCTTCTTCTTCTTCTTCTTCTTCTTCTTCTTCTTCTTCTTCTTCTTCTTCTTCTTCTTCTTCTTCTTCTTCCTCCTCTTTCCCTTCCTTCTCCTCCTTCTGTTGTTGTTGTTGTTACCGTTGTTGTGCTCCTATCTCTAGCCGAGGAAATGATTCTTCACTCCAGAATTTACATCCTTTTTGTGTAGTGACTTGTGACCTTGAACAGATTACCTTGACTTTTTAGACTTGTTTTGCCTCATTGGTGACATCAGAAGACAACTGGGTTAGTAGATTGCCAGGGCCTGTCCACTAACATCCTTTTTGATTCATTTTAAAAAGCCCTTAATGCCGTTCTCTCCTTTATGAATATATTCCCAGAAACACCCCTCCTTTAAACTGAGACTTGGTGGTATCCTAAAATGGAACATGTCTTCTCTTGATTTAAAACAGTGAGAGCCTCTGACTCTGTAACTTATTTGGCCTTTCCAATTCTTGCCCTCCTATTCTCAACTTTAAAAGCATTGGACATACCATTATTGCCACAGAAAAGTGTGATAGCATTTTCCTCACAACATTCTGAATTATAAATGAATAATAGGTGTTCTGTTATTAGCTTCCATGTATGCTATATTAATTTTTCTTAATCTGGTAGGTTTATCCTTAGCAAGTTAAACTACCCAAATCTGTGTTTCATTTTGTATTCAATTTTTAGTCATATTACGTAATAGCTTAGGCCTAGTGTGGGCTTTAGAAACCCTACAGCCCTGGTGACACACCTACCTCATCAAGAACACACCTCCCAATCCTTCCTTAACAGTTAGTTCTACTAACTAGGAACCAAGCATATGACCCTTGAGGGCCATTCACTTTCCAACTGCTACAGCATATATGCTGCCTGTTCATCTCAGCTCCTGAAATGGACTCTAGATGAGTTAAGCAGAAAGACCTTAAAAACAGTAGGATAGAGGAAGGTACTTTAGACAGTAGTCTGTTATCCTTAAGGGACATGTTTTAAGACCTGAAGTGTGTACCTAAGAAACATGGACAGTACAGAACCCTGCACATACTATGATTTAAAGCTGACTTCTGAATTAGGCATAGTAGAATCTAACAACAGTAATGACTTAAAAACAGACACAGTTACAGCATCTGGTGTGATAGAAGACGCGAGTGTGTGGTCTCTGCCTTTTGTAAACATGGGAAGTGCGTGGTGCTTTTCCCTGGGGAGGTGAAGGATGGGAGTTCTTGTGGCAGCATTGGAGTGCTGCGTAAAGGTTCCTGGGACACTGCAGAGCCAAAACCATATGGACGAGTATGGGCATCCATATGGCTTAGTAGCTCTTTTGGTGACTGGATACAAGGCTGTTTATTGTTGAGTATAAAAAGTATTTAATCATTTAAAACATATCAAATTTCACTTCAATTCTGGTGAAAGACAACATCTTGATGATTTCTTTAAAGGAAGGTTTTTCTTTTTTCTATATGTTTTGCAAACTCTACATTTTTTTCTCTTAAAATGTGCCAGCTGTTACACGGACACTATTATTCCTTACCTTCATCTCTAAATGGTACTGAAATGTTCAAGTGCCCTTTGAGATCACATAACTTCATCTGAGATTAACTTTATAAAAAGTGGTAGCTACTTCACAGTTGTGGACTTAGCATGGCTTTCCTTATAAACGTGACCCCTCTGGTGGTGCATATTGGCAGCTGAAAGTCAGGCCAGTCTGTACTACACAGTGAGATGCCAGTGTTCCACTATAGGGCACTTGTCCAGCACGAGCAGAGCTCTGGGTTTAATCCCTTGCAGTGCACACACTCTAAAACCAACACTGAGCTTAACGCAAATCCTAGGGACGTTCTTGGAAAAAGCAATCCTGCCTCTAAAAACAGTGGAGTTGTCAGTGACATTAAAACAGAGGCTAGAAGGTAATGAATTGACATAATTCAACAGAGATGTAATAAAGACACAAATTGATAACCAGACACCCTCCTGAGACAGCAATTTTTCCTTTGATGGAACTAAAATGTTAATCAAAAAAATAGTTTGAGATCATACAGGTCGAGATCCTCCACAGCAGGCTGCGTGAGGACACTCACAGACACTAGAGAGAGAAGGCTATTGAGACCGGCTCTGGGATTTCATACAGCAGTGGCTTCTAAAGTGGTTTTATTTTATTTTACTTGTGAATTCATTTTAGCTGAAACTTAACTAATTACCTTCTGGTATCAGTAATGTTCTTGAGTTTTGCAGGCAGTCTTACTGTTGCCTCCTTATTTAGTTGGATTCTTACTATAAACCTTAATCAATGAGTTGGGATAACTGCTGCTCACTTAGAAACTGGCAGTGAGGTACTGTCTGGATGTAATAAAAACACACAGGGCTGTGGGTGAAGAATTGGACCCTACTTGGGGAAAGCCTCTTTTCACAGATGACACAGATGACACATCTGAAACACCAGACTACCTACTACTACCTAGTACAGCCTTTTCTGTCTTTCTGTCTGCCTTTCCCATCTGCCACCCTTCTCCTATCGTTTTCTAGAAGAAAAAGTTAATTTAACATCCTGTTCACAGCAATGCTCTCAGTATTGAAGTTGTTATTGTAAAGAGATTTGTGAAATAAAAGTGACTTACATTAATTTGAAAATCATAAATGAATGATTACAGATGTAAAATACCGTTTCCCCGAGGAAATCTTGACCACTGTGGTATGTACCCCCCAAGTGTTTTATTTGCTCACATACTTACATAATCTTGTGTGCTTATAAGTCAGAAATAATAATGATGATTTTATATATGTGTGTTCTGTTAAATTTTACTTAGATATAAATATACAAATATGTTTTCATGAATATAAATTTGAATTTCCAACACTTCTTTTAATGGTTGCATATAATGAGATTCTATTGATTGAGTTTTCATCCTGTCCCACTCCCCATCCCCACATCCTGGGTATTGAACCCAGAGCCTTATATCTATCAGGCAGGTACTCTGCCACTGAGCTATGTTCTTGTCTCTTCATGCATCTTGTGGACCTGCGTTCTATTCAAAGTACTCATGGAAAAAGCCAGACATGGTAAACCTAGTGCCACGGAAATTTCCTAGAGCTTGCTAGCCAACCAGTGAGCTCCGGCACCAGCTACATTTAGCCTCACTCTTTTTTTGTTTTGCTTTTTTCCACGCAGCACCATTTGAACACAAAAGAGTAGCTGACATAAGTAAGTATGGTAATTCTGACTTGGTTTATAGCATACATTATTCTTGAAAGGACAGCCTGTCACCTTAAGGAAAACACTGAATAGTAAATGTTACTTACTGCTAAATTTGAACCATCAAGCAAAATTAAACTTTTGGAAAACGCATATATTGTATCCCCTCAGTTTGATAGCTTTCCACTTATTTCTCACACGTGTCTAGCAGTGAGACTAAGTTTAGAATAATTCAATAGTGCAGTTTTTCAACGTGTACTCAGTGGACCTTTATTTTTTAAATGACTAGTATTAAATTCATGTTTAAAAAATCATTCCAAGGGTATAAGATTTATTCAAAGAACAAAATAGATTATAATGTAATGGAGAATGGACAGTTCACAGTGGTTTCTGATTTCTTGTTTTTGACTGACCTTTAAGAAAATAATATTTATAATAATTTTTAAAATGCATCTGTAATTGTAGTCTTAGGGTTTCCATTGCTGTGAAGAGAGAACATGACCAAGGCACATCTTATAAAGGACAACATTTAATTGGGGCTGGCTTACAGTTTTAGAGGTTTAATCCATTATCATCATGGTGGGAAGCATGGCAGCATGCAGGCATTGTGGAGGAGTAGAGAGTTCTATGCCTTGATTCTCAGGCAGCTGAAGGGGAAACTGTTCTGCACTGGGTGTAGCTTAAGCTTAGGAGGCCTCCAAGCCCATTCCCACAGGGACACTTTCTCCAGTACACACCTACTCCAACAAGGCCACACCTCCTAATAGTCCACTCCCCATGGGCCAAGCATTCAAACACCCCAGTCTGTGAGGGCCAACCCTATTTAAACCATCACATCCATTCTTTCGGTTACATACCTAAGATCATCTGGCAGCTTGGTTTGTTGTTGTTGTTAGTTTTATTTTCTTTGCTTTTTTCTTAATTTAACCCAAACACAGGACAAGAGAGTGAATGCAGAAATAGATATGAGGATTTGGAGTTTTTTTCTGTTAGACTAAACGTTACAGTGATTTGTGAAAAGCTAAAGTAGTTCTTCTTAAGGAGTTTTCCTTCAATAGTTTCAGATGAATGTCATAAATGATTTTGACTTTGATAAATAAAATTCCATTCTGTTCAGAAAATTAGAGTGCAGGCTGTCAGAATTTCTTGAAGTAACAGGGATTCTCGCCAGGCCTGTGGTTCAGGTCTATAAGCCAGCAGCAGGCTAAGGCCGGAGTTTTGTGAGTCAAGCCCAACCTGGCTGCAGATAAGTAAACCCTGTCTCAGAAGCAAAAACAACTTAGCTTCTTTGTGCTTTAAATTAATTCCAAAACTAAGCTGCTGAAGAACAGTGACTTGTGGGGCTAGGAGAACGAGCCAGCCAGTACATCACTTACCTGGAAAGCAGTGGACCTAACTCTGATCTCCAGTACCCAGATAAAAATGCTGGGCTTTGTGCTACAGTGAAATCCAGTCCTGGGATGACAAAGACAGGAGCGGCTCTGGAGCTCCACGGCCAGCTGGTCTAGCGCAATTGGTGAGAGTCAGCCCAGGGAAGGGCCCTGTCTCAAAAGAGGAGAAGGTGTTTGTAAGGCGATGCTTGAGGCTGTCCTCTACCCTCCACGTGCACATGACACATGTGTGCCTGTACCTGCAGGTTCTCTCTAGATCTCAAACTCAGGCCTTCATGCTTACCAACTGCACTGGTACCCCAGTTCCAAAAAGGTGGTTTGTTTGTATTTTCCTTCTTCTTTCTGCTTCCTTTCTTCCTCCTTCTAATGGAGTCTATTGTAGTCTAGGCTGACCTTGAACTTGCAGTGTAGCTGAGGATAACTTTGAAATAATGATCCCCCTGTCTATGTCTCTATGTTCTTGGTGCTAGGATTACAAGGATGCATACCACCATGCCTCATCTTATGTGATGCTTCAAGTGTACTGAGCAAGCGATCTGCTGACCTGCCTTTGTGATATTTGAGAATGGCCTACAGGGAGCCTTCTGCATCCATTTCTCAAGTCCTAAGAATATGTGTAACCTGCCACACCCAGCTGCATTTTTTTCCTTTTTCTTCCTTTCATTATTTAGAGAATATTTTTCATTTCTGTGGTCAGAGCAGAAAAATACTGGCAAGAAAATATTCAAGATTATATGTAGTCAACACTGCATGTTGTAGAGGAGAGGCTTGCATGACATTTTCCAACTCCAGGATCTCACCCCATCACCATTCAGTTAAGGACAGATGTGCTCCTTCCAAGTAGGGCATAGCAATATCATTGCTTCCGATCACTATCCAGCCTGGTCACCTCAGACCCAGGCCACAGAAATGACCTTCTCTTGTCTGTTCTGCCTGCCCATTCCACCTTCCTCTAACTCTGTCACACCACCACTGTTGTTTGCACCACGCCCACACAGTCCAGGTTCCTTACTTCCAGCTAGTTTGTGCAGCTGTAAAGACTTAATGTAAAGTTGTTTTGAGCCAGGGTCTCACTGTATCTTAGGCTGGCCTCAAACTCATAAAGACAACCTTTTTTACGATCACAAACTTTCACGTTACCTTCAGAGCTGGAGATCAGTGGTCTTGGTTTAAGAAACTAGCCTTTGTTAGTCAGGCGGGCGGGCCAGTTTTCAAATACTGCTTGCTAATTGATTCTGAAACCCTGTCCCATTGCACACGAGCTTGGTCTTTAAACACAAAGCAAGACTTATTCTGAGGAATTGGCACAGACTTTATAGTTTTAAATCTCAAATGTATTGTAGATATCCAGTTGTTCCATTTTTAATGCAGATTAAATCTCGGTATGCTGATTTATGACTTATGATTCTTTGTGATTTATGGAAGGTGTCCAGATGAAGGATAAATAGTGAGGCGTGTATTTTGAGATGCTTAAGTATTGTTTTCTACGTTGCTTAAAATTTTCACGCTGTTGCATTGAGTCTGCCATTTGGCTTTTCTTCTTTAATTGATTAATTTATTACTTATTCACAAGCTAAATGATAATAGCATCTTTCAGTATTTGATAGTATAGGCATTGCTGTGGACTTGTGTTGTGTGCTACCTGCCTAATAAAATAAGTACGCAACTTGTGTTTAAAATATGTGTGGAAACATTTTGAGCTCCCCAGGAAACAACAAGCTAAACAGTCATGAAACTAGAATTCCCTCCTCTAAGGTAGTTAGTTAATTCAGGTTCTAAAATACTCCACTTTCTACAATAGTCTTGTCATGTCCGCAGATGGTCAAGATGGAAAATGTTCACTCCTCCAATTCCCCTACCGTATCCTGCATTTCTAGAAACCAATTTACTTGGTGAAAGCATCTGCCTTGCAAGCACACAGGGCAGAGTTCATCGCTGAGAGCCCTAGTGTAAGGCACTGACTGGTAAATGCTCTTGCCTTTATAGATCACTCAGTGGTTCCTATCTATAGCATCTGGTAGGTACCTCTCAGTTCTCTTGTTTTTTGCCTTGTATTTATCAAGAGACCTGAGAGTCTTACATGAGTTGCTAAATGGTCTCATTTTCTTGAAACCATTAAGGCCATTGGAGTAATAAGGAGCTGTAAGGGAGCAGTGTTGCCTGTAAATGATTCAAGTTTCTTAGTCCCTTAGTAAGCTTGTAGGCAGGAACCAGTGACATTTGCTGGGCGTAGAGGTGCATACCTGTACTTTGAACACTTGGGAGCTTGAAGCAAGAAGCTCTTAGGTTAGAGGCCAGCTTGGTCTACAGAGTGAGACTGGCTCAAACACGGGCAGGACAGTCAGGACTCAGTGTATCCAAAGGTAACATTTAGGTTACAGATAGAAATCTAATTTTCCTTCACTCTTTCTCTTCAGTTGTTTGCACTACCTGGTATCTCTGCACTGTAGGGTCAGTGTGTGTGGCACATCTTTGGTTTTATGGTATATTCTCTTACAGAGTTGACAAACAAGATACTAGTTATATTTCTGAGGAATGACAGAATCAAAAATATTACTAAATCGTCATACTTAATTATCAAGCAGACTAGAATTGTTTTCTAATTTAATAACATTAATCCATATAACACATCTGAATGTCCCACTCCACTTTATTGTGGTCATTCTACTTAAATGGTAAAAGGAGTGGCAAGAGAGAATATTTTCCATTATTAAATTACTGAATTAATTATCTAAAACACTATGAAAGAATGGTAAGTGGATGGTAATTAGCTAAATTAATAATTTATTTACTGCTGTTCATTTAACATTGTACTGGCTATTTTTGTGTCAACTTGACACAGCTGGAGTTATCACAGAGAAAGGAGCTTCAGTTGAGGAAATGCCTCCATGAGATCCAACTGTAAGGCATTTTCTCAATTAGTGATCAAGGGGGAAAGGCCCCTTGTGGGTGGGACCATCCCTGGGCTGGTAGTCTTGGGTTCTATAAGAGAGTAGGCTGATCAAGCCAGGTGAGGCAAGCCAGTAAAGAACATCCCTCCATGGCCTCTGCATCAGCTCCTGCTTTCTGACCTGCTTGAGTTCCAGTCCTGACTTCCTTGGGTGATGAACAGCAGTATGGAAGTGTAAGCTGAATAAACCCTTTCCTCCCCAACTTGCTTCTTGGTCCTGATGTTTGTGCAGAAATAGAAACCCTGACTAAGACAAAGATGATGAAATTGGTCCTTATTCTAATGTGTTCTATCTAATCCATTCTGGAAGTTGTCTGGAATTCACTGCTAAAATGGCTTATAGGAAAGGTGCTTTTAGGCTGAAGCAGGAGGAGCACAGCCTGTCTCTGCTACAGAATAAAACTATCATAAAAACAGAATGCCTCTGTTAAATATAAGGAGCCTCCGTAAAAGGAAGCACATTTTATATGATCCTAAAATCATTTTGAGGTGAAATTACCCATTTTCCTACCTTCCTTGTTATGACATCACTTCATTCCCACAGCTTTCTCAGTGAGCTGATGCTAAGGTTCATGTCTGTAGCTGATCCAACAAAAATCACACTTGGTGCATGGTAACAGAGCTGAAGAATACAATCAGTGAACTTAATTTAATGGCTATATATAAACAAATCGTACCTCCATTCTAGAAAATGCATATGTTCCTGTAATATTACCAAAACAGAGCATGAAGAAAACCTCTAGTTTTCCAAAGTAGAAGTAGTATAGTTTATTTATATATCTGACAACAATGACATAAAGCTAGAAATAAAGGCTGCTGGATAGTGTTCATCATATTACATAAAGTTTTTAAACCTTACTTTAAAGGGCAGCTTGCAGTTTTGAGGCAGGTGACATGAAACAGTGAGACATGAAAGCATGTGGGTTTGGCTCAGTTACTCATAGCCTATAGTCATTTATTGTCAAACGAAAAAGAATGTAAATGAATGAGTTCAAAACTTACTTCAAAATGTGAACCAAAAGTTACCCTTAGGGAAATGAAACCACACAAAGACATCAATAGGGTTTTTTGGTTTTTTTTTTTTTTTTTTTTTTGCACATTTTTTATTAGATATTTTCTTTGTATACATTTTAAATTTCAAATGCTATCCCAAAAGCTCCCTATACTCTCCCCCCGCCCTGCTCCCCTACCCACCCACTCCCACTTCTTGGCCCTGGTGTTCCCCTGTACTGGGGCATATAAAGTTTGCAATACCAAGGGGCCTCTCTTCCCAGTGATGGCCGACTAGGCCATCTTCTGCTACATATGCAGCTAGAGACAAAATGAGTTTGGAGGCAGGAAAATGCTGAGACAGATGAATAAATAGAATTATTTTTCTTTTAAAGACTACCAACAAAGTAGACACAGCAGTCATCGTAGTCAGGGAATGAGTGGGAGAGATATAAATGTAAGATCTTAGGAATGGCTGGTGAGGTGATTCAGCGAGGAAGCTTCACCCAGCCTTGAGTGTCAACTCTTGACGGCAGTTACCCCAGGAGGATGGAAGGGGAAGACCAACACATTACCTACAGGTTGTCCTTTGATGCCCACGGTGTGCTGTGGGTTTGTGGGTTTGGTTTCATTTGTTTGTTGTTTTTGTTTTTTTAAGAAACAATCTAAATTAGCATCCCAGTACTCTAAAAATCTTTGAGATAAAAAGGCATGCCATGTGGCATTAGGTATCAAAATCTCCAGCAGAGATTTTCCAGATAGCAGAAACACTGCTTCACCATGACTTTTGTTTGGCTGGAAGACTTGGAGAAGGGCCACAAACTTGTAGATGGTGGAAGAAAGAGTGATTTTAGAAAGAAAAGAGTCCTGCATTCCCTAATGAGTGTATAGTTAGACAAGACTACTGCAGATACTCCTTACTGAAATACAGGCAGAGAGAATCTGGGAAACTTTCTATCAAGTAAGGTGAGAACTAAGTAGAATTAAATGTACAGAGCTATAATGGTTAGGCTAGCAGTGGATACTCCCACCTCTCAGAAGCCATGAGGACTGAATTTAAAGTAGTCAGCATAAGGCCAGACTGCGGTGTCTGGAAAATAAGGGGGGTAGGGTAGCTGGGGCTTTGTTCATTGTTAGAATGTTTGCCTTACATGTACAGGATGTGGGTTTGCTCCTTAAAATACTGCTGGGAAATATTTGAAAATATTTGAAAAAATGACTGCATTGGGAGCTTTTAAAAAAGTCTATTATCTACTTTAAAAATTCTAATGAATATGCAGTCCTCTGGATGTTTTATGAATTGACTTGGGATTTTAGTTCTCAGGAGTGTTTTGTTCCAAATGTTTTGGTAGCAATCTTACCCTTGGATGGACATTGGAACATAGAGGAATGTTCCTTCACACAGTCATTCATTGAGACAGGGGTTCACTCTGCAGCAAGCTTGTCACTTAGAGACCACAGTTTACCCTCTGCAAAGCAAGCTAAGGCTTCACACACGATGGACTTGAATTGCTATGACTCACTGACAAGGTTCTTGGCATCTGTCAGCCTGACTCAGTTCTTCACTACGCACAGAAAGAGGAGAGCTTGAAGTATTCAATGGGCAAGTTTAAGTATTTCAGACAGATTTTAGAAATTGATAGTTAGCCACAGTGAAATAATTAAATCTCAAAATAGAATATTTAAAGCAGAGGCAATTTAATCAAACTCAGGAAGTTTTGAAGACAGTGTAGTTAAATATATGACATATTTTCCTTGATTTTTTTTTATCTTTTTCATGTTTTATCTGTTAATTAATTTTATCTGTTTATTATTTTATCTGTTAAGTATCATGGAAAGCACATTATTCTTCTTCTAAAAATAATAGAGAAAGAAAACCTTTTTCTCTTGAAATAATCTTGCAGTAAATAATTTCTGAAAAACTAAAGGGTATGTGAAGGGCTAAAAAGTAACTAGTCACATGACTTCAAGAATGTGGAAGATTCAGTGTCCCTGAATTCTTGTTGGGTAAAATTGGTTTACACAGGAAACACAATGAAACTTTATTTCAAGCAACAAATGTCTTAATAGGAAACACATCCTGGTAAGTAGCTCCACGGGAGCTAAAGTTGTAGAGCCCCTCTGAGGGCTAAACTTTGAAAAGCTCAAAGCTTATATCAAGGGCAATGCTTACCAAAGGAAGGAACCTTACTTGGTTCATCCAAAACCATCGTGTCCGGTGTCCGTAAACAACAGTTTTAAAACCAAGAGAGTACAAAGCTACTTGCACATTAAAATGCAACAAATGAAGTTTTGAATTGCGTTAGGCTGTTAAAATGCCATTTATCTGCCATTCGCCTAGAGTCAAGAATAGTGGTCAATTACTTTCCATTAATGAGTGAAGCCAGCTAACACAGGCTCCTCAGTTCTCCCTGTCCATTCTAATGCAAACATTGAGGTGATCACGTCCTTCCTTAGAGAGGATGAGTAGGGCTCAGGCATACTAGGAAAAAAATGGAAAAAGGACAAAGGCAGGGATTTAGAAATAAGTATTCTACTTCTGCTGGTGTCTTCTGCCTAAGAGGAGTAAGCCTCAGATGTCACATGGAGCTCAGAGACATCGGTTTTTCTCACCTCAAAAGTGAACTTGCCAGGTTAGCTACTTAGGAATCTTCTGATTGCCACTTCCGTATGCAGACGAGGATGTTGCTTGTTTCTGTACCACAGAGGGGTAAGCTGGTGATTTTTGAGTCTGTTGTGTAAAATACTGTTTGTATGTTTGAAATGATTTTAGATTTACAGAGAAGTAGTAAAAAAAGAAATCATACAGAATTCTCATGTGCCCCTACGAGTTTCCTCTGCTGTTTACATTGTTTTCTTTTTAACTCTTTGTTGATTCTCTGTGAATTTCACACCATTCACTCCAATCCCATCATTAATCTCCCTGTCCCTTCGTATCCACCCTTGCAACCTGCCCCCACCCAAAATAAAATAGGATAAAACAACAACAAGAAATCTTGCCTGGGAGCTGTAGTATGCCCAGTGTGTCCCACAGTGTACCCTTTTGTCCACATGTCTTTACTTGCAAATGTTCAGCGCAGTGAATCCTTGGACTGTCTCGAGGCCCCTGGCTTCGGCTACACTCTCCGTATTGGATCCTCACCACGACTCTTCTGGGATCTATTGTTTTTGCCCTTTGCCATGGAGATTCTGCCGCATCAGATCTG
Organism: Mus caroli; assembly: GCF_978045245.1. NCBI lineage: Eukaryota > Metazoa > Chordata > Mammalia > Rodentia > Muridae > Mus > Mus caroli. Next base: position 14,671,536 of record NW_028227270.1, read on the forward strand.
CAGAGCCAGCCCTTTCACACATGGTGTAGGTACTGGGTGGGTTAGGTCAAAACCCGGGGTTTGGGCCTGGGAGGTCAGAGGCACCACCAGGGTGAGCTCTCCAGCTAGCTCCAGCCAGCTCACCTGGTGCAAGGGGCAGGGTGAGCTCTGCAATCATGTCCTCAGCACTCGCTCTGCTGTGCTGCCCGGGTGAGGCGTGGAGCCAGTTCACCCGCCTGCTGCTGGGGGTAGGGGTTATCTTGATGAGAAGTGGAGACAGCTCTCCAGCGCTCATGCTGTGTTAACATTTTTATGTTTATTTTTCCTCAAATATACACTATACATTTCTAAAAGCTCAGAAATGAATGTAAGCCCACACTTCAATTTCTTTTTATCCACTAATGCTCTTGCAGAATTCAATCTAGAATGCCACCAATGGCATTCCTTTTGAGTCTTTTTAAATTTTTTTGTTTGTTTCTTCACATTAATGTCAGATTATCAGACATTAATGCTGCCCTCCTGATAACGATTGCTGTCCTCTCCATGCCTGAAGGAAGCGAGTTAGACTGGTGTTGTTTGTTTGAGACAGTTCTGTATGTTGTTCAGGCTGGCCTTGCATTTGTAGTCCCTATGCCTTGCAAGTGCTGGTATTAAAGATGCGCCATGGTGGCCTGCTTAATTTCCTGTTTCTGTCATGTACGTATAGTGCTGACAGTTGTACTTAACATTGCGTGCGAGAGTCTGCTCAGCCACTGCAATAAAGTAGCAGAGACCAGCACTTGAACAACAACGTCTATTTCTTAAGGTGTACAGCCTGGATGACCACGATGACCAAGCTGTTCGATGTTTCCAGGTTGCTGATTTCTTGAGCTCTGATTGTGGGCCATCTGAGACATGGATGAAGTCACAGAATCCACATCCTGTTCTAGTTAGAACTTTCTTGTGTGCTCTCTTCCTTCCACCTCTTTGAGCTCCCTTCCCTTTGTTTTCTATATAATACCCAGGGTTCTTGATTGTAATTAGCAAGAAGAATTGGTGGGAGAGGATTATTCTAGAAGGAAAAGTGCCCATCACATATACCTTTGCAGTATAGTTTTCCATCAGCAGATGTAGATTTGCTAATAACCTTAGAAAGCTGTATTTCCCAACATGCATATTGTGAGTCCGTCCACACCACTCTGGGGATGCGAAAGAGCAGTCTGAGATATGGGAGAGCAGGAGCTGATTTGGGGGTTCCCTGGCCAGCGACGAGGCTGGGGCCATCGGGTTCTTTGACTCTTGGACATACAGGCACCGCTGGGAGTCAGAAGAGCCAAGAGAGCCTAGAACAGAGTTGAGGGTCCAAGAGTTGAGGAGAGCATCTAGCCTGGGGCAAGGGGAGAGGGGAACTCTGGCTTGTCCCAGGGGTGATTGTCCTTAGCTTGGTGGAGGCAGGCTTGGTGGCTGCTGTGGCTGGGAGCACAGAGAGGCCTTCTATGGGAGAATTAATCTGTGGCTCTGTAGCCGAATGCCTTCTCCATGGCTCCCCACGGCAGATCTTGATAAAAGAGACAGTCCGTGGTCCTAATCCTTTTATTGGTTGTTCATGGCAGAAAATGGATGCATAACATAGTATATCCAGTTTTCAGGGTAGACCTGAGATTTAATACCTTTTGCAGGGAGGAATGTTTGGGAAGGGAAGTTTATTGGCTAAGCCCTCTGGGCCTCTAGGTACCTCATTAGCATGAAGAACTCTGTTTTGGGGCTACGTGACCATAGGACACGTTTCTTTTATGTGAGGGGCATGGCATGTCAGGCCAGGAGTCTGGCAGGGAGCTGGGAGTCGCCTAAGCCTCAGGTCTGTGCCCCCTGAGTCTCCAAGTCTCAACCTGCTCTATCTCACCAAACTTCCTGGTGAGGTTTTACTGTCCAACAACATACCACCAAATTGAACCTGCTAGGATTCTAACTTTGTCACACCCAAAGGACTCCCTGTCCTACCACAGAAGTACTTATGCATCCATGTTTATTGCTGGCCTATTTACAATAGCAATGGAGTAGAAACAGCCTAGATGTCTGTCTGCTGGTGAATGTAATAAAACTGTGGTGTATATACACAATGGAACTTTCCCAGCCATAAAATGAAATTTGCAAGAAAATGAATGGAACTAGGAATTATTCTATTAAGGTAAATAAGAGCCAGAAAGGCAAACAATGTGGTTTTTCTCCTATGTGGATCCCAGCGTTTTAAGTGTTTGTATTCACTATTGGGTGTGTGGGATGTGTACAGTGTACACTTTTGAAAGCTGGTTCTCTCATCTACATTTACATGGACTGCAGCAATCAAACTCAGGTTGCCAGCATTTGCAAGGGTTTCTGTCCACTGAGCGATCTCATTAGCCCTGGTCCTAGTTTTTGATGTGTGAGTGTAAATCATGAAACTAGAAAGGAAACCAGCAGAGAGGGAAAAGAGGCATTGAAAAGGAAATGACAGATCCAGAAAGGGGTGGCTAGTGGTCAGATGGTGGTCAGATGGTCAAGGGCAGCAGGCAGGAGAACAGAGGCTCTAGAGGTAGAAGGTCAACCAAAACCATAGTAAAGATGCTGTAATGAAACCAGCCATTTTGTGTGTTTATCTAAAACATTAAATACCTCTATTTTAATAAAAATAATAGGTTCTTTAAAATGCTGTCAGTGACTTTAAGGACTCATTTCTGATGACTGCAGGCTCTATTATAACCACTGTTCACTACTTGAGCATCAGTTTAAACTCAGTTGCTATTGTCTAGAGTTACCAGTTTCATTATGAATAATTACACGTCTATAAAGTTAATATGCTCTATCCTAATAGGTACATTTTTGTAATTAAAATAATGTTGATCATTACTATATGTTACTTAAGAAAGAAAATATTTAAAGAATGTTTTTAGATTTATTTTATGTATATGAGTGTTTTTACTGTATGTATGCATATACACCATGTACCTGGTAGAACTGGAATTTCATAAGATTGTTAGCCACCATATTGGAATCAAACATGGGTCTTCTACAAGAGCAGCAAAGTGCTCTTAACTCCTGAGCCACCTCTCTAGCGCCCAAATAGCAAGTGTTTTCAGTGTTCACTTTCAGCTTCTGTGCATCTGTAGAGGGCATCTTCAGCTCATGGGTAAGGTGTGGTGCCCTCACTGCACTCCCTCTCTCCTCTTTCAAGGGGAAATGAGGACTGACGTTTTTCTTTCTCTTGGATTTGTTATATCTCTGCTTTGGTAATACATGGGGCATAATTTAAATTTTACACTGCCCATATCCCTTTTTTCTCGGTTGTGTTTTAACATGTATATAACTCAAACAGAAGTTATGGGTGGAAGTCAGCTACATTGGGCAAAGACATTCATATACTTTATTGAATGTTATGCAGATGCTCAACGTCACTGATGGTAAAATAAATGCTCAGCTTATACTAATTCTGTGTTGTTTGTTGTTATAATTATTAGTCGTTTAGATAATAACAGTGGCAACACAGTGTTAGCAACTAAATACTGTCATCTTGTATATTGGTACAAACCATAGGGAAAAGAAGCTGGTGTATCAGGAGTCACAAATGTTCTATGCCCTAGTGGTTCTTTCCATATCCTAGGAAACCAAGATGGCGTTCTGAGCATAGTGGCACTCGCCTATAGTGGCACATGCCCACAACCCAGTGCTTGGAGGTGAAAGCAGCAGCCCAAGGCACAGGAGCTACAGTTTCTAGTATGGGGCTAGCCTTGACTGCCAGAGACCTGTTTCAAACAAAAGGAAAGAAGCTGAAGTATAAAGAAAGGCTGCTCACAGTAGCCCAAAACTGTGGCATACCCAGCAAAGTTATAGATAAAATTGTTTAAACTGTGGTCTCTTTTACTTATGTTTAACAGCTTAAAAAATATAGTATAAATTAGAACACTCAACATGTATTTAAAAATAATTTTGTGATATTATGAAAGTGAAGAATAACGTGTAGCTTATAGTGTGTACATATGTAGCATAAAAATACTGAAAATTTAATTTTACTTTGATTTTTCTAAATACTGTTATGGGACTGGGGGAAGAACAAAATTTGACACTCCCCCCAACCTAAAAACATAGGCACGGACTAAATGGTGTTGGAGTGTAAGCTAGAGTAAATAGTGTGCGCTTGCTTGGAGTGGGAGGGCGGGTGCTCCTGCTGCTGTGGAATCTGACTGTCCTTAGGAGAGCAGTCGTCGCACTGGTACGCTCGTTCTTCTCCTCTTAGGGTGCTTTCTACTAGATTCTAGCATTTTAAAAGGATGTGTTCCTTTGAGAAACTGGGCACATCAGAGCAACACACTCAGGACCCCCAAAACACTGTCTGCAGGAGGCTCTTAGAAGCGTTGCTGTGGAGAGATTACAGAGCCCAGTGAGGCATGTGCAGGAGGATGGTCTGTCTCTCTGACCCTGTCTGTCCTCTGTCCCACAGCTGGCCCTGAAGGACCCGGTGCACACAGTGTCTCTGCAGCAGTTCATCTATGAGAAGCTCAAGGCGCAGCAGGAGATCCTGGGGGAGCAAGGCTTCCAGTCCCTCATGGAAACGGTGGACACAGAGATTGTCACCCAGCTGCAGGAGTTTTTGCAAGGATTCTAAGAGCATGTGTCATGTGGCCGCCATCCCTTCTGAAAGAAGCTGAGTAACCCAACCTGCCATGCACTTATGAGCCTGCTGAGATAAGACCATTTGTGTATGAATATAGAGAAGCCAAGACCATACATTTTTTACTATAAAATATAAAGAATAAGTATAAATCCCAAATATTAAAGTCAGAAAAGTATTCCTCAAAAGAATTTAATTTTATATTTATGAGGGGCCCTGTGCTGACGAGAGGTGCATTTATTGAGAGTAGCTGCGTTGTCTCTTGTTAAGAAACTCGCTGATTAGCTTTGAATCATGAGCTCTTAACACTTGAGAAGATGAAGGTTGATGTTCCAGATGTTTTTCTGCAACCCAAAATTAATTAAATGTGGTTGCCTTATCCTAATTTTTTTAAAGCTAATGAAACAAGTTTGAGAAATGAGAATGCTGTGCAAATGATAGATTTCCATTTGTGCATAGCAACATCCCAACAGCTGCCCTCTACCTGGGTATCTCACGAGGGAGCTGTTTGCATTCGACAGAGAATCAAATGCTTTTATTTTCATTCTAGTAGTCTGAAATAGGAATCAGTAAAGGCACTTTTAACTTTACTCTGAGTGCATACATTGCAAGGCACCCTGAAGTGAACCTGCAGTACTGTAGTGCCAAGCGGGAGAGCCCTGGTGAGCCTCCAGCCCTGGCTCCTTTGCTACATGTGAAGGCCAGTAGCCCCGGGAGCCCCGGGAAGAACCAGATAACTCCAAGTCCCCTTCCACTGTGACAGTCATGCTTGGCTGTGACAGGCTACCCAGGATTTACCCATCTCAGGTTCCTCAGTACCAGGGTGTGTCAGCACCTCAGTGCCACGGGTGCACCTCAGAGGACCCAGCAGCAGTCCCTGGGTACTAGCACTGACATAACTAGTCTTCCTTCCTGTCCCTCCATTGCACTAAGCGTGCGAGGGAGAGAACTGACGCCTTACTCTGCATTACTTGCCATTGTGAGGAACCTTTAGAGCATCTCCTAGGAAATACTCAAAAGCAAGATTGGAAATGTCTTATCTTTCTATAGAAATTTGGGTACAGTGTATAACTGTAGGAAAACCACTACCCCTTTGTAAGCTATGGAACCCATAGTGTCTACGGATATATGATGTTTTCAGCAAAGAAAATATGGTCCAATTAAATTTTCCAAAGATGCCTCACCTTTGACTTGTCTGTTTTCCTTGCCGCCCACCCTCTGCAACAGAGACATAAAACAGTTCATTAGAAACTGCCCAGTGGAGTACAAAGATGGTGCTTTTTACACCATGGTTCCAGTTCTCCACCCATAGATGGTACTAGTACTTCAGGTTTCAAATCTTCATTTAAAGACAGAGCATACCTTGGCAGTGATGTTTCTTTGCCATTGTGCTGGTTTGGATAGGAGGTGGTCCCCATAGATTCATGGTCTGAACTCTTGGCCATAGGGAATGGTATTATTAAGAGGTGTGGCCTTGTTGGAGTAGGTGTGGCCTTGTTGGAGGAAGTGTGTCACTATGGAGCAAGCTTTGAGGTCTCATATGCTCAAGCTCCAACCAGTGTGGCACACAGTCTCCTGATGCCTGCAGATCAAGGTGTTGATCTCTCGGCTCCTTCTCCAGGACCATATCTGCCTGCATGCTGCCAGGTTTCCCTCCACAACAATGACAATAATGTACTAAATTCCAGAAACTGTAGGCTAGCGCTAATGAAATGTTTATAGGCAACTAATTTATAGGAATTGCTGTGGTCATGGTGTCTCTTCATAGCAATGAAACCCAAACTAAGACACCACCATTACTCAATAACAAGATGGACGTAAGAATATCTTCTTTTGGCTTAGTTATTTTCATTTCAAGCATTCTCCCAGCCACACCACCAGAAACTCCTAACACCCAGTTCTTGGTCACAGAGAATCGTCACCTTATTTTTGACAGTGTGTTATAGTGTACAAAAAAGGCACTGAGCAACTGCTTTGCAAGACGGCTTTTAAAGCTTCCCTCAGAAGAATGTGGTTGACTTTTTAAAATCATGGATTAAAATAGGTTTTATAAAAAGCTCTGAAAATATTCATATATACCATATTTTTCTATACATGATTAAGATGGAATGTAATTCATAATTATTGGTTTATAAGATTCTATTCATAAACACATAGTAGCAACATGAGTTTTGATGAAACAATTTAGCCAGCCTTCCTACTGTACTGTAGCTTTTGGAATACGGAGTGATGGTTTCTGTCCCACATCCCGGAGACCTTTCCCAACTCTCACCAAGGCCCATGTGACCAACAGTAACAGTTTTCAAGTTTCCTTATAAATCAGTCATTCTTCCCTTGCTTCTGAGTCATATTTGGTAAGGCACATTATTAAATGCTAATGCACTTCTATAATCTCCTCTCAAGACTTGTTCTATCGTAGGTCTTTATTTCACCCGTTCCATTATTGCCACATTCCTGCTTCGGCCACAGTACTTGCAGACTTATGAGGCAGAGCACAGTACCTGCCTTGAGTAGGAATGAGATTTTGCAAAACTGACCAGAATAATGTTAAGAAGCTGCAGGGTAGGGGATGAGGGTCCTGGGCTGGCTGAGAACTGCTAAAGCCAGCTCTTATACTGCATAGAATGTGAGGGTGTTTGGAAGTGGCTGGCATTGTGGTAAGACTGGGCAGCACTTGACTGCATGCCCAGCTGTTTGTGTGCACGCACACACACATACACACACACACACACCCAACACCTCACACTTCTCAGTTGTGTTGGGTGGCTTTCAGTTATTGTTCTCTCTCTCTCTCTTCCCCCCCTCCCTCCCTCCTTACCTCCCTCCCTCTCTCTCCCCCTTTCCCTCTCTCTCCTTGTCTCTCACTGAACCTGGAGCTCACTAATTCAGCTCTAGGGATCTGCCTATCTCCACACTGCAGTACTGAGGTTACAATGTGAGGAAAACTCATAGCTCTGAGTGCCTCCAAAAAGAAGCTGGGGTGAGCATAAACTAGCAGCTTTACAGCACACCTAAAAGCTCTAAAACAAAAGGAAGCAAATTCACCAAAGATGAGTAGAAGGCAGGAAATAATCAAACTCAGGGCTGAAATCTACCAAGTGGAAACAAAAAGAACTATACAAAGAATCAATCAAACCAGGAGCTGGATCTTTGAGAAAATTAACAAGATAGATAAATCCCTACCCAGACTAACTAGAGGGCACAGGGACAGTATCCTAATTAACAAAATCAGAAATGAAAAAGGAGATATATCAACAGAATCTGAGGAAATACAAAAAATCATCAGATCCTATTACAAAAGCCTATACTCAACAAAACTGGAAAACCTGGATGAAATGGACAATTTTCTAGATAGATACCAGGTACCAAAGTTAAATCAGGATCAGATTAATGATCTAAACAGTCTCATATCCCCTAAAGAAATAGAAACAGTCATTAATAGTTAACCAAAAAAAGCCCAGGACCAGATGGGTTTAGGGCAGAGTTCTATCAGACCTTCAAAGAAGACCTAATTCCAATGCTCCTCAAACTATTCCACAAAATAGAAGCATAAGGTACTCTACCCAATTCATTCTATGAAGCCACAATTACTCTGATACCTAAACCACAGGAAGACCCAACAAAGATAGAGAACTTCAGACCAATTTCCCCTATGAATATCAATGCAAAAAATGCTCAATAAAATTCTCCAAGAACACATCAAAACGATCATCCATTATGGTCAATTAGGCTTCATCCCAGGGATGCAAGGTTGGTTTGAAAGACCCACAACGTGAGGACTCCCCCACATTCATACTCAGGAGAGGCGACACCCCAAATCACACAAGAAACGGTCTTGCTGCAAACTGCAAGAGGATTTTTATTCAAGAACGCTCTCGGGCCCATGGTCATACACCACGCAGGGGTAGAGGACCGTGGAGCCCCGAGTAGCTGAGTAAGGGGGTATTTAAAGGAAGAAACCACAACTCAAGGAGGTGGGGAGGGCGTTGTTGGAAAATACCAAAAATACCAGTTAAGAGTCACAAGGAAGTATAAAGTCACAAATGTCACAAGGAATACCTGGTAATTGTGAGGGTTATTTCTCAAGACAGTTTCTAAGAGCCCCTAACAATCTAAGAGCCCCTAACAATAGCACATTTGCATTGCAGGTTCCAGCAATGGTCAGGGTGGGTCAGGGTGACTTTCTTTGAATGAACACTCTTTGAACCCAGGAAGCGGGTGGGTGGAGGAAGGAATGTCGCTATCTGTTTTATGACCAGCACCTGGAGCACTAAGCCACAAAGACCACACTCCCAAGCCTGGGCCCAAAAGCCTCGAATTTTGCTTCTTCTTCAGGTTCAATATACGGAAATCCATCAATGTAATCCACTATATGAACAAACTCAAAGACAAAAACCACATGACCATCTCGTTAGATTCTGAGAAAGCATTCGACAAAGTCCAGCACCCCTTCATGATAAAAGTTTTGGAAACATCAGGAATTCAAGGCCCATACCTAAATATAATACAAGCAATATACAGCAAACCAGTAGCTAATGTCAAAGTAAATGGAGAGAAGCTGGAAGCAATCCCACTAAAATCAGGGACTAGACAAGGCTGCCTACTCTCTCCCTACCTATTCAATATAGTACTTGAAGTCCTAGCCAGAGCAATTAGACAACAAAAGGAGATCAAAGGAATACAAATTGGAAAGGAAGAAGTCAAAATATCACTATTTGCAGATGATAATGATAGTATATATAAGTAACCCCAAAAATTCCACCAGAGATCTCCTAAACCTGATAAACAACTTCAGCAAAGTAGCTGGATATAAAATTAACCGAATCACATCAGTGGTTTTTCTCTACACAGAGGATAAAGAGGCTGAGAAAGAAATCAGGGAAACAACACCCTTCACAATAGTCACAAATAATATAAAATACCTTGGTGTGACTCTGACTAAGGAAGTGAAAGATCTGTATAAGAACTTCAAGTCTCTGAAGAAAGAAATTAAAGAAGATCGCAGAAGATGGAAAGATCTCCCATGCTCATGGGGTGGCAGAATTAATATAGTAAAAATGGCTATCTTGCCGAAAGCAATCGACAAATTCAATGCAATCCCTATCAAAATTCCATCTCAATTCTTCACAGAGTTAGAAAGGGCAATTTGGGGCTGGTGAGATGGCTAAGCCGGTAAGAGGACTGACTGCACTTTCAAAGGTCCTGAGTTCAAATCCTAGCAACCACATGGTGGCTCCCAAACCACCCGGCTCACTGGAGGGAGCAGAGGTCCTAACTTCAACTCCCAACAACCAGATGAAGGATCATAACCATCTGTACAGCTACACTGTGTACTCATATGCATAAATAAATAAATAAATAAATCTTTTTTTTTTTTTTGGTTTTTCGAGACAAGGTTTCTCTGTGTAGCCCTGGCTGTCCTGGAGCTCACTCTGTAGACCAGGCTGGCCTCGAACTCAGAAATCCGCCTGTCTCTGCCTCCCGAGTGCTGGGATTAAAGGCGTGCGCCACCACACCCGGCTTTAAATCTTTTTTTTTTTTTTTTTTTTTTAAAAAAGAAAGGGCAATTTGCAAATTCATCTGGAATAATAAAAATCCTAGGACAGCAAAAACTATTCTCAACAATAAAAGAACCTCTGGTGCAATCACCATGCCAGACCTCAATCTGTACTACAGAGCAATTGTGATTAAAAACTGCAAGGTACTGGTACAGCGACAGACAGGTAGATCAATGGAATAGAACTGAAGACCTAGAAATGAACCCACACACCTATGGTCACTTGATCTTTGACAAAGGAACTAAAACCATCCAGTGGAAAGAAGACAGCATCTTCAACAAATGGTGCTGGGTCAACTGGCGGTTATCATGTAGAAATTGCAAATTGATGCATTCTTACCTCCTTGTACAAAGCTCAAGTCTAACTGGATCAAAGAACTCCACATAAAATCAGAGACACTGAAACTTATAGAGGAGAAAGTGGGGCTGGGGGTGTTAGCTTAGTGGTAGGACGCTTGCATCACATGTGAAGGTTCAAGCCCCAGGACCACAAAATAAGAAATGGTTACCTTTTACCCAGTAAGAAGAAACTGCTCTCTGCTGTAAAGGTCTCCCAAGCCCAGGGCTCTGGGTGCCCTTAGGGTGGCTTAGAGTTGCTACCCTAGCCATAGAGATTAGGTTCTGGCACTTTTTTTTTTTAACTCACCTGAAGCCAAGTTTCTGTTTTCACTTTTGTAGGCCTAAGGGGCAACTTGGTCTGCAGCTCTTGGACAAAATTCAAAACTGAGAACAACTGCTCACATTTTCTCTTGAAATTGTTCCTACCCTAGGAAGGGAGAGTTGCTCATTAGCCAACGATCTGACATAAACAAGAAACTTTTGCTCTTTGCTCCAGCGGATGCCTGCATCCAATCCATCTAGGCTTGTCTGCTGAAAAAAAATTTTTTTTTCCCCCAGATATGCTCTGAAGCAGTGTTTAATCCAGAAAAGGGATATATTGATATCTGGTCATCCAGCCCCTTGTCCTTTAAAGTAAAGCATTGATTTTTAGGCGCTTTAATTTCCCAGTGGGGCAAAGATGGAATTGAAAGAAATAAGCACTGGAGCGGCTCAGGGTGCAGGCAGGCTTAAAGCATTTCCATCTCTCTGCCACCAGGTAGGTGGTTTTAAAGTAGAAAATAAACCTCTAGGCTAGAACTGCCTTGGGGAATTTTTATTGCAAGGGTTAGAGCAGGAGGAGGCAAGAGAGGCAGGAGAGGAGGCTGGGCGAGCTGCAAGGGAGCCCTTAGGGGGTTTTCTCCATAGCTTTCACCTGAAGTCAGCTTAGCTTCCCATTTCAAAGGGGGCAGGTCATTTCCACAGGGTGCTCTCAGCCTCACTGCGGTTCAGTTTTCTTTCTTTTTCTTTTCTTTTTAATGAATGCTACAATTTAAGCAATAATCTGGAAGAACAAAACTTTTGATTGACAGGGAAATTGTAGCTCAGGGGAGTGTCCACTGAGCCCGGAAAGAATAGTATTGAGTCACAGAAGGAATGCCTATTGACAGATCTGGAGGCAATCACAGACTAATCATGAGTTCTGTTTAGTCAAGGAAGCCGGTGTGCCTTATTTCTTCTCCAGATTGAAAAGCACGTGTCTTGCGATGCCTCTGGCAGCAGAATCAATACCGTGAAATGGCCTTTCTCTCAGCCTTTGTGTTCTTTGCTTACTGCAGGCTGCAGTGGGCAGGATGCCTTGGGTGGTGCTGAGCCAGGGAACACGCTGAATAGTCTAGGGGAAGATGCTACAAGCAATGCACACTTTGGGTAGATAGAAAAGCCCAGATTTACTGTGATAGATTAGGGATTGATTATTCTATTATTATTATTTTTTTTTGAGACCCAGGCTGCCCTCAAATTTGTAGGTAGTCAAGCCCTCAGCACCTCCCAAGATCTGGGATTATAGGTGTTTATCACCACGTCTGGTTTATGTGTGCTGGGGATAGATCCAGGGGTTTGTGTAGCTAGGCAACCGCCAGCTCAGCTCCATCCCAGGCCTTTACTTTTGATTTTTAGTAATAACTAAACAAGAAGGAGAGCAGAGAGAGGTCAGTTATTCTACATAGCCCACTTCACAGCTGAAGGAACCGAGAAAATGGTGAACCTGTGCCCTGGGTCTCTGGCATCTGCTTTCATATGGGGCCAGTTTTCTGTTTACTATTAAAAATTGTTACCTCTTGCCTACATTTACAGTACACATCTTAGCAGATGGTTGTGGTGCACACCTTTAATCCCAGCACTCAGGAAGACAGAGGCAGGCGGATCTCTTGAGTTTGAGGCCAACCTCATTGAATCAGCAATTTCCAGGACAGCCGGGACTATGCAAAGAAACCCTGCCTCAAACAAACAAACAAACAAATAAACAAACAAACAAACATCCTATTTCAAGAACAAACAAAACAACCAATAATTTATATATATATATATATATATATATATATATATATATACTTTTAAATTATTTGATCCCTTTATTTGTTCTTTCTCCAATGTTCATCATTTATGTAAACCCAAATATTTTCTTCCCAAGTTAAAATGCTTATAGTTTATTTGAGGTGCCAAGAACATGGTTCTGATAGATCACTTTGAGATTCTAGTGTTTTGATTGAGAATTTCAAACATGAATATTGTATGTTTGGCCAAGTCTGCCTGCTCTCATTCATTCCCTCCAGTTCCTTCCCAATCCCCACCTTCACTACTTCCTCCCAACTTCCTGTTTTCTCTCCTCTTCCTTCTCCTTCTCCTTCACTCCTCAAACCCGTGGAATCTGCGTAGTTCTACCATACGTGCGTGAGTGTGTTGCCATATATGGTCATATACTAGCCCCTCAGGGGCCACTTCTCTACAGAAAACTGTCTCTCTCCCAGAGGCCTTTTTCCAGCAGCTCTCTAATTGGCAAAAGCTCTCCCACTAGGTGGAGAACTTCCGACTTCTACACTGTGATGTTTCTCTGGCTTGATCTCGTGCAGGTCTTTTGCCTGCTGTCACAGTAACTGAGAGGTCATGTGTGCAACTTCCCTATTGTATCCAGAAAATAATGTGTCACTGTAACTTACTGACTACAGCTCTGTGATGGTTTGTGTATGCTTGGCCCACGGAGTGGCACTATTAGAGGTGTGGCCTTGATGTAGTAGGTGTGTCACTGTGAGCATGGGCTTAAGACCCTCATCCTAGCTGCCTAGAAGTGAGTCTTCCACTAACAGCCTTCAGATGAAGATGTAGAACTCTCAGCTCTGCCTGCATCATGCCTGCCTGGATGCTGCCTTGCTCCTACCTTGATGATAATGGACTGAACCTCTGGACCTGTAAGCCAGCCTCAATTAAATGTTGTCCTTTATAAGACTTGCCTTGGTCATGGTGTCTGTTCACAGCAGTAAAATCCTAGCTGATACAAGCTCTTACACTCTTTCTGGCCCCTCTTCCTCAGTGATCCCTGAGCCTTGGGAGGACAGAATGTGATATAATTGTCCCATTTAGGACTTGAGCACTCCTTAACTCCCTGTTCTCTGCATGTTGGTCAGTTGTAGGTCTCTGTGTGAATTGCTGTCTACTGCAAGAGGAAGCTTCTCTGATGAGGACTGAAGGATGTAGTTATCTCTAGGTAGAAATAAATATAAGTGCTTAGGAGTAAGTTAACTCCTATGTCCCTTTAACAGAATAGGAGAAATGTGTTCTCCTGTGGCATCTCTGAATTACCTGGCCTCAGTTCCCTGGCCTTGTTAATGAAGCCAGACACAAGTTCTGTCTTGTGCAGAAGTCCATGACTCCAGTCTGAAAATAGCTTTTTACTCCTATAACATTTGTGCCACTGTTGTTCCAGGGGGCAACAGCAAGCGTGTGTGTGTGTGTGTGTGTGTGTGTGTGTGTGTATGTGTGTACGCGTGCATCCGTGTGATGTGTTTGTTGGCTGGCTGTGTTTTATGGAGTCTTCCATCTCTTCTGCCTCTCTTTACATGGGTTCTGAGTATCTCAGGGTCACCTGGCTCTGGGCCCTGAGCCATCTCAGCAGGCCCCATTCAAACCCTTACTTACTTCATTTCCATTTTAAAGTTTCTGGGAGCCAGGCTCACTGACAATGAATCTCTTCAGTGTTTGTTTGCCAGAGAAAGTTGTGTGTTTTACATTTTAAAAAAGGATCTAGAGTTATTTTTGTTGAGTATAGTATTATTCTAGATCTTTCTTCTTTTGTGACTTTAAGTGTTTTATTTTACTTCTGTTGAGTCTTGTTTAATGCATCTGATGAAAAGACCCCTATCACTCTCACCTCTCTGAAGTCAGATTTCAATCTTCTTTAAGGCCTTTCTCTTTGTAGGTTATCATAGATAATAGCTCAGAGATGATACGCCTGGTATATTCTCTTCTTTTGATTTTATGTTTGCTACATAGCTTTCGTTTTATGGCATTGCCATTGAATTACCCATCTTGATGGTCTGCCAACATTGCAGCTACATCTTGAGTGTGTTCTATTTTTTGGCAACTGAACTCTTAACATTCTAAGGTTTACTTCAGATTTTCAGTTAGTAATCTGACTTTGTATGATAGCTGTCTGGTTCATTCCTTGCTTAATCTATGAGTGTTCTTTTGTTCTTAGAGTATTCTTAAATTATACCCAGTAATTTTTATTTTGTTTTACTTATTTGTTTTGTTTTTATTTGTTTGTTGGATTAGGTTTGTTTGTTTGTTGCTATTTTAATGTTTTCCCCTTTGTAAATGAAACTTGTCCTTTGGCAGTTTCACACATGTACGTAATGCATAGTGACCATTGTTACCCCCACATCTCTTCCATCTATTACTTCTGTCTATCTCTTTCCATCTATTATTTCTGTCTACCTCCTTCCATCTACTATTTCTGTCTGCCTCCTCTCCTCCCTACAATCTTTGTCACATGTATATCTATTTATTTTATTTGTGACTCGCTGAGTTTAACCAAGGGCATAGGCTTGGAGGAAGTCTCTTCCTTTCTTTCTTTCTTTCTTTCTTTCTTTCTTTCTTTCTTTCTTTCTTTCTTTCTTTGTTTATAGAATCGTTGCTGTGTATCTCAAGCTGGCTTGGCCTCTGTTCATGTCCTTTTCCCCCAGCCTCTTGACTTCTCTCCTTAAACAAAGGAAGCTTGGGGATTTTATTTAGGGAGTTTAAACATATTTATATGTGAAAATACATGTAAGAGTGGGCATATCTTTGAGCATGTTCAGTTTAAGGTCATAGGTCACACGTTCAAAATGGAAAAGGGAGCTAAAGAGGTGGCTCAGCAGTTAAAAATACTGGCAGCTTTCTAAAAATAAAATTTATTTATGTATTTATTTATTTTTAATTTAATTTTATTTGTAATTCATTTTTTACACTCCATAGTCCATTCCCTGCCCATCCCCATCCACCCTCCGACTGCTCCACATCCCACAACTCCTCCCCATCCTACCCCCGCCTCCACGTGGATGCCCCCACCCCTCACCCCACCTGACCTCTAAACTCCCAGGGCCCTCCAGTCTCTTGAGGGTTAGGTGCATCATCTCTGAATGAACGAAGACCTGGAAGTCCTCTACTGTATGTGTGGTAGGGGCCTCATATAAGCAGGTGTATGCTATCTGTTTGGTGGTCCAGTGTTTGAGAGATCTCGGGGGTCCAGATTAATTGAGACTGCTAGTCCTCCTACAGGATCACCCTTCTCCTCAGCTTCTTTCTGCCTTCCCTAATTTAAAAACAGGGGTCAGCTGCTTCTGTCCATTGGTTGGGTGTAAATATCTGCATCTGACTCTTTCAGCTGTTGTTGGGTCTTTTGGAGGACAGTCATGATAGGTCCCTTTTTGTGAGTGCTCCATAGCCTCAGTAATAGTGTCAAGCCTTGGGGCCTCCCCTTGAGCTGGATCCTGCTTTGGGCCTATAGCTGGACCTTGTTTTCCCCAGGCTCCTCTCCATTTCCATCCCTGTAACTCTTTCAGACAGGAACAATTATGGGTCAGAGATGTGACTGTGGGATGTCAACCACATTTCTTGGTTGATACCCTGTCTTCCTGCTGGAGGTGGGCTCTATAAGTTCCCTCTCCCTACTGTTGGGAATTTCATGTAAGGTCCCTCCCTTTGAGTCCTGAGAGTCTTTCACCTCCCAGGTCTCTGGTGCATTCTGGAGGGTCCCCCCAACCTCCTATTTCCTGAAGTTGCCTGTTCTTTCTGCTGGCCCTCAGGGCTTCAGTCCTTTTTCCTCACCCAATATCAGATCAGGTTGCCCTCTGCCCCCATTCCCCCACCCCCGTCCACTTTCCCTCCCAGGTCCCTCCCTCCCCACTTGTGATTGCTTTCTTCTCTTTTCCAAGTGGGACTGAGGCATCCTCACTTGGGCACTTCAGCTTGTTGACCTTTTTGACTTCTGTGGACTGTATTGTGGGTATTCTGTACTTTTTTTTTTTTTTGACTAATATCCACTTATTAGTGAGTACATACCATGCATGTCTGTTTGGGTCTAAGTTACCTCACTCAGGATGATATTTTCTAGTTCCATTCATTTGCCTGCAAAACTCAGGATGTCCTCGTTCTTAATTGCCAAGTACTATTCCATTGTGTAAATGAACCACTTTTTCTGTATCCATTCTTCTGTCATGGGGCATCTAGGTTATTTCCAGCTTCTGGCTATCACAAATAGGGCTGCTAGGAACATAGTGGAACACGTGCCCATGTGGCATGGTGGGGCATCTTTTGGGTGTATTCCCAAGAGTGGTATAGCTGGGTCTTCAGATAGATCTATTTCCAATTTTCTGAGGCACCTCCAGATTGATTTCCAGAGTGGTTGTACCAGTTTGCAATTCCACCAGCAGTGGAGGAATGTTCCTCTTTCTCTATATTTTCTCCAACATGTGTTGTCACCTGAGGTTTTGATCTTAGCCATTCTGATTGGTGTAAGGTGAAATCTCAGGGTCATTTTGATTTGCATTTCTCTGATCCACTTTAAAATTTTTTTTAATTAGGTATTTTCCTCATTAACATTTCCAATGCTATCCCAAAAGTCCCCCATACCCTCCCCCCCACTCCCCTACCCAGCCACTCCCACTTCTTGGCCCTGGCGTTCTCCTGTACTGAAGCATCTAAAGTTTTCAAGACCAATGGGCCTCTCTTTCCAATGATGGCTGACTAGGCCATCTTCTGATACATATGCAGCTAGAGACACGAGCTCTGGGGAGTACTGGTTAGTTTATATTGTTGTTCCACCTATAGGGTTGCAGACCCCTTTAGCTCCTTGGGTACTTTCTCTAGCTCCTCCATTGGGGGCCCTGTGATCCATCCAATGGCTGACTGTGAGCATCCACTTCTGTGTTTGCTAGGCCCAGGCATAGCCTCACAAGAGACAGCTATATCTGATCCACTTTTAAGAGGATCTAGGTTCTGTTCCCAGTACCCACAGGTTGGCAAACCACCACCTGTAACTCCAGTAGCAGGGGATCTGATACCCTCTTCTGGCCTCTATAAGTACTGCATGCCCATGCTGCACAGACATGCATGCAGGCAGAACACAAATATTTAGTAAAACAAAGAAAAAGGGGAGGGAGGATGAGAGAAGTTGGGGAGGAGACAGACAGAGACAGACTCAGAGAGAGAACCATGTGGGTACTAGGAATAGAAATGAATGCTTGTCTTGACAGCATATATACTAAAATTGGAACAATGTAGAGAAATTAACATGACCCCCTGTGGAAGGATGACACGCAAATCTGTGAAGCATTCTATATATTTTAAAAAGGAAAAATAATGCAAATCTGAACATGCTTAGCTCAAGGTCAAAAGGGGAAGCTGTTGGGCAGGAAGCCTCCGTATATGCTAGGTTCAGCATTACAGTGATTCAGGTTTACTTTGGTTGCCTACAGTGTTATGTAGCACAATGGTCCACCCATGTTAGGGAGCTAGTTAACTATCAGCAGGATGAGAAGACATTCGTCTGGAGCCTTCCCTTAAATCAGCAGCTCATCAGACCATGAACAGAGGCAGCAGGACCCTAATTATTGCTCAGAGGAACATGAGTCCCAGCTCTGGCTCTTGGAAAAGACAAGATATGAATTGATAACTACCAAACCTGGTGCCAGGACTGCAAGTCCTTGTGGAATTAATGTAGAGGAGGGGGTTTTCTAATATAGAATGAAAATAGACCTTTTCCCTTCTGCAAGAGTCAATCCACATGGGCCCATCAATGACCAGAACAGGAATAAGTCTCTCAGGAAAGCTATCTGTCCTGGAAGCTAAAGAAATAGTATAATGTCTGCCTAAAATGTAAATCAGGCTAAAGGCTATTGCCCACTCTCTCTGAGAGAGTTTCAGGTAACTCTATAATAAATTCTATCCACTTTCCCCCCTGTTCTCTGTGTTTCATTAGAACGTATTCTATAATGACTGCGGGAACCTAGGGACTAAGAAGAGGCAGAAAGACCTCATTGCTAAGGGTTATTTGGTGATCTTGACTCTCCCTTCAGAAATTCTCCAAAGAATTTTAGCTGCAAGGTTAAGAACAACTCTAAAGGTACAATCAACTGTCTCTTTAAGGGGTGGCAACATTTTCCCACTTGAGTGGAGGAGCTGTCTTCTATTGTCTCACATATTAGGTAATGGTTATACTGGATATGGGAACTGAGATATGTTTGTGGGAACAAGACTGAGGATGGGGTGGTGTGTGTGTGTGTGTGTGTGTGTGTGTGAAGAGAGAGAGAGAGAGAGAGAGAGAGAGAGAGAGAGAGAGAGAGAGAGAGAGAGAGAGAGAGCAGCATGTGAGGAATCCCAGGAATCATACTGCAGAGACCAGCATCATGGTGCAGATCTGAGTTTATTGCACAGCATATAAGCTTATATACAATATACCGTGTTTGAGCCGATCCCAAGCCCCTAAATTCTCAGCCAATCATATCTCACCACACTGTTACTGTGCCGCAATGAAAGCCCCGTCTAATGCAGTGCCTCAGAAGCGGGAGTGGGTTGTATCATCCCATTAAGACTTCCATGAAGACGGGAAAAGCAACCGCTGCTCTGGCCTCAGTGCCGTTTTGCTGTTTCACCGGTGTGCTGGAAGTCATCTTCGATCTAATGCCATGTTCGAGGAGTCGCAGGAGCCTGTGGCGCCTCACTCTCCGTCCCACTCTTTCCTTCACTGGGTTGACCTCCACATCCCCCATACATGTTAGCACATAGTATGAGGACTTGTGTTAATCTGGCTTGATGAATTAATTGAGCTGTATTTATTATTTGTCACAGCTAGGGCCAGAGGGTTTGGATTCCTTCCATGTTCTAGTTTGGTTTCCCCTCTTGACTGTGGACTTCCTTAAGTCACCTCCGCGGGGAGATCCTGTTTCCTGCAGTCCTTTCCGCTATGGAACCCTATTGGTGTGGTGGCAAAGCCTAAGGAATGAATGCAGGTCTCACTAATTTCATGATTAAATCTCAAGATTCTTAGAAGACTGAGTCTATGGCCTGTGTTCTTCATCTGTGTTCTTCTTGGCCAACTTTTCTGCCCCCCGCAACATGAGAGAAGAGGGAAGAAGGGGCTGGCATGAGGTGGGCTTAATGCTACCCCAAAGCCTAGGAAAGCCACTTGAGAAAGTTATGGGCACATTTCAAGCAGAGCACTCTATGTTCTCACTGACATAGCTGGAAAGACTTCCTCCTAATGCTTACCATAAAAAATTACTAGGGTTCCCAAGGTGAGGCTGCCAAAGCAAGAGGCTTGCTTAAGACCAAGATTGTGGTCCTCACAGTGACCTAGAGGACTAGGGTTCCAGCATTCTGCTCCTTGTAAGTAGATTTTGGTTGTGACCCTGAACCTGCCTTTCTCTTCATTGCAAGGAGACAGTCTACTTAGCAAACTCTGTTATGGGGCTCAGTCCCTGCATCTCATTTGCCTTTTACCCTTTTCTGGGTGGGGTAAGAAGTATGACTTTGGAGCTCCTAGCCTATTTTGGAACTGAAGCAAGTATCTCTGTGTGGCCTTCCATCATATTAATAACCTAACATGAATATTAATATAGGAAAATAATTCAAAACTGTCAGCTTCTCACATACTTTGGAAATAGTGTAATAGAGGAAAACATCCAAGACTGTTTGCTTTGTAGCAGGATTTTCTCTTGTAATAAAAGATACTGGGCTAGTGGTAAGTGGTTTGTGAATATAACGAGTGCTGTGGAAGAAAATACAAGTTGCCTCAAGGTTCTGTACGTGGAGACAGCCAGCGAGTGTTGTACTGTATTTCTTTCATTTTTCTTCACCATGTGTTAAGCATGAGCTTGACTCATATTAGTGCCTGTTATTAATGCACGGTTCTTTCATTAATTGAATGTTACAATTAACTGTTCCCTGAGCCTCTTAAGTATGCTTCAGAAATGTTTATCATCCACATAAAAAATTAATCACAAGGATGTGTCATATTTATTAATTATCTATTTGGATATTTCACCATAATAACTAACCTATTCATGTGTTTTTGTATTCATATGTACTGGGTGGTTTTGTGTGTCAAGTTGACACAACCTGGAGTTATCACAGACAAAGGAGGCTCCCATGAGGAAATACCCCCATGAGATCCAGCTGTAATGCATTTTCTCAATTAGTGATCAAACGGGGAAGGCTCATTGTGGGTGGTGCCATCCCTGGATTGTTAGTCCTGGGTTCTATAAGAAAGCAAGATGAGCAAGCCAGGGGAAGCAAGCCAGTAAGTAGCACCTCTCCATGGCCTCTGCATCAGCTCCTGCTTCCTGACCTGTTTGAGTTACAGTCCTGAATGCCTTTGGTGATGAGCAGCAATGTGCAAAGTGTAAGCTGAATAAACCGTTTCCTCCCCAACTTGCTTCTTGGTCATGATGTTTTATGCAGGAATAGACACCCAGACTAAGATATCATATATTTTGTATATACAAAGTTCAGTCATTCGAGTTATCAGAAACAGAATTATTAGGTAAAAGGTTGTTAATGCTAAGAATATATTAGTATTCTTATGATTTTGATACAGATCAACTACTTAGTTTGAGTAATATAACTTTTTTATAGATACCCAAGTTTGTTTCAAGATAGCAAACCTCCTGCCTTAAGCCCCCCAATTTCTGGAATTATAGCAAGAATGAGCATGCCCTGTGTTGTTGACAGGGAGGAAATTAAAGAGCTTAGACTCAGGGATTTCTACTTTTTCTTTCCTCTTCTCTATTCTTCCTCTTAAGTAAAGGAAAGGGGGTGGAAGAGAAAAGGAGAATATAATAATATCATAGAAACTAGAGGAATAGACAAATAGGGATAGGTTAACAAATTACTCTTAAACAAAACATTGTCTAGCCATATCTTACATTGGTAAAAATCTTTATAATTAATACAAATTGAAGTTATAATTTTACATTGGTACAGAATTTATAGATTGATGCAGATTTAAGGTTTTCATTGGTGTGAATTTCTTATATTTATACAAAATTTGAAATTAATATTGTTTCTCTTTGATAGGCATTGTGCCTATGCAACTCATCTGAGAACACAAGCTTAAGACCCAGCCCTTCTGTAACTGCCTTTACAAACTGTTCAGGATGATTAAGTAACACAAGTTAAGGGCTAGATAGTAAAATCATGGGTATATTAGATTCTGATTTAATTATAATAAAGTGTTTTTAATTTACTCAAATAGACATTACTAGAAATAGTTAAGGTTTGACAGTTCAGATTTACTTTACATAGCTAGCTAGTCTTCACAAGCATCAGAAGTCCACAGAAGACAACATTTTAGGCCCTTTTCTCATTAAAGATCATTTGACTAGAGACATGTCTGCTCATGACAGTACCCCATTCTTGTTTCAATGAAGAAATTGAACATCAATGGAGTTGCTCCAGTTGTGACAAGAGAGCCACTGGGCAAGAATTGCCTTAATTCATCTACAGACAAAAATGCTGTCCTGGAAAAGGACAGACTATACAAAATACCTGACTGATAGCTCTGCCAATACAGGGTAAATAGTCCTTCAAAAGTCTGCTTTACAAAACTCTGTCAGATGATCTTGGGCCAGAAGGCTAATGATGATCCAGCTTTTTGAGGAATGAGGAATTGTCTGGGTCAGCCATCTCTACAAATTGTTTTAGGAGCTATGTTTTGTGCTTCCTATATTTTCAGGTAATATTTAAGTTGTTCTTGGATTCTGATGGGGTTGAAGACTAGTTAGAGTCTCATAGTCAACTCAAGCTGTTTAGCACTGGGAGAGATGATAAAGATTTGAGAGGATGGTTTTTAGATGGTAATACAAGCTGAAACCAGAACATAAATCAGGTATGGGATTGTAAGCTCTTTAAGTTAGGATAGATGGTAGAGTGCTTTATCTACATTGACAAATATGATCGACTGGGTGTTAAGTGTATCTTATACTTTATAATTTACATAATTGTAATGGTTGTGCTCAATTTATATCTAAGAGAAAAGAGCCTTTTAATTGGACAAAAAGGGGAAAATGTTGTGGGTTTCCCTGGTGCTGTTAGTATTCTGATGTTAGTTCTGCTTCCCCAAGAAGGGCTGCCCTGAGGAGGTGTGGATCACTTACTCAGGTGATTTCATGTGTACCTTCTCCCCATTCTAACAGGTCAAATAAAGACTCGAGCCTGTGATTGGGCAGTGGAAGGGAAAGGTGGGGCTGGGCGTTTGGACAGTAGGGGACAACAGAGGAGAACAGAGAAAGAAGAGGTGGAAGGAAGATGGAGCAGAAACACATGGCCTGAAAAAGCCACAAGTAGCAAGGGATCTCATGACAGGGGAATAGATTAGTATAGTGGTGGATCTGCCCAAGTTTATACATATAATAACTGTACAGCTTATAAATATAATAACTGAGTTGTGTGTTTTTGCAATGGGCTTTTTGGGGTTGGAAGTTTCCTACAACAACCCTGGTAGGTTTTTCTTGATGGAGGTAGCTTAGTTACTATGGAAACCAGGTGTGGCCCAGGATTCTTCTCCTCTCAGCCTCAATTTCCACGGTGGTTGGACCCCCACCCTTGCCTTTCATCTGGCACAGATTATTTTGTGGCATTTGTGTATTAGTATGCTGAAATTCTTATCTCCATGGAGAGGGTAAGAGGAGTTGGAGCTGGTGAGAGATGATTTGATCACAGGAGCAGGGTTTTTACACATGAAATCGGTGCCTCACTGAGAGACCCTGAGAACTACCATGCTCCTTCTACCCATGTGGTTATCAATAGATGCGACCTGTGAGGAAGGAACAGCAGACCACTGAATCTGCGGAGGCCTACTGTTAGGCTTCCCGGCCTCCTGAAGTCTAAGAAGAGTCTGTTAGAAGCCACCTAGATTCTAGGGGTCTCCTAGATGATGGTATTTTTACTTTGGGAGCTGAAAGGACTAGGATGTGGCATGAGTCTACTTACCCTCAGCTCACTGAATTTAACATTCTCCCCCTGTATCGGCATCTCGTTGACAAAATGGGGATCATAAGCTTCTTTTGCAAGTGATTCTAAGCATTAAAACCTCATTCATTCAACCTTCACTAAGCCATGTTTTGTGTTTCTGAGCGCCTGTGCATGACAGGCCCTATGGCTGAGTGCTAGGATACAAGGAGAGACAAAGGCAGGGAAATCTGCTTTGCTTTGAACTTGGTGTGTTGGCAAGGACACTCATCAAGCCTGCCAAGACATGTAGAGTGGAATGGTGACCTGACCTCTGAGAGATGCTGCAGGCACATCGACCTCACGGAGGCAGAGCTGACAGGTTGATGTGTGGGCGTGATTAGTGGGGGAAAGCCGTGAAAGGGTCACAGAAGGCTAAAGGTTTAGACAGAATGAGCACGTTAGATCCAGCCAGATCAGCACCGGGGTAGCTAGAGCGCAGGGTCGGCTGACACCCGCCAGCTACCCACAACCCCCGCCACAGGATTTTGAGACTGCTGGTGAGTGGAACACAGCTTCTGCTCCAGTCCAATCACGCGGGACCTGAGACTGCTTTGGTTGGGGAGGGAGAAATCCGGCCTACATAGGGCCACAAGCCTCTTCCGGTTAGAAAAGCACCAGGGTAGCGAGGGCGCAGGGTCGGCTGACACTCGCCAGCTACCCACAACACCCGCCACAGGATCTTAAGACTTCTGGAGAGTGGAACACAGCTTCTGCTCCAATCCAATTGCGCACGGGACCTGAGACTGCATTAGTTAGGGAAGCAGAAAACCGGCCTGAGTAGGACCACAGGCCTCTTCCGGCTGGACCAGCACCGGGGTACTGCCAGCTACCCACGACCCCCGCCACAGGATTTTGAGACTGCTGGTGAGTGGAACACAGCTTCTGCTCCAATCTTTAAACAGTGACAACGACAACAACTAACCCCAGAGATTACCAGATGGCGAAAGGTAAACGTAATAATCTTACTAACAGAAACCAAGATCACTCACCATCATCAGAACCCAGCACTCCCACTTCGCCCAGTCCAGGGCACCCCAACACACCGGAAAAGCTAGACACGGATCTAAAAGCATATCTCCTGATGATGGTAGAGGACTTCAAGAAGGACTTTAATAACACACTTAAAGAAATACAAAGGAACACTGGTAAACAGGTAGAAGACATTAAAGAGGAAGCACAAAAATCCCTTAAAGAATTGCAGGAGAACACTGCTAAAGAGTTACAAATCCTTAAAGAAAAACAGGATAACCTAATCAAACAGGTAGAAGTCCTTAATGAAAAAACAGGAAAACACATCCAAACAGATGATGGAAATGAACAAAACCATACTAGACCTAAAAAGGGAAGTAGACACAATAAAGAAAACCCAAAATGAGGCAACACTGGAGATAGAAACCCTAGGAAAGAAATCTGGAACCATAGATACCAGCATCAGCAACAGAATACAAGAGATGGAAGAGAGAATCTCAGGTGCAGAAGATTCCATAATAATCAGAACAACAAATGCTCTAAATAAAGATAGAATACTAAAAGCAGTAAGAGAAAAAGGCCAAGTAACATATAAAGGCAAGCCTATCAGAATTACACCAGATTTTTCACCAGAGACTATGAAAGCCAGAAGATCCTGGACGGATGTTATACAGACACTGAAAGAACACAAATTCCAGCCCAGGCTACTATACCCAGCCAAACTCTCAATTAACATAGATGGAGAAACCAAAGTATTCCACGACAAAACCAAATTCACACATTATCTCTCCACGAATCCAGCCCTTCAAAGGATAATAACAGAAAAAAACCAATACAAGGACAGGAACCACACCCTAGAAACAACAAGAAGGTAATCCCTCAACAAACCTAAAAGAAGACAGCCACAAGAACAGAATGCCAACTTTAACAACAAAAATAACAGGAAACAACAATTACTTTTCCTTAATATCTCTTAATATCAATGGACTCAACTCCCCGATAAAAAGACATAGACTAACAAACTGGCTACACAAACAAGACCCAACATTTTTGCTGCTTACAGGAAACTCATCTCAGAGAAAAAGATAGACACTACCTCAGAATGAAAGGCTGGAAAACAATTTTCCAAGCAAATGATATGAAGAAACAAGCTGGAGTAGCCATTCTAATATCTGATAAGATTGACTTCCAACCCAAAGTCATTAAAAAAGACAGGGAGGGACACTTCATACTCATCAAAGGTAAAATCCTCCAAGAGGAACTATCAATCCTGAATATCTATGCTCCAAATACAAAGGCAGCCACATTCATTAAAGAAACTTTAGTAAATCTCAAAGCACACATTGCACCTCATACAATAATAGTGGGAGACTTCAACACACCACTTTCACCAATGGACAGATCATGGAAACAGAAACTAAACAGGGACACAGAGAAACTAAGAGAAATTATGAATCAAATGGATCTGGCAGATATCTACAGAACATTCTATCCTAAAACAAAAGGATATACCTTCTTCTCAGCACCTCATGGTACCTTCTCCAAAATTGACCACATAATTGGTCACAAAACAGGCCTCAACAGATACAAAAATATTGAAATTGTCCCATGCATCCTATCAGATCACCATGGACTAAGGCTGATCTTCAATAACAAAATAAATAATAGAAAGCCAACCTTCACGTGGAAACTGAACAACACTCTTCTCAATGATACCTTGGTCAAGGAAGGAATAAAGAAAGAAATTAAGGACTTTTTAGAGTTCAATGAAAATGAAGCCACAACATACCCAAACTTATGGGACGCAATGAAAGCATTTCTAAGAGGAAAACTCATAGCTCTGAGTGCCTCCAAAAGGAAACTAGAGAGAGCACACATTAGCAGCTTGACAACATACCTAAAAGCACTAGAACAAAAGGAAGCAAATTCACCCAAGAGGAGTAGACGGCAGGAAATAATCAAACTCAGGGGCGAAATCAACCAAGTGGAAAACTATTCAAAGAATCAACCAATCAAGGAGCTGGTTCTTTGAGAAAATCAACAAGATAGATAAACCCTTAGCCAGACTCACTAGAGGGCACAGGGAAAGCATCCTAATTAACAAAATCAGAAATGAAAAAGGAGACATAACAACAGATCCTGAAGACATCCAAAACACCATCAGATCCTTCTACCAAAGGCTATACTCAACAAAACTGGAGAACCTGGATGAAATGGAGAAGTTCCTAGACAGATACCAGGTACCAAAGTTGAATCAAGATCAGGTTAATGATCTAAACAGCCCTATATCCCCCAAAGAAATAGAAGCAGTCATTAATAGTCTCCCAACTAAAAAAAGCCCAGGACCAGATGGGTTTAGTGCAGAGTTCTATCAGACCTTCAAAGAAGATCTAATCCCAGTTCTTCACAAACTATTCCACAAAATAGAAACAGAAGGTACTCTACCCAACTCATTCTATGAAGCCACAATTACTCTGATATCTAAACCACAAAAAGACCCAACAAAGATAGAAAACTTCAGACCAATATCCCTTATGAATATTGATGCAAAAATCCTCAATAAAGTTCTTGCTAACCGAATCCAAGAACACATCAAAACAATCATCCATCCTGACCAAGTAGGTTTCATCCCAGGGATGCAGGGATGGTTCAATATACGAAAATCCATCAACGTAATCCAGTATATAAACAAACTCAAAGACAAAAACCACATGGTCATCTCGTTAGATGCGGAAAAAGCATTTGACAAGATCCAACACCCATTCATGATAAAAGTCTTGGAAAGATCAGGAATTCAAGGCCCATACCTAAACATGATAAAAGCAATCTACAGCAAACCAGTAGCCAACATCAAAGTAAATGGTGAGAAGCTTGAAGCAATCCCTCTAAAATCAGGGACTAGACAAGGCTGTCCACTTTCTCCATACCTATTCAACATTGTACTTGAAGTCCTAGCCAGAGCAATTTGACAACAAAAGGAGATCAAAGGGATACAAATTGGAAAAGATGAAGTCAAAATATCACTCTTTGCAGATGATATGATAGTATATATAAGTGACCCTAAAAATTCCACCAGAGAACTCCTAAGCCTGATAAACAGCTTCGGTGAAGTAGCTGGATATAAAATTAACTCAAACAAATCAATGGCCTTTCTCTACACAAAGAATAAACAGGCTGAGAAAGAAATTAGGGAAACAACACCCTTCTCAATAGTCACAAATAATATAAAATATCTTGGCGTGACTCTAACTAAGGAAGTGAAAGATCTGTATAATAAAAACTTCAAGTCTGTGAAGAAAGAAATTATAGAAGATCTCAGAAGATGGAAAGATCTCCCATGCTCATGGATTGGCAGGATCAACATTGTAAAAATGGCTATCTTGCCAAAAGCAATCTACAGATTCAATGCAATCCCCATCAAAATTCCAAATCAATTCTTCAACGAATTAGAAAATGCAATCTGCAAATTCATCTGGAATAACAAAAAACCTAAGATAGCAAAAAGTCTTCTCAAGGATAAAAGAACCTTTGGTGGAATCACCATGCCGGACCTAAAGCTCTACTACAGAGCAATTGTGATAAAAACTGCATGGTACTGGTATAGTGACAGACAAATAGACCAATGGAATAGAATTGAAGACCCAGAAATGAACCCACACACCTACGGTCACTTGATCTTCGACAAGGGAGCTAAAAACATCCAGTGGAAGAAAGACAGCATCTTCAACAAATGGTGCTGGCACAACTGGTTGTTAACATGTAGAAGAATGCGAATTGATCCATTCCTATCTCCTTGTACTAAGGTCAAGTCTAAGTGGGTCAAGGAACTTCACATAAAACCAGAGACACTGAAACTTATAGAGGAGAAAGTGGGGAAAAGCCTTGAAGATATGGGCACAGGGGAAAAATTCCTGAATAGAACAGTAATGGCTTGTGCTGTAAGATCGAGAATTGACAAGTGGGACCTCATGAAACTACAAAGCTTCTGCAAGGCTAAAGACACCATCAATAAGACAAAAAAACCACCAACAGATTGTGAAAGGATCTTCACCTATCCTAAATCAGATAAGGGACTAATATCCAATATATATAAAGAACTCAAGAAGGTGGACTCCAGAAAGTCAAATAACCCCATTAAAAAATGGGGCTCAGAACTGAACAAAGAATTCTCACCTGAGGAATACCGAATGGCAGAGAAACACCTGAAAAAATGTTCAACATCCTTAATCATCAGGGAAGTGCAAATCAAAACAACCCTGAGATTCCACCTCACACCAGTCAGAATGGCTAAGATCAAAAATTCAGGTGACAGCAGATGCTGGCGAGGATGTGGAGAAAGAGGAACACTCCTCCATTGTTGGTGGGATTGCAAGCTTGTACAACCACTCTGGAAATCAGTCTGGCGGATCCTCAGAAAATTGGACATAGTACTACCGGAGGATCCAGCAATACCTCTCCTGGGCATATATCCAGAAGATGTCCCAACCGGTAAAAAGGACACATGCTCCACTATGTTCATAGCAGCCCTATTTATAATAGCCAGAAGCTGGAAAGAACCCAGATGTCCCTCAACAGAGGAATGGATACAGAAATTATGGTACATTTACACAATGGAGTACTACTCAGCTATTAAAAAGAATGAATTTATGAAATTCCTAGCCAAATGGATGGACCTGGAGGGCATCATCTTGAGTGAAGTAACACAATCACAAAAGAACTCACACAATATGTATTCACTGATAAGTGGATATTAGCCCAAAACTTAGGATACCCAAGATATAAGATACAATTTGCTAAACGCATGAAACTCAAGAAGAATGAAGACCAAAGTGTGGACACTGTGCCCCTTCTTAGAATTGGGAACAAAACACCCAGGGAAGGAGTTACAAAGACAAAGTTCGTAGCTGTGATGAAAGGATGGACCATTTAGAGACTGCCGTATCCAGGGATCCATCCCATAATCAGCTTCTAAACGCTGACACCATTGCATACACTAGCAAGATTTTGCTGAAAGGACCCAAATATAGCTGTCTCTTGTGAGACGATGCCGGGGCCTAGCAAACACAGGAGTGGATGTTCACAGTCAGCTATTGGATGTATCACAGGGCTCCCAATGGAGAAGCTAGAGAAAGTACCCAAGGAGCTAAAGGGATCTGCAACCCTATTGTTGGAACAACATGATGTACTAACCAGAACCCCGGAGCTCTTGTCTCTAGCTGCATATGTATCGAAAGATGACCTAGTCGGCCATCAATGGAAAGAGAGGCCCATTGGACTTGCAAACTTTATATGCCCCAATATAGGGGAATGCCAGGGCCAAAAGAATGGGAATGGGTGGGTAGGGAAGTGGGGGGTGCTATGGGGGACTTTTGGGATAGCATTGGAAATGTAATTGAGGAAAATATGTAATAAAATATTAAAAATTAAAAAAAAAAGAATGAGCACGTTAGTGCGGGCAATAAGTAGAAAAGCTCAGGGCAGGATGAGGGTGGTGAGCATGGTGGGACCGAGAGGGTTCGTAGGGCTGGGAAGAACGATGGGAAGTATCCGGACTTGCCACCACGGAGACTTGATGGCCAAGATAAGCCTATGTTGGCACTCTAAGAGACTCAGAAGGCGGAGGGAGAATGCAAGAATAACAAAGACAGGTCTACTGCATAAAGTCTGAGTCCTGACTGCGCGTGTGGTAGCTGAGGGGTGGGAGTAAGAAGAGCCGTGAGTGCCGGACCAGTTTAGAAGCTACTGTAAGCCCCAGGTTGTAACAGCCCATTGGGGAGAAATGAATAATTTGGGATATTTAAGAGGTGCAGTCAATAGAAGTTGGCAAATAGGAGTGCAGAATAGGGTCTGTCTCCCTTGTGCCTGAACTTGTCCGGAAGCATTGTACTGCACAGCTGCAGCCACGGAGGCTGGGCTTGGGTAGATGCTGCTGTTGAAAGCAACAGAAAACTGGGACTTGGGGCCATGTAAGGGAGAAAGGATTCTCAGCTGCAAAGGACGGGGGATATGTTGTAACACATGGAGGGCTCCAAGGTTCTAGCAAAGGTAGATCAGTGAGGCAAGGGCCATTGATGAGCAGCTGCTAGGTGGGAGAGAGGGAGAGCCCATGTCTGCTATACTAAGTAGAGATTGGCAGGTCTCAGTGAGAGCAAAGAGCAGGGTGTGACTGCAGAGGCAGAGTTCCTGGTAGGACTATTCTCTTTCTCCCCTTCACTGCAGGTCACTACTTCCCTCTCCCATCACCTTACTGCAGCAGGTCAAGCTCCTTGGCCAAGCCTCTGGTACCAACAAAAGGAAAATGGCTTTGCTGTTATGTTTTACAAAAGAGAAGGAATATCCTGGAGAATAGACAAGTAACGTGGCTTACAGGGTGGGAGGCCTACAAGAGATATCCCATATCTAATCCTCAAGGGAACACCCAATGCTGGTGCTAGCACTGGACTCTCTCCTGGCCCCTTGCCAGACATTTCCCATAGGTCGGGCTGAAATGTAAAAAAGAAGGTGTTAGTAAAGGATCTTCAAGGTGTTTATCCCTTTGTAATGAGAAACATTTGTTCTCAGCGACTGTGTGTCCAACAGGTTAGCCACCTTCTGGTCCTTGTTGAATCTGTATTTATCTACTTTTTAGGGAATAATACATCTACCTTGCAAAGTTAGAAAGGTAATCACTATAGGTGGAACAGCAATATGAACTAACCAGTACCCCCAGAGCTTGTGTCTCTAGCTGCATATGTATCAGAAGATGGCCTAGTCAGCCATCATTGGGAAGAGAGGCCCCTTGGTATTGCAAACTTTATATGCCTCAGTACAGGGGAATGCCAGGGCCAAGAAGTGGAAGTGGGTGGGTAGGGGAGCAGGGTGGGTGGGGGGAGGGTATAGGGAACTTTTGGGATAGCATTTGAAATGTAAATAAAGATAATATCTAATAAAAAAGAAAGGTAATCACACCCAGAAATACAGTGTATCAGTTTGCTAAGGCTATGTAACAAAGCACTACAAACTAAATGGTTTAAAGTCACAGAATTTCTCAGATGGTAGTTTAGCCTGCAATTCCTGCAATTAGAGGAGGGCTGAGCCAGGAAGACCACTGTAAATTGGAGGCCAGTCTGGGCTAGTGAGAGTTCAAGGTCAGCTTTGACCACAGAGACTGTCTCAAAAACCAACCAAGCAAGGACATTAGCTACCCCTCCCCCCAAGAAAAATTCTACCCAAGCCATAGAACTTTGTTCTCTCATAGCTCCGTCAGCTGGGTGCAGGTCTGCTTGTCTGAAAACCACAGTGTCTCTGCCTCTCTGACCCTCTAGCAGATGTGACATCACACAAATGTCAGCCTCCCTTGTCACAAGCATGGGCTTCTCTCTCTCACGTTCTCTCCTTTTTATTAGGGCAGTAGTCACATTGGATTAAGAGCATGCCTTTCATCCAGTATGACCTATCTTAATTACATCTAAAAAGACCTCCGTTCCAGATAAGGCCATAGTCCTAAGTCCTAGAGTTTCAACAATATTTATTTGATTGTTTGTATTTCTGAATGTGTGAAATGGGGCCAGCGTAGTCAGCTCGAGATTCACTGATGAAGATGTATATCTGAACACTAGGAACCCCAATGCTGTGGGTTGTAAATGCTGGATACACAACAAAGTCCAGTTCTGCATGCACTCAGGAAGTCTGGGCTGAGTGCTGTTCCTATGGATAGGCTAAAACCATAGGTAGGCACTCACAAGTATGGTATCAGGGATCTGAGCGATCAGTGGACACGGCACCCAGTAGTCGTCAGTCTTCCTTCAAGCAAGGAAGCACTGTGTTTTAAGGCTCACTTATGGGGCTGGTGAGATGGCTCAGCAAGCAAGAGCACTGACTGCTCTTCTGAAGGTCCTGAGTTCAAATCCCAGCAACCACATGGTGGCTCACAACCATCCACAATGAGATCTGACACCTTCTTCTGGTCTGTCTGAAGACAGCTACAGTGTACTTACATATAATAATCAATCAATCAATCAATCAAAAAAAAAGAGTAGTTTTTAAAAAAAGGCTCACTTATTTCACTTGTATAGAGATCCTGGAAAATGTAATTGTTCTTCAGTTCATAGTGATGTCCCTGATGTCTGTTCTGTGTCATGTGGCATAGTGACTAGGAATTCCATGGCTGGGTATCATCAGAAGCTGCTGCAGTTACCTAGAAGGAGTAGATTTTGCTGAGTCAGAGGAGAAGGCAGACTGACTTGCATTGGGTCAAATGCACTTCAGCACCATGAGTTCAATTGATAATAATGGGATTCTGACTGCTTCAGCCACATTCAACTTTCATTCCCTTCTGGGTTTGCCCTCCAGAACAACATTGATTTCAACAAATTTTGGAGTTGTGTACCAGAAGGAGCATGGACTGTGGAACAGACATGTATGAATTTGATTCCAGGTCCCAAATCCTTAGTTTCCTTTTTTTTTTTTTTTTTGGTTTTCGAGACAGGGTTTCTCTGTGTAGCCTTGGCTGTCCTGGAACTCACTTTGTAGACCAGGCTGGCCTTGAACTCAGAAATCCGCCTGCCTCTGCTCCCCGAGTGCTGGGATTAAAGGCGTGCGCCACCACGCCTGGCCTTAGTTTCCTTTCTATGGTGACCTAGCATAGGGGGCCCCCAAAGATGTCGCTGCGTTCATTCTCAGAAACTGAGTACGTCCAGCTGTGTGGCAAAAGAGACTACACATTTGGTGACAGTTCATACTCTTGAGATGGAGAGTGCCCTGTGTAAGCCAGAGGCTTAGCTTTTCATGCAGGCCCTTAAAAACACAGAAATGTCCCCAGTGTGGTAAGACAAGAGGAGGGACCAAGTGTCAGAGCAATGTGTTGCTGTCTTTGAATCCAGAGAGGAAGAAGTCACCTGCCAAGGGAGTGCTGGGGCCCTAGAAGTCAGAAAGGCAGGAAAATGGTTTTTTATCTCAGAACCCCAGAAGGAACTCAGCCTCGCCCACACTTGTTCTTAGAACGTCTCAGCTGCAGGAACATAGACTCATTTTGAAATAAATTTCTGAGGTTCTTCGTTATCACAGTAAGGAAAGTATCAGTCTCATAAAACAAATTGGTGGGTCGGGAGAGATGGCTCCGTGGTAAGATGGTGGGTCGGGAGAGATGGCTCTGTGGTAAGATGGTGGGTCGGGAGAGATGGCTCCGTGGTAAGATGGTGGGTCGGGAGAGATGGCTCTGTGGTAAGATGGTGGGTCAGGAGAGATGGCTCCGTGGTAAGATGGTGGGTCGGGAGAGATGGCTCAGTGGTAAGATGGTGGGTCAGGTAAGATGGTGGGTCAGGAGAGATGGCTCCGTGGTAAGATGGTGGGTCGGGAGAGATGGCTCTGTGGTAAGATGGTGGGTCGGGAGAGATGGCTCCGTGGTAAGATGGTGGGTCGGGAGAGATGGCTCTGTGGTAAGATGGTGGGTCAGGAGAGATGGCTCCGTGGTAAGATGGTGGTGGGTCGGGAGAGATGGCTCTGTGGTAAGATGGTGGGTCGGGAGAGATGGCTCCGTGGTAAGATGGTGGGTCGGGAGAGATGGCTCTGTGGTAAGATGGTGGGTCGGGAGAGATGGCTCTGTGGTAAGATGGTGGGTCGGGAGAGATGGCTCCGTGGTAAGATGGTGGGTCGGGAGAGATGGCTCAGTGGTAAGATGGTGGGTCGGGAGAGATGGCTCCGTGGTAAGATGGTGGGTCGGGAGAGATGGCTCCGTGGTAAGATGGTGGTAAGATGGTGGGTCGGGAGAGATGGCTCCGTGGTAAGATGGTGGTGGGTCGGGAGAGATGGCTCTGTGGTAAGATGGTGGGTCGGGAGAGATGGCTCCGTGGTAAGATGGTGGGTCAGGAGAGATGGCTCTGTGGTAAGATGGTGGGTCGGGAGAGATGGCTCCGTGGTAAGATGGTGGGTCAGGAGAGATGGCTCAGTGGTAAGATGGTGGGTCGGGAGAGATGGCTCCGTGGTAAGATGGTGGGTCGGGAGAGATGGCTCCGTGGTAAGATGGTGGTGGGTCGGGAGAGATGACTCTGTGGTAAGATGGTGGGTCGGGAGAGATGGCTCTGTGGTAAGATGGTGGGTCGGGAGAGATGGCTCCGTGGTAAGATGGTGGGTCGGGAGAGATGGCTCCGTGGTAAGATGGTGGGTCAGGAGAGATGGCTCAGTGGTAAGATGGTGGGTCGGGAGAGATGGCTCCGTGGTAAGATGGTGGGTCGGGAGACATGGCTCCGTGGTAAGATGGTGGGTCGGGAGAGATGGCTCTGTGGTAAGATGGTGGGTCGGGAGAGATGGCTCCGTGGTAAGATGGTGGGTCGGGAGAGATGGCTCCGTGGTAAGATGGTGGGTCGGGAGAGATGGCTCAGTGGTAAGATGGTGGGTCGGGAGAGATGGCTCCGTGGTAAGATGGTGGGTCGGGAGAGATGGCTCCGTGGTAAGATGGTGGGTCGGGAGACATGGCTCTGTGGTAAGATGGTGGGTCGGGAGAGATGGCTCAGTGGTAAGATGGTGGGTCGGGAGAGATGGCTCCGTGGTAAGATGGTGGGTCGGGAGAGATGGCTCCATGACTAAGAGCACTTGCTGCTTGTGCAGAGTCTCTGGGTTCAGTGTCCAACACCTGTGCTCTCTTCTGACCTCCATGACCACCAGGTACACACAAGGCATACATATGCATGTTCAGATAAAGCATTAATACGAAAGATGAATTTAAAAATATTTAAAAATAGAAACTTGTGATTATTTGTCAGATTAACAACAGAAAATAAATGTGCCCATTTTCTAGGTAGCCCGTGATATTGACTTGTAGAATGTTTGTGTGAATTAGTAGAGACACGAAGCCCCATGTTAGACACTTCACAAGCTATCATGAACTATCCTGACCCTCAGTTCCTAGTCTCCATTTTTGACTCGGGTGAGTTTCTGAGCTGAACCACATGACATGTGTCATTTATACATGTAGCCTCACTTGGCCGGGGAGAAGGGGGGAGGGCTTGTTAAAATTGCTGAACCTCAGGTCTTATGTAGCTTGTTATCTTAAACCAACTGATTTAGAATTCATTTTTTAACAAGATCCCTAGGAGGTCTGTATGTACTTTAAAGCCTGTGAGTTACTGGGTAAGGTATTCTCCAGCAACATCAGAGAACTGACAGAGCAGATGTCTGGGCCTTTCACATCTGCATTGTTGTTTCCAGTTATCTCTAGTGTTCACAGGATTGGTGCCACTGGGATAAATATTTAGAAATGCTCTATTAATATATAAGAGTCAGACCAGGATTGTAAAATGTTCAGTTAATGCATTCTCCTCTAAAGAGAACTGTCCGCCTATTATAAACAGCAACAAATACTGTGTTTTTAAAGACACAAAATTAATAGACAGCAAAGAACATAATAGAAAGGCTCTCGCCGGCTCTTCAGTGTGTACTGCCCATTCTGGCTTCCTTGAGTACTCTTGCTTAGCTTCTTCATCAAGTGATCCACCTTCTTGCTTCACTTAGAAGCCATTCCTAGACAATTCTATAACAGCTTCCTTCTGTTTTCTCTTTAACAGGAATGCTTCAACTATTCTTTGCAATATCTGAAGACAGACAAGAGTTTTTGGAAAGCTCTGAACTTCTGGAGTAGAACACCCTTTCCCTACATAGAACTCTGAGCAGTACTACTCAGGGCAGTCCAGCCATCCTATCAGGTGGCCACGATCCTGAGCACAGTTACAGTCCAAGCATCAAAACTTAGCAACTGCTCTTTGGGTGCACAGAGCAGGAGACACAGGTGTGCAAACTCCAGGAAGTCTATAGATGATGCCTAGAGTGAACTCCAGCCTAGAAATTGAGTACAACCATATGGATAAGAGTTAGGGATATGGGCTGATATGATGAGGGCCCACAGGGCCAAAGATAGATATGGCATCCTGAATGGTTACCATAGAAACAATTGAGATGTTGATGGCTCTTCTTAATGAGGCAGCAAAGGATGTGGTGCTGATGCGGGTGCCTTGGCTACTCACTCTGTGCTCAGCCTGACTTCCACCCAGAAAAGCATATTAGCAGAGACTAAGGAAGCCTATAGAAAACCCACTACCATAGTCATTCAAAGGTGGCAGCCCTGCACACCCACTTCAAGGGCTGGGGATGGGTTTCCCGGTGGCCTTAGCTCACTGGATTCTTTCCTCCTATTTGTAGTTCTTAGTGAAGAAGAGACATCCTGAGCTAGGGAGAGCATCTACAATATCCTGGCTGTGTCCTTACAACACAGATAAACATGCTCTGCTCTGTGTGTGCCCTCTAGGCCAAGTAGTAACAATAGCGTAGTACTTTGGGTTTGTTTAGTTTCAACTGGGGTATTTGCTGACAGAACGGCTCACAGTGGAGTCCAGGCATCTCTGACCTCACTGTTTACTTAACTTGTCTGACTTTTTTTATGTGGAAGTGTTCTGTCACCAGACTCACAGAAATAGTGATGCTATTGTTGCAAGCCACAGTCCATTTTTTTTTTAAACGAGATCACCAGGTGAGCCGAGCCATAGGTACCTTAAATTCCTAGAGTCATTTCCTTGCTCCCTCCTACATTCAGTTGAGCAGTGCCCTGTTATTCCACAGTGTCCCTTTGCCTGCTCTTATGTAAAGCTCCCCCCTTTAGACACATATGATGGTGGGCATTCTAAACATAAGTAAGGCCTGCCCCAGATGATTAACGGTGCTTTTCACTCTACCCATTGAGAAGCATTTGTGTAGCACACATGCCTACAACACACTGTAGTATGTTTTCATGGTAGCTACAGTGAGGCTACAATTCACCACTGCTCTGTGAGCTATATTCTCTCTGCTCACTGTGATTCGAGGCTCTCAGCTCAGTCTAGGGAATGTCCAAAGAGGCCTCAGTTCGAAACTGCTTTGTTGGGGATCTAGTTCAGGGGTGGAGTGGTTGTCTAATTTGTGTAAAGTCCATGGCTTGGCCCCTCGTACTGTTGAGGGATAGAAGGAAACTGAATTAAGCCTTCTTCAAACAGATTAAAAAAAAAAAAACATTTTGGGCAACCATGTAGCCTCTTAGGGTGGCCAGGTCTGGTGTTCTGTACAAATTAATACAGACCAGTAGGTGTTGGAAACAGATGTTCTCTCTCTCTCTTACACACACACACACACACACACACACACACACACACACACACACACACGCCAAACCCTGGTGAGCAGAAGCCATTTTTGTCGAGGCACACTGCAGGGAATCATGGAATTGGCCTGGTCTAGCTGCTTTGAGAGGCTTGTGTCAGGGTTTCTGAAGTTTAGCATGTATCAGCCTCTTGAGATTTAGGCATGTATCAGCTTCATGGGTTTCTGGGGTTTGAGTTCACAGCTCCTGATGTCCTATGCACCTATCAGTTCCTGAGAAACTGAGACATTCCCTTAGGCAGTGAAACACTCAGGTCACCCAAGTGGGCTCCTAGGGATTTATAAGTAGACCAGAGAAGGTGGGGGTTTCCAGAGTTTGACTGGATGGAGCTCTTCATCTAGACAGCGATGCTCAAAGTGCCTGAGTTTGAACAGTTGCCCAACAGAGACTGTGCTTTCAAATAGAAGACATTTGCAGTTTGAATTCACTGGATTGGGACAGTTCATTTTCCTAGTGCTAAATGAAGACCAGGGGACTCCTTTATGGAAGGAAGTAACACAGAGCTATAAAAATCAAACATGCTTCCTGTATGTCCACAGGAGCCTTAGGGGATGTGGTGATGCATTCATCTTTGCAAACTGTATTGCAGAAGGGAGGCAAAAAACGAGGAAAAGCTGGGTATCTACCTGCTCAAGATTTACAGTGGAGGCTTTCTGCTGGGAACTACACACATTACACAAGGAGAAACAATTAACTGAACACACACACACACACACACACACACACACACGTTCTAACTAAAAAAGCTAAGCTGTATGGAGGAACTAAGGTGGGGAGAAGCCAGTTTATTGAATTAGGAAGGCCTCAGTAGGATTACGGACAGCAATGAGCCTAAGACATTGAAACTGGGGGACAGAGGACAAGTGGGTTGATCCTGGTGATGCAAGATGGAAGGGTCCCTGTCACTGGCCTGTTTCTCCAGGTGGTTTGAGTACCTCTGATCCAAAGGTAGGCTGATTTTACCTCCAGCAAGTGTAAGAGCCATGGAGGTCTTGGGAGTTGGCCCAAGCTTGCCTTCCATCTTCCTCCTGGGAGACACAACATTTGGTTAAGGTGTGCAGGCAAAAGTTATCAAAGCAGTGTGCCGCGAGCTTCCTGCCTCTGTGGTAAAGGGAGTTTATTTTAACCTCAGCTTCCATTCTTGTATGGGTCCTAACAGTTTCAATTGTGAGGCTAGATCAAGCCATACGTGAATTCAGAAGAACAGGAACTCACTGGCTCTCTTGGGATAGAGTGGCTTCATTTATCTGACACAAGGTTTCAGGGGGGACAGAGTACTATTTTTCTCACCCCCCCCCATCATCCCTTGTAAGTTTGATTTCCTTGGCAGCTCAGAGCCACATAATTTTTATTTTATTTTAATTAATTAATGTTGGTGGTGGTGGTAGTGGTGGTGGTGTATGTAAAGTGATCTCACTATGTATGTAGCCCAGGTCTAAAACTCACAATCCTCCTGCTTAAAACTCTGGAATATGTGAGCTATCCCACACAGCCATGTCATCTTGACAATGGAAATTCTACCAAGAAAAGCATATGCCCTTTTTTTCCCTACTGCCCCAACAAAGAATTATTGCAACTTGTTGGTTCAATAGGTCACACACCTAATTTTGAACCAACCACTGTCCAAAAGTCTGTACATTCCAGTGGAGGAGGCCAAGTAAATTCTATCCTTGTTTTCTAGAGCCAGCAATGGAGTTGTGTGTTTGTGTGTAGGGAGTGTATGTATGAATGTGGTGTATATGTGGTATACGTGTGTATGTGCATGTTCCATGTGTGTGGTATTTGGTATGTGTGTGGTGTTTGGTATGTGTGTGTGGGAGAGGTGTGTATATGTGGTGTGTATATGTAGTGTATGTGCATGGTATTTGGTGTGTGTGCATATGTGTATGATTTATGTATGGTGTGTGAAGTGTGTGTATATGTGTGTGGTGTGTATATGATATGGTATGTATGCATCTGTGTGTGTGGTAGGCTTTGTGTGTTGTGTATGTGTAATATATATATATGTATATATATATATATATATATATATGGTGTGGTATGTGTAGTGCTTGTATGTGTAGTGTGTGTATATTTATGTGTGTGCATGGCGGGTTGTTTGTGGTATGGGGCATGTATGTGTGTGTGCATAGTGGGGTGGTGCATGGTGGTGTGTGTGTGTGTGTGTGTGTGTGTGTATGTGTGTATGTGGTGCAGAGAGTGCTCTGACCGCAGGGCAGGAGGTGACTAGCAGGAGTGTGGATGGTTGCTGCATGTCAGAGACAATAAAGGAAACCAGTGGCTACACAGTGAGACCACAGAGTAGTTGGAAAAATGGAGCCTTGGAATAAAGAACACAGGCCTAAGTGACTTAGTTATGCAGGGAGCTACTGTTTCTTAACAGCCTCCTCAGGCTCAGCCAAGTTGGTTTCTTCTTAAGTCTGACTACCTGTGGCTAACTGTCCTTCACATCAGATCTAGCTTCACTCTCCACTGGGAAGTTGTGTGGTGCTGGCTCACCTTTCTTGTGTCCCTGATGCTGGACTCAGTGGGACTTCCCTTCTCTGTTGGCACTGTCTCTTCAGAAAGCTGCTGTCCAGAGACCCAGCCCTGTCACCTCATGGAGACTTGACATCTGTCTCGGGAGGCACCTGATGGATGTTTCCTGTCTTCTCACTTCGGGACCTGAAGAACTTGGTGTGATGGTAAACCTCCGTGATCCGTGACTAAGCTGGCTAAGGAAATCATACCCTTTAATTCTCAAATCCTCTCACACTGGCTTTCGGGCAGTTATGAGCAGGATTAAAGCTGTCAAGATGTAGATTTACTGAATCTCTTCCGTGATTAAGGTTGTTGACATATGGATACGGCCTTATCAGTGAAGGGCTTTTGGTGCCAAGCCGGGCTGTGTGGACTGTCCTGGGAACAGTGGGAGCCACTGAATACTTCAAAGCATGTGAAATGTACCATACTCCCATGGCTGCACTCTGGAGCACATGCAGGGTATGTATGCCTCAAAAGGGCCATAAGGGAAAAGTCAGGGTAACCCTGAGGATCGGGGGAGGGGTTGGGGGAGGGAATCCCCATTTTAAGTTTTGGCCCCTCACTTTTAATCATGTCATTCTTTCTGGAATCCCTCCCAACACAGACAGCTCACCACCCCACTCCTAACAGTGTATGCAGGACAGAAGCAGCTGATGTGTTCCGTTCTGCTCTGTAGAGTTAAGCCCCGTGGCAGATCATCTCCTCACTGTTTGGCACAGGCGTGGAGGAAGACTGAGGTTAAAGGAGCAGGGAACAGGAGATGATTCAGTTCCCTCTCAACCCAGCCATTTCCTCTCCTCTGCTTCCCTGGAGTGGACACCTCTCCACCCCTGGCATCTCCCTCTTCCTCTTGGCTGATGGTCCTGCCACGCTGTCAGTGACTTTTCACATGCTTCCTGTCCTTCACATCGACATTCCACATGCTTACCCAGTTCTTCTCTTGGCCTTTTCTTGCTCTGTGCACCTCCCTGAACTTATTTGCCTGTGCCCTTTTCATGCCCTCTGCCCCACTTCATCTGTGTGTGTGCCAGCCTGTCTCAGGCCTCTTCTTGCCTTCTCCCTTGTTTAGCTTCTTACCCTCTTGTCTGTTTTGACAGATGGCCCTCCAGTGGAATCTCACTTCCCTTCTGCTTATCTAGCTTGTCCGACTTTCATTTCCACCAAGGACAGCTGTCCCTGTGTCTGAGAAGCAGATGTGCCTTTTGGACTCTTATTTCTCCTTGGCAACTTCCTGTGTTCGCACCTCGCTACGCCTTGCCCTATTTCTGTCGGTCTGTAAGTTCCTTGACCTCTCCTACTCCTGTGCCTGCCTCTGTAAGGTGAGTGGTGTTGACACTTCTGTAGAATCCCTATGGAGACTCGGTGGGCTGTTTAGTGCATAAGCAGAGTGTAGGACATTTCCTGGCACAAAGACATCATCCAATCAACATTAGCTCTTACTATTATATTGATGGCACTATTAATGTTATTTACATCCACAGGAGTGCCTCAAAAACAGAAAACACAGAGGCAGCTTCAGGTGGAGGGACAAGGTGAGGCTGGCTACAGGAGGACAGAGCACATGCCCCATGCCAGCTTAGACCCACTAATTCATCCCTTCTCCAGGCTAAGGGGATGTTCATGGCCAGCAGTATTCTTCCTTACCAGATAAATGATAAAGTGAAGAACAAAGTAGGTCGTGTAAACATGGACTTGGTAGAAATTTTCTTTGAAACAGAGTGAAACAAAACAAAGCAATTGACAGTAGGTTGGTACT
The DNA here is from genome assembly GCF_978045245.1 of Mus caroli. Lineage (NCBI taxonomy): Eukaryota > Metazoa > Chordata > Mammalia > Rodentia > Muridae > Mus > Mus caroli. The sequence continues at coordinate 14,713,468 of NW_028227270.1, forward strand.
CCATCTGCTTGTTCCCTTCCAAAGCTCCATCAGGATTGCTAAACGCAGTTTGGATGTTGAGAGCAGCTGGAATCCGCCAAGCGTGTATTTTAAGCTCTGCCATTATAATCTGTATTTCTTGCTACTTAGTTGTTTCTGTTGGCTGACCTCCCCCCAATGATGAGTCTGACTAGCTCTATCAATTCAGACAGTTTCAGACCTCAGAGTGTATGGAGAGAGAGAGAGAGAGAGAGAGAGAGAGAGAGAGAGAGAGAGAGAGAGAGAGAGAGAGAGAGATCTTTCTTTTTGATAATAGAAGGAATAATGTTCAATTATTGAAATATTAGAAAATAAAGAAATCAGTAAGCAGTCATAATCTAACTACTCATAAGTAGCTACTTGATATTGTGATGTCTAAAGGGTCAAATGCACATAAATATGTGTAGTTTGATATATATGTATATATACATATATGTGTGTGTGCATGTGTATATATATATATATATGTGTGTGTGTGTATGTGTGTGTATATGCACATATACACATGCCTATCTTACACTGTGTTTTAAAAAGATTTTTATTAGCACCATGATAAATATACATTTAAAGCACTGGTTATTTTGGATAATATATATCTTGACTATTTTTATCTATGCATATTTGTTTTTAAAATTTGTTTATTTATTTTGCATATTCCTATAACATTTGCAAACTGCCTTAATTGTGATAGGTGGATATTGTCTCAGTTCACCTCCCACAAGAAGCACATGCCAAGAGGCTTTTGCAATATATTTTATGTATATGAATGCTTTGTCTTATCTATGTCTATGTAATACATTCATGCCTGATACCCAAAAAGGCCATAAGAGGATGTTGGATCACCTGGTACTAGAGTTACAGGCAGTTGTGAGTTCCATGTGAGTGATGGGAGGAACAAGAGCTGTTAACTACTGAGCCATCTCTCCAGCCCTATCCCAAACTTTAATTAGTCTGTCTATCTGTCTGTCTGTCTCCCACCCCCTTCTGCTGTATGTGTGTGTGTGTGTGTGCGCCCAAAGAGGCCAGAAGACAACACTGGATTCCTTGAAGCTGGAGTTACGGATGTAGCTTTAGCTAGCCTGGAACTTTCTATGTGGACCAGGTTGGCTTTGAACTCAGAGATCTGTCTGCCTTTGCCTCCCAAGTGCTTGTATTAAAGGCATGTGTCTCCATGCCTAGGTATCCAAGAGAGCTTTAACTGTGCACAAAACATTGGGAGATCTCTCTACAAGACATGAGAGCAATCAGGGCTATGGAAATGAGGTGAAGCAGGGCTCAGCCCTGATAGAGGAGACCTACAAGATAAGCAGGTGGAATGGTTCTGAGAGGGTCTTGCTCAGGCTGATGGGTCTCAAAGCCCGGGCACAGGTGGCTCACTAGTCGTCTGTTCCTGATCCTGGCTCCTTCACTCTTTGTGGCCATTGATCAGAGAGAACATGGCCTTGGTGTAAACATTCCTCTGATTCTGAAAGGAGCCACTTGGATGCTTGCACTTGACTACACGCCCCACAGAAGCATCTTCTGAAGGCTCTATAGTGGTACAGCAACCTAACCATTTCAGGTATGTAACACTGGGAGGGGGAGGCAGGAGGATCAGAGGTTCAAGGTCACCCTCAACTGTATGGCAAGTTAGAAGGAGCCTGGATTACCTGAGACTGAACAACAGCTCTAACAACAATGGTGTTTCTTACTATGACTCTTTGTATTCTTCTTGCAAGAATTTTTAAAAAATAAACTAATTTTCAGGCTTCTGCCTGACCTCAATATGTTGCTTTCCCGAATTGCCTCTCAAAATCCAATACAAAGTGAAAATCTATTCATAGAGTAAAAAATTAACCTAATCCAAGAGGAGGTGGCAGGACATGAAATGTTTCATAAGAATTTTAGAAGGTACATGCATACCATGATTAATGTGTTAACGACTAATCAAAGCAAAGAGACAGAAGCCCCAGGTGCCATGCAGAGGGTTGCAAACGAGCTGAAGAAGCTCAGAAGCTTTAGGAACTCAACATGCTATGTATCTGGGAGGAGTTTAGGTACTGAGAACAGGATTGGTAAAGAGTCTGTACAAGAAGATTGACCTTACTGTAATCCTGACCATCCCTGGTTACCATGACACCATAGGAAATGGGAGGCTTTCCTCTCAAAGGATCTCAAGTTCAAGGCCAACAGTGAGAATCCCCCACACCAATAAAAGTTATGGCTGTGGAGGTGGCCCAATAGGTACTTTTATTCTCTTTCTGTGCTAGTGTAGAGACCTGAGTTTGGATTCTCAGTATCATGTGGCGGGGTCAGTTCTGAGGGAACAGAGACAGATTCTGGGTGCTTGTTGGACAGCCAGTCTAGCCAAAATGGTGATCTCTAGGTTCAATGACAGGCCCTCTCTCCAAACCAACCGACCAACCAACCAACCAACCAACCAATCAATCAATCAATCAATGGAGGTGTATGTGAGGAGACAGGGACAATGATGGAGGAAGAACCCAGTATTAGCTTCTGACTGTCACACATGCACGCACAAACGCACCTACAGCTCTGTAATCACACATGCAGATACCACAAACTGAAGAGGCTACCAAATTTAGAATTTTAGACCACATATGAAAGCAGAGATCATGTGACAGTCTACCTGCTATGATGAGCTTCCTGGTCAGTTCTTTCATCTTAGGTGCTGGTATTCGTTCATGTATTTATTATTACCTATGGAATTAAGGATAAGATATTCATAACTGGATCATACTGAGATCTGGGTGGGAGCAAATATCTACTCTAAGAATTCATGAAAATTGATCTATTGTTATGTAAAGATTTAACCCCAACCAATAATACTCTTATTTGAAATTAAAGTTCACTTAATGCTGTCTCAAAATTTAATGTTTATGTAACACAAAATGAAGAGTCCACCATGAGTAAGAGTCATCAGAGACCACACATACAAAAGTGAACACTTGTAGAATGTCTGCAATTAGAACATGGTCCACATTTGGTGCACTGACTCTAGGTTTGAGGTAGGAAACACGTAGGACTAGATACAGCTGGGGAATCTTTAGGGCCTTGGTGGGCCAGGACTAGCCTGTGGATGCTGAGAGGGGTCTCAGAACTTGAATGTGTGGCTGCAATGTTTCCCTGGAGGATTCCTGATCTTGCTTATGTATACTTCTTATGACTTTAGAGATTTATTTGTTTTTATTTTATATGTATGAGTGTTTTTTCTGCATGCATGTATATGTGCTGTACATGCCTGATACCCTCAGAAGCCAGAGGAGGGCACTGGATCCACTGGAACAGGAGCTACAGAAGGTTGTGGGCCACCATGTGAGTGCTGGGAAGTGAACCCAGGTCCTCTGCAAAGGCAACAATGGCTGATGTACCTCTCTAGCCCTCCTCCGTGCACTTTTTAAAAGTCTGATTCCAAATCCCTTTTGTTTTGTTCTCAATGTGAAGTTGATAGCAGGCTCTGGTAATGTTGACCCAGAAGGACCTATGAAATCTCATGCAACTCCAAGGGCCGAGGAGAACAGTTGGAGTACCCTAAGCATACTCAAGGCAAGATGCCCTGGGTAGCTTTATGTTTGAGCCTTCCTTCTGTCCTATGGAATGGCAGTCTTATCATTGGAAAGCTGAGAAAGGGAGTTAGATGGGCAGAAGGGTGCATCGCAGTGGGTACATGAGTCATATCATGGTCATGAGCAGTGGCGCTGCTGAGAATTAAGTCTTAGCTCTGCTGGTTGAGTGACCACAGGCTAATTAAGCTCTCAGCACTACAGTGTCTTTGTCTGTGAACTGAGAATGTAATATCCCCTTCGTCCCAGGGTGACTATAAGGATTAAATGAGTTTATACTTGTCCGTGGGGCCCACTTGGGAGCAAGTACCATGCAAGTGTCATCTGCTAAATAAATAAGTGGTGACTTCTAATCCAATAAGGCCAGGGCGCCCCCAAAGACACGTTCTGTTGGGGGGCCTTTTCTCAGGAATCTTGGACCACTGCTGATGTGAACTCAGAGCCCCCCCTTTGTGCTGCACTGACTTCCTAGAGTCAGGATGGGGCTTACTGGGTTCATAAGGATTAGGGACTTTTTATTCTCAATATGAAGCAATTGAGACCCAGGAAGCCTTGGTCACAAGTTTGGCTTTACACAGCTTGTGTATGGCAGGACCACAGCCAGAGCACTGACTCCAAATACATTTCTATTAAGCTGAAATTACTTTCCCCCATCCATAAATATCTGATAAAGTCAGGCATGAAGGCCCTTTGGTAGGAGGAAAGACTTAATGATTAAGCCTCTTTCTGAATAAGTCAATTGCACTCATTAGCATGCTTTCCTATTACAAATTATCTAATCATTATCCTTATTGAGAACACTCAGTGCCAAACATAAATGGCAGCTCTGAGAATGGGGTTAGATTAGTGGTGATTTTAGTCAGTGGCTTGTTAGGTATTTCCATTTTGGGGCCTTTGATTTACCTTCTCGTTTTTCTTCTCTTATTCCCTGGAATTTTGTCAAGTACAAATAGCACCCCTATTTTATCAGTGTTGTCAAAACCTGCACATATCTGGACTCCCTTCTTCTGCTTGAGTGCTGTCCTTCTATTCTTGTCAAATGCACGTAGATCCTTCACAGTACATACAAAGCTTCAAGTCTGCTTTCCTCATCTATGTTATTTATAAACATACACTATAGCTAAACTATCCCACAAATGTACATTATAAATGTACACACACACACACACACACACACACACACACACACACTTCCTACTGATGACATTTGGCTTGCTTCCATTTTAGGCCCTGAAGGTGGTATCATGACACATTCTAGTGCAGTGCTGGGGCAGGACCAGGCTTTTGCATATGCTAGGCAATCACTAAGTCACTAGACTACATCCTTAGACCCTCCTTCTTCTTTTCTTTTAATTTAAGGCCAAAGGACATATACTGAAGATTGAAACTATGTGACCATATTCTTTTATAGCCAGATATTTTCCCTTCCGGCTTTTATGAGAATACCAGTTTGAGCCTACTCTGCTCTACCCTGAGTATCTGGCAGTTTTTACTTACAAGGAAGTGTGCTTAGCTAGGCAGTGGTGACAAACCATCTCCTGGATGTTATCACAATAATAGTACCCTGGTTGGAGATTTTCTCTGTTTCATTTTTATACTTAGCTGGCAAAACCTATGAACATAATAGTTTTTATTTATGTAATAGCACTTTGTAAGATAATTATGCAATGCTAACTTGCTGGTAATATCTTACCCTATATTATAATATTACAATGTCCTGCAATAGAAGGGTGGTGTGGTAATTTACAATAGAAAGAGAGAGTAGAAAGGAGGAAGAAAAAGGAGCTGGGGGAGATATGTGTGAGAGGAGCATCAGATTTCCACAAAGGGGGAAACAAGCTTTGCCCAGGAACAGGCTACACTCACAGTTA